>NC_090448.1:449478950-450698996 GCF_031143425.1 Pleurodeles waltl | reverse complement strand
TCCACCAAACTTGGAGTGAAGAGTCACTGGACTGTGGGGGTCACTTGGACAGAGTCGCTGGATTCGAGGGACCTCGCTCGTCGTGCTGAGAGGAGACCCAAGGGACCGGTAATGCAGCTTTTTGGTGCCTGCGGTTGCAGGGGGAAGATTCCGTCGACCCACGGGAGATTTCTTCGGAGCTTCTGGTGCAGAGAGGAGGCAGACTACCCCCACAGCATGCACAAGCAGGAAAACAGTCGAGAAGGTGGCAGGATCAGCGTTACAGAGTTGCAGTAGTCGTCTTTGCTACTATGTTGCAGGTTTGCAGGCTTCCAGCGCGGTCAGCAGTCGATTCCTTGGCAGAAGGTGAAGAGAGAGATGCAGAGGAACTCGGATGAGCTCTTGCATTCGTTATCTAAAGTTTCCCCAGAGACAGAGACCCTAAATAGCCAGAAAAGAGGGTTTGGCTACCTAGGAGAGAGGATAGGCTACTAACACCTGAAGGAGCCTATCAGAAGGAGTCTCTGACGTCACCTGGTGGCACTGGCCACTCAGAGCAGTCCAGTGTGCCAGCAGCACCTCTGTTTCCAAGATGGCAGAGGTCTGGAGCACACTGGAGGAGCTCTGGACACTTCCCAGGGGAGGTGCAGGTCAGGGGAGTGGTCACTCCCCTTTCCTTTGTCCAGTTTCGCGCCAGAGCAGGGGCTAAGGGGTCCCTGAACCGGTGTAGACTGGCTTATGCAGAATTGGGCACGTCTGTGCCCAAGAAAGCATTTCCAGAGGCTGGGGGAGGCTACTCCTCCCCTGCCTTCACACCATTTTCCAAAGGGAGAGGGTGTAACACCCTCTCTCAGAGGAAGTCCTTTGTTCTGCCATCCTGGGCCAGGCCTGGCTGGACCCCAGGAGGGCAGATGCCTGTCTGAGGGGTTGGCAGCAGCAGCAGCTGCAGTGAAACCCCAGGAAGGGCAGTTTGGCAGTACCAGGGTCTGTGCTACAGACCACTGGGATCATGGGATTGTGCCAACTATGCCAGGATGGTATAGAGGGGGCAATTCCATGATCATAGACATGTTACATGGCCATATTCGGAGTTACCATTGTGAAGCTACATATAGGTAGTGACCTATATGTAGTGCACGTGTGTAATGGTGTCCCCGCACTCACAAAGTTCAGGGAATTGGCTCTGAACAATGTGGGGGCACCTTGGCTAGTGCCAGGGTGCCCTCACACTAAGTAACTTTGCACCTAACCTTTACCAGGTAAAGGTTAGACATATAGGTGACTTATAAGTTACTTAAGTGCAGTGTAAAATGGCTGTGAAATAACATGGACGTTATTTCACTCAGGCTGCAGTGGCAGGCCTGTGTAAGAATTGTCAGAGCTCCCTATGGGTGGCAAAAGAAATGCTGCAGCCCATAGGGATCTCCTGGAACCCCAATACCCTGGGTACCTCAGTACCATATACTAGGGAATTATAAGGGTGTTCCAGTAAGCCAATGTAAATTGGTAAAAATGGTCACTAGCCTGTTAGTGACAATTTGTAAAGAGAGAGCATAACCACTGAGGTTCTGGTTAGCAGAGCCTCAGTGAGACAGTTAGGCATCCCACAGGGAACACATACATATAGGCCACAAACTTATGAGCACTGGGGTCCTGACTAGCAGGGTCCCAGTGACACATAACAAACATACTGAAAACATCGGGTTTTCACTATGAGCACTGGGCCCTGGCTAGCAGGATCCCAGTGAGACAGTGAAAACACCCTGACATACACTCACAAACAGGCCAAAAGTGGGGGTAACAAGGCTAGAAAGAGGCTTCTTTCTCACACCAGCTTTATCCAAACCTGCCAGTGCTACCGAGGAAATTGCTTATCTTGAATTCTTGCAATTTCTAGAGGCCAGTTCTCGTCTCGATTTAGTATTGAATGTGATCTTTTAGTTGCAGCTAAGAATTGGTAAAGATAATACAAAATGTACATTATTTTGGGACAATGGTCTAACATTTTCAGAAGTTCATCAAAATTACCACATGAGCCATAATTCCATATTCTTGTCAGGTTTCACCCCTGCATGTTACGACACATAGAAATAAACAGGAAGACAGATAACATGAAGGGTGCTTATACCGTGACCATGTGCCAAAATTCCCATTGGCTTCCATTGAAGACAAGCTGTGCTGACATGCTGGACTCAGTGTTAAACATGTCACAGGCCCACGTACCTTCATCACAGCAAATGGTTTAATTCTTGGAAGGGTCTGGAGACCCATCTGTCTGCAACAAACTCACTGTCTGATCCCAAAAAAGCTCTATGATGAAGGCATGACACATAAATAGCTATGGCAAGCTGTATATGCATGTCAATATCACATATACACAGTGCAGTAGTACATTCTTAATTATCTAATTAACAACATTTATGTCAGTGTTACATATCTGTATAGAAGTATAATGTATTATTTTAACTAGACCGCGTGTCTGTGTAGCAGTACTCCAAACATATTTAGCAACACAATATTTCTACTTAGCTCTATTGTATATCTGAGAATTTTTTTTGCCACATAATGGATTAGCTATGCCACAGCTAATAAAGACGCCCTGTCTGACTGACAGCTATTCTACATAAATCTAACAGAAACATGTATCAAAATGTCCTTCTCCACAATGCTGCAATGCATGTCTACATGTTCGTCTTGATATCCGTTTAGTGGTAGCACAAATCTACGAACATTTATTTATTGCTGTACAGCAATACCGCATCACCATACATGGCCATCCTCGGTTAGTAACATGATGTGGGCTGTAATGAACACATTCTGCGTTTCATATTATATACACACTTGACTAAGATCATCTTTGAAAGGTGTGTCTTGGGCTGAGCCTTGTCCCATTTAGAGTAATAATGCAGTAAGAGGACGCGATCAATCTGAGCATGTGCTTGAGGTCCTTGAACAGGAGCAGCATGCAGTCTTTGATGAAAATTTGCATACATTTGCCTGCGTCTTCATTCTATGTTAGAAAGAATTGAGAAAACGCTGCAGATGGTCATTGTATCGTGTACATTTTCATAACGAACACTTAATTTCTTGCAGTGCATGGCTGGACATTTAGGTTTGTAAAGTCACAATAAGAATAATGCTGCTCTTTTTTATCCACTCTTGAGAAAGAAAAATGAACTTGCACCGATGCTCACGACCTGTTGTGCCAAGCAAGGGCCATACACTGCCCCGGTTGCTTGTAAAAGTTTTAACACCGTGAACCACAGCTGCTGGGGGCATTTTTAATATGGACATTTGTCTCGAGGGGATTGCCCACCAGGCGCAGTCTTTGGTCCATGCATTCAAAGGTTTTGTGTTTTTTACAACTGCTGGCTGTTTATGAGCTGGTAAAGGCACCTGATATTTTTCACACAGAGGCCGAACATGACCGCAGAAAAAGGATCAAGTCTGATATCGGCAGCTCTAAGACGAAGCCAGCTCTGGCTACAACATGATGCTTTTTTTGGGACGGCAGGTGGGGGAATGCCAAAATCATAGAGAGTGGATGGAAGGCGGGAGGGGGCAAGCAAAATGAGGGCCAGTGAGAGGGGATTAACAAGAAGACGGACAGTGAGAGAGAAATAATGCTTTCTGATAGCGAACAACGGTCAAAAGGGTTTTTTCATGCAAAATTTCAGCCTGAAGATAGGTGTCATTTGGAAACAGCCTTAAACAAAGCAACACTATGCCATTGAAGAATTCGTTCAAATGCATACTTTCAGTTGCTAAAAGCGTTTGCGGGCGGCCAGTAATAATTGTGATCTTGCACATCTGTACTTTGTTACGAAACAATCGTACAGAATGTTAAAGATTAGTAGTGCTGCCTGCTGACACGCCCCTTCCTCTCTGAATTACATCTTTGAATAAATGGCTTAAAGGAGAAGTGAAGGCGTGGCCGGGACACATCACTTGATAATACTTGGGCAGCGCTCACAGAACTCGTGAAGGGCAGTAAATGTCCAGCAGAAAACAAAAAACAGCATTTGCAATGCAATGGGTCTCGCATTTGCTCAACTTATAGCTATTAGCGTTTTAAAGTCCTAACCCGACTTTTATTGCCAATGAAATTGAAAAGTAATACAGTTTTACCAAAGTGACACGTTTTAAAGTACCACTCCATGAGCGTGAAGGAGCACACAAAATGAAACAGAAGTTCGTTCGCAGTCAAACGTATCGGAAAATGTGCAGCAAGATTGCGCATTGTAGGGAATATAAAGAAAAAGTAGTCCAGAAACCATGCTGAAAACATGGAGGCCCTCATTCCGAGTTTGGCTGGCGGCGGTAGCCGCCAGCCAAACGGGAAACGCCACTTGGCCGCTCCTCATTCTGGCTTTCCCGCTGGGCCGGCGGGCGCCCGCCAAAGGAGCGCCCGCCGGCCCAGCGGGAAAGGCCCTGCAACAATGAAGCAGGCTCCGAATGGAGCCGGCGGAGTTGCAGGGGTGCGACGGGTGCAGTTGCACCCGTCGCGATTTTCACTGTCTGCATTTCTGGGGCCCTGTTAGGGGGCCCCTGCACTGCCCATGCCAGTGGCATGGGCAGTGCAGGGGCCCCCAGGGGCCCCACGACACCCGTTCCCGCCATCCTGGTTCTGGCAGGAAGGGGGTCGGAATCCCCAGCCGGGGGTAATCCGGCGGGAAACCGCCGGACCCGGCTGGGCGACCGCGGCTTCACAGCCGCGGTCGGAATACAAAAGGAAGCACCGCCAGCCTGTTGGCGGTGCTTGCCGGTGCTTCCGTGGTCGTCGACCCTGGCGGTCGATGACCGCGAGGGTCAGAATGACCCCCGGAGTCTCTTATGTTTTCAGTAGTTGGCTGGTGCGCTGGAGGAGGGCTGAACACCGGAAAAGGCATGACATTTGCATGCCTTTCAGAAATAAAATCATGCAAATTGTAAAAGCGAAGCCCACAAGTAAACAAAACTGATGGGCGTGCTGTGGGCGTGGTTAAAAGCCCACAGAGAGATTAAAGCAGGCTAGAGCGTTTGCACATTCAACCCTAAAAATCAAAGGACTACAGAGGGGTTCCTGTGCTTAAATTAGATTCTGCTGCGGTTCAGTGAGCTGGTGGGCATGAGCACAGGCAGGCACAGTCACTTTCCATTGGTGGTAGGAGGAGTTTTCTGCATCAGGAGTGGAGTTGGCACTTTAGTGCATCATCCTCTCCTCGCAAAGATTCACTACTCTTGTGAAAGGGCACTGGTTACCAGCCAATGCTGAGTGACTGGAAGCTGTATTTCGGCCTTGCTCCATTCCACGGCATGAGCAGAAAGCAGAGTAGGATGACCTGCAGAGTGATACCAGATGACGAGCTGACCAACAAGAAGTAGGGAAAAGAGAGCAAATAGGAATCTATCCTTAGGGTAGGTCGCTCCCCTGCCTCCGCAGCGCCACCAGTGCTTGCCTGCCTCCTTTTATGCGATTCTGTGTGATTCTGACTGCTGCTTCCTTTTTTCCTTGTTCCCCGAGTGCGTGCCCGGTTGTTGTTGTGAGTGCTGCTCCCTTTTTTTCCTTGTTTCCCGAGTGCGTGCCCCCAGAGTGCCCGGTTGTTGTTGTGAGTGCTGCTCCTTTTTTTTCCTTGTTTCCCGAGTGCGTGCCACCACCACCTTCCCCGAGAGCTGGAAACAGGCCGAACTCAACGCCCTCCTCAAGAAGCCGACAGCAGACCCCACAGACCTCAAGAACTTCCGACCCATCTCTCTCCTCCCGTTCCCAGCAAAGGTTATCGTGAAAACCGTTAACACTCAACTGACAACCTTCCTCGAAACCAACGAATCACTCGACCCCTCGCAGTTCGGTTTCAGGGCCAACCACAGCACCGAGACCGCCCTCATCGCAGCCACGGACGACATCAGTTCCTTGACCGACAAGGGAGAGACCGTGGCCCTCATACTCCTTGACCTCTCCGCAGCCTTCGACACGGTATGCCACCGCACCCTGATACAGTGCCTCAACAACGCCGGCATCCGAGGCAAGGCCTTGGACTGGATCATCTCGTTCCTCACCGGAAGAACTCAGAGAGTACGCCTCCCCCCTTCAGATCAACAGCTACCGAGGTCATCTGCGGCGTCCCACAAGGATCCTCCCTCAGCCCCACCCTCTTCAACATCTACATGACGCCCCTGGCAAACATCGCACGCAAACACGGACTCAACCTCATCTCCTACGCAGACGACACTCAACTCATCCTCTCCATCACCAACGACCCTTCCTCTGCTAGAACCAGACTACACGAAGGAATGAAGGAAGTAGCGGACTGGATGACGGACAGCCGGCTTAAACTCAACACCGACAAGACAGAAGTCCTCATCCTAGGCCCTACTCCCACCGCATGGGATGACTCCTGGTGGCCCCCCGCCCTAGGCAGCACTCCCCAACCCACCGACCACGCCCGCAACCTGGGCTTCATCCTGGACTCCTCCCTCTCCATGACCAGACAAGTCAACGCGGTCACATCGGCATGCTTCAACACCCTTCGCATGCTCCGCAAGATCTTCCGCTGGATCCCCACCGACACAAGGAAGACCGTCACCCACGCCCTCGTCACCAGCCGCCTGGACTACGGCAACACCCTCTACGCCGGCATAACGATCAAACTACAGAAGAAACTCCAACGAATCCAGAACGCCGCTGCACGCCTCATCCTGGACGTCCCGAGCCACCACCACATCTCCGGACACCTGAAAAAGCTTCACTGGCTCTCAGTCAGCAAGAGGATCACGTTCAGACTCCTCACCCACGCACACAAAGCCCTTCACAATCAAGGACCCACACTCATCAACCACTGCGTCTCCTTCTACGTACCCACCCGCACCCTGCGATCGACCGGACAAGCCCTGGCAGATGTCCCCCACATCCGCAAAGCCACCGCCGGAGGCAAATCTTTTTCTTACCTCGCAGCGAAGACCTGGAACTCTCTCCCCAGCCATCTCCGCTTAACACAGGACCACCTCTCCTTCAGAAGGCAGCTCAAGACCTGGTTGTTTGAGCAATAACCCCCTACCCCCCAGCGCCTTGAGACCCTTTCGGGTGAGTAGCGCGCTTTATAAATGCCAATGATTGATTGATTGATATGCTGCATCCTCAACTTCCCCATATGGTTGTATGGGTGGATGTATGTCTGGATGAATTGATTTGAAAAGTAGAAGCTGTGTGCATGAGACAGCTTTCCCTTTGTGAATGCCATGAGGCGGCTTAGGGGGAATAGACGGTGGTCTAGTAGACCAATGCATACACTGTTGATATAATTATCTGCATTTGATTTTTTTTTTAAAGCAGTGGCTGTTTTAAGAAAAAGTTAACATAAAGGGTATCCAAATGCAGGGATGGTGGGTTTCTGTCTCCTGCAGCTTCCATGCCTGCATACATGAGAAGGGGGGTCACAAAAATGCAAAAGGCCTGCTGCGTCAACCCCGGGGACCACAACCTCCCTGGGGCTACATTTTAAAACAATTAGGGCAGATCCATGTAGACCACCCTGGCCCCAGGGACCACCATCTCTCCGGGGCTATTTTTAAATGATTTTAAGGGGGCCCTGTGGTCAACCTCGGCCGAAGGCCATGAGAGGTGGTGGTTGCATTAACATATAGTAATTAAAATTACTTTAGGTTTAAAAAACACAGAAATTCACTTATAAAAAACAAAGGTCACAGCAATGTTATAGAGAGGCTCACATTTTAAACGTACAAAACCATAGAAATTCAGCTGTTATAGTTAGAAGAATTTCAAATAACTATAACTCATGCCCTAAGGTAACTATCACACGCGCCCCAGCCATGAACAGTTTTTTATGAATAATTTTACAACAAATGTTACAATGATATTATCAGTGATGTTATAAAAGATGTCATGAGTGTTGTAATATTTTGGAGTAGTTAGCCTAGCATGGCGAGGGTCTGAAAAAAGATAAAAATAAGAAAAGGGGCAAGGGTAAGGACACCCTGACCCCTTAGCTCTGGTGCTAAGGTCCCAGTGGGACCCGACCAGGGCAAAAGAGCATTCTTGTTAAACTTTTTGCTGTGAATTGTGGTGGATCGGAGGATTCAGTGAAAGTTAAAAACAAGCTTGGGCTTTCCTACTTCTTCTGGAAAAAGCCCCTGGGAGGGCCAGGTCCTGGGGGAACTATTTAAAAGAAAAGAGGGGGGCTCACTGGGCCCCCCTCCTAAGGCTTTTGGAGCCCAGGGGATCACCACCTCCCTGGGGCTAAATGTTAGTAAGCTGGGGTGTGCCTGGCGCCCCTAAGCCCAAAGGACCACCACCACCCTGGGGCTGAATCTTTGAAATGGGGGAGAGGGTGGCAAGGACTCCCCTGTCCCCTGGGGACCACCACCTCTCCTGTGCCAAATTATTCTTAATAGGGGTGGCCTCGTGGACCACCACCTCCCCAGGAAATTTTGCTCCAATGAAGAGGGGACCATGCTGGGAACCTCTCCAGAGCTTAAAAAAGATAATGAAGGGGTCCATAGTGGACCCTAGAACCCAGGGACCACTACCTCCCCGGGGCTACATTGAAACTGGAACCACACATGGCCCTGGGGAAAGCCACCCTCGAAGACCAGCTTCTGCCATGTCCCGGGGTACCCGCACCTGATACATAGCTGCTTGTTCTGACTTGGCGGGAGCTTTGACAGCTCCCCGGGAGAAGGGGTCCCTGGGGCCGAGACTGGCCCGGGGAAGGGGGATGCACAGCCCCACCTTCCCTATCACAATTTAAAATCCTATGTGGAGGTGAATGCATCATTAATCTATTACAGCGCAATCTGTATGTGACTGTAGGTATTGGATTCTTTCTTGTTCTCTCCTGGTGAGAGCAGAGTCCTTTGTTATCCCTTTAAAATGCCACTAGTATCCATTACACAGATGTAGTGTATAATGCACACTGGACAATTACCCAAGGAGGCAAAAAGACTGCACTTGGTTGGATATTTTGTTCAAAGCTGTAGACTTTTGTTGGATAAAAGGGAAGATCCCTTTGTGACAGAGTCACTCACACAGCTAATGAAACACCCACACATATACTCACACACCCACTCACAGGTGCACTCAGACACTCATGCACCAATTCACAGACCCACTTAGACACTCATGCACCCACTTACATACCCACTCAGACATTTAGGAACCCACTCACAGACCCTCTTGGGAATCCATGCACCCTCTCACAGACCCACTCATGCTCACGCACCTAATCACAGGCCCACTCAGAGGCTCATGCACACATTCACAGACATACTCAGATAGTTGGCAGTCAGTTTGCACACTGTCCAAGTAAGGACCCTCACTCTAGTCAGGATAAGGGAGCCACACTCCTACGATAACCCCTGCTTACCCCCTTGGTAGCTTGGCACAAGCAGTCATGCTTATCTTAGAGTCAATGTGGAAAGTATTTGTACAACCACACAGAGTCACACAGTGAAAGCACCACAGAAAGACTCCACACCAGTTTAGCAAAATAACCAATATTTATCTAAGTCGAACAAGACCAAAATGACAAAAATCCAATATATAAAAGTAAAGATATCAAATTTAAAGTAAAAACTGTTATAATCCATAAGAGTCAAAGGATTCGTTGTTTTAGCACAAAGTACCTGGCATGCATCAAAAATAAAGCTGCAGGGTTGAGGGTGCATCAGAAAAGCAAACAATGCTTTGATTTCTTACTCGCAAGTGACACCATGCATCAATTCTTTCTCCAACGGGTAAGCAATGAGTTGATTCTTTCCTCACAGGGAAGGGATCTGTCTATTTCCGGAAAAGCAGCCTAGGATCTGTGCAGTGAGTTTGAAGATTTTGACACCTAGGGATGATGCGTGGAAAATCCAGATGCACGGCAGCGTTGAATCTGTGCTGAACTGGCGATGCATCGATTTCACTGGTGCTGCTTAAATTTTTCAGTCGCGGTGTAGCCGCTGCATTGATTTTTCTGCCGCTTGGCTCCAGTGCATGGATTTTCACTCAGGTTCTGCCAGCCTCTCCTTCCAGGGGCCTAGGGACTGGATGTGGCACTACTTGGCAAGTCAGGGGGCCTCAGCAAGAGAGCCCAGGTGCTGATAGACGAAGTCTTTGATGTCCCTGAGACTTCACAACAGCAGGCAAGCTCAGTTCAAGCCCTTGGAGAATCTTGGAAAGCAGGATGTAGAAAGCAAAGTCCAGTCATTTCACTCCCAGGGCAGAATAGCAGGCCAGCACAGCAAAGCAACAGGCAGGGAGCCATGTCCTCCCCAAGCATGCAGCTCTTCACCCTGGCAGATTTTCCTCAATCCAGGAGTATTCTGAAGTTGTGAGGTCAATAGGTTAATACTTATACTCATTTCAGCCTTTGAAGTAGACAAACTTCAAAGGAAAGTCTTTGTAGTGCACACAACTCTGCCTCTCCCTGTCCTGGCCCCAGACACACTCTAGGGGGGTTGGAGAGTGCTTTCTGTAAGAACGGGCACAGCCCTATTGAGGTGCAAGTGTCAGCTCCTACCTCCACTCTAGCCCAGGAAGACCCATCAGGATATGCAGGGCACACCTCAGCTCCCTTTGTGTGACTGTCTAGAGTGAATTTACGAACAGCCCAACTGTCAGTCTGATCCAGATGCATATACAGCAACCAGGTAGAGGTCCAGAATGATTAAGCAAAAAAATGCCCACTGTCTAAAAGTGCCATTTTCAAACTTACAATCTGAAAACCAACTTCACCAAAAGATGTATTTTTAAATTGTGAGTCCAGAGACCCAAAACTCTATATCTCTATCTGCTCCCAATGGGAAATTGCACTTAAAGATATTTCAAGGTAATCCCCATGTTACCCTCAGGGAGAGATAGGCCTTGCAATAGTGAAAAACAAATTTAGCAGTATTTCACTATCAGAACACGTAAAACACACCAGTAAATGTCCTACCTCTTAAATACACTGCATGTAGTAAAAGGGAAGGTTTGGGCCTGGAAGTGGGTACACTTGCCAGGCTGAACTGGCAGGACAAAACTGCACACACAGACACTGCAGTGGCAGGTCTGAGACATGTTTGCAGGGCTACTCTTGTGGGTGGCGCAATCAGTGCTGCAGGCCCACTAGTAGCATTTGATTTACAGGCCTGTTCACCCACAGTGCACTTTACTAGGGACTTACTAGTAAATCTAATGTGCCAGTCATGGAGAAACCAATCACCAATACAATTTAGACAGAGAGTACTTGCACTGTGGCACTGGTTAGCAGTGGTAAAGTGCCCGGAGTCCTAAAGCCAACAAAAACAGGTCAGAAAAAATGAGGGAGAAGGTCACTCACAGACCCACTCAGACACTCACGCGCCCATTCACAGATCTCCTCAGAGACTCACGCACCCACTCACAGACCCACACAGAGACTCATGCACTCACACTAGACCCAGTTAGACACTCATGTGCCCACTCATAGACCCATTCAGACAATCACAAACCCACTCGCAGACCCACTGAGACTCTCACCCGCACACTCGCAGATCCACTCAGACACTCAGGCACCCACTCACAGAGACATTCTCACACCCACTCTCACACCCAAAGACTCTGTCTCACACCTACTCTCACACCCAGAGAGATATTCTCACACCCATTTTCACACCCACATAGACCCACTCACACCCATTCTCAGACCCAGATAAAGTCACACCAACTCTCACACGCAGAGGCAGCCTCTCACACCTAGTCTCACACCCAGAGAGGCCCTGGGGCAAATCCCCACCATGCACTGCCGAAGGCTGTGCTTAGCATGGGGCTGGGTGGTCATAGGGGGTTCGCACAATGCCCTACTGCCAAACCCTTCCACACTGTGCTGCAGTGGTTGGATTACCGCTTAGCAATTAATATTACTTCACATTAAAAAAAAATGAAATTCACTGAACAAAAACAAAGTTTACAGGGATGTTATAAGTAGGAAATAGACTTTTAAAAAACATAGACATTCACTTAAGAAACCAAAGTTTACATAGATATTATAGTTAGGTTCTGGATTTACTCACTCAAAACCATAGAAATTCATCAGTTAGAGCTATTTCAAGTAACTATAACTCGCGCTTTAAGGTAACTGTAACTCGCACCCTGGAAAAATGTCTAGCCACTGGAAATGAGAAATCCTTATTTACAATAGCTCTTAGCTCTCATATGTTCCAGCACCCGCTTCCTGGCCCTATGAATGGTGATACTCACATACATATGGTCACATGGACATAGCAGTTCGTACATCTCATAATCTGTTTTGCAAGAAGTGTGTTTTCTGATGATAAATTCTCTTGCAGTATTGGGTTTCATACATTTCTTTCCATCCCAGCTTTTTGTATATGGCATGCATTTCCTACAACTTGTATTGGGGTATTGGGGATTTGATGCAGTGATAACGTTTTTACTTAAATTGTCTTTTAACGATCGGCATCTTCTAAGAGTGATCTGTGGAGTGGTTCCAATATATTCACTCAAGGTGCTATCAGTATGTACTGTATGCCAGTGTTTGACCAATATTTTCCTTACTCTCAGGGCTTGGTTGGAAAAAGTAGTAATAAGTCTTAATGTGCTCAATTCTCACTCCTGGGGTTTAGATTCTGGGTAGAGAAGGCTATGTTGGAAGACTTCCTCCTCTTTCCTGACAACTTGTTTGATTACTTTAGTAGCGTAACCCCTCTCTCTGAATCTCTTGGTCATAACTCTCTTCTCACATCCGAAAGCCATCGGGTAACTTCAGTTTCTCTTAGTAATTCCCCATATGGTATACTATCAACCAAATTTCTGATATGGGCTCTGTTAGCAAAAAGAATACTATTACCCACTGTGGGTTTGCGAAATAGTGTTGTCTCAAGTTGATCACCTATTACCATGACCTCCACATCCAAGAACTCAAATATTCCTTATTTGGCCTGTGAAATGCAGATTACAATTGTTGTCATTCAAATGCTTAAAAATGTTCTTGCCAGAAGTCTATTCTGCTCTTCAAATGGCAAAAATATCATCACTATTGAACACATAATACAACAATACAATATGATCCATAAATTCAGGAAAGCCATGTAAAACCTGCTCCTCCCACCAGCCCACAACCAATTAAGAGTAGGTGGGGGCGAAGCAAGTCCCCATGGCCGTGCCTTGGATTTGTCTGTAAACTTTATTATCAAAGATAAATATATATATATATATATATTTCTATAGGAAAAGCAGTTTTTGCTTCCCTATATCTTTGGGGCCACTTGACAAATCTTCATAATTTTCCAAAACAATTCAACAGTCAGGGGAGCTGCTGTCTGGAAAACGTTAGGGTGATCCATCAAGTGGGGGCTGAGATAAAGGGGGGTTGAATTTAGAGCTTTTCCAATGTTAATTCACATAGGAAAAATTGAACAGCAACAGCGCAAAAACCACCAGAGGTAATTATACCAAATTTGGCAGAAAGGTAGCTCTTGCTCCAGAAAGAGGCCTGTTGTTATTTGGTGTAAATTAGTTCAGCAGTGTTTGAGAAACTTAAAGAAATCCAAATTTGTATATATAGGGACACAAAGGATTTGCAACCCCTAACGATCTCGTGCAGAGTTCTGATTGGCTGATAACAGTTCAACAAAGGAAGTGTTGACAGCCATCTTGGGACTCTGCTGAATTCAAGTCCCGGAACAAAATATTAAAAAATATAAAAGGGGCCAGGGCACAAACACCCTGACCCCTTAGCTCTGGTGATGGTGTACCAAAGGAACCCCCCAGGGTTAAAAAGCATTTTTTTTTATTTTATGGATGGATCCGCGGACCCCCCTCCCCCGGCCCTGGGGACTACCACAACAGGGCTATCTTCACGCTGGAGGGGGGCTGCCCAGTCCCCTCATGGAGACATTGATGGCCTTGGGTCCGCCACCCCCTACAGCCGGCTCCTGCTATGTCCCGGGGCTGCCCACTCCCAGGATGTAGCTGTTTGCTGTAGCTTGACTGCAGCGTTGCTGCCAAGCCACAGCAAACACTCTGCTGTTTGACAGTGGGACCTTTAAAGCAGGTCTTGCTGTCAAACAGCAGAGCTTTCATCTCTGTCCCCTGCACACTTGCAGGGGACAGAGATTAAGGCCCATATTTATACTTTTTGACGCAAAACTGCGCCAACGCGGTTTTGTGTAAAAAAAATTAGCGCCGGCTAACGCCATTCTGAAGCACCATATGTATTTATTCAATGACGTTAGCCGGCGTTAGCCGCCTGCGCTGTCTGGTGTGCGTTAAAAAAAATGACGTACACCAGGCAGCGCCGGCGTAGGGGGAAAATGGCGTATGGGCGTCCACAAATGGTGCAAGTCAGGCTGAGGCAAAAAAATCGCCACCACCCGATTTGCGCCATTTTTTAACGACGCCCATCCCCCATTGAAATGACTCCTGTCTTAGCAAAGACAGGAGTCATGTCCCCTGGGCATGGTCATTGGGCATAGTGGCATGTAGGGGGGCACAAATCAGGCCCCCCTATGCCACAAAAAAAAAAAAAAAAAAAAAAACTTACCTGGACTTACCTTAATGTCCCTGGGGTGGGTCCCTCCATCCTTGGGTGTCCTCCTGGAGTGGGCAAGGGTGGCAGGGGGTGTCCCTGGGGGCAGGGGAGGGCACCTCTGGGCTCATTCTGAGCCCACAGGTCCCTTAACGCCTGCCCTGACCCAGGCGCTAAAATCCGGCGCAAATGCGGGTTTTTTAGACCCGCCCACTCCCGGGCGTCATTTTTGCCCGGGAGTATAAATACGACGCATATGCATCGCAGTCATTTTTTAAGACGGGAACGCCTACCTTGCATATCATTAACGCAAGGAAGGTGTTCACGCAAAAAAATGACGCTAACTCCATGAACTTTGGCGCTAGACGCGTCTAACGCCAAAGTATAAATATGGAGTTAGTTTTGCGTCGAAAAAAACGACGCAAATTCGGCGCATAAATGCTTCAGCATGTCAAAGCAGCTCCATGCTTTCTGAAGCAATAACTATGCAGGGGAAGCCTGAAGGCTTCCCCTGCAGTGTCAGGTAGCCCGTAAGGGTTTTTTGTTATACAAAAAAACGTAAAATTAAAAAATAGACAAAGAAGGTGGGACCACGTGGGATTCCTGAAGGCCTTCCTCGCGGTCCCAGGTAGCCCATGTAAGGCTTAGAAAAACACACACAACCCCCATAACTGAGCTTTGTGGTTTGAGTCCAGCTAGACTCATTACCAAAAACAATTACCTTATTCAAAATAATAAATTCATTTTTTATTTTAAATTGAACACAAATATTTCATTCTAACAATATGAGATATTAAAGCTTAGAAAATTCTATCTCTTTCCCTCTCACTTTCTTTCTCTCTTTCAATCAATTTCCCCCACTCAGACACTTACGCACCCACTCACACTCCCTCAGACACTCATGTACCCACTCACAATGTTAGACCTGGCATCCTTGGCATGGTCTCCCCTGTCGTTTTTGCCTCTGCTTTCCATGACTGTATGCTAGACTCTTGTTTTTGCTGTTTTGGTACTCTGGGCACTTTACCACTGCTGACCAATGCTAAAGTGCAAGTGCTTCTGTGTAAATTCTGTGTGTAATTGTCTTTCCATGGTTGGCATATTTGATTTCCTAGTAAGTCCCTAGTAAAGTGCTACTAGTAGGCCTCCAGCACAGGTTGTGCCACCTACATTAGTAGCCCTGTAAACATGGCTCAGACCTGCCACTGCAGTGTCTTTGTGTTGAGTTTTAACCTGCCAATTTGACCTGGCAAATGTACCCACTTCCCAGGCCTAAACCTTCCCTTTTTATACATGTAAGGCACCCCAAAGGTAGACTCTAGGTAGCCCCATGGGTATGGGGCAGTGCATTTTAAAGGTGGGACATGTACTGATATGTTTTATATGTCATAACAGTGAAATACTGCTAAATTCAGTTTTCACTGTTGCAGGGCCTATCTCTCTCATAGATTAACATGGTGGCTGCCTTTAAATAACTTTAAAGTGCAGATTCCCTTTGGGAGCAGATGGAAAGTTGGAGTTTGGTGTCTCTGAACTCACAATTTAAAAATATCTCTTTCAGTAAAGTTTTTTTTTTGAGTGCTAGTTTGAAAATGCCACTTTTAGAAAGTGAGCATTTTCTTGCTTAAACCATTCTGTGACTCTGCCTGTTTGTGGATTCCCTGTCTGGGTCAGTTTGACAGTTGGTCTGTTTGTGAATCCTCTGTAGACAGTGAGACGAAGGGTGCTGGGGTGTAGCCTGCATATCCTGATGAGCCATCTGTGCTACAGTGAAGGGAGGAATGGTCACTTACACCTGAATGAGCTGTGCCTGCCCTCTCACAATGCAGTCTCCAATCCCCTGGTGTGTGTCTGGGGCCTGGCCTGGTCAAAACAGGATCTTGTGAACAAAGGAGAGTTTTATTTAAAGTTTGCCTACTTCAAAGGCAGAAAGGGGTATAAGTAGGGGATCCAAACCCCACGCTCTAGATTTCTTCATGATCACTTCTGGAATCAAGACGAACCTCTGCCAAGGAGAAGAGCTGAAGAGCTGAGGAGAAGTGCTGCCCTGCCTGTGACTGTTCTATGTGGAGCTATCCTACAGTTGCTATCCTGCAGTTAAAAGGAGACAAAGACTGAACTTTATTGTGCATTCCTGTTTGAGAAGAATCTCCAAGGGCTTGAACTGAGCTTGCCTCCTGTTTTGAAGTCTCAGGGCCATCAAAGACTTCCCCTGCCAGCACCTGGACTCGCTGCTGAGACTCCTGCCCTGCCAAGTGGTGCCCTATCCAGTTCCTGGGCCCTTGAAAGGTGAAGCTGGCAGACAAAGACCGAGAATCCATGCACAAACCACTGTGATTGGAAATTTTCGAAGCACCTTCCGTGACACGGCTGATAAACGACAGGCCACCAGCTTCGTGGCTGAAATCAATGCTCCACCTGCACTGCGTCTTGAAGATCGACACAAAGCGGCTGGAAAATGACGCGCAACGCCCACTAATGGAGGCTGATACTGATGCAAACCCCACGCAGCGCGGTTTTGTGATACTGTGCTACCGTATTTTTTAAATCACCATCACTGGGCGCGGAAAAACATTGCAAAGCCTGCCTTTCCCAAGGTGCCTGTCTAGATCGACGCATCACTCTCTTGTGGGCAAGTACAAATACTTTACACCTTGCTTCTGAAGTTAAGCCTGCCTGCTCATGCCAAGCTACCAAGGGGGTGAGCGGGGTTTAACTAAGGGTGATTCTCATTTACCCTGACTAGAGTGAGAGTCCTTGCTTGGACAGGGGGTAACCTGACTGCCAACCACAGACCCCACTTCTAACTGTGCATATAAATAGACATTTTCTGAATCAGAGAAAGGTATGGGGGAAACGTGGGGCCACAGGAATAAAGCAGCAAAGACAGACCAACCTTTATAGCAGAATTGACTAAATTATGTGATAAGAAAAGGCAAATTGTGCGCTCAAGTGCGGAATTTTCTGTGGCAGCAATATGCCAATATTATGTCATTTTAACACCCCAATACCTTCTGGAGAAAAGTTTCACATACAGCAATCAATAACTGCAAGGCAACTAGTTGCACTTTAGAAACGGGTCTGACACTGCAGAGCACCAGGTGTGGTGTTTGAACTGTTTGAGCAATAAACATTGTTTGTTACGTTGAAGTCTGCAAATTATGCAGGAGGTGGTGGTATATGTACCAAGCATGTTAAGACCATAGTTATGCAGAAAATGTATTAGCTTCAGAATTGCCCTATTCCACCGGCCCTGCGAAAATACTTCCTTTATTTTAACAAATTGATTTTGGATCTAAATACACTTTGCAATAAACAGGAAATGAGTCACTACATTAAATAATACAGAGTGGAAAGGATTGGGAAACCAAAGTGACAACAATTAGACCATTTATCTTTAATGACAAATGTTTATGTTACTTTTTACGCCTGCTATAGTCAGACAAGAAGGAGATTTCCTAACGAGGATCTAATGAATTCAGGTTTTAGAAGTTGAGTACCTCTGTTTTGTTTGTTAGTACTGGGCAATGACCCAGAATCCCTCCAGACAATGGAAAATGTGCTTCTGAATACTTTTTTGAATCCGTTCTTTAATGATTAAATGCACTTCATGGCTCTGTCTGTATCTGTTTGAACTTTAAAAATAAGGACTGCATAATGTTGGAACAGCATTTTAATTATATTTTCACTAATGTTCCACTTTTAAATGCAGTATTAGTTATGAATGCATTTTTATCTGACAGGTTTTTAGTTGCAGGGAGGGCCCCAAGGGGTGTACAGCGGATATCTGCTTCCCTCTAAAAGTTATTAGCCTCAAAGACAGGGGGCTAATCAATATTTTTCATATGAAGTAAAGGAACAAAGGAGTCTATCGAGGAAAGTAGTGAATGGTGACCAGATAAGTAGCAACACACAATCGTATAAACCGAGAGAGAAATCAGGCAGCGTGAGGTGCTTCTTTCTTATTGCTAGCCAGTGAAGGTCTCAATAAGAGCAATAATGGGGTCGCTTGTGATTCTATTCATGATCAGATAACCAGCCATATTACCAGAGGACTTAGAGTATGAAATCCCATTTTACAGTTGCAGTAGTCCAGAATTAGGTTTATTTAGCTCTGGACTAACGATCTAATGTCAAGCTGGCAGAAGGAATTGTGCATACTGTATGTCTGATGTTTTTTTACATGGGTCTGTATGGTGAGGATGGAGCTTCTTTGCAATGCAGAAATTTGTTCCATTTTTTGCCTTGGTGAAGTCCTGATCTAGTATATGAAGGCACACGCGCATTTCTGAGAATCACTGGAGGAATCCCAGGCACCCAAAGTGAAGTGTTTCCTTCAGGACATATATTTAAAGTATTTTTCGTTCATTCAAGCTTAGATGGACGTCATTGCCCCTGAAAGAAGTGAGAGGTATTCAGTCACCCGCCTTTGATATCGTGACTCACCTGCAGTTTTGAAGTGAAAAGCTTTTACATCATTTACAAATATGAATAAGTCAATCTTTTCAACAAATGATTAAAACTTTAAAAGTGAGTGCAACACTTGGGTTAATTATACACTTGGGGAGTTTAATGACTGGGCAACATGCTCAACAAGAGGTAGGCTGCTCCACCTCGATTCACCCCCATCGTAAAAAAGAACTAAATTCCCCACTATGATGTTCAGTATCAGAGGCAAAACACAATTCTTATATTTATATTCACACATCAGACTGAAGAATCTCTTCAAACACATGCATGCGCTTTGACAAAATACGACCCCCTTACGCTGTAAAAAGTAAAGGACCTAATATATTATTGGTCAGGCCACGGAGCAGCGCTATGTTTATCCAAAATCTTCAGCACGAGCTGGCAAAACCGCTGCACTGTATCAGAGAGATGAACCCGGCATAATGTAAAAGGGACATTTGCAAGCGTTAACGAACATTTTGCCCCAGATTAATATCATTGATGCATTCTATGAATGCTTGCAAATGTCTACAAATGCAAAGACAGGGCCTGTACAAAACCACACTCTGTGCCTCAACATAAAGAGGTGCCATTATTTCGATTCCTGCCCCTTAATGTGACGTTTGCTGTAATACCAAACAAAAGAAGGCACCACTTTTCTTGCACCCCTTAGCGCCCGCCGTAACGCTGCCATGTATGCGCCATATTTTAAATGCAGCTCACCATGGCAGTAGTTATGGTACTAGTGTCACAATTTTTTATGCTAGTCCTGGAAAGCACCCAGAGGCCCATTGCAAAGCCTCCTTTTAACGCCTGCTCTGAGCCCCCCCCAGCGGAGAACGCCCCCTTTTCATACACTATTCCTGGCGCAGTCATAATGTAGCGCAAAGGGTTACAAAATGGCACAATGCATGCATTGCGCCACTTTGGAAATATGGCGCAGCATTTTTTGACTTCTAACGCCACATTAGCATTAAAAAATGATGCTTATGTGGCGTTGGAATGGTGCTAGCGGCTCTTAAATATGCCTCTTTATTTGGAAATACTTTTAAAACAACACTGTGAGCTATATTAAATGGTAATTTTGCCATGTTACTTTAATTGGTAAATCCGAAATTGCTGTTCAATAGGAACGTGCAAATATAAAAAAACGAAAACACCAAACCAGACACCATGTATATGATATAATTATGTTGATATAGTACCATTTTTAAATATGTAACAATATAGTAACTTCAACGTTTGTCATAAAGTACGTAATGCAATATTTGTTGACAAATGATCAGATTTATTTATTTAGTTTGTTTTTCACATGATTTTATGGCTAAGCTATTGCATTGTGCATTTGTTCTGGTGTTGATTTATTGTTTAATAATGCTTTCTGCCTCATTTGATATGATGAATATTAAGTATTTAAACATGTATAAAAATGAATTTGTGTTCTTTTAATTATGTATACCTTCATATCAATCTCCATAAGGCAGGCTAGTGTTGAAAAATATACCTTGCAGCACCAACAACAGGAACAATCCAGAAAATATGACCAAACTTAGGTTGAAAGCTGGAAAATGAATAGTTCAAAAGTTTATTTTATATAGTAAGGAAGACTGAAATGTTACCAATAAGAATAGATTTTGCTATAAAATGGGCAGAAAGGGTGGAAATTTTAAAATCATAGATGATGACAGCTGAAAGAAGGCACACATCTTCTAGATTGACAGATCAGCTAGATTGAACCATTCCTGAGCAAAATTCTGTCTCTCGACCATTTTTCACTAGTTTTGAATTACCATTTGCAGCAACTTTTTATACTGGCCAGTCAGCGCAAATATTTTTGCACAAGTTGATAGTGAAAAAGTTACGCAAAGGTTACTCAGCAGTGGTATAAAACTGCCTGTATTCACTGAAAAACTGTACTGCACTGTCAACATTTCTGCAATCATGGACAAAGTCTCCAGGGCAGATGAAACACGTAGCGCTCACAAGCGTCCCCCAACACACACACGTTTTGTAGGTGGTGAAGGGGTAAGCACAGAAGCCCGTTTGTTCCAGGATCCCTAATATTTGTGGGTGGCAGGATTTCTTTACATGGGTAGCTAGACTTGGACCCAGATTCACTAAACTTTTACATCAGTGTTGCATCACTGCTTTAAGAGTTATTTCTGGATTTACTAAGAACCCAAAAGTCCAATTTGTGTGGCTTAGGCCTATGATACTTTGTGTTGTGGAGTCGTTATGGGCATTCCCATGCATCTAGCCATAAATTGTGACACAAACCCAAATTTCATAAAGGCAGTAAACCTGGGTTTGCACCAAATGTTGCACCTTCAGGCGTTCTTGTACCATTACATAAGGGTGTCCGCATTAGCCTGCCAAAGTGCATCAGTGATATAGGAGAACAGAAGTGTGTCATATTTTGATTTAGATTTTATTAACCAAGTGTTACACTCCTAACGCACTTAAAATGACAATAAACAGCCTGCACAAATGGGATCTATTTAATAAGCAAAACCTACTAAAAAGACAAAAGTCAATCTGTCTTTAGTAATTGTGAATAAAGAAGGAAAGACGTCCAGGAGCCTATTCAAGAGGTTAAATATGCTTGTAAGTATATATTTAAGTTAGAAATGAGCTTACTTAAGCCTGGCAGGAATTCACAAAGGAATTCCTGACAAGTGTTAGCCCCATTTATGTTTGCGGAGGTCTCCACTACAAGTGTGAAATTTTCTGCATCTGTAAACTTCATTCAAGAAGGTGAGGATTGGGCATTCTAATGCATGTTTTTCCTTGGAAAACTGTGAACATCTACAAACATGGCTGTTTGTCAGCAATCACAAACTTCTGTGCATCACCTTTCCTTCCTGGAAAGGGCTGGAAATTATCTTCAACCAAAGGCTGGCATGCTTCCCTTCTGTTATGGAAAAGGGACTAGGGGAAGGAGTTTCCCCATGAGGATTATATTTATTTATGGAGACCACCGCCCCCCCAAAGAAAATGTGTGTTTAGGAGATTCTATTTCCCCTGTGCAGAGTTCTCAGCTGTGCACAGCCTGGACATGATCCTACTAAGGATGTCACAATGCTCCCAGTAATACATGGGGAATCCTGCAATAGGAACAGGTTTCCAAGCGTATTCCAAGGAGCATGTATGAGTACAGTAATGTTGTAAATCTACCTTCACAGGTAAGAGAAAATCTGCCAGAGCAGAATTCTGACTACTTTGTGAAGCGGTCCCTAAATATATTTATCAACAAATGTTTTATCATTAAAACGATCAAAATAGTAACACTAACCTCAGGTAAAGCTCTGTATGGAAACCACAAATGGATAACCCTGGACTAAATTGTATTTTAAATTGCTACCAAAGTTGAATATAAGAGGATATTTAGCATAACTATGTTTTCTTTTAACACCTCAGCTTGCCACAGTGTTCAAGTCCTCCAAGATCATCTAGTTATTGTTGGAAATTAAGGGCCTGATTTATACTTTTTGAGATCCGCATTTGTGTCATTTTTTGATGCAAAAGTGGCGCAAACGTACAAAATGTAATTGAATTTTGTAAGTTTGCACCGCTTTTGAGTCAAACAATGACGCAAATGCGGCACTAAAAAAGTATAAATCAGGCCCCAAGTCTCTAATTGGCAGAGCTCTACACCTTTGTCCATGTAAGGATCACAATCCTAGTCAGGGTAAGCCACAACACAATCTAAATTATGCTGTGCCCACTCTCTAGTAGCTTGGCACTGAGCAGTCAGGCTTTACTTAGAAGGCAATGTGTAAAGTATTTTTGCAATAACTCATACAGTAACATAGTGAAAACAACACAAACATACACCGCACAGGTTTAGAAAAATAGATATTTAACTGAATAAAATATGTTTAGAACGATGAAAATCCAATGTACAAAAGCAAAGTTATGAATTTCTAAAGATGAAATCCTACTAACGTGCTTAGAAACACAATAGCTCCAACTTGGGCTATCATGGCGTTGTTGATGGAGTTATTTCCAATAGTCTGCCATCACAGGTGCCAGTCACAGAGTTGCACAGACCCCCGGGTACAGTACCTTTGAAAACGAAGAAACAAAGATGTTGCACAAGGTCGTGAAGTTGAGGCGTCGCTTGGGCCGGTACGGCGTTAGTCCCTTTACGGCATCCGGGAAGGTGAGGCATTGGTTCCGCACTGCGAGGCATGGGGAGGCGAGGTGTTGGTTCCATCTGGTTGCAGGAGGGAGCTGGTGCAGCGTCGGTGGTGAGGCGTTGGTTCCTTGTGACCTGGCAGGTTCGATGGACCCAGTCGGTCAAGGCGTGATGTGATGTGTTGACTTCACAGTGTCCTGATAACACTGCGGGGTTTCAGCGGCGTCGCAGTAACATCAGACGTGCGTTGCAGGCCGTGGTTGTTGCGTGCGGCAAAGTCCATGGGCCTGGAGCAGGCTACGGCATTGGTGCTGGTGTCGCTGAAGTCGGAGAGCTAGCTAAGAGCTAGTAGATGATGTCATTACTGTCCCTGGGACTTCAGAACAGGAGGCAAGCTCAATCCACACCCTTGGAGAGGACGTTTGGCGAAGGCAGAGTGCAGCAGGGCAACAAGCAGAGCAGCTGTCCCTCTCAGCAAAGCAGTCCAGATGAGTCCTTTGGGCAGCCAGGCAGTTCCTCTGACAGAGTTCAGGTGTAGATCCAGGAGTGTCTGATTTGATGGGGTCAGAAACCCAGTTTATATACCCAAAAATGCCTTTGAAGTAGGGGAAATTTCAAAGAGTGGTATTGAAGTGCGCAAGTTCCCCTTTCAGCCCAGTCCTCTCTGATAGGATCCATGTGGGGAGTTATCAGTCCTTTGTCTGAGGGCAGGTCACTGACCC
Source organism: Pleurodeles waltl (assembly GCF_031143425.1). Classification (NCBI taxonomy): domain Eukaryota; kingdom Metazoa; phylum Chordata; class Amphibia; order Caudata; family Salamandridae; genus Pleurodeles; species Pleurodeles waltl. The sequence continues at coordinate 450,675,216 of NC_090448.1, read as the reverse complement.
TTGAAATGTAAGAGAGAGTCCCTCTACCCTTCCTGCCCAGGGATACCCAATCAGTATGCAGATGAATGCAGATTTGACTGAGTGTACTGTGTTTATGGTTCTCTGGGTGGTATGCACAAGGGGAGCTGTCAACCAGCACACACCAGACGTGGATTGGAGACAAGGCTGTAATTCACAGATGGCAGTAAGTGCAGAGAAATGCCCACGAGTGGCATTTCTAAAATACAAATATTAAATCCAACTTGACCACTAAGCAGGATTTTCTATTATCACTCTTGCCATACTAAACATGACAGGGCTACTCCTTCCAGAGCAGATCCTACCACTTAAAAGTATATGAGGGCAGCTATATTGCTAGTCTATGAGAGGACCAGGCCTCCTAGTAGTGGAAAACAGATTTGTGGGCTTTTCACTGCCAGGACATGTAAAACACAGAAGTACATGTCCTGCCTTTTACTTACATAGTACCCTGCCCTATGGGTTACCTAGGACCTACCTTAGGAGTGACTTATATGAAGAAAAGGGGGAGTTTAAGGCTTGGCACGTAGTTTTAAATGCCAAGTCGATGTGGCAGTGAAACTGCACACACAGGCCTTGCAATGGCAGGCCTGAGATATGGTTAAGGGGCTACTTATGTGGATGGCACAATCAGTGCCGAAGGCTCACTAGTAGCGTTCAATTGACAGGCCCTGGGAACATGGAGTGCACTTTACTAGGGACTAACATGTGAACTAAATATGCCAATTGGGTAGGAACCAACATTACCATGTTTAGGAGAGAGAACACATGCACTTTAGCACTAGTCAGCAGTGTTAAAGTGTGCAGAGTCCTACAACCAGCAAAAACAAGGTCAGAAAAATGGAGGGAGGGAGGCAAAAAGTTGGGGGATGACGATCCCAATGCTATCAAGTCTAACGGTTATTTTCACAAGGATAATCATGAACCATAGTTAGATCATTTACGTATGCTTCTTTTCTGTTTCTGAGAGCTGGTGCATATACATACCAGCCCCTGCAGATTAGGCTGCTTTAAATGAGTCCTGCACTGAGATGTGCTAGGAACAAGATAGATGGCCCTGCAATTACTAGCGTGTGGTATAAGGTATGAACACAATATTGCAAAGTAGCCACACTTGCTTCTGTATATCTGTGTACCATGCACATCTTCAAAGACATTTTCAGCAGTAGGTCTGGCACGGTTTGATGTGGGATTCTCCTCAGTCTTTGAGAAATCAGCAGGGCTCCCACCAAGAGTAGGTCAAGTTTTTCAGTGTAACCACTTTAGAGGTGACACACAGGACACCACTTAATAACTGGAGGCAGAAACTCTGTGGCATTGGGCAAGGAGGCCAGGTCTCAGTCACACACCAGTTTCAACACCAAAATACCCTTGTCCTGGCCTTGTCAATAGGTAATCCATTAATTAATGGGGATCATTTTTATGCTTGCATATATACCTATAGCGGTGATATCTATGGTTGTGTGCATGTACTATGATTTGTATAGTGATTCAGGGAAAATTGGCTAAGCATGGTGGCACCACTAGCACTGTGGCACACAGGACACTGGGGCAAGAAGTTTCCCTAGCTAAGACTCCACTGATTGAAACACAGTGCCACACTATTAAAAGACAGGTTGCTTGGCAGCATCATCTTAATATATGTTCACTGCCACTGCCAGACCTTCAACCCCCCATACCTGTCTCTATGCATCTTACTCTTTTAGAAACCCTCCATTAAAGCATATAGATGGTTTATATCAAGAAATCACAAGCTGCTTTGCCAATTCTTCAGCCACCTGCCACCACGTCCACTAATGTTGTCTTTCCTGTGGTGACATGTAGAGTGGCCACTTAGACTGAACAAATGGGGGAGGCTGTTAGATGCCCTTGAACATGTTAAAAAAATTGTGCATGTCATGTCTTCGCTACTTTCTTGAAGAGTTCTTTTCTCTACTTTTTTGAAGAGTTCATTCCTCAAATTCACATTTTTCCAAACTCCTGCCCTTAATGCGGGAGAGCAGTTGATTTCGCAGGGTTTGTCCATACACAGGTAGAAGTCAAACTGCAGTGCTGGCCAAGAACCTTCTTCTCTTTCAGGCTGCCATCTTGGCTGCATACAATATTGAAAGGCTCAAAAGATGGCCCAGTATAAAATAACCCTCCTACTACCACCGCCCTGCTGGTCATCTGCTTTCCACAAGACTTTCTTCTGAAATCAATAACATGAGCACATGAAACAAGGCTGAAGTTGAATGTACTTGCTACACCGGGCTCACATAGTCCCCATCACATATATTGCAGGTTCTACTAGATGCATTCCCAGTACTGCTCTCCTCTCAAAATGCATCCCAATTATTTCCTTAGCACTGCAGAAACAGAATACCCCCGAGAAACAATGGTGCTCTTCTATCCCACATTCACCTCTTTGAAAACTCCATCAGGTTATCCTTCACCTCCAATCCAACCACCTACATGACCTCATCTGACTTATCAAGTTCCACAATCAACTTCATTAGGACCGGTTGGATTTGTGCAGTAAACATTGTTAAATGCTGCAGGAGGAGAAAACTAGGTGGCATAATGAGATCCTGATGCCCATTCTGGGAAAGGTCAGCAGAACATTGGTTCCAAGCAGGACAAAGGATCCAACTGCAACTGTTGGACAACAACGTCCTGCAGTGTCTCTCAACCAGACCCACCCGCTCTTTCAAAGTGAAGAGCCAGATCACATTCACAACACAGAACCTCAACTTTATACCCAGGAACACTGACAACAAATCTGGTAACAAGGCAGATGATATGTGGAGTCCCATAGAGATCTTTCCACCCTCAGGTCCTATTCAATATTTATATGCATTCCTACATTATTGGTTCCTTTGTATAGATTGTGCCTCACATTTTGATGATGTACAGCTTCTGTTTAGGTTAGATTAATCACAGAGTTCTACCTTCATTCTGCTATCAGTTTGCACGGTAGCCATCCAGAATTGGAGGAGCAGCACACTGCTAAATCTAAATGCATTGGGCCTAAATTTGCTTGGAGTTCTGGTCTCTGGCATAGTTCCTTAGGCAAGCCTCCAATCCCGGCCACCAAGGTAAAAAATCAGTTTTTTAAAATTTGACAAAGATCTGGCCCTGGAACCACTAATGCATTTCAGCCAGTTTTGTACAATTCAAGGTATGCAGAAAAAGCCTGAATGTGATTTTTCAAAAGTACTCATCTGCAGTAGTATCAGCCTGTGTTAGTTGCACACTGGATTATGCCAATGCCTGCCACTTTGGCATCTCTGTCAAACTTTTATCCAGGCTTCAGATAATGCACATAATTGCAGTGAGTCTGGTCAGTAATCTCCCCGAATATGATCATAGACTGGAGAAAACTTCACAGGCTCCCTATTAAACACATAGGTACATTTAAGGTATACTGGCCAAGATTTTCTAAGGGCTTGTGTTGCCCTTTTGTCACCCTTAAGTCATATCTACTAAGCCATGCAAAGCCACCTTATGTGGCTCTGCATAGCTTAGTAAATTTAGAGTAATACAAGACAATGCAAGTCGCTCCTTGCATTACTCTGCTATGGGAAGGGGTTCTATGGGTAGAGTACAGGTGTTTGATGCATCCACCCATGGATTTGGCACATTCACAGATTTGCCAAGAATAATAAGTGTGAGAATGAATGAAATGGTATGCCTTCCCAAAGAGGCATAATAAGGAGAAATATGTTTATTTCTCTCTGTTATTAAAGAGAAAAATACCTCTAGCGATAGTTAATGTGCAGGAAGATGCCACTTCTAGTGCAAAGACAATACAGCGTGTAATACAGGCACCCTTGCAACATCGTGAAAGGTGCATGCTTTGGCTCTAGGCAGCAGTCAGTGTGCCAGCACAGGGAGAGAGCAGGTGTGTGCCATTTCTTAGTAGACATGGCAAAATCTTGCTCTGTCCCTGTCACGCAGCACAGCAAGTTGTCTTGCCTCACTGTTTTGTGACTTTTTATTAGTAAAACTGGGCATCTGTTTGTTGCAGAAAGTGCTTTATTAGACAGGAGGCCTAGCAATCCATGCTCAAATCAAGACCAATCTCCCTAGGTGTAATCTGTGCTCTACCCAGTTGGTCTTTGCCATAATTCCTAAGTGAGGGCAGCGAGACTTTTTCCATTATGGGTTTTCAGCTGTGGGACCACTTTCCTGCTGCCCTTCGGGCCATTCTGTGTCATACTTTTTGCAAAAAATGTAAGTCTGTTTCATTAATTTGACCTGGTATATTTCTGGCTTCTCTATGGTTATCTCGCATATTTCTGTAGTTCTTTCTCCTTTCCAGAAGTGCAAAGGTGTCCTTAAAGTGAGCTCTGCATTCAGGAAGTACTATACTATTTCATTTCAACATCAACCTTGCCAAGTTGAACGCAGGTTTTTTTAAGAAGCGAGCAGGGACTAACTTTAATACTGATAGGCTCATGCACACTGCCACTTTAGGGGTTATGTCTAAGGGAAAGGGGATTGGGGTCAAGAAAGTAAGATACTAAAGTGCTGTCAATGATATGTGCTTTACCTTCTTTGCCTCAAACTCGACTGGTTAGCTTTCTTTGACTGCATTCCAGATTAACATCGGACCTTAAGAGAAGAAAAAAAATAGAATAGGGCAATGTTTGTTATTGCTTCACATTAAAATTAAAGTCAACTTCCTATGACTTATGAATGTCCTAACTGATCAGTACCTGTATTTCTCCCCTTATACCTTATTCTTGTATCCCGCTTACTTTTAGAAGGATTTTGTTAAATGTCTCGCATTCCTTGCACCCCTGGAATTAAAAACAAGTGGTGGTTATTAGTTTGGTTGCTCTTACATGAATTATTCTCTTTTGGGAATTAGTTGGCTTCCAGCCTCTCCTTAATGAAATCTCACATTACATGGTGTGACCTCACTGCTTTTTAATGAGCACGTTGTGTAAGGTGTGTCATTTCTCCACATAATGATACACCAACTACAACTGTGCACAGCTCCATTTCTTCAATGTCCTACACACTTGTTCCTTCATAATGCTCTATTGTCTTGGATGCACTGCTTCTATAACTGAGTTTCTCTGCAATGCGTGATTGCACTAACATTGTTTGGTTTTGTTTCTTATGTGTTGTTTTAAAATATTTTCAGAAGAGATTGCTTTGTTTCTGCCAAAAACGTTTGTCACTGGAATGATCTAGATCTCATTTGTCCTGCAATACATTTAAGATTGGGGCGCAGTATTCGTAGCTTTGGCGCCAAACCTGTCACTTGAGCTCGGTTTTTCCATCGAGACCATGGAAAGCTTGGAACACTGACCTCCAATCCTCTCAGGCGTCTGGGGAATGTAAATTCACCAAAGGTGTCTTCTCTGCCAACCTCAGAAGCCACTTCATAAGAAAATGCAGGTAGAGCTAAACATGGGGTTTACATATGCACACTGGAACTCTTGTGAACTTTAAGATGCGCTTCTCATGGGAACTCTTACAGTGTTTGAAGTTCCTAGTTTTACAGTGCATGACAAGTGATAATAGTTCTCATCTATCCTGGAAAAAGTTATGGCATTTGGCACGCGCAGTGTGGCAGTGACTGTGACCACTGAGCATGAGTTACTCATCACTTGCAGACACTTCCTCACATACTCCTATGCCTATTTATATTGGCAGTGTTTGGACAACATACTGAGGAAAAAATATCGCAGAGAACATATTCTATCAAGAATATGGAGGACAAAAATAATGTGAAAGTAGGTTTTTAATATGTACCTTGACAATATATATATACATATATATATATATATATATATATATATCTTCAAAATAGTTAGCTGAAGAGAGATGAGAATAGTAACTACATAAGTACCTATTTGCAGTTACCTTCTTGATATTTTGGTCCTCGATATTTGTGCCACAATATTCTGTCAATACAATATTTTTTTCATAAATATTGTGTCAGACAACCATATTGAGCAGGTACATATTCACTTACACACCTTCAATATGTATCACAATAAAATATTTGCAGACAAATCAAATGACTTCCTGACTCCCCTCACATGTTGTTGTGCTGTTGCCTCAAACTGTCCACATGTGTAGTGTTAGCGCGTCTGACCTCATTTGGTTTCTTGATTTTAATTTATAAGGGGACGCATTAGAGGTTCGATGGACCTTTTGACTGCCCTTAGAGTAAATCCACCATAGATCTCAAATTCAACACAAATCATCTACCAATATCAATCAACAGAAATAATATTATTTGGATTCAATATTCTCATGCACCATGACCCCTTTGGCCATGAATGTCCACACTCATGGCCATAAAGATTAGAAAGTTTATTTCCCTATATTAACAGTGCTAATGTTGCGTAAATTATTCTCAAAACCATCTGATACACATATAAGAACAGCACTGGTTGACCAAATATTCTAAAAAGCTCAATCTAACTAATGCATGGATTACTCCCTTTTCAGGGTTACAGTACAAATCAATAACAAGAACAGCTCCACTAAAGAAACAGCATATATCTAAGTTCAGCAACTGAACAATGTCAATTAATTGTTAATAGCATCCATTTTAACATTTCAGAGCTCCCCTTACTAACTTTCTGATTAGAATAGCATGTTTGAGCTTCATGCAAAACAATTTAGTCAACATAAATTTGGAAAACATCTAGCTATGTCTCTAACAAAATAGCATTTGGTACCTAGAAACAAAAAGACAAAATTACAACAAGAACAACAGCATTTTATTATACCTCTCCTAAATATGGGTCAGCAAGCTGTGACTATCTTCGTCAGTTGGACATCTGTTCAATCAGCATCGGACCATGTAGGGGAATAGTTCGGAAACAGGGGACACTAAGCTATCCGAGCATTGTGAAAACAATATATAAGGAATCAGAAATCAGCATCAGAAATCAAAGCAATAAAGTTAAAGATAGAATCCTCCCTGAAGGAAATTGAAATAGGAATTAGCTCTCTCCTCTCTGAGCAGTCAGGCTAAGTTAGAATTACCTGAAGAACTTCCCACATTACCATTGGTCAAAGAATCGTACGTTTACATTTAGTCCAATAAGAATAAGAGTGTAAATCTAAGATATAACTAAACTATCTTTCACATGTCGAATATTGGCTCCTCTTCTCCTGTTCTCACCATCAGGCTCGTCAGGTAACAGTTTTGTATCCATCCCTATATCAGTCAGTGCATCCAGTGTTAGCTACTGGTAACATCGCCTTCTCACGCACTAAACTACACAATGTTTCTCCTACTATTACAGGATATTCTAGCAAGCAGTTCTCATGAGAAAGTTAAAGACTTCTGCTAATGTTTGGTCAATGCAGTGGAAAACAATGCATGTATTAATTTCTTCAAGCATACAATTCTCACAATTCATTTAAACAGAAAAACTTAACATGAGGCTGTGCAAACCAGGCACAAACCTCACTATCTTAAGGCCTACAATTTAATAAAGCAAATACGTACTTTGTAGTTATTAATCTGACACACTACCACAATAACCTAAACTAGAGCACTTCAATCAATATTAATAAGCATTTGATAAGGACACTTTGTAACTAATGGCGGCCACTCAAGTAGGCACATTTTCCAAACCAAACATTATTTTCTATATTAATCAAATTCTATGCAGATTCATAATTCAAAATACATAAATATTTATTAGTAAAAATTCAGCGTTCACAGTAGTGAGTATTGTGATGTGAGTAAAATGTACGGACACACTTAATATAATCCCGACAAACACTTTGCCACTAGTATCAACAGACATTTCAAAGAAGGAGGCCCAATGGGATCACCAAAACACAGTTGAGGTAAGGTCCATGATTATTGTGGGGTTGGTAAGATCATGCATGCAAGTGAAATGTGATTTATGGTGATGGATTTCTTATGTGTGTACAAAATGTAAATATTACAAATATAAAATACTGCCAGACTCCAGAGAGTGCTGCATGATGTGGAGGAGTGTGGAGTTTGAAAGTATACATTTACAATCAAACACAGTCCTCAATTGAAAGTTATAAAGTAATTATACAAACCAGAAATTAAAAGCTCAGACCCAAAATCCTTCAACAAAAGAAAATATCCAAGGAAACACAAGTCTAACTAAAATAAAGCCACTCCCTAATCCCGGATATGATGCTGCCTTGGCAACACTGGGATGGGGGAATTAATTCCTTTTGATCTTGAACATGGTCTGATCTGATCGGGGCTAAAAGCCTTTCTTCTGCGACGGATGGAGCTATGTCTAACATCTCCTGATCAGTATGACACATAGGAGCAGGGCCAAAGGTGGTGAAATGTGTAGGGTGACAAATGTGACGAGTAAGGAAGAATAGGTTCTGGGATCATTGTATCGGGCAACTACTGCACACAAATTTCTGGATTAAATTAGGAGAATTGCCATATAACTTATAATGCGTATATGCACTACATGTACATAAAGGCAACCCAGAAAGAGAGAAGTCAGGTGAGGGCACTGTGCGGGTCACACATGTTGCATTGCAACAGAAGTCATGGAATCTAATTGCTGACCTGGCCTAGCCTGAGCTTGTATCAAAAGCTCACAAAATTAGTGATGGGCAGTCAACAATCAAAGTCAAATGTACAATGGCTTCCCAAGCCATGAGTCAGTACCAAATTGTCAAAGTTCTAAACAAAAATGATTGATTAAGATTAAGCAAGTCGGATCAACATAAATAAGTGCATTATGCCTATTTTACTCCATAATGTATGCACAAAACAAAGTGAAAATAATACAGGTTTCGAGACATCACATGGGATCACAGTGCAAGGCTGCACAATGGTATACTTGGTAATATATACCAAATGCTGTCATCACCATGCTGCTGGTTATGTTCTTCCAGAAAGGAACAAAGAGTTACAATAAGGACGTTGCCTGGACGTTGCCTGGACTCACCTTTGAAGTGGAGTGAGCAGTGAGTTGTGTTTGAGTTGGCACCAGTTGGACCTTTCTGGATGCCACACCCTTGATCTTGGACCAGTGTCAGAAATCCTCTGAGTGCTTATGAGGACCCTGCCCTTTCAAGTGGCAATGCCTCCTCTAATGCACCCTCTGCCAATATGTTGCCATATCCCCAGCTGTGATTTCATGCTCATCTGTGTCTCGATCACACATAAAGAGAACAATTGGAGGACCACTTGCCACACAATCTCAAAATTCTTTTATGTGAAATTAGGGACTCTCTAGGTCCTCCTCTCAGCTATTTTGAGGGCAATCACAGACAGAGCAACAGCAGACAGTAGATGCATTTTGATCATTGGTAAGGATTGCTCAGAAATAGCCAATAGTACAGTTCTGTGTTCTTCACTTACATGCATAAGTGACTGTTTTAATATTGCTCACTTTGCAGCATGTACATACACTTCTAAGGTCTAAATAAGAAACAATTGGGTGATAGAAAAGATGGAGAGGTGCACAATAGTCCTTCGGGAATTGAAAAATCACTAGGTTTGTCATGTACACTTGCGAATCCACAATTTTAGACCCAACTTATAATGAATTGTTACACGTGTTAGAAACTAAAAGAAGAATATAACAAGTTTATCACAAGAGTGTTTGGTGGATGGGTTACTCTGTCACAAATGTGACAGATATCCCATCTGCCTTATTACAAGTGCATTATATCCAGTAGTCCTTAAAATTTGGTGGACAGGATATCCATCAGGTCTGTGACAGAATCCACTGGACTGTAAATCGGGCTCTAAGTGTTAATGGAGATATGTTCCACATGTCATAATAGATTCACAATTGTGCTTCTGCTAAATATGACAACCAGACAGACAGCTTAGAGAAGTGTAAAGTCACAAACTGATTGATTACATGCAGACCTTGACCATCAGTGCTCGGACAACTTGGGGACCGGGATTGGTACCTAGTACTGGGTTTAGGTCAGTGTGGATGTTTTCCCTGTTGCACAGCAATGTTGTGCAACATGAAATAGCCAATGATAATGTATCACACTATCTCGAAAGACTTTAGTAACACCCCCTTATGCAATTGAGGCAGCTAAAGTGAGATGTCAGAATACCAGACGTGCTCTATATGATTCCTTGGGTCAGTGTTTAGGTCTGTTATACCTCTGTTGAGACACAGCGTTTGGACACCTGAAGGGGGCAGGAGTTGAGGTGAGAGGTTGTATGCAGCATCACCTGCCAAAAGGCATAGATAAATTGGTTACTGTTCCTCTTCATTCACATTTCTTCACATTTTCCTCATTCATGCATTCATAACATAGATCAAGTGTTATGTAGGGAAGAGTGTTGTGACATATGCCATTCACTGTGATGTCATGTCCTGAATGAACATTCTGATCCTGTGTATCTTTGATGTAATCTTATAGCAGCTCCATATGTCTGCAGTTCTCTTCAATCAATTGACTTGAAATATCAGGCTTACAGAAGATGAAACTTTCATCAGTTGCACATGGAAAACCAGCAAAAACATGTATGAAGTGCCCCCTGGCACTGCAGACAGCTGCCATATCGATGATGTGCCAGCGGTGTTGATTGCGATAATGGTGTGCCGTATGCCCGGGTGGCTCAAGTGCCATGTATGTGTAGTTGATGGCTTCTACCAAATGGAGGAAATGAGCAATGGCACAAAACTACTACTACTGTGCCACTTGTTGTCTGTCATAAAGTGAATGCTGCATGGTGAGAAATTGCTGCAGTCAACTGATAAATCATGTCAGCACCTGTAGCAAGCATCGAATAGGCTTGCCTAAAGAGATGCCGGCCTTCCTTTCATGGGCATTCTGGAATGATCCAGTAGTCGGTAAGTAGTGTGCAGCAAGTACCTTGGCATTGGCAGAGACTGCTTGGTAGCAAGCTGTTGGTGAAGGGAGATTCTGTTTCCAGTTTCATTCATGCCCAGGAGCACTTTTGGAGGAGCGCGATATTCCCTCAGTAACATAGCAAAAAGGTGATCTGTATATCATTTCTGTCCTTCTTAATAAGTGCTTCTTAAGGCTCATGGGCAGTGCAACAAACACTGATGCTGACATTGTGGAAATGGTGTGCCTATCTATGTATTGATTCCCTATGAACTTGGTATGATTGGCGGGTTGGCTAGTGACAAGCAGCTGGAGAGGGCTGTAGTGTAAGTGTTGTCATGGAACCCCTTTTTGGATTGGTCAGTGTGTGTAATTATTTTTAAAAACGTATTTTTCAGCATTTCCATTCTCCGGGGACACACTTAGCCTAGTTATAATATGCGTTTCTATATTTTTTCTGTTTTGTGCATTAATGTCTCCAGCTTTATACATTTATTTCTGATAAATGAATAATGGGACATGTGTGCAATTGCAGTTATCTACATGAATATTTATATGTAAATCTTTATCGTGTTTTACCCTTTTGTGAGCGGACGTCGTGAGAGTGCTAAATGTGGTTGCGTGTGTACGTTGTGTATTCTGTTGTAACATTTATCTAGTATTTTACTTTTTTGTTTGTCCTGGTGGTATTACTCAACCTACCCTGGGTTCAGTGTAATTCCAATGACCTGTACTAAGGTTCTACAGTATGCAAAACAACACAACAGCTAAATGTAGATAATTGATATAAAAAAGGGTCGTCGAAAGGCAAATGATCAAAATCAGATGCGGTATAAAAATATTAGAAACCCCACAACATATTAATATATTTAAAATCTTTTTTCAGCATAGCTTATTCCAATACTGTATCATGCATTTAAATGCAAAGTATTTATTTAAATGCATTTATTCAGTTCTTACTTTCTGCTCTCCCTTGGTGCCAAATTACTTTCCCAATATGGGATACACACTTTAGCCTATTTATACATGGCCATACTGACAGTAAACGGTGAATATCTATGAGACCTTGTGGCTAAACTACCTTTTGTGTTGAATCAGCAGTTTACCATTGAGTCCAAAGAAGTGAATGCCAACAGCTGCTAGGTGTAGCGTCGGTACACTTTCTACCCTAACTGTTACGAACACAAAGTCTACATTTTCCATTTGTTAATGCAAAATACCCACACAAATGAAAATGCCCTGACAGCAGGTTGATATTTCACATTAGTATGGCATGTTTAGTTTTGTGAACAACTCTTTAATGCATTACCGCTTCCCTTCTACTTCACTAATGCAATAATTCCTTTATCTGCTGCTTTTAGTTACTTAGGGCTTGGTTCACAGTTTGGTGGGTGGGTTACTCAGTCACAAATATGCTGATATCCCACCCACATTATTACAAGTAGAATAGGATGTAGTATACTTGTAATAAGGTGGATGGGATATGGGTCACGTTTGTGACGGATTAACCTGTACACCAAACTCTAAATCAGGCCTTTAATCTCAAATTAGCTGGCCAAAAGAGAGGCAAAGCTATGAAAAGGCAGGCAAGATTACTTCTGCTTTCCTAGTATGGAGGATGCCGGGAAATATGGTTGGCAATGGTTACACCATCCTTTCGCAAAGTGTGCCTCCAACCAGTTGGAAACGTTGATTCTGTGCTGGTTTTGCATTAATTGTATTTGACTTACCTAACCTGTAATAATATATATGAAAGTGCTGCTATTCATTTAGCACACATACAGCCAGATCTATCAATACTCTGGGCAGTACAAAGTCAGAACAAGTGACACAAACTGGCACAAAGTATTGATAAAATATTTGCTGGTGAACACAAAAGTTGTATGTGCACTGGAAAGAAGCCCTTATGGTAACGCAAATATCTTTTGCATGGTATATGGTCGTCGCCACGCTAAAAACATGTTTTTTGCTGCAATTCCCTATCTAGTAACAATGGTAGATAAGTCATTGCTCCGACAAATAATGCTTCATTCACCTTCAGGAAGGTATTAACAAAGAGAAATGTACGGCACATATACAAAATGTAAAAGGGTTTAAAGTTAGCTTAAGCATAGTGTTTGGTACTAAAGGATACCTTTCCAGTACAAGATCTATGCTAGACATCACACCTTTGCTTTTTGGCACACAACTTTAAATTGTGGCTCAGCAATGCTCTCTTTCCCTAGCACAATGCACCACAGCAGCTTTGTTTGCTGTATTGACCTAAATAAATAACATTTGTGTCCTGTAGACTATTATTATATCATGGTAAACAATTCCATCAATGATTTGTGTAAAATGGCTATTATACATCCTGGGGCATGACACAATGTGTGCGCTGCATTTACAATACAGTGCACAATGGCGGTTGTGTCCTCATTAGCGTCATAATTTATGGCGCTAGTGTGACGCTTTGCTGGATTAGTGCCATTAATTATGATGTCAATCCAGCAAGGCACAGGGAGGCCCATTGTTTTCAATGGGAGTGTCATCTTAACTCCTGCCTTAGTAAATTGCACTGTGCCATGTTTCTGTTCCTCCCTACGTGAGATCACCTCCACCTGCATGCATTATGCCTGGTGCAGACATAGGCCCTCATTCCGACTTTGACCGGCGGCGGTCGCCGCCGGCCTGTCGGGGGCCGCCAGAATACCGCTGCGCGGTCAAAAGACCGCCGCAGTAATTCTGACTTTCCCGCTGGGCTGGCGGGCGGCCGCCTTCAGGCCGCCCGCCAGCCCAGCGGGAAAGATGCTTCCACGATGAAGCCGGCTCGGAATCGAGCCGGCGGAGTGGAAGCTGTGCGACGGGTGCAGTGGCACCCGTCGCGTATTTCACTGTCTGCCAAGCAGACAGTGAAATACTTGTAGGGGCCCTCTTACGGGGGCCCCTGCAATGCCCATGCCAGTGGCATGGGCACTGCAGGGGCCCCCAGGGGCCCCGCAACCCCCCCTACCGCCATCCGGTTCCCGGCGGTCGGACCGCCGACATCTGGATGGCGGTAGGGGGGGTCGGAATCCCCTCGGCGGCGCAGCAAGCTGCGCCGCCTTGGAGGATTCAATGGGGCGGCGGTACACTGGCGGGAGACCGCCAGTGTTGCCGGTCCGACCGCGGCTTTACCGCCGCGGTCGGAATCCCCATTGGAGCACCGCCGGCCTGTCGGCGGTGCTCCCGCGGTCCTCCGCCCTGGCGGTCTTTGACCGCCAGGGTCAGAATGACCGCCATAATGTGGTGCAAGGGTTTAGAAAGTGGCACATTGCTTGCATTGTGCCACTGTGTAAATATGGTGTGTGGGAAATGCCACCTTAAGGCCACATCCTCGTTAAAAGAAATGACACAAATATGGCTCAAGGTGGTGCTAAAGGCATCATAAGTATGAACCCTTGTGTCTTATTTGATTTCTAAGCCACATTCACCATTGCAGACTCCCACCCTTCTGCTAGTTCTTCATCCATCACTGGATTGACGAAAACCCTCAATAATCCACGTACCAATCAGAGTTAAAAATAGTAGTTTGAGAAAGTGAGCTGTTAATGCTTGATGTTTTAAACATATCAACATTGAATCCAGTAGATGCTTATCCAATGTCAAATACTGCATGAGACCTTGGATAGCACCGTTCTAAAACCTCTTAAAAGAGCTTGTCTCTGCAGACCAATGGCTGTTGATTCAGCTGAGGAAATTCAAAACTCTACAGCTACGGCATTGCGCGGAGGGCTGTCACATATGGTTATCCACCATTATAAAGCGGCCAGCTTCGAAGTTTAATGTGATGAAAGCAATCTTCCTGCAAATCCTTTAAATTGTTAGAGGATGCTGACGGATGTTAAAGGCAGAAATAATTAGAAAATGTTTTAAGTTTGTTCTTTAGTTGGAAAAACAAGTATATGAATTTATAATCCAACACTTATCATATGCAGCCAAAAATCTATGGGATTTATTTAGAATTTGAGGCCCTGGATATTCCGTCACAAATGTGGTGATTGTTCTGTCCTTCAAGTTGCAAGTGCAATATAGTCTATGGCACTTGTCATACGGTGCATGGAATATCTGTCAAAATCTTTTACAGAAGAACCCATACACCAAACTCTAAATGAAGGCCTAGATCTTCAATTTGCGGCAAAATGTAAATTATACATATACAGATTTTCTCTTCTATATAATTTGCTCGGCAAACAGATGCTGTAAATTTACACAGGGCCAGTTCACAAAGCTATTTGTGCACATCAATGTGTACTTTAGTTGATTATTCATAAAATGTGAATTTGTCATTGTAATTACATTTACTTGCATGTAAAATTACTGTTGTGAAATGCTATGCTTGAGTAACTCTCACAGGTGCTGAATGGAAAATTTCACGGTGAATTTCCATAGACTCGCATGAAACCATTGAAATGTTTGGATATTTTTTCATGTTAAAAAGGCTAAAGTAAATCAGCTTTCAGGGTAGGAATGTGGAGGGACATTCACAAAATATTAGGGGGAATAACTTGTTTTTTTTCTCAAGGGGACAAATTATTCCACCTGTAAAAAAAACACTGGCTTTCATTCCGAGTCATTCTGAGCTATTCTTAAGCCAAATCTCAGAGCCGGCCCTTGCTAGAATAGTGCTCTAGTAAAAGAGACATTTGGTGCCCTTGTTGATTGTTAGACTTGACAGCTCTAGGGTGGTCATCCCCCAACTTTTTGCCTGCAAGCCCCTATACCATGCTGCTCCCTGCTGATGATGGGCTAAACCCAGAAACATGTGTACAGGGATAAACAGCACTTGCTGCGCCTACAGAGGTGAAAGACTTTATTACTTTCGGAATGGACTACGAATTCGACTGCATTTACCATGATGCATTGGGGTTGGACTTTGTTGCTGGAGTGTAGGCAGTGTGCTCCCTTTCTTTGTAATTTTGTCTTTGGACGGCTCCCTTGAGCCACGGCTGACGAGCCTTGGGAGGCACCTGTGCGCCATGAGAGGTACATAAACCTGAGAAAACATTTGGCGGCATTTCAAGCAAGCCCCTATACCATGCTGCTCCCTGCTGATGATGGGCTAAACCCAGAAACATGTGTACAGGGATAAACAGCACTTGCTGCGCCTACAGAGGTGAAAGACTTTATTACTTTCGGAATGGACTACGAATTCGACTGCATTTACCATGATGCATTGGGGTTGGACTTTGTTGCTGGAGTGTAGGCAGTGTGCTCCCTTTCTTTGTAATTTTGATTGTTAGACTTGACAGCTCTAGGGTGGTCATCCCCCAACTTTTTGCCTGCCTCCCTCCACTTTTCTGATACTGTTTTGGAAGGTTTTAGGACTCTGCACACTTTACTACTGCTAACCAGTGCTAAAGTGCATATGCTCTCTATGGTTCATAACATATTGGCATATTTGATTTACTTGTAAATCCCTAGTAAAGTGCACTAAATGTGCCCAGGGCCTCTAAATTAAATGCTGCTAGTGGGCCTGCAGCACTGATTGTGTCACCCACCTAAGTACCCCCCTTAACCATGTCTCAGGCCTGCTATTACAAGGCCTGTGTGTGCAGTTTCACTGCCACTTCGACTTCGCATTTAAAATTTCTTGCCAAGCCTTAAACTTGCCTTTTGCTACATAAGTCACCCCTAAAGTAGGATCTAGGTAACCCATAGGGCAGGGTGCTATGTAGGTAAAAGCAAGGATATTACTTATGTGATTTATAGGTCCTGGTAGTTAAAAACACATACATTTGTTTTACACTACTGTGAGGCCTGCTCCTTTCATAGACTAGCATTGGGACTGCCCTCATATACTTTTGAGTGGTAGATTCTGATTTGGAAGGAGTAATCAGGTCATATTTAATATGGCCAGAATGGTAATATAAAATCCTGCTTATTGGTGAGGTTGGAATTAATATTATTTTTTAGAAATTCCACTTTTAGAAAGTGGGCATTTCTCTGCTCTTAATACCATATGTGCCTTACAGCCTGTCTCCAATCCACGTCTGGTCTGTGCTGGTTGACAGCTCCCTTGTGCATTTCACCCAGACAACCACAAACGCAGGGCACTCCGTCACATCTGCATTCATCTGCATACTGAATGGGTCTTCCAGGGCTGGAAGGGTGGAGGGCCTTACACATTTCAAATGCCAGTTCCCTCTCCTCATACAAGGGACTGATAACCCCCCAGAGGGACACTGGCAGACAGAACGGGGCTGAAAGGGGAACTTGTGCACTTCAAAACCACTCTTTGAACTCTCCCCCACTTCAAAGGTATTTTTGGGTACATAAATTGGGTCTCTGACCCCACCTGCTTAGACACTTCTGGGTCTACACATGAGCTCTGTCAGAGTAGATGCCTGGCTACCCAAAGGACTCATCTGGGCTGCTTTGCTGAAATGCTGCTCTGTTGTTTTCAGCTAGTGTTCTGACCTCAGTGACGCCAGGAACAACTTTAGCGATGCCAGGAACAACTTTAGCGATGCTAGAATTGACGCTGCAGGCTGTTGCCGCTCCGTGGACGTTGCTGCATGCCACAGCCGCATCCTGCACTGCAAGTCCGACACTGTCACAACACTGCTGATGTCACACAGGGTCATCGTGACACTGCGAAGTCGACACATTTAAAAAATATATATTTATTTCCTGTTTTCAAACAGCACAGGGTCACAAACCGGTAACAATTGCGCCAGTACATAGAATAAATCACAGGATACAGTTTCTTAGCTGCAGGAGGAGAAATAACATTGCATATCTACTGGTTATTGGCATCGCAAACGAATGCTGTCATTACATGTATACTTGTAAGGGTGATAGAACTGTATTATAACTGAAGTATGAGTATCCGTCCATGGAGTTGGCTCCACCATATTCCATTGTCCCCAGTCACCTATATACGCTACTGTCAGACAGCATCACTTATTATAAGGCCCTTGTGAAGTGAGTGTGGGGTACAGAAAACCCAACTGAGTGATGTGAAAAGGAAAAAGCAAAAAAACTATGAAACGTGCTTGGTGTGTGGAGTAGGAGAGGAAGCACTCCCAGCCAGTCCCTCTCCAGAGGGGGTGGAGAGGTGGGCAGTTCAGGATCTGCACCCTTTGTACAATGGTCAGAGTGTGTCTACCGTGTGCCTATAGGCTGACTAGCTACCACAACCCCATAGCGATCCCAAAAGACAGATGACAGATGGGAAGACAACTAGGGAAGTGTATGATATTCAAACGGAGGAGGGCAGAGATAAAGAGATCATCCTTACTCTGTTAGTCATGTGAATCTATTGTGTAGCAGTGGTTTGCGTAATGGGTGTGCTCATTGCCGGTTGGGGTGCTCCGGTGGGGCTGGCGTTCTCATTCTCCAGTGGGGTCAGTTTGTCTTCCAGTTTCGCTAAATAGGTGTCCCATAGTGTCACACCTCCACCCCCACCTCGGGTACGTCTGTCCTGTTCCAATGCACTACCTTCTGTTGTAGCCCAGCAGAACACCACCCTTAGCCAGCCTTTCACATCGGGAGGCCGGGGTGCCCTCCACGACATACCGGTTAAGTTGTTTAAACAGCACAAAAGCGAGGTCCACAAATTTTAGATAATGTTTGGTCCGTTTGTTCCTCTTAGTTATCCCCAGTAGACAAAGGAGTGGGTCTAATGGGAGGTGCACATCTATAACATCTGATACATATTGCCTGATATGGGTCCATGTGCTGCGTATTTCTGGGCATTCCCATGTCATATGTAGGTAAGTGGCGTCATCATGGCCACATCTCAGGCATAAAGGAGAAGTTCCTGGAAATATGCCATGGAGGCGATGAGGTGTCAACTAAGTTTGATGGACATAGTTAAAGTGTGTATATTTCAGTCTAGCATTACGTGAAGCATACCTCACACGTTCCAGCGTCATTCTCCATGGTTGAACAGTTAAGTCAATTCTCAAACAATTATCCCAGTGGGCGTTGGTACGGGGATGTGGTATGTCCTGAGTCCCCCTCAATAGTGTGTATTGATTAGAAACTACCCTTCTCTTCCGTCCTCGTGTTACTATATAATGGAGTCCGTGGTGTGTTACGGGTTCCAGGGAGCCCACCCGTCAGACTCTCCCTATGACTGCTTGCAGAGCTGCGTGGGCGAGAAACTGCCCAGGGTCCAGATTTAATATTTCGCTTAAGTCAGTGAATGAACGCAGTCGCCCCTCTTCATAGAGGTCACCTATGTACAGTAGCCCAGCCTCCTTCCATGCGTGAAAACCATACATCCGAGTGAGGTCTTCTAACCGAGGTATGTCTCATATTGGGAATTTAGGGGAGTAGGGGAGTGGCTGTCGTCTGGGATGAATATATCGAATCCAGGCTGTCTGCTGTGCGCAGTAGTAGCTCTAAACCTGCATTGCATCTATCCTGCTTAAGAAGCCATCTGAAAACCCCTCCTTCCCCTACATTATACCGTACCATAGTTCCCTCTATTGTCTGGTCTCCAGTCAACCAGGACATCATCCATTGTAGTTGTGCTGCTGCATAATACCGTTCTATGTCTGGGACCGCCATGCCACCCTCTAGCAAAGGGAACTGGAGTATATCTAGGGACACCCTCTTGTGTCCAGAGCCCCATATCACTGCTATCAGTAGACTGCATGCAGCTTTAAAGAAAGCTGTTCCATGTGGGATCGGTAACGCCATGAACAAATAAAGCAATCTGGGGAGTATCAACATTTTAGTGATGGCCGCTCTACCCATAGGGGAGAGGGGCTGTCGCATCTAGAAGGGTAAAGACTGTGCCACTGTCCATCCACCCGAGGTCCCCAGTCAAGGTCTTTCATTCGCAAGCGCTCCACCAATGGCTCCATGGACAGAGCAAAGAGCACCGGGGAAAGCCAACAGCCCTGCTGGGTCCCTCTTTGGATGTGAAAGGAGCAAGACACCTGGTGGCTAGTGCAGAGTCTTGCCCGGGGGGCAGTATATAGAAGCTGTATCCATTGCAGAAATCAGGGACCTAGACCAAAGCGTTCCAGCGTCCCCAGCAAATAGGCCCATTCTAACGTATCAAATGCTTTTTTGAAATCCAGGGACACAGCCACAGGATGGCCATCACCCCTGGAAGCCGCATCAATGATGTGGCATAGACGTCTGGTATTATAATAAGTGGATCCACATGGTTTAAATCCATTCTGGTCCGGGTGTATCAAGGTCGAAAGTAGTGGGAGCAATCTGTTTGACAGGGTTTTACTCAGGATTGTAGTACTGTGTGAAGGTTTCATTAATTGCCTCCTGGGTATTTACCACCTCCTCCTTGTCATTCCGAATCGCTCCCATTACCGTTCGGGGTACCTCTGAATGCAGCAACCAGGACAACGTGTGTCCCGCTTTGTCCC
Organism: Pleurodeles waltl; assembly: GCF_031143425.1. Lineage (NCBI taxonomy): Eukaryota > Metazoa > Chordata > Amphibia > Caudata > Salamandridae > Pleurodeles > Pleurodeles waltl. The sequence continues at coordinate 450,655,042 of NC_090448.1, read as the reverse complement.
CATCTCTATGTTGATCAGTCAAATATGTCTTTTGGTCTACCTTTCCAAGTCTCCACAACTCTTCTCAGTATTGACAGCGTTGGGCCCTCAACAACGGGCATGCTAAGGGGTCAGATATAGCCTCCTTTTCCAGCCGATGTATTTCCTTTTCAAGATTCAATATACTACGCGTGAGTGTAGATTTCACTCCCCAGAAGGTGGCCATACAGTGGCCTCGTATAACCACCTTCATCGCATTCCACTCTACTCTGGAGTCACCTACCAATCCCGAATTATGTTGAAAGCACTCTGATAGTGGTGCCTATCTTTGTTCTGTTTCCCACATCCTGCAGGGCCTCCAACAGCAGCCTCCACAATGTAGTTGTCGGTTGGGTTTACCCCACTCAAAAGTAACCCTATGGGGGTTATGGTCAGATAAAGTCCTGCCCAAGTATTCAGAACCGTGGATAGAGGGCCACATGAGTGAGTCACAGAAGATGTAGTCCAGTCTCGTATGTATTTGGTAGCCTGGTGCATAATAAGAGTATTCTCTGTCCTCCGGATGGTGTAACCACCAGATATCATGCAAACGCATAGAATGGGACCACTGATGGAAATGCTTAGTAGCCTGTAGGCCAGGAGTGTTTGGTAAAGGAGGGGTTGAACGGTCTACAGTGGTGTTTTGTATACAATTAAAGACTCCTCCCCAAAGACTAGGAGCACCCAGATTATGTAACAAAGTCAGGGACAACTCATTCAGAAAAGTCCCTTGTGTCGTGTTGGGACCATATATCGATGCCAGCATGATGGGGAGACCATTTAAGTGGCCCTCCAACAGAACGTACCTCCCTTCACGATCTATGTGTGCCCTGGCATTAACAAAGGGTACTTCAAGTGCTATACAAATTAATGTACCCCTGGCATATGCTGAGTATCCAGTACCATAAATTTTGTCCCTCCAGCGACGGTTAAGCTTAAGTAATTCTCCCTGCGTCAAGTGTGTCTCCTGTAGACAGGCAAAAAATGTCCACCGTTGCCTAAGGTAGGAATACACCCTATACCGTTTGATGGGATTACCTATGCTCCAGATGTTCCAGGTTAACAAAGCATATTCTGCAGCCATTAAGACAATAAGTAGTTCTTCACGCCTCCTACACCTCCCCAACCCCCCTGAACCCTCCTCCAATCCGCATCTCCCCTGATCACCAAGCACTTAAAAATGGTAAGAACAAGAGAAACAACTCCCCAAGCCCAGGCCTGATCCACAACAAGTATCATGCCAGAATACCCAAAACATTCAAACAGTATGTAAAAAACTGAAGTATACATATTTCCTTTCGGGAAAGGCACTGGGCCAACTGCTCCCTGTCCTCGGGGGTGACAAAAACTATGATTGAAGCGGATGTCCACGTTGTAGGCTCTGGGGAAACATAACATGGCCAAACCCAGGACCCGATGAGACTGTGCGACCTAGGCCATGCAAGACCCAGTTCCGTAGGAATTTTCAACCTGCATCAACTTCATTAGGATGTCAGTTTTATCAAAGGTCGTCTGCCATGCACGGAGTCAATGTCGGGCCTTCCTCTTCAAGCGAATCCCATAAGGGTGGTGGGGTTCCTGTGTCCATCTCAGAAAAAACTATAGGATTGTCTGCTAGAGCAAAAAAGGGGTTACTAGACAGCTGTGATACTTCTTTTTTTTATGCCTTCTCTCGCTCTCTGGCCGCTTGGGCTTGAGCTGGCTTAGTTCTGCTGGACTTTCATTTGCATCCTGTACCACGTGGAGTCAGCCATGTGGCCTCTTCTCGGGATTCCTGAGAGGGGTGCATTAGTACCTTGGAGTGTAACCAGGTCCACACGTCTTCCGGAGAGTTAAACATTTGTGCCGCCTCACCGTCAATCTCCTGGAGTTTTGCAGAAAATAACTATGCACATTTATAATTGAGTTCTCTTAAATGTTGTTTCACTTTAACAAAGGAATTACGCTGTTCCTCCACTTCAGCGGTGAAGTCCAGGTAGGCTGAAAACTCTGCATTGTCGTGATGCCATGGGCCATGAGAGCGGGAGAGCTGCAGAATAGAGTCCTGGTTCCTAATATTAAGGAGGCGGGTGACTATAGGTCGTGGAGGTGCACCCAGGCGCGGGGGCCTGCCGGGCACTCTGTGGGCCCTCTCAACGGAAAAGAACTTCGAGGGGTTGCCTCCCAAAACAGTATCGCTCAACCATTGTTCCACAAAGAGTTCCACATTAGGAACTTCCACTCGTTCTAGAAATCTTACCAGTCTCATGTTGTTGCACCAATATCTCCCCTCAGCATCCTCTACCCGCTTGTGCAGAGCAGTCATATCCAGCCTCACATGCGTCATCTGGGCCTGTAGGTCTTGTACCATGGGGCGAAGGGCAGCAAGCGAGGACTCTGCTCCCGCGACTCGTTCCGCCAAGTTGTGATGATCCACTCTGAGTAAGTTAACCTCTATGGCTATTACGTCGGTCCTAGCTTCCAGCAATGTTTTCGTATCTAGAATGGCTTGGAGTACTCTGTCAAACTGAGCAGAATGTGATTTACGCATAGCATCTAATTGCGCTAGAGTTTCCAGTGTGCATCCATCACTTAAGGGTTGATCTGGATCCTGCCCAGCGTTTTGGAGCCCTTAATTTTACCCATCATTTCAGCACTCCGGGAATCAATACCCCACCACTAAAGTAACAAGTAGTCACTGCGAGGCTGTAGAAGGCCGTGAATAGGGTATCTCACCACGAGCCCAGGCCTCAATTCGCTTTCCCGTCAGTAGGTAGAGGCCCACTGAAGAGAGACCACCTTGTGTCAGAGGCCATGCTTTTAAAAGTATAACTCGAGTGTCTGGGTAGGTAGGGGGCGAGCCAGGAGATCCTTCTGCTCCAGTGTGCAGTGCAAGTCCCTCCAGTAACAAGCGCCACAGGGGGCCCTCCAGTACAGTTTACCCAGTGCTAGAACAGTGTCACAGGATTGCTGCTTTAAAGTGCTCCAAAGTTCTCTGTTGCTGCTCTCCGTGGCTATCACACATATGCGTCGGCAGGCGGCTCCCCGCCGCCCGCGGGCCTGCAACTCGGGACGGGAGCCGCCGATCTAAGCTCGCGGACACCTGGCTCTGTACCAATCCCGTCAGCTGTGCCGGTGTCACCAAGCCCCTAGGTGAGTGCCCACCTCACCACTGTAGGTCTGGCAGCAATTCGGCACTTGCTGCCCGAAGCAGTTGCTCCGACACGGCCACTCCCCTTGCCAATCCAGAGTGTCACGGAGGAGGCCCAGCCCACGAGGCTCTGCAGGCCGCAACAACTGCTTTGTCTCCCTCACACCGGGCGCAGCCATTGGTCCCCGAGGTGCCAAGGTCTCTCCCAGGACTACACTCGAAGCACCACGCGTTTTGGTCCGTGTTCGGTGCTGCGGCAGGATATAATCCCCGGGGCCTCTGTGGAGCTCCGATTCAAGAGTCCGCACCAGCTGCCATCTTGTCTCCACCCCCGCGAAGTCGACACATCACGTCTTGACCGACTGTATCCATCAACTCTGCAGGGTCACAAGGGACCAACGCATCGCCACTGACACCGCACCAGCTCCCCGGACACCATGACTGACACCACACTGGCCCCAGTAATGTCTTATCTCCTCGACTCCGTGTGACGTCTTTGTTTCTTCATTTTCAAAAGGTACTGTACCTGGGGGTCCGTGCGACTCCATGACCGGTGTCCGTGGCGTTGGATTATTGGAAACGACTCCATCAACTACGTCATGATAGCCCCAGTTGGAGCTATTGTGTTTCTAAGTGCCTTAGTGGGATTTAGGGCCAGATGTACGAAGCATTTTCCACGTCGCAAACAGCGAATCGGGCCGTTTGCGACATGGAAAATGCTATTTGGGATGTACAGACCCATTTTTGTGATTCGGTAATCTATTTACTGAATCGCAAAAAGGGTTTGCGAGTCGCAATTAGGAAGGGGTGCTCCCTTCCTAATTGCGAGTCGCAGTCCCAGGTATGATTGTTTTGTGACCACGAATGCGGTCGCAAAACAATCGCAGTTAGCACCAATTTTAAATGGTGCCAACCCATTCGCAAATGGGAAGGAGTCCCTATGGGACCTCTTCCCCTTTGTGAATGGCAGCGAAAGTATTTTTTAATTTTTTGTTTTTGAAATGCATCTTGTTTTCCTTTAATGAAAACAGGCTGCATTTCAAAAACAAAAACTGCTTCATTTAGAAGCAGTCACAGACATGGTGGTCTGCTGTCTCCAGCAGGCCACCATCCCTGTGAGGGCGGCCATTCCCAATGGGGTTGCAAATTGCGACCTACCTCAAGAATATTCATGAGGTAGGTCATTTACGACCCCATTGGGAATCCTAAACAGTGTCATTGACACTGATGTACATCAGGTTTTGTGACTCGCAATTTGCGAGTCGCTGTGACTCACAATTTGCGAGTCGCAAAACCTGAAGTTCGCACATTTGGCCATTAATCTTTAAAAATTCATAACTCTGTGTACAGTGGATTTTCATCATTTCAACCTCATTTTATTCAGATAAATATTATCTATTTTTCTAAACTTGTATAGTGTATTTTTGTGGTGTTTTCACTGTGTTACTGTATGATTTATTGCACAAATACTTTACACATTGCCTTCTAAATTAGGCCTGACTGCTCAGTGCCAACCTACAAGTGGATGGGCACAGGATAATTTGGATTTTGTTGTGACTTACTCTGACTAGGATTGTGGTCCCTACTTGGACAAGGGTGTATACCTCTGCCAACTAGAGACCTCATTACTAACACTGATGTTAGTGAATAAAATAAGTGGAACAGCAGAGGGTCCCTTTATGTGTTCACTGGTCAATCCCTGGCTAAGCAGTGAATGGCCTCTGAACACGAACATCTCTGGACATCCATCAGCTCACCTAAATCACCCACAGCTTACCTGTGCCACGCTCATGATTGTGTTGTTGATCTGTGTCAGCAGTAGTGAGAAGAAGGCAGAGGAAAGGGTTAAAAATATCCCCAAAGGGAGGATAATGAAGGAATATAACTAGTTTAAACTGGCAAATCTGACAGAGAAATGAACATGAAAGGACAAAGACAAGGCTGAAGCAAGGTGAGAGGGGTGCTGCTGTTTACATAACCTTAATGTATACTGCTCCTTATACCCCTTTGAAAATTGGCGCTCTTGTCTGGGCCCACCTCTCCCAAGCCAAAATCCAGCCCTGCCAGATCTATTGGGTTTGCCAATCTGTATGAGCTGCAGCCTGGCAGCAGAATGTGAAAGTGTTGCAGGGCATGCTGAAAAGCAGCAATGGTTCATTTTCCTCCTAAAAACCATGGCCCAGATTTAAGAGTCATTCCAACACCACATTAGTGTAATTTTTGTATGCTAATGTGGTGTTTGAAGGCCAAAAAGTCTGTGCCATATTTACAAAGTAAGCAAGCATTCAGAGCAAGCATTAAAAGGGGGCATGTCATTTTTAAAATGGGTCCCTCTGTACTCTGCAAGAGTAGTGTCAAAATGTTGATGCTACCTTAGCAGAGCACATCAGTAGCGTTTAAAAAACATTATGCTAATTGCCCCCTGCCCTGCGCTATGGTAGACCGTATTTTAAATACGGCACACACAATGGTGGCGGTGGTGGGGGCGGTAAGGGGTGAAAGGAATGTGGCGCTGCACTAGGTGCAGCGCCACTTTTATTAAATCTGCCCCAAGTGTTTTGAACAGCAGCAGAATCCTCGCAGCACGAAAAAAGAAAGCACATGGCACGCTGAGCTGCATTAGTGGTTCCTTTTACTTACAATTGGACATTCTGAACAGCAGCATGAAAAGAGCCTGCAGTTATGCTGAAGTGCAGCAGTGCCCCCGCTGGTGATCTAAGACTTGACCCCATGATACACTCTCAAAGCCTTTTAAATTAACACCTTTTGTTACAAATCTACCAGGAATTGAGCAATCCTGAAGTCAGCCTGTCCCGATCTGAGAATAGACCTGTTAGTGGGGCAGCTATCTTAGTAGCCAGGATCATACTCAAGTGTCAACAGAATCATCTGAAAATGGCTGCTACAAAATAAACAGTTTTCTGTATGTTAAACATGCATGTTTAAAATAAATAATTTAATTTGACATGAAGTGTGATGATTGAGTGTGCTTTTGAGTTAGTCCCTCATTCATTCCAATAGAAGCGTTGGCAGAGGAATAATACATCCAATTAAGCCAAAAGCATGATGATAAAATTACAAAAAACTTAAAGTTACAAAAACCTTCTGTAGGCTGTGCTAAGATGTGATTGACAATGTCTCAAACTGGATGAACTGGGTTGAAGCAAGTTGGCCCAATTCACAGTCTGTGTTCTTTAAACAAAATAGGCCTGGCAATGGGTCCACAAACCTAAAAAAGAGAAAAATGGAGGAAGTGCAACTAGTCGTGTGCTTTATGGTTTCCCATTAAGAAATGCCACTGCTGAATGCTTATATGTAAATGCATATGCCTACAGATTGGAAGCTGCGCAAATCACAGTTCCCAGAGAAGAGATGGAAAGGTGAGCCCCTTTTAATCATATAATTATATGTTACGTTTCTAAAAAAGCTGAAAGGAAAGAGATGTAATGTTCTTTTATGACAACATTGCTTGCCTTTTTTCTGCCTATTTGTGTTTCAGTGCTATCCTGAAATATCATCCCCTACAATGAATAAAAGTAAGAAGGTCTTGAGGATGTCACTTCATGTTAATTAGATGCACCAAGAGACTCTGGCATCTAAAAGAAAGTACTGGTCTTGTGTGAAGGAATGGGGACATGAGGGTAACATTGGGTGGCTGGATCATTCTTGTTCAATCAGGGCAACAACCTACCAAGCATTTACTGCCTCATCCTCACATGTGCAGGCTTTCAATCTGGTTAGGATTAAAATGCAACTTGACTAATATTCGTAGAAATGGAGATCACCCACCATTGCGAGTGTTTAGGAGCAGGAAAGAGGTTTAGTACTTACGTGTAACCCTGCTGACTGCTGAAGGTTTAGGGTTGCTCACTGGTGGCTTACCGGTGACCACTCCTCCTCCTCAGAATCACTTCTTCTCCCTACAATTTGGTGACAACATAGCACTATTGGGTCCTGGCGCAAAGGTGGGGACATTGTAAATGTTGACTAGTGCATTAGCATTGGGGAAAGACTGGTGAGAGACAGAGTAGGTATTGAGAATCATGCTGGCCAGACCAATGTTGTGATAAGGAAAATCTAGCAATGAGGGTAGTTACTGGTTTGTTCATGACACTACTAGGTACCTGACTCCAATTTAGGCTGATTCTCCACCTGAGTAGAGTGGGGCTAGATGTCCAGGGAGTCTCTGACTTTACTCAACTGTGATGGTGAGGTAAGGTTTTGGGGTAAGCCTGGGGACAATTCAAAGCAGCACCAGGGAGTTAGAATGGCCTACAGAGCACAAATTACATGGAGATGAGGAGATAAAGGGACCTAAGGAGATAGGTGTGTGTATGTATTAATTATATATATATATTCCAACAGCAAGGTGTCTCCCCGTTAAGACAACAACAACTCATACTCCAGAACTGAGGGACATGTTTGGTGCAAAACTGCACTAACACAGTTTTGCACCAAACAGTTTAGCACTGGCTTGCCCCATTCCTGAGCACTATCCAGAAGCCATATTTATGGAATGGTGCAAGCCGGTGCAAAAGGTGAGCTAGTGTAAACAAAATTACGTTAGCCGGGTGAGGCTGGCGGTATGGGAGAAGGGGGGTTTGCACTAAAAAATGACGTTAGGCTGGTTAGAGTAAAAACAATGACTCTTACCGGTCTATCGTCATTTTTGGGGAACAAACCCATTCATACCACATGACTCCTGTCTTAGAAAAGACAGAAGTCATGCCCACCACCCCCTTAATGGCCAGCACAGGAGACCAGTGTCCCCCGGGCATGGCCACTGCACCCTGTTTAGGCCTCAATGGCACTTTAATAAAAAATAAAAAAAATACTTACCTATACTTACCCTACTTACCTGGGATAGGGTCCCTCATCCTTTGGTGTTCCTCTGGTGTGGATGGGGGTGTTCCTAGGGTTTGAGGAGGGCACATGTGGAACCATTCCACAGTGTTTAACCATGAAAATGGGTCCATAGGCCCCTAACGCCTGGTCTGACCCAGGCATTAAATAATGGTGCAAAGTAAGCTTTACACCATTATTTAGCCCATCCTCCCGCCCGTGCGTCATTTTAGCTTGGGGGGATAAATATGGGGCTATGGGGTCAGCACCATTTTTTAGATGGGAACGCCTACCTTGCATCTCATTGACTTAAGGTAGGTTCACCCATCTAAAAAATGGTGCAAACTCAATCAATCAATCAATCAATTTGTTGAGCGTGCTACTCACCCGGTAGGGTCTCAAGGCGCTGGGGGGGGAGAGGTGCTACTGCTCAAAGAGCCATGTCTTGAGGTGCTTTCTGAAGTACAGGAGGTCCTGGGTCTTGTGTAGGTTGGTGGGGAGGGAGTTCCAGGTTTTGGCGGCAACGTGGGAGAAGGACCTGCCGCTGGATGTGGTGTGTTGAATGCGAGGGACTGTTGCGAGGGCGAGGTCGGCGGAGCAGAGCTGGCATGTCGGGATGTGGAAGTTAAGTCGATCACTGAGGTAGGCCGGTGTGGTGTCGTGTAGGGCTTTGTGAGCGTGGATTAGGATTTTGAAGATGATCCTTTTGTTGATGGATAGCCAGTGTAGGGTTCTGAGGTGGGTGGAGATGTGCTCGTGGTGATGGAGATTGAGGATGAGCGGTGCTGAGGCGTTCTGGATGCGCTGGAGTTTTCTCTGGAGCTTGGCTGTAGTCCCAACGTAGAGGGCATTGCCGTAGCCAAGTCTGCTGCTGACGATGGCGTGGGTGACCGTTCTTCAGGTTTCCACGGGAATCCACCTGAAGGTCTGCAGAGCATACGTAGGGTGCTGAAGCAAGAGGACAATATGGCGTTTACTTGCTGGGTCAAGGAGAGAGAAGAGTCTAGTATGAAGCCAAGATTGCGTGCATGGGTGGTAGGTGTCGGGGGTGGTCCCAGGGTGGCCAGCCACCATGAGTTGTTCCATGCTGACTTGTTGGGTCCGACGATGATGATCACGGTTTTTCATGAGTTCAGCTTGACGTGGCTTGCTGTCATCCAATTAGCAATGGCGAGAAGTCCGGTGTGGAGGTTGCTCTTGGCGGTTGAGGGGTTCCTTGTGAGGGAGAGGATGAGCTGGATGTCGTCGGCATAGGAAATGATGTTGAGGCCGTGGGGTCGGATGATGCTGGTGAGCGGAGCAATGTAGATATCGAAGAGGGTGGGACTGAGTGAGGATCCCGGGGGGACTCCGCATATGGTCTTGGTGGCTTTTGACCGGAATGGGGAGAGGCGAACTCTTTGGGTTCTTTCGGAGAGGAAGGAGATGAGCCAGTCGAGGGCTTTATGGCGAATTCCGGTGTCTAAGAGGCATGTGCAAAGAGTTTGGTGGCATAAGGTGTTGAAGGCTGCGGAAAGTTAGAGAAGGATGAGGGCAATGGTTTCATCCTTGTCAAGTCTGGTCCCGATGTCGTCGATGCAGGCGATGAGGGCGGTCTCGGTGCTGTGGTTTTTGCGTAATCCAGACTGGGAGACGTTGAGTATGTTGTTGTCCTCCAGGAAGCGGGAAAGTTGGTTGTTGACTATCTTCTCTATGACCTTCGCAGGGAAGGGGAGTAGAGAGAAAGGTCGGAAGTTTGTGAGGTCTTCGGGGTCGGCTTTGGGTTTTTTGAGCAAGGCGTTGACTACTGGTCTAACGTCAAAATATAAATATGGAGTTAGTTTTGCGCTGAATTTGCGTTAAAAAAATGATGCAAATTCAGCACAAATGGGGTATAAATATGCCTCTGAGTTCCAATAGGTTTTATATGTGGCAACGTGTTTTGATCTGACGATCTTCATCATAAACCAATAAGTAATGGAGTTCGAGTTGCTGTTGTCTTAATGGTGAGACACATTGCTGTTGGAAATTGAAGTGGAATCTGCACCCGTCACTTGCACCAACCCCAACAGGTAAATATATATATATATATATATATATATATATATATATATATATATATATATATATCAAAACAAATCCCTTTTAGGTTTAGAGTGACACATAAATTATGCAAAAAAAGAATAGAGAACACTGGGTAGTTCCCAAGTTTAGGTGGAGAGCAGCTCTACTAAGGAGCACCCTGCAACACCAGCAACACTCTAGATTTGCTCACCTCAAATGTCTGTTTATCTAGCAAAGTTTTTAAGCATTGATCAGCAGAGTGCTATCCACGCCGAGCTAGATAGTGACAAAGTCTTTTGCCATTTGAACAGCAAAGTCTTCAAGCATAGGTTTGACACAGTGTCAACCTTGCCGAGCTGTAAAATGACAAAAGCCATTTACCATTCCAGGCCCAGTATTACAGCTTTGGACTGGTAAAGTACCGTCCAAGCCAACCTGGAATGAGTAAAAGCAAGCCCTGACACGTGTTTCGCTCTCATTAGAGCTCATCAGAGAGGTTTAGCTTTGTCCAGACACAAGGGAGCACCCAGTATAAGTCAAAACAAATCCCTTTCAGGGTTACAATGACGCATAAATTATGCAAAAAAGAATAGAGAACTCTGGGTAGTTCCCAAGTTTAGGTGGAGAGCAGCTCTAGTAAGGAGCACCCTGCAACACCAGCGACGCTCTCCACCTAAACTTGGGAACTACCCAGAGTTCTCTATTCTTTTTTTATATATATATATATATATATATATATATATATATATATATATATATATATATATAAATATATATGTGTATTTATATATATATATATATATATATATATATATATATACACACACACACATACACACACACACTCACATACACACACAGACACACAGACACAAACACACACACGCACGTGTTAAACAATGCCCTCTTAGGCTTTGAGCTTGGTGTGAGGGTAAACAGAATGTCACCGGTCATAAATCGTCTTTTGAATAAGATTTACTGTAACACACAACCTGACTTGGATCCTCTTTCAAGCGCCAAGCAGTAATAGACCATATTAGAATTATCAGCACAATACATTCCAAAACAGCTTAAATTCTAGCTGTGCTTCGTGCTACTTACTTCATAACACATCCTCTTCCCTTCACCCATCAAGAAAATAAACATGGTAAACATATCAATAAAACATACAATAAAGTAATAATAGGCATAACATAAGAAATTTTGAATCGTATAAACAACAGTGAATGAAAACTGACAAACCCATGCAGGGAACCTGAAGAACCATAAAAATGAATGCACATAAATATGTGACTATAATGATGTTGCATAATCCTCAAGATAAGATGGTGGTCTGAAAACTCCTGCTTCTCTATTGACACATGAAAACCACCATCATCAGAAAAGGATTTGTTAAAAACCTCTCTCCTATTTATTTCTTCATCCTTCATCAGAATAATGCCTGAATATTCATCATTCTGTTTTCTCTCACATTCACCTCCTTTTTTGTCCTAGTGCCACATTCCTCAAATTCCACCTTTCACCTCTTTCCACAACCACCCAAAACCTACCAACTTTCATAATATGAAAAGTACCTCTGATCTTAGAAAATTCCCCTTTCACTCTTCCAGATTTTATTTTTACCCAGTCATCAACTTTCAGTTTGCACTTCTCTTTTTCCATTGATCCTATTGCACACTAGCCACCCAATCTGACCCATTATTTCAATCAAGCAGGTACTAATTTAGTACCTGGTAAATGCCCTCTCATCTGCAGGAAAGGTCATTTTTTTGTGATACTATGAAGGGTGGTGAGGTATGCACATTCCATGTCAGCCATCATTTTTTTTACAATACACTGATTTGTTAAAGCCAGTTGAAAGGTATCTTTAACTAATCTGTTGACCCGTTCTACTATCACAATTCCCTTCCAGATTATACAAAGAGGTGTGAGAATGTCATACCATATTGCTTAAAAAATTTAAACATTTTATTAGATGTTAACTGTGTGCTATTATCTGTAATGAGAACAGGCATTTACCTTCTTCTTCAAAACTTTCCTCTCAAATCGTTATAGTAGTCTTAGTGGTACCATCGCTCATAAATTTTACAATCCCCCATTTCAAACTTACAACTACAATAGGAAACCTCATCTCAAATGGCAATTCTGTCATGGGACCTATAAAGCCCATACACTGTGTGGGAAGGCATGTCTGGATCCTCCTAATGGCCTCCTTCAAACTTACTACCTACTTTCAATCTTTTCTCAATTTCTATGCAAACACTGCACTTTTCCACCCATCTCTTCACTTGATCATCAAGGCCTGGCCAACAAAACTCACTTCTATGTCTTTTCATAGTCAAAGCCTGGCATAAATGACGCTCATGTGCTAAGTTGAATGACTTATATCTCAATCCTTCAGGGGGTATAAACCTATCTACCCTCATCACGTTATGACCATAAACCGACAATTCATCCAAGATCTTGAAAAATGGCCTGGCTAATACAGATAATGCACTTTCTCTTGAAGCACCCTTGTGAATCATTTTCACTACCTCCTGCAGAACCTCATCAGTCTTAATTTCCTCTTGATATTCTAACATAGTGAAGCATCCTAATCCGCTACTTACCACATCTTGTATAAATGCTACAGCACCCTGAGAATCAAAACTCCTTACAGCTGGACTGTCCACTCTTTCTCAATGCAATGACAGCCTAGATACACAATCTGCTTGCACATTCTTCCGCCCCTTAACAAATTCCACAGTGTAAAAAAAATCCTTCATTCTAGCTGCTAACCTGGGCTCACATTCTAATACTGAATAGTTTTTTCTGAATGTGTAACGGTGCACAATGCAACTGCAACCGTTTTTTCCTTCTCCCATAAATTTGGGATAATACCGCTCTTATCCCAGTTGAACTGACATCCACTGTGAGTAGGGATTTCGATTTGATATCAAAGGCAGTCGTAATAGCTTCTGTAAGGCTTCTGTTGAGTCTACAAATTTCTCCACAAACTTGGGATAATGTTCTATGAGACCTAAACATAATCTCAATTAGTCTATGTCAGCAGGGCAGGATGTTGATCTAATTGCCTCCAACAAACAATGCTTGGGTTTAATTCCACCATTCAATATAGTATATCGAAGATATTTAATTTGTTTGTTTAGAAATGTACACTTTTCCTGGCTCAAACTCAAACCAGCTTTCCCCAGTTTTTAACACTATTTTCAAGGTCATGTTTTGTTGCACCACTGTCTCACCCACAACCAATATGTCATCTTGAAAATAGACTACATTTTTCATCCCCTCAAACCTATTCATTATCATCCGCTGAAACACACCAGCAGCTGATCCTAAGCCAAACGTCATGTAAGTGAATTGGAACATACCTTCAGTTGTTCTGAATGTTGTTAAAGCTTTTGAATCTTTATGTAACCTGATTTGAATGTAAGCACTTCTCAAATCTAACTTTGAGAAGTACTTACCACCCTTATCAGATGACAATAATTAATTTATTTTTGGAAGTGGAAACGTATCAGCTATTGTGTGCTGATTTAAAGATCTCAGATCCAAATATAACCTTAGATGGCCATCATCTTTTTGTGTATTTGCCACAGGAGAAATTCATTTAGAGGCCTCCACAGGTTCTATTTAGCCTTCCTTTAACATGTCATTCTACAATTCTTTAACTTTCTCTCACACTGACAGTGGCACTCTTCTAAGTATGTGCTGTATAGGGACGGCACCTTCCTTCACCATGATATGCACGCACCCCTTTAAGCATCCAAGAGTTTTACTGAAAACTCTTTGGGCATTATCCAACACATCCTTCTGCTGAACGTCTTCCACCACCATTATTTGATTAGGTACCCTTGGGTTTATTATTATGCATCCATCCTAAAACGGGACATCAATCCACTGATACATATACTTTTCCTTCAATGCACTGTGTCCCAAACTGTATGTTGCCAACCATGTATCCTAGGATATCTATGGATTCACCCTGATATCCCACAGGATTAATATATTTATGAAACAATGTGACACCTTTTCAGTGTGCCTTGAATAGTTTTCCTGAGATCTCTTGAATTGAACAAAGACAACCAGAACAAAGTTAATCATCCATGGATCAATCATAAAAAGGAGAGAATAAACATTGAGAAAGAAGAACTTTCATATTATTTTCTGAATGTCAGTACGACCTACTGTTGGGTTAAAGATGTAAGGAATCTAAAGAAGCATTTCTACAAGAAAATCAGCAGCCAAAAAGCACAGCAAAAAACTAAAGACTTTCATGCAAAAAAGCAGATTAAAAAGTACTACCTTATAATAAAGCTTGTTTAACCAAGAATCAACTGGCATTAGCAAAGATGCCTGAGAAGAGGAAAGGTCAGTGTGTAAGACAATTTTTAAACAAAATAAATAAGAGACTGGTATGAGTAAACAAGTACAGCAACAAATGTAAAATACATACCTTTAAGCCCAAACTGGTTCAAGTAAATACTGCACAGAACCTACAGATGAAGAACAATAAACATGTGATAATTTAGAAATTACCATATACTCAGAACTAGAGAACTGTAATGTCACTACTTTAAAAGAAAAGGCTGAAAATACCCAGCACTTCAAGTTTCAGAATAAGTGTTTCTCCTCCACCATACCCTCTGCAGATGAAGACAACAACATAGAATTCATCAAACACAATACAGAACTAACTATTGATCAACATAATACTCCAGTACAGCATGTCCTTCGATAAAGAAAGCTCAAGGTATCAGGAGACCAGTTGAACAACACCCTTCTCTCCCACCTCCCAGACTCTACACACGACCCTGGACAAGCAGCAAAGAGCTTCTCCCACTGGATCACAGAATGCTCCAATGCCATCACCCCCGCCAAGACAGCCATGGTCAAAGAACAAAGAAAAAGGGCAGCTGGGTCACCAAGGATCTGCACTCCTCCAAATGAAACTGCCGACAACTTGAAAGAAAGTGGTGCATCAGCAAAAAACAGAAGACCGCACCACCTTCAGGACCGCCCTCAACCAGCAAGTACCACTGCCTCCTGAACGAAACCAAGAAGAACACACTAGCAGTCCGCATCAAAGCCAGCACAAATCACAGCAAAGAACTCTTCACCATCATGATGGAATTCACCAATCCCTCACTCACCAAGAATGACATCACTCCCTCCAAGAAACTGTGCAACAACTTTGCTGACTTCTTCCACAAAAAGATCTCACCTATCTACGAATACTTTGAACGCCAACCCTTTGCCGCAGACAGCATCAACCAGCTCACATGCACAAACATGAACCCTGAACACCTTCTCACCCACTGGGAACTCCTCACCACGCAAGGCACTATCTCTATCATGAATTCTATACACTCGGGAGCACCCATCGGCCCTTGCCCCCGCCACGTCTTCAACCTCAAAAGCAAGACAATCTGCGTCAATCTCAAGAAGGGCCTGAATACCTCCATCACCGCAGCCTCCTTCCCAGAGGTCTGGAAAAACTCTGAAGTAAGAAAAAAATCCATTGTCCCAGCCAAATTGAAGGACTATCTGTCCATCTCTCTGCTCCCCTATCCAGCTAAAGTCCTTGAGAAAGCGATCAACCAGCAACTCACCCAACACCTGGAAGACCACAACCTCCTGAACCCCTTCCAATCTAGATTCCGAGCAAACCACAGCATAGAGACAGCCTTGATTGCAGCTACAGTGACTTCCTAGCCCTCCTGGACCATGGGGAAACAGCAGCCCTAATCCTCCTGAACCTGTCTGCGGTTTTTGACACCGTCTCCCACCACAAGAGACTCCACCGCATCAGGATTCAAAGAAATGCCCTCAAAGGGATTGCCTCGTACCTCACTGGCAGAAATTGAAAGATCAGTCACCCACCCTTCACCTCAGAACGCAGGAAGATCATCTGTGGAGCCCCGCAAGGATTGTCCCTCAGCCCGACCCTCTTCGACAGCTAAATAACCCCCCTGTCTTTCACTGTTAAATCACACGGACTCAACATCATTTCCTACACCGACGACACACAGCTCATCCTCTCATAGTCCGAAATATCCCTCCACCACAAAAGCTAACTTCCACAGATGCATGATGAACATAGTAGACTGGATGAAGGACAATGGTTTGAAACTCAAAACTGAAAGCACGGAAGTCCTCATCTTGGGGAACAACACCTTGCCATGTATGACACATGGTGGCCCGCAGAGCTAGACACACCCACTGCCCCAACAGATAATACTGCACCTGTTCATCATCCTGGATAGCAAACTATCCATAAAGAAGCAAGTTAATGCAGTCTCATCTGCCTGCTCCCACACCATTCACATGCTCCACATGATCTTTAGATGGTTCCCAGCAGACACCTGAGGGACCGTCATGCAGGCCCTCATCACCAGCAGACTAGACTATGGAAACACACTCTGTGAAGGAGTCACAGCAAGCCTCTGGAAGCTCCCAATTCAGAAGAGAAGTTAGTTCAAGATGCTGACTCATGCCCACAAGGCCCTGCACAACGAAGGACCAGCATTCATCAACAAATGCCTGACCTTCCACCAACCGACCATATACCTCCAATGAGCTTCCCTCTTCCTCTCAGACACCCCACGGATCCGTCAAGCCAACAGCAGAGGAAGCTCCTTCTTGAACCTAGCAGCCAAGGCATAGAACAACCTCCCACTGCACCTCAGGACCGCACCATCACTCCAGATATTCAGACGTGAACTAAAAACCTGGATGTTCAAATTATCATACCTGCATGCAACAGCGTACAGCTCCAGTGCCTCAAGACACTCACGGGTAATTTGCAGCACTCCTTAAATATTTGTGTGATTAAATCTGAGACTGCCAATACCCTGAAAAAAAAAAGGGTTCAATAGACAAAACTAAAAGTTTTACCAGAAGCAAAGATTCAAGTATATAATGAAACTCCAAAAGAAATTAAGAGGTGAGAATGGAGATTTGAGAAAGTGAATGTAAAAGCATAATGTAATTGCTATAAATGAATATGCGTGGGGGAACAACAGTGAGGTGGTGGCTTGACAGAATCCTTTTTGAGGGAGTCCACCAGGGGCAAATTCGGTAAGACATCAGAGAGGGGACAGGAGGATGGACCTGAGGGAGGAGGATGATGAACGACAGGATTAATTTGTGGAAGGAAGAGAAAGACGGTAAAAACTGTTAACTGATTTTCTTAATAAAGGTGGTCACACTGTTGCAAATAATAAGCGTCAACATTACATGCATAATAGAATAGTAAAGCCTTATGAATGAACTAGATATCATTGCCCTAAATATCAGTTGTATTTTCAATATATGGAATGGTAGCCAATTCTAAACTGGCATAAAAATGAAATCCTTTAATTTGCTTTCACACGTCAAAAATATGTATACATAGTGAGGATAAACAAATCCTTTTTCCTCCACAGCAGAAAGAGCTGTAGACATTATTTTCCAAAAATGTTCAGAGTTGTCATGATAATCAGTGATGGCCAGTGGAAATACCTTTTCAATTACTGGAGCAATATTGACTCTTAATTTGGTCCAATATAACATAATCCACAGGCTCTACAAGATTTACTGTTGCTCCGTTTACAGGCACATTGCTATTTGGAAGGGATTTTAATTTGGTGCAGTCAAAACTAAAGTAGGAATTGATGATTCTTCAGCTTCTCAAAATTGAGTAGCCAGACAAAACAATATCTTCTCAATATGAATTAAAACTTAATCAAGATTGGATTTTTTATTACTTTTGAAAAACATTGGTGATGCAGAAATGAATCATATTATGAACTGTATCTCAAACTATACATCAACTGGTTTGGAAATAAAGGTTCCCTGAAGTAGATAAGATCGAATATAAATTAATGTTGGCTAAGTCATGATTAGTTGATCAGGATTTTCTGAAAAGTATAAAATAACAGATCACATTATAATTTAGAGAAAATAAAGCATCAGAACTCTGGAATATATGGGAAACTTTTATCTCATTCCTGTCATGAGCAGAAACTGAAAGATACCCAAGTAAACCAGCTGAAGATGATGTGAGGCCAAACGTTCTTGAGAGCAATACTGTCACATATGCAAAATGGATGGAGGCTAAGCAAAAAACTCAAGTTGCTGCACTTGGAGAAATTTTGAATAATTGGTCAGCCAGTGTGTTTAGAAGGGGAATTTGCTGGGAGGCTATTGGTATGGAAAACTCACAAAAGCAAAGAATGAGTTAAGTATAGTTAAGAATTATGACACTGGTGTCCATCTTAAAATTATTAAAAACAGGTCAGATAGTTTATAACCATTATCAAAAACTGTATCAGCTATTCATACCACATCGCCCATTGCAAGACTGGAATATTTGGCAGCAGTAAATGTACCTAGCCTGACTTCTAAATTACTAACACTATATGACAGCTTTTTCTAGAAGAAGAAATAGAAGATGTGCTTTTCAATTTAGTTATTTGCAAAGCTACTGGAGAAAATGTTTTTCCTCAGAGTGGTATAACACCTTACTGGTAGTTCAGAAGGCTTCATTAACACAACTGTTTAATAAAATATTAGAAAGGTGAAGGTGAGAATCCTACGTTTTTCATTAAAGATCAAATACCTTTTTTAAACATGGAGAAGATCCACAATTTCCTAATTCTCATTACCCAATTATGCAGCAAAATATTAGCAAAAGCCTTAAAAAAATGTATGGTTTCTTGAGAAGCTGATCTCATCCACACGGACCCAGAATAAATGTATTCCACTAAGACATCTGTCTGCAAATACACAATTTTCAGCTGAGGCAATCAATTATTTTTCGTCTCTAATTATGCCAGCACATATAGGGGGTCATTCTGACCCCGGCGGGCGGCGGGAGCCGCCCGCCTGGAGGGAACCGCCAGAATACCGCTGCGCGGTCAAAAGACCGCCGCAGGTATTCTGGGTTTCCCACTGGGCTGGCGGGCGACCGCCAAAAGGCCGCCCGCCAGCCCAGTGGGAAACACCCCTCCATGAGGATGCCGGCTCCGAATGGAGCCGGCGGAGTGGAGGATGTGCGACGGGTGCAGTAGCACCCGTTGTGAATTTCAGTGTCTGCTAAGCAGACACTGAAATTCAGGGTGGGGCCCTCTTACGGGGGCCCCTGCAGTGCCCATGCCATTGGCATGGGCACTGCAGGGGCCCCCAGGGGCCCCACGACACCCCATACCGCCATCCTGTTCCTGGTGGCCGAAGCCGCCAGGAACAGGATGGCGGTATGGGGGTCAGAATCCCCATGGCGGCGCAGCAAGCTGCGCGGCCATGGAGGATTCTACAGGGCAGCGGAAAACCGGCGGGAGAACGCCGGTTTTCCCTTTCTGGCCACGGCTGAACCGCCGCGGTCAGAATACCCTGGGGAGCACCACCAGCCTGTTGACCCCCATAATTTTTTGTGATGTAAGAAAGACATTCAAACTTTCTTTTTGCTGTGTCAAAAAGGATGAATTTCCATACTAGCTCACTAGGTGGATTATATCCCTATATAGGATTCAACATTTATTGCAATAAGCAATAGACCAGTTAGAATGGTCAACACCGTACAAGGCACACACCAGGGATGCCCCATGACCCCCTTCTTGTGTGCATTATGTATTGAACTACTGGTTATTGTATTAAGAATATCACCTCCAATTATACCAGCATGGTCAGGATCTCAGAGACTAACATATGTGCACATGATTATGCTCTATTTTTTATTTTTTTTGCAGTGGAAGAAAATATAATGCAAGCACTGACTTTATTTAGGAAATATATGGCACACGGATGGTATAGGATTAATATAACCACAACCGAAGTTTTGCTTTTTAATGTGAATGTACAAGTCCTTCCATAGTCACTATAGGAGGGTTACAATAGGAATCCTAAAATGTAAGGATTAATGGCCTTATTAGGTGGGGAAGTCACTGATGTGAAGGTAGACGCTGCCCCCATTTCTGCTTTCTAAGCAGGGACGTTTGCTAAGCAGGCACGATTTTAAAGCTCCCACTCTGCAACCCTTCTGTTTTCAAGAAGCAAATTTGCATAGTGGAAACTTGTTTCTTGAAACTTAATAAGAAGGGGTCCTTTACAAATGTAGCTTTTTGCCTATGTGTAGGGACCATTATTTATTTTACTGGCCCCTGTCTGCAATACATCGCATGACATACATAGGGAAAATGAATGACAAATCTCCGACTCTAAATAGGATGGTCAGTCTGTCACTGTGACTACTGTTTGTGGACGTACGCTGGATCAAACAGTACTCCCGTTGGAGGAGACAGTGGAGTCTTTGGCAACAGTTACTCTGCACTTTCCCTAACTCTAAAAATAGTGGAAAAATTGGAGGTTTGGTGGGATGGGAGGAACACTGAGTTACAGCATTCCTCCTCCTGTGTCAAACCCTAAATAAGCACCTAAGGTTTCAAAAAAGTATAATGATCTCTATGAATCATGCTACTGTCAGCTTATCCAGAAGGGTAAAGGACAACTGGAAAGTGGGAAATTCCTAAATTTTCTATAGTAGACAGAGCAAGAGTAATAAAACTGAATATACTTTTAAGTTTTCTTTTGCTATCTTTACTTGTATACTTCTAATGTAGGCGATTTAGAAAACCTACAGAGACTCTCTTCTAAAACAGTATGTAGCAGAAAATCCTCATTGAAACGTGCAGGACAATGTTCTAAGTATATTATAAATACCGAAAACCCACCTGCTTCTCTTATCAGCTAAATCTTCTATAACCGTGAAAGTGTGCTTAACAAAATTTGGGGAGCTGAAAGGAAGTCCATAAATGCGACAATAAGCTACTGCAAGCACCACTTCCCCAAGGATACAGCTCTTTGTTTCATGGATTGATTATACTTGGCAGCATATCATTAATGTAATCAAAATGCACCATGCCAATGTCCAAGATGACAACTGCTGGTGATTGGAAGCATATAATATGACATGCCCTTCAGTAAAGGAAAAATGGAAGACAGTGGTGGTTTCGGAGCAATGGTGGTAGCTAGGTATGTTATTACAGGCATGTGAACGCTAAAGTGCCCCATGAATTTGAATTGTGAACAAAGAAAATGGCATTGTATACATCAGAGAAGATGTTTGCTAAAAGAACTGGTACACAGCAAAAGTGTGATAAAATTTGACACAGATTTTCAAATCACAATATTATTGTTTAACGAGGAAATTGGTAGAGTGGTATGAAATAATGAATTCAAGAACTTTTAAACAAAATAATGGGTTGAGTACTATTTTGCTAGAACCTTGAAAATCTAGTACTTTTCTAATTGTCTTTCTTTGTACTCTCACATTTATGTATCTTTCCTACAATATCAGAAGAAGAAAAAAAGAGAAGTTCTTAGGGTGCTAACCACTGCTCAAAATCTGGCCTCCTTTGCCCTTAGAGGGCATCCCCAATTTTGACAATGTGTTACTGCCCTTTTCCATGTCTCAGGAACTGATAAATTGTTTGCAACTGCAATACTGGCAGCAAACCATTGATGCATTATGTTAGAAACTGGGTCTCTAGTTGGCAGAGGTATGCACCCTGTTTATGTAGGGACCACAACCCTAGTCAGGGTAAGACACAACACAAACTAAATTATCCTGTACTCACCCTCCTTTAGCTTGACATAGAGCAGGCAGGCTTAATTTTGAAGACAATGTGTTAAGTATTTGTGAAATAGCTTAAACAGTAACATAGTGAAAACACCACAAAAGGACTCCACACCAGGATAGAAAAATAGATTATAATTGTATAAATAAAACAAGACAAAAATGACAAAAATCCAATACGTAGATGTGGAGATATGCAATTTTAAAGATTTAGGTGAAAATAGAGCATGAAAGTTCAAAGCACTGACTGTGATTATCTGGTCACACTGGACCAAGAAAAAGTCAAAAGTTCAGGCCAACCACGATGGAGCATGGTTTGGCTACAGGGACCCACTTAGGGCCAGTGAACACAGTACTTTAAATCCTGATGCATGGTCTGCGCAGCATTACTTTGCAAGGCTTCATGTCATCCGGCATCAGTTCTGAGAAGCTATGCGGTGAGGTTTTGTGGGGCTTGCCGTTGCTTTGGGCTGAGCCTGGAGAAATGTGCTGTGTGGCTTTGAAGGACTTGGCATTGCTGTGTGTCAGTTCCGATGGGCTGGCAACTGCGCAGCAAGGCTTTGTGGGGCTGTGCACCTCCCAGCATTGAGTCCGCTGAAGCTGGCAGCTGTGCAGCGAGGCTTTGCAGGGCTTCATGGCAGTTCCAATAAACACCACAGAGGGTAGAGCACCTTAGGCCTACTTCCAAGGCAGGGCAGACTCACAGCCTGAAAAGCCCAGGTGAAGGTGGTTCAAGACTTTGATGTCTCTGAACCTTGGGAACAGGAGGAAAGCTAACAATCCTTTATAGATCACTTGTGGTGAGAATACAGAGTCCTTCCAGCAGAGTCAGGGAGCAGCAGGCAGCAGGGCAATAAGCAGAAAAGCAGTCCTTCCAGAAAAGCACTCCAGCTGTGTCCTTTGAGCAGCACAGCAGTTCTTTTGACAGAGTCCAGTTGCAGGTCGAGAAGTGTCTGATATGATGGGGTCAAAGATCGAGTACTTATACCCAAATGTGCCTTTGAAGTGCAGGAGACTTTAAGAGTGGTTTTCAAGTGCACTAGTTCCCTTTCAGACCAGTCCTGTCTCCCAGGCTATATGTGGAGGGTTCTCAGTCCTATGTGTGGGGTTAGGCAACTATCCTTTGAAGTGGAGGTGTGAGCTCCTCCACCCTTTCTGCCCAGGAAGACCCATGAGTATGCATATGAATGCAGATGCAGTTGAGTGTCCTGTGTTTATTGCTGTCTGTATGGAATGCCCAAGGGGAGTTGTCACCCAGCACAGTCCAGATGTGGATTGGAGACAGGCTGTAAGGCACATAGAGCAGTAAGAGAAGAGAAATGTCTACTTTCTAAAAGTTGCATTTCTACATTAGCTATGTTAAATCTGACTTTACCAGTAGCTACTTCTTTCTGATCAGAAATTGCAGCTTAAATGTATTTAAGGTTTTCCCAAAGGTGGTCTATGAGAGGAGCGGACTTCTAAGTAATGAAAAATTACCTTGGGAATTTTTCACTACCAGGACATGTAAAACTTCAAAGTACATGTCCTGCCTTTTAAGTACACTGCACTCTGCCCTGTGAGTCATATATGACCTACCTTAGGGTTGATCTATACGTAATACAAGGGGAGTTTAAGGCTTGTCAAAAGGTTTTAAATACTAAGTTGAGGTGGCAGTAAAACTGCACACACAGGCCCTGCAATGGCAGGACTGAGACATTGTTAAGGGGCTACTTATTTGTGTGGCACAGTAGCATTTAATTTACAGGCCATAGACACATATAGTGCACTTTACTGGGGACTAACTGATACATTAAATATGGCAATTGGGAAGAAGCCAATGTTACCATGTTTAAGCGAGAAAGCATAAGCACTTTAGCACTGGTCAGCAGTGGGAAAGTGCGCAAAGTCCTAAAACCTGCAAAAGCAAGGTAAACAAATGGAGGGAGGCAGGAAAAAGTTGGGGGTAGACCACCCTAAGGCTATCAGGTCTAACAAATTGCACACCGAGTCACAAAGGAAAGGTGGAATCCATGACATAGTCCCATATGCTTTGTAAGTTTGTATTGATCACAAATTAGGCTTTCCAAATCAGAAAGACCTTTCTGAATCACAATGTGGATCCTCGAGGCCTGTGATTTTACGAATTGCAGACTTGTTTACCCCCATAGCAGTTTAATATATCAGCATATGTATAGAGCCAAAATCCAGAATGAAACAGAATTCTTTTACAGTCAATATGGTGCACATCCACCAAATGTTCGCGTATAACCACACTCTTTACAGTACTAGCCACCAAGTAACTGCACACAAACATTAAACACTATGCATTAGGCATCACTCTGCATACCCATCCTATAAAGTTCATAACACATAGCTAAACTTACAAACTTCACAAATGCATGCATAATAATTAACCACCAAACCATTAACGCACACTGCCGGAACTGCAGACGTGAGACATGAGTACTGTTCGGAGAAGGTACAACTGGTATTTGGATATTGGTATGCACACAACCTTCCAATAGGAAAAACATGAAGTGTTTAGTAGAAATAATGCAAAAAGACCATTGACCACACACCCAAGATAGATTTTGCATAGAGTGTGGCAACACTCAGCTCACAATAGCATTAACCCCACTAAACAACAATCACAATCTCCTACAGAAAACATGAGACAGATTAATGTATATGCATCCAACAACCCTCAGAAAACTGGCAACAGCATCCCACCATTCAGAAATAATTTTCCACGCCATAAAAACACATAGCTTTATGATAAGGTTCCCTAGAGTTGGAGTGGTTAAACAGATATTGTGAAGCTTTACATGATACTGCACTCTTAATTACCTCCGACATGTACTTCAGCCTCAATTTACATAACCATTTACCAAAAGTACGTAGTCAGATTGGTAAGACCTCCCACTGCATACATCAAACATTACTAACCACTATGACACACACATGACCAAACATACACTACTGACTATTCACTCAAACAACCACGAACCAGGCACTAGTCTGTGAAGGAATCCTTGAGACCTGGAAGTGAAAGTACCGAAACCTCGACAGTGCTGAAAGCCCATACAAGTGACAAAACATATGCTGTTCAAATTCCTGTGCATAAATAGCATACCATTAGCGTATCCTTGGACTTTTATAAGGATTCCAAGAAAATCGTGGATTATCCTTAAACATATCAGTTACTTAAACGGAACCAATGAACATCTTCCCTTGTGATTCAAACACAGTGGCTGAGTATAGATCTTGGAGACCTATGTCATTTCCCCTGATTTGCCATCTAACCACACACTGTATGATTTTGAGCAAATCATTTATTTTCCCAGTTTGTGTATAATACAATGTAAAAATATAACGTGATAAAGCATAGTGGTAACTGTATGGAATGTACATTAACTTACACATTCATCACTGATGGCCCCCCTCACCTATTTAAACATTCTACTGCCTATTACAGCAGTTTTTTCGTGTAGAATTACAAGTATATATTACATTAATGGAAGCATTAAGCAAGAACTAACGTGTCATATTTGTGAAATTACACTGTTTCGCTCAGTACTGTTTGTGTTGCCAACATTTGCTAAACTTAGGGTGCAGCATTAGAAAACCTCCCTCCCTTTTCTGTTTTTTTTTTTTTTAACAAGATTCTAAGCATATCATTACTTTTTCCATACATGATTGCAAATAAAGGGAATTTGAACACCACCACCATTAGACAATAGATAATCAATCATAGAATGTTCCATATTGAAGGTTTATTCCTAGGGAGTGGGTGGTGCTTTGGAATGTGGCGAACACCTTCAAAATCACATAACTATGTAGCTAATCCCAAATATGTTATAATTGTGCAAATTGGTTCTGAGAGTGCCCCAAACATCTTCAATTAGGTAAGAAAAAAACGTTATCCATTTGGTTAGAGTGACCAGTCTTCAAAACCAAACCGAAAACCTGGGCAATTCACCAAAATACAAGCAGGATTACATTTGACCAAGGGACACATAATTACTTAATTGACAGCGCGCATTAACATTGAAAGCACTTGCAACGAGACATTAAGGGGAAATGAATACAACTCTTACACGTAGTATTATATGTGTTAACTATATCGCTTTCAGCTAGAGTTGCTAATTGAATGTGCTCTTGAACATGTGAAAACATGCCTTCCTCTGTGTACATTTGAGCTTCTCTGAAAAACCCAGAATATGAACTAAATTTATGGAAATTTGCTGGGACATGTGACAAAAACCTGGGACTGCCCCAGCAAATTCGGGACACCTTACCCTACATTTCATGAGAAAAGGAACCCGTTTCCCGATGGGCAACATCACTTCCCCCTCTTAATGCTCTAAAGAGCAAAATAAAAACATCTAAATTGATTCAGGTCTAGGTTGAAAGATATGAAGCATGCCCGGGAATTGAGTAACAGAAACTTAATACATTGTGTGACGTAGCTCATCTGTATCTGTCTGTCGAGCAGGAGCAAAGTGATCTAAACCAAGGGCAAGCGAAAACTATTCATTTTTTTTTTTTATGAAACGCGAACCACATGTTTAAAACTAACTAAAATAAAAGAGTAAGCGCGAAAGTATGCAAGCTGCATACAATTATACATTTCAAAGGAATGACTTCCAAATGGTACAAGTCAAGTGAGTTATGGCTAAGCTAAACGAAAATGGTGGAGTGGAAGAAAAGGCGATGAAGAGGGGTGAAAAATAAGAGACAGCGTGAACTGGACAGTAGGAAGAGATGAAGGAGGAGAGAAGAATGCCAGATCCAATCAAGTATGGTGTGAGAACAAAACAAAAAAGATAGAAAGGTGATAGATAAAATGAACAATCAAACAAGGCCAACAAGAAAGAATAAAAGGTAGAGAGAATGTACAATTGAAGATCTATAGCAAAACGTAGCCCACAATGAAATTATAACAGTAGAATAAAAATAGGTCCAGTGTGGTGGTAATCGAAGGTAGCTGTCCTGTCGCTCTTCCGAGTCCTAAACTCACTACACTCATAATCAAGGAACAAAACCTTGACATGCGGAGTATCTACATTAATAGCTTTTATAGTAATCCATCAGTACCGAACCATATTGTAATAGCTTCAGCAAATGAAAAAAAAATGTTTTGTAATGTCAGATTGCTCGTCATTGGTTTGTGTAGGATATCTGACTTCAGGATAAAAGCTCCTGCCGTCTGCTCTTTCTGCCAGAATGCTGATGAAATTGTTTAAGAACGCTTGAACAGCCTTTCAGTAACTTACACGATGTATAAACAAGTATCAGTGCCAATTTGACTACATTTCTATTTGTAGATTGCCGCACTGTAAAAATGTACATTAAAGTATGTCATATACTACTCTATGACTGAAGCAGGGAATATTCACATGATCGTGTGCAAAGTAAAGAATATTTTATTGTTTTCATCCTGCACATACCAAAGTGTCTTGGCATTGGCTCCTGACTGAGCATGGACCATTTGTATTTGCATGACCACTCCTGGCCACTCCAGTAATTTAAGTGTGTTTAATACATTTAGATGCAACTCACACGCACATATATGAATGACACTTTCATTTTCTTCTGTGAATTAGGCACATTTTTCTTGCATGAATTCTGCATCTATATTGCTGACCTGGGAGCAAATTCTTCCTCTGTGAATCTCACCCCAAACGGTTTAGTTTTGTGAAACGGCAAAGCCTCATAAGCCTGCAGCCTGTCCGTTTAAAGGAAACTGAAAGTATTATTTTTCGAGGTCAATTTTAGTCGAGGACACAGCAAGGCCTGCAGGCCTCAAAAGGGATATGGAAGTTACACTTTCTTACAGACATGTACAGTGTACCTTTAATTTATTTTGGAATATAAGAACTTCTTACTCATGCGTAAATGATGCATCTTTAGTGGTAGTGTTTACTCTTGGTATCAGTATTTCCTATTGTGAATTGTCTCCTACATATTGTTTGTACATGACAAACCTGGAGAAGTATGCAAACTGCATTTTTAATGGAAAGAGAAAATACGGTAACCACAGACACTAGCAGCCTAGGAACGTACTTTGCCTACAGTCTTCATTAAAATATAAAAGGTGTTTCCGTGGTGTTTTCCCAAAGCAAAGAAATTTGAGAATACATTATGAATCTACTCACCTATAAACCGGCATCTTTATATCACAAAACGATAGGGAAAGTACTTTTCACAACTTTTAAATAAGTAGATTTGATACTGCAACTCATAATTCAAAGTCAGCAGGGTGAGAGGGGCCAAATAACGAGTTTGACCCTATTGCTGCAGAAAGAAAGGGTACAGAGTGCATGTTTCATAACGTGATTGGTACTTAAACAGTTAACGTGATTCTGCAGGGTCCAAATCCTGCAGTCACTGCTAATATCCCATGCGATGTTAATGTTCCAAAGAGAGGGATATCAGCATGGCATGCAAGGCAATGAAGAACAGTGATGGAGAAAATGTGGGCTTTGCATGCATTGATTCAAGGGTGACGGACAGAAGCCATGCAGCAGAATGATGCGCCTAGACCACAGAGGTAGTGGTCAAGACAGCTATGCCCCAGGTTAGTAATATTAATGACCAAGTACTCCGTAGTTCGTTGTAGATCTGTCAAGTCCACTTTGAGACTGTTCAAGAGAGTCTCTTGGTTGATGTTCTTATGTGCAGGTTCTATCAAGTACTTTGGCAACCTATTTATGCCACCATTTGCAGCAGTATTTGTTCCTGTTAGCCCAGACAATAATGTAGCTCCCACACTTATAACTGATCTCATTCAGATGGACTAAAATTGGTTTAATGAGGTGAAATTGGAGTTTATTAGCCAGGGGAAGAGGCATAATTTCTGCCATACAGCTGCTTGAATGTAGCCAGTGGAATCAGGATGGTTCCAAGAACTCCATGAGCGGTGCAAAACAATTTAAGAGCTCCTGTAGTGCTTCCCTATGCATGTCTCACCGGCACATCCTTTGGTTTAGTGCTAACCTCCTTTGCTCAAGTGCTTCTTTTAGAAGCTCCTGTACAGCAATTGATCACTACATGCCTGAGTATCAGAGGTGATGCTGGTATGAGTCTGTGGGAACATAGGATTTCGAGACATCTGCTGATGCTCATGTTGTAGAGGATGAGAAAGATCTCCACCAGGTCTCCTATATTCAGTGGCTGAGTTTGAACCTGCCAGAAACTCTGACTGAGGCACAGAAGTCTCTCTTTACATACTCTAATGGGTCAATAAATGGTACATTGTATCTAGCATTGACACTTTTGTGTTCCCACTGTTCCCTGGAGGGTGGCTGTTAGTAGAATGTGAGGCACACAAGTCACCCTTTACATACCCTAATGCCTCAGTCGATGAAACATTGTGCCTGACATGTGCCCTTTTGTTTTCTTCTGTTTCCTGGAGAGCGGCTGGTGGTAGAGTGCTGGCAACCAAATCTTTAGAAGGTAGCAACTGTCAACAGTTGGTGAAAATTGTGATCTATGAGTGTTTGGGAATGCAGATAGATATGTTCTGTTGTTTTTTGCTGTGTACAAAACTCTACAGGGACACTACTGGCTCATGGTCATTGCATTCTTGTACGAGCTTTACTGATATCCAGAATGGTTTAATTATGCCTGGACGCACACAATCTAGTAAGTACATAGAGAAGCATCAGATAACAACATGTTGTTGAGACATGCATTTTTGCAGTTTTAGAACATTTATGGAAATATATTTTGCTTTTTGATGGTGGGATGTATTCAACACCTGTGGGTTTACAAAAATAAGGATGTTTGCTGTATTGTGGGCTTTGTGTTTGCATTTTGTGTACCTATCAGTTATTAAACTTCACTGTTAATAATAAGACTGATGTTTTCTGGAGTTGTATTGGATGTGGTTAATTCTTTTTCGCTCAGTTTGACAGCATGTGGTCCCTCTTGTTGTTCCTTCACTGACTGGAGGCACTTCCCAGCTTCCTCAGCATTGACTCACAAGTGTTGGCATAGTTTCACTTCTGTTCCTAAGCTAGGTGGTGCTCACCAAGCTGACACCATAACTAAAGAAGCATGGAAGCTTGTTACCAAGGCTATTACACACTTCCAATCAGGCTTATTACATAATGAATGAGAACTATTAAGTAGAAGTTGTTATAACTGATTTGGTGATATGGTTAGTTTCAGTAGTTCATAGTCATTTATAGAGAGGAGTGGTATAATGTGATTGACTGTTTAGCTTCAATGTATGATGTGATATGGTGAGATGTTGAGGCACAGTGTGGGTCTAGTGTGATGTGGTGTTGAAAATGGGGCTTAGGCTGGTGTTGTGTAATGTAGTATTGAAATGTTATGAAGTTAAAATTGGTGGTGAGATACGGTGAGGCATTGTCTGCTGTGATGGGTGGATGATTTGGTGTGATGTGTCCTTCTATGATGTGATGTGGTGTTTGGTGGAGCGTCATAATGTGATTTAGGGGGTCATTATGACCCTGGCGGTCCTGCCCTGCCATGCCGGCGGTGGTAGCTAGACCATCGACAGTGTGGTGGTGCAGGACCACCAAATTATGTCAGAGGTAGTGAACTGTCTGCATTGCAGCCAGTTCACCACCTGTACCGCCAGTGGGGTAGGTCTGTCTGGCCGAAGGTTGACCACCTTCGACCCGGCGGTCCACCTAACACCGTCCACGGTATTTTGAGTATCCTTACCGCCAGAGATTTCGTGCCAGCAGCACCGCTACAAAATCCCTGGCGGTAAGGATACTGGTGACAGGAATACTCATTCCTGTTGCCACTACAGGACTCCCCACCCCATGTCAGATTCCCCCCACCCCAAACCCATCAGAAGCCCCATTTCCCCAAGCAGCGACACCCCCCTCCCCATCCCCATTCTGTAACCCCCTCCCCATCTCCGTGCTGTACCCTCTGCCCCATAAATGCACGCACACACCACTTTTGCATACATGCACGCACACACCACACATACATACTGTACATACATGCACACATCCACGCTCACTCATTCACACACATATGCACACATGGCCACAACACTCCCCAACTCCCTGCATACACGCACACATACCCCTTCACCCCTGCATACACACAGTCACACAGGTACACAGACACTTGCACACACACGCACACAAACACACACAACGCCCCCCTCCATTCACACCCAACCCCCACCCATTCACACACACAATACTCAACACCCCCCCTCTCCCCTGTCGGTCGATCACCTTACCTGGTGGTCATCCGGGAGGGAACGGGGTCCATGGAGCTTGCTTCGCCGCCAGCGCCCCGGCAACACAACACCGCCATGCCGTCTACAATGTAGTAATACGGCGGGTGGTGTTGTGGTGACGTGGCAGTGGCGACAGAGCAAGCTCCATTAGACCGCAGATCACCAGTAAGGCTGCTGGTGGTTTCTCCATCAAATAGTGGTGGAGAGCAGCCAGCAGCCTCCCAACACTGGTCATGTGGAGGGCGTGACTTTGGCGGACTGAGAAAAAGACCACCAAATAATAATGAGGACCTTAGTTTTGAATATTGCTGTGCATTGTAATTTGGAGCGCTGTGGGGCCATGCGGGTTATATGGTCTTGTTTAGGTTGATGTGGTGCAGAATTATGTGGGTGTTCAGATACAATGAGGTTTGATGTTGCACAGTCTAATAGTATAATATAAGAAACTGTATTGTATGTATCTAGACAGATTTAGGGCCTGATTTAGAACTTGACTGATGGGTTACTCTGTCACAACGGTGATAGATATCCCATCTGCCAAACTCTAAATCCCATAGGCTGTAATCGGATTTGGATTCCAGCGGACAGCATATCAGTCACCATGTGACTGAGTGACCGGTCAACTAATATCTAAATCAGGCCCTCTGTATTGCATGGTATGACATGTCAGATGGTGTGTTGTGACATGATGCAATGTGGTTCTATGGAGTTGTATTGTTAGGTGCAGTAAAGATGGAATAGATTGTGAACAGCCAATACTGATCATACATTTGTCATAATTTGAGGGTATTTAGGAGCATGCTGATTACACATAATAAATGAACTGTCTCTGTTGCATGTGGTGTAATAGGCTGGGCATGGTGTGATGTGGAGAGGAATGATGTAGTGTGATGTACAGTGTATGACCTGAAACAGAATAGTGTGCTGTGGTGTGGTGTCACATGATGTTTTATGATGTTGTTTAGTTCACTGGGCGGCCAACGTTGCACACCATGGTATGATGAGTTTCTCAGTTTGCTATGATCTAACTAGTTTCAGGAATAATCTGTTATCCCTGTAATTCAATTGAACTAAGGGAGATCTGTTTAAATGTGGGACGTGTGTCAAAAGGGCAGCTTCTTGGGTTATATGCTGCTCTCCAAACACCTAGAAGAAAAGGGAAACAAGCATGATTGCTTTATAGTCATAAACTGTTGTTTACACATTTGACTAAATAGGCAGCACCATACAGAGAAAGTGTTGTGATAGATAATATGAAAAGTTTAAATCAACTCACAAAGTTCAACAGTGCAGGGGTACCTATGCTGACCTATTGTGATCGCTATAAAGCATTGGTCTAACAACATTGCTAGTTCTCTGATTAGAATTAGAATTACATTGTGGTTCTTTAATATGTGGTTCCCAGACATTCTGCACAATTAACCACAACATTCCAGCTATCATATCATTATTTCAGGAAAATGTGCCAGGACTGGAGCATGTAGCCCAATAAGGCCCTGATTATGAGTTAGTCATATTTTTATGTGAAGTTACTTGGTTGTTGAAATTAGTGATTCCACATGGTAACTCTGCACCTTACTGCTCCTATTTCAAGTTAGTAAAAGTTGTTTTTGCAAATGGAATTTCATATGGAAAGTACATCTCTGAGCAGGTGCACATGTTTGCGGTAGGTTAAAAGAGAAGACCCAAGTGGGGAGTTTGACATACTCAACCGTGCCTTAAAAGAGGTTTAGACAGGGGTTGGGGGCTGGGGATCGGGAATCGGCTGCATGTAAATGACAAACCTAAAACAAAGTTACCAGATAGATTTGCCCACTAGTACAATTGGGCCCAGTGTTCCTGCACCCCAAAAATCAAGTTGCAACAAAATGTATAACTCATTGAAACAGTATCCCACCCGGGGATGCCACTCTGCTCAACTTTTAATCAGCCAATCAGGCTGATAAATCTTTGAGTAATACACAATATAATGTGATAAGAATACAGGTATGCTAGTGGTAGGATTAGTTTAAGTTATAAAACCTCCAAATGACTTAGTAAACTTAGCTTTTGTCTGAAAACCCCAAAGGTAATAAACTAAAAATGAATATTTGAAGGTAATTTTGTATGCAGTAACATACTTAGCTGAGGTCCTCTTTGCAATATACTAAGTGTTCCCATTAGAATGGTTGAGCCCATCACAACAGAATTTATGTTTGGATGTAGACCAGTCTGATGATGAAGTATGCCACAAACTGTGGGTGAGGGTTGTTTTTTCAACAACCATTGGTTGTGACTTGAACATACACTGATAACAAGCCTTACCTTTGGGCTCGATAAACTTAGCCATATTGTTGTGTGATGACTGACATTGTAGAGAGGAAGCAAACTGTTTTTTCTTCTCTCACCTTCTTCTGTGCACATATATTGTGTTGGGTCCTCCCAGGGTTTAACAGGAGCTATTAGGTTACCTGTAAGAGTTATCACCATAACCTTTGGGCCATTTGTGGATGCCATGGATAGAAAACCATGAGAGTCTGCTTAAAGAAAAAATGTAGTACCACATAATAGGTCAATTGAAATTGGAATTAAAGAGGAGGGGTTAGCATGAAAGGAGTGGAGAAGATGAAATAGATTGGTGAAGAAGCAAGAAGCAAAACAAGCATTAAGGACACAGGTGTGGATCCTTAGTATGGACATCATAATTT
Organism: Pleurodeles waltl; assembly: GCF_031143425.1. Classification (NCBI taxonomy): domain Eukaryota; kingdom Metazoa; phylum Chordata; class Amphibia; order Caudata; family Salamandridae; genus Pleurodeles; species Pleurodeles waltl. Next base: position 450,621,491 of record NC_090448.1, on the reverse strand, counting down.
GGAATATGTAAAATTCAGACAAATTGCAGGTAATTTGCTTTTGCGTCATTAAACGACATTTTGAAAAATGTTTTTTGTATAATCCGTATTGTGGTTACATTATATGGACAACCTAATTCTCAGTTGAAATGGTGGCATTTCAAAGATAAGGACTTTGTAAACTACAGAGTGATAATTCTTTAAGTTTAAAATTGTCCATGAATGACAGTTATTCTGTCATTCAATTCATTTTTCTGAGATTAAAAACCAAATAAGGACAATTGAAAACTTCTCTATATATGAAAACCATGCAAGGGAAAAATGTGTTCCTTGCTAAGAGTAGTCACCTAACAACACCTAAATTGAACATACAATATGGTGAATTTATAAGGTTGGGGAAGAGTTGTAGCACTTGTGAAGGAGTTGAGAGAGCTAGACTGAAATTCTAGATTATGCTAAAGCAAAAGGATATCCCTAGAGAGTACCACAGATAGTTGTACAAAGGGTCAGCACACTCATAAGGGAGGATCTACTATTTAAACTTCAATCAGAGACACAGATCAATACTGTTACTAAATAACAACAAACAAACAGTATTAGACTCATTTATAAGTTTTATAATATTCTCTAAAGGAAGATGAAGAAACACCGGGAGGTTCTAAAGAGTTAGGGCACAATTTTTAAACATTTCACAAATACTGACTGATTGATTACATTTTGTTGTATGGTTGCTTAAAACAATTACACAAATAAGAACAGTCACAATAATAAAATCTGACAGATCTATTACCCTTCTCATTAAATGTCTTACTTAACAATCTGTTTATGTGCATTCAGCACAACCCTATGGGTTTGAGGGATAAAAGTGTGTGGTGCAGTATCCAGCTGTTTGTGTGACCCACCTATCTTTTGTGTTTGATCGCAGGATAGCCTCAGCCTCCTACATGTCAACCTCATACTTTACATCACATATTGGTCATATTGGCTGAGGGCAGCAAGTGGTGGAGACACTTTGTGACATCCTGGAGCTTGAGGAGATCTATGGTGGGGCCTCAGTGTACAGTTCAGATAGCCTTTCTTTTAACAAGGTTCGCACCAAGTAGATTAATTTGCCAAACTTCATCAAGTGCAACGTTGTTTCCATAGAAAAAAGATTTTGCGCCTCTGCAGCAGTGCATGCACCATGATGTAAGAAGATTGGCTTCATCAATCTGCATCGGGCATTGTAAGCTGCTGGGCAACAGCATATCAATTGTATCTGCAACTCTTTTTTATAATCATACAATCCGCATCTATAATATTAATAAGAGATTTCTAACATGTATTCAGCTCTTTTGTTGGAAGTGGCATTAACCTGTCCCACAGTACTTGTTTTAGGCATCGGTTCCGCTAAGCTTGATGCAGGTAGTGTTGCTTGTTGTGCTTCACATAAGATGTTATTAGTGGAGAATGAATGTCTTTCTCTGGGATGGCCTTGACATATTTTTCTCTTGATAGTTGGTGCCTTTCTTTTTTATAGAGGCTTTAAATGCTGTGTAGGTGACCTATTCTTCAGCCCAATTTTTTATAGCCATGTTTAACTTTTCTAAAGGTGTGCTCAAATAATCATGCCATGGATACGTTCCAGTAGTGAAGACTGGCTTAAAAACAGCTTTCATTGAATTGGCAGGTGCTGAATTATCCAATGAAAGTACTTTGCATGTACAGCCATGCATTCAGGTTTTTTTTGTTGGCCAAACTCCAGACGAATCAATGTATTCTACATGTATGGAGGTAAATAGAAGATTTGCTGGTTCTCCATGCATTATATTCTGTCTAACAAGTATGCCAGGAATTTCCTGTTGGGTGTGGTTGACTGTGGGCATGAATTTTGTTTTTTTTTCACCCTCCGAATGGCCTCTGTTGTAGGAATGACCAATCTGGGCTTTAGTTTACACAGGGTGTATATGCCCGCCTTTCCTTTTATTTTAATCTTCGTCTTTTGCTGGTGTGTTGTGGACTCCCCAGTGTCATTAAGCAGAGGTAGTTCGAGCTCCAAACACTCTCTTTTTTTTAAATCCCAAGCCTCCATTTCTGGGTCCTTCATTTTGGGACATGCCTGAGAAACATCACTTTCAGGAGTTCCATTTTCATATGGCCTAAAACGATAATGTCATCAGTGTACTGCATGAGGAAAAACTTGTTTTGCCCAATGCTCGGGGTAGTCAAGTTGGCTCTTGATAGTAAGGGGACCCAAGTCTGCTGCATATAAGTTAAATAAAAGTGGGGCAAAGACACATTTTTGTTTTAGCCCATGACCTGTTGGACTTTTTGAAGCTCCAGTGTAACAAACTTTGTACGTAACCATGTCTTGGTGTAAAATGACATAATGGTTTACACCAGTTTGTTTGGTATGTTCCAGTTTTCGGCTTCTGACAAAGTTTGTTATGCAATACTCCATCAAACTTGGCTAGTGAAGCAGGCAAAGACGGGCAGGCTGTAAAGAATGGCTGCTTGCTGTACTATGTAGGCGAGCTTGACAATGTTATCTTTTATGGATACTCCCTCGCGAAACCCAGTTTAGTAAAATGGCAACAGTTCCTCTTCTACAAACCATTTGAAAAGCTCTTCTAATAACATATCTGCGTACGCCTTTCCCTCAATGTCCAATAAGGTGCTTAGCCTGTAGTTTTGGGGTCTGTGTTATCCAACTTCTTATGTATTGGTTGAAGTGAGGAGCCCTTTCATCAGTCTGGTATGTCTTCTTTTATTTTGCACTCTGCAAACAACGGAGTGAGTACTGCAGCCCAGAAGGGAGGGTGTCAAGCCTGCACACCTGGATATGCCCCAGTAAAAAACTTCTGAGTTTATCATTTGCATTTGAAAGGACCAATGCTTGTTTACAGAGACCAATGCTTGTTTGCAGAGAACAGTGCTTGTTGGAACTAATGCTTGTTAGAGATTAATGCTTGTTTTGGGAACAGTGTTACACAAGCCTCCAGCATGTGACTCAGACTGTGTGTGGCTCCCTATGACTCAGATTGGGTGTGGCTAGATGCAGCAGGTATTTACAGGACACCAGGCCTGAGTGAATTGCTTGCTGTAAAGGTCATGGGCTGCAGAAAAGGAATCTCTGCTCCTCCTCTTTTGATCTTTACGTTCTGTTCTGACTATCATCTTAGAGGCTGCTTCTGGAAGAAGAAGAGACCGAGGGAATTAACCCTTAAAAAGATGGTAATGCGCTGTGCGTGATTTAAGAAGATTTATTACTAAAACGTAATACTTGCTGGCTTGAAATTTGATAAGCAAATGTTCCAGAATGCGATGCGCCTAAAAGGGCACATCTTAGGTTTTAAGGTCATTGGGATGTTCGCCGCTTGCCATGCTATAATGCTTATTTTAGTTTCTTGCATTATACCACAGAAAGGAGTTTCTATTGAACAATTATTATGAAAACAATATAATGTGAATACGTATACTGTATTATCACTGAGTTTAATGTGGCTTTATTATTGTTGTTAGCGATACGATGCACTATGAATACGGTTATTATCACTGAGTTCAAAATGGCATTCACATTATTCCAAATTGTTGCTGGTGATGCGGAACATTCTGTGTTTGATGCTTAAACTTAAATGAAGTTGAAGCTTATCTTTGCCATGCTCAAGATTACTCTGTGATGTACACCGTGATAAGCTGGTTGTTCATGAAGTTGAACGCTGTTGATTAACCCCAATGTTTTAATAGTAATACAAAATGAACCATAATCCTTGATATTAACCCTATGTTTTCAGTGTGATTCAAACTCTGAATTGCGTTCCTCACAATACTAGTACAGTACAATGATTAACACATGAATATCTGGAGAATCAAATTCCCTGAGGCTTTGTTCTTATTATTGTTGCCTGGGCAAATGTCTATGAGTTGAGCGAGTTGGCATCCTGGAAAATCTCATCAAGGTGAAATACACAAGATATCCACTGAACGTCAAGGAACATCTAGGTAGGCTAAATTAACATCACAAGGGACTAATCTTAGGTCACAGTGGGAGTAGTTATAGACAGTATAGGATGTTCAAGGTTCTTATTTAATTACAGATAATCCACATCATTTCCGAAAATTCCTAGAGAGAGGGAGAGCCATCAAAAGTGGGGAAGGGGACCCTAACAGGTACATCTGGCTTACACATCATAGATTAACAGTAAAGTATGCATGGGTTATGAGATATTAGTTATTTGACTGAAGTATAATTTATCATAGAAAAGACAGGCTCTTCTAGAACTATCACTAGGTGTCCAGATTCAGCCCTGCGACTCCAGTGTCTCTCTCCTTTTCTCATCTATCCCCTTTTCCCTTGGGACGTTGTGTTGTGGATCATGTGTACTTCAGTAGGAGGCACACAATGTTTAGGTGAAATTGGGAACGAGCAGCTTGGTCAACATTGTGCCTATGTGGGACAAACAGGTTAGTGCTTGACAGAGGGTCTTCTCTGAATAGAGATCCAGGGAGGCTGTTAGGGCCTGCTGCTTCATCTCTTTATATCTTCTTCAGGATTTTAGTTATGGCCTGTATGTCCAGCAATATGTGTTCCGTCTTTAGAGGATGTATGATCTCTTTAGCATCCATTGTATTGTATGGGGTCCATAAAGATTCTCTGTTCTCCATTAAATTAAATTGTCTGATAATAAAATGCAGTATTAACATATAGAGCCACAACGTGTGTTAACCATTTATCTGCTGATACAGAATTGTGCCTTACACTCATACTATGACCTGAGGTGTTTATGTAGTTCTAAAATTGCTGCTGTTTATTTTCTGATAATAGGTCAAAGATTTTGATTGATTCTATGTCTTGATGTTTCCTCTTTTGGAGCCATACAAGACGTTTGTGATTCTTTTTAGCCATTACTAGCTCTAGCTTGGTGGTGATGGTTCATAGTCTTTTGTTACCCAGAAGAGCTCCCCTTATTTTACGGGAACTTATTTTTACCTCCTGCATATGACCCAGTGTGCAGTTGTCTGTGTTGTTCCCATGAAAGTTGAAGTATGCCTCCATGATCTCTATAGCCTTTGACAACGTGTCTCAATTTACTTTTATTTCAATGATTTTCAATGTTTTACATATATTGATATGCCACCTGATGGTTTTTCTAAGCGATGGAATTTTTTGTGGGATTATGGATCTCTGCAAAACCTAGGATGAAGGTAGGTGTGATTGACCAAGTCTCCTGGAGACAGACAACATCGACTTTTTTCAGTATGTTGAGTCTAGTCTTACTCTCTAAGAACTCTAATTCCATGACATAATTTTAGTTGTTGCAGTCTGGTGGTTTGAATTGCCTGTGGCCGTGGGTTTGTTGCTAGCAGTATCTAGTTCTGCTCTGTGTGAGGTTTGCTGCAATCTGCTCCAGTCATCTGCTCGATCACTTGCCAATTCCTGCAGCAAGATTATCCTTTGATAGCCACCTTTTGCATCAGGCCAGTACTGGATTGTTAGATTACTGAAGCTTGGATTAGGCTGCCTCTATGATGTCCACCTTTTCTTGAGGGCTGTAGCTGGTGAATGCCGGCCGTACTTTTTAGCACATACTGATATTTTTCCTTATCTTTAGCCTAAAGTAGAATTCCTCAATCCACACATTTTTCCTTTTCCAATGATACCATTTTTAGCTGCATTTTTTCCAGTTATTTTTGTGGTTTCTCTCAAGCTCTCATGGTCTGTGGAGTTGAATTGTACTCTTAGTATATCCTTGCTTTTACCGAAGCTAATGAGAGTATGTGTTGTAAAAGTTTAGTATATTGGATTGATTAAGTACATCCAGTTGCCCCAAAATTCATATTGTGTGGTGTAGGAAAGTGCCTCTTTGATATGGTCACCACCTCCACACTTTTTGCCTGGTTTCTGGTGGAATTTCAACTGAAAGAGCACTGGGTTACTGCCAACAAGGTCCCCAGCGCCAGATCTCTTCCCCCCAAACTGCCTGTTTTTCCCACTTGGCAAAACCTTTAGCACCCACTGAAAGTCCCTATTAAATGGTACTTCTGGTACTTAGGGCCTGGGGTACTAAGGAGGGTCCCTGAGTGCTGCAGCAAGAATTGTGCCACCCTAAAGGTCACCTCACTAAGCACATGACAGGATGCCATTGCAGGCTGCATGTCTTGGTGCAGACAAAGGTGAAAACATCACATGGCATCCAGCCTGTGTGCCACGTCCCCTAAACACTGCATGCAATATATGTAAGTCACCCCTCTAGCAGGCCTTACAGCCCTAAGACAGGGTTCATAATATTACATGTGAGGGTAGATATGCCTTTGCTATTTCTTTGTCAATTCTCAGACGTACTAAGCCCTGATTTATACTTTTGTTGCACTGCATTTGCACAAATAATTGGATTTTGTAACTTTCCACTGCTTGTCGGTGATGGAGCTACTTGGCGGTGCCAGCAGATCCATGTCTCCTTCTGTCAGCAGCCTGGACCAGGCCTGGGAGCACAGGGTAGAGGGAGGTAGATTGCCAGGCCACTGGCAACAAGGACCCCCTGGGAGGATCCAGGTAAGTCCTCATTTGTTTTCTCATTGGTGCATGCACTGGTGAACAAGAGGCCTGAAATGGAAGCTTTTCACTACTACAGCCCCTGAATTCAGGCCAGGGATGTAGGCAGTGAAAACTTCTGTTTCAGACCTCTTGTGCAGTGCTCACAAGGCAGGCCGGTGCACAAGAGGCCTGAAACAGCAGCACTCGATGCCTGACTGCACAGAGGGTAGGCCGGTGCACAAGAGGACTGAAAATGGCAGCTTTTATTGCAGCCTGCCCAGGCCTGAATGCATCCAGCGCTAAGCAGGGCCAATTGGGATGTGACCCAATTCATGCCAGTCCCACCCTAATGTGGATGAGCTGAAGTGGACACTACTTTCTAAATTCCTTCATCTTGTTTGAAGATAATTAGGCCAGTAGGGTTAGGCTTCCCAGCAGGAGTAGTTATAAGGAGGGTGTAGTCACCATAAAGGGCGTCAGCCCTTTGGCCACCATCTTGCTCTCCCTGTGCCACCCATAAATTGAGCATTTATGTGGCACCCCTTAACCCTAGAACTGAGATCCTGACAACCTACGAAGAAAAGGATACAGAGAAGTCACATCTGCAGAAGAGGAAAAGAAGAAACAGCTGACTTGGTACCAGCCCCACAAGCCTGCCTGCTGTCCTTGATGGACTCTGTCTAAAAAGATGACTCATCCTGCAGCTGAGCTTTCAAGAAACCCAGGAGGACTGCCTGCCTTCTACAAAGATTCAGACGCCCAAGAGCAGGGGATATGCTCTCCAACAACGTCTCAAGAAAGGACTCTGCGGCATCCAGAACAGGAAAGACCCGACACCCAACTGACCACTGCACCCGACGTCTACCACCTGAAGTGAAGCAAACCAATGGTGCCAGCAAGGTTTCCCACCTGTCCAGAGTCCAAGTCCACTTGGGTTTCACCCCTCTTGGACACCCCAAGTTGCCTGAAGCCTCTGTTGGCAGGCAATCTCTCCTGCTGCCTTGTGGTGAGAGAAAACCTGACACCTCCAGCAACCACTGCACCCGTCGCTCATAACCCAATCTGAGGTGGGCCACCGGTGCCAACAATGTCCCCCAGCTCCCCTGAGCTCAAGTCTACCCTGGTTGCACCCATGCTGGACTCCCCAACAACATTTGCAGCCTCAACACACAGCACCCCCTGACCGCGAGTGCTCCTAGACGGAGAAACCTGATGCTTAATGACACCCCTACATCTGTCGCCCCTCAACCCTGCAGAAAAGGACCAAAGGTACATCTATGTCCATGAGCACCCTATAGCTACAACCTACCTGTTTGTTGTCCCTGACTGGCTTCCTAGCCAGAACCTGGGGCCTGTCTTCACAAGGACAAATTCCCATTGAAAACCACTGGCACCCAATGTCTTGCTGCACCCCTGCACGTGGCCACCCAGTGCAGCCCAGAGTAACCTGCTGGTGTGGTTCTGATCAGTGCCCAGTACCTACCTTGACTCTCTGAGGTTGGCCTTGTAAGTCATTGTTAACAATGTGTTTGCTGAGCATTGTTTTACCGTAGGATAACATAAAGAACTCTGAAATTGCACTGTGTAAATTTTTTTAACTAAAAAGTACTTATGCTTGAATATGTATTACCTTGTAACAAATTTCTTGGGTTTAAAGTATATATAAACAAAAGTATTGTATTTCTAAATTGGGCCCGCATTTATTTTATGAGTGTGTGTCTCATGTATTGCTCGGTGAGTACAACAAATGCTTAGCACTACCCTCTGATAAGTCTAACTGCTCGTCCATACTACTGCTCCCCCACAGTACCACAAAATAGAGCATTAGTCACATCTACTTTTGCCCCTGCAAAGCATTTGGGGATCCACTGGATTCCCTACATGGTGAACTTTTTTTAGTGTAACATATAGAGAGCTAGCTTCATACATGTAATAAACATTGTTTTCTGTGGTTCCACCTCTTCTTCTTGACTAGGGCTCTCCATATTTTGTACTTGAGGCTAAATGTCAGATGATGGGTGGGGGGGATTTTGTCAGTTGATGGTTGTCAACCAGTGCCCCATGCATGGCCCACTTGGTGGGGTGTGATGGTGCTATACTTGTATTCGGAATAATTGTCCTAATGTAAGGATGTTCATGGTTCCCTTGACTCACTGGAGGATTGCTACGGTCACTTGGTTCCTTGCAGTCCTCACATGTTTCACATGTTGCCCTCCTGGTGGCATCTATTGTTGCTCTGGATGTTGCTGGCATACTTGTTTCTGCGAGGAGGCGTACACTATTCCTTTACTCGTTGTTGAAGTGCTGTTTCCTCTAGCTTGCTTTTGCACTATTTGTGTGTATGCAGTCTAGTTTGTGGAGGGAGGTGCAGTTTGAGGGGTGTTGGTTTGGAAAACGGGATACAAAGGGCTTCATTATAAGTTTGGCGGTCAGACACCAGACTGCCATGTTGGCAGCCCTGAAAAGACCACCATGTTGGCGATCTTTAAGACCGCAATATTATGAATTACACAGGTGGGACTGCTGACCGCCAGCCAAAAAAGACAGACCAGCAGTGGCATAGAGGCCTAAAAATAGGCGGTCTGACCTCCACCACCAACAGCACCGTGACCAGCCACTGACAGTATTACAAGCCCAAAGTTGTAGTGGTGGTCACCCATGGTGGTCAGCCAATGGCGGAACCAACCACGGCAGTCGTGGTCACAAAAGTAATACACAATGACACATTGGATGGATTTGAAAACAACACAGCTGACACACATTGCCACACTGGACACACCTGTAAAGGGATCTCTACCACACACCCCTACAAACACACAATCCTCTGCACTGCTAGACACAAAAGCCAGTGTGCATAAAACTTAAACTTTATAGAATAGTCACCCCTTCAATTTTTCCAGCATCCCATACCACACCCTGCACACACTTCACTCCATTTACACCCTATTGCACTACCCAGTTTAATTACCCACTGTCACCCGTTTTTCTATTTTTGTTTCTGTACACCACCATGTCACACTAAAAAAAACATGTTTTATCAAGGATGAGTTGAAAGTCATGGTGGATGAAATCATTAGAGTAAAGCCACAATTGTTTGGAGCCAAAGTCCAGCACATTCCATAAAGTAGGAAAATGAAAATGTGGGAGAGGATAGTTGATCGTTGACAGAGTCAGTGCTGTAGGCCCCATCTTGCACACAAAGGAGCACATCAGCAAGAGGTGGAACGACCTAAAGGGCAAGGTCCGTTCCTTGGTCTCCCAACATCAGCTGCAGGCCAAATAGACTGGCAGTGGCCCTCCCAGTGCCCCATTACATCTATGGCCCTGGGAGGAGAAGGTCTTGGCCATCCTGCATTCTGAGGGCTTGACAGGAATACCTGAGGGAGTGGAGTCTGGTAAATCACAACATTAACAATGTCACCAAAATGCTATGTCATGCATGCCACAGCTCACCTTTTCCCTAATTTACTTTTACTCTACTCACCATCCCAGTGTTCTTTCCTCCGAATACACCTGCATGTGATCTCCCAAATTAAGTGTACCCACCTAGGGTTTATTTTTCTGTATAGAGTGTGTAGTACAGGGGGTGGCAGGACTGCAATTCCCAGGAGACACTGTTTCTATAACTCCAACCACTAGCCCAGTATTGACTGCTACAAATGCCCTTGTTTGGCAAGTCTCAAATGAAGTGTGCTCACTTGGGGGTTCACATTTGTATAGTGTGTGTAACTACAGGGACTGGGAGAACTGCTAAGGGCAGGAAGGCCCTTTATCTGTGAATACAATCACCAGCCCAGTGTTCACTGCTACAAATACCCTTTCTTTGGCAAGTCTCAAATGAGGTGTACTCCCCGGGGGTCACATTTTCATAGTGTGTATACTATAGTGACTGATAGGACTGCAATTCCCAGCAAGCACTGTTTCTGTAAATCCAACCACCAGCCCAGTGTTCACTGCCACAAATACCATTGTTTGGCAAGTCTCAAATGAAGTGTGCTCACTTGGGGGGTTCACATTTGTATAGTGTGTGTACTACAGTGACTGACAGGACTGTATTTCCCAGCAGGCACTGTTTCTGTAAACCCAACCATCAGCACAGTTTTCATTTCTCCAAATACCCTTTTGATAAGCACTCAAATGAAGTGTACTCACCCGGGGATTCACGTTGGTACAGTGTGTTTAAGTAGGAGGTTTCTAGTGGGTACCTTGTGTACTTACACCCTACACCAGGTCCAGTTATCCCTTATTAGTGAAATGTAGTAGTGTTCTAGCAGCTTAGGCTGATAGAGATAGCTATAGCAGAGCAGCTTAGGTTGAACTAGGAGACATGCAAAGCTCCTGCAATACCACTTATAGTCACACAGTATTTATACACAAGTAAAGACAATACTCAGTGTTACCAAAAATAAAGGTAGTTTATTTGGGTGACACAAGGCAAAAAATATCTTAGAGGCAATACTCCTTCTGGAGGTAAGTATTATACACAATATATACACTAGACACCAACATAAAATAGGTAATTAGACATAGGATAGTGCAAACAACAGGAAATGCTATAGAATGCAATGGGAGAAAATAGGTCTAGGGGCAACACAAACTATATACTAAGAAAGTGGAATGAGAATCACAAATTCCCCCTAGACAAGTGTAGTGTGTGCAGAATCGTTGGGAAAGTAAGAATACAGTAAAGGTAAGTAAATTACCCCACCCCAGAGCCCAGAAAAGCAGGAGAAAAGTAATGCAAGATTTGTTAGGACGCACTACAAGTCGTGATTAGAGTTATTGCAAGAACCAAGCAAGACTGCAAATAACAAAGGGTGGAACCTGGACCTGAAGACTTGCAAAGGAAGGAAACCAAGTCCAGAAGTTGAAAGAAGTTCCAGAAAGGACAGGAGCCCCTGCCAACCCAGAAGAGGGTGCAATAGAAGACTCCCCGGTTGGATGAAGACTGCAGAAATGCACCCAAGAAAGATGTCATCGGGTTCCTAGATGATGCACTGGATGTCCCACAGAGAGAAGTTGGATGCAGGCAAGTTTTGGTGCTGAATTCCTCCAACAAGCCTTGGTTCCGGCAAAGTTGCATTTTTCTATAAGTTGGCGCTATCTGGACCCAGGAGGGACCTGGGGGCCTCAACTCTGTGTGAGGAGGAAGAGGAGGGCTCTCAGCACTTCAGAGAGTTCTCAGAACACCAGATAGCACCCACAGGAGTCCCAGGACACTGGGACGAAGGAGGTGCAAAATGCAGTTGGTGCAGCACTACAAAGGACGGTTCCACGCCACCGGAGAACAACTCAACAAGTTAAGCTTTGCAGGAAAGAGTGCTGGGGACCTGGGCCAGGCTGTCCACGAAGGAATTTTACAAAGAGTGCACAGAGGCCACAGGAGGTGAAGAAGACGCGGTGCACAGGGGTACTGTCATTCTCAGGAAATACTTTCTCCAAATTGGGACAGCATGAGCTCAGGACAGTCTGTGTCGATGGGGTCCCCCCTCTGTGTTCCAAGGAGCATGCTCATCGCCAGGAGAGGAGTCAAAGAGGACCGGTCGTCGACTTAGAAGGTGCCGTCACTTTACGGGAGATTTCTTCGTTCCTTCTGGTGCAGGGTGAAGACAGGTAGTCCCCAAAGCGTACACACCATGGAAACCGTTGCAGTTGCTGGCTGGAGTTGAAGTTGCAGAGAAAAATTAGCCCTTCTGGATACTTTGTCGCTCTTACAGTGGTTCCTGGAGCAGTCTGCGGTTGATCCGAGGTCAAAGGATGAAGTACTAGTTGCAGAGGATTCCTGCTGGAAACTTGCTAGTAGAATCTGAAGAGAAACCCACAGGAGAGACCCTAAATATCCCTGAGAGGGGATTGGCTACCTTATCAGGTATGGACCTATCAGGAGGGGTCTCTGAAGTCACCTGCTGGCACTGGCCACTCAGAGGCCTCCAGAGTGTCCCCATACCTTGGAAATCAAGATGGCTGAAGTTTGGGACACACTGGAGAAGCTCTGGGTATCACCCCTGGGGTGGTGATGAACAGTGGATTGGTCACTCCCCTTTTCTTTGTCCAGTTTCACACCAGAGCAGGGCCTGGGGGTCCCTGAAACTGTGTAGACTGGCTTATGCAAGGAGGGCACATCTGGGCCCTTTAAAGCATTTCCAGAGGCTGGGGGAGGCTACCCCTCCCCAGCCTGTTACACCTATGTCCAAAGGGAGAGGGTGTAACACCCTCCTCTCAAAGGAAATGCTTTGTTCTGCCTTCCTGGACTGAGCAACTCAGACCCCAGGAGGGCGGAACCCTGTCTGTGAGGTGGCAGCAGCTGTAGCTGCATTGCAAGCCCCAGAGGGCTGGTTTGGCAGTACTGGGGGTCCATGGTGGGGCCCCCAGGATGCATGGAATTAACTCCCCAATAACAGATTTGGAATGGGGGGACAATTCCATGATCTTAGACACCTTACATGGCTATATTTGGAGCTACCATTGTGAAGCTACATATAGGCATTGACCTATATGTAGTGCACGTGTGTAATGGCGTCCCCGCACTCACAAAGTCCCGGGAATTGGCCCTGAACTATGTGGGGGCACCTTTGCCAGTTCAAGGGTGCCCTCACACTTACAAACTTTGTACCTAGCCTTCATTAATTGAAGGTTAGATATATAGGTGACTTATAAGTTACTTAAGTGCAGTGAAAATGGCGGTGAAATAGTGTGTGCACTATTTCACGCAGGTTGCAATGGCAGGCCTGTGGAAGGTTTTGTCTGAGCTCCTTATGGGTGGCAAAAGAAATGCTGCAGCCCATAAGGATATCCTAGAACCCCAATGCCCTGGGTACCCAGGTACCATATACAAGGGACTTATAAGGGGGGTTCAGTGTGCCAATTGAAATTGGTAAATGAAGTCACTAGCCTATAGTGACAAAGTTGAAAGCAGAGAGAGCATACGCACTGAGGTTCTGATTAGCAGAGGTTCAGTGACACAGTCAAACACTATACACAACACACACATTAGGCCATAAACTATGAGCACTGGGGTCCTGACCAGCAGGATCCCAGTGAGACAGGCAAAGACATACTGACATACAGGTAAAAATGTGGGTAACATGTCAAGAAAGATGGAACTTTCCTACAGTTTAGTACAAGGATGGCAGGACTGTTGAGGCCAGGGAAAGCCCTGTGTCTGTGAATCCAACCACCAGCCCAGTGTGCACCTGTCCAGATACCCTTGTTTGGTAACTCTAAATTGAAGTATACTCACCTGGGGAAACAACATTTGTATGGTGTGTATAGTAGAGAGAGTGACAGGACTGCAAATCCCAGGAGGCACTGTTTCCAGAAACCCAAGCACCAGCAGAGTGTACCCTTGTCCAAATACCCCTGCCTGTCAACTCACAAATGAAGTTCATTCACCTTGGGGGTGACATTAGTCAGGTGTGTCAAGTACATACATTTTCCTGACTACAATTCACAGTAGGCACTGTTACTCTGATTAAAACCCCAGAACAGTGTACTTTCAATCAAAGAGCACAGTTTCCCATCTCTCAATGTCAATTTACTCAGATGTATGGATACCGTTTGTATAGTGTATGTGGGAGAGGGAGTGACAGGACTGCTAAGACTAGGAGGCTATGTAGCTCACACTCCAGACACAAGCTCAGGGTCCATATGCATAAATAGCCATGTCTGTGAAATCCCAATTGATGTGCACTCATCTAGGAGGATACCATTTGTGAAATGGTGGAAAATAGAGGGAGTGACCGGAAAAAAAAGCCCAATAGGCCCTGTCCCACAAATTCCAAAACCAAAATCAGTGTTCACTTGCCATACCCATCTAGAGGAGAAGTCCTAAATGAACTATTAAATACCTTGGGCGATGTAAATTGTCAAGTGTGTTCAGTGGAGACTGTGAAATGACTCTGACTCCCAGGAGGCACTGTTTCCCCAAATATAAAAAAATGCACCAGTGGTCACCTGATCATATACCCTTGCCTGATGAGGCACATTTGAGGTTCAGTCCCCTGGGAGAGAGCAGCATACAGATCATACCCAACTTTGACATGTGTCTGGCTACCTAGCTCCATCTTGACCTACTAACTCAAGATTAAACCATTAGGGACAGGAAGGATAGCTTAACAAGTGTGCTAAACAATGACCCAAAAGGCCTCAAGAGGCATAACCAGATTGGTATTGGCAGCACACACATTAACACTGCGCAAACCACATGATGACTACTGTTACATACACTACAAACTCTTTTGTCTGCCTGTGTCACATTCAACTCGGCCTCAGAATGGCCAAAGAACGTACTTGTCTAGGCACTGTTTGGCCTGCACTAGTGGCAGGTTAACACTATCAGGACATCTCCTCAAGGGACAAAGATATGAACATCTCAGCAGCTGTGACAGGCAAGGAGAGCTGGCATGCTCCACAAATGTCATGTCTAAACAACCATTACCATGTGCATCTGTCACAATAGGTTTACCTGCCAAACAACTATGTACACGATCTCTGTAAAATATCACTGATTGGAGATGGCTGTCACAATACAACCAGTAACATTGTATCTTTCACATCAACAGGTCATGCTGTCACTAGCCACACAGAGGCCACTGAAGAGACTGCCACTAACCCCAGGATGAAGCCTTCAGTGATGACAACACTCCTGGACATTTGGATGTGGAGAACAGTTCTGGCCCTTCTGGGCAACCTGGTCAGACGCCACCAGTGAGTCTCACTGTGGCCACTACATAATCTCCCTGCCCAGTTGCCTCAACATCATGGGCAACCATGCGTCCTCCAACCTGTGCCCCTAGAACACTGACAACCAGTCCAAGATCCTGAGCCGCACCACAACATCTCTGAAAGTGATGGTCCAGGAATCAGTGGGAGAGAGCACCCTGTGCTAAGGGCACAGGCCCATGAGGGTAGGGGGTGTGGGATGGATGCTGTGGGCCAGCGGGATGAGGCCACTGTGGATGCTCCTGGCCAGGACACCATCAGCCACGACTTGAGTGTCTATCAGGAGTCTCAAGGTGTGATGGGCCAGGTACTGAACTCTGTGAAATGAACCAGCTGAAGAGGAAACTCATACAGGAAGTGTGTGGACAGTGGGAAGCACACAATACCAACATGGCCTCCCTAACAGGGGTGCTGAGGGATATCAACACCACCCTGAGCAGGGATCAACATCAAGAATACAATCCTTCCTTTGGCACTACAACATCAGCACCAGCCACTGGTAGGGAGGCCCTACCACTGCCAGCAATTTACCTCTTCCCAAATGACCTCCTGTGTGTACTATATGTTCACTCTGCTGACTCAACCACCTTCCATTTCAAATGGGAGGAGTACACTGGACTTTGGACTTCCAATGCTGTGGCATCTACTACAATGATTTCATCCACCATGGTTGAACCCTTCACTTTTCTGTTCCATTGTGTCCCTTATTTTTAGTCTATGCACAAACTTACAATAAATACCACCTATCACAATGTTTGTGTCTGCTTGCTTCTGTTTTAATTTTTGCTAAGTAGAGATGTGAGAGCATGTGAAGCAAATGATAAAGACACAAGATACTAGTGCAAAGAGGGATGTGTTACAGGTACAGTGTCCTGCTAAGAATTGCAACCAGAACACACAAACACATTGGTCCCACCAAACATTTTATTCCACTGTGCAGCACATAGGCTGTCATAATGTCTGGACTGTCATAGCCAAGAATGGGTGACTCAAATTATGTCAGGGTACACAGACCAAGGTTCAGCCCCCCAGACCACGGAAGGAAAGGGCTTGTCAGGCATTGTCCTGTAGAGTAGGCAAACAAAAAAGTGGATGGTGACATCAGCTTCAGTCTTATCACATAACACACCAAAGCAATAGAACATCTCAAACACCAAGGTACAGAGAGAGGGCAGTACAACAGTCCCTGATCAGAAGCACATCATATTCCAATGGCTATATATCTGGTGATCTGACACATACATATGTCAGTGTTGTGGCACAGTCACTGTGGCATGCAATGATGAAACACATCTACAGCTACATACAGGTCATACAAGAATAGTGTTTAGCCCTTGTGAAGGTAGAATGCCTTGCTTGCTCTTGGTGACAACATAGTTCATGGCCACATGATCTCACACATGATGCAATTGGCCCACCACAGCACACTCAACAAGTACAATGTGCACGTCTGACCTTCTACCCATACACTGCTCAAGTTGCCTTGGCACCGGTCTCATACCCCCAAAATCTGTCACCTGCATTACCTGCAACAATCCATTTCCACTTCCTATGTTGGAACAGCATCAGAATTCGGCCAGTGTCACAGCTCTGAAATGCACACATGAGAATGTCATGGTGAAGGTACCTGTACAAAGACAAAACAAGGAGTATAGCTTCGAAAAAATTCCTATTACACAATCTATATGGCAAGCATTTGGAAAGGAAATTACATTGCCATGAGACTGACACAAACGATGCAGCTACATCAAGGTAGGGACATGTCAAAGGCTAACACTTTAAGTGCCCTTAGGTTGAATATTACGGAGTACCAGCATCACAGTTTTTGCAAAAACCCTCTACAACACACATTCTAACAACTAAAGTTCTTCATACACTCACAGTCATTATTTCACATCACAGACTTACACTCAAGAAAAGTAGGTATTTATGTCTTCTTCCTGCAAGTCAGCTCCTTTCTCTTCACCACTGTCACCCTCACTTGACATTTCAGGAGACTCACCCCTGGCAAGCAGGCTGCCCCTCCTCTGGGATGCATAGGATATTCCTCCACAGGGCAATGTTGTGAAACTGTCGGCCCATATTTAAAAAAAAATTGCACCACATTTGATGTAAAAGCGGTGCAAACTTACAAAATACAATTGTATTTTGTAAGTTTGCACTGCTTTTGCATCAAAAAGCGACACAAATGTGGCGCTAAAAAAGTAAAAATATGGTCCGCAGTGTCTCCTGTAAAGGAATGGGACATACGTGCAACTATGAGTCCCCAGGCATTGCACATACACAAACAGGACAGATATGACTTACCAACCAGCCAGGCCCTCTCTGGGTACAGTAGTGACATCAGCTGAGGGATAGTGCTGTTCCGGATATTGAATGAATCATGGAATGAACCCGGATAGCAGTCACAGACCAGTGAAATGTATAAATCCGCCAAACAGACAACTTGCGCGTTTGATGGACTGGAAGATTTTTTTTTGTTCTGATAGACTTGTTCATTGGCATGTGGTGGACGCAAGACAACATGTGTCCCATCACTAGCCCCCACCATATGTGGGAGGTGTGCAAAACCATAAAAGTCAGCCTTCATAGGGCTAAATCCTGATGTCAGGGAAGCTGGATGTGGCTGTCCAGGTGTTTCAACATTGCTGAGAGGATGTCCTTCAAAACCAGACTGAACATAGGTTTGGACGTGCCAACTGACAGGGCCACTGTATGTTGGAATGACCCTGTGGCTATGAAGTGCAATACTGACATGACTTGTACAATGGGCGGTATGCAGGTCGGATAACTAATAGCTGCATCATATCTGGCTCCAACTGACCAGGGGTGGGCGGAGCTGATGGAGTTCCACTCCGCGTAATTCTGCAGAGTTTGAAAATAATTCAGTGGAATTCCTTGAAGGCGGGCCTGGTTAGGCACTTTCTGGACAGGGCCATAGCCAGCAAAAGCTGCCACTTCAGGCCACTTGTGAACTGACCTGCCCAGTGTGCTGTCAGTGCACATGAAGCAGGCCGGTGCACAAGAGGACTGAAACTGCAGCTTTTGCTGCCTTCAGACCTGGTCTTAATTCAGGTCAGGACCATAGGCAGCGAAAGCTGCCATTTCAGGCCTTTTGTGCACCGGCCTGCTCCTTGTGCACAAGAGGCCTGAAACAGCAGCTTTCACAGCCTTCAGACCAGGGCCATAGTCAGCGAAAGCTACAGGTCTTTTTGTGCACCAGCGTGGACATAGAAAAAAAAAACAAGGAGTTAGCTGGGCCCTCGTTCCCACGGGGTCCTCGTTGCCAGTGACCTGGCTGGCTCTGTGCCTCCCTGGATCAACTGGATCAACTGGAGGTGCTGGGCTGCCGGCGAGCAGCTCCATGCCACTGATGTCAGATGAGTGCATACTGCAGCCCAGTTATTGGCTACACAGCGCAAGCGCAGACTGTCTGCGCTTGCGCTGTGGGGCCCATTACTGGGCTGCAAGGTGCACATGGTGAGCTCTGTTCCGCTGATGGAACTAGCAGAGTTTTTGGCTAAACTCTGCACTCCAAGCAGAGTGTGGAGTGACGAAAACTCTGTTAGCTCTGCTAGCGGAGCATTGCTCACAGCCCACCCCTACAATTGACAACATAAGTCTACCACTGTTTGCTAATTCAGGTGGTAGTACATGATAATATGACATTCCTCCATGGTCTGATGGTCTGGCAGTGGACAGTAGAAAGGTGGTTGACGCATCCTCCCTCTCCTTATACCTATATATGAAAAGAAATGAGTTCTAACATTAGTCATTGTGTCCCCAGCTACATACATGATGCATGGCAATGATAACATGTGACAAGTCATTTTAGAAGGGTAAGTCATGGCAACCAGTACACATCAAAGCTGCTAATAACACAAGAGTCTCATGTGACCCCCATTGTTTGCAACACGTGTCCAAAACATGTATGTGGACAAACTCAAATATGTGCATCACAAATGTCCCTTGAAATGTGAGTGGATATCCCTACAGCAGAAATGACCTTTGACGGGTGTGGACAGTGCCCCACTGTAAATTGCCTTATTTGCCCTGAAAAATACTACAATGGAATTTGAGTAGTAGGACCTACATGGCAAGACAGGATATGCATGTTCGTGTGCAAAAAGTTTTTTGGGGGAGGTGGGACGTTTTTGAAGCCAAATACCTCATTTCAGGCCTGTAAACTGGCAGCTGCCTGACCTACTCCACTGGACATTAGGAACCGCCTGTGGCTGCTGGGGAAGTCGTCATGGTGGTAGGTAGTTGCAACCACAGTGAACACAGCCATAGGCTAATGTTGATGCCAGTGGTGGTCACGGGCAAATGGCTGTGTCCACCGGCGGTGATGATCGTGTACGTGGCGGACATGACCGCCATGTTCTGAAGAATAACTCACTCTTGACGCTGCTGCCAACAAGACCTCCACTACTGAGCTGCTGTGTACCACCTCTGGAAGCAACCATGCCACATCCAGGGCCCCTTCCTTTTCTCAAGAGGAGCTGGTGAGGCTAGTGGACGAGATCTTACCCCTATATGGACAGCTCAATGGTGCACCAGAAGAGCAGGTAAGTACCTCATGTGTACAATTTTTGTCTGTACTTGACCATTCTTTCAATCCTCACAGGCTAGGATGTGGCCATGTATGGCAGGTTGACTCTTCATGTGCATGTAGGTGCAGTCTGTGTGGCATCAATGGGAGGGTCAATGTGCAGGTTTTGGTGGCCAGTGTCATATGTTGATTTCGAGTAACTAGATCCTCCTTTTGTTGGATGTTCATAACTAGGTGAAGAGACATTACTACCATCCTCTGACCTCTCTTTCCTCATGATAGTTATATTTGTCAGACAACATGTATGTGCCTGACAGCATGAGCTCAGTATGCATGTTGTATAAGTTAGTTGTGAGTAATGTGAGCAATGTGTATGTTGCCACAGAGATTTCTTCACACATCTGCCCTTGCTAGACTGTTGTTTGGAAGGTATATCATGACCCTCTCTTCCCTTCAGTTTGCCACACACACCATATGGCAATTTGCTTTTGGCTACATGATAAATTGTCATATATGGAAGTGATGGGAATGGAGTGTCATGTAGGTTCTGTCTGCTCAGCCTGCAGAAACCAGGTGCTGTGAAATGCATCTCCCAGTATGGGACATAGTCCAAATGTATGTGGGAGACACTGTGGCTATGCCGTATGAACAATATGAGGGTTGGGTGAAAAATACTAACCAGAATGCCTCATTGTTTTAATTAGATTAGGAATGGGTAAAGAGATGAGTCCCTGATCTAGTCCACATATGCACTTAGCGTCATTGTCAATGAGAGCCTTGACTCATGACAGGTCCCTTAATCTCACAGCGCTGTTGTCACCTTCATACAGGTCATATTTGTCCTGTGCAAGCTTATTGCATAAAGTATATTCCTGCAGTGCAGACAGTGTGTTAATTCCTGGGAGGTCATGATATGTGACTCAGTAGCTTGGTCACATAACAGAAACTACAAATGCATGCCTTTGTTTGTTGCATGCCATCCTTGTAGGATGGACACATATGTCCAAAAGTGTGTTATGTGGTACAGGTACATAAAACAGAACCACACCCCCTGAAGTGGCATGAGTCTGCATTTGTTAGGCCACATGTCCACACATGGAAAAGGGTAGACTTTCTGTACCCATCATGCCAGTCTCTTCATTGTTACCCATGTGTGATGTTTGAGTTTGTACTCTGGCAGTAGCCTGAAGGGACTGTATGCAGAGAGTCATTCTCACAGAGTGTGAATGTGTGGGTATGTTCATGCCTAAGGAGTTTACCCCTCAGAAGTGTGATGTGTCACATAGTGGCTCACATCTCAGTCATGTTGTTAGAGCATGTCCCACATGATGTCATTAAGCTTGCTTAGTCATTGTAGAGTCTAAGCAGGGTAGTGGGTTAGTCTGCAGGTTTGGAAATATATTTATTTAGTCATGGCCCTGTACGTATTGGCCTCCATGATTCACACTTGGGGAATATTGACAAACTGGAAAGTTCCAGCTTGATGTTACTGACATCTATGTCATTCAACCATTTGTGATGAGACTTATGAACACCATCTCTTGATTGGTCTTTTGCATCCATGCAGGTCAACACCCATCAAAAGAAGGGAATATGGAGAGCCATCACCAAGAAGGTGCAGACCCTGGGGGTCCACAGCTGGAGGAGTGCCCACTGTAGAAAAATGTGGGAGGACCTGAGACGCTGGGCCCAGAAAGATCACGGAGGCCCAGAAGCGGCTATCCTCCCAACTTTGGCAGGGAGCCCATCAGACCATGACCCCCTAATAGCCTGCATTCTGGCAGTGGCCTATCCGGAGCTTGATGGGTGTTTGAGGGCAGCACAGCAGCCACAAGGGGGTGAGCACAGGGCATATTCCTGCCTGTCCCATTGTCAAGTGATTGAGACAGGTTCTGACAGCTCCCCCTGACGATTAGGGATGAGCCATGTGTCACACAGTAGATGAGTGATTGTTTGTGTAGCCATGTCATGTGTTGTACACTGATGTGCCTTGACTATTGCCCCAGGGACCGAGGACACAACTGAGTGGAATTCATAAACCACTTGTTCTGCAGGGACAACATATGGCTGGGTACATTGATTAATCAAGTACTGTTTGTTGTTGCAGTGGGCAGAATTTCAATGCAACAGACCACTACTCCTAAATCTTACAGGCCAAAGGTAACTAGGTGATGGATCATTGTCCTCTGCCATGTGTCTGGGTATATGTGTATGTAGGCATCTGCCACCCAGAAGTGAGTTTTCTTCAGCGTATGATGGGTGCTGGTGTTTCACTGAAGTCTGTAATGTGAAGTTGTCCAACAGACATGTGACACGGCTTACCTTGGTCTTTGGATGCAGCTATAGATCACTGCTTTCCCTTGGTTATTGGAGAATGTCCATAGACTTGATTTATATGCCATCAATGTTGCCAACATTCCTTGTGCCTACATGTCAGCATGTGTCCCTTTCTCTTTAGAAATGATGCATGATCTACATATGTTTATGGGATGATGCCTGTATTCCCACACAGATATGTGCATGGCAAACTGTTTACGGAATAGTAATTTACAATGGGGATACATTTCATGTTGTGCCTCATACAGGAGTGTGTGACCATTGTTTATTGGCTGACACATACACTTACACGTCGTGATATGCCCTTGATGTGGCATCAGGTGAAAAAGTGCACTGCACCTGTGTAATGGGTAAGATTTGTGCCCTGACTGTTGGCAAGAATCATGTAGTGACTTGAAGTCACATGTGTTTGGGTAGAGACATTCATCCACAGACAGAGATCTGGATTTGCATGACAACAATGGGGACAGTGATGTAGATTCCCATTTGGCAACATGTAGAGGGCCTGCTACAAGTCCTTGCAACTGTCTGGATCTCTCCAGCATGCAAAGGACTAATAGCTTCTACTGAAGCACTCAGAGTACACCATTGTAAGAGGTACCAGACATTAATGGTGATTGCTCTGGGGCTTGCTGGATCATTGTATTGTGTATTTTAGGGACATCTCTCCCTGATGTCTACAGTGTTCATTTCCATGCCAGATGTGTGGCCTATCTGAGCAACATTAATACTCCCTCCTTGACTTTACTGGGACAAATATCACTTGGTAAAGTGTGCATTGTTGATATGTTTCCAGTATGACAGGGGTATTTCTATGTCACCTTCTCCAAGATATTGCACAAATGTTATCAACATGGCATGATTTTGTATCATCATTTCTTATTGTTGGGTCATCATGTATGTGACAAATAGATGTGTGCATGTCCTTATGAGGGATCTATTGAAATGCTTCTTTCTTTGGTCTATTGCATGCCAACAGTAACTGAGGTCTGCTCCATGGGGCAAAGCTTTGATGGTGATGGTGTCTCCTAATGGTTGAATGGTTACTGTGATTGCACAACTTCAGCCATGCTACTGTAGTTGTCTGAGATCTTGATTTTCCTGTGGTCAACTGTTCAGATGGCGTGCATTCATATGGTATGGTACAAGCATGGACCACTTAGGTGGTGTTTGTTGCTGGGGCCTACTTGACATCATGGTAATGTTTGCTAATGAGAGCTGAGGTTCAAGGGTGATCATGGACCTGTGATGACCCTATTTCTCCTTGTATTTGCAGTATCAGCAGTGGCAAGCGAAGGAGACAGGGCACAGTTGAGTGGGGAAGCATCTGGCCACGGGACCTCAGGTCAAAATACACCAACACAGAGGGACCCAATGGCCTGGAGGGCGAGAGGAGTGCCAATGGGGAGCCCTCCAAAATCATTATCATCGGATTCTTCCTCCAGTGAACACTCCCTGGTGGTAGTGGACCCATTGGGGCATCCCCCTGTACCATCCTTGTCTGCCACCCACCATTCTATTGCCACTCTCCCTGTTGCTTCCCACAATGTTGGCCATCCCTGCTCATCCAAGAGGGTGGGCGTCTCCCTTGCCACAGGCACCTCCGTCCCAGCCCTAGTTACCCCTGCTACCCTCAGTGAGGAGGCTACTGACCTCCTGAGAATGACCTCTGTGGATCAGTCAGCCATTGTGAATGCCATCCAGGGATTAGCACCTCAGCTACAACATGCCAATGCATTCCTGGAAGGCATTCGTGGTGCAATGTCTGGGCTACATAGATCTGTTTAAGGTTCTGGCCTCCACACTGATGGCAGCCAGTCACTCCCCACCTTCTGTTCCCCTTCCACCTCCCTCTTTCCAATCCAAATTCCCCCTTCCCCTACCTACCAATAACACACAGAAGAGATCTGCATGCATCCAGATCAACACACAAGAGGAGCATACACAAACACGAGTACCACAAAACACACCAGCATGCAAGCAAACAACAGCCACTCACAGACACAACAGTCACAGCTTCCCTAGACACCCCCACCAACCTCAGCATCAAACAATCAGCATCCAGCATACCCACAGGCACCACACTAGCACTCACTGACACACCCATCATACCGGCAGACACCACCCCAGCAGTCCCCGAGACATCCACCACAAATGCCACACCTGCAGACACCATAGACACAGACAAACAGATATCAACTGTATCTACTATACCCAGTCACCATCCCAACATACACACTCACATCCACCACTCCATTCCTAGTACCTCCACCTCCCAGACCCCAAGACACACAAGCACCCATACTCACCCACCCAAAAGACACCCAAAAAACACAAGCATACCTCCCAGAAGCACGCACCAATGACATCCAGACCAACACAGCAGACAACCACTCCCTTGACCTCCAAACAACAACCCCCTTCTGCTGACGGCCCCTGTGTCCCTAAGAAAGTCCTTTGTTTGACCTTGACCTTTCCGCTGTTCCCTCCACCCCACCCAAACCCAATAGGCCCCCACCTAGCTCCCAGCCCCTACCTTCCACCTCCAAGGCCTCCCCTGTCCCCTCTGCAAGCACCCACACCTCTCCTCCACTGAAGAAGACCACCCCTCCCAAAAAGAAGACCATCCCTCAGAAGCCCAAGTCCCAACCCCCCCTCCCGAATCCGACCTCCTTAAGGATGTTCCCTGAGGTGCCTGCCTTCCCCCTTGATGCCTCTTTCTGTGGAGGTTCCCTGGCAGTTGGGAGTCAAGTGTTGGCACAACACTGTGCTATTGTGGACAGATACTTGAACTGGCCAATGGCCTTGGAGTATTTAAAATTCCCTATTTAATAAGGCCAAAGAGTTGTTTTGTTTTGGGTGCACATTTGCCTTACAATTCCTTTTTTACCTTTATGTTGTTCCAGAGTGGCTTGTTTTCTGTGCCTACATTTGTGTGTGTTTCAGCCTGCTTCCTGATCCATCTGCTGTTGTTTGCAGTATCTGACACTGCAGGCAGTTCTGGTGCCCCCCAAGAAAAAGGCATATGTTTGAGTGTATGGATATGTGGGTGTAAATGCAATGGTGGTATCATGACATTGTGCACTGTTTGATTTAATCTTGTGTTGTCCAATGTGAGCATGTATGGTTTTAGACTTGTTCCCCTGATAAGGATTATGGATTCCTCTAATGTGTGTCACATTGAGTTTTGTTTGTGCAGACATGGGGTGTGTTCAATTGTGCTAGCTTTGTTTTCATTTGACTGTGCATGTGTCTATTTAGCTATGCTTCCCTTTTCAGCTAGTTCCTGTAGATGTATGTCCCATGCAGATGGAGATGTATGTGCTTTGTTAACTTGCACATCCAAATTGTGCAGATGGGCATGTCATTTGGGTCTAGTATTGTTTGTCCCTGAGACACATGTAGGGCCATTTCCTAATCAACGTTTGTTTAAGTGGCATGTGTAAAACGATACATGTCCCACTGCAGCCGCCTTCTCTGAGTGATCCAGATGCCCCATTCCAATTGTGCATATATTGTTAGCATAGTGCTATTTGTCGATTTGTCTCTCTGTCTATTGTACATGCCATTGTCATTCCATTGTGCTGTGATGTGTGTGTCCATTGAATTACTGTTTCATGGTAGTGTTCCATGCCACATCCATACATATGTGTGTTGTATGTGACAACAGTCCATGGTCTGTGAGATATGTGAGCGTGTGAGTTGTATTGGTATATTTGATGTTGATGTGTTGTTGATGTTGTGTGAGACAATGTTGTGCAGCCTTCAGTATCTCTGTGCCTGAAATGAGTAACAGTGTATTTTTATGTAGTGTTGCAGTGCAGTTTGAGTGAGTTAGTTGCCCAAAGGGGGCGTATTGTGACAGTGAATGTGTCCATCTTCATGAATGATTTCAACTGTGGACACAATGAGACGTGTACATGGTGCCCGTAGCGTTACTCACATATGATGTGGACGACGGCACAACAATCTATTTTTCAGTGTAATGACACAGGTATGTGTGTGTACTCACCCAAGAAGTCGGTTGCACCCACGGCCTCATGGATTTTGTGCTCCATTGATGATCAACAACAGTGGCTGGACGTGGGTGATGGGTTCCATGGCAGCAGCGGATGTGTGAGGCAGCCTGCAGGTGAGTGTCTCCCTTTATTCTGTCCTTTTCATCCAGATGAGACGTGGTGGATGGAGCGCAACGGTCACATTGGCGGTGTGCTACCTCATAATGTGTCCAGCTACAATACTGTCTCCACTGGCCTGTTTGTGCTGTCTTGTGACCATGGGAGTGTGTGCCGCCTGATGGTGCCAGCGGACCGCGGCAGTCTTTGCTCTATAGGCCCGCCTGACTTGTAATCTGGTGGTTTGACCGCCAACCCCATGGCGGTTGGACCACCGCCACTGTGATGGCGGTCAACGGACCACCAAACTCGTAATGTGGACCAGATTCTTAATCAGGCTGTCTGTCTTTGTTGGTGTTTCTTTCACTGCTGGTAGATCATGTTGGACTTTTGCTCCACTTCTTCTCACATGCTGGTTCTTCTGCATTTTTTGGCATTTCTTGAGGATTTTATTTGCTCTTTGCTCTTCATGACAGTGGTATAAAATTCTGACTCTTTTCTCATTCTCATTCTTAATTATCAGGGCCTGTCTCAAACACTGCTGTCAGGGGCTGGTCAGTAGTGTTTTATTGCTGAAGTATTATAGGATCTTCATTCAGTTTCTATGCATCCTCCTCTATCCCAGTGAGTGTGTCCTCTTGTTGCTTTGCTGATATCGCTGTCTGTGTCCCCTGATTTACATTCCCACATCCTACTGCCCCAGAGGTTTATAATGATAGCTGATGATATTGTCTCAGGTCAGTGACCATTCTTGAGAGAACTATTCGTAGAGTTGACAATTTTTCTACTATCACCAGACAGTGACATTCATTAATTGTGACCTTTTGTCAAAGTTGTCAATTTTCTTGGTCATAACTGCCATTGTGAGCCCTGCTGTTTGTATTGTTTCAATTTGGATCTCCAGTTTTTGTGATTGCCATGTCAATGCATTTGTTGCAGCCATCAAAGTAGAATTGATTGACCAAAATAATGTATCTTGAGTGGAGAAACAGTCGTAAAGTGAGCAGTTGGCCCTCGCTCAATTTGTTCTTGATGTGTTGAGGCCTCTTTTGGCCTTGCGATATCTGTAAAAGACTGAAAATTTGGGTGTGTGCTGTCCAAAGTTGAAATTGCTAAACTGTTTGTCTTGTGGGTAACAGGCCCTCCTCCTGCTTGTATCCATTCTTCTTGTGGATATGTGCAGTGACTGTCCCTCTTTGTTGCATTAGTTGATGATCTGAGTGGTCGGGCCATTTTTTTGTCCTCTCTCTTGCTCCACATGCTATGCTGTAAACAATAATTCAATTATTGGGTTTGTTTCCCCATTTGTGGGCAGCCTTCTTTTATTCAGATCTTGAGACCCAGTTAGGTGCTATGCTTCAATGGAAGCAAGGGTAGATGAACTCAGCATGAAGTCCAGACTTCCCACAGAGAGATTCCCTTTTTCAATTTTTGGAAAGTACTCCTTCATAACGTTGGCTGCTTGTCTACTACTACTACAACTGAGCTTCCCTGGAGTCTTGCCAGGGATGAGGTCTCTTCATTTTTTGATGGTAGTGGAGAACTTTCCCATTGATCATCGCTTTCTGATTGTTTTGTTCCAATCTACATATTTTTGGTTCCTAGGGCTTTCCCTATACATGCCTTCCTCTTTGTCATTTCCACTGTCCTCCTTTGGTCATAGACCAAAAAGTACTCCATGGTTTTAACCAGCTATGAGGAATGTTCTGATGTGCGGCTTTTAGTCCTTCTATGTTTCTCATCTCAGGTTGGATCAGTCTTTATCTTCATGCCACATTTAGAGGTCTATGGGCTTAAGGGTGTGATGGGACTTTTTATTTGTCTAAGGACTGTGTATGTTTGTTGGTCCAACTGGGGGAGCTTGGGACTGAAAGTAGCACCACCCTCAACACCGGCCGACTCTGCTGCCAAGCTCCCCCACCAGGAGAATCATAGCTTCCAGCTGGTGGTGATTTCACTGACACCCCCAGATTTGCCCCTATTTGCTCTGTCTGAATTCCTTTTTCAACCCCCCGTTACAGTCAGCCACTCCTCATCCAAAGTAAGCTGTGGTTTTGAGCCTGAGTTGCTCTTCAGGGACTTTGAGGGGACTCTGAGAGGGCTCTGGACAATCAAGTAGAACTCAAGATGCTCACCTTCTCTTTCCTGACCCTCTCTTTCCTGACCACTGACTAGCCGCCATTGGCACTGCAATGCATTGGTCTGGGTTGGCTTAGGTTTGGCTTAAAAAGTGAATAGGCTTCTCTAGGTTGAACCTGGGCTGATCTTGAGGCCTGAAGTCTAAAACCGAAGCAACATGGATGTTCTAATTCACATGGTTTTAGAGTTCAGGCTTTTAGGATTTTTTTCTTTGTGAAGTTTTTTGAAGTTACAATTCATTTTATTTATTTATTAGTAGCTGGGTATAGGCGGCTGACAGCAGTCATCGCGTTGCAGCTGTTGCAGCTATTGCAATTGCACCTGCTGCACTCAACTCTGTTGCGGAGTACCTGGTGTAGCTTTACAGGTGACAGGATGAACATGAGCATGGGAAAGAGTTAAGGCAGGTGTTCAGCACCAGGGTGATGAAGGCACAATGAAGGCGTGTGACCCCAGATCACAAGCCTCACCCTGGCCTAGAAGAGCTTTTTCTGGGGTCTGACTGTGCTGCCTGAAGCAGAGGCTATTAATGCTACCTGTCTTACCACCTTATATCCATGCTGCCAGGAGGCTCCCCACTGCAAATTCTTCCCACGGCCCCTCTCACTGGTCCCATCTACTGGTCTTTTCTGGGCACTTTGGGGCCCCACTTCAGCTTCCAATGATAGACTGCTCGATGAGCAGGTGGTGCAAGGACCTGGCAATGGGGTAATTGGTGGTGGTAGTGGCAGCTGCGGAGGTCAGAGCAGCAGTGGCAGGGTTCAGGAGACAAGGTTTCTTAAGCATGGAGTGGCCCTCAAGCATAGCAGACACCACTGACTGCCAGACCGCTGTACAGCGCTGCATCCCACGCTGAGATCTGTATCCCCAAGGTCTGTGATCCATGCTCCTGCTACATGCTTGCACTCGTGCTCCTCCTCATACAAGCAACTTCCTGTGACGTGGACTTTGCTACGCTTGGTAGTCTGTACGGGGTTGCCAGGAATAAAGTCAATTAAGATGCCTATCTTAATATGCTAAAGTTTGCAGATTAGTCTTCTTCACCATACTACCTTAGTGTGAACATTTAAAAGATATCCCTATTATCACATAGAGCAGAAACTAGTCAATCAGGGGCATGATAGTCAAAAGCCACTTGTTTTCAAGAAAATCTACAGCATGGCTACTGGAAGAAAAACTTGGATTCTATGGGGCATATTTATAATGCCCTAGCTCCTCTTTGTGCCACATTAACGTCATTATTTTTTACGTTAATGTGGCCCATCGAAGCCGAAATCCCTGCGCCTTATTTAGAGACTGGCGCAGTGCATGCATTGTGCCACTCTGTAACACTTTGCACTACATTATGCCTGGACCAGGCATAATGTAGGCAACAGGGGCGTTGCCCCGTTAGGGGAGCGAGAAAAATGGAGTAAAGGCAATCCATGAGATTTCCTTGCGCCATTTTTTATGGCACTTTTAACGCCTGCTCAAGAGCAGGTGTTCAAAGGGGGCTTCCATTCTTTAGAATGGGCCTTTATGTACTCTGCAGGAGTAGCGCCAAAATTGTGGCACTACTCCTGCAGAGTACACCAATAGCTTCAAGAGAAATTACGCTATTGCTCCCAACCCTATGCCATGGTGCGTCGTATTTTAAATAAAGCGCACACATGGTGGTGGTAGGGGAGTGCTAAGGGGTGCAGGGAAAGGGGCGTGGCACTTGGTGCAGTGCCACTTTCCATAAATCTGCCCCTTTATGTGTGGAAAGTGCAATGCTTGTAAATATAGCTACACTGTAACTCATTATACCACTCCCTACAAAACCATATTATACCCTTGAAGTATTAAGTACTTTGGGACTACTTTATTCACAGGCAAGAAGTGAATCCTAGAAGACATGCAATCAATCGCTGACATGGGTGAAATACCCTTTAGCTAGGAACTTGGAAAAATACGATGATGCCAATTGGACAAATGTTTGCTATTTTGGTGATTTACAGAATGCCGAGATATCCATTAAAAGGTGACAGAGAGGAAGCTCTGAGGAAACTACAATTACAGTATGATGATAGACTTAGATACATGCGAACTAATTAATGGAACAGAGAGAAATAACTTATACTTCTGACTGACTATTGCGTTGATTACATTATAGACTGAACAATATGGCTTAACAGAGTGGACTGTGGCTACAAAGGAAGGTATATGCTTGTTATTGATTGAGAGAAACTGTTATCATGAAATGTGTTGACAGATATAACATAGCTTGAGAATATGCCCACTTGGGCAAATCGAGAACATAATCAATTTGTTTATATTTGTTTCAATAGGCACTATAAGTGATTATTAGCATCTAGTTTTTGTGACATTAATGAAATTTATCATATGCTTGATCCCACATATTAACTCGTCTGTCTTACAGGAAAAATAAACAGAAGTAATAGTTTTTCATCTTTTTTAAGTATGGCGTTAAATATTTGCGAATCCAAAACACTGTAGAAAGGCTGACTTGTTGAGCTCAAACATGTCAGGCCGGCTTTCCTGCTTTGCACAAATTGGAACAAATATAAAAGCACCATACTCAGAATTTCCATGGAAAGAGCATTTTGTGTTTCGCTAAGAAATTTTGAGCTGTTTGTTGAACCTTCATAAAACGTTTTAAAAAATGTAAATGCAGTAAAAAAGTAAATATAAGTCAGCTCCTTGAAAATATTGGGGTGATCTGTCAGGTGGAGCTGAGAAAAAGTTGAGGGTCTCAAATCACAATTTTCCCACACAATGGGCTAGATGTATCAAGCGTTTTTGCATTCGCAAACAGTGCGAATGGCCGTTTGCAAATGCAAAAATGCGTTTCACGATGTATGAAATGCATCCGCAGTGTGATTTTTAGAAATTGCAAAAACTGCAAATTTTTGCAAATGAGAGACGATTTTGCATGTCGCAAGCAGTGTATTGCAAATAGCGTCATGATTTGCCAAATCGCTGTTAGCGGAGCGCTAATTGCGATACAGATATGTGAATCGCAGACAGCGATTACCAAAATCGTGCCGCTATTTGCGAGATGCAGATTGCGATACGCAAAAATGGATTCGCAATGCGATGTAGCAAAAGACTGCAATTTGTGATTATTCGCAGAATGGCCATTTGCAAATGCAAATTACCACAAACTGAAACCGGGTGGTAACCAGGTGCAACCTATAGAAAGAGGCCCAGAATGCCTCAGCCGCTCTTCCACAATGGCTGCACTTTACATCATGGCGAGGAGAATAAGGATCTTGGCAGGTTTGAGGAGAGAGAGGAGGAGACAGGAGCGCATTTTCAGAGTGCGCATAACCCTTTTTGACCAGAATGAGGAGGAAATTCATGATAAGTACAGGTTAAGCTCAGCCACAATACTTGACTTGATAGCTGAGCTACAACCCATGCTGCAGTGCACAACACACAGGAACAATAGCATACCCACACATGTGCAGGTATTATGCTCCCTGCACCTACTAGCCTCGGGGAGCTATCAAGGGGTCATAGCAGCAGCCAGAGGGGTATCACAGAGTGCCCTCTCTAGATTTTTCAATGCATTTCTCAATGCCATGCTGAGCAGAATACAACTGTACATATAATTCCCCAACACCCCACAGGCAGTACAACAAACCAAAGTAAATTTTTACCAGATAGCACAGTTCCCACATGTGCTAGGTGCCATTGATGGGTCACATGTAGCAATCTGTCCACCATCGGCCAAAGAGTATGTGTATCGCAACCATAAAAACCATCATTCCATGAACATACAGGTGATATGCAATGCCTCCTACATCCTTACCGATCTTGTGGCCAGATACCCAGGGAGCACACATGACTCCTACATCTTTCGCCACAGCGGGATACACACAAGACTGCTAGCTGGGGAGTTTGGGGAAGGATATCTACTGGGTAACATGATAGTTCAAAATAATGCATTGATGTAAACATAACGCACACAGCAAATGTTCTCATTGCACTCTCTGTGCTTACAGGAGACAGTGCCTACGCAGTGCGCACCTATATGCTAACACCCTACCTGAGCCCTGCCACCCCAGCAGAGAGGAGGTACAATGCTGCACATAGGGCTACCCGCAACGTGGTTGAGCGCACTTTGGGGCTGCTGAAGAGCCGTTTCAGGTGCATCCATAGGAGTGGGAGGTGCACTACAGTACAGCCCTGAGATGACATGCTAAATTGTGGCCACATGTGCTATACTGCACAGCATAGCAACCACCAGGGGCACACCAGTGGAACTCACTGAGCCAGACTCAGATGAGGATGATGATCCCTAACCACCCCTTCTACCAGCAGACAGGACCAGTGCAGCTGAAGGCATGCAAAGACGGGCTGACATCACAGGCAACCATTTTTGACGTAAGTAATGACAAATACACTTCAATAATGTTTTTCAGTAGTTAGCATCTTTATTACCTTGACTTCAGGTAAACATTGTGTCAGTAGGACATAGCTATTCACAATGTGCAGACATGATCTATTAACAGTGTCACACTAGTAGCATCATAGCATAACTTAATTACACATGTTGAGGTGGTCCCTTGTAGCCCTCATCATCACTTCTTTCATCCACGCACTCCACTCGAGTGCTCAGTGCCCTCGCTGGCACCTCTAGTAGCAGGTTCACCTGCAGTACTGTGTCTGGCACTGCGATGCCTCGGATCAATCACAGGGACTGTCAGACTGTTGAGGCTAGAGGACTCCTCACTGTCACCAACACTCAGTTCACTAGTTGTGGCACTGCGTGCTGTTTGCATGGCATCCACTATGTTGGTAATTTGCACCAGTCCCTGTGCAATGTCCCTACTGCAATGTGCCATCTCCACCTGTGTGGCAACGGCACGCCGTGATATCAGGGCTGTAGAACTTGCAAGCC
This sequence comes from Pleurodeles waltl, assembly GCF_031143425.1. Classification (NCBI taxonomy): domain Eukaryota; kingdom Metazoa; phylum Chordata; class Amphibia; order Caudata; family Salamandridae; genus Pleurodeles; species Pleurodeles waltl. The sequence goes on along the minus strand of NC_090448.1, from coordinate 450,588,246 downwards.
GATTGACAGATCTACAGAAGCTGTCCAACTTAGCCAAATATTGGTGCTGGCGCCTGCGCTGGCTGACACGTTCCTGCGGTATCTCTGAGCATAGTTCCCCAATGGCCTGTGTCAACTCCTTGGTGTTATCAGCAACTCTTTGTTGTCCCTCAATCAGGTTCTCCAAGTGCTTGTTTTGTAATCCCATATTGACATTGTGAGACACAAACTGTCTGTGCAGTGACTTCAAATGTTTGCATTGCAGGCGCTGCACCTTCAGCATGGAAGCTTCCAGGCCGCCAAAGATTGATGGGCCCCCTCCTTCTTCTGTTCCCTGTCTGCCTGCATCGTGGTGCCTCCTGAGGGGAGTAGACTGGCGCTGGCACTGGTGCATGGACTGCTGTCTTCCTGTGGGACTCGGCTCTGGTGGTGGTGTGGGGTCATGTTCTGGCATCTCATCTGAGTCCAGGTTGTACTCTGGCAGTGGTAACATCCTTGCCCTGCATCTAGTTGGAACAATACTGTAGGACTCACTTGTATTTGAGTCTGACTGTGGCTGTGTTTCCGCTTCCCCCATGTTTTTTTATCCTGCAGCAGCAGGGACCGAGTCATCTGCAAGGATAATGTGCAGCATGTCAGTTCTAGCATTTGTCACAGATTTCCACAGTGTTGCTTTATATGTACAAATAAATTGTGTCACCCTGAATCATTTGTGGGGTTTCTCTATGTGGCTGCCCACTATCTTGCTATCTATGTGGTGTTTTCACCTTAGGGTTGTGGACTACCACTCCCAGAAGGCACTGTTGTGTTGCATGTAAGATGTGACATGGACTGCTTTTCATTGTGCATCAAACTAGGTTCTATTTCCTAAGGGGCATGTGTACATGCAGCTGTGGGGATACACATAATCACTGGCCTTACCTTTGCTGGTGCTGGGTGTCCCTGAGGTGCCGATGTCAATTACACCACTGACAGTTTACGGCAGCAATGTGGACTCCACCAGGTCTTCCATAGGGGTGGAGGGTGTGTGGGTGGATGGTCCGCCTCTGGTGCTCCTTGCCTCCCTAAGCCTCCTGGCCACCCTCTCCTTGGCCCGGGACCGCAAGTCGTACCATCGCTTGTGTATCTCCTCCAGAGAGCGCTGCGCAACACCCACTGCGCATATTTTTGTCTGTATGTCAGACCAGAGTTTCCGCTTCTCACTCTCAGGTACTTGGAGTGAGCTCTTGCCAAAGAGTCTGTCATGGTTCACAACAACCTCCTCAATGAGCACCTCCAATTCTTTCTCACTAAATTTCAGCTTCCTCTTCCTGTCTCCCTTCTCCTTCCCATTTCCAGCATTGGCCATGTTGCAGTTTGGTCCTGGCTTCCTCACAATAATGACTCCCTGGTGCTGAACTGTGTCTCTCTCACTGCTCCTTTGAGTGTGGCTCCTGGAAACAGCATGGGCTGACTCACTTCCTGCTTGTGATGTCACCAGGCTGTTCCGGTTTGCCATTTTCACTATTTGCAAATTTCATTTACCGAATCGCAATTTTTTTTGCGATTCTGTATTTGCATCTTGCAAATAGCGTTAGCGAATTTTAAGAAATCGCTATTTGCGATTTTCAATTTTGATACATCACTTTTTGCATTTCTTAAAATTCACTATTTGGAAATCGCTACCCGAAATCTTGATACATCTGGCCCAATATTCCTTTTCGACCAGCAATACATAGAAAACATCTAAACAGAATTACTCCAAATTTGGAAGAAAGCTAGATGTTTCTTCAGAAAGCTTGCTTTTTGTGATTTGATATAAATCTGTTATAGTAACTATGGTAATAATACCTTACTTCACAATATAAACAATCTCAGAAATTTACTGAAAAAACAGAGGTTAAAGTGATGTTTTAGTTGAGTCAAAATTCCAATTAAAACATAACATTTTAAACTAAAAAAAACAATGAAATTCCACGGTTGTAGTTTACTGAAGTAACTATATCTTACACCTTAGCCATGCACTTATGACCTGACATATTACATCACTCATGAAGTTCTATGGCAGTGGCTCCCCAACATTTTAGAACCACAATCCAAGTTTTAGAATGACAAAGTTCACATCTCACACGTTATAGTTACTTGAGATAACTGTAAATGATGACCTTACCTAGTTTTTAGACCTTAAGACATTACATTGTTCATGAACATTTCACCTAACTATAATGTTACCTTAACCTTTGTTTTCTTAGTGAATTTCAGTTGCAAGTGTGGGCAGGGAAACAACTGTGTCCCAGGGATGGGCTCACTGGGACACACCAAGTGAGCCTGCCCCAGGGGATGGGTTCCCTAAGGCCATTAAAGGATCGGGTAGGGGGCTGTGCAGCCATACTCTACTTTTTTATACATGTCGGCTCTGGGCATGTGTGTCCCAGTGTCTTAAGTAGGCACTGGAAGGGGAGCTGCACACCCCCTTCCTATAGATTTATTCAACCCTTGTGGATGGGGTCCCTGGAACCTTTCTGTGCCCTTTTATAAGCATTTCAGCCCAGGGTAATGAGGTCACTAGGGACATTTGGGAATCAGGGAGGTTTGTGTGTGCCCCTCTCCACTTTATGAAAATGGCAGCTCTAAGAGATGGGTATCTAGGGAGTTAGTAGGCTGTGTAGGCTCAGTAAGCGTGTTCATGTGCCCCACTACTCCAAAAACAAAAATGTGTTGCCTCCCTGGGCCCTGGCCCACTGGGAGGGTGTGGACCAATAAGAGATAAAGTGATAATTTTGCCATGGATTTGCAGATCATCCACAAATTTGTGGCAAAATTAAAAAACAAAAGTGTTGCCCTAAGCGGAAGCCATGGGGTTCGGATACCCTGCCCTTTATTTTATTTTTTATACTTTTCTTGACTGCCACCACTTCCTGGTTTGGGTGATGGCAGCCAATCAGATATCAGGATGAGATCTGTCGGCTCAGCGGACCCTCTGGCATGATATTTACAATTTTTAACCCTAATTTTATCAAAACTACCAAATGGATTTACACCAATACACAAAAAGCACTGTTTCTGGACTATGATCTAGCTTTCTGACAAATTTGGTGTCAATCTGTTCAGCAGTTTGGGCTGTAGCTGTTTCAAAAGTTCCTATGAAACAGATTCATGAGAAAAATGTGTTTTGGGACATCCCCTTTGTTTTGCCCCTGCTTGACGGATCATCCCAAAACTTACCCTGGGCAAACTAACCAAAAAGTTGCACTTTTTTTTAAACGTTTTTTTAAACGTTTTTAAACTGCACAGAAGTTATTAGCAACACAAAAAAGAGCATTTCCTGTAGAATGATGATCCTAACTAGTGGCATAGACAGTGATTCCATTGAAAAGCCATTTGCCTCACAATAGACAAAACACAGGTTTCTCAGTGGGGGTAGATTTACTATAGTACGGCATTCTGACTTTTGTTTTCCATAATTTTGTTGGATTGTCTTCCGCTTGCAGCTGTTTTATTGTGTAAGATGCCAGCAGATACATTGTATTCATACTGCGCTGTTTGCTCGCTGGTTGATGAGGAACGTTGCGTTTGGATTGATGCGTTTGGATTGATTAATTGTGAATATTTCATAACTGGTGATATTTCCTTACCTCACAATAGACAAACTACTCGGTGTTTAATGTGTATAGATTTACTACATGAACCGCATTCTGGCTTCTGCTTCCCGTAACTCAAGGTACACAGATCAAGGACTATTGAAAGCAAGTCATCGAAAGGTCTAATTACAACAAATGTAGATAGAGCAAATTTTTGTATAGAAGAGTGAAATAATTGTACTCGCATATATTTTTGGTGATTTATTTAAGCATTTATCACACACTGTTGATGTTTTAGGAATTGTTAATCTGTGGTTTCCTTCGATATGACATACTTCAATGTAGTAGGTATCAGATTTTTCCATATTTTAGATGTGACTGAGGTGCTTATTTTGACTTCTGTGGTCTTTTTGTCAGACCGCCAAAGCCACGGGCGCCAAAAGACAGCCAGTGCTGGTGGTCTGAAGACTCCTATATTACCACCTCATGAGGATTTCTGCCTGATTTTGGGTGGAAATCAGACACCATCGGCCTGGCCGATGTTAGAATAGAGGCAGTTTCCACCACCGGCACCCCAACAGGACACCCCCTGCGGCGGTTTCCTGCACGGCGGTGCAGTGCCGATGGTGAAAAGCGCAGGGACCCATCCCCTCCCAGATGGCCACCTCGCCGACGAGGTAAGTTGATCGTCCGAAAGGGGAGGGTGTTGTGTGAATGTGTGTTACATCTGCATGTGCGTGTGATTCAGGGAAAGGGGTGTTTGTGTGTGCGTTTGTGAGTTCTTGTATTCCGGGGGGTGTTGTTTGTGTGAGTGTGTGTATGCTGAGGGGGTGTTGTATGTGTAAGTGCGTGTGTAAGTGCGTGTATGCCGAGGGGCGAGAGGGTGCGTGCGTGTATGCTGGGGGGGAAGGGGGTGTTGTGCATGTAAGTGAGGGGGTTGTTGTGTGTGTGAGTGTGTGTACATTTATGTGAATGCGGGAGGAAGGAGGTGTATGTCTGAGTGTGTGCATGCAAGTAAATGTATATGTCTGAGTGCGTGCATGCGAGTGAATGTGTATGTCTGAGTGCTTGCATGCGAGTGAATGTGTATGTCTGAGTGCGTGCATGAGAGTGAATATGTATGTCTGAGTGCGTGCATGCGAGTGAATGCGTATGTCTGAGTGCGACATGCGAGTAGATGTGTATGTTTGAGTGCGTGTGTGTGAGTGAATGGGTGTCTCTGAGTGAGTGTTTGGATGCAAGTGTGTGGGGGTGTTTGTAAGTGATTTGGCTGATACTAAACCTCCAAAGTCATAATATGCGGTCTTTACTGCCAGCCGGCAGCAGCAAGATGGCCGCCATGAGTTTGATAGTCCAAGGACCGCCAGACTCGAAATGAGGGCCTGAGTGTTGATGTATCACACTCTCTACACATACAACCAAGGGCCTCTCTTTTTTTAACTTACAGGTTTTTAGACGGATGGCCTTTGTTCTGATGAAACTCGTAAAGTGAATATAGGGTTGAAAATGTTATGATACACCTTAGGTTAAAACCCTTTTTTAGATATGAAAACCTTAGAATAAGATTAATGGATTCCTGCCAATTATTAATGATATACCAATTTATTTATTTATGTGCTTCATGTCAGCTTTGTAAATGTGCACTATTAGAGCACTGCACAGTCTGCACTGTTGGTCTGAATAAGTCTATGAGGCTATTCTTACAAGGCCTCCTATTGAATTACCTGCTGCCTAGTAGGCATACAGGATTGTACATTTACAATTAAAAAAAGTTGCCATGCAGCGTAAAGGTTAACACTTTTGAACATCTGTGCTGTTTAAGATCCCGATTCAGAAAAGCATGAATATAGCCAGTCACTCTTGAACTTATTCTCAAATATGATGAAGATGGTTTTGATTTGTTTTCTGCCATCTTTAATTTTGCACTCTTTGAAAAACATCACAATGTTTGTACTGTGGAGGGTTGGTCTGTGGTCTTAAGCCATGTGCAGTGCGAGGGTTGTCTGCTGATTCTGGGTGGGTGGTCCGTTCACTTAGAAGTTGGGAGCAGGGCCTGGCCTCACGCCTGCCTTACACACACCCCCAGCATGGGGTTGTTGTTCACTTGGAGGTGGGCACAGGGCCATGCTCAGCGGGTAGGGGGTTGGTCTTTGACTCAGTGGGGTTGGGCACAGTGCCTGACCACAGACTACACCTTGTGGCCAACACCTCCAGCTGAGCACAGTCAATAGTGTAAGGATGAGTGTCCTGTAAAGCATAACATGTGTTCCAGTACAAAAGTTGTGCTTTAATGTTTTTCCTTTGTGTATGTCTACTCAGGGGCATAACACAGACCCCTAAAGGCCATGCAACACAGCTGGACCCCTTCCCTCTAAGGTGCCCATCATTAGCCTATGGCCTATGAATATCTGTGAAATGTAGGTGCCACAGTGGCCACACACCACATTCTGCGTGGGGGCCAAATCAGTTTGTGGTACTCTAATGTGTGTGCTCTACAACACACCAGACACGCAAAATTTGAAAAAATTTAAAAAACTTTAAAAGTCTCAGAGATACGTTTCTCTGAAGCTAAACTCTACAATTGACATGTTCAGCTCTTCATCCTCCCAGAATCATTACATTTGAATAAGAAAAAATATCTGATGTTTAGAGTGTTACACAACTTCCAAACTGCATTAACACCTGCTCTCTACCGCCAAATAATTGAAAGATGGTTTAGTCCTTTGTTTGAGCTGAGCAATTCTAATTTGAAAACGATGTTAAATGGTCCTGGAAAAATATGGAGTCTCTGTCAATATAGAAAGGCTACTGAAAATAACACATTGCAGATGCTTAGTAACTTTTCTGAACACTATATTATCTGCAAACGTTTCTTCTTTCTGGTCACTGTACATTATTTTAAATCTCATTGTCCAAGGCTTTGTATTCTGTTAAGCCAAATGCTGCAATTGTTTAAAACGTTATACCTATTTGACTGGCAGGAGCCGTCAAGAGCGCTTATTAGCATTATCCCCTTGAAATACTCTGACACCCTTTGAAGCTAGTATGCGAGTCAATGAGTTCACTTCAATGGATATAATGGCGCACAAAGCTGTTCCTCGGTTACACCCTGTTTACAGGGGTGTCTGAGTTAATCTCCATTTTGTGAGATTTCATGGTGTGCAAATCCCATTATTCACCCCTGGAGCCAACAGAATTGCATAGAACACATAACTCATGCATTGCATTTCGCGGTTTAAATGGGTATAGAAGCAGAGAAGATTACCTTATCCTCTGAAATTCCAGAGAGTCGTCATTTTGTTACATATACCAGGGTGGCAGCTTATACCTGTTGAGATAGCACGTCCATTTCTGTCAGCGTTCTCCCGGGTATCGGAATGGGTTTGGCTATGATTACTCCCACAGAAATGTTCAGCTCACATTTATTTACTTTTGAAATTTTATCCTGTGATGAGTATTCGGCCAGTCTATATTGACTATTTTCTATTTTCTATTTTACATTTTGCATAGAAGATATATGTTGCATTGTTTGCATGTTCTTGCATTCTTCATTCAAGTTCTTTGCAATTAGGTACTGAAATAATAAACATCAAGCGCTGTAAAAATAACTCACATTTCCAATAGTCTCTGGCTCTCGCACGCCGACCCCCTTTCATTATCACCACCTTTTCTCAAACGATCAATAAACAATTTGCATATTTCTCTATCAATATTTAATGTAATGCAGCAGGAGGCCTTCCACGGCCTGCGTCCTTTTGTGCACTCTGCTAACGTGACAAAGACTGAGAGCTCAGCAGGTGCTCAGGTGCTGGGGGTCAGTTCTTAGTTAAAAACATCAGGATTTGGCCTGGCGAAATAATCTACAGCTGACTGCAGGAGGGCAGGAGAGCAAGCTCCAGGAGCGTGGCGATGAATTTTAACGATCCGCGAAGACAAATGAGCCCGAGCTTGCCTTACAATTAGGGCCGCCAGAAGACATGTTGGCCCCTAAACGAGGGACATGATCTGCTCTTGACTCGTGGCGTGCCAAGAGCTTTTCCTCTGGAGGCCATAATGAGCAAGGTAGATGAGATCTCAAGTAGGTTGACAGAACAATTAAGTGGAAACGGGCGCTGATTCAAAATGCAGCATCTTATCAATAGCATACTCAGATGCACAGTGACAGACATGCGCTATTTCCTGAAGAAAGATGCAGAGGCACAATAATAACATGAACTATTTCACCAAGAAAAGGAGAGATTTAAGTTTTCTCTTTTGATGCTTAACGCACATCCTTGTCTTTTCCTATTAATAGATCAATAATAAGATTACACTGTAAAATGCGTTTATGTTGTCTTGCTGTTAGAATAGAGGCTCTTAGGAGAATGTAAAAAGTGTTAAAATACGAATACTGGGTTAATGTCTGGACACTTAAAGAGTGAACCTGGTGAGGACATTGCACATCTTGACACAGTCATCGAGTCCCAGGCAGACAGCAGACATTCTCTTTATTTAAAGATATAGGGTGTCATTACGACTTCGGCGTTCAGTGATAATGTGACGCTTAGTACTTACTGACACATTATGACATTGGCGGGTTGGCTGAAGCCAACCCGCCATTGTACCACTCCGACCGCCACAGCGGTAACAGCCGTCGGGCTGGAGATATTCATCTCCAGTCTGGCAGCCGCCATTGTGCCGCCTGCAGGTTTATGACCCCGCCTACCTCCATGGTTTCCGTGGCATTGGTAACGCCACGAAAATCATGGCGGTAGGCCACATCAGTGACAGGGAATTCCTTCTCTGTCACTGATAGGGGTCTCCCCTCCCACCTCCCCGGATATACCTATCCAAAGCCCCCCACCCCACCCCTACATTCCCGTTCCAACACAGACACACGCAATTGCACTCTCATTCATACATATACACACGCATGCATACATCCAATCACAAACACATCTGCATGCACTTCCAAACATACACGCAGAAACGCATTCACATTTCACAACAAACACGCACTCACACGCACATGCACACACGAATTTAACACCAAACACACACCTGCATTCACGCACACACTCACACATAAATGCACATACCCCCGACACACACACACACAACACCCCCTACCCCCTCCTGTCAAAGACCCAACTTACCTGGATGCAGGGGGTCTTCCAGCAGGAGACAGGTCGGGGCGCTGCTACCGCCAGCAGCGTCCGCCAGCAGAACACCGCCAGGCCGTATTATTTGTCATGATACAGCTGGCAGCGGTCTACTGGCGTGGCGCTGCTGGTGGTAGCAGCGCCACCTAACCGCCATCCGCCAGTATGGCCACAGCCGGATTTCCGCTATTCTTGTGGTGGAAATCCGGCTGTGGTCATAAACTGGCGGCAGTCTTCGTGACAATAGGTAGTTTTTTTGCAGCCAGTTCTTATAATGAGGGCCAAAGTTATGTAGAACTGCTACACACTGTGCATTACGTGAACCCACTTCTTATTTTCCATTTTCCAACTATGTATTGACTGTTCATTGCTAATTTTGTTTGTATCCGAATTTTCACTGGAGTTTCAAATGCATATGCAAGCAGCATTTTACTACAAAAGGAATTAAAGAGATATTTTAGTAATCCATCATGAAAGTTAAGAGATGTTATGACTGGGCTGAACATTTTTAGGTGAGAAGTGAGTGTGTTGGTCTTAACAGTGAGACCACAATGCACGATGCATGTTTGCGTTGTTGCTGTATCACCTGGAGATCTAAAAATGAACACATGGAGGGCAAATTACAAACATCGCCATTGCTGTAAAGCATTCTAGAAGCAGCAATAAAAAATTTCATGATGAGGATGACCGTTAACTAGGTAGGATCTTAAACTGAGTGATAAACTGGTAAGGATTTGAGTTAGGTTATTATGGGTAGATGTTCACTAGATGTGCAGGTCTGTGTGGTATTTTCATTCTTATGAAAGTACTTTCATACAACAAACTGTTGAAACCTGTTGATTGCCGGCTTGATATCCCCTTTCAGTGGACAACAGATTTTGGCTACTGTCTTCTTGGGAAGCATAACATATGTGCCTCAGTCACCCTTCACAGCTCCTTCTTGGGGACCATGGGATTCAAGGGAGCTTGAAGACAGACTTTGAGAAACAGCTTCACAATGCTCCTTCCGACTGTTACTTCAGCCTGATCTTCCTGACTCCTGTGGGAGTGTGAAGATGGAGGAGCAAAAAGAAAGCATCTAAGTGAAGACTAGTTCTTGCTGATCTTAACCCCACTCATCTCACGCTTCTGTGAGGTGATGAGGGGAAAGACAAAGAGCATTAAGACTATGAAGGACACACAAAAGGATGGCTGGCCAACCAGGTGTTTTTCTGCATGGCACAGTGAATGACTGAGCCGGTAAGTATATTCACTGACATGGAACAGTATGAGGGACTTTGAAAAGAAGTAGGAGTGTATGGCTGAACCGCCTGGTAGGTATATTTTTTGAGAAGGGCATGATAGAGATAGAGAGGGATCCCAGGTATAATTCTTCATGCCTTTAGTGAAGAAACAATGAGAGAAGATTGGGAGAGTTAGGTCAAGCCTTGAACTTGCTTGTGTTTTAGATAATGCTGGACAAGGGAAGCGAGTCATCATGTGAATGTAATCCTTGCGTCAAAACAGAGGACCCTATTTAGTGATTGGCAGATGCAGGACATCTGCCAGAAAGAAGTGGATGTCCCATGCACCATAATTAGTGTTCCTAGATGCCCTATGCATTCATGTTTGTGTTGAAGAATTTAAGCATGGACATTATGTGGAAATGAATAAGTAATTATGAAGAAATCATAAGATAATCCCAAAAAGAGAAGTGACATAATATTCCCAGCTCAGTATGCTCCTTAGAATTTCGAATGTTAACCTTCAAATTATAGATACAATATACAAAACCTGGGGCTGTAATCTAGTTTATGTCCTTAATGCACTAGAAATTCATCTAATTTGGTACCACATACTGGAATACCAACAACATCCATACTTCATCATAAAGAGGACTCCTGACCTTGTATGAGCGACTAAGGTTCAAAACATGAAAGCAAGTTGAAATAGAATGGGCCTATAGTTTTAAGTCCATTTCATTTTTTGTTTGTGATAGAAGTAGTAAAATAAAGTTGAGGGACTGGCCCTGACCGAATTTTAGTTTAAAGTCTTACACATGTGACCTTGAAGTATTATAGGAAACGTGGTGTAGTAAAGATCCTCTATCATAACTACATGGGATTGCAAGGGGTAGGCTTAGACAGAATATTATTTGAGTGTCACCATGTTTAGCTTAACAATTGCCTCTGTCTGTAATTTATTACAATACAGGCTACTCCACCCTCACAAAAAATGCTATGGATGTTTATTTCGCACAGCAGAGAAAACTCAATGATGAAGCATGCCACAATTTGTAGGTGACAGTATAATGTCATTTTTTATATTCTTTTTTTACATTCATCAAGCCATGTACAATGGGATACTTGACGAACCATGAGTAGAAGTATGAATAGAGGGTAAAATGTATTAATTAAAATTAGTATGCCATTAGTATGCCAGGGGGAGCAACCCTTGACCCGAGGGTCGGTCGCTCCCCCTGCCGCTGCAGCTCCACCAGCCCAGGCTCCTGACACCTCCCAGCAAGACCTGCTAAAACAGTAAGTACTCCCCCCGCCCTGCCCCTTGCCAGCCCCGCGCTACTCACCTCTTTTCCTGTACCTCTGTCTTCTGCCTTCCGCTCCCTCCTCCAACCTCTCTCCGCACCTCTGCTGTCCTTTCTCCCTTCGCTCTCTGCTCCTCTTCTGCAGCCCACTTGCTGCGTGTTCTGCTCTTCCTCGGCCCGCTCCTCTTCCTCACCGCGTTCTCTTCCGGCTTCTTTCTTCATCTGTGCTCTTCTTTCTCCTCTGCACCCCGTCCTGCGTGTTCTTTCTTCTTTCTTCATCTGTGTTTTTCATCTGTGTTCTTCATCTGTGTTCTTCTTTCTCCTCTGCACCCCGACATGCGTGTTCTTTCTTCTTTCTTCATCTGTGTTCTTCTCTGCACCCCGTCCTGCGTGTTCTTTCTTCTTTCTTCATCTGTGTTCTTCATCTGTGTTTTTCATCTGTGTTCTTCATCTGTGTTCTTCTTTCTCCTCTGCACCCCGACCTGCGTGTTCTTTCTTCTTTCTTCATCTGTTTTCTTCATCTGTGTTCTTCTTTCTCCTATGCACCTCGACCTGCGTGTTCTTTCTTCTTTCTTCATCTGTGTTCTTCATCTGTGTTCTTCTTTCTCCTCTGCACCCCGACCTGCGTGTTCTTTCTTCTTTCTTCATCTGTGTTCTTCTCTGCACCCCGTCCTGCGTGTTCTTCTCCTCCTCTGTACTTTTCTCTGCATGTTCCTTTTCTTCCTCTGTGGCCTCTCCTCTTCTTCTGGACGCTTCCCTTCTGCTTCTCAGGTCTCTCCTCTTCTGCCTGACTCTTCTTCTTGACTCCTCTCTCTTCTCTCTTGACTCTTCTCTCCTCTTCTTCTTTACTCTTCTTCTTGACTCTTCTCTCTTCTGTTCTTGACTCTTTTCTCTTCTGTTCTTGACTCTTCTCTCTTCTCCTCTTCTGTTTCTTCCTTACTCCCCTCCACCTCTGTAACCCCCCCTCCCCTATCTTTTCTCCCCTCCCCTCCACCTGACCCCCACCCTCAGCTTTCCCGCCGCCAACTCCTGCTCGGCCCGCCCCCCCTGCTCCCATTCGTCGCCCCCTCCTGCCCCCCACCCCCAGCTGACCCCTCCTCCCCCCCTCCTCCCTCTTATGGCGGCCACTGCGCGGCAGAGTCAGCGACCCTTGACCCGAGGGTAGGTCGCTCCCCCTGCCGCTGCAGCTCCACCAGCCCAGGCTCCTGACACCTCCCAGCAAGACCTGCTAAAACAGTAAGGCCCATATTTATACTTTTTGACGCACAACTATGCCAACGCAGTTGTGCGTTAAAAAATTTACCGCCGGCTAACGCAATTCCAACGCGCCATGCGGGCGCCTTATTTATGCAATGACGTTAGCCGGCGCTGCGGACTGGTGTGCGTAAAAAAAAATGACTCACACCAGGCAGCGCCGGCCTATGGGAAAATGGGGGTTGTGCGTCAAAAAATGGGGCAGGTCAGGTCTGAGGCAAAATTCAGGCCTCAAACCAGATTTGCGCCATTTGTTTTGACGCCCAACCTCCATTGACATGACTCCTGTCTTAGCAAAGAAAGGAGTCATGCCCCCTTGCCCAATCGCCATGCCCAGGGGACTTATGTCCCCTGGGCATGGTCATTGGGCATAGTGGCATGTAGTGGGGCCCAAATAAGGCGCCCCTATGCCACAAAAAAAATCTGAAAATAATACTTACGCAAACTTACCTTTACTTCCCTGGGATGGGTCCCTCCATCCTTGGGTGTCCTCCTGGGGTGGGCAAGGGTGGCAGGGGGTGTCCCTGGGGGCAGAGGAGGGCACCTCTGGGCTCCTTCCGAGCCCACAGGTCCCTTAACGCCTGCCCTGACTCAGGCGTTAAAAAACGGCACCCATCAGGCTGTGCGTTGTTTTTTAAGGCCCACCCCCTCCTGTGCGTCAAAATGACGTCAGAGTATAAATATGGGGCACAGGCCTTAAAGTCATTTTTTGGAAGGGAACGCCTACCTTGCATATAATTAACGCAAGGAAGGTTCCCCCTTCCAAAAAATGATGCACATGGTGGAATTTTGACACCCGCGGGGTCGGACGTCAAAGTATAAATATGGGGCAGGGTTTGCGCCGATTGTGCGTCAAAATTTTTGACGCACATTCAGCGCAAACAGAGTATAAATATGCCCCTAAGTACTCCCCCCGCCCTGCCCCTCGCCCAGCCCCGCGCTACTCACCTCTTTTCCTGTACCTCTGTCTTCTGCCTTCCGCTCCCTCCTCCAACCTCTCTCCGCACCTCTGCTGTCCTTTCTCCCTTCGCTCTCTGCTCCTCTTCTGCAGCCCACTTGCTGCGTGTTCTGCTCGGCCCGCTCCTCTTCCTCACTGCGTTCTCTTCCTGCTTCTTTCTTCATCTGTGCTCTTCTTTCTCCTCTGCACCCCGTCCTGCGTGTTCTTTCTTCTTTCTTCATCTGTGTTTTTCATCTGTGTTCTTCATCTGTGTTCTTCTTTCTCCTCTGCACCCCGACCTGCGTGTTCTTTCTTCTTTCTTCATCTGTGTTCTTCTCTGCACCCCATCCTGCGTGTTCTTTCTTCTTTCTTCATCTGTGTTCTTCATCTGTGTTTTTCATCTGTGTTCTTCATCTGTGTTCTTCTTTCTCCTCTGCACCCCGACCTGCGTGTTCCTTCTTCTTTCTTCATCTGTGTTCTTCATCTGTGTTCTTCTTTCTCCTCTGCACCCCAACCTGCGTGTTCTTTCTTCTTTCTTCATCTGTGTTCTTCATCTGTGTTCTTCTTTCTCCTCTGCACCCCGACCTGCGTGTTCTTTCTTCTTTCTTCATCTGTGTTCTTCTCTGCACCCCGTCCTGCGTGTTCTTCTCCTCCTCTGTACTTTTCTCTGCGTGTTCCCTTTCTTCCTCTGTGGCCTCTCCTCTTCTTCTGGACGCTTCCCCTCTGCTTCTCAGGTCTCTCCTCTTCTGCCTGACTCTTCTTCTTGACTCCTCTCTCTTCTCTCTTGACTCCTCTCTCCTCTTCTTCTTTACTCTTCTTCTTGACTCTTCTCTCTTATGTTCTTGACTCTTCTCTCTTCTGTTCTTGACTCTTCTCTCTTCTCCTCTTCTGTTTCTTCCTTACTCCCCTCCACCTCTGTAACCCCCCCTCCCCTATCTTTTCTCCCCTCCCCTCCACCTGACCCTCCCATCCTCCACTTTCCCGCCGCCACCTCCTGCTCAGCCCGCCCCCCCTGCTCCCATTCGTCGCCCCCCTCCTGCCCCCTGCCCCCAGCTGACCCCTCCTCCCCCCCTCCCTCTTATGGCGGCTGCTGCGCGGCCGCGCCGCTGGCGCACCAAAGGCAAGCCCGTCCGCGCCTGGACCGCGCCCAGCGCCACGACCCCTGGCCCCCAGCACCCCCAAACCCCACAGCACCGCTACGACCCCAACACCCTCCACGCCCTCAACCCAGGGCGCTCCAGTACCTGCTTCCAAGCCAACCCTAAACACACCCATGGACCCTTCGTATGCCTCACCTGCAAACTCACCTTCCACCGCGAAACCACCCCACCCGCCAGCCCACGCGCCAACAACCACCTCAAATGCATCCTGATCAACGCACGCTCCGTCCACAAGCACGCCGTTGAACTATGGGACCTCCTGGACTCCACTGCACCGGACGTCGCCTTTATCACTGATACCTGTATGAACGCCTCTTTGGCCCCCGATATCGCCATAGCCATCCCCGACGGCTACAAGATCTGCAGGAGAGACCGCTCCAACCAAGTCGGTGGAGGAATCGCCATCGTCTTCAAGGACTCCATCAACGTCACCACCTCCACCGAAGACACCCCCCTCGCCGCCGAACACATGCACTTCCAGATCCACATCGACCCCAGGACCACCCTCAGAGGAACTCTCATCTACAGACCCCCTGGACCACGCGCCCTCTTCAGCGACTCTATCACTGACTTCATCTCCCCGCACGCCCTTGCCTCGCCGGACTACATCCTCCTCGGCGACCATAACTTCCACCTGGAACAGAACAACGACCCCAACACCACCGCCCTGCTCGACAACCTCGCCAACCTCGGTCTCAAGCAACTAGTGAACACCCCCACCCACATCGCCGGACACACGCTCGACCCCATCTTCTCCGCCAGCAACCACGTATCCTTCAGCCACTCCTCCGTAATACACTGGACCGACCACAGATGTGTCCACTTCACCTTCCGACGCGAGACTCGCCACCTCCGCACACAACCCATCACACGCAGACATTGGAACAAAATCCCCGCGGAATAGCTTCTCTCCACTCTCAGCGACAACCAATCCACCTTCTCCACCGACCCCAACGATGCAGCCCTCAGCCTCACGCATTGGATCACCAACTGCGCAGACAACCTCGCACCCCTCAGACGTCTCCCAAGACAGACCAACACCAGGAAACCTCTTTGGTTCACAGACACCCTCAAGGAATCTAAAAAAAACTGCCGCACCCTCGAGAAAGCCTGAGGCGAGGACCACACCGCAGAAAACATGTCTGCCCTCAAAAACGCCACCCGCGAACACCACAAACTGATCCGCGCCACCAAAAGAACTTCCTTCACAGACAGACTGGACAAGAACACCCACAACAGCAAAGAACTCTTCAACATTGTCAAAGAGCTCTCCAATCCTAACGCCAACGCCATCACGCCCTCACAAGAACTCTGCAACTCCCTCGCCACCTTCTTCCATCGTAAGATCACCGACCTACACGACAGCTTCGGACACCAGACACAGCCAACCACCACAGAACCTACAACCCCAGCTATCACCCTCAACTCCTGGACTCACATCAGCACGGAAGAGACCAAAGCTACCATGAACTCCATCCACTCCGGTGCCCCCTTGGACCCCTGCCCACACTTCATCTTCAACAAAGCTGACAACATCATCGCCCCGCATCTCCAGACCATCATCAACAGCTCGTTTGCTTCTGCCACCTTTCCCGAGAGCTGGAAACACGCGGAAGTCAACACCCTACTGAAGAAACCTACGGCGGACCCCAGCGACCTAAAAAACTTCCGCCCCATCTCGCTCCTCCCCTTCCCTGCCAAAGTCATAGAGAAGACTGTCAACAAGCAACTCACCAACTTCCTTGAAGACAACAACCTACTCGACCCCTCTCAGTCCGGATTCCGAGCCAATCACAGCACAGAAACTGCCCTCATCTCAGTCACAGACGACATCAGAACTCTGATGGACAACGGAGAAACAGTCGCCCTCATCCTCCTCGACCTCTCAGCTGCCTTCGACACCGTCTGCCACCGAACCCTAATATCCCGCCTCCGCTCCACCGGTATCCAAGGACAGGCCCTGGACTGGATCACCTCTTTCCTCTCCAACCGCTCCCAAAGAATCTACCTCCCACCGTTCCGCTCAGACCCCACCGAGATCATATGCGGCGACCCACAAGGCTCCTCGCTCAGCCCGACTCTCTTCAATGTCTACATGAGCCCCCTCGCCGACATCGTACACAAACACAACATCAACATCACCTCCTACGCCGACGACACTCAGCTGATACTTTCCCTCACCAAGGACCCCACCAGCGCCAAGACCAACCTGCAAGATGGAATGAAAGACGTCGCAGAATGGATGAAACTCAGCCGTCTGAAACTGAACTCAGACAAAACAGAAGTCCTCATTCTCGGAAACACCCCATCCGCCTGGGATGACTCCTGGTGGCCCACGGCCCTTGGCACCGCCCCCATCCCCTCAGACCACGCACGCAACCTCAGATTCATCCTGGACCTACTTCTCACCATGACCAAACAAGTCAACGCCGTATCAGCTTCCTGCTTCCTCACCCTCCGCATGCTTCGAAAGATCTTCCGTTGGATCCCCGCCAACACCAGAAAGACTGTGACCCACGCTCTCGTCACGAGCCGCCTGGACTTCGGTAACACCCTATACGCAGGAACCACCGCTAAACTCCAGAAACGTCTGCAGCAAATACAAAACGCCTCCGCCCGCCTCGTCCTCGACATTCCCCGCAACAGCCACATCTCCGCCCACCTGAGACACCTGCACTGGCTTCCCGTCAACAAAAGGATCACCTTCCGGCTCCTCACCCACGCACACAAAGCCCTCCACAACAAGGGACCCGATTACCTCAACCGTCGCATCAGTTTCTACACGCCCACTTGCCAACTTCGCTCCACCAACCTCGCACTCGCTGCCGTCCCTCTCATCCGCTGCACCACGGCAGGTGGGAAATCCTTCTCCTACCTGGCAGCAAAGACATGGAATTCCCTCCCCACCAACCTCAGGACCACCCAGGACCACCTCGCATTCCGGAGGCAACTCTAGACCTGGCTCTTCGAGCAGCAGTAATCCCCCTCCCCCTAGCACCTTGAGACCCTCACGGGTGAGTAGTGCGCTTTATAAATGTTGTTGATTTGATTTGATTTGAACGTGTATCAGTAGGAAGGGAACACTACTTACCTTCACATATTCCCTCCCTCTTCCCTTTGTGTAGATTATTACCTCTTAACTCACCATGTGCCAGCAGCTTGTCCAGACTGGAACCTCATGATCTCAGAAAAATCCCATCTAATGTATAGTTTCACATGGATCCACCCTTCTTTCCTTCCTCTCTAATCATTAGATGTGACCCATGGTCTCATACTCACCACCACCAACAATAACCAAATCCTCCAATATGCCAATGAGACACAATCTCAAAATCCCCTTCACTCACAACTCAAATCCTGTCTCAAACTAATTCTGCAGTGGTTGTCAATTACCTATCTAAAGCCCAGCCTCAAGTACAGAATCGCGTTTGTTCATTATCAAAACTGTACAACCACATATTAGAGCTTGGTTATCCAGCATAAAACTATATAGCCTCACCTCATCGCGAACAGTCAATGTGAAATCATTTGAGTTCAAATTTGTGACAGACTGCTGCTTCAAAGAATACCTAGAAAAACAAGGCTGCATGATACCAGTTGCCTCTCCTAAAGAAAGTGAAATGCTTTCACCCGAAAGTAATTTTAATATAACAGTGCAAAGTTGGTCCTCTACCACTTGAATGGAAGAAATGCTCTGTTGAATGGCCTCATACTGTCACCTATGAAACATATGCTATGTGCTGCTACTCCTCTTATCAAGAGTTTGAAGAAGTATGATCAACACTGAAGGAATTACTTTGGATGCCCTTCTCCCCACTTCTGCAATTTACAAAGACCTTGAAGACAAATCTCCTTAAATTGCACCACTTATCTACATGATAGGAACTAGGGGTGGCTGTATCTTATTTAATTTGCTGTTGCATCGTTACACAAAGTTAAAATAAAATTATCCTGTATTACGTGGAATTATGGGAGAAACGTAACGCAGCATTTAGGGCCTCATTACAACCTTGGCGGGCGGCGGAGGCTGCCCGCCAAGGTTGGACCGCTGAGCAATCCCGCCAGCCACATTACGACATCCCAGCTGGGCCGGCGGGTATGTTGGCCGTAACATGGGAGCAGGCGGTGTTGCGGCCGTACGACGGGTGCAGCCGCACCCATCGCGCATTCACTGTCTGCAGTGCAGACAGTGAGAAGCAGGGTGGGGCTGTACCTGGGGGCCCCTGCACTGCCCATGCCAAGCGCATGGGCAGTGCGGGGCACCCCAGGGGCCCCTCGTCTCCCCTTCCCGCCAGCCTTTCCATGGCGGTCTCTACCGCCATGGACAGGCTGGCGGGAAGGGGAGTCGTAGTCCGCCAGGACAAACATGGCGGGAAACCGCCGGTCCTGGCGGTGCGACCGCAGCGCTACTGCTGCGGTCGTAATACGCCAGATTGTACCGCCAGCCTGTTGGCACTACAATCACCAAAACAGGTTGTAATGAGGCCCTTCGTGCTATTTTCAAAGCACAAAATGCACCCTCATGTTCAAAATGGACCCGAGATGCATTCCTCTGTAAGGAAATAGCGCAGGACCAACAGAACATTACCAGCAGCAGAAAAGCACTCAGGCTCTACATCTGTGCTCTCGCAGTAGATATTTTCTTGCCCCAAATTATTCAGAATTACGTGAATGGGCGTAATCACGTTATTTTCTGCAGTTTCACTTCACAAGAGTAATAACAAATTATTGAAATTATTCCAATTACTCTGGCAGGATAAAACTTTCACCCAGGCTTAATAGGAACCCACATATTACCTGCCTCATTTTAAACAATCTTGATTTTTACCCCGGTAATTTTCCATAGTGCTCGGTGGCGGGGTCTATTGCTTTCTATGTAATTTTCTGCTGAATAAACACCCCATGATGTTACATTCTACAAGCATTGGGGTTGAGTGTTTGCTTATCGATATGCTGAGGTACTGCATTAGGCTGTAGTCAGGGACTGGTTACTTTTGGTAAGAGTAATGACTAAGTAAGAATACTAGTTAAGAGTATAGTTATGGTTTAGATTGTGGCTAGGGATATGTTAAAGGTGAGGGTTCGGTTAAGTTTAGAGTTAGTGTTAGAATTGGGAAGCTAGTGTTAGGCCTATGTAAACAAGTAGCTTTTGAGAAAGCTTTGAGAAATGGGCTTTTGAGAAAGGAATCTTTTAACGTTTAGTCGTAGTGTAAGAATTAAAGTGCTTGCATTGGATTTTCTTCATTATAGCATTCTTGGTAATGACATCTTCATAATTGTCAATGCTATGTAAAAAGGCAATTTTCTTCACAATGGGTTCTTAATACTCACTTCTCCATAAATGTATTTCTTCATACTTGTATTCTTCCCTGCTAACCACATGTGGGTTCTGAGAAATAACTTTCAAACAAATAGTTCATGAATAAAAGTTAAATATTCAGTTTGAATTCATCTATTAAAATTCCTTCTACTTATGCTTCTAACACCCTATTTCTCAAAGAAGAAAAACGATGTTCATGCTTTTTTCCTAAGTTTTTTATTTGTGTGGTGCAGTAAATATTTAGAAATCAAGGGCCGCATGTACGAAATTCAGGTTTTGCGACTCGCAATATGCGACTCGCGAAACCTGATGTACAACAGTGTCAATGGCACTGTTTGCGATTCCCAATGGTGTCACAAATGACCCACCTCATGAATATTCATGAGGTAGGTCACAATTTGTGACCCCATTGGGGAATGGCCCTCACAGGGATGGTGGCCTGCTGGAGACAGCAGACCACCATGTCTGTGACTGCTTTTAAATAAAGCAGTTTTTTTTTTTTAAATGCAGCTCGTTTACCTTAAAGGAAAACGAAATGCATTTCAAAAACAAAAAATGAAAAGTTTTCTTTTCATTTTTTCAGTACAGGCAGTGGTCCGTAGGACCGCTGCCTGTACTCAAAAAATATTTTCGCTACCATTCACAAAGGGGAAGGGGCCCCAGAGGGACCCCTTCCCGTTTGCGAATGGGTTAGCACCAGTTTGAAACTGGTGTTAGCTGCGATTGTTTTGCGACCGCATTCGTGTTCACAAAACAATCATACATGGGACTGCGACTTGCAATTAGGCAGGGAACACCCCTTCCCAACTGCGACTCGCAAACCCTTTATGCGATTCGGTAAATAGATTGCCGAATCACAAAAAATGGGTCTGTACATCCCAAATTGCATTTTTCAAGTCGCAAACGGCCCGATTCTCATGGTTTGCGACTTGAACAATGCGTTGTTCATCTGGCCCAAAGTTATGAAGAGGTGCACAAAATTTAGGACCGTTGTCAGATTAGGATCTATTATTATTATACTGTATTCACCTTTTTTCAGTTTGGGTAAGAGTGGTTAATCGTGAAACAGTTTTGCCCGTTTATTGAAGGAGATATGCCCTATCACAAGAAATGGAGTTCTGGCTTATTGATACGTGTATGTAATATATTTTAGGAGTCTGAATTGAGTTATGTAGTTAGTCTGAGACGATGTGAGAAATGGACAGATACAGGATGAACCGTTGAGAGCTGTACGTGAGAGGTGCACTTTGGAGGTTGATTCGCTAATTTGTGTCCTGCCTTTGAGTGCATTCTCTGCTACCCGTAGCAGCGGCCCCAGACATTATAAGTTCTATGTCAGACCATTAGGGAGCGTGGGGCCGGAAGATTGGCCTACTTCTGAAGACAATGGATGGATTACAGGATGGCATAAAGTTTTTAAATTACCATATTGGAATTGACTGACATCAACAGAAAATGGTGTGTCACTGACTGACAGAATAAAAGTATTTACTTAATAGAGGAATGTAAGGATGTATTTCGCATTTCTTTAGAGATATGTTGAAGCTTTGGAGAACTAAAATGCTGGTATCTCTGCATTAATCGCAGGTCTAGGTTCACCATAAAAAAAAGAAAAATGCACATATGTAAATATTTTATAGAGAAAAAATGTTTCAGGATGTTGAATGTTGTCTTATTCTAATGCTAATCAACACAATTTCTAGCGCACAGACAGTGGGAGAAATTAATTCAGCTAAAATAGGGAAGAAGTATGATGTGTTTGCACAAGCCTTATGTTAGTTGATGTACTCTTAATGCACTCTTCTGCGAAACTGCAATTAATCATTTTATCAAATTCATTGTTAGAGCTGGGAAGATAAAGGTTAAGGTGTGAATTACTAGGCATGCTAGAAAAATCAGTCATGTTTTGCCTTTTTTTAGGTATTACTATTGATAGAGCGTTCTGACCTAATAATTTACCTGTATTTGGACGCTCTTAGGTCGATGAATCTTTTGACCAAGTGGGGCTCTCTTCACCCGAGAGTAATCAATTCAATCAAAGCAATAATCAATAACGAACATAAGCAATACCTTGATCAACATAACACTTCACAATTAATCCAGAAAACATTTCGGTGAACCATGACCTTTCGGTCATGAATAACCACACCAGTTTATTCAAAGTTAGTGAATTTATTTCCCTATATTAACAAAGCTAGCACGATATAAATGTGTCTCAACACCAAATGATATATGTAAATGAACATTAATAGCTGTCCATAACGACGAAACAGATGCTGCTGCATTCGATGATAGCAACGCAAACCACTAAAACTATAATCTGTAATGAGCTAATTGCATACATTAGTCAGCAGAACAAGGTCTCAAATTGCATCGTGCAACAAATGAATCCTCATCTAACCTCAAATTAGCATCAGCATGTGGGACTTCATGCAAAAACAATTTAGCAACATTAATTTGGAAAACTCCTAACTAGGGCTCTTATCAAAAATCAGCAGTTGGTTACCTAAAAAGAAAACACAATGCAATTGTACAATTTCCTTTCATATTTACCAAGTTCGATCAGCATTCAAGGAAGTCTTCGTCTCACAGGTACCGGTTTCGATCAGCATGGGACGGGGCGAAGGGGCAGGGTGGGGTGGACGGGGCAATTGCCTCACAGCGGCAAGAAAGGACGAAACTACTACTTCATGCAAAGGGGCAAACAAAGTTAAAGCCTCTAGGGCGAGAATTACTTAAAGTCTTTTTCTCTCGATTAGAGAAAGCATCAAAGTTCCTTTTAAAATGGCGTCGCAGCAAGGTGGGCCATACTAGCTGCAATGGGCAATAATGTTCGTAATGGCTGGCAAATGGCTGGTAAAGTTCGTAATGCTCCTTTCTTCTTGTGTACCTGGTTTAAATAGACAACAGTTCAAATCCAGTAGGGTCTTCCATTGGAGGGTTCATAGGTTGTCTTCAAATTGTCCAATCAAAAACAACAGTTCACAAGCTTCTACCTAGGCATACATTATCCTTGGAGTCGGGAACGTAAGTTGCAACATATTTTACCAATTAACTCACTTTCAGAGCTTCCATTGTCCGCACCTGCAGATTGACCTTGGAGCAAAGAAGAAGATGCCAGGCTGGCACGAAACCTTAAAGATAAGCATGTGAACCGATCTCACTGGAAAAATACAGCTTCAAGCAAGAATACACGTTTCATTAGCACATTGGAAAAACACGAGCATCTAAACTGTGAGACAAGGCAACTAGGCCAAAGCCTCCACTAAAGTTATGCTAAGCTAAACATTTCAAACAAGCAAATCATAGCACACGCTTACGGTTATGTCAGACTAGTACAATTCTAATACATCACGTTATATGAAGCACGCTTATACATGTTGGCGAACTACTCTGAGGGCACATTTGTCCCCGTACAATCTTTATTAGTTCGGTTAAAGTCACACTTGATTATTGCAGCACTACGTTTAAGCGCTAATAAATGTAAAACCTTCATTTCTGCGTCATCACTATACAAGTTGTAACCCCGTGGATGTCACAAAGAATGTTGTGTAGAGAGCTTTCTCGACATGCTTCTCAATCCTTGAATATCCCATATTCTTAGGCTGCATTCAACCCAGAGAACGTAATCTTGTTAAATATATGCAGCATTAGCTCACCTCTCTTCGGCTCTTGGGTGATTTGGAAGATTTTGCCTTGGCAGTTTGCCTCACCGCCCTCGGGAATCTGTATGCCGCCCTCCCACCAGTATACACACCACCTGTGCACTTAACTGTCCTGGTCTGCAATGGGCCTGCCTGGTCTGCTGTGCTCCATCCTGCCTGCTCTGGTCTGTTGTACTTGCCTGTGCCATTGCACCACATGATACTCTCATGGAACACAAAAAATGTCTTTCTATTGGAGAGTCAGTGGGGATAGCCCTACAGTCTTGCTGTGGTCTTGGGGGTCACAGCTGCCTGCTCACCTCACGTCCTCGATTGGCATTTCCTTGATTCGGCCCATAACTGGAAAAACTGGTGAGTCCACAATTGGAGGTACATGAGAAGAATCTTTATTTAAAGGTATCATCCTTTGGAGATTTCAGAGATTTAAATGGAAGCACCAGCTAAACACATCTTAAAGCAAATAGCTTGGCATTGTTAGCGCATCTGACCTTAATAAGTAAACTGACAAGGGGGCGCGAATAAGTCAATGAACCTTTGACTCACAATTAAGATGTTCTTACCATAGCTCCAGTACATAATCAATAACCAATGCACATTATCAATAATCATCCACAATCAATAACATCAATAATCAATGGAGTCAGAAATTGTCAGCACCATGACCTGTCAGTCATGAATAATCATACCTTTTAGTAAAAGTTAGAATATTTATTTCCCTATTTTAACAATGCTGAGGTCATATAGATTAATCTCAAAATCAAATGAAACACGTACGGAAACAATACTGGCTGTCCAAAGCCGAGGAAGAAACGTAATTTAATTAAAGCTTGAACTACAACACATTCTAAGGTTATGGTGGAAATCAGTAACACAGTCAACTGCATCAATGTAATTACATACATTAAGTTTAGCAGAGAAATTCATCAAGCATTAATCCCTTTTAGCATGAGTCCACTAGTGAGGATCCTTAACTAACACTAGATTAGCATCAGCATGTTAGGCTTCATGCAAAAGTTTTAGTCACACAAATTTGGAAAAAACATCTAACTATGGCTCTATCAAAACAATGCAGTTGGTACCTAGAAAGAAAAGCAAATATGCATAATAATTAACAGATTATTTCATAATACCTATCCTCAGTGTGGATCAGCAAGCAGAGTCAGTCTTCATCCTCAGGTCATCAGTCGATCAGTAAGGCATCAGGATTCAGCATCAAAGTTCAGAAAATGCAAAGTCTCTAAGCATTAAAGATTAGCACATCTCTTGACAAGACGCACAAGAAATATTGACCTTTCGGCCAGCAAGAAAATGGGCAAAGACTCTGTCTTTCCTCAGTGTAGTCCCGTTAACTGAAAACTACTAAAAGTACTTTCTAAATCCCTATTGGTCAGTTAATCGCATGTTCCCACTTTGCCCAATAAAACTAAGACTCCAAGTCTATGAATTCTACTACTACTCTAGTCACATGTCGTTGATTGGTTTGTCTCGCTATGTCATCATCATCCAGCTTGTCAGGTAACAATATTGTTGCAGCTCCCACTCCAGTCAGGGTCTCTGTTATTCTTCTCCTGAAAATGTCAGTCTCCCACACATTACACACAAAATATTACATTAATAGAAAACATCATCTTCTAGCAGTCGGTTCTCATGAGAAGCAAGTCTCAGCTACTAGCACATAATGTAAAATGCAAAATCACAGTTTAACTCTCTAGGATAGCCATTTTATTAAACGTTAAGATATACAGCTTTTACATGAGGCCTGGCAAGTAGGCCATGACACTCGCTGAGTTAAGGCCTACAATTAATAAAGCTAAAGCATATTGCATAACCCTTAATATGACATATTACTACATTAGTCAAACAAATATTCAACATTTCATATTAGTAAATCATTGATTAGTACATTTCGTTAACATTGGTGGCCATTCTTCGTGATCACATTTTCAAATGTGTGCATTATTTTTCTATTATTTTATTTTCTACACAAATCATTCAGAATACATGAACACTCATTAATAATTTTTATTAAAACACCTGCGCTAGCAGCATTAGAGGTCTTACTGAGTTTTTGATTTGCTAATGGGGCTCCCCATATATCTGCACACTGGACGTAGCCATGTTCTTGTAAAATTTCATGTAATGTGAAATAGGACTGGTCTTCTCATGGCATCATGGAACCAAATTTATACAAGGACTAAAATATGATAGCTAGTCTTCTGGTTTGTCAGATCTACAAATTCATGGAGAAACCAAAACAGAACCTCAGCACTTCTCTTGCTATCCACACAATGCATAGACTGTACTATTACTTCAGACTCTTATCAAGTCATGATTCAAACAGTTTGTTGCATTTCGATAATATTTACAGACTTTTTTATACATTATTGTAAAATGAATGTTTTACTAAACTCATCAATAATATTATTCAATTACGATGATTCCATTTCAGTGATGAACCAATGTTTGACCTTCCAGTTGCATTTGACTCTGTACCCTGAATGCTACTGATGATCATACTTCCCTCTGACATACCTAGAAATGTATGCTTACCTTCAGCTAACATTACAAGCAATCTATGCAAATGTGCACCAACAACTACAAAAATGTGTACCCATCCACCCCCTCCAAAAGAGTTGCTAAAAAGATTATGTACATAGATATGTATGAGAATCCTGAAAGTTTGATTATGGCCCAATACCACAGTGTGAAGCATGGAAACTCAAAAGCAACCTAATGTTTTTCTTCCATTACACTTCTGCTTCAGGACCTTTTTTCAGAGTCTTTCACACCTCCCTTAAGTCTAGGTTTTCGTATGGCTACCCCTTTGACACTAACTAAAGCTCATCTTTCAATCTACATCTTCAACAAAGGAAACATCATGATTCATGCTTCCAATGAGAAATATTTGTTTCATGACAATCCTACAATCCAGCATGGAGAGTGCAATTCCTACTCCACCCAGACCCTTCAGTCATTGCTCCTCCATTTCACTTTCTTCTGTGATGCAGTCCATCCTTGACTCACCTCTTCCTGACTCCCCTTCAGTCTATCAGTTCACCCCAAATCCCAGCACTCCATCCCTCCTCAAAAGTCTCTTCCCATCTATATTCCAGATTGCCTATCCAGACTCTTCCAGCCCCTCTCCCAGGAGCTGCCTCAAAACTCCTGATTCTCTTCACTCGTCATATGGTTTCCTTTTTTTCACCTTCATGTCACCGCCGGATTTGAGTAGTATGCAATGCCTTACATATTGTGACATCGCTGAACCAATGACATAGTATTATTGCTGGTATATCTTGGTAGGTAGGTACTGATATTTGATTTTAGCAGCTGCAAGCTGTAATCATTGGACTTTGAGGCCTACTTGCCAGTTCACAGAGCTTTGCCAGAAGTACACTATTCAGATTACATTCCAGATCAGCTCTGCTTATATATTTGATAGAGTTAAGCCATTCTGAAACTAGAGTAGCATCAGGGAATGTCCACTTTCTCCATTTATACCTGCTGGCTAACAAAATTAAGCAGAATGTCAGCCTTTTCTGAGACACGTTCAAGTGAATATTAATTGCTGGATGATATTCAAATATAATTAGAAACTGGATTACCTTGACATTGTGTCCAATTATCATAGATATGATTTTGCTTAGTTCTTTAAAAAAATTAATAAAGGCGAGACAACTTATAAAAATATATGTTGATCATTTGCTTTTAGTAGATCACATCACTTGTGCCTGGGTACGTCTTCTGAAAATGTAGCCAATTTTTCAGAAGTCCAGTGGATCCAACGAAGTGAATCCAATTAAATTATTATTCTATGAAAAAGCATATTTCACTGTAGTGCAAAACAAATCCAAAGATATTTGCTGTAAGTATTTTAACTCCAGCAATGGCAAGTGTTTTTCCTATCTTCTGATTTAACCAAATCCCGATATCTTGTTTTAATGTTTCGCCCTCTTGAATTATGTCATTGCAATCCAAGTTAACCTTTTAGTCCATTTTTGGTCAGGTCACCGTACATGTAGCTGGAAATATGTAAAAAGCAATACTTTTCCTTTTGTTGCCTTCAACATAACCTCCCAAATAATGAGAGTTAGTGCATCTCCTAGACTGGCCCAAAATATAATACCTGAGCCCTTTAATGGGAAACTAAGGTTATCATCTAAACATGCTAGAGTCCCCGAGAACCCCAAATTGGAGCTAGATGTGTATAGTAATGGATCCCCAGGACTTTCTTCCAACAATACCATACTCATAGCATGGCTCTTAAGACTTTCAAGCAAACAGTTTTTAGTAATTTTGGTACCCCAAATTTGTATAACAAATTGACATGCCCATGCTCCTTCAACAGTTCGGCATACATAGGCCCTCTGCGTGCATTATACGGTTGAGACAGTAAGATTTGTTTGTTCTTGAGTTGAAATGCGTAGAAATAGAATTGAAAGTCTGGTAGGGCTGTAACCATGATTATCCTCCTATGTTTTTTCCATGAAAGTCTGTTGCCCTTAGCTGACCAGATAAAGCTACTGAACTTACCTTGTATTTTTATTATGCTGTGCTTTGAGAATGAGAAGGGATGGTAATAAATAAGACAGTTGATTTAGGGTGAGTCATCATTTTGATTATGTTGATCCTGCCTTAGATTTTTTGCAGTAGACTTTACCATCTACTCTGCAGACCTCAAATTTCTCTATTAATCTATACAAGATTTTTGCCTGGTAGTTGGTTTAAATTTTATGCGATTGACACCTGATTCATTTGAGGTTTTGCATAGTCTCCCTGGAGTTCCACTTCATTTTTCAGCATATATTTTCCCTTACAGTGGGACCTTCCTACCAGCCCCCTTCAGTGACTTCCTTATCACTTATCCCTGCTCACTTACCATATTTCTTATGCATTCCATCCCCACCCTACCCAATTGCAGATGTACCTATGATGGAATGCATTTAGCTAACACCTTATCTAACACTCTCTGCTTCCTATGTAACAACATGAAGTACTCATCAGTGAAGGTTGATTGTCTCATGTCTATGTTATCAAACTTCACTACCTGTTATCAACTAACCCTCAGCACAGCAGGAATTTAAAATATCCCCTAAACTGAACAGCCTTTGAACTATTCGGGCCAAACTCTGTGCCACATCATCATAGAATGCTCCCTCTTGTGCTCCCTGAATAGGTATCACCTTACAATGCGTAGAAAGAGGATTATCTCCAGACCAAATACAATTTAAGATGCCATCCTCTTATAAGTACTCCCTTGACATGAATATTCAACTTTGCTACAAACCTCTTGAAACATTCAAAATAATCCGATTTTGGGGGTTCCACCTCATAATATTCATTCAATCAGAAGGGTTGAACAACAAATTCTCAATTAGATCCCAGTAATGACCTATTCTTAATACACCACAATCACACCAAAGTTATTATGTCTCCTATACAATTGCAGGCCGGCAATCAAGTACAGGAGAGAGACTGAATACATTATTGTAGATATGGACTTTGATCTCATTATACTAACAAAAACATGGTTTATTGATTCTTCCCAACTTTGCATGACTGTAACACCTGACTTTATCATTATTTTCTTGACTTAGAAGAGAACATAAGAGAATGAGTGGCTATTACCTTCAGATACTCTATTTTCTGCAGACAAATGACAGCTGAGTTCTTTCCTACTTCTCTTTGTCCATAGTTGAAATAAACTCTTCTGCATCTAAATGG
Source organism: Pleurodeles waltl (assembly GCF_031143425.1). NCBI lineage: Eukaryota > Metazoa > Chordata > Amphibia > Caudata > Salamandridae > Pleurodeles > Pleurodeles waltl. The sequence goes on along the minus strand of NC_090448.1, from coordinate 450,558,982 downwards.
ACTAAAATGAACACCATCGCCTATGCAACAGCCCAGCTCATCTTTTCTAATAATAACCACACTTCAACGATCATTGGTTCAAATCTAACAATGTCTCTTTCCAGTGGTTCTCATTTTTCTGGGAGAGAACTGCTTGACACAACACACCCAAAGACCCACTCATTTTAAGGAAGTACCCTGTATCTGAATATTGCAAACAAAGACTCTTTTGGGTCAATTATCTGCTCTGAGATGGTTTGTATGATCACTATAAAATTCTTTCTCTCAAGTCTTTCAGGTAAATATTGACTTATTGCCAACATAAAAGTCAAAACAAATCTGATTAGTGTACTCATAATCTCAGCCTCATTGGCCCTGCTCTTTGGTTTGCTTCCTGTACCACCTTTCCCACTGAAGATAAAGAGGTAAACAAAACTACCAATATCTTTAATGCTGCCACAGCAGGCCTCCTCAATAATTTTGTCACAGTCAAAGAGAAAAGAACCAAGAGTAAATGATTTGCTCCCAGTAACAACAACATTAAATAAGAAAGACAATGCCTCAGGTTGACTGAGCATGCATGGAGACAATGCTGCATAGGGGATATTCTTGGCAAACATACTTTTAAAGTGAAAGCTAATGCCAGGAAATCTCAGATTGTTTTTGCCAGAAACAGACCCAAGATGCTTTTTGAGGTAATCAAAGCTGTCACAAATTCTACACCCTTTCCAACACAGTCAATTGAGAAGAAATGTGACAAATGTTCCTGTTTCTTTGGCCCCAAAGCGAAATTGATTGATAGATCTCTCTCACTCAGAACAAATTGTCCACATCCCGTCCTTCACAGAAAATCAGCAAATACTTTGTACATCTTTAGAGATATATCCAACGTGATACTTATCAGAGGTATCAAGCAACTCAATCCATTGAATAATATTGTAGACCCTATCCGTACCAAAACTAGGTGAAGAAATTTAGTGTGATCTTCCTCCATACTGGATCAAACTCATTAAAATATCACTAACTCAAAGGGCGTGTTCTGAACAGCCTGGAAGTTGGATAAGTGTCTCACCCTCCAATTTCTACCTAATCCCAGGTTTTTATTTTCTGTCAAAATATCGAAAAGCAGCATTAACAGTCAACCTAAATAGATCATTCACAATAAATATCACTGGATGATAACCAGACTGGCTTCATACTGGCTGCAGCTAGAGACTGACACTTTACCAACTTTTGATGAAGCTTTCCATTTATTTGATTATGAAGATTCTTGGCTGATGATACAATTCCATCTCTTGGTAGCCTTCAATACTGTCAATATCAGTATCCTCATTCTCACCCTATAAGAATGCATGGGCAGTGAAGGCAAAGTAATGGACTGGTTTAAATCTGATTTAGGCATTTTATCAGAACTGATAAAAATTGAACCCTCAATCTACCACTGGATATCTTTTTTTCAAGTCATTTCACAAGACTTTGTTCTAGCTCCCACCCGCTTCAATCCCTATTTCGAAACAGTGGATGACATCATAAAAGGATCTGGCATATCTGACAATCAATATGCTGATGACATCTAGCTGCATTTGGAGACAACCTGACTGGACAGTATCTTGGAGTAACCTTCGAATCTGATTGGATTCACTGTAGATTTAATCACAATAAATCTGTGTTTTTGTTGGTCTCATCACACACTTCCTTCATTCCAGTGCAATAATGGCTCAATTCCACCAATATCCTAGACTGCTCTTTACTATCATTGGAAATGCCATAACACCTGGCTTCATCTTTGACTCAGTCTTCACAAATATAACCACATAATGACTGACAATGCAATTTTTCAGCTCAGAATTATCAAGAGAATCAAACTGTTCCTCCAAGAGCAAGACCTCTAAAAGTAACTCAAGCTCTAGCCTTAAATTGATTAGACTGTGAGAATGCTGTCCTCACTCATATCCTTGAAACTCTCCTTGCACTGCTCAAAGTCTCTCTACATGTAGCTTCCACACTGATCTACTGAGCTAGTTGCTCAGATCGTATACCTCAGTCCTGCACTATCTTAGTTGGCTTCCTATCAAAGGTTGGAACCCACTTCCTCCTGCCTTTCATACTGTTAGCACGTCAGTCCTTATTTGGTCTTCTATAGTTTTATTTATAAGGGGACACGTTATAAGGTTGATGGACCTTTTGACTACGCTTAGAGTGATTCCACCATAAGTCCCAAGTTCAATGCAAATACGACATCATCTCCAATACAATAAACATTCATCAAATACATCTCTGGACACAATAATTGTCATGCACCATGACCCATTTGGTTATGAATAACCACACCTTTTAGTAAAATTAATATATGTATTTCGCTAGATTAACAATGCTAACATCATGTAGATTTGTCTCAAAACCAAATGGTAAACATACATAAACAACACTGGTTGACCAAATCGTCTAAAGAATCTCAATTTAGCTAGAGCATTAACTGTTAGGCATTCAAGAATCACAGTACAAATTAATAGCAAGAATAAATGTGTAATAGAAATGACATAATTCTGGATTAAGCAATTGAACAACATCAACTCTTTGTTAATAACAATTTGTCAGCATTTCTGGGTCTCCCTAACTAACCTTCTTATTAGAATAGCATGTTTGAGCTTCATGCAAAACAATTTTAGTCAAAGTTAATTTGGAAAAAACATCTAGCTATGGCTCTATGAAAATAGCAGTTGGTACTTAGAAACAAAGAATAAAACGACATTCAAGACAATAACATTTTGTTATACCTCTCCTCAATATGGATCGGCAAGCTGCGATTTTCTTTGTCAGTTGGACATCCATCTGGTCATCTTCAGCAAAGGGCAATGAAAGGGGTTAGCTCAGACACAAGGGCATCTAAGCAATCTGAACCATCTAAGAAGCAATCTCTAAGGGACACCATACACTATTAGCCATTAAACCATAGAGTTAAAGCTGCAAAAATCATCAGGAACTGCTCAGCTCCTCAATCAGAACCTCAATGGGGAAAATCAAAATAGAAAAGGCGTGCTTCTCCTCGGTGCAGTAGGGCCAAGTTAAAAATCTCTTAAAGAACTTCCCACATTGTAATTGGTGAGAAAATCGTATGTTTACAGTTAATCCAATAGAAATTAAACCCCAAAATCTAAAATATAACTAAATTGTTTTTCACACGTCGATGATTGGCTACTCTTCTCCTAATCCCATTGTCCGGCTCATCGGGTAACATTCTTATATCCATTCGTACTCCAGTCAGTGCATCCATTGTTGGTTCCTGGGAATATTTCATTCTCAGTTAATATTTGTATCTTATTGAGTACAACATGATTCTACAAGCAGTTCTCATGAGAAAGTTAAAGACATCTGCTAAATGTTTGGTCAACAGAGAATGAACAATACATTTATTAGTTTTTCTTGACGTACATTCCCACAATTTATTCAGACATTGCAGCTTAATATGAGGCTGAGCAACTGACCGCAAACCTTGCTAACTTAAGGCTAATACATGAGTCACTAATATGTCACAGCATTTAATTTTCTCTTCACATACACTTTGAATAATGATTAATATGCATTCACTAGAGGCACTATGGCCCTCATTCTGACCCTGGCGGTTCTCTACCGCCAGGGCCAACGGGGGCGGGAGCACCGCCGACAGGCCGGCGGTGCTCCCTTGGTCATTCTGACCGCGGCGCTTTGGCCGCGGTCAGAACGGGAAAACCGGCGGTCTCCCGCCGGTTTTCCACTGACCTTAGAATCCTCCAAGGCAGCGCAGCTCGCTGCGCCGCCGAGGGGATTCTGACCCCCCCTACCGCCATCCTGTTCATGGAGGGAAAGCCGCCATGAACAGGATGGCGGTAGGGGGGGTCGCGGGGCCCCTGGGGGCCCCTGCCGTGCCCATGCCAATGGCATGGGCACGGCAGGGGCCCCCGTAAGAGGGCCCCGCAAAGTATTTCAGTGTCTGCCTTGCAGACACTGAAATACGCGACGGGTGCCACTGCACCCGTCGCACCTTCCCACTCCGCCGGCTCGATTACGAGCCGGCATCCTCGTGGGAAGGGAGTTTTTCCCTGGGCTGGCGGGCGGTCTTTTGGAGACCGCCCGCCAGCCCAGGGAAAAACTCATAATACCCTCCGCGGTCTTCAGACCGCGGAGCGGTATAATGGAGGGCGGGATCCTGGCGGGCGGCCTCCGCCGCCCGCCAGGGTCATAATGAGGCCCTATGTATTTAATGGCGGACACTCAAGTGGGCACATTTTCCAAGTCGCACATTATTTTCTCTATTAGTCAAATTTTTATGCAAATTCTTAACACATTATGTATAAAAGTAATTAGTAATAAATTCAGTGTTCACATTACCACCTCATCCCTGCCCACCTTCAAAACACTTTATTTTCAGCATTAGGTCTATTTTCTTCAGCAATCTAATCATCAGTCTGATTTTGCATCATGGTGTCTGTCATTCGCCTCTTACTGTCTCCATTTCATTGTACCTAATCCGTTGGTAAGTCTCTACACTGATCAATTTGTTGTAAAGACTTTTACTCACCCTACTTTTATATACTTGATTTACCATTAGCATGTCTGCTGGGTGGAACATGTTTCCCAGAGACTCCATTCTCAGTTTAGCTCTGCCATGGGGACCCATATGCAACAAGACAATGCTTGAGGTTCCAGACACCAGCCAGTTACTACTTCCTGAACAGAAGCTAAAATTCAATTCATTGCTTTGCATTTTGCATTTTAATTTCTTGATATTGGTTTGTGTTAATGAGTTCATTGATTTTTGTATTGCTTTTTGCTTTTTCTTACATACAATTGTTGTAGGTACTGCTTCTTATCTACCTAAACCCATTATATGTGAATCTCTCTGATGCTCTTGGGCTTTGTACCCTTTATACAAATATCCTGAATAAATTAGTACAAAAAATGCAGATTCAGTCTTAAACACCTGTTTGCTCTCCACATCTGAATTATTGGCACTTCTATAATGAGGTTGTTTGTAATGATATTTGTACTGCACTTCAAAGAGTACACTTGGCAAAGTTTGTGGTTATACGAAAATGTATATTAAAATCCAAATAAATAACAATAAAATAAGAGCATTCTATATGCACACATCAATTCAATGACAATTAACATTAGTAACTAAGGGGGTTATTCTAACTTTGGAGGAGTGTTAATCCGTCCCAAAAGTGACGGTAAAGTGACGGATATACCACCAGCCGTATTACGAGTTCCATAGGATATAATGGACTCGTAATACGGCTCGTGGTAAATCCGTCACTTTTCCGTCACTTTTGGGACGGATTAACACCTCCTCCAAAGTTAGAATAACCCCCTAAATGTTGTACGATCTATAATGCTGCATAACAGTAAAATCAGTTGGAAGGGACGGGGACCCATAATCTTTGATAAGTTTGTCATCCAAACACTAATTAACAAATTCAAAGGCTACAATCTGCTCCAGGCTCCCAATACTAATATGTCAAGCCCCCGTGATTCCCATATTAAAGCTGTAGGGTAGTGTTTCTAAACACTGACAAACACAAATTTTGGATAGCTGAACATTTTTAATTGGCCCAGTGAGCGTCAGATACTCATCAGGGCATACCCATTGCCAGGGTCAGACTGGGATAGAAAATAGCCCTGGGCACCAAAATAAAACTGGCCCCGAATAATGAATTAGGCAAAAAAGTGGTGCTAGTAATCTGGGGCAGTTTCCAATGTGTAAAGACACACTGTATGAGTTTTTTGCATGGTATAGGAGACTGCATGCATTTATGATTGCTGCAGGTAATTTCTGCTTTAATATCATGGAAATCAACATTAATACCCGGCCCAAAGACCATAAAACAGGACCACAAATAGCCAAAACACTGCCCACAGGCTGACCTATCAGACCAGCCCATCTTGGACTGCCTGAATGCTCTACAGTATAGGCCAGTCCGTTCCTGCCCATTGCCCTTAGGGCATCCCACTTAGGAAAACAAGAGATGGGTGGAATGCTTGAATTAATCTCAGTCATTGGTAAGTGTACTTGAGGAGGCGTGATCTAGACACATCACAAGGTGATGTACATTACCTCAATTCTAAATTGCTATTTCCAGTAGTTTATTAGGTAGGTGATGGTTCTAAGTATATGAATCATTCAAACTGACATTTCTAAAAATCTATTGTCTTAGCAATTCTTTTTCCTTTAAAAAACGTGCACTGTCTGTACAAAAAAATAATCAAATGCAGAATATTTTCTTTTTTTTGTGCTAATCCTCCCTGGCGTTCTTACATTTCACAGATTTAAATGCAGAGCAAATTATCATTTCCCCAGCCATTATGTTTAACAAAGCTTTAGTGGCATCAGTTCTCTGATTAACATTTAAATTTCATTTTTAAGTCTAATATTATCTTAGAGAAAATTAAGCAAACCTTATTAGTATTTAAAATGATGGAAAGAACACTTCTTTGTCTTGTTAGCACTTAATGAATGCGAGCAGCGTGAGTGAAGCTCCATGGTTTTAATGCAGCTCCATGCCTTCACAGGCTCTCGTGTTCTCAACTATTGTACAGGCCTGTAGTTCAATTATTTGAAATGTTGTCTTGTCAGTACAATTTCAGTTCAGGGCTAGTGTCAGATTTCTAAGCTCTCTGTTAAGATTCAATGAGCATTTAGTAAGATCATCTCCCATCAAAACAAACACAGAAAAATATTTCTTTGATTGTATCTCGTTCCTTACAGAGTCCCAAAGCGTGACAATTAGTTACCATTAATTACCATTAGCTACGCAACAGTGTTTCCCCATAATAATCTTGGACACTATCTGTCTCTTCCTTGGCTCTAACTACCCCTGTATCTGAGTACCTTCAACAGTTCTTCCCTCAAATTCTTTACTCATTTTATAGTAAAAGCACTCCTCGCTATTATTTTTTGTTTAAAGCTGGCAATTGAATAAACCATTCATCTTTCAACCATCATTCATTTTGTACTGTGTGGCTTATTTTCTACCTATCTTTGACCTCATTTTTTTCACTTAATCCAATAAAGCAGATTATCTGTTTTTCATGTGCCAAATATTTGATGTGTATATAACACAGTTATAAATAGGGTTGGGTGGCAAACTCCACTCCGCCGAAAGAGTTCCCAGAGTTTTTGATACTGTGCACTCTGCTTGTAGCACGGAGTTTGGCAATAAAACTCCACCCAGCGTTGGTGGAACTGAGCTTACTAGTGATTGCACTCACCGCTAGCATGCACGCGTTAGGGAGCTGCACAGATACAGGACTGGAGCAATAACAGGAGGGAGACCCCGAGCCGAGACCTGGAGTTCGTTGTCACTGCTGACAGCACAGCTCCATTGACCAACAGCATCTACCAAAGAGCCTTTGAGATACAACTAGAGCACCAACTTTCTCTTAAAATGTGCTAGCACTGGGGGGAAACCATGTGGCTAAACAAAACATCTGTGCTCATGCAGAAGGAGCCTGACTGGCTTGAAAAGGCTTCCATAAAAGGGCCAAATAATCGAAATACAGCACTGTCAGATCTACACGGCATTGATTATTAAAGTGACACTGATTTTGTAAAATAGTGGGAACTGATATTACCTTGTTTTATTTAGTTATGATACCAAACAGGGCATTCGCACTCTGCATGCCTTATCCATGTGCCTTCAGATTGCTGTCCAAGCTGTGAACATAGAAGAAGGGAGAGCACAAACATAGCCATGTAAAGTAGAGTGGGGGCCCCGTGGAGAGCAGACATAGGGGGTCATTCTGACCTTGGCGGTCTTTTCGCAAGCCCGCCGAGTTACCGCCGCGGTGAAGACCGCCGACCGCGGCGGTATGGCGCTGTGCGCATTCTGACCGCTGGGAGCGTTCCGCCGGAAAACCGCCAGCAGCCACACTGGCGGTCGGCGGGAAAGTGGAGACTGGTCAACCTCCACCGCCACGCCAGCAGAACACCGCCCACAGAATTACGACCCACATTTCTGTGTGGCGGTCTTCTGTTGGCGGTCTTCTGTTGGCGGTCACCTCCCCATGGCTCCTGTCACCTCCCGGAGGACCAACGCACAAGGTAAGTTGATCGTCCGTGAGGGGAGGGGGTGGGGGGGGTGTTGTGTGATGTGGCGTGCATGGGGGTGTGCGTGTGAGTGTGTAGAGGGGGTGTGTGAGTGCGTGCATGCGGGCGGGGAGTGCTGCTGTGCCTATGGGCAATGTGTGTAGTTCGGCGGGTGCGCATGTCGGCATGTATGTGTGCGGGTATGTGTCCCCGTTGTGTATGTGTGTGTGTAGGGGGTGTGTATATGTGCAGGTTGGCGGTGTGTGCATGTCGGGGTGCGTGTATGTGCATGTCGGGGTGGGGGTGGGGAGGGGGTCCGTACCACCTCTGGGGGGTGGCAGGGGGGTGGAGGGTGTGGGGGAGGACTCGGGGGGCAGTGGGAGGTGGGGGAGACCCCTATCAGTGCCAGGGAAGGAATTCCCTGGCCCCGATAGTGCCTACCGCCATGGTTCGCATGGCGGTTCCCGAACGCCAGAAACCGCGGCGGTAAGCAGGGTCATGATACCGTTGGCGGTCTTGGGTCGACCGCCGGACCGGAGTGCGTAGACTCCAGCCCGTCGGTCATGACCGCCGTGGCTGTCGGAGTGGGGAAGTGGCGGTCGGTCGCGGCGGTGACCGCCGCAGTCAGAATGCCATTTTTAATACCGCCGGTCTGTTCGCGGTCCGACCGCCGCCTCTCCGCCGACCGCCAAGGTCAGAATGAGGGCCATAGTCTAGTCTCTCCAGGGAGACTTTTGGGAGGGAAGTGGCTTGGGTGGGGGGGCAGGATTGGGTAAGGGGTACATGGGGGTGGGACATGGGTGGGATATTTAAGTGTAAGAGGGCGTGGGGACCGGCGTCTTCCGTGCTAACCGCCGGCATGGAAGTTTGGGGCCGGTCCCCTGTGGGTAGATTTGTGAGGGAGTGTGTTTTACTTTTGCAGAGCCATGGCTCAGAGCCACGACGCTGCTGCCACGTGGGCAGTGCTTCACCTGCTTGCGAAGCCGGGCCGCTCCGACCTTCCCAGGCCTGGTGTCCTGGACCAGGCCTGGGTCAGGAAGACGTGCACAGTGCACGCGGCCTCCAGCGGCATTGCTGCTGCAGTGGCCACATGCACTTCACCCAAAAGGGGAAAGAGAAGGAAGTCAGATACAGGGAGGGGACGCAGCACGTCCTCTCCCCAGATTCCTTTACAGGCCCTGTGAGGGCCGTAGGCCTCAGCAGCAGTGTTGGAGGGTGGGGGGAGGGAAGGGGTGGTGTAAGGAGCGCGCCCCTCTGATTTAAGGCTGTCCAATTGTGGGGGGCATGCCCAGCGAGGCGATTTCAGCAACAGGAGCCCCCCCTCCCAGCTGGGCATGGTGACTCAGGGCATGCTGGGCAGGGGGCAGGCAGCTTAGTTTCCTAGGGCTACAGATCATCACGGGCAGGTGAGGACCAGGTTGCAGGCCAAAGGGCCGGGCATGACAATCAGGCAGGCTCCCTTACATTGGCACAAGAAGATGAGGCAGGGCCTGGTAGAGTTAGGGCCAAAAAGGCCCCCAGCAAGCGTAGGGCATGGAGCGTGGGTGAGCAGGGCGAAGGGGTGATGAGTAATTGTTTGTTGGAGCAGGGGGTAGGGGGATGGGTGAAGAGTGGCAAGGGACCAGGCAGGCCCCTAGGGGCGCAAGCAGGGGGGCACTAGCTAGCAGGGCCCCTGGGCAACAGGAGGTGCAGGACTGGTCCTCGGTGGACATTGAGGCCAGGATTAGGGAGAAGAGGAGGGTTGTACAAGAGATGGAAGACAGATGGGCCCAGTTATGCAAGGACAGGGAAGAAGCGCTAGATAAGGCACGTCATCCCAAACAGAAAGCAGACAAAGCAGAGGTGGGGAGTTTTAGGAGCCATGAAGAGGGGTCAGGCACTTTGGTGTGGGTCCCCAGACAGGTTAGGCCAGAGGCTTGTGCAGCCGAGGGGTCCAGTCGCTCGATGGGCACGAGTGGCGCATACAGTCACAAGTGGCGCGAGGAGCCAATGTCAGTGGAAGAGACTGGCAGAAAGAAGGAGGTGCCAACGGAGAGCACCATGGCTCCAGAACATTGATCTGAAGTGCTAGAGGGGTTTGCGGCGGCCTTCTCTACAACACCGGAATACTCTGGGCGCTACTATGGTGGATGCCATGAGGGACACGCACGAGATGTTTTGACTGAGACGTTGGCTGGGAAAGGTGTGGGGGAGGAATGTGAGAGGTACGATGAGGTGGAAGTGGAGTTGGATTATGGGGATGAGTCTGATGATTGGGAAGAAGGAGAGATAAGAGAAAATGAGGGGAGAAGTAAAAGCGGGAGGGGGGAAGGGTGCAAGAGCGGCGCAACATCCTCTTCAAATTCTGTTTTACAGGAGCAACCAGGTAAAGGGAAGGCGAGGATGGCTACAGGAGGGGAAGAAAGGTTTTGCCCGGCTCAGGGGAAGACACCACTGTTGCAAGATAAGTGAGAATGGTGGTCGGTGTGGGGCGTAGGCCCAAAGAAGGTTGTGTCGACTACACACAAATCGGTGGGTGTGGGTGATCATTCTATTCATGACAAACCTGGAGTTAGTGCGGCCCAGGTGGGGGACGTCACACAGACGGTGTCAGCTGAGGCCCCAGCGGAGGGCACAGGGAAGACTTTGAAAGAGGTTTGGAAGGATGGTGATGACAAGAGTGGAGAGAGGTTGAGGAAGTGGCTCCCCTATATGGGACTGGGGATGCCTTTGGACTCTCATGTGGTGGAAAAGACGAAGTCTAGGATTTGGTGCCACAGATATGTAGATGTTTTCAAGCTATTACACAGGGACATAAAGGCTAAGGTAGGCTCTAAGGAGGAAGAATGGGAGTTAGCACGTAGGCCCAGGGTGCCGATTACAATGGATAACTGGATGTCTGTATTTTTATATATGGCAGTATCTATTGTGAGAAATTTCCAGACATGGCCATTGCGCTTTACATGGATATTGTACGCAAAGTGCAAATGCATTTTGGGGGGTTAAACTATGATGAAGAATTCAGAGCTAGGGTCAGTGTGAATCCAGCCAAGCCCTGGGGGGATGTAAATTCAGAATTGTGGATGAAGTGAAGAGCTTTTTCGCACTCTGCGGCATCCACACATACGGCTAGTGGGCTGCCTGTGGTATACAAGCCCTTTCAGGCTCGCCCCGCCCAAGGTGGGGCAGGCGCTTCCCAGAGACCACAACTGTCTAAGTCGGGTGCATACTAGAACTTTAAGAAGGGTTTCTGCTTGCGCCATACCTGTAAATTCAAGCACGAATGTTCCAAATGCAGGGGTAGACACCCGGTCATGCAATGCTTCTCTCTCACAAGTCCAGCAGAGTAGTGGAGGTCGTCTAGAGGTAGAGAGACACAGGGCGCTCTTGCGCCAAAGAGCGCCTATGCCAATTAAGCTAGACTTAATGCTCCCCTGGTTGCGTATGTACCCGGACAGGGACATAGCATGCAAGTTAGAATGGGGTTTCAAGGAAGGTTTTTGGATAGGGTACCAAGGGTCGAGGCAGAGGAAATGGGCAGACAATTTGCCACAAGTAATTGCAGACAAAATAGCAAAGAATTTGCGGAAGGTAGAATTGCAGGTCCTTTCTTTGACTGGCACCTGGATACATTGATGATTTCCCTGCTCAGCGTCGTGCCCAAGAAGAGCAAAGTCGAGTTTCACCTTATTCACCATCGATCATGCCCAGAAGTGGCATTGTTGAACGATTTCATAGCACAGGAGGATACTAGGGTGGTGTATGCTTCAGTCGACGATGCCATTCGGCTAGTTCGGGGGTGTGGTAGAGGGGCAGAGCTGGCTAACTGTGACTTCAAGGCAGCGTTCCGGCTTTTACACATTCACCCGGAAGATTTTTCCGTATTAGGAATGCAATTGGATGGGGCAATCTATGTGGACAAGGTTCTTCCTATTGGCTGTGCATTTTCATGTGCGCTTTTTGAGGCCTTTAGTACTATTTTACAGTGGGTCTTTGTGAAGGTGTGTGGACATAGAGAGGTGACACACTATTTGGATGACTTTCTTTTTCTTGGTCGAGCGGGGTCCCAGGCCTGTGGCAAGGCATTAGGTGGTTTTGAAGGCTTGGCCAGTGAGATGGGTGTTCCATTGGTTCCTGAGAAGACTAAAGGTCCTAGCTGTATTCTGACATTTTTGGGGATCGAATTGGACACAGAGGCTTTGGTAGCGCGATGGCCAGCAGGTAAAGTGGTGGAGATCTTGGAATTTTTGAGACAGGTGAGAAGTTTGCACAAGATTTATTTGCTCATGGCTCAGCACCTTTTAGGTTTCCTCAACTTCGCATGCAGGGTGGTGAGAGGGAGTAGGACTTTCTGTAGGAGACTGGGGCTGGCTATATTGGGGGCGTCACTTCCCCATCATAAGATTCGTGTGTTGGTAGGGCTTCGGGAAGACATCAGAGTATGGGAGACCTTTTTGGCAAGCTTCAATGGAGCGTCCATGACCTTCCAGGAGTAGGACACGATCTGGCAAGTGCAAATCTTCTCGGATGCAGCAGGCTCCTTGGGTTTCGGTTTGTTTTGGGATGGCAGGTGGTGTGCAGAACAGTGGCCAGCGGGTTGGCTGACACACGGCAGGAGTATTGCCTTTTTGGAATTTTTCCCACTCTTAGTAGCTATGACGGTCTGGGGTGGTGAACCCGCCAACAGAACTGTAGTTTTCCATGTAGACAACATGACAGTAGTTGAACTGGTGAACAGACTGAGGGTTAAGGACCTGAGGGTGTTGCGTTTGTTGAGATGTTTTAGGCTTAGATGTTTATCGTTAAATGTTATATTCAAAGTGGAGCATATTCTTGGGGTGAACAACACCATCGCAGATTCCCTATCTCGTTCACAGTGGCACCGTTTTCGCAGCTTGGCACCAGGAGCGGAGGCATTCAAGATAGCAGTCCCGGCAGACATTTGGGAATGAGGGGCGTCATGGTCATTGGGCTGGTGGAGATGTCTTTAGCAGATTCAATGCGGAGTACTTATCGACTGACCTGGTTGGAATTTCAGAGTTTTGAGCACTGGGAGGGGGATTTTGGGGGGCAGATTGCAGATATGCTGCAGTCTCGCACATTGCAGTTTGTTTTGTTCTTGATTCAGAAAGGTTTATCACCTGCAACGATTTTGGAGAAACTGGCAGGAGTTTATTTCTATGGAAAACAGTTTTTTGGTTGTGACTCAGCACAGGATGATATACTAGGTCACATGTTGAAAGGGTGAGGTAGGCTGCGGGTGGAGAAGGGTCAGGTGGCAACATTGACTTATTGTTAGAACTGCTGCATGTATTGCTGGTTTGTTGTGTTGACCCCCAGGAGCTGGCTTTGTTTCGTTTGTGTATGGTGTGGATGTTTTTTGGAGCTTTTTGGGTATTGGAGTTGTTGGGGGTGGGCAAAGGGGTGGGCCTACGGAAAGATAATATTTGTTTGCAGGAGGAACGCTTGGGATATGGCTCAGGAAGTCCAAGATGGACCAGTTGGGGAGAGGAAAGTGGGTATGGTTGAGTAGAGGGGGAAACGCAGCGGCATGTCCAATTGTTGAGTGGAGCAGTTTTAAGGCTGCATGGCTAATTGGGGAGACGGGCATTTTTAACCATGCAGATGGCAAAAAGCTCACTGCTTTTCTTTTGATGGCTGTTTTGCGTATGGCACTGAGAAGGATTGGGAGACAGGCGCAGTGTTATGGGACTCATTCTTTTAGGATTGGAGCAGCCACTGCCATGGCACTGCTGAGTTGGGACTGGTTGGCCATCAGGCGTATAGACAGGTGGAGGTCGCGGTGCATTGAACATTATGTGAGGACTTGAGTGGTTGTGGTATAACAGGGGTGTAGAAAGGGGGTGATGGGAAGCGGTATTCTTTTCTTAATAAATGTTTACTTTGCAGGTTGAGTTGCTGGTCCCACCAAGGGGAAGATGGTTCCTTGATTTGTTGTCCATTCTTTCATCCATTGTGCGGCAAAATACGCGGAAAGGCAGATATACGAACGTTCTTTGGGATTGTCAAGTGGACGACATGAAGTTTTGTGGTGGGGAAAGAGTGGCATGAGGTGGGGCAATTTGCTTCCTTTTCTAATATCAATGGTGCCCAATTGGGGTTGCCAGGATATGCTGTGCTTGCATTTGTAGGAAAATTAATTGTTGAAACTTTCTGGGCTCACCCTACTGCAACATATGCAAAGAGATCTCAAGCTGCTTTGCCAGAAGATGCGTGGCACCTGCATAATATGGACGGAGTTTGTACAGCGGAGGAAGTGGAGAGGGGCTTTGAAGCATGGGGCCGTGGAGAGAGCTCGGAGGAAACTAAATAGAGCCATGTGTGTTTTCTGTGGGGCCATGGGATCAAAGCGTTGAAACATGATGACATAAAAGAGGAAATGGTTGAGCTGTTCAGGTAGGATGGTGTTCACCTCTCCGAGCTGGGGAATGCGTGCTACCTCACGAAGCTGAGCTTAATGCTGGGAGATTTGTGGGGAGAAAGGATGTGGCTCAGAGATAGTGCATAGGCATGCAATGTTGCAGCGGGTTAGCTGGTGCGGCGGCAAAACGCCTATCGGGCTTGTGCTGAGTGGAAGTGGATGGCGAAAGGGTGGAGAGTCAGATGCGGGCTTGGCCACCATTCCGGGGGGAAAAAGAAAACAGGTGAAGGATGATAGCGTAGGCGATGCCCGAAGCAAGCAGGGGATGGAAGAAAAAGGAGGATGTGTGAGTCAATTGAAGTGGAAGATAGATGAACGGAAGCTAATGGAGGGATGAGTGAAAGGAAGACTGGAGAGGTTTTATAAGGGTGGGGTAAAGAGGTTTGAACTTGGTTAAAAGTTTAATTATAGTGTTATTAGATATAGGGCAATCATGTCCTAAATAAATGGCCTTTTACACTTTAAGAACTCTGTATCACTGACTATGGGGGTCATTCCGACCCTGGCGGTAAATACCGCCAGGGCCGGGGACCGCGGGAGCACCGCCAACAGGCTGGCAGTGCTCCCTTGGGCATTCTGACCGTGGCGGTTCGGCGGCGGTCAGAACAGGAAAACCGGCGGTCTCCCGCCGGTTTTCCGCTGCCCTGGGAATCCCCCATGGCGGCGCAGCTTGCTGCGCCGCCATGGGGGATTCCGACCCCCTCACCGCCATCCTGTTCCTGGCGGTTCCGCCCGCCAGGAACAGGATGGCGGTGAGGGGTGTCGTGGGGCCCCTGGGGTCCCCTGCAGTGCCCATGCCAATGGCATGGGCACTGCAGGGGCCCCCCGTAAGAGGGCTCCACTTTGTATTTCAGTGTCTGCATTGCAGACACTGAAATACGCGACGGGTGACACTGCACCCGTCGCACATCCTCCACTCCGCCGGCTCCATTCGGAGCCGGCATCCTCATGGAGGGCTGTTTCCCACTGGGCTGGCGGGCGGCCTTTTGGCGGTCGCCCGCCAGCCCAGTGGGAAACCCAGAATGACCGCCGCGGTCTTTTGACCGCGGTACGGTCTTCTGGCGGTTCCCTCCAGGCGGGCGGCTCCCGCCGCCCGCCGGGGTCAGAATGACCCCCTATGTCCTGAAGACCACTGTACACCTCCCCATGAGCACAAGAGACAGAGGCGACCTCAGGGCAGAGCTCCTTATTTGTTATTTTATTGTATGCAATATCATTCGGCCTCACGCACAACTCTGTGGAATTCTACAGAGTTTTTCGGTAACTCCGTGGAATTCCGTGGAGTGAAACTGCGTGAGCTCCACCCAGCCCTATTTATAGTTGATAAGGGAACATATTTTACCAGATACACCCCCAGATTTAACAATTATGAGGGCTCATAGGGTTCCGGGATATCGTCCAACACATTTGAAGTACACTTGGCCAATCATAGTGAACTTTTCAGATTATAGGTTGAAAGAAAAGATACTGTCGGTGGCCATCCAGAAAAAATATTTTCCCTTATCAGGCAATATTCAGATGCAAGTTCTTTCTGACTTATCAGTTGCAGCAGCCCAAAAGCAAAAGTCTTTTCAGGGTTTGATCTGAGAGTTCCAAACAAAAGGAGCGCAAACTTCTTTTGTACAGCAATCTAAGCTCAAAATTCTTTTTGAAGGCCAATTTCATATTCACACAACAGTAGATGAGGCACAGACTTTACTGACAAAACTGTCTAAGAACTGATTATGAGTGCCTGGACTTTAGGCAGGAATATGTTTCTCATGCAACATTGTGAGCCTCCAGTATTAATCTGACAGAAGGCATGTTAGGAGCTATTATTGGCAGGGGGCTTTTCCTTCTTTCTTTAGCCCCTTTTCTCAAGAGCAATCTTGAGGGGTGTGGGGGTTTCATGAGAGGCAAAGGGTGCGACAAGATGTCACCTGGTAAAAAAGGAATAACCAGAGTAAATAGTGGGTTAAACCCTCAACCACTGGCAGGAAGGGTGTGCCGAGGGCAGTGGATTAATGAACTGGGGATTTGTGTACGATAGCAGTAATAATAAGCATGATGTGGGAAAGGGTCTTGAGTGGAATGCTCTAGGTTTATTTTCCTGTGTTTCTGGTGCAAGCAGCAAGCAGTTAGACGTAAGTGGGTAGAAACTTGGGCACAAAAAACAAGGAAGGCAATGTATACCCAGAGGGGAGGCCGGGATCTTGCAAGGGGTGTGATGGGCCATTGGTTGCTCCAATATTGGGTGAACAGATAAAAATGATAACGTGTAATGTGAATGAGCTGCTGAATAAGCAGAAGACAAGAGCACTATTGAAATGGTGCTTCATTTAATCCTGAGGTGATCAATTTACAGGAAACACACTTTAAAAACATTATGCCCCGGGTGCATGTTCCCCCAAATTATTGCATGCCTTTCTATGCTTCAGCAGGGGTGGCAAAGTCAGGGGTGGCTATATTGATTTCACGGTCAGTGTCCTGGGAGCTAAAGTCAGTAGCTGGGTATCATATGGGGTGTGTGGCTCTGGGTTCCTGTAAGTATGTCAGAGGAGACCCTTCCTTTCTGTAAATATTATGGTCCTATAGTAGATGATACTGAGGCTTTGGAACAAATCTATGATCTGGCTTTACAAGTACAGAGCGCTCTGGTATTAGGTGGGGATTTTAATTTCATTCAAAATTTGAGTCTTGATACTTCTAATAATAATAGAAGACAGGCGAAGCCTAGAATTGCCAAATCAATGACCATAATTAAGCAGGACCTTGCTCTGGAAGATCCATGGTGGGCGGCCCATCCCAGATTTTCCCAATACACTCAGTACTCCTAGGATTTCAGACAGCCTTCCGGATAGATTTTTTTCTTATCCCACCATCGTTGAGAAAGGGCATTATTGAGATAAGAGGAAATCCCTCTTCAGATCATTTGACAGTCTCTTTAACTTTAATTTTGGATACTAAACCAAGAATACGGCCACAGAGGCAACTTGACAGTGCATGGCTCTCAGACAAGGCATGGGTGGAGGGTACCAAGCTATTAATAGTGAACTTTTTACAATCAATGTTAATTCAGCTTCACTCTTCTCAGTTTGGGAAGCTTTCAAAGACACTTTTAGGGGGCAGATTATAGTGTACAGGGCAAAAAAGGGTCGGGTTAGGACGGCCGGGATGCAGGAGCTCCAGAGAGCTTTATAGGATGCTTGGGGTCATTCATGGGGGTTAACAAGGTGTTTTTCTTCTACACTATTTTATCCGGCGTTTCAGGATCAGGTGCATAAGGCAGGGCAAGACTTAAGGAATTTTTTATATTTTGGAGGAAATAGCAGAAGGAAGGGTGTATCAGCAGAGGCTTTACAAAGAGTGTCAGCAGGTGGGGACATTTCTGGAATGAGCAACTAGGACTCGAAGAAATTAACAACTGGTTGATAAAATTAGAGCTCCCATTACCAGGATTATGGGGATGGAATCTTCCAAAATTGTAGAGGACTTTTTAAAGCATTATAAATGTATTTATGAGGAAGCACAGATGGTTTCTGAAGCTGAGTTGAAAAAGTATTTTGAGGGGCAGCAGCTTCCGCAAATCTCAGGTATCCAGAAAGATAGATTAATTGGAAAAATAGAGCCTCAAGATGTTGCTACAGCTATTAATAGCATGGCTAACACAAAGGCATCTGGTGTGGATGACATTCCCATTAAAGTATATAAAACCTTCTTAGAGGAACATTTGCCATTTCCCTTAACCTTCTTCCACATTACTCAAGCAGGAGAAGTTATTCCAAAAGATTTTAAAGAGTCAGTCGTGATCTGCTTTTTAAAAATACATAAGGATCCTATGAACCCCAGCTCTTACCGTCCTATAAGCTTATTGAACATTGATTATCAACCTTTTACAAAAATATGGGCACATAGGTTTGGATTATGTTCACAGTCAATAATCCACCTCGACCAGAATGTTTTCTTTTTGCCAGGAAGGTTGATGGCTACGAATACCCATCAATTGATGGAAGCTATTGATTAATTCTCTGTTAATAGGGAAAAAGCAGTCATACTTATGGTGGACAGAGAAAAATCTTTCAACCTTGTTAATTGGGTGGCTCTTTTTTATAGTTTGGGGAAGTTTGGCATCTTACTGTCAGTTATTGAGATGATTTGGAGGCTTTATCAGGGAGCTGAAGCCAAAATCATTTTTAATGCCCATGAGGCTGGGTTGGGGGGAATACTATCAAGCGAGTCACCCATCAAGTCTGCTCCCTTTCACCACTACTCTTTATTTTTTTTAGAGCCCCTGGCCTCCAGGACCCGTTGCAATCAAATGATTTCACCACCTGTGGAGTCAAACTATTCGCTTTTGATATGATTCTATGTTTAAAAGCTAGGTTTCACAATATTATGAATGCCATGAACGAAATTGACCACTTCACACAATTAGGAGGCTATAAGGTCAATCAAGCTAAGACCGAACTCTTATTTCTCAACGAGCCTCACTCTGAACTTCCTCTAGTCTTACAGAAGGTTCCACAGCATCCCACAAGATACCTGGGCATTTACGCGACAGTTAATTTTTCATAGGTATTCTCGTTAAATTTTGGGGCAGCTCTTGCCAAAACTAAAGAACTTTTGGAAAGGTGGGCCCTGCCAACCCTTTCCTTGGATGGCAGAATGGCATTCATTAAAATGCCTTTTATCCCTTTGTGTTTATTCCACTTTTCAAATTTCCCTTTAAAAATCCTGGGTGCTTATTTTGAAGAGGTAGATACTACAATGAGAAGCTTTATTTGGGTGAAAAAATAACCTCTGGTCAGAATGTCAATTCTGCAACTGGATACTTCAAAACATATTATCAAGCTGCTTTGTTAGATCAGGTGGTCCACATATTGGCAAAGAACTCTGTGATAATTGTTTACTGTGTTGTATAGCTGAGGAGAGTCAGGCACATTTACCAGTTTTTCTCAGAACAGCTAAACTCCCCAAGGAAATGCATTACAAGACCATTCTGATACTTGCTTCGCATCTGCAGATCTTTTTGGAAGTTTGGGAAATTCTATATACACCGCTGCTAGATGGTAAAGTCTGAGGATTGAATGTTTTTAATAAGTCAGTGCAGGCATGGCAAAAACCTAGGCTTTAGTAAATTTGGGGATTATAATATTGGCTCAAATCTGATAACGTAGGATTCATTAACTCAACAATTTGGCAATTAGATTACTCCATTATGGTTTGGTTTCCTTCAGATATCTGCTTTCCTAAAGAGTGATTTTAGCATAATGAAAGAAAAAATGCATGGTGTAGCCTATCACCTGTATAAAACAGCATTGGGAAGAGTAGGCAATTGGAAAGATTATTCTGTCAACAGATGAGTGAGGCTATACTTCCTGACCTACTGCTTAAGGTGTACCAATTAACAAATTGTAGCTATAGCATCAAGGAGTGGCAATACCTCTCAGAGATAGGCTATAGGTCCGTTTGAGCAGCTAACCTTAAGATAATGGCATTCCTATCTTGTTGGGCAGCTTTTCATACATCTACAAGGTTGCATAAGATGATCACCTCATGTGAATATAAGTGCTTTAGATGTGGACTGGTAATTGGGGGAGGATGGGTTCACATTTTTTAATGAATGCTAAACGCTTCGACTTTTATGGAAAGAGGTCTTTCAAGCAATAAGCAAAACCTTGCAAGTGAGAATCCCTCCTTCATCAATGCTGGTACTCTTTGGGTCATCACCTATCTAAATACAGACACTATTTTATTTCCATATCAGTAGCAGTGGCACAGTCTTTGATTCTTCAAAAGTGGAAAACGAAGATGGAACCCACGTATGCACATTGGCATTTTAAAATGGTTAGGACCTGGACTTTTGAGGAGGCTTCTGCAAAGCGAGTAGGGACCCTTTAGAGATTTAATATGACCTGCGGGGGGTTCGGCTAGATTAAGATTTGGCTGAAGGAGATGGTATATTGAGAACTAAGATGTCCCTTTCAAGGGATTTACTAGTAAAAGACTGCTAGAATTGAGATAGCTTATAGAGAAACTAGTCAGCCTGATATATAGAGATTGATGAGCACTACTGGCACTTTATTTTCTGTTTCCTACTGAAACTTCAACTACATTGCTGCTCGATATATAGGTTATTTTTTTTAAACAGAACATAACTTTAAATGTTTAGAAGCAAAGAACTTGATGCAATATGGAGTCTTTTTTTTTGTTTAAATATATTGCTGCTTGATAAATATGTTATTTTCAGACAGAACAGAATTGCTTAAGTGTTGAAATGCTACGAATTTGATATGATATGGAGTGCTGATTTTGTTCCCCACATCTTGCTCTAATAGAAAATAAAGAAAAATAAAGAAATGTTAAACTATAAGGTATTCATGGCAACTGGTAAATAAATACCGAACCTGGTGCAATGGAATTTATCAAGTGTGATAAATACCTCATCCTAATCCGGTCCATTTGTAAATGAAACAACTCTATCTTTTTGAGATTCCGAAGTCTGTGAACCTGGGCCAATTATGTTCCCATGTTCAATGCATCGCCTCTTGCTGTAATCAAAGCTAGGCTTAGCTTGTCGTTATTGTCTCTTAACCTCAAGAGAATTATTTTGATTTTGATCCATTCTTTCTACCAGTCACAATCATACTTAAATTCATGGCACACTTCTACACTTTGTAAGTAGGGTACTAATTGTAACTGTCTTAATATACATGCTTTGCTCCCATTCACCAATTGGTACATATCGTGTGAAATGCGAGTTACAAAGTAACAGTATAGCTGCACCAAAAAAAAACTCTCATTCTGCCACCATCGAAACTTCCAAATGATCTAATTACATTCGCCTTTTCGGACAGCCTTTATTAATGTTGCTGTGATTACGCTATAAACTGGACATAAAATGCTATCAATATATAAGCATTTTCAGGCATGAAACAAATTAGAGAAATAAATTGGAAGAGTATGAAATAAATTGGAAAACGCATACTACGATACGAGATATACTAACAGACAATAACAGTGCTGATTCTATTAGCACCATGATTGTATACATCTTTCTATTGTAATTTTCTGTTGCAAATAAAGTCAGTACTGTTTACTTCTAGTAATCTATAGAGAAATGTTTTAACTGTTTTTGTTAAAATAGAAAAATAAACATTACTCTCGATAAAATGTTTAGAATTGTAGGGCATTCTAAATAAAACTAGGCTGAAATTGGTAGATCTGACTTGAGGGGCTCCTCTTTAACATACCCATAGACATTTTTAAGTGTAGAAGAATAGTCCCTGAGGTTGTGTGGACCATTCACAAGGCCAAGCTTATCTCTGTCAAATATGATAGGAGAGCAGATAAATCATCAATTGTTATCCCAGCTCAACCAAATGAATAGAATTCCTTTTTCACAAATAGCATTTCCACTATAACAATAGAACAGAATGCGAGGGGAGCCGATGAGGAAAAAGTGTGATGTTGGGTAGAGTTGTCCTCCTATATTTTAAAAGCGCTATTGACAAGGGGTATGTGTGTCATTTGGAACAGTTAGTTATTTGAAGTTGTTCCCAAATAGGACGACTATGATTTAGAATTGCAGTACAGAGGCAATGCGTTATAACTGATTGGGTTCCTAAAGGTATTTTATTGTAGGAGAAGCTTATGTCTATTATGCTGTTTTCACAAAAATGGAAAAAGTCTTATGGCATGCACCAAAGAGATTCCTTTGAGAAGTATAGGCACTGGCATACATTAGCAAGTTTACTTTTCTTGGTGTAATCCACAAGAGGTATCTTAATTACATTGTTTGGGTTTCAGGACCAGGCAGAAATTATGAAAAGCATTTGCGAAACCAGTGGGTTTGTTATTCTATTCCTGCGTTTTGGATGTCATTGCTTGTTTTGTCATGGTTTTTGTTGGGGAGACTGCTGGGTCCTCATCAATCTAAAAAAACATATGTTAAAAAGAAAAAATATATTTTGGCCTCAAAGAGCATACTTTGCCATAGCGGTACTTGGCTCTGGAGGGAATTACTTTGTCTGTGAATGTGATCCTTTTCAACAGGCAAAATGATATATCTCATTGCATTTGGCTAATTGCTGATGTGAGCCGACTAGCTGCCCCATTATGTGAGCTTAGGTGAGCGAAAGAAAACTGTGAATTATACTAGACCAACGATGAAGAGGGAGAGCAAAAGTTCTTGTAAGAAACTAACATACAATTTTAATAAAATCAAAAGGTCTTGGCTAACGCTGCATCTAAGAATGGCAAGGAATACAACGTTAAAAGAAGATATTGGGAGAAAATTAATGAAGATTCCTTGCACCAAAAGGGTGTGGGTAGGCTAACAATGGAATTTCTTCAATTTAAACATGAGCCCTGGCCTGAGAACTTTTTGAATCTTTTTATGCCTCTGTATGCTCGTGCTTTATATCTCCAGCTAAGATATGGTACTTTGCCTATCAATAGTTATACGGCTCACTGGTCATCTATTAATCCTTCAACTGATAGATGTATTCTCTGCCAACATTGTAAAGAAACAATAGAGCACATACTATTTTTCTGCCCTTTGTACAAGAGTCCCAGAGGGAGGTGAATCATCCCCCTCTGTAAAAATTTATAACTGCAGGACAGAGCTAATGCCACAAGAATCTGTATATATGATACATCCTTATTGGTAGCTACTTCAGTTACCAAATATTTATCAGAGGCTTGGTTCATTCGCCGTAGGTCTACTGTAGCCAAGGGCATTTGAGTCGGTTAGGCAATAGCCCATAGAGGGAGATTTAATAAGATATAATTGACATTGACGCCGTTTTTTCCCTTTTCTTTCATGTGGCTCTTTTAGGAATTCTATTAGAAACCAGCAGCCCTTTACATGAGCAGTAGAGACTCTATAAGTTTATAGAGACATTTTTTGCACTTTGGAATTTGATATGCTATTTTACAAAATAACTTATCTATGGAAGTGAATTTTATCTGTTTTTTAACTGCCTAAGGTCAGATCTTATGAAAGGAAATAGCTTTACTCATTGCTATGATAGACACAAGTCTTCATCACAATTTTTTATCTTTCTTATTCATCTATGTTTTATTTATTGTATTTTCACTATGATCAAAAGCTCAGTTCTGAGGATCTCACTGTTATATTTCTTTGATTGTGGGCTACTGGTATTACCAGCATTATGTATGATTGTTATTATGAATTTTAATATTTTTAAAATTATTATGTAAGATTGTTATTCTTGAAAATTTTAAATGGTCTAGAATTCTAGACCGAATGAACTTAAATAAAATAAAAACTGCTGGTGAAGTAGTTCATCCCTCTTAAATATTCTGTTCTTTAGTGCTGTGATTATTCTAGGGAATTATGACCCAGACCTGCCAAGAAATTATAGTTCTGACTTTACAATCGTAACATTAGAGGGAAGGAGAAACAGAAGCTCAGAGGAGAAAAAACAGAGGGGCAGCTCGATTGAGGCTCTCACTTTCATCGAGCCACTTCCTCCAGGAGTTTGTGCCACATCAGGATTACAGGATTACAAGAAGTCCAATAATGCCATACTTTTTCCACACAATCAAATATTGTCAGATAAAGTCTGGCAGAAAGTATGCAGGAAAATATCACAGCATTCTGGTATTTGCAGCCCTGGATATAGGAAGTCATGCAATATTACACATCATCACCATTTCTAAGGTGTGGTATCTCACAGTGCAAAACTCTGAAAATGATGGAGTACAACACTTGGTGTATACTGCATGTTGCAGTACAACTATTACTAAGTGTGATATTGCCATCCCAAATATCAGGGAACACATACTGACATTGTCAAATGGAATTCCCAGGGATCAATTTAAATCGCAATAGTGACAGGTTGACATAAAGTGCAAAGTAAAGTTAATGTAACAAATATAAAATTCAATGCAAAAGGAAAAGTAGTAGTCCTGTGGTTTATATTGCTGCCCCTGGCCAGTAATAGATTTTGCAAGAATGATTTGTTACTATGTTATAAAGGAAAACAACAATTCTCAACTAATGCCTAGATACAACCTCGTTTTTTCCTCGTAATGTTACAAAATAAAAAATGCTTGTCTGAAATCCTACTTTCAACTGTGGTTAGGAAACTAGCAATGAAACATATCTGGTGAGGGAATGAGCGATTTTCATACAGTTAAATATCAGACATCTACTCCCTTCCTAAATTTTGAAAGTCAAATACACTCACTGCAATCATGTTAACTGGAAAATATTGTTCTATGGGTGAAAACGTTGCAATAGTATGAATGAATGAATTAATGCACTTTGCTTATATAGCATTCAGCTACTCAAAGAGTGTCTCGGCGCTTAAGGTATGATCAGAGGAGAGAAACAGTGACCCGGACCTGCTCACTGATGCCAAAACTAGGCCTGTGTGTGGAGGTCCGCTCTGCTTGCAGAGCTAACACAGTTTTTGTAACGCCATGCTCAGCTTGGAGGGCGGAGTTTTCCCAAAAAATCTGCTAGCCCCACTAGCGGAGGAGAGCTCACCCGGTGTACACTGCAGCCCAGTATGGGCTGCACAGTGCAAGCACAGACAGTCTGCACTTTCTCTGTGCAGCCCATACTTGAGCTGCAGTGTGCACCGGAGCACAGAGGGAGGCATCCGTTGCGGAGTGGGTCTCGTCGCCATCGGACGACAAGGTGAGGAGGACCCCCGGAAAGACCCAGGCAAGTCTTTGCCGCTTACTCTCTTTTGTCGTTGTTTGTGCACACTGGTGCCCTGAATTCAGGCTAGGGCCATAGGCAGTGAAAGCTGCCATTTCAGGTCTCTTGTGCTCCGGCCTGCCCCGTGTTCACTGCACACAGGGCAGGCCTGTGCACAACAGGCATGGCAGCTTTCACTGCCCATGGCCCTGGCCTGAATTCAGGCCAGGGTCGTAGGCAGCGAAAGAAAGCTACCTTTTAAGGACTGTTGTTCACCGGCCTGCCCTGTGTGCAGTGCACATGGGGCTGACAAGGCCCGATCCTGCTTAGAGCTTCCGAGATGGGCGCATTCAGGAGGACTACGACTCTGCGGAATTTCACTGAGTTTTTTTTCAAATTTCACAGAGCTGGACTCCGTTTGCTCTGCATAGGCCTAGCTTAAACAGAAAGGATTCAGTTCTTCCCTAAATTTCACCAGAGAAGTGATTGATCTGTTATGAGTAGGAAGCTGGTTCCACACATTGGCAGCTAGGGCTGAAAAAGAAGAACTTCCACAATGCTGTCTTTTAAACCATGAGGCCACCAGTAAGCCAGCAGAACTAGAACGAAGAGGTTGTGCTGGGCGGTATTCCATCATCCTCTCATTCTGATACTTTGGTCCCCATTTATAGAGACCTTCATGAGCCAAAGTCAATGCCTTGGATACAATGTGTTGCCTTACAGATAGCCAGTGAGGTTTTCCTCTTACCAGAGACATCTTAGTGCACTTGGGAATTTTAAACAAAAGGCCAACCGCTATGTTCTGTAAAACTTGCAGTTGGTTCATCAAGTAGTCTGGCAGACCCAGATAAAGCGCAATGGCAAAGTCCAGTCTAGAGAGAATCAATGGTCTCACTACTGTCACCTGGGCTTCATGTGGGGGTAGAGTAGGAATTTTTTCAACAAATGCAAAATCCAGCAGCAAGACTTCACTACAGCTAATTCCTGAGCCTCAAATGAGAGTTTTGTGTAAGAAAAAAAAACAATCCCTAAATTTCTAGCAGCCAATGTGAGAGGAGGAGGGGTGGAGCCAACTTAGGCCAGGCTTCCATCCATCCAGGTGACAGATCATATGCAAATAATAGAACTTCCATCTAATTGGGATTACATTGTAGTTTATTAACTTTCAGCCAATCCAACACCACCACCATACAGCCTGTGAGTCTTCATCATAAGTGAGCAGAAGTTGAGTGTCATCTGCATAGGAGATGTCTCTGATATTAAAGGTTTCCTCCAACACCGCCAATGGAGCCATATAGAAGTTAAAAAAAAAGAGTGGTGCTAAGGGGAGAGCCCTGCGGCACTCCCCATGTCAGGCCCCTGACCTCAGATGTGAGTGGCTTAATCCAAACTACCTGCTCCTGATGAGCCAAAAAGGAACTAAGCCAGCCAAAAGCCATGCCAGTCACCCCAGGTGATCAAGCCTGAGCAGCAAGATGTTATGATCAACCATGTCGAATGCCGATGACAGGTCTATTAGCACCAGGGCAGCATTAAGGCCCAAGTCCAGACTAAGGGGGTCATTCTGACCTCGGCGGTAAAAGTCGCTTACCGCCGGCCAGAAGGCCGCCATAACACCGCTGCGGCCACGGTAAACCGCCACGGTCATTCTGACCCGCAACTGGCAAACCGCCAAAAACCCGACAGCCACAAAAATCCGCCACACCAAAGGTCAGCTGGAAACTGGCGATGACCAAACCTCCACCGTCACGCCAACAGAAATACGCCCATGCCATTCCGACCCACAAATCCCTGCAGCGGTCTTTCAACCGCGGTATTCCATTGGCGGTACACACCGCCGCGGTCAAAATACACACACCTTTACAAAACACATCCACATTGGATAATTCAAAATACACACACCTGAGACACATACACACACCACTCCCACACACCCAATCCAGTATAAAACACACACCCACATCACCCACAAACCCCTACGACCACAATTGCGAGTGAAGGACAGAGAGAGAGCACAGCATAGAGTACACCATCACACAGAGGCAAATCACAACATCACCCACACACTTTCCACGCACAAAACACCATACACCACCACACTCACCACACTCTACAACACATACACCACCCCTCACCTCATCCACACCACCCCATGGCACCCCAAAGACACCCCAGGTTCTCTGACGCAGAACTCAGGGTCATGGTGGAGGAAATAGTTCGTGTAGAGCCCCAGCTCTACGGGGAACAGGTGCAGCACACCACCATTGCCAGGAAGATGGAGCTATGGCAAAGAATAGTGGACAGGGTCAACGCTGTGGGACAGCATCCACGCAATCGGGACGACATCAGGAAGCGGTGGAACGACCTACGGGGGAAGGTGCGTTCCATGGTATCAAGGCACAACATTGCGGTGCAGAAGACTGGCGGCGGACCCCCACCTACTCCCCCAGAATTCACAGCATGGGAGGAGGAAGTCTTGCACATCCTGCATCCTGAGGGCCTCGCAGGAGTAGGCGGAGGAATGGACTCTGGTAAGTCAAATCTTCACTACTTCATTCCCCCCACCCCACCTGCATGCCAAATCATACCCCCACCCCCATCACACCACCTCCTTGCTAATGGCTCCCCATCACAACCCACCCATCCCAAAACCTAGCCCTGCATGCCTCCCCAAAGCATGGACACCCATCCCCAAAGCATGCCCACTGCACACACCCATCACCCCCACAAGCCACCATCACAAAAGCCCCCACAAGGGAATGCCAGCACTGGGGGACACGGCCACCCACCCATTACACGAAATGCCACACACAGAAGCAATAACCATACTCTTATACCCCTGCAGGACCCGAACGCCGCCACATAGGGTCCAGAGATGTCCATCCCACCCCCAGAAGAGGCCCCCAGTGATGACAGCAGCTCTGTCTCCCTGGACCCTGATGACCAGCCCTGACCATCGGGGACCTCGGGACAGTCGGTTCCCCACAGACAGCCACAGGCTACACCAGACCCAACCCCCTCTGGGAACACCAGCACAGCTCCCACCCAGCGGGCCCATGCCTCTGTCTCCAGGACACATCAATCAGCGGTGTGTCCACCACTACAGGGCACCCAGGTTGACCCACCACCCCAACAACAACAGGGACCTGGGGGCAGTGGTAGTGGGCACACCGTCCAGGGGACAGAGGCCCAGGGAAATAGGGGAACTGGGAGGGCTGCTGTGCGACAGGGGGGGGACAGGCCCAGGGAACCGACTCTCCAAGAGGCCCTCTCCTCCATCATGGGAGCATACCACCACTCCCAGGAGATGATGGCTGGCCAGGTTCCAGGAGATCCAGGTCATGCAGGAGCAACAGTACATGGGGTTCAGAGAGGAATTGAGGAACATTAGATCCGCAATGGGGACCATCGTCGTGGCCCTAACCCAGATAATCACCACATTGCGGGACCATGTGGCACCACAAAGGGCCCCTGTCACTAGCCTGGACCAGGAACAGCCTACCACCTCCGCCGGCGCTAGTGGACAGGAGGCCCCCACACAACGACAGGCCACCAGAACCCCACCTCCTGCAGAAGAAGAACCACCCCGCAAGCGGAACCTGAGATCTCAGAAGAAGACAGAGTAGGATTGCAAGACCCCCGCCAGCAAACGATACCCCCTGATATCATCCCACTGTCCCACATTGTCACCCTGTCCAACCTTGAACTGCCCCTGCTCCATCCTTCCACAGGCATATGGACAATGCACCTGTGCGACTGAGAACTGGACTCTGCCATGGACATTACTCCACCATCACCCATCCCCGTTTTACAATCATGTTCCATAAATTTAGCACTTGAATTAAATCACTTTTTGCACTAAAAAAATCTGGAGTCTGCTTGTAATTTGAACAAATGTATTAGACATAACGGTGCCAAAATGTTCAGTTACATTGTGATGACAACATACCACTGTCACACAGCTGTAGTCCATGGGCAAACAAAGCAGAGGTCACGCAGTGGGGCCCACAGCTCTGAAAACGGAAGGGAAAGTCACAACTCAGTTAACAGGAACTGGGTAGGGGGAACTCAGACAGTAGAGAGGCAGGAGACTTTAAGTAAATGTAAAATGGCGTGGTTGATTCGTACCTGTGTGCTACTGAAAATACTGTTGTATCACAGTGATACAACAGTCTGTGTCGTCCCCGTCGTCCTCTTCCTCTTCACTCTCCACAGGCTCCACAGCTGCTACAACACCACCATCTGGACCATCCTCCTGCAGGAAAGGCACCTGGCGTCGCAAAGCCAGGTTGTGAAGCATACAGCAGGCCACGATGATATGGCACACCTTCTTTGGTGAGTACATTAGGGATCCCCCTGTCATATGCAGGCACCTAAACCTGGCCTTCAGGAGGCCGAATGTTCTTTCTATAATCCTCCTAGTTCGCCCATGGACCTCATTGTAGCGTTCCTCTGCCCTTGTCCTGGGATTCCTCACTGGGGTAAGTAGCCACGACAGGTTGGGGTAACCAGAGTCACCTATTAGCCACACACGGTGTCTCTGTAGCTGTTCCATCACATAAGGGATGCTGCTATTTCGCATGATGTACGCGTCATGAACTGACCCAGGGAACTTGGCATTTACATGGGAGATGTACTGGTCAGCCAAACAGACCACCTGGACATTCATAGAATGATAACTTTTTCTGTTCCTGTACACCTGCTCACTGCCACTGGGGGAACCAAGGCCACATGTGTCCCATCAATGGCACCAATGATGTTGGGGATATGTCCAAGGGCATAGAAATCACCCTTCACTGTAGCCAAATCGGCCACCTCAGGGAAAACAATGTAGCTCCGCATGTGTTTCAGCAGGGCAGACAACACTCTGGACAAAACCTTAGAAAACATAGGCTGAGACATCCCTGATGATATGGCCACTGTTGTTTGAATGATCCACTTGCCAAAAAATGGAGTACTGACAGAACCTGCACCACAGGGGGAATCCCTGTGGGTTGGCGAATGGGGGACATCTGTTCTGGCTCCAGCTGGGCACACTGTATAGTGGCTCGGTCAAGTCTGTATGTAAGTATGACATGTCTTTCTTCCATTGTCGACAGGTCCACCAGCGGTCTGTACACGGGAGGATTCCTCCATCTCCTCGCAAGTCCCAGCGGACGGTGCCTAGGAAGGACAACATGGAGCACAGAGTCAAGCAACCCACAGGTACGTAACCACAGCTTGCACAGTACACGATTCGCTATGTATTGAATGGCTTGTATGATTGGCAATGCAAGGCCTAGGCCTGTGTGACGCAGTAGAAATTAAGCCATGTGGGCCCTTGAAATGGTGGCTGCCTGACCTGTGAAGTGTGACAATGGGATGTGAGGTCAATGCGCTGGCGTGGCACACCGTGGCGGTAGGCGGTCAAAGACCGCGGCGCAAAGCAGCATTGGTTAACATTGAACCCTATGGATCTCAGGAGCCAGTGACGATGTGCGCCGGCAGTCGCGGTATGCACCGCCGCGGTACGCACCGCCACGGGCGTGACCGCCATTTTCTAACTGCTTAATCACTCAAGACCTGATCATCCACAGGAGAGGACCTATACTGCAAGTGCTGCTGTGAACTCGGTCTGGAAGAGAAAATGGCTGCTGCGACTGGGGAAAGGGCCCCTGCCTTCACATCTGAGGAATTGGATAAACTCGTTGATGGGGTCCTCCCGCAGTATGCGCTACTCTACGGTCCTCCAGACCAACAGGTAAGTACACTGGGAGCACGTAGTATGGGCTATGCCTGTGTTGAGTGGGGTGGATGTAAGATGGTGGGGAGGGGTGCGAATGGGGAGTGCAACGTACGACAGATGAGAGCATGTGCCACATGGCAAGGTTGGGGAGGGGGTGCCACTCACATCGACCATGCAGGAAAGTGATGATATTTCTTGTTCCATCCTGTCCATGTCACATAGGTCAGCGCCCATCAGAAGATCGACATTTGGCGTGCCATCGCCAAGGACGTCCGGGCCCTGGGGGTCCACAACAGACGGGGCACCCACTGCCGTAAGAGGTGGGAGGACATCCGCCGCAGGAGCAGAAAGACCGCCGAGGCTCTGCTGGGGATGGCCTCCCAACCTAGGAGGGGTGCCACACGGCAATTGACCCCCCTGATGTCCCGGATCCTGGCTGTGGCCTACCCCGATTTGGATGGGCGCGTGAGGACATCACAGCAGACACAAGGGGGTGAGTATCAGCACATTCTGCTATATTAGCGCACAGTGGAGGTGTCTGGGTGGGGGAGGAGGGTTGTGGCTATCTCTAGGCCAGGGCGGTTTCTGTAGGCTAGGCCCCTCCGTTAGGCATGGCCCTGTGCCCCGCCCCCCAACTCTGTAGGGTGCTAAGTACAGATATCCATGGTTGGGCCTCACCTATGTGTGCATTTGTCGTCCATTGACTTGTAGGCCAAGTCACAATAATTGAGTAGTGTACCCCGAGTGCGCGGCGTAGTGCAGGGGGCTTCTGTGTCTGTCCTCTCCGCCAACGGTGCCACCAATGCATGCACTCAACATGTCTTTCTTTCTTCTCCCCCCCCTTTTTTGGTTTTCCTGTTCATGTGTGCATTAGCATCATCAGGCGGAGGAGAAGTGGCATCGGCGCACGAGGGAGCTGCATCTCACATGGCACGGAGGGCCATACAACCGACTCAGAGTACACCAGTGAGACGGAGGGCGAGGGGGGCTCCACAACGGGGACCCGTGGAGACGTCAGCGACACCGACACGTCCTCGGAAGGGAGCTCCCTTGTGGTGGCGGCACCACCCGTGCCCACCGCAACAACAGGTACAGCCGCCACCCAGCGCACCAGCCCGCCCTCCCAGCAGCCCCTCAGCGTTCGCCCCGTGCCCGCTCGGCCAGGAAGCCGGGCATCTCCTTCGCCCCTGGCACCTCAGGTCCTGCCCCAGTCACCCCTGCTGCCCTCAGTGTGGAGATCATTGACCTCCTCCAGACGCTCATTGTTGGGCAGTCCACCCTTTTGAATGCCATCCAGGGGGTAGAAAGGGAGGTGCATCAGAGCAATGCATACCTGCAGGGCATTCATTCGGGTCAGGCTGCCCATCAGCGATCGTTCAACGCTCTGGCCTCAGCACTGACGGCAGCAATTGTCCCTGTGTCTAGCCTCCCCCCTCCAACTTCCTCAATCCAGTCCCACTCCCCTGTTCCTCTGCCTATCCCAGACACACCTACAGACCAGCCTGCACACACCTCAACACCCAAGGGCAGCTCATCCAGACATAAGCACCACAGATCACACAAGCATTCACCCAAGCAACATCCACATGCAGACATGCCAATAGCCACTGCCTCCTCTGTGTCCCCCTCCTCCTCATCTCCCTCCTCCCTCCCTGTGACGTCTCCACTCACACCTGCATACGCACCACCATCAGCCAGTACGTCCATCACCACCACACCCACAAGAACAGTCCGCACACGTGCAGTCACCATCCCCACTGCCATTTACACGTCCCCTGTGTCCTCTCCCACTGTGTCTGTCACCCCCTCTTCCAAACCACACAAACGCAGGCAGTCACCCACCCAACAGCCATCCACCTCACGACAGCGTCCAGCACAAGCAGCTGCACCCAAAGACAGCACACTTGACTCTCCTACAACCACATCCTCTCCCTCCACTCCCATACCCACTGCACCTACCCTTCCCATTGCTCCTAAAAAGTTGTTCCTCTCCAAAATTAACCTCTTTGCATCACCTGACCCACCCCCTCCATCTCGTAAGAGTCCGAACAGCACCTCAGCCACCACAAGCCCTGCACCTACTAGGACCATCGTTCAAGGCTATTGGAGTCCACCAGCTCCTAGGGCAGGAACATCGGCCAGCAGCAAGGGGACAGCCAGCCCACCCCCTGGGAAAAGAACCAAAAAAGGGAAGGGCCGGCGCGACAGGCCTGAGACGGCTGCCCCCAAGGACACCACCCTTGCACCGTCACCTGGCCCATCCACAAAGGGAGGCAAGGGCCCCAGAGATTCCGCCAAGGGGGGCAAGGGCAGCAGGGCGGACAAGTCCGGCAGCAGGCGAGCTGCCCAGGAGGGCCCCACCAGCCCCATTTGGGGTGTGACGGAGGACACCCAGGGGCCCAGGAGTCCTACACAGGAGGGCCCCGCAAGCGATAGGTCGGATGGCGACTGAGCGGGAATGATTGCCCAGATCTGGTTCCCTAGGAACACAAGAGAAGCACAGCTGAACAGGGCCCCGCCGTGAGAAGCACCGCTGAACAGGGCCCCGCCGTGAGAAGCACCGCTAAACAGGGCCCCGCCCAGAGAAGCACCGCTGAACAGGGCCCCGCCGTGAGAAGCACCGCTGAACAGGGCCCCGCCGTGAGAAGCACCGCTGAACAGGGCCCGCAGTCTCTGCACCGCTCCGCTGGGCCCCGCCGTCTCTGCACCGCTCCGCTGGGCCCTTCCTCTCAAGCACCGCTCCGCTGGGCCCTTCATCTCAAGCACCGCTCCGCTGGGCCCTTCCTCTCAAGCACCGCTCCGCTGGGCCCTTCATCTCAAGCACTGCTCCGCTGGGCCCCGCCGTCTCTGCACCGCTCCGCTCCGCTGGGCCCTTCCTCTCAAGCACCGCTCCGCTGGGCCCTTCCTCTCAAGCTCCGCTCCGCTGGGCCCTTCCTCTCAAGCACCGCTCCGCTGGGCCCTTCATCTCAAGCACCGCTCCACTGGGCCCCGCCGTCTCTGCACCGCTCCGCTGGGCCCTTCCTCTCAAGCACCGCTCCGCTGGGCACTTCCTCTCAAGCACCGCTCCGCTGGGCCCTTCCTCTCAAGCACCACTCCGCTGGGCCCTTCATCTCAAGCACCGCTCCGCTGGGCCCCGCCGTCTCTGCCCCGCTCCGCTGGGCCGTTCCTCTCAAGCACCGCTCCGCTGGGCCCTTCATCTCAACCACCGCTGGCCCATTGGCAGGGCCGGATCTGTGTCGGGCAGGGCTTCACGAAGCACTCTGGGCACCATGCCTCCTCCATAACCAGTGGAGTCTGTAATCCACCAGATGGACTGTGGCTTTGCACTCCCCAGGATGGTACAGTGGGCAACCCACCCACTGTAGAGACTTGAGAGACTCTGGCTTTGCACTCCCCAGGATGGTACAGTGGGCAACCCACCCACTGTAGAGACTTGAGAGACTGTGGCTTTGCACTCCCCAGGATGGTACAGTGGGCAACCCACCCACTGTAGAGACTTGAGAGACTCTGGCTTTGCACTCCCCAGGATGGTACAGTGGGCAACCCACCCACTGTAGAGACTTGAGAGACTGTGGCTTTGCACTCCCCAGGATGGTACAGTGGGCATGGAGGCCCCTCGTGGATCAGGCGTCGTGGACTCATGTGGCTGAGGTGCCCCCCCTTCCCTTCCCCCTGAGGTGCCTGTGGTTTTATTATCTGATGCCCCAGCAGTGTTCTCTCCAATGGAATCGGGTCTCGTGTGTGGGCTTTGCCCATGTGTTAATGCACATTGGCCCACGAACAATGGCATGTACCCAATATGTGCCGGACTTTTGGACTATGTATACATTGTTCATGTTGTGATTTATTTTAAATATCTCATATTTCACTTCAGTTCAAATATGCTTTAATATACTTCTATTTTAATGATCATTTTATTTTGTCTTTGAATTATTCCGGGGGGCTTGGGGGTTGTAAATCTGACTTGTTGCTCTGCTTTGGTGTGTAGGGATTTGGGGGGGGGGGTCGCGTATGTGTGTGCCCGTTACCTTTTCTCCTCCCCCCTCCCCTGTGTCGTAGGTGCAGTACTCACCGTTGTCTCCTGCGGCGGCGTTCATGCTCCTGGTAGAGGAGCAGGTATACAATCGCTGGTAGGATGTTTAATTCGGGTTCCATGCTGTCCAGATTGCTCGTGGAGTGTATAAAGGTGAGCGTTTTCCCGTTCGTGGTCTGTTTCCGCTGTGTTTTTATCGGCGGGGCTCCCGCCCCGGAAAAGGTGGCGGATTGGTGGGTCGTGATAGGGTGGGCGGTACATTGTCTGCCGCCTGTCTGTTGGCGGTGACCGCCGCGCTGTTTGTTTGCCCCGCCGTGGCGGTCGGGGTGTTAAAGTGGCGGGCTGTGTTGGCGGTTCCCGCCAGGGTCAGAATTCCATTTTTTTTACCGCCTGCCTGTTGGCGGGTTGGCCGCCGCTTTAACACCGACCGCCAGGGTCAGAATGACCCCCTAAATCTGATTGACTCAGTGATCTCAAGTAGTCCTGTCTTGTTGCGGTGTCTGGCTCTAAACCACGATTGCGAGGCATGAAGCAAGTTGTTCTCGTCCAGGAAAGAGGTGAGCTGTTGATTCACCAATCTTTCCAGGACCTTAGCCGTTGCTGGCAGTAGGGAGACAGATCTAAAATTTGACAACGAGTCCAGGTCGGCGTTGGCCTTTTTAAGAGGAATGACATTAGTGAGCTTTCATTTCTTCTGGATATATATTCCCGAAGAGAGTCCTCAAAAAGCTGATAAAAAAACTGGGCCAATAATATCTGCTACAGATTTCAGCATATAATGGGGGATGGGGCCTGAAGGTGCTCCCAATTTACAGTGGCCGAAGGCAGAAACCACCTCGGCCACAGACAGAACCAGAAATGGGGACAATTTTGGGCCAGAAGGACTGATGCCCACCCAAGCCGCTTTCCCAGCTCCAGAAAAATGTAATGAGCCAGAATTATTCACCTGAATTTTGAGGACCTTATCCTCAATAAAAACACTGAGGCGGAAAGAGTCTGACTAGGCTGTATGGGGGAGAGGATGATTTTGGGTTTTGTAAATCTTGTCACAATTTAAAAAATCTCTTAATTCATTGAGTATAGAATGTGCTCTGGGCCTTCCTAATATTTTTATTAATGCCTTTTTATAGATAGCTTTATCTGCTTCCAAGTATTGACTATACCAAATTGTTTCCAGCTTTTTACATGCCGCCCATTTTTGGGCTAACTCCATCGAAAACCAGTGGGCAGAGAAAGTCATTGCAGGTTTCTTCATTCTTCTTATAGGGGCGACTAGATTGGCTTTCTCAAGCCACTTCTTAGTTGCCAAATCTTTCTCCATCACTGAACTGGGCAATTCCGGTTTTGATTCCATCAAACCTTTCCAAGGTCCACCACAGCTACCCTTCTCCAAACCCTGTCTTCACTCATGAGCATAGATGGGTGCAGCTGCTTAGCTTGAGCACACTCCCATAAAAAGGTAGTATGGAACGATCTGACCATGGCACAGGAAATGGGGTATCCCAATATTATTAGACAGTGGCTCCCAATTCAGTTTTTCAATTTATTAACAAGAGCATCGAAGCCTTATTTCATTCCTTCCATTATCAAAATTTTCAATAGAGCACAGGAAAATAGTGGAGACTCACTCACTAAAGATCGACACATACACATCATCATTCATGTGCTCAAAGTTCAAGCCCTTGTCTGATGATGTGAGAATGCTGCAAGATGGCTTAAAATAAACCTTCATATCCTGAATTCTGTGTAGAAGGTGGCATACCTGAAAATGATCAGTGAACCTGAAGTTAGAAACATGTGACATCATAAGGGTTGCCCAAAAGAATGATTCATCCTTTTTGGTGCTGCCACTTAACGTTTACTGCTGTATGAATGAGATGGCCATCTTAGATGGCTTTACAATGGCTTGTATTGCTAACAGAGCCTACAGTAGGCATTAGTCTAGAGATCAAGAAAGTATTAATAGAAATGATGCAGAAATAGAAGAAGATTTTACATAGAGCTGCAGCCAAATTCACCCGACCCATATATGACTCACTGACAGAACAGTAAAATATCCTGAATTAAGTGATTGATAGATATCAACTGGATATTTTACTCAAATTGTTTAGAAATGCATCAATATGTTATGGCATGCTTGCCAGCATGACTGTAATATTCCTCTGAAGCTTCCGGTTATCAACTCTTCCATGGCTTTTGTTTTGTTCTATGATACCATGCTGATCACCCTGGGGTTGGGGAACCAACACTGTACCCACCCACCCCCGTTATTCCCAGAGCAACTGTGTCCTTAATAGAGGGCCCAAGGAGCCTAGAGATGCTCCCTCTTCCTTCCTACTTGTGAAGCAAGATGGTGCTGTCCCAGCTTATAAAACTGTAAGGAAACACTTGATTGTGTTTGAATTGGGTGTGGTAGCAAACCAACCTGATTGTCCAGGTGGCTTTGTTCTCCTGGGGCACCCACACAGATGGGAGTGTCCTCAGCAAGGCAGAGGACTACTGAACAGGTTGGCAGTCAGATCTGATGATGGTGTCCTCCCATATGGTTTAAAACACTGTAGTATAGGGACTCTTCAATGCAGACCCCCAGACTATTCAACAAGCGAATGGGTCCAGGCATTTGTCAGGATGGAAAAATGGTCCTCCTGTGATCCCTAACACTAGCCTCTTATTTAATCAATTATGTATTTCTCAGAAAAGTTGTGCGAGGAAAGAAAGCCTATCAGTGGATCCCAGAATTTGTCCTTTTGACCTTGTAAAAGAACAGGCACATTCAGTATTAGAAACTGGTGTCAGGTTTAGTTTGTCTTAGTGCGATGAATAATTGTTTTGTCCTTATTATGTGTTAAATTTTTAAAAACATAAGTGAAATGTAGTTGTGGTCACTACAAAGAGCACACAAAATACGCATGCAGCACAGTCATATTTAGCTCCTCACCGAGCGCTGCATATTGTTAATAGAGTAATAACATAGGCCCATATTTAAAAGAAAATGATGGAGCACGACGCTGCGCCAACATTGGAAGCACCGTGCTCCGTCATTTTCACAACGCAGGGATGCATCATATTTAATTGCATACAGCACACCCCTGTGTTGTCCCCTGCACTGGAGCTCAATTGAGCTGCCTAGCGCCAACGCAGGCATGCTTGCACCATCATGCAAGGATGCCTGTGTTGAGAGGTTTGATTGTTTATGTGTGGGAAGGTGTCCCTTCCTGCACATAAGCAATCACTAATGGTGTTTTGGTACTTCTGTGTGTGCTGCAGAATGTGCCAAAGCATAATTTTGAAATGATTGTTTATGTGCAGGAAGGGACACCTTCCCACACATAAACAATCATGTCTGGCATTTTGCTCTTTCTATGCGTGCTGCAGAATGGAAAAAACGAGAAGCAATAAAAGTATTCCTCCTCATTCCACCCTGGGGTGGCGTTACATTTTGCCGCTGCCTCAGATTTACAAATCTCGTAAATCTGAGGCAGCATCAAAATGCAATGGGTGTTGCTGTGGCATGCCCACAGCAACACCCATTGCACGACCCTTCCACGCAAAGGGTGTGTGATGGGCCGTATTTACAAGGTGGCGTTAAGCCCAAAAGGTGGCTTAGCGCAACCTTATAAATACAGAGCAGGGCATTGCACCACCAGTGTATCACTAAAAGTGACGCTCCAGTGGCGTTAGGGGCTCTTAAATAAGCTCCATAGTGCTTTAACAATGTGATATGAAGGGAGTAATAAAACAAAATCAATTTAAACGTTTCCACGCCTTACATACTTTTGATCAGGTCCTCCTCTTTGACTTTTAGGGAATACTCTTGACCTTAGGCTTCCCACTAGTACTCCCTTTGTCCAAGATTCCTGAATAAAGAGGGGTCCCAGTATATTGTTTACATTGTGCCAGATATTGCAGAGATGTTTAGCATTTATCGAGTATATACCTTGCCGCTTACTGTGAAACATCCTTTTTCAGACTCTTATTGTGAATAACTACTTCCGAATGGAATATTACTGGCAACCACTATGTGGAGTCACTCTGCACTAATATTACACGCAAAGATAGTGTACTGCCATTTGTTAAATTTTGTTTTGACCAATGACTTTGTGTTTCACCACTGCGCATATTAGTTGCTCAATGTTCACCAGTAGCACATGGTATGTTTTGTTCAGTTGAGCCGCCTATGGGCTTTGACATGGCATTAGCCATTACTTTCTGTATTCAGTTTAGCCGCCTATGGGCTTTGACATTGCATTAGTCATTACATTCTGTATTCTGCCTATTGGCTTTGACATGGCATTAGCCATTACTTTCTGTATTCAGTTGAGCCGCCTATGGGCTTTGACATTGCATTAGCCATTACATTCTGTATTCTGCCTATTGGCTTTGACATGCTGTATCCAGTCTAGCCGCCTATTGGCTTTGACATTGCATTCCTATTGGCTTTGACATGATGTATTCAGTTTAGCTGCCTATTGACTTTGACATGCTATTAGATATTCTGCCTATTGGCTTTGACATGATATTATATATTGCATTTTATATTCAGCTTAACTGCCTTTTGGCTTTGACATGATATTATACATTGCATTTTGTATTCAGCTCAGCTGCCTATTGGCTTTGACATGATATTATACATTGCATTTTGTATTCAGCTCAGCTGCCTATGGGCTTTGACATGATATAAGACATTGCATTTTGTATTCAGCTTAGATGCTTATTGGCTTTGACATGACACTAGACATTGCATTTGATATTTAGGTTAGCTGCCCATTGCCTTTAACGTGGAGTTAGACATTGCAGTTGAGAATCCAAGCTGTATTTTTTCAAGCTGTGTTTTTGCACAAGAGAACCAAGATGTTTTTCTCACAGTAGACTAGACATGATAAGAGAGAGTACATGGGTGTTGTTTTTTCTTCGCTTGAGCTTGGGAACAGGAGTAGTCTTGGAGACCTGGCCAGTCTCCAAAAGGCTTGCTCAGTTTCCCAGGTCTGAGAGGAGGGGGCACACCTTTGTAACAAATGTAACAGGCTGCAGAGAGTCAGATTCGAATCTGCCGGACCTCGTGCTGGAGCTTGGCGCCAGCTGCCAGCAATCCCGTGTGGGTAGATGAATCTCTTTCTCGCGGCTGACAGGGGTCATCAGCTTGCAGACCTTAGAAAGATGAAGCTGTAGATAGTTCCCACACGGTGAAGTATTTGTTTTGCTTTGCATTCAATATCTTATAAATATAACCTGCTGTGTATATTGCAAACTGATATATTTTGTTTGATTAACGCGGACTTGAAAGCTACTAATTCGTCATTCATAAATATTGTGGTTGGGGAAGAATTAACAACAATAAAAGTCTTCCTTGACCTCAGAAGTGCATTTCTGTTGTGTTATGTTAGTGCTTAGAAACTAGATAAGAGGAAAGCACTACAGATAGTACAAAGATTTACAAAAAATTCATTTGAGCTTTACATCCTGTTTCGGATACTGCAGCCAAGTGCCTAGAATTGCTCTAGACCTACAACTGTTTTACACTTGGAAATTACATATACGGCCAACTAACTGATGACTGATGACTAACTGATGACGTGCCACCTGTGATTACGGAAGATTGTGAAGGCTGCACTAAATAGTTCATATTATCCTGATTTGGACTTTCAGAGAACAGGACTGCATAGAGTTCCACAGACGCTTTGATGCATTTCACCTAACCATCAGTCTCAAAATGATTTTTCATCAGACCCAGTACATTTTCTGGACACTATGATCCGATTAAAATACCCAACCAGCTACACACTACAGCACACCAGAAACCAACAGACGGGGCAAGGTAACTGAAAAGTGACATATTTTACCTGAAGCACATAATGAATGCTACAATATTAAGACAGGCTCTATGATTCAACCGCAATACTCAGATATATTAGAATAGGATGAAATCATGAAGGATTTGAGATTCAGAAAAAATTGACACAATCACAGAACTGTGGATAAACAAATCCACTGAGCAACATGGATCTTAGAATACAAAGCAGAGGAAGCTGAAAGTATGGCTCAGTAATAGCATACAACCCCCAGATAAAAACCCTCCACAAGGTTGCTGGGGGATTACAGTCCATTCACATCACAATGTGTGAGCTTTCCAGATATGCTCCTACTTCTATTCCAACCACTCACTACCCACTCTCAAATTATTTTTTATTATAACAATCAAATTCAATTGACTTTTAAGGGAGAATGTGAGAATAAGATGCAAAATACAATGAAGACACAAGTCACTAGAAAAGACAACAAAATATATAGAAAATTAAACTGTGTCTTAGACATTGTGATGTACTTAATCATACATATGACATATTTAGGAAATTGTTATTATGTTGGAGAATCCTTTCAAGCACCACATACGTTTTTTGGGGGACATCATGGCATCCAAGGCCTAAAGAATGCAGTACACAAAGGTAATTGACGAGTTTCTCATGGAAAAGAAGACTTTTAAATATAAATGCATACAACTGATTAATACACTGAGAGACAGTTTTAACCAGCACCACAGTTTCAGGAGTCACTATCTGGGCTATAAACTTCCATCCCCTTCCTTCTACACTCAGAGATACACAGATTGTGACACCCCAACACTATTCACTAAGGCAGTCATCAGACATATGATTGGCCCTGCCCCAGACCTTCCGGCCAACAAAGATATTGACCTAGCATGTACCTGGATTCGCCTAAGCCTGCCCAGCCTTCCAGACTCCTCAATATAAAATGCAACTTACAAAGGATGGGGTTGCATACTGGTTCAAAAAGTCCTTGTTAATTGAAATGCAACTTACTGTGCCCAAACTCTGATAGCAATACAGGTGCATTGACCTGACATACAGCCAAATTTGCACAGTCCCTAACCCCTAGCTGCACATATTTCGGCCTCGTACACAACTGACCCCCATCTAAGCCCCATCAACCTTCAGTAATCAAAAGCAGGACAGATGACTAACAATGCCTAGGTCTGCCATCCTCTTGAATCATTAACTTAACATGTTACTTATTCTGACCATGTCCTACTCTTATTTTCTTACACCAGCGGAGTTTGTAACCAACTGCATACCAAATTCCACAACCCCACCAGCCTTCAAGAGGAACTGATCTAACCTGACTGATTTCACTCCAAATGTAAAATCCTTCCCTTAGCCAGACAGTCTGCCATAATATCTGACTCAACAGACACTAGATCTGGGGCTCAGGGTAGGTCTACCACAGAGGTTGACTTTTAATTCTGCTCTACAACAGACTGGATAGCCTCTCAGAAACACCTGCAAGGCATATTCAGGACTCCTATCCATACTTATCAGCCTTTTAGAAGTGAAACTGCTTCCTGAAAGCATCATCAAAGCATATCTATGTCTAAAATATGCCAGACATAAAGAACAACCTAACACTTGGTAAAGGTTCTACAAAACATGCATTTATGTTTGTGCTATACTTATCTTTTCTGTGAATAAATAAAACAGCAAGATATGTGCTTTAAGAACTAAAACATTGCTACAGAGATTGATGAGTTTTTAGGATGCAGCGTATAGGAGACTGACAATATAGTTTCCCTATATTTATTTCTGTGTGTGAATTACAAAGTTGAAATTCTGACTGCATAGGATAAGGTTAATCCAAGACTTGCAGGCTGACATCTCTTAACTTCATTTATAAGGAGCTGGAGATAAGATATTTGGCTTGGTGAACAAAAAGTTGTGAATGTGTTTTTCAAAGTTAATTCATAAAACCATTTGTTAACAATATTTTATTTGGTAAGTTTGATATAGATAGATAGATAGATGGATAGATAGATAGATAAATAGATAGATGGATAGACTGAGATAGATAGAGACAGAGAGAACAAGCACACATGAGAGAGAGAAAGAGAGAAAGAGAGAGAGAGAAAGAGAGAGAGAGAGAGAGAGAGAGGGAGAGAGATAAAGAGAGCCAGATTACTTAACAGGTTAATGTATCATATGGTCAAACATTGCATGGAGGGAGTTCTGGTGACAACATAAAGCATGAGGCTGAAGACTAAGGGTCTGATTACGAGTTTGGCGGTGTGACATATTGGCAGCGACAGTCTGACCACCGTCGGGGTGGCAATCAGACCACCAAATTACTATGCATGCAGTTCCATAGACCAAAGACAGCCGCTGTCCCGCTGGCACCACCAGGCAGTGAAAGACCGCCATGAG
This sequence comes from Pleurodeles waltl, assembly GCF_031143425.1. Lineage (NCBI taxonomy): Eukaryota > Metazoa > Chordata > Amphibia > Caudata > Salamandridae > Pleurodeles > Pleurodeles waltl. Next base: position 450,515,895 of record NC_090448.1, on the reverse strand, counting down.
ACAGGCCAATGAGGCAATCGGAGCCACTGTTTCCGCCGGACAGATTATGATGTTGCCTTTCACCAACGTGACTGTGGCAGTCCAACCACCATATCCTACCTGGCAGAACAGAGGTATAAAAGGCAAGAACTCACCTGTAGGGAGTGTCACACATCTTGTGCTGTCACGGAGCTGATCCTTCATGTTCTGCCGCCTCCGCTACTGATAGATGGAGCCCAAAATCAATGCGCCATGGACGCAACCAACAGTAAGGCAAAACACCTATCTGTGTCCTTAACCTCAACAGCATATTGACGCGCCATCATTGTCCTGGTATGGGTGCTGTGCTTCATGAACCTAGTTAGATTTTCTGTGTCCAGGGTTGGAGTTGAACACAATGTATTACCCAATCACAGCAACATGTTGCCCCTTTGGGCAGGTCACTGACCCTGCACTGCCACAGTCCACAAAACCAAACGTCTGTGCACATCCTAGTTTCAGGGACAGTGAAGTGTACATTACATTGTGTCACACAACAGCAAAACCACATCAGTATCACATCCTACTATTTGAATTGACATCCTCACATAGCACACATGCCATGAATTGCTGACATATTGAAGACACATATGTGGACCTAAACAGGCCTTCCATGCAAAATCCCTTTAATTGACCAATACATATTACTCACATTGCAAGAGAATGTAAGGTATGTGCGATGCACAATATTTTGGGAGAAAACTATCCAAAGCTCACAATGTAAACAATACCTTTAGATTAGGAATGGCAGCATTGGGGACTAGGAAGGATGCAGTCCTGGGACACATTTCACTTTGCACATGCCCATAAAACACTATTTGCACAGGAACTGATCCCTCACGTATCACAGGAAAAACAATTGTAGAACTAAGTGCCATGCCTATGTACCAAAAGAGTAAGTGCAAGTCAAGAAAGCAAACACAAAGGCAACAGCATGGGTCACATATGTAGATGTAGTAGCTTAAAGAAGTAGCTTAAAGAAACACACGTGAAAATGGACACATGGTCATTCAAATGCATAGAAAGGTAGCACAATTGTACACCACCCATGTGTGGACAAACAAAACTCTAGCTTGCATACAAGATATGAATGTCCAATCTACATCAGAGGGACAAATCTCACACAGTACTTGTTGACATTGGCCAAGCCAAGATGAAATACTTACCATATCAAACAAAACACAATGCAATGACACCCCAATTAAATAACCACCCACATATCCATCCAGTGTACAACTACCCTTGTCCTGGTTGACACGAGCACTGCCCCAAAAATCAGATCTTGACAACCACAGCAAATGAAACAGCAATCAGGGTGAATTATACACAACTGTAGGCATACATCACAAATTACTCAAGAACAGCAAAAAGGCAGAAACGTAATGGCAGGACAAATGTGTGCCCAAAAACACCTTGGGCTTATTAACTCCAGAGTAATGAGTATTAAAGACCATTGGCTAGTCCATTAGAAAGTCTCTGCACAGTGCTGTGCACAAGCTTGACTCTGATCACTGCCAATGAACCTCCACAGGAAGAGGCATAAAGCGGGCATGCAGGCACCTCAGGGATCATTTTTAGGTGGGGTGGAGGTCAGATTTGGGATGGATGGGTTACTGCAAGTCACTCCCTGATGCACGTCAACAGGCAACAAACCTTCACCATTTAACGTGCGCAAAACTCTTTGCTAAATGATTTTACATCAATAGCATGGAAATGCACATTGAGAATACAAACTATAGTCCTACCTGTCATGTACTTCATTGCTTCTGCAACTGTACATGCCAAATTACATGGAATGATGAGGGAGGGTATATGTGAGCCATCATTCAATGGTGACACACTCCTGTCTGTGGCACTACATGAACTGTAGTGCTGTCACATAAGTCCAATTCAAAACACATGTTGGACTGCACACATACGTGAGAGGATCAGACCTCATCCCATAAAGACAGGTAGACCATGAATGAAACAACAGTGAACATGATATATCAAAAATGAAGGGTATTTTAAAGAAATAGATGTCTGCACTCATCTGTTAGTTCTGTATAATTTGTCGGGGTTGTTCTTTAAAAAAAAGATCCCGGGTGCATCAAGGTGTTGCCCTCTGATCATGGGCATTCATCAGACATAAATGAAAGGCATTCCTCCGAATCGGGGGAAACTTCTCTTAAAATGCACTCTTAGTCCCAAAGCATTTCAGGCCCAGGGTAATGGTTTCCTCAAGCAAAATGATTGAGCCCTGAAAAGCAAGTCAATGCATTCGGACTAGTTAACACATGGAAAAGGACGATTTTTAAAAATTTAACTAGATTCATTCCATGATGTTGTAATGGTTTGGATGAATACAAAAGAATGATATTATGAATAAGGAATAAATATCAACTGCATTTGAAGTTTGATATTTCAGTTGTGGAATACTTATTGGATGAATGATTGACAAGGCTTAGGGCCAGATGTATCATGCATTTTTGTGATCCCAAACTGCTCGAGTGGGCCGTTTGGGATCGCAAAAAATGCATTTTGGTATGTATGAATGCCAATTTGTGATAAGGGAACTTACTACTTACTACTGAATCGCAAATTGGAATTGCAACTACATATCGATTCAGTATTTGACAGGGGGTGTCAAGGGCGGCTTAAAGTAGGTGGTAACACATTCGCAAGCGGGAAGGGGTGATTGCATGAGAAAATATTTTTTAAGAGCCTACTCTTAAAAAGTGAAAAAATAACCTTTTAATTTTTCTTTTTTAAACGCATCCAGTTTTCCTTTAAGGAAAAAGGGCTGCATTTAAAAAAAGAAACAAAAAAAAAATGTGCTTTATTTAAAAACAATCAAAGACAGGATGGTCTGCTGAGCCCAGCAGGCCACCATCCCTGTTATTATAGCCATTCACAATGGGTTGCATTTGCAACCTACCTCATGAATATTAATGAGGTAGGTCAATGTGTGAGCCATTGGGAATCGCTAAATGAAACTCCTGAAGTTTCATACATTCAAATAGCGATTACGTAATTGTGATCTGCAGATAATCACAATTGGTAATTGCTTTTTGGATAAATGATACATCTGGCCCTTAAAGACTTGGGGGCAAATTTATACTCTGTTTGAGCCAAATTTGCGTCATTTTATTTTATGCAAATTTGGTTCAAACTCAACTCCATAGTTGTATTTTGACGTTAGACATATCTAACGTTAAAATATAGGAGTTTGCACCATTTTTTGGATGCGTGCACCTACCTTGCACCAATGAGATGCAAGGTAGGCATTCCCATCCAAAAAATGGTGCTTTCCCTATAGCCCCATATTTATCCCCCTGTGCTAAAATGACGCACGGTGGGAGGAGGGGATAAATAATGACACTAAGCTTGCTTAGCACCATTATTTAATGCTTGGGTCAGACTAGGCGTTAGAAGATCTTTGGACACATTTCCATTATTAAACACCATATAATGGGTCCACATGTGCCGTCCACAAGCTCCAGAAACACCCCTACCAGAGGGACAGCGGAGGATGGGGGACCCATCCCGTGTAAGTCCAGTTAAGGATTTGTTTAATTCATTTTTTTTGCCATTGGGGGCCCTACCTTCGGGCCCCCCGCATGGCACAGGATGCAATGGCCATGCCCATGGGACACTTCTCCTCTGTCCTGGCCACTGGGGTGGTGGGCATGGCTCCTGTCTTTCCTCGGACATGAGTCATGTTTTTGGTGGTTGTGCACCAGGAAATGGAGCTAATCTGGTTAGAGGCATTTTTTGCCTCTTACCAGGCTAGAATCATTTTCTAACGCACAACCCCCTCCTTTAATACTGCCAGCCGGCTAGCGTCTTTATTTAAGAAGCTCACCCTAGCCTAGCGCCGGCTTGCGCCATGCAATAAATACGGCACCAGGATGGTGTTGTGAAATGATGCAAGCCGGCGCTAAACTTTTTACTGCAAAACTGCATTAGCGCAGTTGTGAGGCAAAGAGTATAAATATGGGCCCTGGTGTGTTACTTTTCTAAGGTAGTGAATTTAAGAGACATTTCCTCAGTTCAGAAAAGTGAAAGGTACATATGCTAACATATAGGCACAAGGAATGATGGCAACAGTGTTTTCACCAAATTCATGTCACTAGACATTCACTACTAACCGAGGGTAAGTATTGTTCTGTGACTGCACTCAGAGGGCAACGTGTGCTATGTCACATGTATGATGGCCACTTTCACATGACAGACAGTGGTGAGGCACTAGCACCCATGACACATTGAAGACAAGTGGCCTGTGGAGGACAGATGCCAAAGTACTCACTTGAGCAGAAAACATGACTGAGTACAGTAATCTATTACTTCATGTTGTTTGGGCTGACACACTGAAGACAAAGGCGCTGTTGGGTAAAATTGACACCCACAACAACAAACAACATGGCCTGATTGATCACTGTACTCAGCTATTTTTTGGCCCTGGAGATTTAATTGGTTGTGGACTGTACTCTGTTGGGTCCTATGTCACTGGGTCAACAGGCAAGGCACATCAGCATGCACCAACTACCATACCTATACAAACAATTACTCATCTTGTGTGTCACACATGGCCCATTTCCAATCTTCAAGGGGAGATGGAAGACTCTAACACATCAACTTGAAAATGTAATATGCAGGAATATACACAGGACTCCCCCCCTTGTAGCTGCCTTGCTCCCATCAAATGCCCTTCAAGCTTAGGGTAGGACACTGCCAGAATGTGGGCCATGGGGCTGGGAGGGAAGGGGTCAGTCTCGAACGCGCGCGCCTCCCATGTTGGAAGGAAAGCCCCAACTAGACCTCTGAGATCTCTCTAGCCCAGCGTCTCAGGTCCTCCCACCTCTTCCAACAGTGGACGCTCCACCCGCTATGGATTCCCAGGGTCTACACCTTCTGGGCAATGGCTCTCCAAATCCCTTTCTTATGATGGGTATTGACCTGTATGGATGCAATAGACAAATCAAAGTTTACAAATCCATTTTTTGGCCAAATGGTTGTGTCCACACACATTTCAGAAACATCAAGCACAAACATTTTGTAATTGTCAATACACCACAAGTGTAAAGCACACATACTGATAAGGACAGGGATATGACTGCACACTTTTGGAGTCATCTGTAGACTAACCCACTTTTAAAAAAGGTGATCGCTATGATCCAAGCAATTATCGCCCAATAAGTTTAATAGACACTTTTCAAAAGATATATGCCAGACACATTTTAAATAGGCTTTTAGATTGGATTGAAGAGACTAAAATAATAACCAAATATCAGGCTGGTTTTAGAACAAAAATCAGTACAGTTGACCAGGTATTTAGGTTTATGTGCATCTGTTGGAAGTACATAAACATAAAGAAGGGTAGTCTCTATGTGGCATTTGTGGATCTAAGGACCGCCTTTGATCTTGTTCCTCGCAATTTGTTGTGGATTACACTAAGGAACATGGCGGTCCTGGGGAACTACTTAAAGAACTTATCAAGCTACACACAGGGAACTATGCAAAAATTAGATGGGGAAAAGAAGGTGAAACCTCAAGAGCCATACCTGTAGACCGTGGTGTGCGCCAAGGCTGTGTGTTAGCACCTACACTCTTCTCATTATATGTTAATGATATTCCGAGCTATTTAAGGAATTGTGTACATGACTCCCCGAAGCTAGGTGGTGAGCCGGTTATGGCATTATTATTTGCCGATGATACCATCCTTATTTCTCAAACTCCGAGAGGTTTGCAAAATTTGGTGGATTCTTTCCAGAAGTATTGTGTGGGGAAGGGGTTAGAAATAAATCCTACCAAAACTAAGTATATGTCCATAAACACCAAGAAATCCCTCAGGAATAATCTGTCCTTGGAGAATCAAAAACTGGAACAGGTAGGGAGTTTTAATTATTTGGGGTTAATGCTGGATAGTAACCTGTCCTGGAAAGGACAGATGGATAAAAGCATCTTATCCCTTAAACAAAACTCAATGCCTATTTTAAAAGTACACGGAGCTAGTTACTCTAAAGCAATCTCACCTGCACTTGAAGTATATAAAGCGAAGGCCCAATCGGCCGCCCTTTATGGTGCTGAACTCTGGGGCTACTATTGCAACAATAACTTTGGAAAAACGGAAAACCACTTTGTACGAAGGCTACTCAAAATACCGACAAGAACTCCTCTAGTCCCTGTTTTCCTCGATATTAACCTTAAAAGAGCAGACTATCAAGCATTATTAAGACCACTGCTGTATTGGGTTAGGTTATGGGTAACCCCGGAGTTGAGTGATTACAAGAGTGGATTGACTGAATTAACTCAGATAGATGGTCATATGAATACCCCTTGGTTAAAATATGTATCTAAGTGGTATGAGAGATTAGGTTTATCACACCTATGGGAAGTTCCTCAGAATATGACAACATGTACTAGGAAATATGTAAAGGACACCTTTTGGTCTTATGTCAACGGAGAGCTACTGCATAGTTCATCGATTGGTACTTTGACTTTGAATTTTTTTAACATAAAAGATACACCTTATTTCGAACAATTTTTGGATGAGATCGGTCCTCCACTGGCAAAAACACTATACTTACAGTTTAGGTATGGGGTCTTACAGACTAATGCATACACATGCAATTGGGGAGGGGTAAAAGGTTGTGAATTGTGCACTCTCTGTACTTTAGGGGCTAAAGAAGATGTTGTTCATCTACTCTTCTTTTGCCCAGTATACAAGAAACCAAGGGATTGTTGGATCAAACCCGTTTGTAAATATGTGAGGGTTAGATCCTACAAAGAAGCAGAGCGCATATTCCAGTCTAATACTTCACAATTAGTGGTGTTTGGCACAAGTAGATTCTTATTCAATGTGTACCTTATTAGAAAACGACTTGGTCACAAACTGTAATATTTTGTTAGGTGGCCCGATCTTTCCCTTCCTTGTATAGGTATATGATGCACTGTTTCTTCGATCCAAGTTAATTAATTTTATTTTTTTTATTTTTTTTTAGTTCTGGCTTTTAATTAATTTATAAACTGTTACTTATATTTTTATATGCGGTACTGCTTAATCATGGAGACATCTATATATTTCTTGCTAATTGTATGTATTGTATCTTCTATTTAATTGTGAAATGTATATGTGTATGTTGTATTTATTTCATGTCTTGACTTTTATGGCAATATTTGCCGAAATAAAGTAACGAACGAACGACTAACCCACTACCCTGCTCATGGCCTATACTGATAAGCAAGCCGACTGACATCAGGTAGCCCAGGCTCAAGCAAAATGTACTGTGATGTAAGCCACAATGAAACACAACACATCATTGTGGCCATTTGATGGGTAAAGTCCTTGGGCATGACTGGACAGACACACATACATCCAGCCACATTGACTCAATGCATACAGTCCCTACAGACAACTATTATAGTACAGACTTCACCTAAGACTTCAATGACAATGACAGGGCTGCTAGGGGTGGCACGAAAAGTCCTTCCCTGTGCATCTGTGGACATGTGGGCTACCTGATGTAAACTCATACCACTTCAGGGTGGGTTTGTGTGGTATGTACTTGTAGCACAGGACACACCTTTTACCATATACCATGGCAATCCTACTGAGATGGCTTCCAACATACTAAGGTATGTTAAGTCTGATTGGTTGCATGTAACCAGGCTAATAAGTCACATGTCTTGCCCTCCCAGAAATCAACAAACTATCTGCACTGTTGGTTTCTAACTTGTGCAATATGCCTGTACTAGACAAATATACTTTATGTAAAGGTGAGGACAAGGCTGTGAGAGTAAGGGACCTGTCATAAGTCAATGACACACATTGTCAATGAGGAAAAAATGCACATATGCACTAGGTCGGGGAGTTACCTCAGTACCCATTCCTAATGTAGTCAGTGGACGAAGGCCTTCAGGTCAAGTCTTCCCACTGGAGACTCATTGTGGCCACATGCCAGGATCTGCAGGTCTACAGGGAGTGGGGTTGGTGCCACAGTGGCATAGCCACAGTAACTCTACCCCAGCCTGGCCTATGTCCCATACTGAGAGATACATTTAACAGGCCCTGGTCTCTGCAGGGTGAGCATACAGAACCTACATTACACTCACATTTCCATCACTTCCATGCATGAAAGTACATCATGTGCACATCCTCTATGTGGGATGTGGCCTGTGTGGCACTTTGAAGGGCACAGTGAGTCTTGTATGTTTCTCATACAACAGTTTGGCAAGGCCAGATCTGGGCTGAGTGCTCTGTGGCACTATACACATTGCTTACAAGATCCTCAAATGACTCAAAGAGTATACATATACAGCTCATACTGTGATGCACATATATGTCATTTGACATTTACAACCAAATAGCCAAAGATATGTCATTGTATGTCTGTAAAGTATCCTTGCCTAGTTATATGAAGGCAACACAAGGATGATATAGGCTTTATCACACATGACACTCTTACACACAATCTTAATGTGATACACATAAAGTACTTTTCTCCACTACCTGCACCATGTACATCCCAAGTATAGCACATGCAATGTACAACAGACACCCAGAAAGTCTAACTGGCACAGAGATGCACATTGTAGCCTATGATGAATGAAAGGATGGTACTGAACAGAGTCAAATATGCCTATGAGGTTCTTACCTGCTCCTCTGGTGAGCCATAGAGCTGACCATACAGGGGAAGGACCTCCTCAATGAGCCTCTCTAGCTCCTTAGGAGAGAAGGCAGGGGCCTTTTCACCTACTTGGCCTGGCATGATTGCTCCCAAAAATGTCACACAGCAGCTGAAGTTGTGGAGGTGTTGATGGTAGCACTGTCAGGCGTCAAGTGAGTGAATTTGCAGAATGCGGAATACATGTATGCCACGTATACGGTTATCACCTCCGATGGTTACAGCCATTGACCCGTGATCATCACAGGCAACAACATTAGCCTATCGCTGTGTCCACTGCGGTTGCAACCATCCACTGTACAGTCATCTTCCGCTGGCTGCCGTGGACAGTTCCTAATGTCCAGTGAAGTATGTCAGGCATCTGTCATTTCGGCAGTTGGAAATATAGTATTGGGCCTTGATAAATGCATCACAATGCCAATATATGTGCCTGATCATCACAAACATTCTAAAGTAGCCTTGCTGTATAGGTTCTACTACATAACTACCAGTGTAGTGTGTTGCTGGGCACAGGTGGCTTATTACAGCAGTGCACTGTCCATCACCTCTGGTGGTATTTTTGGTGGCCGGAACAGACTAAAATTTCAAGAGGAATTTGAGGAGCGGATAGTTGGGTGTTGGCCAAATCCATGTTCAGGACACATGCGTAGACAACCATGGGGGTCACGTTTGACCCTTGTGTAGCTGAGAGCTGAGATGTGTTATGGGTGTAATGTATTTCTGGTCAGAATTACTATGTCACCTGATTTTGTTGCTACACCTCATCTATGTTCGTGTTGACACAGTGACTAATGCTGTAATTCATGTAATTTCACCAATAGGAATGCACAGAGAGGCAACAGCCTCCAGTGTACTGTCCATTCCCAGACATTCAAATTGCAGAAGAACGTCACATCATCAAACTGTACCATCTGAACAGACAAACAATTGTGGATTTATGTTGTCAGTTGGAGTCAGATCTGATACCTGAAAACACTAATCCAACATGCATTTCACCCATTATTCAACTCGTTGAAGTATTACACTTCCTGGTCACAGGGTCCTTTCAATATACAGAGGCCATATCTGGTGGTATGTCCCAACCTATGTTCAGTGGTGTGTTAAGAGACATCCTATCAGAAATGATGAAACATATTGACAGCTACATTAGGTTCCCCAGACGTGAGGATTTGGCCAAAGACTGACTTCTATGGTTTTGCTCACCTTCCGCATATGGTGGGAACCACTGATGGCACACATGTTGCCTTGGTGCCAGCACAGACCAGTGAACAATCCCAATGCAACCGGGAGCACTTCCATTCTATCAACTTGCAAGTTGTCTGCTTGTCAGATCTCTACATCTCAAACGTATGTGCCCAGTTCTCAGGTTCACAACATGATTTATTTGTTCTGTGGAACAGCACCATACCCCAGCTGATGCCACAACTGCAACCAGAGAGGCCTGGCTGGTTAGTAAGTCACATCTCTCGCGATTTTGTGTGTGCAACGTCAGGTGCTACAATCATGAAGTGAGTGACTCATTTTGACACTTCTGTCTCATTTCTAAACAGGAGACTCAGCATATCCAAATCATCCTTGGTTATTGACGGCACTGAGGAATACAACTACACCAGTAGAAGTCCACTTTAATGAGCCCATGGAAGAACACAGCGGGCAGTGGAGCGGGCTTTTGGGCTCCTGAAGGCCAGATTTTGTTGTCTCGAGAGGACTGGAGGAGCTCTCCTCTACCTACCTGGAAAGTGTGTCAGAACACTGTGGCATGCTGTATTCTCCATTGCCCTGCAGAGGAATATCCCTTACATCCCAGAGGAGGGGGAGCCTGTGGTGCCACCAGGTGAGAATTCTGAAATGCCAAATGAAGATGATAGTGGTGAAGAGACAGGAGCTGACTTGCAACAAAATCTCATCTACAGCTTCTTCTAATGAGTGCAAGTATGTCATGAGCTGTCATGACTTTGACTGTACAATGAACTGTAGTTGTGTGGAGCTTATTATTGGAAATAGTTAGGGAGCTGAGGCTCAGGCAAAATCAGCCAAATGTGTTTCATGAGGTAGCTTTAGACACATCCCCATCTTGATGATGTTGCTTTGTTTGTGTCAGAGTTTAAATAATGCACTTTGTTTTTCAGATGCTTGCTATGTAAATTGTGTCATGTGTATGACTTCATAACTACATTCCTTGTTTTGTTCCTTGTTCAGGTGCCTTCTTACATGACATCTTCCTGATGGCATTTCAGACTTGTGACATTGGCAGGTACATGATGTTGTTCAGACATAAGAAGTGGACATGGATTGTTCCTGGTAATGTAGGTCACAGACTTTGGGTGTACAAGACCTGTGCCAAGACAGCTTGCACAGTGACAGGATAGAAGTTTGAAGTTAGAAATAGGGTCTTTAATTGGCAGTCAGGTTACCCCCTGTCCAAGCAAGGACCCTCAAGCTAGTCAGGACAAAGGAGAAACACACCTTGGCAAGAGCAGGTAGGCTTAACTCCGAAGCAGTGTGTAAAGTATTTGTACCAACACAAACAGTTAATAGTGAAAACACTACAAAATGGACACCACATCAGTTTAGAACAATAGGTAATATTTATCTAAATCAAAAAAGACCAAAGCAACAAAAATCCAACATACACAAGTTAAAATAGGTATTTTCAAGAGACTAAGGCCCTCATTACGAGCCTGGCGGTCTATGACCGCCAGGCCCGCGGTCGGCGGGAGCACCGCCGACAGCCTGGCGGTGCCCCGCAGGGCATTCTGACCGCGGCGCTTTGGCCGCGGTCAGAAGAGGGAAACTGGCGGTCTCCCGCCAGTTTCCCGCTGCCCCATTCAATCCTCCAAGGCGGCGCAGCTTGCTGCGCCGCCGAGGGGATTCTGACACCCCCTACCGCCATCCTGTTCCTGGCGGGCGAACCGCCAGGAACAGGATGGCGGTAGGGGGTGTCGCGGGGCCCCTGGGGGCCCCTGCAGTGCCCATGCCAATGGCATGGGCACTGCAGGGGCCCCCGTAAGAGGGCCCCGCTCAGTATTTCACTGTCTGCATTGCAGACAGTGAAATACGCGACGGGTGCTACTGCACCCGTCGCACCTTCCCACTCTGCCGGCTCGATTACGAGCCGGCTTCATCGTGGGAAGGTCGTTTTCCCCTGGGCTGGCGGGCGGCCTTTTGCCGGCCGCCCGCCAGCCCAGGGGAAAACTCAAAATACCCGCCGCGGTCTTGCGACCGCGGTACGGTATTTTGGCGGCTCCCGCCAGGCGCGCGGTCACCGCGTCCGGCGGGAGTCGTAATGACCCCCTAAGAGTCTTACTCCATTGAAAACAATGGGAATGTTGATTTTGCATAAAGTACCTGGTTAGCATAAAAAATAAAGTCGCCGAGGCGAGTGTGCATCGGAAAAGGCAGTGATACACCAATCCTTCCTCGCGAGGGAGGCAGTGCATTGTTTTCTTCTCCGGTCAGCTTCGATGCATCGATTTCCGGACGGGGCACCTCGAATCTGCTCAGAGTGGGGTTGACTTTGACGCCCAAGGACAATGCGTGGAAAATCCGGTCATACTGTGTTAGAAAACCGCATTGCGTGGGGTTTGCGCCGTTATCAGTAGCCGCAAGCGGGTGTTGCACGTAATTTCTCTAGCCGCAATGCATCAATCTCCCAGCCGTGATGCAGGTGGACTATCGATTTTAGCCACGAGGCTGGCAGTGTGTCGTTTATCAGCCACATTGCAGATGGTGCATCAACAATTTCCCTGCACAGCGTTTTGTGCGTGGATTTTCAGCTCTTGCCTGCCAACTTCACCTTTCAACTGCTCAGGGACTGAATAGGACACCACTTGGCAGGGCATGAGTCTCAGCAGAAAGTCCAGATGTTAGCATAAGGAGTCCCTGATGGCCCTGAGACTTCAAAACAGGAGGCAAGCTCAGTTCAAACCCATGGAGATTCTTCACAAGCAGGAATACACCACAAAGTCCAGTCTTTGTCCCCTTCCACAGGCAGAAGCAGCAACTGCAGGATAGTCCAACAAAGCACATTCACAGGCAGGGGCAGCACTTCTCTTCATCTCTTCTCCTTGGCAGAGGTTCGTACTGAATCCAGAAGTGATCTAATTTTCTGGGGTTTTGGGTCCAATACTTATACCCCTTTCTGTCTTTGAAGTAGGCATACTTCAAAGGAAAGTCTCTGTTGTTCACAAGATCCTGCCTTGCCCAGTCCGGGCCCCACAAACACACCAAGGGTTTGGGGACTGCATTGTGAGAGGGCAGGCAAGGTCCATTCAGGTGTACGGGGCCACTCCTCCCTCCACTCTAGCACATATAGCTCATCAGGATATGCAGGCTACATTACAGATCCCTTTGCCTCATTGTCTAGAGAGGATTCACAAACAGCCCAACTGTCAAACCGACCCACACAGGCAATCCACAAACAGGCAGAGTCATGGAATGGTTTAAGCAAAAAAATGTCTACTTTCTAAAAGTGGCATTTTCAAACTAACAATCTAAAAAACAACTTCACTACAAGATGTATTTGTAAATTGTGAGTTCAGAGACCCCAAACTCCATATTTCTATCTGCTCTTATAGGGAATCTACACTTTAAAGTTACTTAAAGGCAGCCCCCATATTAACCTATGAGAGAGATAGGCCTTGCAACAGTGAAGACTAAATTTAGCAGTATTTCACTGTTAGGGAATGTAACACACGTCAGTTCATGTCCACCTATAACATACACTGCACCCTGCCCATGAGATTACCTAGGGCCTACATTAGGGGTGTCTTACATGCATAAAAAGAGAAGGTTTAGGCCTGGCAAGTGGGTACACTTGCCAAGTCGAATTGGCAGTTTAAAACTGCACACACAGACACTGTAATGGGAGGTCTGAGCCATGTCTACAGGGCTACTCGTGTGGGTGGCACAACCAGTGCAGCAGGGCCACTAGTATCATTTGATTTACAGGTCCTGGACACCTGTAGTGCACTTTGCTAGTGACCTACTAGTAAATCAAACATGCCAGTTATGGATAAGCCAAATCCAAATACATTTTACTGAGGAGCACTTGCACTTTAGCACTGTTTAACAGTGGTTAAGTGCCCAGAGTATCAGAAAACAGCAAAAACAGAGTCCAGCACACATCAACAACCTGGGAAGCAGAGGCAAAAAGTTAGGGGAGACCACGCCAAGGATGCCAAGTGTAACAGTCATCATGTGGACAGAAAATATGTAGTCCTAGGTCAAATGTATGTTAGTGTCCCTTCACATTTGCTAAACACTCTTTTTGCTTGAACTGTATGTCTCTGTTGATGTGTTTCATCATTGTAAACCAAAGTGCCTGTGACACATCACTGGCATTTGTTTGTGTCATACCACCAGATGCCAAAACACTGGATTGTATTGACCCTGTAATCAGAAACTGCTGTGCTGCCATCTGTCTGAGTCTTGCATTATATGATGTTGGATTACTTTTCTGTATTCGGTGATATGGCTCCAGTTTATGACATCAACCACTTTAATGTTTGCCTATTCTACAGGACAATGTCTGCTAAATCCCTTCCTTCCATGGTCTGGAGGTCTGTACCTGTAAATTGAATCATGTATCCAGTATGATTGAATCATGCATGATTTGCTATGCTTCAGACATATTGACATCCCATGCGCTGAACAATGTAATAGACTTTCTCATTTGACAAGACACCTGTATGTAGGTGTTTGTGTGGAATAGTTGTAATCCTCAGCTGGACACTGTGTACATGCAACAAATCCCTGCTTGCACAAGTACCTTGGGTCTTCATCACAAGGTTCACATGGTCTGACATCTACATGGCTAAATGTTAATGTTAAGACAGCAGAAAATGAGTTTGGGGCTGGTGAATTTATTGCAATGCTACTACATAAAATATCGTGACAGAAATAAACAAAAATGTAAAATGAAAGAGTCAGTCATGGTGAATGAAATCATTGCAGTAGATGCAACACCATTGGTAGTCCAAAGTCCAGAGTACTCCTCCAATTGGAAATGGAATGTGGTTCAGGATCAGTCCACACATTGTATGTGTGACACAAAAAGGAGGACATTAAGAAAGAGGGTTATTGCTGGCAGTGTTGGGTGTCTTGCCATATGCACCTCCTGGATTCTTGCATGGACGTCCCTGCTTGCAACAAGGGAGGAAGTGTCCGGTGCTAAAGAGGCAGGAGTGTCGGTAGGTGGTTGTGTCTCTGACAGGGCCTCCATTCCTGTGGCTGCCACAGATGTACTTGGGCCTGATGTAGTTGCTTCAAAGGAAGGAGACAATTGGGTGGGAAAATCCCTCTTCAGGGTTGTATGGATGTCCCTCAGCACCCCTCCTAGGGAGGCCTTGTTGTAAATGGGGGCCTCCATTTGTTCGTACATGTCCCTATGCATGTACGTCTGCAGCTCCTTCAATTCCCGGAGTTCAGTCAATACCTGGCCCATCACGCCTTGGAACTCCTGATAGACCCCGAAGACTTGGCTGATGGCATCCTGATCGTGAATAGCCCCAGTGGCCTCAATCTGCTGGCCCACAGCATCCCACCCATGGACTCTACCCCCATGAGCCTGATCACTTGACACAGGGTACCTCTCCAACTGGGTCCCAGAATCTCAGTGTCAGGAGTGCTGGGTTGGACCTTAGGATCCAGGACTAGATGATACAAGATGGTGAAACTGTGCTAGGTACACAGGTTGTGGGGTGCTTTGTTGCCTGTGACGTTGATGCAACTGTGCTGGGAGGTGTAATTGTGGGCAGGGTGACACTCACTGTTGCCTTTGACCAGGTTGCCCAAGCCCAGATGTTCCAGGATCCACCTCCATGTCCACAAGTCCAGGAGTGTTGTGATCGTTCAGGGCTTCATCCGGGGGTGGAGTAGTAGTCTTGTTGGTAGACAAGGTCTGCCCAGGGGCTATGTCAGCTCAACCTGTTGAGTAAGAGAATACATTGTTATTGGTTGAAGTGTGGCATCTACCTCCAAAAGTTTTGTGTCACAGTAAGTGTAGACATTGGATATTCTTAAGTTGTAGGCTAGCCTTTCGTGCCATTTTACCATGATTTGGAGTACTTGACATGACATGTGCGAAGCTTGCCTAGATTATTGGACTCAAGCAGCTCAGTAGATGTGCTGATTGTTTGCAGTTTGGATGAGAAAGCGAAAATGACATTTTACCAACAGTGACCCCAAAACAGTTGAGAGGCAGCATAAGCATTTGATCATTTGGAGGCCTAGTTGAGTGTTATACAGGTAAACACGCAACATTGTGGTATCTGTGTCTGCAGCCATCATGTGTTCAGTGTTGTGTCAATGTGTTTGCTGCTACCAGTCTGATGATGCAGCTTAAGGCCTTAGGAAAACTTGGCGTACAAACTTGGCAAGTTGTTATTCCTGTCCCCACTAGTTTCATTTTGGGATATCTGGTCAAGATGGAGATTGTTAGACAGACACATTTCAGAGTTGAGCCTGATTTGTGTTTTGCCCACTCCCAGGTGAGTAAACTTCATTTGAGAGTTTACTAACAGAGGTATTAGGGAAAATGAACACTGGGCTGGTGGATGGAGTTAGAGAAAAAGGGCCTATTTGGTTTTGCAGTCACGTAACTTGTTCTACTTCACAACACTTAACAAATGGTATATTCCCAGGTAACTAAACTTCACTTGAGAGTTCACTAACAGATGTATTTGGGAAAGTGAACTCTGGGCTGGTGGTTGGAGTTAGAGAAACTGGGCCTTTTGGGCTTTGCAGTCAGGCCGCTTCCCCTACTTCCCAACACTTGACAAATAGTATACTCCAGGTGAGTAAACTTAATTTGAGAGTTCACTAACAGCCATATTTGAGAACGTGCACAATGGGCTGGTAGTTGGATTTAGAAAAACAGGGCCGATTGGGTTCTGCAGTCAGGTCACTCCCTCTAATTCCCAATACTTGAGAAATGACACACTCACAGGTGAGTAAACGTCATTTGAGAGTTCACTAAGAGATGTAATTGGGAAAGTGAACACTCGGCTGGTGATTGGAGCTAGAGAAACAGGGCCTACTGGAAGCTGTATTCAGGTCACCCACTCTACTTACCAACAATTGACAAATGGTATACTTCAAGGTGAGTAAACTTCATTTGAGTTTTCATTAACAGATGTATTTGGGCAAGTGAACACTGGGCTGGTCGTTCGAGCTAGAGAAACAGGGTCCCCTGGGAGTTTCAGTCAGGTCACTCCTTCTACTTCCCAACACTTGACAAATGTTGGGTATTACATATCTGTTGACAGACTGCATTTAGGTCGGAGCATTCATTTACATGTTGAGACATACCATAAGTCCTAGGATGAATTTATGTTATTTAAACACTTACAGGCACCATTCCAACTTATGGCATGTGATGGTCCTTAGTAGCTATGATGTTAGGTCCAACAATTCATATTGACAGTCTTATATCTCAGATACTCTGGATATTGAATGTTGTTAGAGTTAATGAATGACGCAGTGGAAAAAGGTGAACAATAAGCATGCATTACATTGCAGTTTTGCAACAGTTTTTTTGTTGCAATTTACAAGACTCTGCACCCCAAGGTATTCCTGTCAAGCCCTCGGGATAGCCAAGACCTTCTCCTCCCAGGGAAAGAGTTGCAATGGGGCACTGGTAGGGCCACCACCTGTCTTGTTGGCCTCCATCTGTTGCCTGGAGGCCAGGAAATGCACCTTCCCTTTCAGGTTGTTCCACCTCTTCCTAATGTTCTCCTTTGTGCGCACTGTGGTGCCTACAGCATTCACTCTGTTGATGATCCTTTGCCACAGTTCTATTTTCCTACTGAGAGGAATGTGCTGGACCTGTGCTCCAAACAAGTGAGGCTTTACTCTTATGATTTTATCCACCGTGACTCTCAACTCATCCTGTGAAAAACGTGGATTTTTGGTGTGTGACATGAGTGAAATAAAGTGGGTGACAGTGACAAAGTAAACAAGACAAATGATATTTTGGATAAAAAATGGAAACATAGTAGAAGTGTGTTTAAGGTGAGAAATGGGTAGACCAAAAGGGGTGTCTTATGTGATGAAAAGTACAAAACGTAGTGTGGTCTTGCCTCACTGCAGATGGTCTGCACTTTGGTTTGGCAGGCGGAGGGTCTGCCTGTGTACATCCTAATACGGCAGGTCTAGGGACTCCCAGATCAATGGCCTTTTTTGGACAGCCATCTTGGCAGTCTGGCAGTCCGACCGCCAAACTTGTAATCAGACCCTTCATCTTTTTCAAACAACACCAGAACCCCAAGATAGTGACATTGGACCTTCAAGTATTTTTATATTGCATTTTTATTTTAGACATGTTAGATTTAAAAAGCTGATTTCTTCAAAGTGCAGCAAATAATGGCCACTGACTGGAATTAGAAACTTTATGTTTTAAGTTTTATAAATAATTGATAAAACAATAGACAAAGATAAGGACCAAAGGACCAAAGGATTTATGTAATACTGTGGCTGCATCTACATTTATGAATTTACAACATTTGCTTTATAATTTGCATAATGTGGAGATTTCAGAAAAATATTTCTAGCTCAAATGAATGAAAATAATACTGCTGTCACATTCATTTTTCAAAATGTTATTTTGCATTTAGTTTTCTTTTTATGTCAGACTCACAGATGCAATTTGTTGTGGGGCTGCTCCTTTCTTTAAAAATGCTCTTTGGCACACTTTGATATTTTTTCATTTTCCATCCCAAAATGGACGTTCGCCGGTTTGGATTAGTAAATTAAAATAAAATCAAGAAGGCCACTTCATCATGATGCGTTCATGTACATGCATGATTATGTTGGGGCCTGCTGTGGTGCCATTCACAGCATCAACAAAAAGCATTGGTAAAGGCAACAGGTCAGATGACTCCATTGAAAAGTTGGATCTTTTGGTTGTGTCCATGCTTCTTTATATTATTGTAGTATTACAGAATACAACCGTTTGGCTTCTAAGTCGTATTCATGCATGCAGCGGATCTAAAGTTTTACACATGCAATTGTATTCCTTCGCATATGTAGCAGAATTTCCAAAGTTATCATCAACAATGTGTTAAAATGTCTGCGTCCACCATCAGCTAAGATGTTAAAATAATCAAGGATGAGTAAATTAGAAAATATCTGGGAAAGTGGCGTGGTAAAATCAGCAAATCTAAATACATATTTTACATAGTAATGCATTTTCACACAGGGGCACTAGAAAACGTAATAGAGGCGTTTGGAGAATGGTCAGAAGTTAAGTCTGTTTCTGGAAAGCATTCCATTGAAAAGATTAAGATTCTGAGTTTAAATAACGATTAAATAACGGATAACGGATAACGGATAACCTATTACATGTTTTGTTTTCTTTATTTACATTATACGTTGTAAAAGCAAGCACACTGTCAACAAAATGTCCATTGCCAAGGTGTCTTTAATCCAGGTTTCTGCTGAAAAAAATCAAGATTCTGACATGGAACAAAACTCTCAATTTATTCAAGGTGTTTTGCTAATGACCTCACATTATATAATGCTTCTTTATATTATAAATGAGCAGTGGTTGAAGTAGTAGTCACTTGACTAAAAACGTTAAGCTTTGAGTTGATTGTGGCCAAACTAGATGGTGATAAGGTCAGAGATGACCACAATGGAGAGTTTTGGCTATCTTACTAGAATCTTCTACAGCCATGGGAGCTAAAATATGTATTTGGTTCTGGGAATAACTAGCCTTTTGTATATGTATGGGCCAAGTGAATTTGGCTTCAAACATGATTAGACCATGGATGGACTCAAATGAGATTGCCTTAGGTGTGCCGGCGATGGGCCCACTACCCCACTGTGCATGACGTGATCTCAGAGAAAGCTGTGTCACATGGAACAGTGGTGTTGACTAGAAAGTTACCTACCAACCAAAGACAACTGATTTGTAAGAAGCTAATGAAAGAAAAAGGGAGATAAAGCATGACAAAATAAGATCAAATTGGAGACCAGCCTCTCCCCTTGTCACAGGCAAGCCCCTTCATCTAGCATGAGTACTGGGACACCAACAAAAAATTAAAGCAGGAGAAACACAAAAAAAACAAAATAAAGAACACACTATGAAAACAACACTCCAACAAGGCAATAGCTAAAATAAAATATTACTGTAATACATGGCAGTAGTGGAGTCAGGGACTACTAACAATAAGCAAAAACACATGTGCAAAGTGGAAATAATTATATAAATTATTTTCGCAGTGCATTCTGCATGAACCTTCAGATGAAGTTTAGATGAAAACCTGTGCCTGCTGCAGGGTCATGTACAGCAGCCTTCTGTATTATGGTGGTTCTGAGTACAAGGCTGTACTGCAAAAACACGAGATATCTAAGAAGCTAATGAACATTAAAGGTTATTCAAATAAACCCAGAAATATAAAATAGGAACTCCTGTTCAAGGGAGTACGAAATTGACATGTTGTGGTGGAGTGAGTCCAGAATTCTTTTTTAAAAAGTCCCAATGGTGGTTTGCAAATTTGTGAATAATTTCTCTCACAGCCCTATTGTTATCCTCACAAATACTATGGTTAATACCAATTTCTGCCAATATTCTGTATGTGCATTTCGACATTAAAGTGGGGGCTTTCACATCCTTTTAAGATTTTTCTGAAGTGTGGGAGCTGAACCTCAACAATTATCACCCCAATATTTACAAAAATATTTCGGCTCTAGAAATCCTTGATTGATCTAGTGGTTACAGGCTATATTCCTCATCAGTGAAATAATATTTCAGCAGAGTTAAATGGCACAAAATATACACATATAGGACTGCCCTCTAGCTCAAAACAGTCAAGAAGATATTTTTATTACAGAAAAATTAAGACAATACAAAAGAGAATAAGCATATATTGTCGTGAAATGGTTGGAACAGAGGTACTGGGAAATAATGCAAGATCAAAAAACGTAGGCATTATTCTAAATAAAAATCCCAATTGTCTAACTTATTAAGAGCAATGGACAGCTCAATAGATCATCTGGAAATGGGAAAGTATATATGACAAAAAGAAAATGGAGCTCATGGAAAGCACATGGACAAAATAATGATCACCTCTCCCTTAGTTCAAGAACTAATTTTTCAATACATTCTGCAAAGTCGGCATACAATGATTATGGTTAGGCTCACATTTGGCAAATCAGAACAACAATACAATAATTAAAAACTGTGCAGTTATTTAAGCAGTAGCCTATTTCCTAACATAAGATCCATCTTACATTACTTCCATTGCTTCCTTAGCAACTGCACTCCGGAGATGTATAACACAAATGAAACATTTATTGAGCAATACCTCACAGAACACACACGTTTTCTGTGTAACTTCCAGTGGAAGCATTTGAAAATGATACTTTGGGTACTTCGTGGAAGCCTCATTAACAATAAGCACTTACTAACATGGTGTTGTATTGCACTAATTCATTTGTCATCTGCTTGATTCTCTGTGGAACATGAGGAGAGATGGCTTTGCAGTGGGACAGTGAATGTGAAGGGGAATGAGCAGGAGCAAGTTCAATAGAACAAATATTAAGTTTAAGGTAATGGTGTATAACACACAAATGTGGCCTAACTATTTATTGCTTAATCTAGACTTCCATATAACCTAAACATCTCATTTCAGGAGCAATTTCGTCAATTCTTCAGTTTGACTCTGTATATCATTAAAATTAAAGCATTTCAAAATCAATTGTCCCAAAATATTTGCATGTTTTACAGATTTAAAAAAACACACCAATAGAAAAGTTGACTACCATCCAGCTAAATTCAAATATTGAGAAGATCGGTTTTATAGTGTTGTAGCTTCTAGGTTTTTGTTCACTGTGAGATGACCAAAGCAAAAAGAACAGATAATGGATGGAATGCTGAACAATGCAAACATTCACCCCAGTCGCAAAGATTTGAGCTTATTTCATTGTTTTTGCCTGCCACCCCAGTTTGAACCCAGTCATAAGCAAATCAGTCTCACCCTGTTTCCCATGGGAACAGTCCAGCCTGAACTGCCAAGCCAGGTCCTCCCTGGACTCAAATCAAGCATCCTGGGACCGGCAAGGCTCGCTGAAATCCACTGCTACAGTGAGCATGGGACCCTAGTCTGGGCATACCCTTCCCACTTATGGCGACAAAAGCAAAAAGAACAGATGATGGACGAAATGCGGAAAAATGCAAACATTCACACCCAGTCACAAAGATCTGGCTTTAATCCATCGTTTTTAGTGCTTTGTGCCCACCACACAACCCCAGTTGGAACCCAGCCATATGCAAATCAGTCTTGACCCTGTTTCCCATAGGAACAGTCCAGCCTGAACTATCTTGCCAGGTTCTCCCTGGACCAGAATCAAGCATCCCGGGACTGGTTTTGGTAAATGTTTGCATTGTTCAGCATTCCGTTCATTATTTGTACTTTTTGCCACTGGGAGGAGACAGCACTACACAAGTGTGGTGACATGGAAAAATCAGGAAACTGTGCATTATCGGGAATCTGAATAATCTAGGTCGCCACAAGACTATGCCTGCATAATACAAACTCACACCCAGCTTCACCTTCGAGGAGACAAGTATGCTTCAATGAGGAAAGGAAGTAGCACACCCATAGGAGGACTGCATTAGAACACAGGGATCTAAATATAAAAACTGATTTATTCCGTCAGCTGGATATTGCTCATGATAAGCGTGCATATACATGCTCCAATAGCTTTAAAAACTTCATAAGAGCACAATGTGTGGCGTTCACCTATGTGTTGATGGTAAAATCCATTCTGAGCATACCACAGAGAAATAATAAGGCAGTCCTCAGGTTCTAATTTTTATCATATATTCCAATTGATATTTTTATGGAACTGAAACCTAATCCTGAACCGTTCTGAATGCTTGTGAAAATGAGGCTGGGGCGGGGTGTGGGGCGCTGAAGATTGACTTTTCCAATCGCATGGGCTGCGTTTCTTTATCAAACACAGCTGAGAAAATCCTACGAGAAACAAGGAAACCTCTCTGCTGTGAATAGAAAACACGAAGTCAAATATAATCCCCTATTAGTATTTCTCAGGGATGTCCTGTAAGTCGATCTGGCCAGAAAGAGTAAATCTGCATTTAAATGGAAACATTTTAGAAGTGCGATGCGCATGGGCATGCATGTATCAGTTTCTTTTGTAAGCACAACATGCTGGTGAATTGTTATCATGCAGAATGATTGATGCAGAATAAATCAGGCATCAGGAGAGAGAGAGATCATTTTGTAAAGCAGTGCGTACAAAACACCACAGGGAGATTTACACCCAATAGCCTCTACATGCTAAAACAGAAATCCTTGCACATCTGGAGGTGATCCCGGGTTTTCGTCGAGTTAAACTTCGACGTATTGACATGTTTCATGATATTGTTGAAGTCTCGTGCGGAGACTACTTTCCATTGTGCTTTCAGAACAGCTTGCACAATTATGAGATTAGCCTTAGCTCATTCAAATGTGACAGAATTTAGCTTTATCCTCAAGCAAGAAGGTTGATTGCATGTTTTGCCTGGAAGGAGGTCTAAGCAGGCCAAAAAGACAAGTTAGATAATATTTTAGATTGCCTTATTCCAATACTTACAGAAATTGTACCTCTATCAAACACATAAACATTATTTTAATGAACACTCGTTTGCAGACTGTTTTATTGCATTTTCAAACCGATTTGCAAATTCGCTACTGAATTTTATGAAGCCATTTGATGGCTTTTGGTAGATAAAATTGATCATCCTTGTGTGTACTTTTTTGTTAAAACACAGCATGAAGCCCACATTGTCTTGCTTTTTGCGCAGAGTCCCGAGGATGGCGAAAGTATATCAATACAGCATGTCTGTCACTCACACAGCATAAGAGAGATTAACTTTCCAATTATTGGTCATTACATATGTAGGGCATTGACGCCTGCTCCCCAGCAGTGAAATGTTCTAAAAAAACCTGTACGAAAAACTGAATTAAATGCACAAATCTAAGAAGTCGCAGAAATGAATAATAAAGTGTAAAGATGCATTGCTATTCAGTTTAATTTGAAAACTACAAATAATTGATTGTCTGAACGAAGCTGTTATCTTATAAATGCATTTTTTGAGAAGCGCGTATGTATTTCTCCCTCCTTTTTCAGAAACTACTGTGAATGTGGCCAGACTATAATAAGCCGTAGGCCTTAAATATTCATGAAATTGGAAATAAATAAAAAAAATATAGCGTCTTCCTCCTGTGATTTAACGTGGAGTTTTCTGCTGCGAACCCCAAAAATGAAGAGCGGAACAGAACAGAAGGGCCTGACCGGCTCCAGATCGGGCTACAAAGCCCCGCGGTCTTTCTGCTGATGAATTGGGCACGAGCCAGAAATTGTAAAGAAATCTTGTTTTTATTATCGCAAGCAAATCCTGCAAGCATTAAACATATGTTGCTCCTCGGCCCACCTGCTGGGGGCAGCCGCTTTAGGGTCTCACGCCAATCAGTTACTTCAAACAATACTCGCTGGCCACCTGGGACAGAGGCCGGGCCCATTAGTCTTGAATCGAGGAGCCCTCTAATGCCTGAGAGCCGCCACGAGCAGCGGTGAAACCCCTCTGACAAAATGTCAAAGAAGGGAAAAAAACAGAAAGCAATGAATCAATACCCTGGCTATTGATCTGCATAGTTTTAATCTCGTTTTCCCGTGTTTTGATAAACTATGTTGATTGTTGGCGGTAGGTGACGATGAAGTGGTTTGGGCTTTCGAATGGCAAAGCAGAGCTCATCTGAGACCCTTAATGCTATGGAGCTAAAGCACAGCTCACCTCAAACGCCTGTACAGCGCCGCTCCTTCAAAGTGCCCGCTGATTATTGATCTGCGTTAGAAATGATAATGAGATTTTGTGCTGTTCATTTTGATACCTGATCGGTTGGAAATCTATGAACGCCCCTGTATATGCATTCTGTTCGCATTTCATGGCTGAAATTCATCACGTCTCTTTGTTATTTAATAGGCCTATATTTGTTCGACTTTTCAGTAAGGTGCAGCAGAGCCTGATTTGTCAGCCTCATAGTTAAGATTTTGAGTACACATTATTGAGGGTTCTGTATACATGCATCAAGCTATGTATTTGTCCTTCAGATACCGTAGATACGCACTTTTCACATACGTGAATCCTCTCACGTCTATCAATTGCGAAACCTGCAGCGTGTAGTATTTCTCCTGAAGTCTCAATGTTAAGGAATTTCACCTCAAATTTAGCGGCATTTAAAGCAAATTATGTCAGGTGGTGATGCAGTTATTCACACAACTCATACTAAAAAAAAAACATTGCTGTTAGATGTAAATCTGGATTTTGATATCCACAGTTCATTAAACTGGATGAAGAAGGTGGAAGGTTTCTTAAAGGGGAGTAGCCAAAAATGCATAACTAGAAACCCTTGACAAGAAATGTGGCCTATGTAAATAAGGTAACAACTTAACATTTGTGAACTAAAATCCCATGGTTATCACAGCGTGATATCTGATCAGTGTTTGAAAGCCTCACTGTGAGTTTTTTTTGCAGCCAGACATATAACAGAGCTATGGTCCTATGTCAAACACAAGCCAGACCTATTGGCTTTGTCAATGCTTGTTAGCAGCGTCAAATAAATAAGCAACAACAATAACTTTGCTGTGAATAATTAGAAATGAAAATTAAATTCTGAATATATAAAACATTACTATGATCTGTGATAGGTATAGTGTTCTCCTTTCTCCTTTTCAAACTACGTTCCTATTTAGTCTCTCACTTTGCAAGAGACGTACGTTCTTGCTCCCCACATCTTTCTGAAATCCTCCGTATGCACATTTTACAAGCCATCACCTTCCTTTTCATGATTGTCTTTTCATGCTCCCATTCTGCACATACATTTTCACTTGACAATCCCTCTCACACTCTCATATCACTCGCTCACCTTTACAACTCATTCACCTGTAGGCACTGCATATTATTTCCCTCTGCTACTGTCAATAGTTTATCAGGTGTATGTCCCTCCTTGACACACTTTCCCTTAGAATCAAAATTGGCACATATGTGACCATCTAGCTGTACATTCTGGAAAGAAGCCAAGGACTGGAGGAGCATCTGATCTGAACACCTTTATGACCCACTGACCGGCACTCTGAGTAACTCACACCACATTTAGCCTCAGCTTCACAGTGTTTATTTGTGTCCTATAATAAACACCATCCCACAAACTGAACCAGTGTTTAATTTGTAAAGGAATAAATGCTGGGAAGTTTCAAACACCAGCGTTCTGAATACCATGGCTGCATAGTTTTGATACAAACTCATGACTCTTTAATACACCACCAGACACTCCTGACTCTTCATCTCACTCTTAAAGCTTCCTTTACCTCCCTGCTTTCTCCTTTTGTCACTGTTTTTCATCGTTCTCTTCATCCTTCATCCCCCTCTTGTGTTTTCTCTCTCTCTCTTGCGCTGGATCAAAATCTGTTGAGGAAAAATAAGTGCCAGTCCCAAAAATGAATGCCGATGTGCCCCACCTGCACCAACTACAGCTCAAATGAAGCACTGACCTATATTCATTAGGAAACTGAGCCAACTCAGTTCATTGTATGCACTATACAAGGATCATATGTTTCATGAAAAATACTACAGATACAGAACGCCTACAAAACAAATTCTCTAAGGCAATCAAACATAAAGTAAAGCATGAAATGTAAAGAGATTCTTTATCAGTACCATGGATTACCTCAAGGGTTGTTACAGTAGTGACTGAGAAATCGATACGTATTTTTGCCTGTAAAGCTAAAGATATGAATAGAGTAACCTGGAAGAGACCCATTGCAAAGTTAGTTTTTAATTACTGATTGTCTGTGATCCTGCAGGACCCACCCCACTTAAAGCCGTGATTATCAACATGTAGGTTATCCTTACAAGTCATATACAGATATTCATTTAATTGATCAAAAACAATATTTTAAGTTAAGGATATGTAAATTACACAAACTCACTTCTATGTACCATGACAGATGCTATGTTTAATGTTTATGATTAAAGTGGTATGTTGACGTTGCTGGGAAATACTGCTGAAAATGGGGCTCCAAGTCCTAGGATTACTGGTGAATGTGGCTGAATGAGGGGGAAGGAGCTGAGTTATATAGCACCATCGTTGGGCACGCCGTGCTGGAAAGACTACTGAAAAATGGGACTCCAAGTCCCAACATTTCTGGTGTTTTTGGCCTGACCAAGGGGAAAGAGGCAGGCCTTCGCTCTATCTGAGCTGCATATTACCTTTGTTTGCTCACCACATGGGACCATGCAGGCCGCGCCCAGGCCAAAGTCCAAGCCAAGGCGGACTGTTAGAGCCCAGAGGAGGCTGGGCTGAGCCACCGGTCTTGGTCCTGTGAGCTGACATATTTCCTGGAGCAACTGGCTTTAAGGAACAAAAATGGGGAAGAGGGAAAGCGGCGGGGTCATTGCTGAACGGTAAGAATTTCTAATTATGCCAACCATTATTAATGTTTTAACAAATGCTTTGGGCACATTTATTGCCAAAATTAAGTGTGTAGAAGATAGGTTGGGCCTTAAAGCCCAAAAAACCCTATCTGAGCTACCGCTAACATAGCACAACTGATCATTTAATAAACAGAAAGAGGCGATGAAGTATGAATGTAGCGCAAGGTGTGGCAGCATCCTATTTACAATTCTTGTGTGAAAAGGGTCCGTAAATTAAAGAAATTGATTCTACCCAGAGGTCTCTATAGAAGTGCCTTGATTTATCACCTGTAAAGAAAAAATGTCATGCCCCACCCCCTTTTGTACTAAGTCTAAAAGATCTCCTTCCTCTGCGAATAATTGTGAGGGACTGCCCAGAACACACAGGACACGATACACAGTCAGCCGAATAGTGCTCGTAGTCTTCAGGATAAAAATGGCGCACAGTCATTGCCCAACCCTGGGCTCGTGTGCGCTTTTGGTTGAGGGTTCAGCAGTGGCGGCTGGCAGCTTTAGGAGGGAGGGGGTGGGCGGGAAGCACACACACACTCATTCTTTCACACACGCACGCATGCACATCCATTCACAGCACTCATAACATTCAAACATGCACGCATGCACCAAACATTCATTTTAAAAGATCACACACACACTTACCTTCAGCCTCAGAGGTCCTAGGAGGGTTGGGACTGCTGCCTTCCTTCATTGGCTGACAGGTCAGCCAATGAGGGAAGGCAGCAGTCCCAGCCTCGTCAGAGAGTGGGATGAGGTCAGCGAGACTGCTGACCCCACCCCACGATGAAGTGTCACTGATTGACACTCGCCCTAGTCACTTCAAGGCTGAAACCTGAAGCACCCAGGTCGAAGTCAATGGGTGACGCTTTCTTCATCACCTGGGGGAGGGCCTTGAGGCACCTTTGCTGAGCCGAGGAGGTCACGCCCATAGGAGATGTGACCTCCTCAGCGCAGAAAAGTTCAGCTCAGGCCGCCAGGAGTCTGCGCAAATTGCGCATGTCTGCTCCTGGCTGCCTGACCAGAACATGAGAGTGTCTGTCAGGCTGACCTTTGTTCAGCCTGACAGACACTCTTCATGAGGGGTAAAAGGTGGGGCCATGCCTGGCGTTCAGGTGTGTGTGAGCACTATCATATGGGTCATGTGTGTGTTATTACATTTGTAAACTGTATTAATCATGTTAAATTATGTATGTTTATCATTCTGTGTTAGTTTCACTTCTATTTACCATCCAGCGCTTTTTTTGGACACATGGGGATGTGTCACATGCCAAACCTGTGCAGGGACTCACCAGCCACAAAAGATTCTCATGAGCATTTTCCCAGAATGTCCACTTATAATAAACTATTTAAAACCGCACAAGTCGCAAGGTAAGCTGATGCGGCTCCCGCCGTTAACAAAACAAGTGCAAAGTCACATGCTATATACACGCGGAGCTCGCCTAGTTAGAGTCGCTTGTAGGCATAGTGAGTTTGGGCATGGTCCACAGTTCCTATTTAAACTGCGCCCGGCTCGGAGATCCGTGTTTTGCCTCAGTACATCTGGAAGAACGATTCATGTTTTCCGGACGCGGTTCCTTGCCTGCAGCAACCCAGCAAACAGTGTTCCTGAATAAAAGGACACCAAAGAAAGGGGCGCGTTTAATTCATACAAAAAACTCACCTGATGGAGATTTTATTCCGGCCCGCATCATCACCGATACATGCAAACGACATCTAAAAACAATCCCTCTATTTTAAAGACAATACTTACCATTCATTGTACAATTGCTTGAGAATTAATGCAACCGTTTCTTAAACATTAAAATGTGTGACAAGAGCAAGACATTTTTCCTTTTATGCAGGGTGGGTATTTTTATGAAAAATGCATGCCCATGGGTTGTAGTGTATCGTACAGCCATTTTGAGCAGTTCAGCACTTTCCTACAGTGGTCCTTTTCAATTCGCACTGGACACCACGACGTCATTCATTACTTGGATGATTTCTCAGTATTGGGACCACCTTGGGTCGGAGAAATGCGGGTGGGCGCTCCGGGCCTTGATCACGATGTTTGAAGACTTTGGGGTCCCTTTGGCTCCAGATAAGACAGCTGGACCCTCTACTTGCATTACCTTCCTAGGGATAGAGATTGATTCGGTGGCAGGTGAGTGTCCCCTGCCTAAGGATAAGCTAAAAGTATTCAAGGAGTCCATACAAACAATGTTATCATAGAAAAAAGTCACCCTTCATCAACTTCAGGTGCTGGTGGGTCAGCTGAATTTTGCTATAAGGATCATTGCCATGGCCAGCCCTTTTTCTAGATCCATCGCTAGGTCAATGGCTGGGTTGACTGAGAAGCACCATCACGCTCGGCTGTCGCTGGAGGTTAAGGAGGATTTGAAGTTGTGGGAGGTTTTCTTGCAAAACTTTAATGGAGCAGTAATTTGGCCTCATCCGGCGGTTTCCAGCCCCACTCTGGGGCTTTACACTGATTCAGCCAGCAGCATGGGTTTTGTCGCTATATTGGGCCCTCTGTGGTGCAGGGCGGATTGGCCATCTGAGTGGGTCAGCTTGGGCTGGACAAAGAATATAGCCTTTTTGGAGCTCTTCCCTATTGTTGTTGCGGTCACTATCTGGGCAAAGGAATTTAAGAATAGATTTGTAATCTTTAGGTCTGACAACAGGGCTGTGGTAGAAGTCATTAATCGTCAAAGAGCTACATGCCCACTGGTTCTCCGACTGCTAAAATGTTTAATTTTAACTTGTTTACAATACAACATTACATTCCGGGCTAAACATGTTCCAGGGATTTATAACAATGCTGCTGATGCCCTGTCTCGCTCATTAATGCAGGACTTTCGGCGGTACCACCCTCAGGCGAAGGAGAAGATGACGGAGTTCCCAGAATCTCTGTTGAAAATTGGTGTCCCGCCCTCCCAGGCTTAGTAGCAACATCTTTAGCGGCGCGTTTAGGAGGGCTTATGAGAAAATTTTTTACCAGTACAGGCGGTTCTTGCAGGCGCAGCAAATTTCAGATTTATTCTCTGAGTCAGCGATATGCACTTTCTTATAGCATTTAAAAGACAAGGGACGACCAGTTTCTTGTGCAAAAGCTTACCTGGCTGCAATACGTTTTTTCGCTAGAAATAAGAACATGGAGGTGCCACTGAACACTTTTATTATTAAACGGGCTCTAGCAGGTTGGGCCAGGGCTGTCCAGGTTAGGTCAGACTCTAGGCATCCAGTAACTGCCACTGTGCTAGAGAATCTTATGAGCGCCCTCCCATCATAGAGTCAGCTCTATTTTCTGCAGCGTTTTCGATAGCCTTCTATGGGGCATTCCGCATCAGCGAATTGGTGGGCTCTTCCAGGGGTGATCACGCAGGAGGGTTGCAGTGGGGGGACGTGGTATTCAGTGCAGAGTTATTATCAATTGTCCTGCGCAAGTCAAAATCGGACCTGCTTAAAAGAGGAGTGCGCATTACACTTAGTGCCGCTATTGTATCCCCCCTCTGCCCTGTGACACTGACTAGAGCTTACCTCTTGGTCCGTCCACCTTCAGGCTCTTCTGCCTTGTTCGTCCATGCTAATGGGGAATGTCTTTCCCGCTACCAATTCTTAGAGGTATTTAAGATAGAGTTGAGGGCGATAGGGGTTGACCATCAAGGGTACTCCTCCCATTCATTTCGAATCGGGGCAGGACGATGGCTGCTACCGCGGGCCTGCCGGTGTCCACAGTGAAGGGTATCGGTCGGTGGTCATCGGATTGCTATAGGCGGTACATTAGGCCTGAACTGGTATAGTCACAAAACTGGTTTCTGAAATGTGATCTCCTCATGTTCTTTTCTTTTCATTTCAGTGCAGTGTCACAGCATGTAGTATGGATCTTGGGGCATTCGTTTGTTCGACGGGCGGCGTACCGAGTGCAACATCTCCGTGGGTCGAATCCGGCAATGGTTCAAGGCATGGCTTTTGGTTGGTGCGGAGTTGGCGGAGTGGGAATCGCCCAACTCCAACAGTTGGTCAATTTAGCAAAAGGATTTGAGGGGCTCCAGTCTCTGGATCTCATCATTATTCACTTAGGAGGCAACGACTTAGTGCGACTGGGTCGCAAGGCACTAAGAGAAACGATATTCATGGAGATCACAAAATTGGCAAAACAATACCCAAATGCAGCAATTGCCTTGTCCCACATGGTGCCTCAATGCAATTGGGGTGCAGGAATCAAATCAAGGACAATCAATGTATCAGTGTGCCGACTTAACGCCGAAATGGGCAAACTATGCCCTAGTCCAGGGAAGCTATGGAACATTCCTCACAAACTTTTAAAGAGCCCTCATATGTTTCACAACGACATGGTGCATCTATCAGCTGCTGGTACCAATCAGTTCATTCATGACATGTGGTTTTTTGCTTGCAGTCTTTTCGCGGGTGGGGAGGGTGAAAGAACTTTGGGGCCCTGGTCACCCTCGTGGCGGAAATTGAGGTATTAAAGTGACCAGAAACAACAGGGGGGCCCCCAAGGTTGGGGCCCCGGAAGGACACCAGGGATAGGATCCTGAAGTTCTGAGCCAATCTGCGGATGTACACACCAGATCAAGGGGTGAGGGAGCACAGATCGCAGGGGGGGGGCATGGGGCTCCAGCTCTTGGCCGCCCTGTAACACCCCGAGACTGATTGGTGTTTGCAGGGGGGGCAGGACCCTGAGCGTGAGGACAAGGAACGGTGTAGTCAGGGTAATTGCCCCTCCTAAGGAGACAGGTGAGATATGGGTCACTTGTGTGATCCAATGGTGGTTCAGGACAGGAAGGGATCCTGTCAGAAAAGAATTATGGTCACTAATTTGGTATCTCATGACTTGTAAATATTTGTGTAATGTTTTTATGAAAATGAATTATGACTTTATGCTATGAGATTACAAAAGTTGTGTTAATAAAAACTTCTTCCAACAAGTAAGATTGTCGGTCTGTGAATAGCTGGTGGGGGGAGTGTGGGCTGACTGGAGGCCTCCGGATCCTAGGGTAAAGCGCTCCTCCAACAAGGGGGAGAATGGGCCGTTAGGGGACGGGGCCTCCGAGGCCCGACGCTCCTCTTGCGCACCGGTGGTGCGAGAGACTGTCCAGGACTTCCGCCCTCACACCTTGCGAGGCATGGGAGCGGAAGTACAAATAAGAGGAATTGTAGCGGCTGCATTGGCCACTAGCCGGTTCCAGCGCGCTGCGTGCCGATAGGGGGCTATTTAAGAAGGCACGTCCTTCTTTTCCAGACACGGTCGCTGGACCTTGCTGGGGCCTGCAGTTGTCCCACCCACCCTCTCCTTAACTTAGGTTGTGAAGAAAGATTTTAAGCGGAAATTGAGGTATTAAAGTGACAAGAAACAACAGGGGGGTCCCCAAGGTTGGGGCCCCGGGAGGACACTAGGGATAGGATCCTGAAGTTCTGAGCCAACCTGTGGATGTACACACCAAATCAAGGGGTAAGGGAGCACAGATCACTGGGAGGGCCATGCGGCTCCAGCTCTTGGCCGCCCTGTTACACCCTGAGACAGATTGGTGTTTGGAGGGGGGCAGAACCCCGAGCGTGAGGACAAGGAACGGTGTAGTCAGGGTAACCGCCCCTCCTAAGGATACAGGTGAGATGTGGGTCACTTGTGTGGTCCAAAGGTGATTCAGGACAGGAAGGGATCCTGTCAGAAAAGATTTATGGTCACTAATTTGGTATCTCATGACTTGTAAATATTTGTGTAATGTTTTTATGAAAATGAATTATGACTTTATGCAATGAGATTACAAAAGTTGTGTTAATAAAAACTTCTTCCAACAAGTAAGATTGTCAGTCTGCGTATAGCTGGTGGGGGGAGTGTGGGCTGACTGGAGGCCCCCGGATCCTAATGCTATACACACGCAGAGCTTGCCTAGTTAGAGTCGTGTGTAGGCATAGTGAGTTTGGGCATGGTCCACAGTTCCTATTTAAACTGTGCCCGGCTCGGGGATCCGTGCTTTGCCTCAGTACATCTGGAAGAACGATTCATGTCTTCCGTATGCGGTTCCTTGTCTGCAGCAACCCAACAACAAGTGTTCCTGAATAAAAGGACACCGAAGAAAGGGGCATGTTTAATTCATACAGAAAACTCACCTGATGGAGATTTTTTCCGGCCCGCATCATCACCGGTACATGCAAAGGACATCTAAATTCCGCTATTTTAAAGACAATACTTACCATTCATTGTACAATCGCTTGAGAATTAATGCAACCGTTTCTTAAACATTAAAATGTGTGACAAGAGCAAGACATTTTTCCTTTTATGCGGTAAAGTAAAGGCACCAAGACAAATGTGAAGCAACATTGGGATTACAAGGTGCTACAAGTAAAAAGAGCCTTTGTCAGGGACTGAAAACTACCCAGTTTATCTTGCATGTTATGAATAGGAAGAAGAAGCCAATGTTGTATTGCTCTATGTGAGTTTGCTCAAAGTCTAATAAATATGTTTTTGTTTATATTAGATAAAACTCACTGATTCTCAAGGCTTCCAATCTCCTCTCAGGCGAGCCCTGTTACCATCTCCATTTCGGGTACCACTGCATCTCCCCTGGCATTCAACAGTCAAGTTGCCTTGCAGGTACTTAAAGGGTACGTGGGAAGGGTAGAGATCCAAGACAGAGTAGGTAGGTTCATATTAGAAGACTCAAAATTATACATTATCTTTCGCAGGCCGACAACTTATCAGTAAAGACAGCGCCAAGTCCAAGGATTCTTCTCCCCTCTCTTGATAAAGCCTGTATTTTTGTGTGATACTGAGTAATAAACTGTAGGTATGGTTGAAAGGAGGGATTGGGTTCCATATTGTCT
The DNA here is from genome assembly GCF_031143425.1 of Pleurodeles waltl. Taxonomy (NCBI): domain Eukaryota; kingdom Metazoa; phylum Chordata; class Amphibia; order Caudata; family Salamandridae; genus Pleurodeles; species Pleurodeles waltl. The sequence goes on along the minus strand of NC_090448.1, from coordinate 450,481,893 downwards.
CTGCAAGGATGTTACACCTTCTAAAGGTAAGAGTTGCAACTTAGTAACCGGTCAAAAATGCTCCTTGCCAATTTATCCGAACAACCGAGCTTACATCAGGTTGAGGAGAAGCTGCAGTATAAACCGGATAAATGTGTTAACTCTTTTGGTTTGCCTATGAAACTAATCTGAGCATCTGCAATTTAGAGACCAACAGTGATTGAATAATGTCTGAGTAAAATAATTCAGATTTTGAAGTTCACTGCAGGGGGGCTCATTAAGGTTAGGTTGGGCTAATTGGGATCGGTGGTGGTGATGGTGAAGGTGAGGTTTTGGGAGGGCCTTGTCACCGTACTGACTTTTTTTGTGTACCCAAAAATAACCATCTCTGAGGCTTGTAATGCAAACCCATTGTTGAGTGTCCATGCTCATCCGGTTGCTGACCATTCTAATATTCCAAGCTTTCCCCTTTTTCCTAGAATGAGACCAATAGCACCTTCTCAATCAAATTCTTTCAACCTATCTCCAGAAGCCACCCATTGGCAATTGTCCTGAAAAATGCCCCCCCTTTACCCCTAAAACAAGAAGAGAACCATCTTCAGTTACAATATAAAGTCACTCACTGGATTGGGAGCAGTTGGAACATGGAACGATTATTACAGTTAGGAGGGTGTCATGGGTTGGGAATTGTTAGGGAAAAGAGTGAGCCAGGACACTGTTTTGTGATTGAATTCCGAGATCCAAGGCTGCTTGGTAACCAGTTGCAGAGACTGAATTGTATTGATGTATTCCAAAGCCAGATTAGTGCCCGCCCCTTCAGCTGTTTATAGAAACCATCAGCAAGCCCTGATCTAGCAGACAGCTACAGACCTATTTCCTTTCTCCCAATAGCTAGAAAAATACTGGAAAAACACAGCAATCAACAGCTGTCAAGTTCTTTAGAATTGCACGACATTTATCATTCTAATCAGACAGATTTTAGGTCTGACCACAGTACGGAAACGGCACTGTTGGCAGCCACAAATAACTCCATTCCATTTTAGACCGAGGTGGCCCAGCCGCGATGATTATGATGGACATAAGTGGAGCCTTGGATACGGTATCACATGCCATTTTAATTCAGAGAATGCTGGATGCTGGCATAATAGGGACTACCATCAAATGGTTGGCATCCTTCCTTGTGGACAAGAGTTTCCAATTGTGTAAAGACTCCTTTGCCTCTTCTGTCCATACACTGTCATGTGGGGTCCCACTGGGCTGGTCGCTTAGCCCCACATTGTTTAACCTGTATGTACACCTATTAGCTGAAATTGCCCGCTCACATGGGCTTGCCCTAGTGTTATATGCGAATGACCCTCAAGTTATTCTGGCTCTTACACTCAATACCACTCAAGCTACCTTCCAACTAAATTCTTGCCTTAGGTAGGTTACAGATTGGATGTCCAATACCATGCTAAAGCTGAATAGTGATAAAATGGAGGTCCTGGAGGTAGGCAACAATAGTTCTCGGTGGCAGGAACTCTCATGGCCAGACCATCTGGGCGATAGTCCCAAGCCAGCCCAGGCAGTAAAAAGCCTGGGCGTCTGGATAGACGACAAGCTTACGATAGAGACTCAAGTCAATAAATTGGCAGGTTTATACTTTGGCATGGTAAGACCTCTAGGGAAGTTCTTGCAGATTACCCTCCTCTATGAGAAAAGTAGTGGTACAGAGTCTTCTAAACTCTTACCTTGATTACGGTAACTCCCTGCATCTGAGGAGTATGAAATATGTGATCAAAAGGCTCCAAGTGGTACAAAATGCTGCAGCTAGAATTCTTAATATAATTCCAAAGCATTAGACCAGCTCTTGCAGCTCTGCACTGGCTTCCAGTTAAGAAATAATTAATTTTAAGGTTATCTGCATAGTGCATCATGCCATTTATGAGAAAGGCCCTCTGATTATCCAATCCTTGCTCACTCCCTATGCTCTGGGAAGAGCCCTGTTCTCGAGTACTCAGGGATTTTTGGTGGTGCCAAAGGTCAAAAGGAAAAGGAGTGGAGGTGTCTCTTTTGCTTTTCTCACCTCCAAGCTCTGGAATGCTCTCCTGGTTAAAACTCCCACTTTTTCTAAACGTGGCAAGGGGAAAATGATTAATTGTGGTTTTGTGGAAGGGTTGTCTTGCATTTAGCACTGGGATACCTGGTTGGGTAGGCATGGGCTATACAAGTGCAATTGGATTGAATGGAATTGAATAGAAACCAGTGAACTGCCCTAATCCTTCTAGGTTCCCACCACTTAGAGGTCTGATTGGTGTCAAATCGATTTTTTACCATGAATAGATTTGCACCTCTAGGTTCTCTGTATAATAATGATTCACTCGATATCAAGACTGATTTCTCATCAGTAAATGTAGCTTCAATCTCGACTTGTGCTAGTTCAAAAAGCAGTGAGACTCCCAATTATGTCCTCAAACCAGGTCTCACTGAAAGATCTATTGAACAGTGAGAGTGGGTCTCGGATACCCAGCCCAACAGAGTATGCCTTACACCTCCGCCCACGACATCTACTCTGGCTGTTAATCCAAATACTTCTGCTAGTACTGAATCAGCAGGTTTAATGTCACCTACTTTAAATTCTCTTAACTAGCATAATATAAATTTGATATCATAGAATTTGGCTTTTATTTTGTAAATTGAATAAACCAGATTAGTTCACATTGGTAAGAAATTTTAAAATAATTTGCTTGCAGGAATCTTGGGCTCTGAAGCACACCACATGTATGGATATGTTTCTTATGAAGTCCCAACAGTTCAATCTATGGTGGGACAACAAAAGGGTCATCTCTTGATTTCGATCTCAGTTTCCATACCTGGGATAATTGCATGGCAATGTGGCGAATTGTCACACTTTAAACACCTCTATATTGAACTGAATAATGCTCTGAAATTTTTTTTCATTCATATTAATCATAATAATTATAACAGAAACAAACTGGATATTGTAAAAAATATTGAGTTGGCTTATGAATGTAACATCACAGCCATTGCAGACATACCCAGCCCAACAGAGTATGCCTTACACCTCCGCCCACGACATCTACTCTGGCTGTTAATCCAAATACTTCTGCTAGTACTGAATCAGCAGGTTTAATGTCACCTACTTTAAATTCTCTTAACTAGCATAATATAAATTTGATATCATAGAATTTGGCTTTTATTTTGTAAATTGAATAAACCAGATTAGTTCACATTGGTAAGAAATTTTAAAATAATTTGCTTGCAGGAATCTTGGGCTCTGAAGCACACCACATGTATGGATATGTTTCTTATGAAGTCCCAACAGTTCAATCTATGGTGGGACAACAAAAGGGTCATCTCTTGATTTCGATCTCAGTTTCCAAACCTGGGATAATTGCATGGCAATGTGGCGAATTGTCACACTTTAAACACCTCTATATTGAACTGAATAATGCTCTGAAATTTTTTTTCATTCATATTAATCATAATAATTATAACAGAAACAAACTGGATATTGTAAAAAATATTGAGTTGGCTTATGAATGTAACATCACAGCCATTGCAGACATTATGGGGGTCATTCTGACCTCGGCGGTAAAAGGTGCTTACCGCCGGTCAGAAGACCGCCATAACACCGCAGCGGCCACGGTAAACCGCCACGGTCATTCTGACCCGCAACTGGCAAACCTCCGAAAACCCGACATCCTCAATAATCCACCACACCAAAGGTCAGCGAAAAAATGGCGCTGACCAAACCTCCACCGTCACGGCAACAGAAATACACCCATACCATTCCGACCCACAAATCCACGCGGCAGTCTTTCAAACGCGGTATTCCATTGGCGGTACACACCGCCGCGGTCAAAATACACACACCCATAGAAAACTCAGCCACATTGGTCAGTTCGAAATACACACACCTGATACACATACTAACACCACTCCCACACACCCAACACAATATAAAACACACACCCACATCACCCACAAGCCCCTACCACCCGAAATCATTGACGAAGGCTAGAGACAGAGCACAGAATAGAGAATCCCACAACACAGAGGCACACAACACCATCACCCACACAGAATCCACGCACCAAACACCACACACCACCACACGCACCACACTCATCACCACAAACGCCACCCCACACCTCAACCACACCACCCCATGGCACCCCAAAGACACCCCAGGTTCAGTGACGCCGAACTCAGGGTCATGGTTGAGGAAATAGTCCGTGTAGAGCCCCAGCTCTTCGGGGCACAGGTGCAGCACACCACAATTGCCAGGAAGATGGAGCTATGGCAAACGATAGTGGACAGGGTCAACGCGGTGGAACAGCATCCACGCAATCGGGAGGACATCAGGAAGAGATGGAACGACCTACGGGGGAAGGTGCGTTCCATGGTATCAAGGCACAACATTGCGGTGCAGAAGACTGGCGGCGGACCCCCACCTACTCCCCCAGAATTTACCGCGTGGGAGGAGGAAGTCTTGCACATCCTGCATCCTGAGGGCCTCGCAGGAGTAGGCGGAGGAATGGACTCAGGTAAGGCAAATCTTCACTACTGCTTCCCACCCCCACCCCACCTGCATGCCAAATCATACCCCCACTCTCACCCCCTCCCCCATCACACCAACCCCTAGCAAAAGCCTCACCATCACAACCCACCCATCCCAACACCAAGCCCTGCATGCAACCCCAAAGCATGGACACCCATCACCAAAGCATGCCCACTGCACACACACATCACCCCCACAAGCCACCCTCACAAAAGCGCCCACAAGGAAATGCCTGCACATGGGTACACGGACACCCACCCATCACACGAAATGCCACACACAGAAGCAATAACCATACCTTTATACCCCTGCAGGACCCGAACACCACCACACCGCCACGGAGGGTCCAGAGATGTCCATCCCACCCCCAGAAGAGGCCCCCAGCGATGACAGCAGCTCTGTCTCCCTGGAGCCAGATGACCAGCCCGGCCCATCGGGGACCTTTGGACAGTCAGTTCCCCACAGACAGCCACAGGCTACACCAGACCCAACTCCCTCTGGGAACACCAGCACAGCTCCCACCCAGCGGGCCCATGCCTCTGTCTACAGGGCACGTCAATCAGCGGTGTGTCCACCACTACAGGGCACCCAGGTTGACCCACCACCCCAACAACAACAGGGACCTGGGGGCAGTGGTAGTGGGCACACTGGCCAGGGGACAGAGGCCCAGGAACGCAGGGGAACTGGGAGGGCTGCTGTGCGACAGGGGGGGACAGACCCGGGGAACCGACTCTCCAAGAGGCCCTCTCCACCATCATGGGAGCATACCACCGCTCCCAGGAGACGATGGCGACGGTACTGGCCCGGTTCCAGGAGATCCAGGAACTGCAGGAGGAACGGTACATGGGGTTCAGGGAGGAACTGAGGAACATCGGTCCCGCAATGGGGACCATCGTCCTGGCCCTTACCAAGATCGTCACCACATTGCGGGACCATGTGGCACCCCAAAGGGCCCCTGTCACTAGCCCAGGCCAGGAACAGCCTACCACCTCCGCCGGCGCCAGTGGACAGGAGGCCCCCACACAACGACAGGCCCCCAGAACCCCACCTCCTGCAGAAGAAGAACCACCCCGCAAGCGGAACCTGAGATCTCACAAGAAGACAGAGTAGGATTGCAAGACCCCCACCAGCCTAAGATACCCTCTGATGTCATCCCACTGTCCCACATTGTCACCCTGTCCAACCTTGAACTGCCCCTGCTCCATCCTTCCACAGGCATATGGACAATGCACCTGTGCGACTGAGAAATGGACTCTGCCATGGACATTACTCCACCCCCACCCATCCCCGCTTCCCAATCATTTACCTATATCTAGCACTTTAAATAAATCACTTATTCCACTTAAATAAACAGGAGTCTGCTTGTATTCTTAACAAATGTATTACGCATAGCGGTTCAATATTGTCCAGTTACTTTGTGATGACAACAAACCAATTTCAATAAGCTTTAGTCCATGGGCAAACAAAGCTGAAGTCAGGCAGTGGGTCACACAGCTCTGAAAAGGGAAGGGAAAGTCACAAATCAGTTAGCAGGAACTGGGGGGAAACACAGACAGTGGAGACGCATGAGGCCTCAAGTAAATGTAAATTGGGGTGGCTGTTTCTTACCTGTGTGCTACTGAAAGTATTGTTGTATGACTGTATCCCTGTTGTCCGTGTCGTCCCCGTCGTCTTCCTCTTCTTCACTCTCCACAGGCTCCACAGCTGCAACAACACCACCATCTGGACCATCCTCCTGCAGAAAAGGCACCTGGCGTCGCAATGCAAGATTGTGAAGCATACAGCAGGCCACGATGATCTGGCACACCTTCTTTGGTGAGTACATTAGGGATCCCCCTGTCATATGCAGGCACCTAAACCTGGCCTTCAGGACCCCCGAAGGTCCTTTCTATGATCCTCCTAGTTCGCCCATGGGCCTCATTGTAGCGTTCCTCTGCCCTTGTCCTGGGATTCCTCACTGGGGTCAGTAGCCACGACAGGTTGGGGTAACCAGAGTCACCAATTAGCCACACACGGTGTCTCTCTAGCTGTTCCATCACATAAGGGATGCTGCTATTTCGCATGACATACGTGTCATGCACTGACCTAGGGAACTTGGCATTTACATGGGAGATGTACTGGTCAGCCAAACAGACCACCTGGACATTCATCGAATGATAACTTTTTCTGTTTCGGTACACCTGCTCACTGTCTTTGGGGGGAACCAAAGCCACATGGGTCCCATCAATGGCCCCAATGATGTTGGGGATATGTCCAAGGGCATAGAAATCACCCTTCACTGTAGCCAATTCGCCCACCTCAGGGAAAATAATGTAGCTCCGCATGTATTTCATCAGGGCAGACAACACTCTGGACAAAACCTTAGAAAACATAGGCTGAGACATCCCAGATGATATGGCCACTGTTGTCTGGAAAGACCCACTTGCCAAAAAATGGAGTACTGACAGAACCTGCAGAGGGGGAATCCCTGTGGGTTGGCGGATGGGGGACATCAGGTCTGGCTCCAGCTGGGCACATAGTTCATGTATAGTTGCTCTGTCAAGCCGGTATGTAAGTATGATATGTCGTTCTTCCATTGTCGACAGGTCCACCAGCGGTCTGTACATGCAAGGATTCATCCTCCTCCTCGCAAGTCCCAGCGGACGGTGCCTAGGAAGGACAACATGGAGCACAGAGTCAAGCAACCCACTGGTTCGTTCACACAGCTTGCACAGTACACGAATCGCTATGCATGGAACGGCTTGTATGAGTGGCAATGCAAGGCCTAGGCCTGTGTGACGCAGTAGAAATCATGCCGTGTGGGCCCTTGAAATGGCGGCTGCCTGACCTGTGAAGTGTGACAGTGGGTTGTGAGGTCACTACGCTGGTGTGGCACACCGTGGCGGTAGGCGGTCGAAGACCGCGGCGCAAAGCAGCATTGGTTAACATTGAACCCTATGGGTCTCAGGAGCCAATGACGATGTGCGCCGGCGGTCGCGGTACGCACCGCCGCGGTACGCACCACCGCGGGCGTGACCGCCATTTTCTATCTGATCAATCTCTCGAGACCTGATCATCCACAGGAGAGGACCTATACTGCAAGTGCTGCTGTGACCTCGATCTGGGAGATAAAATGGCTGCTGCGACTGGGGAAAGGGCCCCTGCCTTCACTTCCGAAGAATTGGAGAAACTTGTTGATGGGGTCCTCCCCCAGTATGCGCTACTCTACGTTCCTCCAGACCAACAGGTTAGTACACAGGGTGCACGCTGAATGGGCTATGCCTGTGTTGAGTGGGGTGTATGTAAGATGGTGGGGAGGGGAGCGAATGAGGAGTGCAACGCACCACAGATGGGAACATGTGTCACATGGCAAGGTTGGGGAGGGGGGGCCACTCACATCTACCATGCAGAAAAGTGAGGATATTTCCTTTCCCACCCTGTACATGTCAAATAGGTCAGCGCCCATCAGAAGGTCGACATTTGGCGTGCCATCGCCAAGGATGTCCGGGCCCTGGGGGTCCACAACAGACGGGGCAACCACTGCCGAAAGAGGTGGGAGGACATCCGCCGCGGGACCAGAAAGACCGCCGAGTCTCTGCTGGGGATGGCCTCCCAACGTAGGAGGGGTGCCAGCCGCCAATTGACCCCCCTGATGTCCCGGATCCTGGCGGTGGCCTACCCCGATTTGGATGGGTGCGTGAGGACATCACAGCAGACACAAGGGGGTGAGTATCAGCACATTCTGCCATCTTTGCCCGCAGTGGAGGTGTCTGGGTGGGGGAGGAGGGATGTGGGTAACTCAAGGCCAGGGCGCTTTCTGTAGGCTAGTCCCCTCCGTTAGCCATGGCCCTGTGCCCCGCCCCCCACCTCTGTAGGGTGCCAAGTACAGCTATCCATGGTCCTGCATCACCCATGTGTGCATTTGTCATCCATAGACCTGTAGGCCTAGTCACAAGAACTGAGTAGTGTACCCCGATTGCGCAGCGTAGTTCAGGGGGCTTCTGTGTCTGTCCTCTCCGACCAACGGTGTTGCCAATGCATGCACTCAACCTGTCTTCATTTTTCCCCCCCACCCATTTTCTTTTTCTTCCTGTGCATGTGTGCATTAGCATCATCAGGCGGAGGAGAAGTGGCATCGGCGCACGAGGGAGCTGCATCTCACATGGCCCCGGAGGGCCATGCAACAGACTCCGAGTTCAGCAGTGAGATGGAGGGCGAGGAGAGCTCCACAACGGGGACCCGTGGAGACGTCAGCGACAGCGACATGTCCTCGGAAGGGAGCTCCCTTGCGGTGGCGGCAACATCCGTGCCCACCGCAACTACAGGTACAGCCGCCACCCAGCGCACCAGCTCCACCCTCCAAGCAGCCCCTCAGCGTTCGCCCAGTGCCCGCTCGCACACCAAGGCGGGCATCTCCTTCGCCCCAGGCACCTCAGGCCCTGCCCCAGTTACCCCTGCTGCCCTCAGTGAGGAGGTCATTGACCTCCTCCAGACGCTCATTGTTGGGCAGTCTACCCTTTTGAATGCCATCCAGGGGGTGGAAAGGGAGGTGCATCTGAACAATGCATACCTGGAGGGCATTCATTCGGGTCAGGCTGCCCATCAGCGATCGTTCAACGCTCTGGCCTCAGCACTGACGGCAGCCATTGTCCCTGTCTCCAGCCTCCCTCTTCTAACTCCCTCCACCCAGTCCCAGTCTCCTGTTCCTCAGCCTATCCCATCCACACCATCAGACCAGCCTGCACACACCTCAACACCCAAGGCAAGCTCATCCAGACATAAGCACCACAGATCCCACAAGCATTCACACAAACAACATCCAGATGCAGACATGCCAACAGTCACTACCACCTCTGTGTCCCCCTCCTCCTCGTCTCCCTCCTCCCTCCCTGTGATGTCTCCACTCACACCTGATGCACACCACCATCAGCCAGTACTTCCATCACCAGCACACCCTCCATTACAGTCAGCACACGTGCAGTCACCACCCCCACTGCCATTTACACGTCCCCTGTGTCCTCTCCCACTGTGTCTGTCACCCCCTCTTCCAAACCACACAAACGCAGGCAGCCACCCACCCAACAGCCATCCACCTCACGACAGCCTCCAGCCCAAGCACCTGCACCGAAAGACAGCACACTTGACTCTCCTACAACCACATCCTCTTCCTTCACTCCCATACCCACTGCACCTACCGTTCCCATTGCTCCTAAAAAACATTTCCTCTCCAAAATTAACCTCTTTGCATCACCTGACCCACCCCCTCCATCTGGTAAGAGTCCAAAGAGCACCTCAGCCACCACCAGCCCTGAATCTAGTATCACCATAGTGCAGGGCTATTGGAGTCCACCAGCTCCTATGGAAGGAACATCGGCCAGCAGCAAGGGGACAGCCAGCCCACCCCATGGGAAGAGGACAAGAAAACTTAAGGGCCGGCGCGAAAAGCCTGAGACGGCTGCCACCACGGAGAGTGGCCTTGCCACGTCACCTGCCACATCAACTAAGGGAGGCAAGGGCCCGAGAGCTGCAGCGAAGGAGGGCAAGGGCAGCAGGGCGGAGAAGACATGCAGCAGCCGAGCGCCCCAGGAGGGCCCCACTAGTCCCATACCGGGTGTGATGGACGACACCCACGGGCACAAGACTCCATCACAGGAGGACCCGCTACCGCAAGGTCGGAGGGCGACTAAGCGGGGAGTCTTGGCCAGGTCTGGCTCCCTTGAAAGACAGGACAAGCACCGCTGAAGAGGGCCCCGCCAAGACAGGCACCGCTGAACAGGGCCCCGCCGTGAGGAGCACCGCTGAACAGGGCCCCGCCGAGACAGGCACCGCTGAACAGGGCCCCGCCGTGAGGAGCACCGCTGAACAGGGCCCCGCCAAGACAGGCACCGCTGGACAGGGCCCCGCCGTGAAGAGCACCGCTGAAGACGGCCCCGCCGTGAAGAGCACCGCTGAAGAGGGCCCCGCAAAGACAGGCACCGCTGAACAGGGCCCCGCCGTGAAGAGCACCACTGAAGAGGGCCCCGCAAAGACAGGCACCGCTGAACAGGGCCCCGCCGTGAGGAGCACCGCTGAAGAGGGCCCCGCCAAGACAGGCACCGCTGAACAGGGCCCCGCCAAGACAGGCACCGCTGAACAGGGCCCCGCCGTGAAGAGCACCGCTGAACAGGGCCCCGCCGTGAAGAGCACCGCTGAACAGGGCCCCACCAAGACAGGCACCGCTGAACAGGGCCCCGCCGTGAAGAGCACCGCTCCGCTGGGCACCGCCGTCTCAAGCACCGCTCAGCTGGGCCATTCCTGTCAAGCACCGCTCCGCTGGGCCCTTCCTGTCAAGCACCGCTCCGCTGGGCCATTCCTGTCAAGCACCGCTCCGCTGGGCCCTTCCTCTCAAGTACCGCTCCGCTGGGCACCGCCGTCTCAAGCACCGCTCCCCTTCCTGTCAAGCACCGCTCCGCTGGGGCCTTCATCTCAAGCACCGTTCCGCTGGGCCCTTCCTCTCAAGCACCGCTCCGCTGGGCACCGCGGTCTCAAGCACCGCTCCGCTGGGCCCTTCCTGTCAAGCACCGCTCCGCTGGGCCATTCCTGTCAAGCACCGCTCCGCTGGGCCCTTCCTCTCAAGCACCGCTCCGCTGGGCCAATCCTGTCAAGCACCGCTCCGATGGGGCCTTCATCTCAAGCACCGCTCCACTGGGCCCTTCCTCTCAAGCACCGCTCCGCTGGGCACCGCCGTCTCAAGCACCGCTCCGCTGGCCCCTTCCTGTCAAGCACCGCTCCGCTGGGCCATTCCTGTCAAGCACCGCTCCGCTGGGCCCTTCCTCTTAAGCACCGCTCCGCTGGGCACCGCCGTCTAGAGCACCGCTCCGCTGGGCCCTTCCTGTCAAGCACCGCTCCGCTGGGCCATTCCTGTCAAGCACCGCTCCGCTGGGCCCTTCCTGTCAAGCACCGCTCCGCTCGGCCATTCCTGTCAAGCACCGCTCCGCTGGGGCCTTCATCTCAAGCACCGCTCCGCTGGGCCCTTCCACTCAAGCACCACTCCGCTGGGCCCTTCCTGTCAAGCACTGCTCCGCTGGGCCCTTCCTGTCAAGCACCGCTCCGCTGGGCCATTCCTGTCAAGCACCGCTCCGCTGGGCCCTTCCTCTCAAGCACCGCTCCGCTGGGCCCTTCCTGTCAAGCACCGCTCCGCTGGGGCCTTCATCTCAAGCACCGCTCCGCTGGGCCCTTCCTCTCAAGCACCGCTCCACTGGGCCCTTCCTGTCAAGCACCGCTCCGCTGGGCCCTTCCTGTCAAGCACCGCTCCGCTGGGCCATTCCTGTCAAGCACCGCTCTGCTGGGCCCTTCATCTCAGGCACGGCTCCGCTGGGCACCGCCGTCTCAAGCACCGCTGGTCCATTGACAGTGCCGGTTCTGTGTCGAGCAGGTGTTCACGAAGCACTCAGGGCACCATGCCTCCTCCAATACCAGTGGAGTCGGTTATCCATCTGATGGACTGTGGCTTTGCACTCCCCAGGATGGTACAGTGGGCATGGAGGCCCCTCGTGGATCTGGCGTCGTGGACTCATGTGGCTGAGGTGCCCCCCTTTCCCTTCCCCCTGAGGTGCCTGTTTTTTTCTCATCTGATGCCCCAGCAGTGTTCTCTCCAATGGTTTCCGGTCTCCTGTGTGGGCTTTGCCCATGTGTTTGTACACATTGGCCCACGGACTATGGATATTGAACGGACTGTGCAGGACTTGTTGACTATGTTTATACTTTGCACTATGTTCATTATCACTTTTGTATATTTCATATGGCATATTTACCATGACTTAAATGAACCTATTTTATACATAAATTTGAAACTTCATTTGAATTATGTCTTTGCATTCTTCCGGGGAGTTTGGGGGGTGTCACTCTGACTTGTTGCTCTGCATTGGTGTGTAGGTATTGGGGGGGTGGGTTGGGGGGGTGGGTGTATCGCGTATGTGTGTGCCGCTAAGCTTTCCTCCTCCCCCCTCCCCTGTGTCGTAGGTGCAGTACTCACCGTTCGTACTCCTGGTAGATGAGCAGGTAGACAATAGCTGGTAGGATGTGTAATTCGGGCTCCATGCTGTCCTCCTTCCTCGTGGAGTGTGTATAGGTGAGCGTTTTCCCGTTCGTAGTCTGTTTCTGCCGGGTTTTTATCGGCGGGGCTCCCGCCCCGGAAAAGGTGGCGGATTGGTGAGTTGTGATAGGGTGGGCGGTACATTGTCTGCCGCCTGCCTGTTGGCGGTGACCGCCGCGCTGTTTGTCGGTCCCGCCGTGGCGGTCGGAGTGTTAATGTGGCGGCCTGTGTTGGCGGTTCCCGCCAGGGTCAGAATTCCATTTTTTGGACCGCCTGCCTGTTGGCGGGTTGGCCGCCTCTTTATCACCGACCGCCAGGGTTAAAATGACTCCCTATATCACTTATGTGTGTAGGAGAATTTAAGTTTCTCCCTTGTTCAGTTTCTGCTAATGCTATTTGTGGTATTGTGAGTAGTGATGAGGTGGGTTAGCAGCAAGTTCATAATGTTTCCTTTTGTGTTTTATTGAACACTATAGTGGTAAAGTATAGTTTAATTTTCACACTGGGCTTTGTTCATTTCTCTCTATTTGCCCAAGCCACTTTCACTGGGAAGGGCTGCATTAGCATACATTATTGTACCTAAAAACCTAAGCCGTTTGGGCTTGAGTTTTATAATTCACCCAAACTGTGTAAATTATAACAAATATTTGACATTTTTGGTAAATATGAACATGGCAAAAGATACACACCAATTAGGTCAGTTTCCCTCAATGCTGATGGGAGGAATAAAGACATCCCAGTGAAATTGGGTTCTGTCAAATCTATGATGCTTCTATCTACACTTGTAAAACGGAACTACAGGAATTTTCAGATATGCCCTGGGAGTGATGACAATGCTGCTATTTTAAGTTTCGTTGGAGCTATTTGCAAAACCATACAAGATATTCCAACATTTCTCTGCTGGGAAAGAGGAATTAAGCAGCTCAGATGTTCTTTGCCGCATCAGAGACTTATGACAGCCTTTCTGAATTCCCTGCATAATGTGGAGGAAATAAAGTTCTGTAGATCTTTCTACAAGAGAGTTTTTCTGAAAGAAAAGATCACACCAGGCAGGACATTTGAGAGAGCTTAAAGGTTGCCAGCCAAAGAAATAACACTTGTCTCTTCTGGAAAATAGTCAATGAATCCTATTTTGGAGAACACTGTAATGTTAAGATTGATGTATCCATAGCACGGAAATGATTGGTGACTCATTTAGTCATATCTATAAGCCAACTGCCCTGGAGTGCCCTTTGCTCTTGGGACAGATTCAAGGGGTAGAATAAGAACTGCATAGTTTTGTCTCTTAATTTCCTGAGATAATTGGCACCCTTAAAAGTAGCTTATGGAATAAGGCCCCTGGTCCTAATGGGTTGCTGTAAGAATTTGTGTTACTGGCTGAGGGGGATCAAAACCTACTCAAGTAGCAACCATAATTGTTGTCTGAGTGACATCACAAGCAAACCTCAAATTAACCTGTAATCAATCCTCTAGTAGCTTGGCACAGAACAGTCAGGCTTAATTCAGAGGCAATGTGTAAAATATTTGTGCAGCAACTCAAACAGCAATGCAGTGAAAACACACTACAAAAGAAAAATAGAGTAGTTTTTAATAAATAAAACAAGACGAAAACAACACAAAAATCTGATCAGTAGAACCAGCGATATGAAATTTTTATAATTTAAGTGGAAATAGCACCAAAAAGCACAAAGCACCACCAGCAGCTATCTAGTCATGCGAGGCCGATAGAAAGTCATGATGGAGTGCAGGTTTTGGAAACGGGGACCAGGTTAGTCTCTCTGAAAAGTTACCTTCACAGTCTTACGCAAATAGTTTTGTTCCAGCTGGAGGGGACATGAGGAGCATGGAAGCATTGTAGATGGTTGTCGATGTAGCGTGAAGAGCAGGTCTGGTATTGTACATGGTCATGGCTGTAGCACAAAGATCCTGATGTTGTCACAAGTAGTCAGGCCGTTGCTTCGCTATGGGCCTCCCCGGGAGTGATCAGTGCTGTAGCTCAAAGGTTTGAGTTAATGGAACTTTGCACAGGCGGGCATGCAAGCAACAAGGCATTGGTGCCAACTGGCCCATTTGCTGTTGCAGAGAACCCAAAAACTTTAATTCAGTTCCACTCAGCTGACACTGAAGGTCCAGGTCCTCAGGTGCTCCTCTTAGGGGTCTGGGTCTGCTCTAGCTGGATCTGGGTCTGGTTGTGGTGATTGGGATCCTATGTCCCTGTGGCTTGGAAAAGGAGGCCAACAGACTAACTCTTGGCAGCACTGTGGGTGCTATGTGTTCAGGTGCAGATACAAAACCCTCTGACTTAGGCAGGAGAGCAGCAGGGCAGCAAACCAGCAAGGCAGCAGTCCAGCAAGGCAGTAGTCCAGCAAAGCAGCGTCCAGCAGAGTGGTATTCCTTTCAACAGATCAGCATCCTGGCAGAGTCTTCCCAGGCCCAGAAGTGTACTCAAGAGTTGGTGTCTGAGGTCGAATATCTATACCAGGTGGCTCCTTTACCTTGGAAGAAGTCTCTAGAGGTTTCACTTTGAAGTGCACAGGTTTCCTGCCTCCCCCGTCGCTGCTCCAGACTAACTAAAAGGGGTATACAGTCCTTTGTGTGAAGGCAGGGCAGAGCCTGTACAAGTCTAAGTAGGACTGTACCCAGCCCTGCCCTTCCACCCTTCCAGTGATGACCCATCTAGGCATACCTAAGCTCTCTCTATTGTGTGTGGCTGCCTAGGAGGAAGAGGAATACACAAAGCCCAGCTATCAGCTACACCCAGTCATGTGACTCAAAGGCAGGCTGCAGGCACTAAATAGCTAAAGCTGAAAAATTGCACATTTCTAGAAGCTGCATTTTCACAATTGTAATTCGAAATATGACTTGACCATAAGAGAGGATTTTTCATTATATTTCCAAAGACACCAAACAAGAACTAGTTACCTGCTCCCATTTGGAAGTTACAGCTTATTAAATGTAATAAGGTAGCTCAAAAGTTATTCTATAGGAGAGATAAACCTTGTAGCAGTGAAAAAATAAGTTTTTCACTACCAGTACATGTAAAATCTAAAAGTACATGATTCGTTTTTAATATACTCTGCAGCCTGCCCTCTGGGCTGTCCATGATCTACCTTTGAGGTGACATATGCAATTAAAATTTCACATGAAGGCTGCAATGGCAGGCCTGAGTCGTGTTTAATGGTCTGATTAGGTGGGTGGCACAATAACCGCTGCAGGCCCACTAGTAACAATTAATTTACAAGCCCTGGGTACATGTAGTACTGCTTTACTAGGGACTAAAAAGTAAACTAAATATGCCAACCAATAAAATGTTACCAGCTTTCAAGGCATGATCACATGTACTGGTTAGCAGTAGGAAAATGCCCAGAGTTCTAATGGCAACAAAAGCAAGATCAGCAAAAATGGAGGAGGGAGTCAAAATGTTTGGGGGAAAACCTCCCTATTGCTGATAGGTCTAACAGGTGCCAATGGACATACTAATTGAAAATATAGATTAGTGGGTCCCAATATTACATAACATATGAGGTCTGCTATACTCTATGTCCCCCCGAAATCCTGGTCCCAGTCAACAATCGTTCCAATCTACAAGAAGGGAGATAGGTCAGAGACAAGGTGTTATCACCTTATCTCTTTGTTGGACTCCACTGTCAAAGTTGCACAGAGAATACTTCTTGATTGGCTTGAGCTATGGGCCAAGGAGAATTCAATTTTCTCCAATTTCCAGTCTCGCTTCGGGGAGGGACTTGGAACCATAGAGCAGTGCTTGAATCTGTATCTCTTCAGCAATAAATATATTACTAGGGTGAAGAAGGGCTATCTACATCTTGGCTTTATGGACTTAAGATCCACCTCTGACTGTGTGAAACAATCAAGATTATGGGATGTGATGTCATGTATGGGTGTTAAAGAACCGTTAATACTCTTCCTGAGACAACTACACATGGACATGACAGCCTGAATTAGGTATGGTCTTGATGGTGAGTGCTCTGATCAGATCACGATAGGTAGCGGGGTCAGGTAAGTCTGCGTACCAGCACCTTTTCAGTTCACTCTGTACATTAACAACCTGGAGCGCTTTCATGTGGAATCTTGGGCAGATAGGCTGGGTCTTTGGAAAAGGTCTGTGATTGTTGTGTTGTATGTAGATGACTCTCTGGTTATGGCTAGAATGGACAATGCTTTATAAAAGTTATTGGATTTGTTCACTGCATGTGCAGACAAGTTGGAACTATGAGCCAATCACAAACTTCTTTGCCATGGCATGTAGACCAAGGAACACCAGGGTCAGTCACACCTTCGTAAAGATGTTAAACTTGTGTGCGTGTACCCACATTCACGTACTTAGGCCTTCCCTTTGATGAAGACTATATTTGACATCCTCTTTTAAAGGTGAATTGATACAATTTGTGCAAAGTAATGATGTGACTTTCAGGTTTTCATCCAAACTAGGCTCCAATACAGTAGAAACTGTGATTGATGTCTATAAAGTAAGACTCCATCTATGTTACTTCCTATGGCCTGGGTATAATGGGAATTTCAGCCCATGCAGATAATGTACAGTGTTTTTTTTTAATAGGCTTTTAGCAGTTTCTCCCAGTTCCCCCACAGCTATATGTCACTCAGAAATGGGTGTAACCTAGGTAGAGGATTATTTTAGATTAAACCCTGTGTTGCTTTGGACATCTATTTGGGTAGAAAAGGAGACCAACTTTGACCTCTGTGTTATCACTGACGTCTTTAGCCTCGATGATGCTATATGAATACCCTGGTTATCTTATGTGAAATACAACTTCCTTAGGATGAGTAAGCTGAAATTCTTTACAATCCAAGTTGCATCGCTCTCTCTACAAAAGGATTGTTAGGGATCTTTTTCTTAGACTAGATAGATAGAGAGTACCAGGATGCGCCTAAAAGGAAAGTGAGAAACTATCTGAGAAAATGGAAGCATATTTAAGGTTCACACATTTTGTTCAACATAGGTTTTACCTCACACGACTCAAGTTCAATATTACACATCAGTTATTTGGGTATCCAAAAGATGTGCACAAGGAATCAGATTTTGCAGATTGTCCACGTGAGTCAATTTCTGCAGAATCAACTTTGCATCTTTTCTTTTTTTTGCAAATTTTATACAACTTATAGGAAGCTCTTCATGGTCCCTCCATTGAGATCACTTAATATTAGTGCACACTTGCGCTTTTTTATCTACAATTACCTCCAAATGAATGTATTCATTTTACTATACATACTGTAGATTCGTGGAGCCTGCCATTAAATTAAGGAAACCTGCAGAGTGATGATTGCCTTGGTTTTAGTATATTTATTGCATATGTATTATATCATGTTTGTTCTTTATTGCTTTTATTGTATTATGTATTTTAATTGTGAATATCCTTTATGGTGTTATGTCGAATAAATAATTTTTTGATCTGATTCTTCAAATTAAATAAGTAAACAGAATGAACAAACACATGGACAAAGTTGCATCTCCTATTTCACGAAACAGTCTCCTATGTCCAACAATATGATCATTTTCTTTACAATGTATACATAAAATTGAAACTCTGGAAACACATTCTTGCTTCCCTTCTAGCCATGATATACACATTGATACACATTTCATTAACCATTATTTGAGCAATTCCCTCAGGACTTTTATCTCGCGCTCTTTAAAGCAGACACTGCATCACAGAACAATATGTGGGTAGCATCTCCAATAAACTAACACTACTGATACATTTCCCCTCAGCATTGGATTCAGCAATAACAATAAAAAAAAAAACATTGTGATAAACCCCAAAACCTTAATGTGGATGTACTTATATATTTGTAACTAACACTTGGAATGCAAGGAAATCATCTTGTAATTGACAAATTCGAGAAAAACTACATTAGCAAAATAAAGGGAAAAAATAAGCATTTGAGGAAATTAAGTGGGCCAAGTCTGGCAGGAAGACGGTAGATTGATAGTGATTAGATCCACTAGACACATGTACAAACTTTCACCCCATAGATGGCTAGAGATGTAGTCACTACCAAACAGCATACCCATGTACACACAGTGATGCCCCCATGGAAGCCAATCACAACATGCCAGGCACCAGCATTGTAAAATTACTTAGCACATAGGTAGAAATCAAAAACTACAACAATACCTCTGAAGTGAACTAAAGGGATGAGGTCACCTTAAGGTGCGTAGTGGGAAAAGCAACATTGTTGATTATATAAAGGAATTGTATGGAGCAGACCAGACAGATGAGAGTAGGATAATTTAGCCTGATATAGATGAGAAGATTAAAGGATATTAAAGATACCATAGTGACCTTGAAACTAACTAGGATGTCTGGCTATGATAATTCACCCACCTTTATATTTAAAACTAAAGTTGATTGGTGGGCGAAGTTCTTCCATCTTTCATTTCAGGGATTCTTGTCAACCGGCCAGCTCCCTGAAACATGAAGGGCTCAATCATCAAACCCATACATAGGAAGGAAGATGCAAAAAATCCCCAAAGCTATAGATTGATCAAATTCCTGGATATGGATGTTAACCTGTTCACAACGATGATATTAGGCAGTCTTAAGGATTGGGAAGATATTCAGAAAGTTGTTCTACTAGAGTAAGAGGGGGTTTAAGGAAGGCTACTCTACGACCAACCGTTGTTTTAGCCTGTGGTCATGTGCAAGGGGAAGGCAGTGGAACAAAGTGTCACCTTGTTTTGTCCTAGCTCCCTTGCTCTTTTAGCTTTTATTGCAGATTTACGAGCAGTACTGGCTGAGCAAAGGGTTTCAGTCCGAAAATGTATAGTACCCATATATCGTGCCTCATACATGCAGATGATCTGGTCATAACGGATATGACGGAAGGAGGCCTTAAAAAAAATACGATCTGGAGTATTGTAATAAGAAAACGTTAGTGATAAACATGGTTAAGACTAAGGTGTTGGCATTTGGGGAAAAAAAACTTGCAAAAACCACCTGGTATTTGGGGACCAACAACTTAGAAGCAGTGAATAAATACAAGTACCTCGTAGTTTGGTTCCAGAAAAGCTTTACACGGAAAGAACATATTTAGTACCTGACAGGGAGAACCGTAACATAAATAATCAGCCTAAAAAAATGGAATAAACTTTGTGGATAAATGTTGTTATGACCTGTGCTGACTGCATATTCGGCTATGTCGTGCCCCCAATTCAATTACAGTGCCGAATTACTATGTATAAATGGAAAAAGAACGGGGAATATGAAGAAGTAAAATGCCTGAAAAGCTTGCTATCATTGCCAAGGTCAGCTGTGAACCAGGCAATACGAATGGAAAATGGTTTATCATCCTGGAGTTACTTAGCATATACTGATGCAATACGGTTCTGATCACGCCTGTTGGCTATGGAAGGGCAAAAGATATCGTTGATGTGGAAAAATGAGATCTTACACAGTGAGATCAAGTGGGCCATGAGTGCCAAAAGAAACCTGGGGGACGTATTTAGGATCCTGGGTTTAGATTTTCCAAACAAGAATCTCCAGATAGGGATCACAAAGAGTGAACTCCGTACCTTGGTAAAGAGAAAAGCTAGAGAACGGGATATGCAGTACCTTCAGAGGAAACCCTCCGTCCAATTTATGTTAAGGACCTGGCAGTGGTATCCCTATGTTGATGCTCTACCAGAGTCTCTACCAAACCCCAGACTAAGAGCGGAGATTTTAAGAATAAGAATTGGTATAAATCCGTGCCACATTAGTAGCAAAGTGAAGTCAGCAATGATGGATGTGCATGGGAAATGCTCATGTGGATTACAGGTAAAGTGCATTTTCTTTTAGACTGTTCAAAATTTCAGACACTTCTGAAGACAAAATTAAAGCCACTCCTCCTCAAATATGGGGGCATATTTATACTCTGTTTGCGCCGGAATTGCGTTGTTTTTTTTGACGCAATTCCGACGCAAAACTAACTCCATATTTATACTTTGGCGTTAGACGCGTCTAGCGCCAAAGTCCATGGAGTTTGCGTCATTTTTTAGCGTGGACACCTACTTTGCATTAATGATATGCAAGGTAGGCGTTCCCGTCTAAAAAATTGACTCCGAGGCATGTGCGCCGTATTTACACTCCCGGGCAAAAATCACGACCGGGAGTGGGCGGGTCAAAAAAAATGACGTCCAGCCGCTTTTGCGTCGTTTTTTAGCGCCTGGTCAGGGCAGGCGTTAAGGGACCTGTGGGCTCGGAAGGAGCCCAGAGGTGCCCTCCCATGCCCCCAGGGACCCCCCCTGCCACCCTTGCCCACCCCAGGAGGACGCCCAAGGATGGAGGGACCCATCCCAGGGAACATAAGGTAAGTTCAGGTAAGTATAGATATTTTATTTTTTTGTCGCATAGGGGGGCCTGATTTGTGCCCCCCTACATGCCACTATGCCCAATGACCATGCCCAGGGGACAGAAGTCCCCTGGGCATGGCCATTGGGCAAGGGGGCATGACTCCTGTCTTTGCTAAGACAGGAGTCATTTCAATGGGGGTTGGGAGTCGAAAAAAAATGCGCAAATCGGGTTGAGGTGATAATTTTGCCTCAGCCTGACTTGCCCCATTTTTTGGCGCCCAAGCTCCATATTCCCCTACGCCGGCGCTGCCTGGTGTACGTCATTTTTTTGGACGAACACCAGGCAGCGCCGCCGGCTAACGCCAGCTAACGTCATTGAATAAATACGGCGCCCGCATGGCGCTTCAGAATGGCGTTAGCCGGCGTTAACTTTTTGACGCACAACTGTGTTGGCGCAGTTGTGCGTCGAAAAGTATAAATATGGCCCATGGTATTCATGAACGGAGGCAAGCAGTAAGGCTATTATCTGAAATGGTTTTTTTGGACGTGAATGTGCTGTGGGGAGATTTGTGGTGGACGTTGAAAGCATTTTATCGGATTCTTAAAAAGGGACTTAAAATGGTATTATGGAATGTAGGAATTTTATGTTTAGTAGCGTTAAGTTATTTTCATTGTTTAAAATGTGGGATGACAATTTTTAACATATTGAAACATATTGTAGTTTACATGTAAGATGATTAATTTTTTATATATATGTGGTTTTATGATGTTTAAAGACCTTAAAAGGACTATATTTTTATAGTGTGTCTTCCCCAAGCACCCATCATCACTGCACGCCTGTCTACATGTTAGAAACAAACCTGGAATCAACACATTTATTATTTTTCCTTATGTATGAAGAGATTTTATAAAGTATCACATGAATTCTTTTGATTACATCATAGCACATGATTTACGGGAGAAAGAATACAATGATTTGCCTGGATGGGGAAATTAGAGTGTCGGCCCAGTAGCCTGTAGATAAAACTCTTAGTTTGTGACCCCAGTCCCAGGCTTCGTTCAATTGAAGGTAAAAATTAATAATTTCGTTTTCATGAGTTTTCTGAACTGCCTATGGCTTGGTTTGAATCTTAAGTGGTGGGAAAGGGCGTTTCAAAGGCTAGATCATTGAATGCCTAGTATCTTTCACTGTCTTTGAACCTCTTAAATAATCGGTATTTGATCTGAGCAGCAAATAATGAGTGAAGGACTCTGATTGGGTCCTAGTGATGTGCCAATTTCTATATATATACAGGACATTTGCACTAGTATGCTGCATTATGGAGAGGACCTTGGGTTTTATTCTAGCATCGTCAGGGAGCCAGAGGAGCGTTTCAACTGTGGGTTTATTGTGGTTTCGTTTGTAAAGGTTAAGACAAAGTGTAGCTGCCAGTTTCTGAAGTCTTTGGAGCCTGGCAGTGACTTTTTCGAGGATGCCAAAGTAGATGATATTGCAATTATCTAGGTGTCAGGATGAGTCTGTCAGTAAAACTCTGTGAGTGACGTGGAGAACTGGAAGGATTTTTTGAAGGAGAGATAGCTACATCTTTACAGCCTTTGCTGCATCATTGACTTGGGGGACAATAGAGAGGTCAGCATTGAAGAGGATACCATTATTTCTTACTTTTGGTGGAGTGGTGGGAGGTGGCCAAGGCTTTACAACCATTCAAGGGTAGTGACGCATACACAGCATCCTTGTGTATTAGGATGTTCAAGTGAAGGCCTTTCGGGCACTGGAAACAAGGTAAACATTTGAGGGGAACGCAGTTTGATTTTAACTGCCTGTTTTATTGCTCTTTGTAACTTTTCAAAGGCGTGCCTGGATTTTTGTGAAAATCTGGATCTGTGCCAATAACCTTCCTAATTCAGCTGATGGCATCAAGTCCATACTGCTCTCTAGGTCAATGAAGACATGTGTGTCCTTGAGGAGCATGTTTTGGGCCGACATTTTGGTTGATGGCTCTCTAGTTGCTTTTTAGGAAAGTCTATTTAATCAAGCCTATGGTGCGGACGCGCAGCAGGTGAATGCAGTGGGCGCACCACTGGCGCGCCAAAGGCACACCAAAGGCAAGTCTGCCTGCACCCATCCATGACTGGATCGCGACCAGCGTCAGTCACTCTTCTCCTCTTATACCAGGTAATCCAATGTCTGAAGAATTTTTAAAAGCATGTAATAAGCCCCCTTTGCACTGTGCCACTATTATTCCTTCCTCAAATATTGAAGACCCTATTTCCTGTATCAAATGTAGAATGGGCTTTGGGGCTCTACACCCACTCTCTCCAAGGGGGACTTTGGCCTATCAAGAAAGGGCAATCTATAGCAGCCTAATTAATGCTTGTTGACTTAGTAAGCATACCCAGGAAGTCCATCACCTCTTGGTAGCTCATCAGCTAAACCTACTGTTTGTCACAGAAACCTGGTTGAAAGACTGTTGTAACCCTGAGATTGTTTCTACTCTCCCTTTGGGCTGCACTATTGTTAGACAGGATAGGCCTGAATTACGGGAAGGGAAATGGCTATCATTTTCAGGGAGACCCTTCAATGTGAAACCTTTGATCTTAGTCCCCTGCAGGGAGTTTAAAGCTTAGGGTTTTGTTTTAAGTTTGGCCCCTCCCAGTCACTTGCAGGTGGCCTAATCTATCATCTGCCTGGCTTAGGAGCCACTTTTTTGGCTTCCATGGGCAAAGCCCTGACCTCTTTGGTGGTATGCTACATCAATTTCACCATTATGGGAGATTTTAATCTTCATTTACAATGCTTCGATGACCCTGAAGTATGGAATTTCCTTGATACATTAAGCATCAAAGGATTGCACCAACTGGTTACTAATATAGCCTTAGAACCCGCCGTAGCGGGCTCTACCAGCTATTAAAGGCCTGCTCCCCGCGTTAAATGCCCGAGCTGAAGGCGAGGCCATTTAACAAGGGAGAGGGACTTTAATAGCTGGTAGAGCCCGCTACGGCGGGTTCTAAGGCTATTAGAACATTCTGCCACTTAGGGCAGAATGTTCTATTAAAAAAAAAAATGTTCACGGAGCCCGAGGGGATTAAAATCCCCTCGGGCTCCGTGAGGCTTCGTTCACAGCTGTTGCTGTGAACAAAGCGAACATTGGAATGTTGGCGCTGCGGGCTTTTACCGGCCAGTAAAAGCCTGCAGCACTCCATTGTTTTCAATGGAGCCCCCAGCATTCCAATGTTCTAATTCCACTCATACTGCTGGTCACACTCTTGATGGTATCTGTTCTGACAACCCCAACTTACTAGTTGAGGCTCCTATACCTCAAACTTGGTCAGAACACTTTTAAAATCAGAGTGGAGCAAGGTAATTCCTCTTTGCAAATTGCAGTCTTCTGTCCTTCTCCCACACCCAGGTGGAGAAAGCTGTTAAAGGATCCCAGATTCCTTACATTCCTATCTAACTCCACTCCCTCCCTGCAAGGGCAAATTGCCAAAGATATAGAGTCTTTCAATCAGTGGATTTCCCATACAGGCCATTTATTTGCACCTGCAATCCCCCCAAAAGAATGTCTAAATCTTCACCCTCACCACCCTGGTTCAATCATAACCTAGTGGACCAACACCTACATTGTAAACAACTAGACAGAAAATGGCACAGGGATTATGATCTCGAGGACCAGCTGCAATTTAAAATTGCACTAAAAGCTTATCACAAGCATATTAATGTGGCTAAAAAGGCCTATTTCTCAAACCAAATTGCAGGAGCTCAAGGTGACCAGAAACAGATTTTTAGGATCTATAATTCTTTTTTTAAAACCTAGGTTATTAGAAAGTGAAATTCCGCCTTCCCACTCACTCTGTAATCAGATCCCCCCTTCTTTGAGGATAAAATAAGGTCCATCCAAGGCGATTCTAAATCCTCCACAATTTCCTTGAGTGATTTAATGAAAGATGGGCCTACAGACTTTATTCGCCTTCTAAGAAATTTTATTATCTCAATCTCGCCAGGCGATTCTGTCCTGTAAATCAGGATCACCCATTGATTCCGGTCCGCCTCAAGTTTTTCATAAAGTTGTGGACATAGGAAATCCCCGGTTCAATGTGATCATGAATACATCCTTAGCTACAGCAACAGTGCCGGCAGACTGGAAGTTGTCATTAGTCAAACCTTTGAAAAAGAAACCCCTCCCAGATCTAATGATATTCACTAATGTGCATCCAATCTCATTATTGTCAACAATAAGCAAAATAATGGAAAAATTGATCAATGATCAATTAATCAAATTTCAAGAAAATGCCCAGGTGCTTAATCCATGGCAATCAGGTTTTCTCCCCAAGCACTCCACAGAGAGTTCGCTAATGGAGGTTGGTGACACACTCAAACTGACTTTGGATGCCGGTAAGAATGCAGTGTTGATTCTGTTGGACCTATCAGCTGCATTCAACACCGTTTCTCATGGTATTTCTCGTGGTATTTTGCTTCATCACATGAAAGAGTATGGAGTGCCTGAATTGGCACTTTCTTGAATACAATCCTTTTCTGGAAGATCACAGACAAAAGGCAATGCTAGGCCTATATTTTTCCTCCGAAGTGATAGTAACCTCAGGAGTTGCACAAGGTTCATCACTGAGTCCTGTTCTTTTTTAACATTTGTATGGCCCTTTGATTTCCCTGATTTCATCATATGGTATAGATACTATCTCATATGCAGATGACACCCAACTGATGCTATCACTGCTATAAGGCATCACTTGGGTCAGAGTAAGAATTAAAAAAATTGCCTAACTGCAGTTTTTCAGTGGTTCCAAGAACATCACATGAAATGCAACACTGACAAAATGGAGATCATGTGGTTAGGTAAGGCGCAGTTCTTCATCCTAGCTGAACGGTGACCAGACTCAGCCCCTGCTCCCCTATACACTGTGGAGGTGGTTAGGAACTTGGGAGTAACATTTGACTCCGAACTATCCTTCCGGCCACAGGCCCTTGCGGGTGCAGGAACATTTTTTAATGCAATAAAGTCCCTGAGAACATTATTTCATCTTCTATCTCTGGCAGCCAGAAAGACAGTGTCCTGTGCTGCTTATTTCCTCTGTAAAGCAGAACAAATTGCCCCCAAGGGGGAAGTGTGCACCTTGACTTCCACAGCAGTTCAAGTCATTTAAAAAAAACCTTTGTACCTAAATGAGGTTTTAAAATAATTTATACTTTTAATTCATTTAACAGTTTCACATGATTACCAATTAAAAACAGATTTAGGTGCTCCTACAGTGACGGCACAGTGAAAGTGAATGGCATGATATATAAAATGCCAAAAGTGTTATACACAACATATGTAAAGGTGTGGTTAAAAAGATCAGTGATCTTCAAAAAGACCCCTTCAATCAAGATGTCTAGGAGTCACCATTTGTCTCAAAATAAATCCACATCACATTATATTGATGTTTTTTACCCAGCTTATAAGAACAAATCGATAATGGCTCATCATCAGGACTGATAGTCTTTATGTAGGTAGCACCTAAAATAAATGAAATGAAAAATTCCCAAATTAGTTATTTCTTTAGGATGACTAATTGATATTTAGAGATACTGGGGGTTATTCTAACTTTGGAGGAGTGTTAATCCGTCCCAAAAGTGACGGTAAAGTGACGGATATACCACCAGCCGTATTACGAGTTCCATAGGATATAATGGACTCGTAATACGGCTGGTGGTAAATCCGTCACTTTTCCGCCACTTTTGGGACGGATTAACACCTCCTCCAAAGTTGGAATAACCCCCACTGTCTTGCTTAATTACCCTCAACCATCAACTGATGACTACTTACCCACTAATCAAATTATTTTTCAGTGAGTTTCAATTGTTTCTTGTTCCTAGGTATTCATAGTTGTCTTCAGCCATTCCTCCTAGTCAAACAAAACAAAGAACCTTTGTGTATCTCCTATTTCCTGAGTGCCAAATCCGCTCTTCCCTTTGCAAGTGATAATATCCACAGTGTAATCACTTAAAGGTGGTTTAATCTTACTGTGGAAATAATATTGTGCATTCAGAACCCCCGCAATAAAGTTTATTATTTGCTCCAAATCATTGACTTATCATTAAGCCAATAGTCATGTCTGCATGTCATTTGCATACAAAATTATGTATAGGCCACTGGAATCAGTGATATAATTTCTCCGACCCTACAACCTTGTTTCTCCTTTCAGTATCTCTTCAAAAGATCTAGAAAAATGCGGTAGATATCAAATGACTTTCATGAAACAACCGAAAATAAAACACAGTAAGATCTATTTTTAAAAGTTTATAAGTGCGAGCACTAGTGACAACGTACTTGTTTCTGCGAGGCGGAGGACGTCAACTTGCATCTCTCCAATCGCGCTGAAACCACTTGCCTAAATAGACTTTGCCGCCCGTAACATGCAAGCGACAGCCATGGAGCACCCTCCAGTGTTCAGAAGTAAAATAAAACAAACCTTATTCCTTAAAGGCTGTCTGTCCAAAGAACACGGAGGACTCTAATCACAGACAGCAAGGATCGTCCATTCATCCTTGTCCTCTCAGAGTAAGATTCACATGTTGAAAGGAGATTAACAAGATTGCTTACATTGTTGCAATCCATCGGGAATGATCTCCAGTTACACTAACATTTGTGCATGTTATACAGGAAGAAAATAACAGTTTTTGGAGAATATAATATAGCCTTAGAACCCGCTGTAGCGGGCTCTACCGGCTATTAAAGGCCCGCACCCCGCGTTAAATGCCCGAGCCGAAGAAGTGAATGGGCAACTCCTCTCCGTGCTTCTAGGCACCCCAAAAGTCATATATTATGTTGCCAAAAGACAGGACTCAGTCTGAGGAAACTGAAAGGGGATGCCTTCTTAAAACTAGTTGTACCATACATCTAATATCAACTCCGAAAATCCTTATGAAATAACAAGTGTGCTTGGATGACAGAAGAGGCTGGATCAACAGTGATTTAGTTTTATGACCTGAAAAGCTTGAAGAAGAACCATATTTTGACCAGGACTTGCTAAATGGTTGCTTTGATGGAGTCTGGTTAAAGCGATGTCCCAGACATAGACTGAAAAATAGGGAAGGAAATACAGAACCCTTGAAATTGTGATTCTAATTACACAAAAATAAAATGCATGAATAAACGTTTTGGAGACTTTCTCAGCCAGGCCTTTGCCTAAAATGGTGATTCAGGGGAAACTAATGTGCACATCATCTGCATATGCCCGGCACTTCTCTAAGAGCGATATAATACGCCACTCACTTAGGCCCTCATTACAACATTGGCGGTATTGACTGCCTACCGCCAAGGCCGCCAACATACCGCCGTCGTGGCTACCAGCCGGCAACGCATATTATAACCGCTGATGGTATTCCACCAGAAATGTGACGGAACACGGCGGCGGACGGCGGTAAGGCGGCAGTGCTGACAGCAGCACCGCCACGGTAGCAAAACACCTCCGACCGTATCATGAGCAATGATACAGCCTGGCAGTGTTTTGCTGGTGGACAATGCTGCTGACAGCAGCTCCAAAGACCATCTCCAGCCAGAGGACCCCCTGCAAGCAGGTAAGTCGGGTTCTCCGACCGGAGAGGGGAGTGGGGGGGGGAGGGGTGTTGTATGTATGTGGGGGTGTGTGTATGTTTTGGGATGAGTGCATGCGGGTGTGAGTCGCGTTGGATGCATGCATGAATGAGTGATTGTGAGTGTTGTGTGTTGTGGATGCATGTGTGTGGCAAGGTATGTTGGTGTGTGTTGTGGTGTGTGGGTATGTATGTGTGCATGCATGGGTGGAGATGGGTATGCGTGTGTGCATGTGTATATATGGGTGTATTTGTGGGTGTGGATGTGTTGGAATGTTGGCGCTGCGGGCTTTTACCGGCCAGTAAAAGCCTGCAGCACTCCATTGTTTTCAATGGAGCCCCCAGCATTCCAATTTTCTAATTCCACTCATACTGCTGGTCACACTCTTGATGGTATCTGTTCTGACAACCCCAACTTACTAGTTGAGGCTCCTATACCTCAAACTTGGTCAGAACACTTTTAAAATCAGACTGGAGCAAGGTAATTCCTCTTTGCAAATTGCAGTCTTCTGTCCTTCTCCCACACCCAGGTGGAGAAAGCTGTTAAAGGATCCCAGATTCCTTACATTCCTATCTAACTCCACTCCCTCCTTGCAAGGGCAAATTGCCAAAGATGTGGAGTCTTTCAATCAGTGGATTTCCCATACAGGCCATTTATTTGCACCTGCAATCCCCCAAAAAGAATGTCTAAATCTTCACCCTCACCACCCTGGTTCAATCATAACCTAGTGGACCAACACCTACATTGTAAACAACTAGAAAGAAAATGGCACAGGGATTATGATCCCGAGGACCAGCTGCAATTTAAAATTGCACTAAA
This sequence comes from Pleurodeles waltl, assembly GCF_031143425.1. Lineage (NCBI taxonomy): Eukaryota > Metazoa > Chordata > Amphibia > Caudata > Salamandridae > Pleurodeles > Pleurodeles waltl. Next base: position 450,452,572 of record NC_090448.1, on the reverse strand, counting down.
AGCTTATCACAAGCATATTAATGTGGCTAAAAAGGCCTATTTCTCAAACCAAATTGCAGGAGCTCAAGGTGACCAGAAACAGATTTTTAGGATCTATAATTCTTTTTTTAAAACCCAGGTTATTAGAAAGTGAAATTCCGCCTTCCCACTCACTCTGTAATCAGATCCCCCCTTCTTTGAGGATAAAATAAGGTCCATCCAAGGCGATTCTAAATCCTCCACAATTTCCTTGAGTGATTTAATGAAAGATGGGCCTACAGACTTTATTCGCCTTCTAAGAAATTTTATTATCTCAATCTCGCCAGGCGATTCTGTCCTGTAAATCAGGATCACCCATTGATTCCGGTCCGCCTCAAGTTTTTCATAAAGTTGTGGACATAGGGAATCCCCGGTTCAATGTGATCATGAATACATCCTTAGCTACAGCAACAGTGCCGGCAGACTGGAAGTTGTCATTAGTCAATCCTTTGAAAAAGAAACCCCTCCCAGATCTAATGATATTCACTAATGTGCATCCAATCTCATTATTGTCAACAATAAGCAAAATAATGGAAAAATTGATCAATGATCAATAAATCAAATTTCAAGAAAATGCCCAGGTGCTTAATCCATGGCAATCAGGTTTTCTCCCCAAGCACTCCACAGAGAGTTCGCTATTGGAGGTTGGTGACACACTCAAACTGACTTTGGATGCCGGTAAGAATGCAGTGTTGATTCTGTTGGACCTATCAGCTGCATTCAACACCGTTTCTCATGGTATTTCTCGTGGTATTTTGCTTCATCACATGAAAGAGTATGGAGTGCCTGAATTGGCCCTTTCTTGAATACAATCCTTTTCTGGAAGATCACAGACAAAAGGCAATGCTAGGCCTATATTTTTCCTCCGAAGTGATAGTAACCTCAGGAGCTGCACAAGGTTCATCACAGAGTCCTGTTCTTTTTTAACATTTGTATGGCCCTTTGATTTCCCTGATTTCATCATATGGTATAGATACTATCTCATATGCAGATGACACCCAACTGATGCTATCACTGCTATAAGGCATCACTTGGGTCAGAGTAAGAATTAAAAAAATTGCCTAACTGCAGTTTTTCAGTGGTTCCAAGAACATCACATGAAATGCAACACTGACAAAATGGAGATCATGTGGTTAGGTAAGGCGCAGTTCTTCATCCTAGCTGAACGGTGACCAGACTCAGCCCCTGCTCCCCTATACACTGTGGAGGTGGTTAGGAACTTGGGAGTAACATTTGACTCCGAACTATCCTTCCGGCCACAGGCCCTTGCGGGTGCAGGAACATTTTTTAATGCAATAAAGTCCCTGAGAAAATTATTTCATCTTCTACCTCTGGCAGCCAGAAAGACAGTGTCCTGTGCTGCTTATTTCCTCTGTAAAGCAGAACAAATTGGCCCCAAGGGGGAAGTGTGCACCTTGACTTCCACAGCAGTTCAAGTCATTTAAAAAAAACCTTTGTACCTAAATGAGGTTTTAAAATAATTTATACTTTTAATTCATTTAACAGTTTCACATGATTACCAATTAAAAACAGATTTAGGTGCTCCTACAGTGACGGCACAGTGAAAGTGAATGGCATGATATATAAAATGCCAAAAGTGTTATACACAACATATGTAAAGGTGTGGTTAAAAAGATCAGTGATCTTCAAAAAGACCCCTTCAATCAAGATGTCTAGGAGTCACCATTTGTCTAAAAATAAATCCACATCACATTATATTGACGTTTTTTACCCAGCTTATAAGAACAAATCGATAATGGCTCATCATCAGGACTGATAGTCTTTATGTAGGTAGCACCTAAAATAAATGAAAAATTCCCAAATTTGTTATTTCTTTAGGATGACTAATTGATATTTAGAGATACTGTCTTGCTTAATTACCCTCAACTCTCAACCATCAACTGATGAGTACTTACCCACTAATCAAATTATTTTTCAGTGAGTTTCAATTGTTTCTTGTTCCTAGGTATTCATAGTTGTCTTCAGCCATTCCTCCTAGTCAAACAAAACAAAGAACCTTTGTGTATCTCCTATTTCCTGAGTGCCAAATCCGCTCTTCCCTTTGCAAGTGATAATATCCACAGTGTAATCACTTAAAGGTGGTTTAATCTTACTGTGGAAATAATATTGTGCATTCAGAACCCCTGCAATAAAGTTTATTATTTGCTCTAAATCATTGACTTATCATTAAGCCAATAGTCATGTCTGCATGTCATTTGCATACAAAATTATGTATAGACCACTGGAATCAGTGATATAATTTCTCCGACCCTACAACCTTGTTTCTCCTTTCAGTATCTCTTCAAAAGATCTAGAAAAATGCGGTAGATATCAAATGACTTTCATGAAACAACCGAAAATAAAACACAGTAAGATCTATTTTTAAAAGTTTATAAGTGCGAGCACTAGTGACAACGTACTTGTTTCTGCGAGGCGGAGGACGTCAACTTGCATCTCTCCAATCGCGCTGAAACCACTTGCCTAAATAGACTTTGCCGCCCGTAACATGCAAGCGACAGCCATGGAGCACCCTCCAGTGTTCAGAAGTAAAATAAAACAAACCTAATTCCTTAAAGGCTGTCTGTCCAAAGAACACGGAGGACTCTAATCACAGACAGCAAGGATCGTCCATTCATCCTTGTCCTCTCAGAGTAAGATTCACATGTTGAAAGGAGATTAACAAGATTGCTTACATTGTTGCAATCCATCGGGAATGATCTCCAGTTACACTAACATTTGTGCATGTTATACAGGAAGAAAATAACAGTTTTTGGAGAATATAATATAGCCTTAGAACCCGCCGTAGCGGGCTCTACCGGCTATTAAAGGCCCGCACCCCGCGTTAAATGCCCGAGCCGAAGAAGTGAATGGGCAACTCCTCTCCGTGCTTCTAGGCACCCCAAAAGTCATATATTATGTTGTCAAAAGACAGGACTCAGTCTGAGGAAACTGAAAGGGGATGCCTTCTTGAAACTAGTTGTACCATACATCTAATATCAACTCCAAAAATCCTTATGAAATAAAAAATGTGCTTGGATGACAGAAGAGGCTGGATCAACAGTGATTTAGTTTTATGACCTGAAAAGCTTGAAGAAGAACCATATTTTGACCAGGACTTGCTAAATGGTTGCTTTGATGGAGTCTGGTTAAAGCGATGTCCCAGACATAGACTGAAAAATAGGGAAGGAAATACACAACCCTTGAAATTGTTATTCTAATTACACAAAAATAAAATGCATGAATAAAGGTTTTGGAGACTTTCTCAGCCAGGCCTTTGCCTAAAATGGTGATTCAGGGGAAACTAATGTGCACATCATTTGCATATGCCCGGCACTTCTCTAAGAGCGATATAATACGCCACTCACTTAGGCCCTCATTACAACATTGGCGGTATTGACTGCCTACCGCCAAGGCCGCCAACATACCGCCGTCGTGGCTACCAGCCGGCAACGCATATTATAACAGCTGATGGTATTCCACCAGAAATGTGACGGAACACGGCGGCGGACGGCGGTAAGGCGGCAGTGCTGACAGCAGCACCGCCACGGTAGCAAAACACCTCCGACCGTATCATGAGCAATGATACAGCCTGGCAGTGTTTTGCTGGTGGACAATGCTGCTGACAGCAGCTCCAAAGACCATCTCCAGCCAGAGGACACCCTGCAAGCAGGTAAGTCGGGTTCTCCGACCGGAGAGGGGAGTGGGGGGGGGGGGTTGTTGTATGTATGTGGGGGTGTGTGTATGTTTTGGGATGCGTGCATGCGGGTGTGAGTCGCGTTGGATGCATGCATGAATGAGTGATTGTGAGTGTTGTGTGTTGTGGATGCATGTGTGTGGCAAGGTATGTTGGTGTGTGTTGTGGTGTGTGGGTATGTATGTGTACATGCATGGGTGGAGATGGGTATGCGTGTGTGCATGTGTATATATGGGTGTATGTGTGGGTGTGGATATGTGCAGGGGGGCAGGAGCGGGTGGGGGAGGGTAGGGGAGGACTCTGGGGAGGGGGTGGGGGAGACCCCTATCAGTGCCAGGGAAGGGATTCCCTGGCACTGATAGTGCCTTCCGCCATGGTTTTCATGGCGGTACAAAAACCACAGAAACCATGGCGGTAAGCCGGGTTGTAATCCCGAGTGTGGGAATGTGACGGCCGCCGGGCTGGAGACCGAAGTCTCCAGCCCAGCGGCTGTTACCACCCTGGCAGTCGGTGTATTAAAGTGGCAGTGTTGGATGGCGGTAACCGCCAGGGTCCAAATCTTTTTTTTTGCCGCCGGCCTGTTGGCAGTATTACCGCTGCTTTAACACCGACCACCAGAGTTGGAATGAGGGCCTTAGTCTGGAAGTATGATCTTGCCGGCAAGCTGTTGCATTCTACAAAAGGGGAGAACGTAAGACTAAATGCACAAATTGTAAGATTTGTTTTACTACCGCCGCAAAAACGTTACATCAAAATTGCTTGATTATACCAACCACATTTCAACTTTTATCCTTTATTCTCCATTTAGTTTAAAAAGGTATAAATGATATTTTATTATGATATTTATGCAATGGTTTTGATTAACTTGCATTAATAAATTTGATTTGATTTGAAATAGTTCTTGGTGCCGCTTAGTCACACCAGCCAACTATAAAAGAAATATAGGACCATCATGCTTTCTTCCAGAATTCATTCATTGACTGATTCTGAAACTTTTCCTCCCCCAAATGACCACCAAATTTCCCTTCTTTCGACTTTTCTAAAGATGTTGCCATGCAACGTAACCTTGCCCTAATTGTCTGCCCCCCACCCCCTTACTCCTACTACACTGCAAAGTATGGAGAGCCATTACAATTCCTAGAAACTTTTCACTCCCTCTTTTAACAAGCTTTTATTTCATACTGTTCAAGGGTTTCCACTGGGCTTAATATATCTATGCTGTTTGCATTTGTTTACCTTCTGTACCAAAAGTTAGATATAAAAATCAGACTTTGTAGGTTCAAAGGAAGAACATGTACCCATGATTAGTTTACTCAAAAGTTAAAGCATCCTCATAATTCACCCTTGAATTATCAGTTGTGATCCATACATCTAGATGCTCCACCAGAGCAGTAGCATGGTGATGAAAATCCATCCCACCAGAACCTTTTTGTATAAGTTACACACATGGATGACATGATGTTATCTTTGCTTTTCAGAAAAGCACATTTTGCCAACCACCTCTAAATGGTTACTAACACGTATCTTTAATTCAAATATGTCAGTCACTGTATATGAACAGTTACTTAATATGGTGAGTAGATCAATATTCCTAGTTGCTCCTGGTGACCAGTGAGCCAGATTTATGATTGGAACAGATTTAACAATTGGTCAGTTTTACAAGCATGGACACTGAGGTTGTGCAATTTTGCAGCCACAACGTTTTCCGTATAAGTATGGATTTACCATACTTACCTCATTAGCCACAATCTGCTGCATGATTTGCAGATATAAACAACCTTCTTTTGTTTCCAGCTCAAATTGTTGCAGTAGACCCACTGTAGAGCTGAACTGATCACCTTACAGATGTTGATTGCTGTATTAATTTGTTAAAGTGATTCTGATGTGGCAATGCTTCAGATCTGGGACTTAGGGCCAGATGTACGAAAGGATTTTACCCATTCTGTGTCTATGGGAAAAAGCTTTCGTACATATGGCCCTTAATTCTAATGAATTTTAATTCTCTGTTTCGAAGGGTGCATCAAATCATTCAAATTAATTACAATGTAACTCAATAGTAACACATTCAGTTCCAGAGTCTAACTTGTAGTTTAAAGAGGTATATTTAGCCTCAAAATGAAACTTAAATATATGAGTTGCAAAATCATAGTATAAATGAACAGAATAACCAAAGGTAGGTCAAAACATCGTATAAAATGAAATATAACTAACAAGTAAAAGACCACTATTTCAATAGCGATAATGCAGAAAATGAGGAAAAACAATTGATTCTGAGTTTAGTCCAAGTTTTCCTGCCTAAACATTTATTCTAAATTCCTAACTATGCTAATATTCTATAGGTTAGGGAAAGTAGCCAGCAGGACATGACTTCTAGAGAAGTTTCCATCAAGAGAGGTATAGTGGCATGAAGCCACATAAAAGTTAAAGTTCAAGAGAGGTATCTAAATAGGATCCACTCTCAGCTAAAGGCAGAGGGAATCTGAAGCTTACCGCTAACGAAACCACACTTAAATCATGTTTCTTCCAAGGATGATCTCATAGGCAAATACATTTCACAGTTCAAAACATAGCCACTAATTACAATTTGCTAATTGACACTTCGGCTTTCTGGGTTTTCGGCATCAACCTGGGTACACCCTTGCACTCTGGAATTTCTCAAGAGTTACAGCTTCCTGCTCAGGATACTCCTCATATCCTCAATAAGCATTCTGCCAGGGTTTTCGTATCATTTCAAACTATGAGATGCCTATTAACTCAGTCTTGGATCCTGACACCTGCAGCTTTGGAAAAACATTAAAAGAGCAAACTGAACATTGAAGGTTAAAACACAGAAAACATATGGGCCTTCACTCTGGCTAAACTAATTAAACATGAATAAATGTTTAGGTTAAGTAAATTCTATATGTCTCATGTCAAATATAAAGGGGGTCATTACAACATAGGCGGGCGGCTAACGCCGCCCGCCAAGCTGTAACCGCTGTGCGGCCGCCAATGCGACCGCACTCCTGCGGTCCCCATTACAACATCCCCGCTGGGCCGGCTGGCCAAACCTAGTTTACGCCCGCCGGCCCAGAGGGGATGCGGCCGTAACATAGGAGCCGGCTCCTAATGGAGCCGGCGGTGTTGCGGCCGTGCGACGGGTGCAGTTGCACCCGTCGCACATTTCACTGTCTGCTATGCAGACAGTGAAAAGCTACACGGGGCCCTGTTAGGGGGCCCCTGCACTGCCCATGCCAGTGGCATGGGCAGTGCAGGGGCCCCAGGGGCCCCAGGACTCGCCTTACCGCCAGCCTCTTCCTGGCGGTGCGGACGCCACTTTAGCCCTGGCGGTCTCAGAACGCCAGGGTAGTAATGACCCCCATAATGATTATAAAGAATAATATTTCTAATACACTGTAACATAAACTTTCTTTTAAACAATGTTTAAATATGACATATGTGAAACATTGCATTCACCTGTGCACTTAGCTCGTATATTTTACTGTGCACCACGTTAAAAGGAAACATTCCTTTCGTTAAGCAGAAAAGCAACCACACTTTCATTTTACATTTTAAGAGGCGTAATAGCACAGCCAAGTTACGCTTTCTCAGTAAAAATTATAGCAATGTGTGCTAAAAAGACAAAGGGGGTCATTCTGACCCTGGCGGTAAAAACCGCCAGGGCCAACGACCGCGGGAGCACCGCCAACAGGCTGGCGGTGCTCCCATGGGCATTCTGACCGCAGCGGTACAGCCGCGGTCAGAAACCGAAAACCGGCGGTGTACCGCCGGTTTCCCGCTGCCCTGGGGAATCCTCCAAGCTGCGCCGCCATGGGGATTCCGAGGCCCATACCGCCATCCTGTTCCTGGCGGTTTTGGCCGCCAGGAAGAGAATGGCGGTATGGGGTGCCGTGGGGCCCCCGTAAGAGGGCCCCACAAAGATTTTTAGTGTCTGCCATGCAGACACTGAAAATCGCGACGGGTGCAACTGCACCCGTCGCACCCCTTCCACTCCGCCGGCTCCATTCGGAGCCGGCATCCTCATGGAAGGGTGTTTCCCGCTGGGCTGGCGGGCGGCCTTCTGGCGGTCACCCGCCAGCCCAGCGGGAAACCCAGAATACCCGCGGCGGTCTTTTGACCGCGCAGCGGTATTCTGGCGGGCCCCGCCAGGCCGGCGGCTACCGCCGAAGGCCGAAGGCGAGGGCATTTAACAAGGGAGAGGGACTTTAATAGCCGGTAGAGCCCGCTACGGCGGGTTCTAAGGCTATTAGAACATTCTGCCACACAGGGCAGAAAGTTCTATTAAAAAAAAAAATGTGCACGGAGCCCGAGGGGATTAAAATCCCCTCGGGCTCCGTGAGGCTTTGTTCACTGTGAACTTTGTTGCTGTGAACAAAGCGAACATTGGAATGTTGGCGCTGCGGTCTTTTACCGGCCTGTAAAAGCCCGCAGCACTCCATTGTTTTCAATGGAGCCCCCAGCATTCCAATGTTCTAATACATTATATAATACATTATCTCCATAAATCTCATATTAAAGTAATAAATAGTCCATCATTTTTAACAATAGAGCTATTTCAAAAGAAATAGCGATGGGCCCTTGAATCTCTATTGTTCAGATTGTTAAGGCCTGTCTCCAATCCTCCAGTGTATGAAGGTCATTGGTTCTTGTCTTTCATTTCTCCATCCAGTAGAGTTCTCGCTTGGAGAGGAGATTTTTCTTTGTCTCCTCCACGAGGTCCCAATATGACTTGTTCTATAACTTGCCATTTCGTATCCTCACTGTTGTGTTGATGTCTTTGATAGTGTTCCACCAGGGGTGCTCCCACGGTTCTGCATTTAATTCTGCTCCTATGCTGTAGGACTCTGCATTTTATTTTTTGTGTGGTCTTTCCTATGTACATTGAGTTACATGGACACCAAATTACATAGATAACATCTTGTGTATTGCAATTACTGAAAGAAGTCAAAACAAACACATTGTTATCATAATGAAACTCAGTTGTATTGAGGCTGGCTTTACATGCTGAACATTTCCCACATTTATAATGGCCCACCAGAGCTGGGAGACCCTATAGTGCATTACTAGATACTTTCGGCGATTGGGGTAAAGCCGCCTCACCAATACACCCTTCACATTGTTTTCTCTTTTAAAGTAATAATGAGTAGTTCTTTTTCGGTAAGATGTTCCTTAACAAGTTCCCAGTGACGTTTAATAATCTTTTTGATATCATTGCTAGCTGGACGAAATATGGTGACACAAGTTAGTCTATTCAAGCTATCCTTCATTTGTTTGGGCTCCAAAAGGCATTCCATGTGATTATACCAAACTCTCTTCCTTGCTTTTTTGACCAATCTCTTTGGGTAACCTCTCTCAATCAGTCTCTCGATAAGTGTATCAGATTCCCTGAAATACTCTGCCTTTTTTGTCCAGTTTCTGCAAAAATGCAAAAATTGCCCAAATGATAGGTTGTCTTTCAAATTCCTCGGATGATTGCTACTAGATTGTAACAGTGTATTTCTTGCAGTTGGTTTTCTACAAAAGGACACAAATAGCTTGTCTTCATCAATCCCTATCTTCAAATCTAAGAACACAATATTGTCCTTACTGTATTCCATAGTGAATTGTACATCTGCTGTCCTTGTGTTGAGACATGTATGAAATGCAAATCATTCCGTTATGGAACCTCTTCAAATAAAAAAACATCATCAATGTATCTTGAGCATTTTCTGATCTGTCTACCAAAAGGATTTGTCTGGTTGAAAATATTTGTATCTCAAGATCAGCCATGAACAAGTTTGCTAGGACTGGTACGAAGCTCGCTCCCATTGCAACACCTTTCACTTGGTAATAAAAACAGTTATCAGTAATTTTTCATCATGGTTATTTCCATTAAACAAACTAGAAACCAAGTTGGTACCTGCACTGGTTGGGGACGGAAATCTAATATAATTGTTCTTACCCGTAAGGCCTGCTGTTGGGGGATATTTGTGTATAGGTACTGTATGTCCATCGTAACCAAAACATCAGTGGCTTTATCGAATGCCATTTCCTCAAATATAGTAATATGATGCATGCTATCCCTCACATATGAGCTGGTTAATGTTACAAATGATTTCAGAAAAAAATCCAAGTACTGACAAAGAGGTTCCAAAATGGATCCACATCCTGACACATTAGGTCTGTCTAGGGGATTCTCCAATCTCTTGTGTACATTGGGTAAGTTATATATCACAGGTATTCTAGGGTGTTCTTTATTAAGAAACTGATAATCATTCTGACTTAGGAATACCTGATCTAGGCCCAATTTAGTCACTTCAGCAATGTTTATTCTAAGTTCTTTCGTCGGGTCAGCCTTGATCTTTTGATAACATCGGGCATCACTGAGTTGATTCAGATTTTCTTGGCGATAGTCTGCTATATCTTGTAGGACTATGCCTCCCCCTTATCCGCAGTTTTTATCACCATGTCATGTTTGTCTTTTAATTTGTTTATGGCCATGCTCTTATTATATGTAAGATTGTATTTCACACATTTCCTTTTCTTACTTAGACTATCTATATCTTTTGAAACCATCTTTTCAGTGTGAAAGAGGATGGAGGTCGCAGACCTGTCATGTCCATTTGACTCCCACCAGGGCTGTCCATGGCTGTCGCATACACGTTACTAGTGGCAAAGTCTATTTAGGCAAGTGGTTTCAACAGAAACAGATCTAACAGTGTTTTATTTTCAGGGGTTTCATGAAAGTTATTTGATATCTACCCCATTTTTCTAGATCTTTTGAAGTGATACTGAAAGGAGAAACGAGGTTGTAGGGTCGGAGGAATTATATTACCGATCCCAGTGGTCTATACATAATTGTTTACCCAAATGATGTGCAGACCAGATAATAACCTTTATTGTGGGGGTTAGACCACCTTTAAGTGATTACACTGTGGACATTATCACTTGCAAATGGAAGAGGTGGATTTGACACCCAGTGAATCGGAGATTCACAAAGGTTGTTTGTTTCTTTTGACTAGGAGGAATGGCTGAAGACAACTATGAATACCTAGGAACAAGAAACTCACTGAAAAATAATTTGATTAGTGGGTAAGTAGTCATCAGTTGATGGTTGAGGATAATTAAGTAAGATAGTATCTTCAATATCAATTAGTCATCCTACATAAATGACTAATGGTGGAATTTTTCATTTCATTTATTTTAGGTGTTAAAGACTATCATTCCTGATGATAACCCATTGTCGATTTGTTCTTATATGCTGGGTCGAAACGTCAACATAATCTGATGTGGATTAATGTTGAGACAAATGGTAACTTCTAGGCACCTGGATTGAAGGTGTCTTTTTGAAGATCACTGACCTTTTAACCACACCTTTGTATATATTGAATATAACATGTTTGGTACCTTATACATCACACCATTTACTTTCACTGTGCCGTCACTGTAGGAGCACCAAAATTTGTTTTCAATGGGTAATCATATGAAACTGTTAATTGAAGAAAAGGGATAAATTACTTAAAAATCTAATTTAGGTACACAGATATATATTTTTTTTAATTACTTGAACTGCTGTGGAATTCAAGCGTACACTTCCTCCTTGGGGCCAATTTTTTCTGCTTTATATGTACTTACCTAGGTCCAGGGGTTACTGGGTTTTGCCTCATTTTCTTCTGCTTATTTGCTCTAGACTGGAATACTGCAACGGCTTGTATGCAGGAACCACAAAACAAACCATGAAAAAACTTAATTTTGTCCAGCATGCAACTACTAGATTAGCCCTTAAATTATCTAGAAGCTCTTCTACTTTGATAGCCTTAAAAACCCTGCTTTGGTTACCAGTGCACAAGAGGGTCCTCTTCAAATTCATCCTCATGACTTTTAGACCCTTTAAAACAACTAGACCTAAATTTCGGACTTCAAGATTCACTTGTTACACCACAGGAAGAAACCTCAGGTCCTCTTTGGCAAAATTGCTTAAACCTATTGCTTTTAGACTAAGAACCATAGGGGGCAAATCGTTCACTGTTTTAGGAACTAAAGCTTGGAATAATCTTCCCACTCATTTAAAGTTATTTGACTCCGAAATTACTCTAGAAAGAAGTTACAAACTTGGATTTTTTGAATTTCTGATACACTCTGTTATTCCCTTATCTTGTATGTTTCTGTAGAGTTCTGCTCCGACTGCCACATATTGACCAGGATTGGAGGCTTTTCTTCTGCTATAGTGCCACGATGCTTTTTGGGAGTGACAGTGTGCGCTCCATAAATTCCTAATTTAATTCATTTCAAGTAAGGACTTTATAGTGCTTGGCTTGGTTGCCAATATAAGGTCGTGAACCTGGTGGGGCTCCTGACCAGGGGCCCAGAAATGGCATACTGGGCCAAAGATACTGCAGAACCTGATACAGGCAGACAGCTTGGTGGGTTGGGTGCAATCAGCCATCTGCCTCCTAGGGAACACCAATTATGCAGAAGACAGTGATGACAAAAATATGATTTCAGAAATTGAATACTAACATGACAGATTTAAATTATCTGGAAGTGCCTACAGGCACACAATCTTTCTCGGTTCATATGCTGGTGGTTAGTGTTTCTCATCTGAGCATGCAGATCTGTTGCATTTCTGGCTGGGTTGCATACATTTATTTAGTTTTGAGCATAAATTGATGATTGGTGTCTATCATCTGAAAATATGGTAATGGGCATTTCTTTATTCTGTGGCTACTAGCAGATAACTCCTGTAACTCCTGTAACAGATGAAGGGGACCCACCCTTTGCTGCCTACATAACCATACCTTTGCTGCCTACACAACTATACTTCAATCTAATACGATACTAATCCAAGATGTCTGCCTCCTCCAAAGTAACACATACACTGGTGAATGAGGACTACTCACAACAGGCTACTACCAAGATGTCTGCCCTTCTACGATCATACTCTATACTACTCTGAGTAAAGTGCAGTTGATGCTCCCATTAAGAGCACAAGATGAACAGTCAACATACCAACAGCCTTAATTAATCGAAGAAACACTACTACAAGATGATGACTAATTGTGCAGTTGCTTGATCCACATACATATACACAAGGTGCAGCACATCCACGGCATTCCCAATTAGGACAATTCCTTAAAGGGTCACCAACCCAACATACCCGATATGCTTGTCCCAGCCTTGAGAAAGCCACAGGCCTGTGTGCCAAGACAGACGAAGCAAGTGTTGACTGTATAACTGTTCGCTCTATAATCGAACAAGCACCAAAGAAAAGAAAAAACTAAAAGGGACGTAAATAACCATCCAAATTACACCACATCCATTTATTTTAATTTTTACACTTTTTCATTGTGCACTAGTGAGATTCAGGCAGATTGTGATTTGTGAAGAAAATTATGAATTATTTGGCAAAACAACCTCAAATGGGCTGAGAAACTGAGCAAAACAATCTAGGGCAGTGGTTCCCAACCTGTGGTCTGGGGACCCATGGGTGTCCACAAAGACTCTTCAGGGGGTCCCTGACAGCTTGAACAAATAATTAATATTAACAGATTAGGTCCCCAGCTTTCAGCAATGACTCAATGGGGGGTCCCCGGATTCCAATAAAGATTCAGTAGGGGTCCCCGGGCTCCAGCAATGATAAAGTGGGGGTCCAGAGAAGTCAAAAGGTTGGGAACCACTGATCTAGGGTGATTAGCACTCAGTAACCAATACAATATTCTCCTATCAGGTTTGTTGATATACTCACACAGAAGTCACACTAGAGCTAGGTAGTAATTGGCAGTATTTGTGAAATTGGCTACTGGATCATACCTTCCCTTATAATATATCCCTAGCATGCCATCATTGCCTGTTCCTGTCCAAATTATTTAAAGGGTGAGTGTTCATGGAGTAAACCACTGAGTTGGGTAATAGTAGACATCCTTTATCTGATAATTGTAACAAAAGAATGCCTCAGTGTTGTACATGAGCCATAAGATGTTATATGTTATGATATGTCATGTTATAATATGTTATGTTAGGTGGGGCAAGGACTTGAATAGACTTTACAATCACGTCCTTAATTTCTAATGAGAACTAGCAAATGTAGGTCAATTCACTGTCTATGTTGTAAGAAAATAACTCCCTCCAAAATACAGAAAGAGTGATTAAATAAGAGTTTGGAATATATTTCAGGCTAGAACATGCACGCTCACACCAATACATTCACTCACCAGACAATGTTATGTGGTGAATTGAAATGGTTCTGCTAATTAACGACTTTGTTTTTTCAATTTACACAATCAAACGTGCAAGACGCAAAAATTTGGCATTGCCCCAGACGTATTTTCATTTGTCTGGGCTGTCATGTTTAGCATAGCAGACTTGATGCGAATTGAACTATGGCGCTGATAATTAATGGGCCCTGTGTTTCCAGCCAGGTAATAAACTCTGCACGTGATGATTCATTGCCCACCCGGTGGGAGCAGAAGAAGCACGCAGAGGATAGCGCGTGCTTGCTTATTGATGCTAAAGAGAGCCTGGGTGAGGACTCAGCTGAGGTGTCCGCTTGACAGGCTCCTGGGTCCACCTTCGACTCTAATTTCCGATTTGTGTTAGACCACTGTGTGGCCCTGTCACTCCTTTGAATTCCCTTTTCATGTTCCCACTGCCTATTGACCCTTTCTTTTCCACAGTGACAGCATCAGCTTCTCTTCTCCGGAGAATTCCCATGTCTCCTCATATCCAATAATAACTTCAGCGTCATAAATCACACACCCCACGAACTGACAACAGTATTTTTTTAAAAAGAGATCGTAGAAAAACATTTCATTTTACAGACACTAACAATGCGTGGTGCTCTGTGATAATATGGGGCTCAACGATCGGATACTCTTTCACTTAGGAGACTGCAATTCTTAATAAATTCATTTTAGCAAATATGTAATTACAAATAAGGAAGTCCCACACATCATAAACATGCATAGTTATATTGTGCTTGTATATTTCTAAATATCATATTTATTTTTAGGCTAAGCACACGTTTGGTGAACATTACCGTTCAGTTTGCAAAAACGTTATTCATATAGCATTATTTGTTGGATCAGTCAATTGTACATAAAAATGATATAGAAACAGTGGCCATAAAAGCCTCATTCGGATTTCCACATCAGAATTTCAAAACCCGCCGTGACCCGGCAGATCCGTGGTTTTCATTGATCATTTCCGCTCCTAAAACAGCCAAAAAATGCCAGAGCCAACCTTTAGAAAAATGTGGAATTGTGGAGGAATATTCTTAAATGCCCAGACATCTCTTCATTTCTAAAGGTAAGGGCAGGGCAAACCTTTTAAAATCACCATCCCCAAAATTATTGACATCTCTTATATCAGTAATCTGACGGGGAGGAAAGTGCTGGACTCAGTTAGGCCTTGGCAAAATGCATACGATCACATCATCAAGCGACGTCGGATAATTTAGCGTTCGTTTCCCATCGTTCGTCTCACAGTCCATTTCTTCACCTTTAAAATGGCTCAAAAACATTTCTGCAAAAATGGACTACCGAAACTTTTACTACAAAAACAGCAACTTGGATTTGGCCTGTATTTAGTACAGAGCAAGGGATCTGTAATACGACTCTTTGCACTGGTTATTGTTCCACAACAAATGTGTGCATGCTGCTAAAGGGCTTTTTGTATGTGCTATTGGAGATGGGGCACGTTCCCGAAGGTTAGATGGCATACCATACTTTGATACCTTTGATAACGCGTCCCTTTATGTAAATTTTATACACATTAGGACTCGTTTTAGGCGATGAATCTTTTGACCCAGTGGTGAGACATTGTAGAACGAGATAACTGATCAATATGTCAAGCAATATGTCAATGACGTTATCAACATATATCACCACAATATACTTCACTTTGGATGATGACATTTATTAAACTATTGGCGCAACCATGACCTTTCAGCCATGAATAACCACACCTTTATTGAAGTTTTGTGATTTTTATTTCCTATTGATTACAATCTAATAATAAAAGTGTTAATCTCAAAACCAAGAAACATAAGAGCAAAGCCACAATATAACAGTTGTGATATGACCTCGATAATGCGAAGATCACGAACATAAGAGTACCAACATAAGATAAACATAGTTCAGAGTACATAGAATATCATATACATTTCAATTCAGCATAGCACAGTGTCAGTCACATCTATTTGCGTCAATCAAAGTGATCACCTAGCCTAACCACTAATTAGCATCAGCATGTTGGGCTTCATGCAAAGTAAGTTGAACACAAATTTGGAAAACA
This sequence comes from Pleurodeles waltl, assembly GCF_031143425.1. Lineage (NCBI taxonomy): Eukaryota > Metazoa > Chordata > Amphibia > Caudata > Salamandridae > Pleurodeles > Pleurodeles waltl. Next base: position 450,436,590 of record NC_090448.1, on the reverse strand, counting down.
TCTGACTAAGGTCTCTATTCAAAAATACAGCAGTTGGTACCTAGAAAGGAAAAGCAAAACAGAAAAATTACAATAGTATTGTCATAATTACCCTCCTCGGTATAAGTCAGCATACAGGATCAGTCTTCGTCTTCAGGACATCAGTTAGATCGCCTGCAGTCTATTTCATCTAAAGGACAGGGGACACTTCCCTCATAAGGAGGAGAAGTGTAAAGGGGCAGTCTATGGATGAAGATGATTTTGTCGAAGTCTCAAATCACCAAACAGAGTGACAGAGTTTCTGGGTGCAATCAGTATCATTCCCTATGTTAATTCTCTCGACTGTTCTGTGTCATGAGTTTTTATCCCTTTCCACAATACATTCCCCCAAAATTCTATTGGATAATAGCTATACCCCACTATCTTTAACCTATCAAATTATACATTAGGTAATCCAAATTGTCACCCCACGATAATTTATAACGTTTTGATTGGTCTTCGTAATTGACGTCTTCGTAGGTGGCACATCTGGGGTTACTTCATCCATTGGCACATTCTTCAGGTCAAAAGTTCTCTTTTCCATGGCAAAACGTCCTTGAATGTTTCTATATTTGTTGCAAAACGTATAAAACTTTTACTAAGGCAGCTAGCATGCGGATGAAAAAAGGCATAACTTGCAACATAAAACAAAGGAAAAGCACACATGCTGGGTCATGGCTTTTTACGAGTCAGCACACTGGAAAACAGAAAAATATGCTTTAATATGAGAGCTACACGGCTAAAATTCCAACTCATGCTAATTTAAGGCCTATGGGTTCTAATGCGATCTTCGTAGTGTTAACAATTTTCAATGCAAGCAATTAATTCTTACAGTCGGCATTAGTTTATGTGCACATTAGTAACTTCACACTTATAATCATGTTAAGAATATATTTAAACAAATAATATTTTATGATCGTTTTGTATGCAGCATTGTTAGGTATAAGCATTTCACATCCAATATATGCAACATTTAGACTACGCTCTCTCACCTTGATACTGCCCAAGGGGGCACCAGCTACTATTCATGTACAATGTATTTAAGTACTTAGTACATCTTGCCTGAAACTCTTGCTAGTACCTATAGCAGGTTACCAGTGTCTTTGCATACCCGTTATCTCACCAGGTTAAGGCCGCTGACACCGGCCCTATGGGTCTTACATCTGCTCATGCTCCCGCCTCCTTTTTCAGCCACTTTGCTGTTGAACGCAACAGGCTTCAGGTTGCAGTGTCAAATAAGGAACAGAAGCACCTTTTACCAAACTAGATATAATAATAACTTATTTTCGATACAACCCTTCATTCGCTGTCTGAACTTCAAGAGGAAGTAAATCTGAGCGGGTTTTGAATGGATTCAAATACCTGATCAACACAAATTTCAAGGCACAAACATTGCTCCAGCATGCTGATCACAGAGGTTCAGAGCTGAAAGAAGAATGAAATGCAACAGAGCCTATTTTCCAAATTAATATTACTTGCCCTTGAATAGATGTTTTTCCACAGTGTTTTAAACACTGATTCAAATACACAGCTAACAGGAAATAAATGTCACAACTTGCTCGAAAATATATCAAGGGTTTCCTGCTTCACGTAAATCTCTCACCTGTTAAAGGTCTACAAAAAGATGATAGGTATGTCATTGGGTATGAGATCTCATAAAATCTAAGAGCCAGATGCGTCAACTCGCCATCAAAATCCCTACACTTCCCTCCTTATGCTCCCACACTCTCCTCTACCACTGTCCTCTCTTTTTGTGACCCTATGCTGCAGCACCACTATACCTCATCCTAATATTATGGCCAGGCCCACTTTACTCATTTCAAATGAACTTCCTTTCTTACAATGTGCAGTTTAATGCTATCATTTAACAAATTGAGTGCTGTCGTGTACTTCTTGAGCACAAGTCTCTGAGTTGGAGTGGCCCAGTGTCTCCATGGGCGTCACTTAGGGGTCGCCATAGGTTGCTGCTGTGACCCCTGGCCTGTCCCTTGCAACTCCTAGCACTGTCGTTGCAACCCGTGGCCCCAGAGGTGGCAAAATCAGTGCCAGGAACACAGTGCTGCTCGTCTGTCTGTTAGGCTTTTGCTCCCCGTTTTCACTCAGTTTTTTATTACACTAATAGTAAATGATGAAACGTTAATCACTATTAGTGAATTTAAAAAAAGAGAAAACAAAGAGTCAGGCGCCTTAACTGATGTCCATTTTTATATTACACTAATAGTGAATAAAGTTTAGTTTTTCACTATTAGTGTAATTAAAAAATGGAGTACAATTAGCTGGGCTAATACCTTCCCTGGAAGCTGAGGTAAGCAAAAAATGGTTTTAAATGTATGTTATGTGCGTGCTTCGGTGTGATTGTGTGTTCATATGGGAGAGTGTGTGTGTATGTGTGGATGTGTTTATTTGTAAGCATATGTGTGTTTGAGTGAAACAGAAGGTCAAAGGGTATGTGATGTCACTTCCTTTACCCTGGTATTTTGGTGAATTGACGTTCATGAGTGACTCCTCTGCACTTGCATGCATCATGTCCTTCAACTTGTTTTGCCATATAGAGCAGGGTACCATGTTCACTTAATGGGGATAAAGTTATCTGATTCTCTTACCCTGGAAGGGACAGTTTTCCTGCAGAAAAAAACAGTCTTTTGGCACATTTCTCGTCTTCACAAAGTTAAGATGAGAATTGGACCTGTTACTGCCCACAAATGTGTTTTTCAGTTGACAGTTGGAAGATCCCTGCTATCACCAATCTAGACTGATACTTGGAACTCAGGGGCAAAGCTTAGTTTTTGTAATAGAGTGTAAGTGGGATTTCCAATGTCGAAACAAAGCAGTTTTCCTTCTATATCATAGTCATGACCCCCTTTCTTAGCCTTCATAATCAAAAGTGGAGCTTCAAGGTGAAACCAGTGCACATATGCATTTGATTTTCTGTTTTGGTTCTTGTACTCAAAAAATAGCTCACCCTTCCCGGGGGCCACATCAGAACACATTTTAGAGGAAAAAAGGAAGGGTTATAATGAGTGAGACTGGAGTACTCATCTCCAAATTTAGGGTAGATTAAGGTTGTTAGGAGTAAACATGTGGTGCAGTTATCTGGGATGGCATCCATTTCTCTGTTGGAAAATGATTTTTCATGGTGCCCAGAGGTTACTGGGCCTCAAATGTACCTCAATTGTACCATTTGTGTTTTTTACCATTTGAGTCCAGAAACCCCATATTATTGTGATCCCAAATGAAAACCAAGCACACCCTTGTATCTTAAGGTATCAACATCAAAGTAATTCAAGGCTCCCTCATGGATTAGAACTCAGTAACACATGTAAGACTCAATAAACTGTTAATCCTGTGAAAGCTTTTCCTTTTACAAAGCAAAAGTACTTTAATGTACACAAGTTAAATACTACCCATAGAACACCAACTGTATACATGGGTATAAACAGGAACCATAATGATTGTGGGAACAGCATTGCAAAATTCCTCCAAAATTCCTCCATAGAGGGCCTTATAGATAGCTGCCAATAGAAAGCAAACTTCCAGCCTTTGGGCCTTATTACTAATTTCGCGGTCTGATGGTAAGACCTCCGCTGTCGTGGCTGCTAAAGGTCTGCCATGTTGTCGGTTAGCTGACTGCCATATTAAGAGTCACACTGAGACGTCTGCCAAAAAACAGCCAAATTTCTGAAACCTCCAGGACACTGGAGGACGGAAAAGATGCAGTCCCACCACCAGCACCACCAGCCCGACGTAAAGCTACCCATCAGATTACGATCCAGAAATCACAACAGTGGTTCTTCCATGATGTAAAACCATTGGCGGTGCGAACCGCAGCGGTCTCAACTCACATCACAATGAACACAGCACCACATTGGATAGTTTGAATACCATACCCCTGAAACACATCCACACACCCAACACACCTACACACTGCACTATATCACACACCCCTACACATCCACAATCCTTTGCAACTGGAACACCAAACACAGCCACAGACAAGCTAACTCATTCACAGATATAGAAAAACATTAGGCATCCATATACATTTCACTACGCACACATCACACACCTGCACAACATACACAACACACATTTTACTACCACACACAATCCACAACAACCGTCACCCACTCACATCACATCACACCACAGCACCTACATCTACACCTCATCATTTACCTTTTTCTCCAGACTTTTCCATTGAACACTACCACACCTTCTCACCACCACTACTATGTCCCCACAGAAACAACCAAGTTCTACGGATGATGAGTTGAAGGTCATGGTGGATGAAATTGTCAGGGTAGAGCCACACCTGTTTGGAGCACAGGTCTAGCAAACATCAATTGCCAGGTAAATGGAGTTGTGGCAAAGAATAGTCAACAGGCTCAATTCTGTAGGCAGCTATCCACACACAAGGGAAGATATCAGGAAGAGGTTGAATGACCTCAAAGGGAAGGTATATTCCATGGCATTCAGGCACCTGCTGGCGGTACTCAAGACTTACAGTGGGCCCCAGCCTCCTCCCCTTACTTTCACATCTTGGGAGGAGAAGGTCTTGGACATACAGCAGTCTGAGGGCCTGACTGGAATTCCTGGGGGGAGTGGAGTCAGTTAAGTTCCCACAAAATCCATGTCACGCAATTGTCATGTTCTGCATGCCTTCTCACCACCGTAACCCACCCCAATTCACATACTACTCACTTCACCTCTGACTAAATGTTCCTAAAAAGGAGCTGCCTGGACCCAGGACTGAGGAGACAGAGGGGGCTCTCAGCACTTCAGAGAGCCTTCAGAAGATGAGGCAGCACCCACCGGAGTCTCAGAACACAGGGACAAAGAAGATGCAAAGTGCAGTCATCGCAGCACTACACAGGAAGGTGCCATGCCACCAGAGAACAACTCAGGGAGCTGTGTATCCCAGGATGTGGTGCTGGGGACTTGGGCTACACTGTGCACAAAGAATTCTTGGAAGAAGTGCACAGAAGCCTAGGGAGCTGCAGACGACGTGGTACACAAGGGTACTATCGCAGCACGTGGAGGCATGCTCTTACCTCCACCAAATTTGGACAGCTGAACCTTTGGACAATCTGGGTCACTTCAGTCTACCACCTGTGTTCCAGGGAGCACGCTCGTCATCAGGAGAGGAGTCCCAGAGTACTGGTCATCATCGCAGAATGGTGCCTGCAGAAGCAGGGAAGTGACTCCGTTAATCCACAGGAGATTCCTTCGGTTCTTCTGGTGCAGTGTGAAGACAGGCAGTCCTCAGAGCGTGCACACCTTGGAAACTGTTGCAAAAGCTGTCTGGAGCTGAAGTTGCAGGCCACAGGAGTCATCCTGGATACTTTGTTGCAGTTACAGCGGTTGCCTGGAGCAGTCTGCGGTTGATCCGACGGTCAGAAGTTGAAGCAGAGGATGCAGAGGAGTCCTGGAGGAATCTTGTAAACCGAATCTGAGGAAACACCCAGAGGAGAGACCCTAAATAGCCCAGAGAGAGGGACTGGCTACCTACCTAGGTATGCACATATCAGGAGAGGTCTCTGACGTCACCTGCTGGCACTGGCCTCTCAGAGGTTTCCAGAGGGTCCCTACACCTTGGTGTCCAAGATGGCTAATGGCAGGGACACTCTGGAGGAGCTCTGGGCACCACCCCAGGGGTAGTGATGGACAGGGGAGTGGTCACTCCCCTTTTTGTTGTCCAGTTTCATGCCAGAGCAGGGACTTGAGGTCCCTGAACCAGTGAAGACTGGATTATGCAAGGAGGGCACCGTTTGTGCTCATCAAAGCATTTCCAGAGGCTCTGGGAGGCTACCCCAACACCTATTTCCAAAGGGAGAGGGTGTAACATCCTCCTCCCAATGGAAATGCATTGATCTGCCTTCCTGGGATTGAGTTGCTCAGTCCCCAGGAGGACAGAAACCTGTCTGTGAGGTGGCAGCAGCTGTGCTGCAGTGGAAATCTCAGGGAGATGGTTTGGCAGTACTGGGGGTCCATGGTGGAGCCCCCAGGGTGCATGGGATTGGTCCCCTAATACCAAATTCGGATTGGGGGACAATTCTATGCTCTTGGACACCTCACATGGCCATATTTGGAGTTACCATTGTGAAGCTACATACATATATTGACATATATGTAGTGCAAGCTTATATAGGGAATTGGCCCTGGACAACATGGGGGCACCTTTGCTAGTACAAGGGTGCCCTCACACACAGTAGCTTTGCACCTAGCCTTCAGTAAATGAAGGTTAGACATATAGGTGACTTATAAGTTACTTTAGTGAAAGTGAAAATGGCTGTGAAATAGTGTGTGCACTACTTCACTCAGACTGCAGTCCTGATGAAAAGTTTATATGAGCTCCTTATAGGTGACAAAAGATATGCTGCAGTCCATAAGGGTCTCCTGGAAACCAAATGCCCTGGGTGCCTAGGTACCATAAACTAGGGACTTATAAGGGGGGTCCAGTGTGCCAATGAAAATTCGAATATGGAGTCACTAAAGTGTAGTGACAAATTTGGTAAGTAGAGAGAGCATAAGCACTGGAGTTCTAGTTGGCAGAACTTCATTGAATCAGTTAAGCATACAGACAACACGCATAGGCCACAAATTATGAGCACTGGGGTCCTGGCTAGCAGGATCCCAGTTAGACAGGCAAGACACACTGACCAATAGGGTTTTAACTGTGAGCACTGGGGTCCTGGCTAGCAGGATCACAGTGAGACATTAAAAACACACTGACAAAACACTCACAAACAGGCCAAAAATGGGGGTAACCATGCTAGAAAGAGGCTACTTTCTCACACATGTTAAACACTGTCTACATCTCACACAACATCAATAATACTCCAAATGCAATAGCAACTCTGTGTTCCACTTCTCCGACAGGTATCCTTGCAAATGTCACCATGAACAGCATACCAGAGACTGCCACAACCCCTCTGGATGAAGGACCCAGTGGGGATAACACTCCTGGATGTACAGACCCTGAAGAGGAAGCTGGCCCATCAGGGTCACCTAGTCAGTCACCAACTGTCAGCCTCACCCTGTCTACATCAACTCCTCCGAGCCCTGTTGAATCTCCGTCACAGGTAACAATTTGCTCCCATACCTGTGTCCCAAGGACTGTATCATTCATTGTGTGCCCCACAGCACAGGTACCAGAGTCTCCTCTTGTCACCCCTGGCGATGGTCATGCCACCACAGGGAGTGGACACACTGTGCCATGGGCACAGGCACATGGGGGTAGGGTGCGTGGGAGAGATGGTGTGGGCAAGAGGATGGGGGCTCAAAGGGACAATACTGACCAGGAAACCATATAACAAGTCTAGGGAGCCTACCAAATTCCCAAGGGATAATAGGCCAAGTAATCACCATGATGGGGGAAATCCAACAGCTGCAGAGGGTCCACCACCAGGAAGTCATGCAGCAGTGGCAGGCAAAAAATACCTGGCTGGTTTCTATTGCTGGGGTGCTGAGGGATATCAACGCTACCCTAAGTAGGTCTACAGCACAACATCAGACCGCTTCCACTAGTAATGAATCTTCAAGCCCTTCAACATCTACAGCTGCTAGTGGAATTGAGGCCCTGCAAGGGGAAGGACATGCCTCAGACACCCCACCCCCTGTAGCAGAGGAATCCCCTCACAAACGTGGATGTCCACCCAGACATCCAGGAGGAGCATATGCCAAGACCAAACCCACTGTTAGGAAGTGAACATCTCCTGACGTGTTCCCCCTGTGTGCCACAGATACACCCTGTTGACTGTTCTGAAACCAAGCTCAATTTTTTCATGGTACAAGGACACTGGACTTGTGTATCCTAATGGTGAAGCAGCTATCCTCATGATGCCAGCCACCATGACTGAACCCTTCACTATTTATATCGTGTTTTCGAAAGTTACTAGTCGCACATATTGTTTTACTGTTCACAATAAATCACACTTGAACACAATTCCTGTGTAAATGCCATTTATCAAACATGTATATCTGTTATGCATGGCAGCTCTGCCATCAATATGTCCCTCTGTATTGTATAACCTATGTTATGGATATCACACATGGACTCTATCAGCAGGAGACTCATCACATTAGTAGTCTAACATTGACAGATTCAAAAATAGTTGTATGCTACATCTACACACATTGATGTGTAGAATGCAAACAGAACATAGAGTATAACTGATAGTAACATCAGGATGTTTGCTAAGGTGTAAGACACTGCTAAACCACAATATACAGAAGTTAGGGACATGTTAGTCTATCTACAAGCAAGAAGGCATACAGATTGGTCGTTTGTATCACCTGGTAAAGCCTTTTCACATAACCATACCTTAGCTTACTAATATTCATACCCCATGGTACGGACAGATATCAGTACTGATGTCTACAGTCCAGGGATCTTTCACTTATATTGTTCACATACCTGTAGGCTTGCCTCTCACCTATGTCAGTCCAAAGATACATGCACATTAGTCTACAAAGTAGGAACACACTGACAACTAGGTCAAAGGTAGGTTACATACAACAAAAACCATTGTGATGGTAGAGGCTATAGTTCTACATTTTCACATGTGCTAGACACATATGGACACACAAATTACACCATTTGATCACCTCCAGTACTTTACAGGTTATCTTGATGGGAAAAAACAATTCTAACTTGGGTCCTGACAGTCTGGCCATGTTAGTTACACTCCACATACTCATTGCAATCATTACATGGTTTTATCCATGTCCACTTCTCATGTACTCCAGCAATTCCCATCTGCCTGTGACACTGTTGGTGACTTGCCAAGGACCAAAAGCCAAACTGGAACTCGGAACATCTGTGATTGAGATAGATAAGAGATTGGACATAGCAGAAGACATTCTTCAATTTAGAGACGTCATGTTCTCAAGAGTGACACTGCATGTGCATTAACAAAACATGACACTGTAGACCACTCTGTTCTGTTCACAATACAAAATTACAGTCTGCATGCACAACTCACTCATAGGCATTGGAGGTACCTAAGTGCTTGTAGAAAATAGTAAAAAGGAGGTGATATGCTACCCATCAACTCCAGGTTAAAAATCACTGCATCAACAATACATCACATACCTTGAGTCAGTTGAAGTACTGACTGATGAGATCTGCCCTGGAATCTCCTGCTTCAATCTCATCTGGCTCATCATCACTTGGCAAATCTGCTTTTCCACCCACAGGTTCTGCTGGCTCCCCCTCATCTGGTATGAATGGTATCTGACGTCTCAGAGCAAGATTGTGGAGCATGCAGCAGGCAACAATTATTTGACACACTGTTGGGTAATTGGAGGGTTCCTCCTGATCTGTCCAGGCAGCAAAATCTTCCCTTTAGGATCCCAAACGTCTGCTCCACGACACATCTTGTCCTTCCATGGGCATCATTATAGCGGACTTCCCTTGGCGTGGTTGGGTACTTCATTGGTGTCAACAACCAAGGACTGTTAGAATAGCTAGTCACCTGTAAGCAAATAGGTAGAAATACACAAACATATTTAGAGGACATGCACAATTGTGATAGCAGGAGATAATCTTTGCAAACACACATATCAAATATAACTTATCAACCAGCCAGACCCTCTCTATGTTGAGTCGTGTAATCATCAGTGGGATATTGCTGATCCGCATGATGAAGGAATCATGGACTGATCCTGGATACTTTGCACTGACTTGTGAAATATACTGGTCTGCCAACACACAACTTGAACGTTGATGGAGTGGTAGCTTTTCCTGTTCCTATATACCTGTTGATTTGCACTGGGGGGAACCAAGACTACAGGGGTGCCATATATGGCTCCAACCACATGTGGAATGTGTCCCACTGCATAAAACTTTGCCTTCACATAGGCCAAATCTGCACGCTGGGGAAACCTGATGCAGCTGTCCAGGTGTTTCAACAATGCTGACAGTACATCCTTCAAAACCACTGTACATGGGCTGAGGCATCCCTGCAGTTAGGGCCACTGTATTCTGAAAGGAACGAGTGGCCAGGAATTGTAGCATTGACATCACTTGAATGATGGGAGGTAGGTTATAGGGATTGTGAATGGGATTGTGAATGGCATGCATCAGATCAGGCTCCAACTGATCACAAAGATCAATGATTGTATGGCTATTCAGGCGATATGCCTGGATAGTATGTCTCTCTTCATTGGTGTGCAGGTCTACTACTGATTGATGTACTGGAGGTTGTCTTCCTCTCCTCATACCAGGGTAAACTATGAGGAAACATTTAAAATTTGTATGTGACATGAACAATGCACACATAATGAACCTGGACATATAGGACTCACATATATCTGCGATCGAGGTTGGTTACAACATCTGACATCTACAGAACTGCATGTTGCTATGCATCCTCTGACACTCCCCTTGGTCCACATTCTCTCAATTATCTAATATACGTGCATATTAATTTGTGACTATCAGTGTTTGTTAGTCCAACCAACTTTATATGTGAAACCCATTTTTAGCACATTATCTACATTACCAACGACATACGATTTTGAGAATAGGTGTACATTTATATCACCATAAATCCCTCTGTTATCCTGCCTAAACTACTCACATGACATATAGACTAATAAACCTGAAGGCAGTACCTACTGATAATTAGCACAATATAAGGATTTCTTAATGACAGAGATTCAAAAACTTTTCCATACATGAAATGTGCTCAAAATGGCAGCCGCCTGACCCACTGTACTAGACATGTGGGAGTGACCTAACTCCACCGGCGGATGCCATCATGGTGGTCACAACCGTGGTGGAAATTGCCATTGGAACACATTGATGCCTTTGGCGGACTTGGGCCAATGGCGATGTCCGCAGCCTATGATGATGGTCCTATAGATGGTGGAGGTGACCGCCATCTTCTGCATTATTGCTCACTTGACTCCTGACACTGCTGCCAGCAAGACCTCCACTACCTGAACAGCTGTATACTACTTCTGGGAGCTATCATGCCACGTCCTGCAGATGATAGGGTCCCAGCCTTCACCCCAGAAGATCTGGACAAGCTCGTGGAGGAGGTCCTACCCTTGTATGAACAGCTATATGGTGCACTAGAGGAGCAGGTGATTCCAATAGTATACCAATGTATGGAAGTTGGGGTGTATGATGGTGTACTTGAAATGTGAAGTTCTGAAGATGATGCATGCAGGTGCTTAATTGTGCGTGAGTGTGAACTGAGAGGATGATAATGATTGCCTACTTGTTGTCACTGAAGTGTTCTATCCACTTGTGTTGGTATAGTGAATGTAGACCTGACTTTTTGCTTTTGTCTGGGTTATCCATCCAGGTCAATGCCCATCAAATAAAGGGAATCTGATGTGCCATTGCCAAGAAAGTTCAGACCCTGGGGGTCCACAACCTGCAGAGCACCCACTGTAGGAAGTGGTGGGAGGAACTGAGACTCTGGGCCCAAAAGACTGCAGAGGCCCAGCTGGGGATGTCCTCCTGAGGGAGGGGTGCCTGTCGGATCCTGACCCCCCTAATGGCCCGCATTTTGGTGGTGGCCTACCCTGAGGTTGATGGCCATTTGAGGGCAGAATAGCTGCCACAAGTGGGTAAGTACTGACAACACATGTTTATGCCTCTGCCAGTTAGGTGTATGATGTCTAAGTATCTCAGCTTTGACAATCTGGTAAGTGGTATATGTAAAGGGTCTAGGAAGACATAGTACTACAGTTGCCAACTTTGATACACAGATGTGGACATAGTATTGTGTATAGGGACATGTTACTCTCCTGTGTCAAAGACATAGTATGACAGCATGTGGTGATGCACATGTGACAGTGTCATACGTGTACATCTCCACTGCTATACAAATGCGTACATCTGCACTGCTATACATTTGCGTAACCTGCAGTGTCATCCATCCCACCTACTGTTCCACAGTCCATATACCCAATTGGTAAGTGGTCCAGCTCTTTGGACTCTAACCAGTCATATTCCACTGGATCTAGCTCTATGCGCAACATAGGGTCTGTTGGATGAGTAACAGGGCCAAGGAATCCTGTGTCCTGAAATCATTGGGAACTTCATGTGAGGCTGTCATCCCAAACAGGAATGTAACATGGCATGCTTACTACAGTCCCTCTGAGGTGTATGGAGGTGTCCCCATTGTTATCTCTGAACTATACATTGGCAAATGTGATGTTTGATCAGTTTGGACATCCTACATAGTAAAAAACATGGTGGTAATAAAGCATTAACAGTACAAGACATATCATTGACAAGTGTTTTCAAACATTTTGTACCATGTATATGGTGTTGAGCAGGTAAGTGGCTAGCCTGCTGATTCCTTAGGCCATGCATTTTGTCAATGCTACATAGGGCTGCACCATACCTATATGGGTGCAACATACACAGTTTAGTTCCTACATCATGAGTCAATTAGTACTTCTGGCCGATTGTTATGTTGAGGCCTCTACTTTGCCATACTTACCTTTGCGAATCTTAGGCAGTTATGACAGATTTTGTAATGGATCAGCAAATGTCTGCCTGACTTAATAGCGTATCTAGTGTTCCATTTGACAAACACATGTTGGATGCAATGGGATATGTTGTCAGTCAATTTGCTGGACTTTAGGTGTATGTGTCGATAATGGTTACATTAGTAGTGGAATATGTCAGTGTTACTTCAGTTCTAAGGTGTTAGGTTACACATGTCTGGATATTTGTTAGTCATGTAGGTATTTTGATGTATTCATGTAGAAGTTTATACTCAGCATTGAATAGTGGAATAGCATGTGGATGTTATGCACATGATTACTGTCCATTGTATTGAAGGTGTTGCTATGCTCCCTGTTGTTTTCTGTGGGTGTATCCTGTGTGCTAAGTATTGCTGGACATGTAATTGTTGTCTTGTGTTTATGAGTGAGATGAGTGTGTTGTAAAACTCACTGTAACCCTTTTTAGATACTTTTGATAGATGTCTGTATGACATGCTACGCTATTTTGTGAGGCTCACAGTTTGGTTATGCCACATGTAGTGATTTCATCTAATGTATTTGACATTGTGAATGTTATCAACAGAGCCACATGTTAGGTATTTGATTGTAAAGAAACATGCCGTGTTGTGTTTGAAGTGAGATGAGTTTACTTTCATGTAAGATGACTACTGGTGATGGACTGGTCAAGTGTCAATTAGGGGTAGGCATGCTATTGTGTTGTCAGTTAACAGCTTTTTCTAAGGATGATTTGTTGATACACAGTAATGGTATGTATAGGGAAAGACTTTTGATGTAGCCAATTCATCTTGTACATGAATAGTTTGTGTTACAGCTGATTTGATGGGATGGTGACGTAGTGGTCAGATGATTGCCTTATGTTGTGGTGATACAGTTGTCATATAGGATTGTTGAAAGTTTGTAGCTGTGACATGATATAGGCTGTAAATGCTTCCTACCCGCGGCCTTATTATACATAGATGTGTTGTTAATGTTGTACATTGTGTAATGTATGTGAATGTTAAGAATGTGATGACCCTCTCTCTCTCTCTGTTTCTCTGCATCAGCATCAGCAGGTGAATGAGACACGGCACAGCAGAGTGGGGAAGCTGCTGGACATGGGACCGCTGACATCGAGGGGCCCAGTGGCCCAGAGGATGAGAGAAGTGCCACGGGGAGACAGGATCCACGTCTTCATCTTCAGAATCCTCCTCCAGTGGACACTTCCTTGTGGTGGTGGACCCATCTGGGACCACCCCAGCACAATCTCATTCCACCACTCCCTTACTACCACTGTCCTCCTTGTAGGTCCCCACCCAGTTGGCTTTTCCCATTCACTCAAGAGAGTGGACATCTCCTTTTTCACAGGCACCTCTGCCCCTGCCCCCATTAGCCCTGCTTCCCTCAGTGAGGAGGCTATTGACCTCCTGTGGTCAATCTCTATGGGTCAGTCAACCATCGTGAATGCCATCCAAGGACTGGCAGCTCAGATCCAACAGAGTAATGCATTCCTGGAGGGCATTCACGGTGCAGCTACTGGCCTACAGAGATTCTTTCAGGCTCTGGCCACCACACTAACAGCAGCCAGTCACCCATTGTCTACTGGTCCCCCGTCCACCTTCCTCTTCCCACTCCCAAACACCTCTTCCCAGACGCAGCCATAGTACACAGACAGACAACCATGCATCCACCTCATCAACCAAGGGTAGCTCTGACAAACACAAGCACCACCAGCATGCACACACGCAACATATACCTGCACACGCAGCAACAGTCACAACCTGCCCTGACACCCCACCACTCCCAGCATCACAGACAGCACACCTGACACACCTGCAGACACTACACCAACATTCATAGATCTAGCCACTACATCTATCCTACCCACAGACAGCAGACCATCAGACATCTACCCCAGTCACTACACCCACAGACTCCACAGCCACAGACATGCCTACATGCAGCACATACACCATACCTGCAGTGACCACGCCAACAGACACGTACCCAGCATGGCATCCTCCAGCACCTCTACTCCCCCTCCTCCCAAGGCAAATAAATGCCATGACTCATCCACCCACAGCCACCCACAAGCATACCAAACACAAACATGCACCCAGGACATCCACACCAAACACCTCTTACAACCGCTTTCTCTCCTTCCACACCCAAACCCTTTTGCTATGGCCATCCCCGTGTGTCTAACAAAGCTTTCCTTTTGGAGTTTGCCTTTTGACCTACACCTCTCTGGCCCTGTGATACCCCTAAACATTCTGTGTCTCTCCCCAAGTACGGCCCTTCCACCTCCAAAACCTCCCCTGCAGGTTCCTATGCCCCTCCCCTTGCCAAGACGTCTACCCCTCCACCTAAAAGCCAACCCTCCCCTAAACCTAAGTCTAAGCCCAAACCTCCCAAAGCCAGATCCCTAAGGCCCCCATCCAAGACCTAAACCCAAGCCACCCTTCACCCACACACCAGATAAACCCTGAGGTACCTGCCTGTCCCATAGATGCACCTACCTGTGGAAGTTAAATTGCAGTCAGAAGTCAAGTTCGGGGCACACATCTGTGCACTGTGTGCATACAGACTATTGGACAAATGTTATTTGTTATTTTGGCCTTTGTTATTTTGAAGTTTTCCAACTTAATAATTATCAGGCCCAACAAGTAGTTGGTTTCCTGCTTACATCTTTGTCATGCATTCTTTATATACATTGTATTCATTAGTTGTCTGTATATATGTGTGTGTGTGTTCTGCTTCGGCTACAAGTGTTGTTTAGGTAGTATGTGAGGTTGTGTGCAGTGCTTTTGTATTAAAGGGGTATGATATCTGATGTGTGATGGACATTTGTGTGCCCAAGAGGTGTTGGTGGTGTTGGTATTATGTGTTGTTTGTCTTGAGATTTGTTTGGAGTATGCTGTGTGGCTTTGTGTGCTTTGACTGTGTGCGTGTTATGTGCATGAAATGTTAGATACGGTGTTCTTGGTAAATCAATCTGTAAGTTGTGTGATAATTTGGCTGTCTTCTCCGCCAGCCTGTTGGCGGTACGACTGCCACCGCCAACATGGCTGTCCTGAGACCAACAAACTCACAACCAGGCCCTTTGTCTGATTATCTTAGAATCAGTAATAAAGGGCTGGTGCATTTGGCAATGTATGCTGTGTTCTTAGAAGCTAACAAAGTATAGTCTTGCAAACAGATATAACATTGACCATTTTTTACCGAAAAAAGAGAACTATGGCATTTAACAGAGCATTTCACAATAAATAAATCAGGCCCACAGCCTTTGCATACAACTCCCACATTAATAAAAACATTTACTTACAAAGGTATACTAATTGTCATTCATAACAATCCAGCCGAACCTATTGAATGTGCCAGATTTTCAAAAAGATATTGGCTCTCATTAGGAGGCTGGCGATCTTAAGACCGCCAGGCTTGAGGTGGAGGTCAGGACCACCGCTGCTGCGGCGGTCTGACTGCCACATTAAGACCCTGGTAGTCAGACCGCAAAGGTACCACCAGCACCACCGGGATCCATGATCCCAATGGCCTGGTGGTGGCAGAGATTGCAATCAGCCAGGGTGGCACTGCATGCAGCGCTGCCTTGCTGATTACAACCTTGCTCTCCGCCAGCCTTCTCATGGCAGTTTTACTGCCATGAGAGGGCTGGTGGAAAACAGATGCTAAGGACCACATGGTGGCCCTGCACTGCCCATGCACCTGACATGGGCAGTGCAGGGGCTCCCTGCCGAGCACCATCTCAGGGTCCACTGTCTGCTGTGCAGAGAGTGAATGTTGCAAAGGTGCCGGTGCACTCTGCAGGGGCAGCACTGCTGCCGGCTCGATTGTGAGCCATAAAGGATGTTGCTGCCTATTTCCCACTAGGCTGGTGGGCGGAAACCTCGGTTTCTGCCTGCCAGCCCAGTGGGAATCTCTTAATTGGTCTGGCGGGAAGTTAGACTGTGTAGCAGCAACTTTTCCTGTCGGACATTCACCATCCGCCAAACTTCTAAGGAGGCCCAAAGTGGACATTTCAGTAGTAATGTACTCTTTTTCACCAGGTTACCAAACAACTGCTCAAAACGCCTCACACATAAAATCCCACACTTTACAAGCCTTCACAAATCAAAGGCTCTAGGAGAAAAACCTAGTTTCTCTTGGGGTCAGTAAAGCCTTGTCCCAGGAGATGTGTGGTGTATTTGTGTTTTTTGCACACAGAAGTTCTATTGGAAGGCACACCACAACTCGAAGAGGCCATCCTAACTTAAAACAAACACATAGGGGGTTATTCTAACTTTGGAGGAGTGTTAATCCGTCCCAAAAGTGACGGTAAAGTGACGGATATACCACCAGCCGTATTATGAGTTCCATAGGATATAATGGACTCGTAATACGGCTGGTGGTAAATCCGTCACTTTTCCGTCACTTTTGGGACGGATTAACACCTCCTCCAAAGTTAGAATAACCCCCATAGTGATACCCTCCTGGGGCCACCACAACAAAGAATATGAACATTATGGAAGGCCCCTATGCTTTATGGGGGCCTACTTTGCCCTGTGTGAAACAGCTGCATCAACTGATAAATACTTTCCTTTGTCATCTTTTGATGTGCCCAATTCAATGAGCCATCAACCTTGGTGCCTCTGCCTTCTAAAGCACCCACACAAACAATTTTTGGGGCTATAAAACTCACATGGCTCACTAGTTTTCCCCTGTGTCCTTCTGTAATCAGCATGGGGTGAGATAGCGAAGTCTGGTGAATCTTGCTTTCCTAGCAGTGCTTATACAACAGCGTGGAGAGAAGGCGGCAAGTGCAAAGGACCTGCTGATACCTGGGGAGCCCTCTACAAAGGGCCTTTGGTCTCAGACCTAGGGAATCCCTAGGCAGGGTAATTACTGGTAGTTTTTCCCCGCTCTAATAAAGCAGTCAATTTAGTTATTTGCAGGCCTGCGCCAAGTCCCAAGGGAAGGACTTACGATCCCTTGTCAATATTAGGCAAACATCTGTCATGCATAGGTTCTCTTGATACGGTGGGGCTCCCACCTTCTGAGTACCTGCTAATGATGCTGTTTAAGAGGGACTACTTTAGAAGGAAATACTTTGGTTTTGAGTGCTCTAATTTACATTGGGTTCTCATTGCTCTGCTCCTAAGTGCGAGCTTCAGCCACTACAGTTCGCCTCCAATGGCCTCCTTCCTGCTTAACTGGGTTCTTCCTCAGCAGGGTTAGGACTTAAGTTCCTTGCTCAGCAACTTTGATATACTCAACCCTCACAAACAATCCACCAATATTTTCAGTGCTGGTGAACTTTCTATATCCCATGCACAGAGTAATACACAGGGAGCTGATCTTATATTATAAGGCAAGCACTATAGGTTGTAACTCATCGCCAGTCTGAACAGAGCATACGGTGTATGAAACTCCAATTAGGGAGGCTCACAACACAGCAGATGTCTGAATACCAGATGTCATAAAGTAAAAAACTGGAACTTTTAAGTTATTGTAGTGCATGAATCTTGTGTCAAAAATATCATCAATACAAAAGTATTGAGGAACAGAATCCAGAAGGTAAGAATCTCTTTGTTATAGATATGATACAATTTTTTTAAACTATCATTGCATTTAAAATTATTTACTTTATTAAGAAATGCATTAAATATCTTTTTAAAAAATAATAATATATTAGTTACACTCATTTTAGGTGTTAGAATTATTAAGGATTTTTTTTTACATTTTTTGTAGTATAGTCTATGATTTTTAATGTGTAATTCTTCTACATTTAATTAGTAATTTCTAATTCAGAAGCAAGTTTAGGGTATGTACTGGAACTGGTTGGGATTTTTTTTTCAAATATTAATTTACAAACTCATGTTAGTTTAATTTGTTTTGTATTCAAATATCTAATTTATTTAATTCATTATTTGATATGTAAAGTATTTATTGAATTTATAACATTTTGTAATTCATTGATAAGAGTACCCGATAATAAAGTTTGTAAAATAAATTTTATATTTATTATTGGTTTTATTTTTATATGTAATTATTAATTTAATAGTATTATTGTTTATTTACAATGCAATTAGTGTTTATGGGGTGGTGTTTTTTAGGTAGTACAGTAGAAAGTGTACTATTTTAAATGTATTTCTTTTGTTTTTTATTTTTAAAACAGTTTTGTATTTTTATTTTTGTCAATTACATTTAATTTTATTTACATAGAAAGCTTATTTGTTTGGATATGTTGAAATAATTTTATGTTTTTTGGTATATACTTTTTTTAATGATTAGGATTTCTAATGGTATTTACAAACACTCCACGCCATACATTTTCCCTCTTGTTGCCTAGATTGGAGTGGGAATAGTATAGCTAATCCCACCAAAGTCCAGCATGTTCCATATTGTTGCTTGGATTGGAATAGGAGTTGTCAATCTAACCCCTCCAAGTCTAGCAATTTCCCTGATGTTTGCTTATACAAGACTAAGAATAGTAACTTTGCAGGATTTTGCAGTTTTCACTGAAGTACCAATGTACATAGTGACAACAAGTCATTATATCATTAGCTAATGACTGCCTTTACAAAAGCTGAAGGGTGCAATGTTGAAGTTTTTTTTTGTGTGCACTTTGGCTGTGTTCTGTGTTTCGCTCTTAGATATAGGTCATTATTAGGTTTGATATTGTTCTCCTATGTATTACCACTTTAACAAAGTAGTAATACATAGGAAGAATATGTATACATTTGTATATATGCTAAAAATGTTTACAGAGTACCGCAGTATTGCCTCAGGAGGACCACAGTACTTAAAAAAATAAATAAATATGTAAAAAAATTAAAAATACACTGTGCTACACTATATTTTCCAAATACAGTGCATTGTACTGCTTTTCAATTTTGAGCACATTTAAATTCTCACAAAAGGTCCACCGAGTACCTCAAGAATACATAGAAAAATACCATGTGCTAGAATTGGGGTCTTTATTTGGCAGTCAGGTTACCCTCTGTCCAAGCAAGGACCCTCTCTCTAGTGAGGGTAAGTCACACATAATCCAAATTATCCTGTTCCCACCCTCTGGTAGCTTTGCATTGAGCAGTCATGCTTAACTTAGAAGGCAATGTGTAAAGTATTTGTGCAATACATCATGCAATGACACAGTATAAACACCACAAAAGTACACCACACAGGTTTAGAAAAATATAGAATATGTATCTGAGTAGAATAAGGTCAAAAAGATCAAGTTTTGATAAGCACAAGTTGAGATATCACTTTTGTAATGAAAAATAGAGTCTTTAGTTCTTAAAAAACAATAAGGCCATGATTTACACTTTTTGGTGCAAAACTGCACCAACTCAGTTTTGCACCAAAAAGTTTAGCACCGGCTTGCCCCATTTCTGTGCATCAGCTGGGCACCATATGTATGGAATGGTGCAAGCCATTACAAAGGGTAGGCTAGCGGCAAAAAAAATAACTTTAGTCAGGTGGGGCTGGCGGGATGGAAGAAGGGGTTTTTGCACCAAAAAATGATGTTATGCAGGCTACAGTAAAAAAAAAATGAATCTAATCTGCCTAGAGTCATTTTCTGACACAAAACCATCCATACCACATGACTCCTGTCTTAGAAAAGACAGGAGTCATGCCCACCACCCCAATGGCCAGCACAAGGACGGGTCTAGCACCAAAGCATAAATATGGAGTTAGTTTTGCACCGAATTAGAGTAAAGAAAAATTATGCTAATTCGGTGCAAACAGAGTATAAATATGCCCCTAAGTGTCTCTTGCAAGCACAAAGTACCTGGTTTGTGTCTCAATTATCCGTAAGGGACCGCAGAGGAGGAGATGCGTAGAAAACTGGGAGGTGTGCGTTGGTTTCTCTGGGTGCACACAGATGATTCATTGACGTTTTCTATGCAGCAAAGGCCTTGCATTGATTTCCAGTGCATGGACTTAGATCTTCTTCGGGTTGCGGGGCATTTGGACTCCCCGGGGACGATGCAGAGCATGCGGAGCAAAGTCAAAGGAGCTGCATCAGTCAGGTGGGCGATGCAGGGAAATCACTGTCACACGGCAGGCACTGCGTCGATTTCTCTTTGCAAGAAGTCAGACTGTGTTATTCCAAGTTGGCAATGTAACGATCCAGTGGGCCTTGCGTCGAAGTTCCGGATGCAACGCTGGCTCTACGTCGATCTCCACTCAGGGAGCCTGGATGCATTGTTTCAGTTCGGTGATTTTCTCACCGCTGTGCATCGGTTCCGGCAGGCTGTGCATCAATTTTTCGCTGCACAAGGAGTTCTTTGCAGAGATGAAGTCTTTTTGGCCGTGAGACTTCAGAAAACAGGATGCAAGCTCAATCCAAGCCCTTGGAGAGCACTTCTCAGCAGAGCCAGAGGGCAGCAAGGCACCAGGGCAACAGCAAGGCAGCAGTCCTTTTCAGAAAAGCAGTCAGGTGAGTCCTTTGAGCAGCCAGGCAGCTTCTCTTGGCAGGTTGCTGGTCTGGTTCAGAGTTTCTTCTCCAGTAGGTATCTTGTCCAGAAGTGTCTGAGTTGGTAGGGTCAGAGGCCCTGTTTAGATACCCAAGTGTGCCTTTGAAGTGGGGGAGACTTCAAAGAGAGGCTTGGAAGTGCACAAGGTTCCCTTTCAGATCCATCCTGTTTGCCAGGGTCCCAGTAGGGGGCTTGGCAGTCCACTGTGTGAGAGCAGGCCACTGTCCTTTGACATGTAAGTGTCAGGCCGTCCACCCTCCCAGCTCAGGAAGACCCATTCAGTATGCAGATGTGTGCAGGTGTGACTGAGCATCCTGTGTTTGGGGTTGTCTGAGTGTATGCACAAGGGATCTGTTAACTAACCCAGCAAGACGTGTATTGGAAGGCACAGAAGGATTTAAGTTCAGTGAAATGTTTACTTTCTAAAAGTGGCATTTCTAAAATAGTAATATTAAATCCACCTTTACCAGTCAGCATGATTTTGCATTACCATTATGGCCATACTAAATATGATCTTGTTACTCCTTTCATATCAATATCTACCACTCAAACGGTATATGAGGGTAGTCCTAATGAAAGGAGCAGGCCTCACAGCAGTGTAAAACGAATTTAGGAGTTTTACACTACCAGGACATATAAACTACACAGGTACATGCCCTGCCTTTTCCCTACATAACACCCTGTCCTATGGGTTACCTAGGGCCTACCTTAGGGGTGACATATGTAGAAAAAGGGGAGTTTTAAGGCTTGACAAGTTCTTTTAAATGCCAAGTCGAATTTGCAGTGAAACTGCACACACAGGCCTTACAACGGCAGGCCTGCAACATGGTTCGGGGGCTACTTATGTGGGTGGCACAATCAGTGCTGCAGGCCCACTAGTAGCATTTAATCTACAGGCCCTGGACACAAGTAGTGCACTTTTACTAGAGACCTATAAGTAAATTAAATAAGCCAATTGGGTATGAGCTAATACCCAATTGGTCACCATGTTTTAGGGGAGAGGGCATATGCACTTTAGCCCTGGTTAGCAGTGGTAAAGTGTGCAGAGTCCTAAAACCAGAAGAAAACAGTGTCAAAAAGTGGAGGGAGGCAGGCAAAAAGTTGAGGGTGACCACCCTAAGGCTGTCAGGTCTAACACCATGCTACTTAAAACGTTTTTTTAAGGAGTGCAGTTCTCTTTAAAATGCTGGAAAAATATACTGAAAATCACAAATACATTTTCCTACCTATTACAACTTTAACAAAGTAGTAATGGATAGGAACAAATATAAAACCTATCACTTATCTATATCTAAGGCCCTAACCCAGCACACAGCTTTTTTGGTTAGGACCTATGCCACAATATATTTCTCCTTAAACCCCAGAAACCACATTAAGCACGCTCTTAACTATATTGCAGACTTTAAATTTTGGAACTACACCTCCTCCCCCACAGTTCACATCATGGGAGGAGATGGTCTTGACCATCCTGCATCCAAAAGGCTTGACAGGAATACCTGGGGGAATGGAGTCAGTTAAGGCACAACCCCAATAATGTCAACAAAATGTATTGTCATGCGTGCTCACTGATCACCTTTTGCCACCTTCACTGTCACACCACTCACCAAACCTGTGTCCAAATGTCTGAATACCCCTGTCTGGCATATCACATGTAAAGTTAACTCACCTGGGGGCACAGTATCTGTGCATGGTGTGGGTAGTATAGGGACTGACAGCACTACAACTCCCAGCAAGCACTGTTCTACCATTACTAAAACCAGAACAATGTATGACATTGAAAATAACCGTCCATTTATACTAAACAATGGAGTATAATCACCTGAATGGTTAACAATTGTCTAGCCTGTGGGGATGAAAGCAATGCTATGGATATCTGCTAGTAGAATACCCTTCACACACAGCTACAACCGTGTCCTCTGCTACTCTGTCCCACCTACCTCCCATCACCTATAGAACTATACTCACCTAGGGGGATGACATTTGTATGGTCTGTTGGCATAGGGCAGCTATTAACAGAAATGCCAAGGACACGTGCCACTGACATACCCCTCGCACACAGCTATAACTGTGTCCTCTGCTACTCTGTCCCTCCTACCTCCAGTCACCTATAGAACTGTTCTCACCTACGGGGATAACATTTGTACAGTCTGTTGGCATAGGCCAGCTATTGACAGGAATGCCAAGGACAGGTGCCACTGACATACCCCTCACACACAGCTACAACTGTGTCCACTGCTACTCTGTCACTTCTACCTTCCATCACCTATTGTCCTCTCCTCACCTAGGGGGATCTCACATATATGCAGTGTGCCGTACTTGGTGTAACTGTCACATATGGCCAGGTAGAATGGTTACTCCAAAACTGATGGGCTGGTCAGTACGCACATGACATTGTGCAGCTGTTTATCCACTCAACAATGAAGTCTTTCAAATTGGGAGGTACCATAAAACATACAATGCTACACTGCGGCCAAAATATGAGTCAATGAACTGACATCGAAGTGCCAAGATACTCAGACATCCTCTAGCAAGGTGACTTTAAAACAATTTGCCTGTACCCCAAATGTCAGGTCTACATAAAAGTAGGTGTTGCTGTCACATAAATGTCTCAAGCAAAGACAATCTGTATGTGGACATAAAGCATACCTAGCTGTCAAAATAGGCCCTGCATGTCACATTACAACCTGTATCTGATCTGTCTGTTTCACATCTTAAACAGGTCTACCTGCCACTGGGACCATGGAAAGCACTCCTGAATAAGACACGTCTCCCCTGGATGAAACCCTCAGTAAGGAGAGCACTCCTGGATGTGTGGACATTGGGCATGGCTCTGGGCCATCTGGGCAACCTGGTCAGATGACACCTGTCAGCCTCACCCTGCCCACATTGACTCCTCCCAGCCCTGTTACATCTACATCCCAGGCAACCAGTTGC
Source organism: Pleurodeles waltl (assembly GCF_031143425.1). Classification (NCBI taxonomy): domain Eukaryota; kingdom Metazoa; phylum Chordata; class Amphibia; order Caudata; family Salamandridae; genus Pleurodeles; species Pleurodeles waltl. Next base: position 450,412,693 of record NC_090448.1, on the reverse strand, counting down.
CCCCAAACCTGTGTTGCAAGGGCAGTAACAACCATCATGTGCCCCTAAGTTCAGGTACCGGATTCACAACTCGAAAACCCTGACAATGATGGACCTGGCAGCAGTGGCAGCGGGCAAACTGAGCCAAGGGCACCAGCACATGGGGGTAGGGTGCGTGGGAGGGATGGTGTGGGTCAGTGGCCTTAGGCTGCTAGGGATACTACTGGCCAGGACACCATCTCCCAAGTATTCAGAGCCTACCAACAATCCAAGGCGTGATGGGCCAGGTACTAGCTGCAGAGGGACAACCACCAGGAAGTCATGCAGCAGTTGGAGGCCCACATTGCTCACATGGTCTCTCTAACAGGGGTGCTCAGAGACATCCACACCACCCTGATCAAGGAACGTCCACAACACCAGACCACTTCTACTGGCCAAGTCACACCAGCCTCTTCTACATTTGTGACAGCCAGTGGAATAGCGGCCCTGCCATGGGAAGGACATGCCTCAGACACCTCTGGCTCTGTAGCTGAAGAACCCTCTGCAAGCATGAATGCCCACCCAAACAACCAGGAGGTGCAGATGGCAAGACAACAACCACTGCCAGGAAGTTAACCCCAACTAATGGATTCATTTTTTTGTGCCTCAGATGCACTCTGTTAAGCTTTCTACAACCACTTTCCCAAATGCCTGGATAGTAGGACACTGGGCTTGGGACTTCAAATGTTGAGGCCGCTACTCAAATGATAACATCCACCCTGATTGATCCCTTAACTGTTTGAACATTATTCCTTTGCTCACATTCGACCCAGTCTCCTGTGCACATGAAAATAAACATAAATAATAAACTATCTGTGTCTAATAGTCATTCTTCATCCATGTAAGTTGTTAAACCTGAATTATGTTTACTGCTCATGATCAACTCATTAGAAGGAAATGTGAGGAGGGACATGTCATAGGTATTGCCATCCTGGGGATCACTACAAACACAATGACACAAGTGGGCAATCACCAATCTCCATTTATTGCACCCTGATGCACATAGGCTGACCAAATGTCAGGACTGTCATAGTCAAGTATGTCCAAACATATTTTTTGTTCATGTCTAGGTGTCAGTAAGTTGCTTCCCACTAACCACTGAAGTAAGGGACTTGTCTGACTGTGTCCCTCAGAATAGCCTAACAGATTGGTGGAAATTGCCATCAGCTAAACCCTTATCACATACCTATACCATGCATAGCAAATCAAAATACCCCATAATACAGACAGAGGACAGTACAACAGCCCCTAGTCAGAGAACCTTCAACTTTCAATGGTCAGGCATCTCTAGGCATGGTACTCACCCATGTCAGTGTTGATCTCATGCACAGTGGCTTGCAATGAGGGAACACAATGATAGCTACATACAAGTCTTACAGGACAATTGCCAATACAAAGTGAAGGTTGAGTGAATGGAGTGCACAGGATGACATGTATCAAAGACACATGATCACACACATGACACCAGTGCACCCTCATATCTTGGCAAATAGGTCTATTGTGTTGCACATATCTCTCCAATCCTATTGTCCTGACGGACTTGGCATAGAACTCATACACCACATAAATATGTAACACAGTACCTGGATCAATCCATGTCCACTTCAAATGTCAGACCCGCTAAAACCAGCTGCCTTTGATACAACTCAGAAATGTCCACATGAGGATGGCATTGTGAGAGCCGGACAAAGTAGAAGACAAGGAGTTTAGGCAGGTAAAGGCTTACATGACTTGCATGACAACCAGAGCTGTATACTGCAAGGCATCAATTGAACTGTCTGATGGTAACGCAGAGACCCATTCACAAGCAATCCTGACCCCCCATACTACCTGTGAGTCAGTGAAATTACAGAATATCACATACTTACACACATGTAATGTACTGATTGATGAGATCTGCCTGAATGTCTCCTCCTGCATCGTCATCACTGTCATCCTCACTTGGCATTTCTACATTCTCACTAGGTGGAACTGCTAGCTCACCCTCATCTTTGATGTGTGGGATCTGTCACCTCAGGGCAAAGTTGTGAAACATGCAGCAGGCCTCAATGATCTGGCACACTTTAGAGGGTGAGTAGAGGAGGACTCCACCAAACTTATTGATGCTACGGAATCTTGCCTTCAGGAGCCCAAAAGGCCCCTCCACGACATGGCGTGTCCTTCCATGGGCCTCACTGAAGCGGACTTCCCCTGTTGTGGTTGGGTTCCTCACTGCTGTCAACAACCAGGGACGGTTTGGGTAGGCAGAGTTCCCTGTAAGGAATCGTGACATGTGTGCAAACATGAGTCCAGGGCATCATCACATTTTGCAGCAGACATAGCATGCAAATAAACATGACATCTGTAACCTACCTACCAGTGAGGCTCTCTGAGTACTGTTGTATCATCAGCTGTGTGATAGCACTGTTCCTCATGATGAAGGCATTATGGACTGAACCTGGGTACCGTGCATATACTTGGGAAATGTAGAGGTTCGCCAAACAGACTATTTGGACATTTATGGAGTGGAAGTTCTTCCTGTTCCAATAGACCTGTTCATTGCCATGTGGGGGAACCAAGGCTACCCGGGTACCATCAATGGCCTCCACTCGTGGGATGTGTGCCAAACCATAGAATTCTGCCTTCACATTGGCCAAATCCTCATGTTGTGGAAATCTGATGTAGCTGTCCAGGTGCTTCAACAGTGCAGACAGTACATCCTTGAAGACCCGACTGAATATAGGATGGGACATCACTGCAGTTAGGCCCACTGTATTTTTGAACGAGCATGTGGTCAGGAAGTGCAGCACTGAAATGACTTACACAATGGGTGGTATGCTATTTGGATGACTGATGGCAGATATCACATCGGCCTCCAACGGACAACAGAGATCCTTGATTGTAATCCTATCCAGTTGGTACCTTTGTATGACATGTCTATTCTCTATGGTCTGCAAGTCTGCTGGTGGACAGTACACAGGACGTTGTCTGACCCTTCTCATTCCAGTAACTAAGTAAAAAAATATAAGAAGGTATGTCAATCACTTGTGTCCCTTGTAGGTGACACTACATATGTCACATGAAAATGTGACATGCCACATGATACAGTAAAAACGTGATACAGAGCACATACCAATGCTAAAAGTGGCACATTTGTCACATTATCCCCTTACCTAAATTAAGATGTGTACACATAAACAGATGCATCGGTGAGACTATGTGAGACTGACAACAAACATTGCTCATGATTAAAAGCCCAATAATAAAAATTTTTGTTCATGGCCAAAAACATGGTGACTGTGCCACCAAAGATTAAAGAAACTTAGCAGGACAACATGACAACATGTACCTACAATATGGACATATATACATCTTTGGACAATGCCTGCACTGGAGATTCTGCGGTTGCAATGTTTCCCACATTGTGACGCATCAAAATGTAACTTTTGTGACCATCAAAAGGATCTAAAATAGAGACTGCCTGGCCTATTCCACTGGACAAGTGGAAACGGCCACCTGCAGAAATCGTCATGGTGGTAGGAGTGCGCCACCACGCAGACATTTACATTGGAATACATTGCTGCCTGTGGCTGTCTTGGGCCAATGGCTGTGCCTGCCGGTAGTGACAGTAGTGTACGTGGCACTTGTGACTGTCATCTCCTGATTATTCTTGAACTAGGCTTCCAACACTACTGCCAGCAAGACCTCCAAAACCTGAGATTCAGTGTACTGCCTCTGGGAGCAATCATGCCATGTCCCACAAGTGATAGTCCCCTGCCTTCTTACAGGAAGAGCTGGAGAAGCTTGTGGAGGAGGTCCCAACCTTGTATGGACAGCTGTATTGGTGCACCATAGGAGCAGGTAAGAGCACCATGTGCACATATCTTCTCCAAGCTTTGATTTAGGTAGCTTTGATTTAGATAGCCTAGGCCCAACAGTAATACGTAAGAATGTGTCCTTTGAGCCCTGTAGGTGCTATCAGTCTGCTTAAATGGTTGAGTTCTTAGTCACGTACCCATGTGAACTGAAAGTTTTCGGGTCCTGAGACATTGTGGCGAGTGTACAATGACCCACCTTGTGAATGTTGCACATGATTGGCTCAGGGGTCATGACAGCCATCACCAGGTAAAGTCCATCATCAGATGTGCTTGATGTGTGATCTTATGTGCCAAAATGATAGCAGGAGGTGTCAATGCATGTGTCTTGGCCTATTTCACAATGTCCTTTCTGTATTTGCACATACATCTGTGGCCACAGCTGGCATTGTTGTAGTATTGTACTGACGCCAGCTAATGACACACTATGGGTCTAACGTCTGCCCATTGACAGCCAACGGTACTTGGCTATGGGATACATGAAGTGCTGTGATGAATCTAAGCCTTTGGGGCATGGTATTTTGTGTTGATTTGTGTGGCCTACCTGCAGAGAAAGTTGGCTTTCAATTGCCACTTTTTGTAAATATTTGCATCTGGACTATTATTGTATAGCTTTTGCACTGCAAGTGTGTACCTGCGCCACACCCTGTACCCTTAAGCAGCATGTGAGGGTTAAAATTCATGCCTTCAACTTCAGCCTATGTCCAGTGTATATCCTTGTCATGGCATTGGAGAGATGTCGGAGAGGTGGGACAGGTGTGCTCATAACAACTCTGACCATTTGTGTTACATATCCTTGACTGGTTCCATGATCACACTGCCCTGACTGCTCCTTGATCCAGCTCTGATGTGTATTGTGCCTGCTCCTAGTTTATTGGGCATTGAACTTCTGCAAACAGTGTGCTGTGAACTGATGTTCCATAATATCTGATCCAGTGTTTTGGACATGATGTGAGATATGTCAAAAACAAGTCTAGTTATCTTTCTATGACATTGTTATTGTGTGCACACATGTTTTGGAAGTATAGTTCTAAATTTTTGGAGTGACTCAATGACCCCTACTTCATGAAGTAGTATGTGGGTGCATGTGTATGTGCATTGGTGCACACATTTAGAGGCTTGCATTTTGGTGTGCACAACATGTGACTCCCTTGTATGTTGCCCTTGCAATTTGGGCCTGTTTGTAGCCTGGCTGTGACCTGTGGGGACCATATGCCACTTGTGATCATAATGAGTTGTGGATGTATGTGTGCAATGTTTGCTATTTGGTGTAGCTGTCACGTGCCCTTTTGTGTGATATGTTATATCATGTTTCAGGTCAATGTCATATGGATTGCTTCTGTCACAAACAACACACTACTCTAATACCTGGTCAGTGCAGGGGCAGAGCTTGTGGTTGTGGTGGGTACCTTTATGGGGAGTGTTAGCAGCAATGTTCCCCCATCCAACGTCTGCTAGGTGGACAGGATGTTCAAGACAGGTTTTCATTGGATTGTTGGACTCACTTGTAGTTAACTCTGCCTGTTCTTGTGTGGAAATTTTGGGCATGATTTTCTTTCTTGTTTTAGGCAACCATGCAGGTCAACCCTCTTCAGAAGAAGGGGATTTGGCGTGCGATCGCCAGGGTCCACAGACCGTGGAGCACCCACTGTCAGAAGAGGTGGGAGGACCTGAAGTGCTGGGCCGGAAGATAGCAGAGGCCCAGTTGGGGCTGTCCTCCCAACAAGGATGGGGTGCCGATTGTACCATGAACTCCCCTAATGGTCTGCATTTTGGAGGTGGCCTACCCTGAGGGTGATGGGATTTTGAAGGTAGCACAGCCGCCACAAAGGGGTATGTACAGACCTTACTCACATTTGCCCCTTTACCAGGTGAATGAGTGAGGAACAGAATGCTTGTTCTGACAATGTGGGCATTGTTATGTGTTACAGAGCTTCTGTGCTCACATTGGTATACATGGGTCATGTATTGGCAACAAGTGTGCACATTCATTTTGTGCAGGGACATGGTAAAAAGCTATGGGGGCCCCTCAGTCCTATAGCACAGGATGGAGCCCTTATGACTGTGTTTGGATTCCTGTAATCTGCTTTTACTACCTTGATAGGTGTTAGTTCCCACTAACAGATCATTCCTTCCTAATGTCACTGTGGCAAAGTGGGTAGTTTGTTGCTTTCTCTCCTCTGCTATGTATCAGGGGGTATGTCTATGCATGATTTTCAGTCAGGCAGGGCCAAGTCATCTCAGTCTTTGTTGGTTTCTGATGTGTCACAGTAATATGTGGTGCAGTTGTGTCCATCAAACATGTCACATGATATACACGACTGACATCTTCACACATGTTGTGATGAAGTGTAGCTTTTATAATCAAAATTAACTTGAATATTTCATAATGATGCCACATAGAAAATGTATTAATGTGATTTTACTAAACGTGTGTTTGAAATGTGCCCACGGGGAATGGCCACCAACGTATACGATGATAAATGAAACTGACTAATAATGAAATATTAATGTACTAATGTATGATTTTGTACTAGTATTAAGAGTTATATGTTAAGGTTTGCTAATTAATCACTAGGCCTTAATTAGCATGAGTCGGGGCCTAGCTGCCCGGTTTCATGTTAAATGTGTTTTCTACCGTGCGATGTGCTGACTTGCTGAAGGACATGTAGCCGTACTTTTCCAGAAGCTAGACGATGTGTGTAACCGTAGTAAGTTCTTTCTCATGAGACTCGACTTGCTCAAGCAGACATTCTTGCCGAATGCAACAGTGTAAACTTGCAACAGGTACAAGGTCGCCTGAACTGGTATAGACAATGGAACTGCTGAGTGAGCCTGAGAGACTACAAGTTTGTACCTGACATTTTACCCGTTGGAGACGTCAATTACAGGAGCCAATAAACTACATAAGAACTGTTCTAAGGTGACAATTTTAATGAGGCGACAATTAAACCATTGGATGGAGATAGTGGTGCACCAAAACCTGCCCAATTGGAAATTAGGGGACTGTACAACAAGTTCAATATAATTCTTGAACACAGGGAGAAATCAGCCATTTTTTCCGAGCCATTATATGCCGCTCTTTTGCCGTAGCCATTACGTGCCTTATTTGTGCTATCACCCAGCCACTTTGTTACTCTGCCCAAAGACTTTGCTGTTTGACTCTTAAAACTATCCTCACCCTTACCTTACCCGTTCAATACTTTTCCTCCTTATGAGGGAGGTATTCCTTGTTGCCCGATCTTGCTGAATTTGCTGTGTTTCTTGGCTGATGGCGAATCAACTGCTGTCCTGAGAACGAAGACTGACTCTGTACACTGACCCATTACAGAGGGTAACTATATGATGATGAAATTGTAGTTGTCTGTTTGCCTTTTCTTTCTAGGTACCAACTGCTTCTTTTGATAGAGACCATAGTTAGATGTTTTCGAAATTTGTGTTGCTAAATTGTTTTGCATGAAGCCCAACATGCTCATGCTGATTCGAGGTTAGTTAAGGAATTCACTAAACAGACGCAAACAGACAAATGACAGAATCTATGCTTTGTTGAATAATGCGCTAATGATATTATGTTAAGTTTAACCCATGTTGACGTCGTGCTTTGTTCTAATGTTTATGATTCTTGCTCTGATGAAATCTTATTTGAGTTGTCATATAATAACCATGTAGATGTGTTTTCTGGTTTTAAGACTAATAAACTTGCTAGTAGAGTGTAATCAATAGGGAATAAATATCATAAATCTTACGAAATATTGTGTGGTTTTTCATGACTGAGAGATCTTGGTGTGATTTGATTCTTACTTACGCCATTATCCAAATTGAATCGATTTATTATAGTGAGTATTGATGATGTTATTGAGCTATTGATTGCTATGTTGATTAATTGTCTCGTCCTGAGGTGTCTTCAATCAGGATCAAAAGATTCATTGGCCTAAAGCGAGTCCCAGACTAAATCATTATTGAAGACGGGACGCGTTAGCAGCTCTGGTAGCAGAGGACGGTTCAAGCCCTTTGGGGCCCTAGGACGAGGGACCATTGTTTAAAAATTGTTTTTGAAATAATGCAGATTGGAGGTATGAGGAGCCCCTAAGTCCTGAATGACTTTCCCGGAATCTCTGAGCTTGCCTAAGTGATTTGGGTATGTTCTCGGTGTTCTAGTGATAGTATGAGTGAAGTAGAATTTGTGCTTGCCCAGCTTATGCCTATCTCAGGTGAATTGTGAGGTTTGCGAGAATTATAGGCCAGGTAATGTTTTAGCAGGAGTGGGCGTACTCCGCAGTATGAGAATAGGGAAGTCGGCGAACTTCATGTGAGTGTGGCGCTTTGTGCAAAAAAATTATCCATGTGGTTGTTGGTGATGTACGGACCCAGCGTGGTCTAAGACTCCGGAGTATATTGAGAAGTGTATGAGACACTTGGTTTATGTTGTAATTTGCACGGTTTAGTAGGTCAATCAGGCGTGATTGACAAGTCGAGTTTGATTCAAAGTGTGTGGTAGTGAAAACCTTCGATGGAGATTTGGCAAGTTCTAAAGTGCACTAGAACGAACCATTGACAAGTTAACAGTAGAATTTGCGGGTCGAATTTTGCTTGCGAGTGTGGGATCTGAGAGGGAGAGAGTAGCGGCCGAGGCTTCAAGTGAAAACTCTGTAAAGTTCTGAAGCGATTGTGTTACCCTTCCTGTAGTAAACTGGCAAATTTGGGTTTTGTTGTTAAAGTGCTCGCAATATATTGCATTAGTTTTTGTGTGAATAGAGAGTGAGGAAGACAAGCCGCAAGACTTTGTCAGCCGCAGTGTGTGTGTGAGTGTGACGTCATTGGAGCCGCGCTGGGATAGGTTAGTTGCAGAGAGGGGTCGCGCACGGATTGGCAGCCGTCCGTGAGAGGCAATTGGTTTAGAAGGTAGGCAAAGAGTGTTCTGGGAACTAAAGTCACTTCCTGATTAGATTCTAAAAAAAAAAAAGACGCAAAAATGAAGTTTTTCAAATCATTAAAGAGTGCTTTTAGGGGAGGTGCGTACATTACCGCGAGTGTGGGGGAGCCTACACCGCCAGAGGATACTCCGGCTTATACCATAATGGAGGAGAAGGGAGTCGCTCCATGTCTTTGGCTAAAGCATTGGTGCGAATTAACAGAGAAAGATGGGTGTTTGGCATTTCCAGAGAATGGAACCTTTACTATAGGGGTCCTAGAAAATTTGCGGAAAGCGTTAAATGAGCAGAAGCCGCCTCCGAGACCAGCTCAGTTTGAGGCATTAATGGCCACATGACAGAGGCAACAGAAATTCGAGAGGAGAATGAGGAAAGCAGAAAAGACCTTCGCAGAAGCTAGATGGGATAGTGAGACCAGGATGTGGAGAAGGGAAATAATAGACGGAGTTAGGATGTTTCCTGCAATAACTCAGGAAGATGAAACACAGGGAAGAAAGGCCACTTGTAAAACAGACAAGGGCTCTAGCAAGCAGAAGGAGACTCAGAAGTCTTGGGTAGATGCAGACAATGCTGATGATGATGAGTTTCTAAATCAGTTGTTACATGATCGACCGCCACCATATGCCATGAATGACAATAGACCGAGTACTAGTGCAGGTCCTGTAAGTCCGACACAAAGTCAGGAAACCACAAACGCAGCACAAACGCAGCACAGGCAAATAATGTTACCACACCAGCTCCGATACAGAATGGTGCTAGTGTATCCACTGCACCCGAGACGCAGATACAGTTGCAACCACCACCAGTTCAGAGGCTCTATCCTGATGTTCCAGTATTAGAGACAACTACGAGTTTGATGGTGCCGCCTGATCCAGTATACACGAGATCAAAATTAGTGCAGATTGGGCCAACTCCACAATTGCTGCCCCAGCCGCAGCAACAGGTGGTCCCGAATTACACTTCGGTCGCAGGACCACAGTCAGTTACAGTACCTATGATGAATCAAGCTATGGGAGTTAATGCTCCACCGGGATTGGGAAACAGACAGGCACCAGCCGTTATATCATTGCCGATTATTGTTGGTCCGCCAGTACCGTTATATGCGCAAGCCAAACCTATTGTATGCGATCAAGAAGTAATGACTCAAGAGGTGATAAGTGGAGGGTTCACGGGAAGTTCCTAAGGGATGACACCGGGAGAACAGACAGTCGAGGGATCTAGATCCTTGTTGGACTTCAGTCCGATTGGGGTTCTTTTAGAGACAATGAGACAAGCAGGTTTGGGTCTACTGACACCACAGGTCTTGGGAGCAAATACGTCAGCGCAACAGTTGACTGAGTGGTTAGACAAGCTTAACACTCCACAGACTACTCATGTGACAGCAGAACGTTCAAAAAGAGGGGAAAAACTGAATTTTGTGAGGTTGGGGATGGAAGCAGCTGAGCTAGTAGAAGGGAGCATGGGAGTGAACAGATTAGAATCATGCACTGAAGCAGAATTAAGATATTTGTGCCCAAAAATAACCAAAGAAGTGAGGAAGGTGCACCAGAGGTTACCGAATGTGGAAGACAAATACGGTATAGACTATACTAAGCATCTGAAGAGGAGTTATAAGTTAGACTTCGAACCTAAAGATTTTGATCATATGAGATCCACTGGGATGAAGGCACACCTTAAAGAAATTCTACAGAGCGCTCAGGTTTGGGGAGCATTAGAGAAGTGGGAAGGCAGATGGGCAAAGAAGAGAGATAAGAGGAAAAGTGACTGCCTGGAACCGCAGCAGGCAAAAGCTTCACCGGACACTGGAACAATAATGATGTTACCGATGAGGGAGACAGCTGGAGAGGTTCTAGTCCATGTACAGTGGTCTAGAGGTGACATTTTGTCATTCACAAATGATTATCCCAGGTTGAGGGAAAAGCCAATAGAGTGGTATCAGCAGACAGATAGGTTTGTGAAGCTTGCAAAGTGTCTCTGGGACGACTTCAATACCCTATTTGAGATTATAGTTCCGGCTGACTCATGGCTTGAGTGCAAGAGGAGTGTGGATTGACCGATGACGGAACCGGCAAGGGACAGGGCTACAGGAGCACCATCTCCTGAGGTGATGAAATACTACTATAAGGTGATTGAGTTTTTGAAGCAGAAGGTATCCACAGAATATTGATTGGCAGAAAATGTATCGAACGGCACAAGAAGGCAAAGAGTTGATACATGCTTACTATGAGAGGTTGTTAAAGGCATTCAAACACTATATTGGCACGGAGGTCATAGAACCGAAAGATATGAATCACCTTGTGTTCAGGTTCGTTGAAGGACTGAGGCCAGAGATTAGCCAGATGATTAAGAATCATTTGATCTGTTGGCAAGCGAAACCGATTGATGAAGTGTTGCAGTATGCAAAATACTGTAGTGATGAGATTGAATTAAAACAGAGAAAGCTGAAAGAGAAGGTGATGCAAATTAAGGCTGCTCATGCAGGGATACAGGGAAATGGAGTACAGCAGATGGTACAGCAGCAGCCTCAAGGGAACGGAATATTCCAACCGCAAACAAGAGGCAGAGGTCGGGGAGGTTTTGTGAACCGTGGTCTAGACTTGAATACTGTGGTGGTTCAAAATGACGTGCAAGGGATGAAAAAGATGTAACCATGCCATGCGTGCAAGGGGGTGGGACACTGGAAGCCGGAGTGCCCAATGATGGTGCAGGATGGTGCTGTTCAACAAAGCAATGATGTCGGTACATTTCAAAATCTGAGGGGTCCAAGAATGAAGGGTCCAAATCCGAACTTCCAGAATAATATGGTACCTAGACAGCAAATGCAGTCACTTTTAGCTCCGATGGGACAGCAACAGGTGATGCTTCCTCAACAGGTCACAGGCCAAACAATGAGTCAAAATAATACAGTACAACAGTTCCCATTGCGTGGTGAGAATGGAATAAATGATGAATGGTCGGATGATTGTTCGGATAGTGAGGAGTGCACGCTTGCAGCGTCCCTAGAAGTAGATCAGAGGGGACCTTACGTGCAAGGGAAGGTGATGGGTCACAAGGTTTCGTTCCTGGTTGATACAGGAACTACATACTCTATAGTCAGAAGTGCAGAGGTTCCAAAATTGCCGCTTTCAGGGCGTACCATAAAGGTGGTAGGAGTAGCGAATCAGCTCCTGACGAATCCGATTACAGATCCGGTTCAGGTTGAGATTGGTACCTTTCAGGGATTGCACAGGTTTGTGGTCTGTGATTCGAGTCCTGTGTCCCTAGTGGGAAGAGGCCTGCTGTGTAAGATGAGGTGCTCAATCACCTGTTCCAATGAAGAAATTGAGGTGCAGACAAACAGTGATGACGAAGGAGATGATGGTCGGATCTCAGAACCTGAGACGGAGACCACAGATGAGGAATACCCTTTGATAAGCTTCTTCCCGATGTTCACAGTGACCGATTTGCCAACAGAATTACAGGGAACAGTGACAGAGAAGGTATGGGACTTGACAGGAAAGGAAGTGGGACTGATCAAAGGAGTAGAACCAGTCAAAGTAGATGTGAAGCCAAATGCCGTGTTTCCCCAGGTACCACAGTACCACATGGCACAAGATGTCCTCATACAAGTGACGCAGATGATTGCAGACTTTGTGAAGCAAGGGGTCTTAAAAGAAGTGATGAGCAGCCCATGTAATTTGCCAATAATGGGACTGAGAAAGCCTTGTGGGAAAGTTTGAATTGTCCAAGACCTGAGAAAAATTAATGAGATAGTGGTAAATGTTGCCCCATAGTGCCAAATCCAGCCGTGATCATGTTCCAAGTGCCCTGTGATGCAGAGTGGTTCATGGTTGTTGACTTATCCCAAGTGTTCTTTTCGGTGCCACTTCATGAGGATAGCCAATTTCTATTCAGTTTTAAATTCTTGGACAAGGTTTACAGTTGGTGTTAAATTCCTCAAGGGTTTTCAGAATCACCTTCCATCTTCAATCAGATATTGAAGAAGGATTTGGAATCATTGGAACTGCCTTTTAATTCGACTCTAGTACAGTACATTGATGACTTGCTGATTGCATCCAAAACAAAAGATGACTGCAGGTATGATACTATTGCCCTACTGAATCATTTGGGAAAGAACGGACATAAAGTGTCCCCAAATAAGCTACAGTACTGTCAGAAAGAGGTGAAGTACTTAGGCCACCTGATTGAAAAGGGGGTCAAGGAGAATATCCAAAGAAAGAGTGACAGCCATATTACAAATGAGTCCCCCGACATCCAAAAGAGACGTGAGGATGTTTTTGGGAATGGTGGGCTACTGTCACCAGTGGATTCCCAACTTCTCAATTATCTCTAAGCCTTTGGAGAGGTTGACTGTCAAGGAGGTTAAGGATGGCCCGGATACCCTAACTATGTCGGAGAAAGAAATGAGGGCATTCATTGAACTGAGAGAGTGCATGTGCAGGGCTCCAGCTTTAGGTATGCCTGACTACACAAAGCCTTTTGTACTGTTTTGTCATGAATGTGATGCTTGTTCTCTGTCTGTCCTGACACAGGTCCATAGAGGTGCAAACTGCCCAGTAGCATATTTTTCAGCTACTTTGGACCCAGTTGTAGCTGCCTTACCGGGTTGTCTGCATGCAGTTGTGGCAGTTGGTCAAAGCCTCACTCAATGTGAAAGTATAGTGATGGGACATCCTTTAACAGTCATGGTCCCACACTCCGTCGAGATCTTGTTGACTCGTACTAAGACCCAGCATATGACAAATGCGAGACTCACCAAATATAGAGCCATTATACTGGGGTCACCGAATGTGACTTTGAAAAAGTGCACTGTGTTAAACCCGGCAACTTTGCTTCCTAATGAAAATACAGATGTTGATGATGCTGAGGAGGTAGAACATGATTGTCTTGAGGTAACAGAACTGTGCACCAAACCGAGACCTGACATTAAAGATACCCAATTGTAGGAAAATGACTACATTATCTTTGTTGATGATTCTTGCTTGAGAGACTCAGTAGGAGTACTAAGAGCCAGATACGCTGTATGTACAATAACTGGTATCCTGGAAGCATCTTGGCTCAAATGAGTATACTCTGCTCAAGTGGCTGAATTGGTTGCTCTTACTAGGGCATGCCATGCCGCTGACAAACTAAAAGTGACTATCTATACTGACAGCAGATACGGATTTGGGATTGTCCATTTGGCCAGTTGTGGTCACAGAGGGGTTTCATGACCTCTTCTGGTTCTCCAGTGAAAAATGGTGAAAAAATTAAGGAGTTGTTGCACGCGATTCAGTTACATCTTGAAATTGCCGTGGTGAAATGCAGCGCTCAAGTTAAATCGCAAGACTTTGTGTCAATGGGAAACGGATATGCAGATCAAGTCGCAAGGTTTTGTGCATTGAACTGTATATCGTTCAAGGATCAGTGGGAATTGTTACCGGAAACTGAGAATGAGACATGCACAGGTTACGCATTGAGGGTGGTTGACACAATGGAAGAGTTAAAATTGTTGCAGGGACGTGCCAGCAGAGAAGAGAAACATTCTTGGCTTAAAATGCAATGTGTACAAAGACCTGATGATTTGTGGGTTTCAGATGAGGGGAAAATGGTTTTGCCAAACAGTCTTTTGTCACAGTTTGCGAGGTTTTACCATGGTGAAGCACATATTGGGAGAGACGCCATGATCAGGTTGTTCAAAGTTGATTGGTTCAATCCAAAATTCAGACAAGCAGCAGAAGTAATCTGTCACAGGTGAATCGTCTGTCAACAGATGAATGCGGGGAAAGGGACTGTGGTGAATTTGAGCCACATTGGGAGAGCAGGAGGTCCATTTAGCAGGATGCAGATGGATTTTATTGAGATACCTGTGTGTGGAGGTCTGAGGTACCTGTTGGTGATTGTGTGCATATTTAGTCACTGGATTGAAGCTTACCCTACATGTAGGAATGACAGTCTCACATTAGTGTGGAGGTCTGAGGTACTTGTTGGTGATTGTGTGCATATTTAGTCACTGGATTGAAGTTTACCCTACACGTAGGAATGACAGTCTCACAGTAGCAAAGTTGCTGCTCAGGGATTTTATACCACATTTTGGGTTTCTGATCTCTTTAGAATCAGATAGAGGAAGTCACTTCAACAACAAGGTGGTTAAACTCTTCTGTGCCGCACTGAACCATGAACAGAAGTTGCATTGTAGCTACAGTCCCGAAGCCTCAGGACTAGTGGAGCAAATGAATGGTACCCTGAAGTTGAGAATGGCAAAAATATGTGCAGCTACCAACTTGAAATGGCCAGATGCATTACCCTTAGTGCTAATGTCAATAAGAAATACACCCATCAAGAAAACAGGACTGTCTCCTCATGAAATTCTCATGGGCTGAGCTATGAGATTGCCCGCAGTGCCTGCAAATGCTCTTGTGAATTTCACAGATGATATGGTGTTGGACTACTGCAAGGGTCTGGCTGATGTGGTCCGCTCTTTCTCTCACCATGTGGAAGCCACCACACTGCCACCGATAAATGATCCAGGTCACAATCTGAAAGCTGGTGACTGGGTTGTTGTCAAGAAACACGTGAGGAAGCCGTGTTTGGAGCCACGGTGGAAGGGGCCTTAGCAAGTGATACTGACAACTACTACTGCAGTGAAGTGTGCGGGAATTCCGAACTGGATCTATGCCAGTCACACAAAGAAGGTGACGTGTCCAACCATTGAGGAATTTGAGTTGCCGAAATAACAGCTACAGAAAAGGAAGTCTCAGGGCCGGAGAGTAATCAAAGGGGAACTGATACTGAAGGAGAGCCCGTTGAGGATGGCCTGGTCACTCAAACAGAAAACAAGATCCCAAAGGGGTGACGGTGAGCTTATCTCAACTGAGGCACCAGGGGAACCGACACAAAGAGAGGTTCTCCCAGAAGCAGACGGATACAGGTTTGAAGTTGAACCCCTGACAGACCCGAAAGGGGAAGGAGGTGAAACAGAAGGAAGTCAAGGTGTTCATACTCCTCCTGAGCCACCTGCAGATCCATCAAGAGAATACACCATAGCACAAGAGGAGGGCATTGTACAGCACCCTGAAAAGCCAAACAGCAAAACAATACTGAAAGGAGATAAGTGGCCAGAATCGTAAACTGAAAAAGGGAAAGTAGTCACCAACAAAACAATAGAGGAAGCGGTCGATACCACAAGGAAGGAAGATTTGAGTGAAGGAGAATTGCAGGGTGACCGCAAATTGAAAAGAAAGAGAATAGCAAACAGAAGATACGCCGGTCCTGAATGGGCTTATGCAATGACAGCCGAGTGGCAACAAGAGTTCTTAGCTTTTTGCTTTGATCGTGAAGTTCCAGGTCAATATTATGGTACTTGAAGTTGCCCACAATTAAGAGACTGTGTTGAGCTGAAATTTGAATAAAGGGTAACCTGAGGACATAGACTAATGAAAATTACCGGATGTGACACTGTTAACCTGAATTGACTTGAAAACCTGATTGTGACAAGCTGCTAACCTGATTTGACTAAGACCCTGGAGTGAATGTAAGAGCTGTAAATACTTGCTGGAAAAATACTTTGCTTACCTTTGCAGAGGAAAATAATTTTTCAAACCATCCTCGTATTAGTTGATTACATTTGTAGTACTTTACTTTCTGATTCTTTACAGACCATGCCTAGGTCAGGAGATGACGTTGAGGGAAATAAGCGGTGCAAATATTTGGGTGTTGCTTTGGCTGTTGTATGTGTGATATTCATTATAAGCTATATTTGTGGAAATGCGTCTGGTAGATGAAAGTGAAGCTAACAATGCTACAATGTCTGAAACTGCTACATTAACACTGTGGGACAGGTTTGAGCAGAATGTAAAGTGTTTGCATGGTGAGAGTAATGCTAAAGGGTTGTATGAGTATGTTGAAACAATAGATGGGAAGAATTGTTATGTGTGCACAAAAATTCCTTTGTCAGTACAAGAAGGGGTTACCTATCATAGTTTGCCGTTAACATACGGGATACGTTGTTGTTTGTTATTAACAAGGTTTTATGATCAAGAATATATTCAGTACTTCTATTCTAATCTATATGTAGTGTTTTCTTTTGTGCCTATAAATGAATATTTGAGTAAGGTAGCTAGAGATCATAGTATAAAAATAGTTAGGAGTTTCTTTGAGCCCACACTGACATTTGGTACAGCTTATGCGCATCGCAATAATCTAACCTGCTTACTAACGCCTGTAGAGAAGAGCCTTTTAGATCACACTGATGATAGAAGAAAAGTGTTAAAAGAAAAGCTAGAAAAGGGATTAAAGAAACAAACGTCTGCAAACGATTATGCTTATAATGCAATAAAGACACAAGGCAAATTAGCTTTAGATGCATTACACGTAGGAAAGCTTTGTATATATAGGCCAAAATCTTACCATGACACTTTATTTGTGGGAACGAGTGAGTGCAGACATGTGTTTTTGTTTCAGAGTAAGTGGACGTTCATGTTAAATGGACAGGATCCAGCGATCCCTGGGATCTATTACATTTGTGGACTTAATGCTTATTACCGTCTTCCAAAGGGATGGTATGCGACATGTTATTTGGGAATAGTTTTTCCAAAGATTTACCAATTTTATGACTTAAGGAAGTTTCTTAAAGTGTCTGAATTACATCATACTAGACAGAAAAGAGACTCAGCTGCTGTTGTCGTGGGTGATATATTTGGAGCAATAATTCCTTCAGTGGGAGTTATCTTAAACTCCATAAAGATTCGAAAGTTGTCTACTATTGTGGATAACATGCTGACAAACTTCACAGGGGCTATACTCCTGATGGATACTGAACTTGCTGCAGAGAGGGCTATGACTCTTCAAAATAGGTTTGCTTTAGACATTCTTTTAGCGAAAAGTGGCAGAGTCTGTAAGATGCTTAATGAGCGCCACTGTTGGGCTTCTATACCAGATAATAGTAATGAGATGAGGAGTATGCTTACTAACCGAACAAGCGATAGTGCAGATTTGAAGGAACTGAAAGAACCAGGAGTCTGGGAAAAGGTTGGAGAGGGATTTGCGCGTGTGGGAAGCTGGTTTAGTGGTCTTTGGCATGGGTTCTTGGGAAAACTAATACAGGAAGAGTAATTGTTTTGGCTTGCTTATTCGGACTATGGTTATTAAGTAAATGCAGTAAAAGGGTTAAAAGAAAATGGGAAAAACATGAGGAAAGGAGGGAAGACAAGAAAAGGGAGAAAATGTTCAGAGCAAAATATGAAAAGTAGAAACAGAAAGAAGAAATAGAAATGAGGGAATTGAAAAAGTAAGATTGTTAAGGAATGAACTTGTGTGATGACAAGTGTCATCAGAGGAGGGATTGTTGGAGTGTAGTTTTAAAATCAAAATTAACATGAATATTACATAATGATGCCACATAGAAAATGTATTAATGTGCTTTTACTAAACGTGTGTTTGAAATGTGCCCATGGGGAATGGCCACCAACGTATACGATGATAAATGAAACTGACTAATAATTAAATATTAATGTACTAATGTATGATTTTGTACTAGTATGAAGAGTTATATGTTAAGGTTTGCTAATTAATCACTAGGCCTTAGTTAGCATGAGTCGGGCCTAGCTGCCCAGTTTCATATTAAATGTGTTTTCTACCGTGCGATGTGCTGACTTGCTGAAGGACATGTAGCCGTACTTTTCCAGAAGCTAGAAGATGTGTGTAACCGTGGTAAATTATTTCTCATGAGACTCAACTTGCTCAAGGAGACATTCTTGCCGAATGCAACAGTGTAAACTTGCAACAGGTACAAGGTCGTCTGAACTGGTATAGACAATGGAACTACTGAGTGAGCCTGAGAGACTACAAGTTTGTACCTAACATTATACCCGTTGGAGACGTCAATTACAGGAGCCAATAAACTATGTGAGAACTGTTCTAAGGTGACAATTTTAATGAGGCGACAAGTAAACCATTGGATGGAGATAGTGGTGCACCAAAACCTGCCCAATTGGAAATTAGGGGACTGTACAACAAGCTCGATATAATTCTTGAACACAAGGAGAAATCAGCCATTTTTTCCGAGCCATTATATGCCGCTCTTTTGCCGTACCCATTACGTGCCTTTTTTTTGCTATCACCCAGCCACTTTGTTACTCTGCCCAAAGACTTTGCTGTTTGACTCTTAAAACTATCCTCACCCTTGCCTTACCCGTTTAATAATTTTCCTCCTTATGAGGGAGGTATTCCTTGTTGCCCGGTCTTGCTGAACTTTGCTGTGTTTCTTGGCTGATGGCGAATCAACTGCTCTACTGAGGACAAAGACTGACTCTGTATGCTGACCCATTACGGAGGGTAACTATATGATGATGAAATTGTAATTGTCTGTTTGCCTTTTCTTACTAGGTACCAACTGCTTCTTTTGATAGAGACCATAGTTAGATGTTTTTGAAATTTGTGTTGCTAAATTGTTTTGCATGAAACCCAACATGCTAATGATGATTCGAGGTTAGTTAAGGAATTCACTAAACGGACGCAAAAAGACAAATGATGGAATCTATGCTTTGTTGAATAATGCGCTAATGATATTCTGTTAAGTATAACCCATGTTGACGTCATGCTTTGTTCTAATGTTTATGATTCTTGCTTTGATGAAATCTTATCCGAGTTGTCATATTATAACCGTGTTGATGTGTTCTCTGGTTTTGAGACTAATAAACTTGCTAGTAGAGTGTAATCAATAGGGAATAAATATCATAAATCTTACCAAATATTGTGTGGTTTTTCATGACTGAGAGATCTTGGTGTGATTTGATTCTTACTTATGCCATTATCCAAATTGAATCGATTTATTATAGTGAGTATTGATGATGTTATTGATCTATTGATTGCTGTGTTGATTAATTGTCTCGTCCTGAGGTGTCTTCAATCAGGGTCAAAAGATTAATTGGCCTAAAATGAGTCCCAGACTAATTAATTATTCAAGACGGAACGCGTTAGCAGTTGCAAGGTGATTTCCCCTGATAAGTGAGGAATATACATTGACATGTGTGATATTCCATCAGAGTTGACAATATGCATGTTTGGTACCTGTGTACATATGCTACATTTCCACTGGGACACATGTTGGTATCAGGTGTAAGTATGTGATTGCCATGCTCATGTCCTGATAGCATAAAATTGTCACATATTTGGTCCATTGAATACTTTTGTAGGTATGATAGATAGGCAATGGGTATTCACTCACAGCTGTGACCCAGACAGTTCTGTCTCAACATCATGTGTATTCCGAAAACGAAATTCATGCCTCACTGTAGGAATTTATCACATGTACCTGCTCTAGCTATTTAGGATATGACACATGATGCCAGGGTGTTTGGGCAATACAAGTTTGACAATAGACTTGTTTGGTGCTGTTATGAAAGTTCATACACACCTGTGTGTAGATTGATAAGTGTGACCTGAATGTTGGCTTGCATCATGGTTGGTGTACCAGTTATGTTAGCATCACTTATGCTTTGCTTCTGGGAATCCACCACACACATATGCCATGTTTGCCATGTCTGATGTGTTGGTAGTGATGTTGCTTCTCCTTATGTGACAATTTAGGTTACTAATGGCAGTGTTTGCAAAGTCTGTTTCCCTCCTTCCTACACAGTACTGTAGCATATTTGATCCTTACACAAACTACTGAACTACTAAACCTGTGTGGGACATTGATGTGAGCTAACTTGTTCCTTACATGACTAATATTGTTTGTCTTCTGGATACAGTTATCATAGTTATTTTGGAACTAAGTCTATTGTTATCACTATTGGTGCAAGTGTGTGTGACATGTGCACTACCTCTTTCACTGACAATTAGCAGGTGTGACATTTTGATATGTTTTATGATGGTATGTTTTCATAGAGATGTGGTTGAATCTCTGTCAAATGAAGAAGGTATGGCTTGTTTGTACCAGGGTTGCCTGCCTTTACTTGGCAATATATGTTATTTCCTTTGCACATGACATCAGGGTAAGGTATTTGTGTGGTAAGGATTGGGCTTGTATATTTGGTTAGCTACCTTACAATGGGAATCCATTGCTTGTTGACTGCTTGACTATGTTGTTCTGATGGTGCACCTGTATTGTGTGGAATAGTCACCTAGCCATGGTATGAGCAGTGTGATTGATCATCTTCATTCCTGGTATTGTAGTATTCTGTTCACTTGCTTTGCTGGTGTGTTATAGTTGTGAAATTGGGGGCCATGCATTGTATTGTGTTGTTACATGATATTGGTACTTTCCTGGCACTTCCTGTATGGGGTCAGTTGACATGATGGAATGTGATGACTTTCAAATTTGTGATGGAAGTGTTATCCCTTGTATGTTATGACCCTTGTTCACTATCTCTTTTCAGCATTAGCACTGGCAGACAAAGGAGACAGAGCACAGCCGAGTGGGGAAGCTACTGGCCATCAGACCTCTAGTCACGACACCATAGACATTGAGGGACCCAGTGGCACAGACGCTGAGGTGAGTGTTGCAAAATCTTCATTTGAGTCCTCTTCCAGTGGCCACTCCCAAGTAGTGGCAGACCCATCAGAGATCACTCCTGTACTATCTCTGTCTGCCACCCCCATTCTATCACCGCCCTCGCTGAAGCTCCTCATCCAGTTGGCCTTGCCCACCCATATAGGAGGGCGGGCGTCTCCTTTGCCACAGGCACCTGTGCCCCAGCCTCTGTTCTTCCTGTTGCCCTCAGTGAGGAGGCTATTTATCCCTGACGTTGATATCTGTGAGTCAGTCCACCATTGGGAATGCCATCCAGGGACTGGCAATTCCGGTCCAACAGAGCAATGCGTTCCTGCAGGGCATTCAAGGTACAATGACTGGCCTACAGAGATCTTTTCAGGCCCTGGCCTTCACACTGATGGCAGCCAGACACCCCTTGTCTACCCTCCCCCTTCCACCTTTCTCTTCCCATTTCAAATCCTCCCTTCCCCCACCCAGCCAAAGAACACAAACAGACTGCCATGCATCCACCTCAACAGCCAAGAAAGGAATACACAAGCGTAGCAGCACAAGACATACCACCAGCATACACACAAACGATATCCACCTATAGACACAGCAGCAGTCACGACTTACCCTGACACCCCCACCATCCCCAGCATCACAGACAGAACACCTGGCACACTTGCAGACACTACACCAACAATCACAGATCCAGCAACCATACCTATCCTACCCACAGACACTGCCCCAGCAGACCCTCAGACATCCACCCCAGTCACCACACCCACAGACACCACAACCACTGGCAAGCCTACATGCAGCACATACACCATACCTGCCATCCCCACCCCAACAGATAGCCACCCACCCACCACGGCATCCCCTAGTACCTCCACCCCCCTCAGCCCAAGACATATAAATGCCCTCACTCGCCCACTCAACAGAGACCCACCACACACAAGCATACCTCCCACAAACATGCACGGAAGACATTCACACCTAAACATCAGACAACCGCTCTCTCGCCTTCCACACCCAAACCCCCTTCTGATGACTGTCCCTGTGTGTCAAAAAACAATTTCCTTTGTAACCTTGTTCTTTGCCCTACTCATCCCCCCTGCTGTGACAATACCAAGAGAACAGTTTCCCTCCCCAAGGCCATCCCTTCACCCCCAGGGCCTCCCCTAACCCCCTGCCAGCATCTATGCTCCTCCCCTCACCAAGAAGTGGTCCACCCCACCCAAAAAGGTTCCCCCTGCCCAAACCAAAGACAAAACCCACCCTCCAAAGCACAAGCCCTCCTCCCCTCCTACCCCCTAATACTCCCTGAGATGCCTGCCTGCCTCATAGATTTCCCTCCCTGTAGTGGTTACATGACATCCAGGAGTAAAGTTGGGGCACCATTTTTTGCCTGTGGTGCAAATTGTGTGACTTATGGACTGGTCAATGGCCTTAAACATCCATATATATTGCACTGCCAACATATTAAAGCCAACCAGTTGTTTTTTTGGTTACATATGTGTCCTGCATTTTCTTTCCTTGGTTTGAGTTGTTGCCTCCTTTCTCGCTGAAAGAACCCAAAGAGTTTGCCTCCCTCTGTTCCGGTCTCCAGCCACCAAGATCATCTGCGGGGTCCCCCAAGGATCTTCCCTCAGCTCCACCCTCTTCAACATGTACATGGCCCCCCTCGCCAACATCCTCCACCCCCACGGAATCACCATCATCTCTTACACAGACGACACCCAGCTCATCTCTCTCACCAGGAACCCTTCCACCGCCAAGACAAACCTGCACGCCAGACTCCTTGACATCGTAAAATGGGTGACAGCAAGCCACCTCAAACTTAACTCCAACAAAACAGAAATCATCATCTTCGGCCCCAACAAGACAGTGTGGGACGGCTCCTGGTGGCCCACCACTCTCGGACCACCCCCAACACCCACCACCCACGCACGCAACCTCGGCATCGTCCTAGACTAATCTCTCTCCATGGCCGAGCAAATCAACACCATATCGTCCTCCTGCTTGAACACCCTTCACATGCTATGGAAGACTTTCAAAAGGATTTCCTTAGAAACAAGAAAAGCAGTCACCCATGCCCTCATCTGCAGCAGACTGGACTACGGCAATGCCCTCTACGCTGGTACCACTGCCAAGCTTCAGAAAAAAAACCTGTGAATTCAGAACGCAGCCGCATGCCTCATCCTCAACCTCCCCCGCCACGAACACATCTCCACTCACCTCAGATCCCTACACTGGCTGCCCATCAGCAAAATGATCATCTTCAAAGTCCTTATCCACGCTCACAAATCCCTCCATGACACTGGACCAGCCTACCTTAACGAACAAGTAAACTTCCACACACCTACTCGACTTCTCCGCTCCGCTGACCTCGCCCTCGCCACATTCCCCTGTATCCAATGCACCACCTCCGGTGGCAGATCCTTCTCCCACCTCTCCGCCAAGACCTGGAACTCCCTTCCCACCAACCTACGCAAGACCCAGGACCTCCTAACTTTCAGAAAGCACCTCAAGACATGGCTTTTTGAGCAGTAAACGGCAACCCTTCTCCCCCTCAGCGCCTTGAGACCCTAACGGGTGAGTAGTGTGCTTAGTAAATTTTTTGATTGATTGATTGATTGATTGACAAATGTTGTGTGCCAGTATTTTTTTGTGTGTGCTACTTGTTGCTACATGTATTGTGTTAGCAGTATGTGAGGTGTGTGCAGTGCTGTTGTTCACCAGGGGTAGGGTTTGTGTTGTGTGATGGGTATGCTTATGTAGCAGAAATGTTGTTGTCATGATGTTGTGTTATATTTATAGTGATATATGTTAGTTGTAGTGATGTGCGATGTGGTCATGTACGGTATATGCCTTGTCCCCTGATGTGACTATTGTGTACATGTAGTGTGTGTTCTGGAGTTTGTTCAGTGCAGACATGAAGTTGAGTTGTACAAGTATGCCATCCTTTTGTGTGTATTTGACTATTTCGGTGTGTGTCTGTGAGAACTGGCTGTTGTCTTGCATGGTGTTTGGAGTAGTGTATGCTTTGCAGCCTTAGCCTTCACCCCATGTGTGACTGTGCATTACATTTTGTGTTGCAATTGCTTGTCAATGAGATCTGAATAGGACTTGTGTGGGCATGTTTTTGTGGGCCGTGTTCAACAGGAAATGTGTCCCAGTACGGCTTCCTTCCATGTATGGCTTTGCTTGTCCAATTACTGCTGTGCTAGTGTTGTTGTGATGTGTCGCTTTGTGTGTTTTGATTGCTTGTGTCTGCGTGTATTGTGCAAAGCATGATAGGGTTGATGTGCTGTTTGTTTGTGTGTGATGTGTGTGTCGATTGCTGGGTTGTATGATGGTGTTGCGTGTGTTCCATTGCACATGGATGTACATGTGTGTCGTATGTGTGTCTAGTCCCTGGCCAGTGTTGGGTGGGAGTGTGTGACATGTACTTGTATTTGTGCAGTTGTGCTGTTGTAACAAGTTTGTATGTTGTATGGGAATATATGACCCTGGGCCTGTGCGGTGTTGCAGTGCATGAATGTGTGGTATTGACATGTGATGTGTATGTGTGGCTGTCCTTGATGCAGTATGTGAATGTGTGTGTCACTGTGCTGTCACGTGTGAGTGCAGTCCTTCGCACCACCCTTCCTATGGTATGTTATGTAAATGTACACATTTATACATTTTACATATGTAACAGGTGAGTGTATGTACTTACGGTTGTTGTCGTCCTGGTCGGCGATGATTATATTGTCTTGTGGCAAACAGAAGCAGAGGGATGATGTCTAGTTGTGGTTCCATGGTGGCTCCGGACGTGTATGGCTTCATGGAGGTAAGTATCTCCTTTTCTACTGTTTGTTTCCACCTGGTGCTCCGTGGTGGTTGGACCACGGCAGTCACATTGGTGGTGTGCAACCTCGCAATATGACTGGCAGAAACAGGGTCTATCCTGGACTGTTTGTGCCTCAGATGTCCACTGCGGTATGTACTGCCTGGCGATGCCGGCAGACCGCTGCCAGTCTTCTGTGTGAACCACTGCCCAACTCATAATTTGGCAATCCTCTCCGCTAGCCTATTGGTGGTCAGATTGCTAACATTGCCCTACATTTACAAGCCAGAAAACACAACCAAAGTGTGGGCTAAACAATATGGCTGCCTTTCATTTTTGTAAGGGCTGTCATTAGCCAATTATGTGCTGTTTTGTCATTGGAATGTACTGCAGTATACCTCAGTATTACAGAGGTATATCACGACACAGTTGATCACTAAGTTTTTATCCCTTATGGCATGATTCACAATGATAATCTTACATTTTTTAAAAGGTGTAATATTGTTTGCTATTCACAAAGGCGCTGTATTGGTAGTACCTTTATGACTGGTGAGTCTCCTCAAATAAAAAGATGGGACTGTCATATTTTTTTATGTGTGGAGACTCCGCAGTCATAAATATAATACTCAAAAAATTCCTTTGTGAATAGCAAACAATCAAAGCCTTGCACAACCTTTCCGGTTGTCAGTCAGGCCCTCTAACTTTAAAACTACTGAATTAATTTAGATCTACTACCAAAAAGGCCCTTTACACCATAACATCTATAACTTTGACATATTTCATCAACATCCATTCAGTCATTTTCATTTTACAATGTGTCTCTTTAAACAATACTCAACGACAATTCGCACCACTCTACTCAACTGAAGGACATATTACTCCACTGTAAGACAAGTCACTCCACTCTACAAAACACCACTCCAATGTACAACTGTCCAGTCCACTCTGTGACACTCCACACTGCTCAAATCTATGGCACACCATTCCAATCTATGGCACGCCCCTCAGTCTGGGTCCAAACTGGGGCGGTATGGTTAGCAAAAGAACAATGGATTTAACCCAGATCTGTGACTGATGTGAGTGAAAAGTTTCAGTGCTCCGTCTGTCATCCTTTTGTGTTGCTAAAGTCATCCTTAGTGGCCATGGAATGCACATACATAGGTTCCTTCCTTACTGTGCCACTGGATTCAAGGTAGCCTGGCGGATGAGGGGTGATACCCCAAAACCGATCCCAGGATGCTTCTTTGTGGTCAAGGGAGGACCTGGCCTGGCAGTTCAGGCTGGGCTGTACTCTGATTTGCAGATGGCTGGGTCCAAACTGGAATGCCATGGTGAGCAAAAGAGCAATGGATTTAACCCAACTCTGAGATGGGGGTGAGTGTTTGAAAACTTTCATCACTCCATCCATCATTCTTTTTGTGTTTCTAAAGTTGCCCTAAGTAGCCAGGCTATGCCCCGACGTGCGGTCCTTGCTCACTGTGCCACTCGACTGAAATTCAAGCTAGCCTGGTTGATAAGGGGTGATACCCGGAACCCGGTCCCAGGATGCTTGTTTCTTGTCCAGGTAGGACCTGCTTAGCAGTTTGGGCTGGACTGTTCTCAAGGGGAGCTTAGTCAAGACGGATTTGCATATGGCTGTGTCCAAACTGGGGTAGCATGGTAAGCAAAAGAACAATGAATGTAATCCAGATCCGAGGCTTGAGGTGAGTATTTGAAACGTTTTAGCACTCTGCCCATCATCCTTTTGTGTTGTTAAACTTGCTCTAAGTGGCCAGGGTATGCCCAGACATGGGCCGTTTGCTCACTGTGCCATTGGATTCAAGCTAACCTGGCCAATGAGGGCCAATACCCTGAAACTGGCCCCAGGATTTTTGTTTCCAGTTCAGGGAGGGCCTGGCCTGGCAGTTTGGGCTGCACTGTTCCCATGGGGAACAGGGTCAAGACTGATTTGCATATGGCTGGGTCCAAATTGGGTAGGTATGGTGAGTAAAAGAACAATGGATTTAACCCAGATCTGTGACTAGGGGTGAGTGTTTGAAAAGTTTCAGCACCCTGCCATTATTCTTTTGGTTTGCTAACACCACTTGAGTCTACCACATGCCACTCCACTCAATCACATGCCAACTAAACTCTATGACATTTCATGCCACTTGACTCAACGGCATGCCACTCCACTCTACGACACACCACTTCACCCGACCACACTCCACTCCACTGTATGACACCACTCCATTCTACACTACTCCACGTAATGCCACTCCACTCTACACCACTTCACTGTACACTGTTCAATTCTATGCACTCTACTCTATTCCACTCAATGCCACTCTACTCTACGCCACACGACTCAATGCCACTACACTGTACACCACTCCACTCTGCACTATTCCACTCTATGTCACTTCACTCTACACAATTCCACTGTATGACACAATGCTGCAACTCCTATGTATTCACCTGCATTCTATGTTATTACATTGTAGGCAATTCCACTGTACGCCATTGCACTGTACACCACTTCACTCTACTCTATTCCACTCTACTCTACACTAGGGCACAGTACTCCACTCTACATCACTCTACGCCACTCCAACCTACAGCACTCCACTCTACTCTTTGACACACCACCCTATTCTACCCCACTCCACTCTACACTACTTCACTGTAAGCCACTCACCTCTTCTCTGAAACATGCCACTCCACTCTATGCCGCTCCACTCTATTCTATCCCACTTTACTGTACACCATTCCACTTAACACCACTCCACTCTATACCATTCCACTCTAGACTATTCCACTCTACCACATTCTACTCTACGCCACTCAACTTTATGCACACTCCACTCTACACCACTCCATTCTACTTTATTCCACTCTACTCTACTCTAGGACATGGTACTCCACCTTACACCTCTCCGCCTATGCCACTCTAGTCTACAGCACTCCATTCTACTTTACGGCATACCAGTCCAAATATGCCACTCCAGACTATCAATCAATCAATCAAAAAAATGTATAAAGCGCGCTACTCACCCGTGAGGGTCTAAAGACTACTCCACTCCACTATATGCTGTTCCACTGTACTCCACTCCAGTCAATGTTACTCCACTCTATGCTACTATACTCTACACCACTTCACTCTATGCTATTCCACAGTACAGCACTCCACTCTATGACATCCCAGTTCACTCTACATCACCCCACTCTACCCCCCTTCACTCTAAGACACTTAAGGGAGTAGGTGGAATTCCAGAAGGATTGGGATGCTATATTTAAACTTCTTCAGGCCTCTAATGAGGCATGATGCATTGTATTGGATGTCTTTTGTGGACCAACGTGGTATAGGGTGACCATGGAGCAAGCCATTGGCTCCATTCAAATGTGAGAGTAGGAGGGCCTTGACAGCAGTTCCGAAGTTCCTTTTCCTTTTAGGGAGAAATGGCTTCACTTTCTGAAGAAGAGTGAGTATCATGTGCTATTGGGCTTCTTGGTGATGCATTCTTTGAGGTCATTGTCAAGGGTGAATGCAAGTGATAGTTGAGGATTGAAGCCACCCAGGTTCATGCCATTGAACCAGGTTTGGGCTAGTTGTTGTTTGTTACTCATGTTGGATATGACAAATTCAGTGAAGATGAGTTTCAGATACATGATCACTATCAGGATCTGAGAGAGGAGAAGACTGTGTTTTAATTGCAGAATGACAATATCATTGGTTATTGGTGAATTATGAGATTGCTGACTATAGGTAAGGATCTAAGGGGCTCCACGCAAAGAGCTATGTAATGGGAGACAAGATGTAGTATACCTGGAGTGCTCTGCAAGTGACAAGGTTCTGGGAACTTTAGGTGCCCATCTGTACTAGCTGGAGGTGGCTAGACTGGTTGGATGAGAACCAATTGAGGGCACTGCCAGTTAATGCCATTCAAGGAGTCATGGTTAAATGAAAGCACAATGATCAAAGGTGATGAATTCAGCTGAGAGGTAATGAAATAACAGAAGGCATGGATCTGGCATATGTGCGTGTAAGTTGAATATTTTAAGACGTCTGCCCTTGTGGTGGTCATGGAACCACGTGCATGGATGTTCTTGAGCTGACTGTAGCACGTGTGCCAACTGACTGATTTAGTGCATGAGCTTCAGAGAGCATTCATTGTATGTTTACAGGGCACTTGGCCCAGTTTAATTTAAGGCCAACAATGAGAGGTGTGGACTGCCACAAGCATCTTTCTAATATTCCTGATACTGGTGTGCCTGATCTGTTCTTTTGATATTCTGAATGGTAGAAACAAATGTTCTTCAGCAGTTTGCAATCACTATTGGGGGCCAATACTGTACTACTTATCCAATATAAGTGTGATTGAGGATAATGCTTGGCCCTTCATCCCCTTTTGCATTCGTTTTCAGTAGGAGTGGGTGATAAAGCAGAGTTGGCAGAATTTCTGCTACTTTGCATTACACTTATAATGTGGAGTT
Organism: Pleurodeles waltl; assembly: GCF_031143425.1. Classification (NCBI taxonomy): domain Eukaryota; kingdom Metazoa; phylum Chordata; class Amphibia; order Caudata; family Salamandridae; genus Pleurodeles; species Pleurodeles waltl. The sequence goes on along the minus strand of NC_090448.1, from coordinate 450,383,125 downwards.
CTGGCCAAATTCTACCAACTGCCCCGTGGCAAAACTTTTTTCTTTTGTGCGGCTTGCTAGTGGTAAGTTGTAGAGTGCGAATGAGACTTGGCGTCCCCTAGTGTGATTTCCAGGAGGGAGCCCAGCAAGATTTTCCCAACAACTGTTCACAATGAGAAAGCTGTCGCTAGAGTAGAAAATCTACTCACGCTGCAGCAAAATCAACTCCCTGGCATGCTGAGTGGTGCCATTCACACTGATTTTTTATTGTGGAACAAGCTCCTAGCACTAAAAATCTGCATGAGCAGTGCGTCATGCCAATTTCTTCAAATTCCATGAACACCATGGAATCTAGTTGAGTTTTCATGTAACTCCACAGAATTCTGCAGAGTAAAACTCTGCAAGTTCCATCCCTCCAGTTTTCAGTCCTTTTTCAAGTAACCTACCATGGTGGATGTATTGTTAATGGAGCAAACATGGAAAAAACAGGAGCCTAAAAAGTGTTTAGGAAAACACACAGCTTTTTTGGTGTAGTCATGAAGAGACTCAGACAAAACAGGAAAAAAAAGGTATTGCACATGGTGTGCCCGTAACTTTATTGAGAGAGATGAGAGGGCTTTGACCGCCAAATTATCAAAATAGTCCCAAAGGCATAGTCGGTGTTGCACTTTTTTTCTATAATCCCAGTGCGTGTTAGCATTACAGAAAGGACCCCTTATGCTTGCACGGACCCTTCTGTACCAATTTTACTACATGGGGTTGTTTCCTCATTTGCATGGGATTTGATACCTTACTAATTAGGGAATCCTTTGTCTTGGCGCCCATTCAAAATTATAGTCACAGACGTAATGGAACTGCAATGGGTGCACGGACTGTGCACCTAATTGAAATGCATCACCTAAAGACCTGCACTAGGAAGGGGGGAAAGCGGCCTCTATCCCCATTCTAATGCAAGCTTGGATGCCGGGTTGCCAGCTACACAGTCAAAAGCAGTAAAGCAGACTCCAACGTCCAACAGCAAGTCCATCTTTCACTAATGTGTTGATCCCTGTAGAGACATGGATTTGCATCTGCACTGTGAACAACTCATTCAATGTGAGAATGTGTGCTAAGCCAGTATGTACCTGGTGCACCCAGTTACAGGTGCACTTGGGTCCAGATGAGGGCAGCCTGATGTATCTGTAATATGGGTCCCGGTAGTAAAGACCAGGAGAGTAGAGCTGTGTTAGCCCTCCTTGATCTAAGCTCAGCTTTCAACTTGGTATCTCATTCTAAAGTACTACATTGTATCCATAACATAGGGATATGAGGCAAGGATTTAGCCTGCTTAGCCTCTTTTCTCACATCTCCGGACCCAAGCTGCCCAGTTTTCATTTTTTCACTCTTCCTTTCATACTCTTAAATGTGGGGTTCTCAAGGGATCCTCTCTGAGCCCCATGCAATTCAATCTTTAGGTTACTCCCGTAGCCACACTGTAACACTTCTTCAGCCTGCACTGGTAGGCTGCACTGATGATACCGGATTATTAGCTCCTTTAACAAAGATATTCAAGCAACAGTAGCCAATTTCAGACTATGTAGGCTAAATTGTCATCTTGGATGTCTGTTAACTATCTCAATTTAAATGGAGATAAGACTGAGGTACTCATTTTTTTTGGAGTAGAGTCACAGTCTCCATCTTTTTTAACTTTTCCTTGCTACATAAATCAAAATCCCTCTTCTTACCCTGTGAAATCGAACCTGGCAGCATAGGCAGTGATTTTCTCATACCTGGACTAATATAATTCACTCTATCCTAGTGTCCCTGCAATTCTTTCTAATAAACGTCTGTTGATTCAAAACAGTGCAGCCAGTCTGTTGTTTGGCATTCCCCTCTGTAACCCCATGTTAGGATTTCTTTGGACACTTCACTGCTTCCAGTACAGAAGAGATCAGCTTTTAAATCCCTCTCTATCTGTCCTAAAGCACTTTCAGATAAAGGACCTTCTGAAGCGAACTTCAGTTGCAAATAAAAAAACACTTTTTATTAAAATTGCTTCATAGTTTACATTAAATAGTACTATACTAAATGCAAATTGTATAGAAGGTGAGCATGCTTTGTTGTTATAAGCCTAAAAGGAAAGTAAACAAGTACTGATTGAACTTATCCTTCCTTCTGATGTCATATTAGCAGGAGTTTCACATTAACATTGAGTGACCTGTTTTCTACATTCAGCTGTTGTTTTCCATTAAATGCTTTCTCCTCTGCTTCAGATGTAATTTTCCAGAAGCCTTGTGTTAGTTAGTGAATAGGCATGTGTTTTGTATTAGACAACTGATAGTGAAGATCTTGCCGGGTGGAGAGGAGGCAACAGGAAGAATGACTCATGAGAAGAACTGTCTGAACTGCAGAATGTGGATGTTTATGTTTTCAAGGACTTACATTTATTGACCATTGAGCAGGTGCAAGAAGGTGAGGAGTTTACCTAATCCTAGGAGTTTACAGAAATCCTACTAGAGGATTCAGAACACAAATGAAAGCATTGCCATCTAGAATATTGTGTGTTTATATTTGTGCATGCTACTAGAACAAAGAGGGATTTTCCTTTGAGCGCCTCTCACTTGCTCTGGCTGGGGGCTCACCTCTGAATTTCTTTATACCTCTCTATATGGGAGGTTGCCTAGCTTTTTTCTTTGACGCCTGCTGATTTATAGCGGAGAATACTTTCCAGCTTGCCATGCAAACGCCTTATGCTTATGCTTTGATTCTCTCATCAGAGCTCTATATTGAGTATCTGAACTGACACCTTATTCTACCTTATTCCAATTTAATAGATTAGGGAACTTCCTTTTTGGAACATGCTTACTGTATTATCTTAGGGCCAGATGTACTGACATTAGGAATACATATTTTTGAATTGCGATTCTCTCCAAATCACAGTTAGGAAATCAATATTCTTAATGTTTGAAATGCTTTTGGCGATTCCTTTAACTAACTTATGCATGTTAATGAGGTAAGTCGCAATTTGTGACCCATTAGGAATCACAACCGTCTGACTTCTGCAGACCACCATGTCTGTGAGTGCTTCCAAATAAAACAGGTTTTTAAAAATGCAGCCCGTTTTCCATCCAGGAAAATGGGATGCATTTAAAAAAGAAAAGAATTTAGCTTTGCAGTTTCATTTTTGAGGAGCAGGCAGTGGTCTGTGGGAGCAATGCCTGCTTTTAAAAAATATTATTATTTACATTCCCCTGTACTTCTGTAGTCAGTAAATATGAATGTTTTGCAAATTTGGTCACAAAACATTAATACACAGCATTCCAATTCGGTATTTGGAAGGGACGCCACTTCCAAATACCAAATCAGTATTTGGAAACCAAAATTGTGATTTGGTAGCTTAGTATCGAATCACAGTTTTGGCATGCTCCATGGCAAAATCCTTTTTTCCGGTCACAAATGGGCCAATTCTCTGAATCGGCCAGTTTGCGACCAAAAAAACATTATACATGCGTGTGTGGCACTTAGTCCAGACACTCATACTAAACGACGCACTTGTATAGCGCACTACTCACCCGTTAGGGTCTCAAGGTGCTGTACCCATACTGCTGTGGAACCCCTCCTGGATTTTCCCTGTGAGGCACCCACTCCTGAGCAGCCCCCAAGGAGAAACCAGGCATCTAAGCGCTGTCAGGGCCATTGTGGAGATTAAGCAAGCTATTGCCCACAGTTACAGAGTGGGACCCATTAATTAGATTAGGCACCAAGGTGAGAATTATCTGGTCCAAGGGAATTGAGCCCAAGACCCGCTGAGGCGAGAATTGAACCCTGGCCCTGGGCCAGATCTCTGCATCAGGGTCTGGTGACTCATTGGCAATCTCTGAAATTCAGCTGGTCAAAATGCTGGGCTTAAAGACTTGGTACAGTTGTTAAGAACTTAGGAGACTAATTCTCCAATTCTGCACAGATTTGAATGAAATTGTGGAAGTGTTGATAAAGGCACTGTGACAAAGAGGAAATAATTGGAAGATGAATATAATGTTCTTGCTGTGAAAACAGGAGATCAGAAATTATGCTACCTGTGGTAAGGCTAGTAAGCCCTAAAGGGGATGAAAGGTGGTATCATTTGGTAAAGAAAAAGGTAACAACAAAGAAGGGAAAGGAATGCGAAGAAGAAAGAAGTAACAGTGAATAATGTTGACTACATCTTGTGACAAAGTATTTCAGTCTGAACCTGCTCTGATTTGCATGGGTTAGAATAGTTAGTAGCAATTTAGGTGGATTTTACTGTAGGAGCGGAGCTAGGCATACCACTGCTGGACCAACCCATCCTACAGTGCACATTAATCTCCAGTTTTCTATGGACATGTGGTCGATTGTAGCCTGGCAACAATACAGACTGTGGGAGAGGTGCATTAGGACAGTGGAAATGATCACTCTTCTCCAGCCAAGGTGTCTTGTACTGCTATGCTGCTCAGTGTTATTTTATCAATGGCTTCAACTTCTGATACTTTGCCATTTTTGCAAGGAGTGTTATTTTCATTCCCTGTTTTACTTCTTTGTGCATTTCAATGAAAGAGTAAGAGAAAGAAAACTCTAACAGAGGCTTAAAAGTAATTATAGGACAATTTTTGTCATGAGACAGTATTGCACTTTTTGCGAACGCCACCTCCCTGAGCCACATGGTCAATAAAACGTATGTTGACATTCATCAGGAGGGGATTAAGTGCACAGCTCTTCGGAGTTCTAGTAATACACCCCAGGCATGTCAAACCACTATTCACGAATCTGATGAATGGTCCCTGTTATATAGAAAGCTGCCGACCCAAGGAAAGAATTTTAAAACATAAATTAATATTACAATAATATACAGAAATAGACATGTCTGACATCTCATTAATTCAATACTGTGTACCTCAATACCTGCCGCATCATCTTGAAAGTTGCTGAAAGGGAGGCTTGGTAAATCTGCAATTCAGTTCTTTGAGTATGGTTATAATTTGTTGAAGGTATTCTTGTCTATTCGATACACAAAGAGTTTGTTTGCTTTAAGGTGTGATTGTGAGTGCCCTGGAGGGTGGTTTGGTATTTATCACAACCATTACCCCAGGTTTAGTATTTAAAAGGAAGCCGTTAAAGGCACCTGTTATAAATCGAACCTTCAAAAATGGGATTTTTGGTGCTTACGGAATCATAATTTCACGTCCACTATTTAGCCGACCTTCTTCTTTGTGTTAAATTTCGGCAAATTTAATCTACTGAACTGTATGAGGGAATATCTGAAGGTACGTCTTCAAAGCATTTAATAATCCCGGGGCAGATGAACAATGCACCACTTGGAACTGCAATACCTAATTAATGAGACACTCATAATCGAAGCCAAATCAGTTTTCTGCAATGTCAGTCTGATATGTTTGTATAGAACAACTTGTATATTAAATTCATGAGACTGTTCCCACTGATAGGAGTTATACTGCACTTATATTATTTCCACAAATAAAAACTGAACATGAATATCTACAAAGGGAACTAAATAAAGTGCACAATACTTAAAAGCAATGTTAACAATGTAAAATAGGTTTTAGAAGTGGCACTTGTCAAGTATTCTTTCTCAAGGACCCCAGAGAGGTATGCACGAATGGGTCCCTGAAATAGGAATGATATGACAGGCACGAGGTGGTATCCAGAATGCTAGAAGAACTGCGCTATTTTTAAGGCGAGCAGTGACATCCCAGGCTGTGCAGGGAGATTTCATGTCTGTTCACTTGCTTCCTTGATAAAATTGGCACAGGGGGAAATCCACTGTTCTGCAGCTGTTGCAGCATCCATTTAGGGAAATGACGGGACTAACACTTGCTTCTGGCATGTTATTGTATCTTTCATAGTATATCAAATAAAATGTGACCAGACAATAATTTGCAGTATAAGCAAATGTTTATGTAGCTCAATATGTACAGCATTTTCTCAGTAATTTAATACTAGACAACCCGAATTACAATGATTCTTGGAAATGAATACATTAAGAGTGAGAAAGTAAAATAATTGACAGTTATGAAAGTGGTAACTGTAAGAAAGTTCTATTAATGTAGTCCTATATGCTTGGACAAACAGGCCATATGTTAAGTCTGAGGGTAGTATTTTATGAAATTGTGGCGTAGCATAGCAAGTCACCTTGCTGCGCTACATCACCGGAAAAGGGCAGGTATTTAAGGCAATATGGTGCATTCCTGTCCTTTTGCCTGCGCTGGTCCACAATGAGCTGCCTAGCGCCATTCCAGACACCCTGGCACCATGGCCACTCTGGCCATCCACCTCCTTTGCTTGAAAAAAATATATATTTTCTGAAGACGTTATGGCTAAGATTTATTAAGTGCCACACCAATCAAAATTGACTATTGCATATGTTTATACACCTCTCGGAAGCGGGCCGTCCAACATTGTGAAACATAACTGAAATCATAAATGAAAGCCTGGTACAAGATATTTATTATTTTCTGCCTTCCATGGATTGTTGTTCTACCAAATCATAGCTTAATTTGAAGCCAATTTAGGCCTTTTTATGGAGACTCCTGCTCTGCGGATGATCCCCTTACTTACTACCGACTGCATAACTTTCAGACTGGCTTGGGGACAACCCTGGGCTGCAAGCGATGACTCTACCTTTCGAGGCATTCCCAGTCCAAACAAGAGAGGGACTCAGCAATTGAATTATTAACCCCGAGACATGCCTTGCTTTCAGTTTAATGTTAGACCGTAAGTGCAAATGGGTCATGTTCCACAATAACTACAGCACTCAGGGGCTACTCACTGACCCACTGTTTACGAGCTGAACCAATGTCACATTGTCTGACAATAACATTAACCTCAAGTCTTTGAGCTTCCTGTACCAGATCTGTAATGCAGCGAGTATGAGTCATAATTCTAGCATGGTAATGTTGTTTGTGAGTCACTTTGCCCTTGACTCCAGTTGCCAACTCTTGGCATACAATGCTGAGCCTAGCATCGCCCCAAAGCCTTTGCTAGCTGCTGCATTGGTACATAATTCCTTCACTTGGAGCTGTAGAACACTGATCAGTAGCTATGGTTTATTCCATTGTTGACAGATTCTCCTTGGAAACAAAAGAAGGTGCATCAGCCTGCACTGCCCACAGCCTTTATTTTGGACAATGCCTACAGGAGAGACAATGAAGTCAGGCATCGCCAGGTCTGACTGGTGATTTCACCTTTCCTTGGCTGAGTTCTTTTAGGATCTTCTCTTTGACCACCTCCAGTCGGTCAGCTACTGGTTTAGGTTCTGGCTTTCCTAATTGCTTGCTGGGCCTTCGCATATAATTAAAAAACCTTTCTCAAAGCATGCAGTAGTGCAGCTGCTTCCTCCTTCTCGTGGTACTCATTGAGTAATTATCTTAATTTCACCTTGTTAATATGTGTAGGTGCAATGCCAATATTACACTTTGTTGCTGGTGCACACTTTTCAACGAGGGTCTGAGCCATTTTGTCTCGATCAGAGGTATCACATATACTATTTCTTGCTGTCATCCTTCCTGCTGGCTCAACCTTTTGGTTCCACACACTCTCATAGGGAACGTCCAGTCTCATATGCACTACGAATTTGTCTGACTTTGCAGGCAGGTTGCCAGGAGAAACCCCTTTGTTAAACCTCCTACAAACTGCTTTAGTCCCTCCAAGCTCTTTCTGCACCCTATAAAGCTTTTGAATCTCTTGTTTGGCTTCGTAGTTTCCCTGACGAAATGGCTGTTTTGACTTGGTGCCCCCTCCCTTGCTGCAATTATTTTGTGCATATAGCTAAATATGTCATTATGGTCCTATTTCTGTGTGAGTCATGTTTGTATCCTTTATCTAAGACCTTGTTAGCAGTGGAGTTGGGCATATTCACATGCATCTTTTGCTTTGAGAATCTTAAACCTGCATAATAACTAGTCACTGGCACAATAAGGAAACCTGTCAACAGTTATGCGTGTCATGACCAAAGAAGCAGCTAAGAAATGCCTATGTTCCTTCCTTCCTGACCCACTTCCTTTCTTTCTTCTATATCCCTTTCTTCTCATGGTTAAATAATCAAAGCCCTCAAAATGGATTTCTAATAGTGAAAATATGTCAATAATCTCCTAATGTCAAATCCTTTTCTAGACAAGAAGAGGAAGCTGACTAAGCCGATTGACCCAGGAATACACCTATGTAAGCTGAACTTATTGCTCCTGTTGTTTCAGTACTGTTAACTGGACTCATGCTCCTTTACAAGTCGGGGAACCCATTCTGGCCAATTCCTGCTTGATTGCCATAACCCCTGTGCCTTGTGTTGCCTTGGAATTCTAGGCCTTTGGGGAATACTGCCCCCCTGTGTCTTGGGGTCTTGGGTTGGGGGGTGAAGTGTAGGTGCTATGAGGATTCCACTGCCTTGTGCTTTGAGGGTGTTCCCTCATGTTTCCATTAATGCTAGGGTGGCCTTGATTATCATCCCAACACCCATCAGGTAGAATGTCTTCTGTGAACTGTGCCTGATGTTCACTAGGTACCCCACTGATCTCTCTAATCATCTGCTGCATTAGCCAATCCTTCCCATGCCTTGAATTTGCTGTTTTAACTTGCTTGATGGAGTGGGAGATATTGTACGCCATGGGAGGAAGTGCTAGGTGCGTGCCCTACTCTGCTGTCAAACGACAATTATTACAATTTCTTCTGTTAGTATGGGTGCTATTGCTTTCTAACTGTCTCTTGCCACCACTTGCTAGCACTTAAGTGGTGACAGCTGGTTTACCACTGCCCTGCTGCTATCCGCTTATAGTATCGAAGACGATTGATTAGCCGCTGTGCTTCTTGCCACCCTGTGTTGCCTCTTTGTCCTGTCTGTTGCACAATAAAATAACCGAAATGCTGTTAAGCATCTACTGCCACACACCAGTAAAGTTTTCAGCTCTCCCTTATGGATGCTCTCTGTTGCCAGCATGTCAGCCCTTTGTTAACTTCAGTTCCAGTGCTCCTAGGCCTGAGTTGGTTCAGTTAGATCTTCTGACTTGCGTTGCCTGGCAACCATGCCATACCTAATGGGACTGCTCAGTCCCATGCTATCCTCTTTTCCTATTCCCACAACCTTACTAATGTTGGTTGGGTGGGTGGGTGAGGTGGTCAGGCAAGGTGTAAATTTAGAGAGGTGCTGCCTCACTGGGGGAAGATAGACCTGCTGCCAGCTTCCTCACACTGTACCACACTGTCCCTTCCACCTGCTGAAGTGAAGCCTGAGATATGCTTTCAAAGTCAATAAGACAACCCTTACCTCCATCCTGTGTAAAGCCAAGCCAGATGTATCCAAATTAAATCCCACTGTCCCCCATTACTCTTGCAATCTAATTTACATTGTGCATGTATCACCTAGGCTACACATATCACCACACATGTCATGCACTCAGTATGTTAGCACAAGGAACTGGGTAAGTGCATAACAGCAGACCGTTACATCGGTGGACTTGTAGGTCTCCACTGAAATGACTCACATAAAAGGTTCAGATCATAGTATGGATTCTCTAATCACCATATGCTGCCACCAGTGCTCTATATACTAGATGTGTGGCAGGGAGGGTACTCCAGTGTCAGTAAATGAGGGCATGCTTGGTATACCCCTCCAGGCCACAGGCCAAGACCTTTTCATGTTGGTGACAGTCATATGTCTTTGCACACACTAGCTTAGCTTGACATCATGCCCAAAAATCAAAAGTCAGGATGCCAGGTACCCACATTCTGACACTCAGGAAACATGCTAGTACATCAAGTAGAGGACATTGACTATAACTAAGGCAACAACGAGTTTTTTTTCTTCTGTAAAAGCATGTTTAAATGTTTCACATGAATAAAATGTGGAAACATGCCGTCAGTTTGAAACTGATCATCTGGCCTGAAGGAATTCAGGTAAATAGTTATTGAGCTGGAGTATTAATGTCCTGTGATTCAAGCTGTAAAATGGGTATGCTAATACATTCCCAGTCAAGCATATTTTGCAGTAATTTAGCAGTTATACTAAATCACCTCCCACATAAAATTATCACTTCTCTGTGAAGAGTTGCTGTCTGTAAAACACTAAGCTCATCTTCTCAGATCAGTCAAATTTCCATGTTTGCTTCGCTCTAGAATAGCAGAATTCTTAATTCATCCACTAGGTATAGTTAGGTCTGTCTGTCCATCCTTCGGTCAGTCTGTCTGTAGGATTATCATTATGCACTTCTCTCTCTAGCTACAGATTGCTATTTCTTAACGTAATTAACAGTATGGGACTTAAAATATGTTTTTCACAAATAAATAATAAATAAGCAGGAACACTGAGCAGTGAAGCAAATAATATGCCTAGATTAAAAACAATATGAGCAGGTAACCATATGAGATCCACTTTCATACATGAAATACAGTGTTCATATTTTTATCTAAATACTATGCGCTATGCACAAAAGTAGTGGTTTAGCTGATAAACACATGATCTCATGATGAAAGGTGGTAGATGTGGCACCCTTGGCATGGTTTCGCCTGCCTTTTTGCCTTCTGACATCCTGTTTTTTGGACTCATTTTTGTTGGCTTTAAGATTCTGTGCACTTAACTGCTGCTGACCGGTGCTAAAGTGCAGGTATTCTGTACTCTAAACATGGCAACATTGGGTTAACCACAATTGGTATAATTAATTTGCTTGCAAGTGCCCTTCCTTTTTATTACATGTAAGTGAGTCCTAAGGCAGGCCCTAGTTCGCCGAAGGGCAGGGTGCAATGTATTTAAAAAGCTGAACATGTACTTTTAAGTTCAGCATGTCCCGCTAGTGAAAAACTATCAAATTAGTTTTCCACTTCTACAAGGCCTATCTCTCCCATAGGTTAACATTAGGATTGTCTTAAATATCTTTTAAATGTAATTTCCAATCGGGACAAGATAGAAATGTGGAGTTTGATATCTGTAGACTCGCAGTTTAACGTTACAACTTATAGTGGAGTTGGATTTTAAATTATAAGTCTGGAAATTACACTTTTAAAAAGTTAGCATTTTCTTACCTTAACCATTCCGTATCTCTGCTTGTCTCTGAATACACATCTGGTGTGGATGACAACTGGGCTTTGGGCAAACCCTCTAAACAATCACACACAAAGGGAGCTAGGATGTGACATTTGCATCCAGATGGCCCATCACCAGACTGATGTACATTTCTGGCTAGATGGGAGGGTGAAGCTGACACTTACGCTTGAATAGGGCTATACTTGTCTCTGCACAAGAGCTACATAACCCCTTGTAGAGTGTCTGGAGCCAGGGAAGGAAGGGCAGGAACCTTGTGAACTTCAACGGCTTCTCTTTGCAGTCTCTACCACTTCAAAGGCTCAACTGGGTATACGTTTTGGACCCCAAACCACACCAAATCAGAACTCTGCTGGAATCAACGCCAATGCTTACTCCATCCAAGGTATTTTTCCAGCAGACTCTGCATGAGTCTTGTAGCCAGCCTGCCCTCCAATGTGGTCAGCCTGAACTTTGGATATACCCTAGTCGAGCACAAGCAACCTTTTAGTGCTATTGACTTCTAAGCACTGTTTTTGGATTTAGGACGTGATTTAGAGTTTGGCAGATGGATTATTCCTTCACAGACATGATGGATATTCGTCAACTGTATTATGATTTCCAAAGGATATTATGGAATTGTAAAATGGCAAATGGGATATCCATCATGTTTGTGATGGAGTAACCCCATCTTCCAAACTCTATATCAGGCCCTTAAGCTTTAAAAATTCATATGTCAACCTCTACTTATTGGAGTTATGCCATTGTGCTCTGGTTTTACTCAGATAAATATTCTATATTTTTCTAAACTGGTGTGGTGTCTTTTTATGGTGTTTTCTCTGTTTTACTGTAACAAAAGTGCTGCTCATATACTTTACACATTGACTCTTATGCTTGACTGTTCTGTGCCAAGCTACCAGAGGGTGAGCACAGGTTAATTTAGATTGTTTATCTGGCTTACCCTGACTAGGTCCCTACTTGAACAGGATGCACACCTCTTCCAGCTAGAGACCCAATTTGTAAAAAAAGGCATAAGAAATAAAACTTAATTGGTTTGTTTACAAAGGTGCCCACAATTCAATTCTTAGCCTAGAAGCAATAGTAATAATGTGCAATGATGGGAATATTCCACATAAGGTAATTTGTATGTTAGCACTATTTTCAATAAAGCTATCACCAAATACTGTTTCCGTCGTAAAGTGTCTACAATTCTAGGTCAACTAATATAAACATATGTGTAACATCCATGTCTACTTAGCTTAGCTTTCACGAACTGTATCTCAGTTACTCAAGAGTGCTATCAAGATTTGTTGCATTGATTTTGGGCCAGATATATGCTGAAATGGTAACAAAATACTGCTGTCGATTTGCAACCAGTATTTTTTCAACCACTAAACTATTGTGTAAATCATCTGATGTATTAATAGGTCATTTTAAAAATAAGTCACATTTTTAAGAGCCCCTAGGGCCTTCTTGCGCCACATTAGCGTTATGTTTTTTTATGCTTATGTTGCCCAACAAGGCCAAAATCCCACGCCATATTTACAAAGTGGTACAATGCGTGCATTGCACCACTTTGTAACCCTTTGCGCTACATGTTTCCTGCACCAGGCACAATGTATGCAAAGGAGGTGTTCCCCTGTTAGAGAGTCAGAAAAAATGGCACAAAGAAATCAAAGAGATTTCTGTGCGTAATTAACTTCAGCACTTTTAACGCCTGCTTAAAGCAGGCGTTAAAAGGAGGCACACCCTTGATTACAATGGGCCTCAAAGACCTTTGCAGGATTAGCATCAAAGCTTTTGAGAAGGGCAGAGGGCTACGTTTTTGCTACCTTAGATGTTAACTCACTGTACACGTGCAAACCACTGGAAAGGGAATATCAGCTTTGGCCTCATTTCCTTCCTTTAGGGATGCCATTTTGTTTGAACACACAGACATGTTAATTGATCTGACTAAACTGGTGTTGGATAACAATGTCTTCTTACACAATGGCAACTGGTTTAGACAAGCACAAGGAGTTACCAATGGGGCCACATTTTCTCCATCATATGCAAACCTGTTTATGGGACATTTTGAGAAACATCATCTTTTGTCTGCCTGTCCATTAGAGGTTTTGGGACACATTCTTTACTGGTGTAGATACATAGATGACATCTTTGTAATCTGGACAGGTACTTAGAAAGAATTAGACTTCCTGTTTAACCACTTCAATGATAATTGTTATAACCTTAGTTAGTTCCAAACAGATTCAGTATTTTGTTGTTGTCTTGAACACTGAAAGTACCAAAATCATGTCTAAATTGAATAGTAAGCCTACAGCCTGCAACTTCATTCTACATGCTCACAGTACCCATCCCCATACTCAGATCAATGCAATCTTCATAGGAGAAATGACTAGAATACAATGCAATTGGAACAATGACCTGATCTTCACACAGGAACCTAACTCACTGGAACAATGCTTTCGACAAAGTTTAGCGTTGTATCGTATTTTAAAACAACAATGGCATCTACTTTTATTGGCTGCAACCCTTTATAAGGCGTTGGCTAAGAGGCCCCAAATTACTCTTAACAGGGGAGTCTCCCTGAGAAATAAACTATGACCATGCTTTATTGAGCCAGCTTCACATAGGAAGAGCAATGTCTGGCTGTATAACAAACCATTGGGCTTTTACAAATTTCTGTGTTGTACCATTTGTCAATTTGTGTTGGATAAAAAGATAAATTTCTCTTACAATTCCAACTGAATTTTTCACATACGTCAATTCATGAATTGCCACACCAAATATACAGTTTATTGAATTATTTGTAAATGTGGAAACCGTTATATAGGCATCACTATTTGGCCCTTAAAAGAACTGATACAGGAACATATTAGGGCTATCATAAATGATAACCCCAGCTACCCATTGGCTGTACATTACAACTCTGTACATACGGGGTCAGAGGTAATAGACATCAGGTTTCGTGGAGTAGCTCAGGTCACTAATAACCCTAGGGGTGGTGACAGAACTGGAGCCCAAAGGAAGTGTGAAGCAAAATGGATTGTCAAATTATGGATGGTAGACAAAGGGTTAAATACCATGTATTTCTGTAAAACATGTAAAAGACCCTGGTCTTCATCGTTTGCTGTTTTCTTTCAAGTTGACACCACGTTTACTCAGTTTTGTAATCGGCCTTAGGCTTATTATAGTACATGACAGTTTTTACCAGTTACGGTTTTATGCGTTGTGGCTGTTTGGCACTCTCCTCTGTTTATTATTAGATGTCCGTGTGACTAATATTGATTTTTCCACCTATTAGTTATTACAACCAGGAGACCATTGACACCTTTCATGTTTGTGTTTCGTTATGTTTGTATTCTGTTGATTTAGTACTCCACTATAGACTGAGTATTATTGGGACCTTTTTTCATTATCTTATTTAGGGCAGTGGACAACTGAGTTGCTTGCATTTTGTTTTGGCTTTTACTGGCAGTCCCGAATTTCTGTAGTCCTGCCTCCATCTCTACAGTCTTACCAGGAAGTACACAGTGGCAGCTCTTTGATTACACAATGCCGAAATAAGAAGTTGTTGTTCAAAAAGGTATGCAAGGTGAATAGTTTTTACGTTTTCCTAGGCAGAAGGTAAATATTCATTGAATGCAATTGTTTACAGTGATTTTATGTGGGAGTGTGTGCAGTATTACTTGATTTTGGTATATTGGTGTTTGCGTCTCTTTAAAATTAGTCACTTGACTCAGCCACGTTATTAACTGCACCCAAGTCTGGTGCTCAGTCACTACTAATGAGCAGGAGCGGCTCGCAGTAGTAGCAGGGGGTGGGTCAGTGCACGGGGATAATTAATAAAAAAAAAAAACTTACCTAAATCATCGCACCATCCTCCGTAACCACCACGCTTCTCCTCTCCTGCGTGCAGGCTACATGCACAGGCTCCCAGCCTGCCCTGCAGCCAGTCCTAGCATCAGGATTGGCTGGGAGCACCCAGCCAGGATGCTCCTGGGCAGACTGGGAGCCTGTACAGGCTCTCTCCAGCCCAGCAACACAGTTGCTGGGCTGGAGAGATCGTTCTGCGCATGTATGTTTGGCCAGTCCGAGACGACCGGCCAAACATACATGCTCAGTAAGCGGGAGCACTGTGCACTCCCCGACAGTGCTCGTAAGAGCCTGTCGACTGCCCCTTTTTCTAAAAACACTAATAAACATAGTTTATTAAAGTTTTTAGCAAAAGGTTTTCAGCAGCTGCTGCTGGTGGGGGGGGTGATGTTCTTCCGCCCTGATGGAGGAGCCGCCCATGCTATTGAGTCCTTTTTCCACTGTGGTTAAACTTTTTCTTCTGAGGGAGATATTTTCAGGTCCCTTCCTTTTTCACTGATTGTATTTACTTATGGCCTGTATATACTTTTATTATGGGAAGTGATTTTTACATTTGCAGTACGCTGTACACCTACGTTCTTTTCATGTTGTCCAGTGAATTGTTTTAGTTGGAACTTCCTCCATTTATTATTTGTTAAAATTTACCTTGGCCTCAAATACATAGGAGGCACGACTCCTGTTGTGTTTAGGGACCCCCAGAAGTAGATATTGGTTCCTCAGGCCGGGGAAAACAACAAATCATACAAGGAAAAACTGCACAGGCAAACAAACTTAGCTTTCTCTGCTAAATATTTTACATATGCTAATGGCTCAGGCAATATAACAAATCTTTCTCACCTCTACTTTATTTCACATTGTATTGCATAGCATTTAGTAGTTTTGTCTTGCATCATATTATCAAGCTTTATATCTAATCTCTGCTAAAAAAAAAATCTTGTCAAAAACTGAAAAACACCATACCATTCTCTACCACTCATTCAGCCTCATACATGCCACACTCGCACTACACACATTCATCAATCTACTTTAACAACGTATCAAGATAACAGCTTAAAATCTTATCAAAACATACTATATACAATTTCATTCAGCCTACGATAGATTAGAACTGTAATTGGAATTCATCAATTCTTCAATCATATAGTCATTGGTTATTCTATGTTTCCTCCTTTAATTTTCCTTTTAATTTCTATGATTTAAGTCATGTTTGCCTCAATTGTGGCATCAATTGCAATTACTATTGAATGTGTGGCTTCATTCATTTCAGTTTCATTACTGTGACATCTGTGGCTTCATTAATTTCTGTTTCGGAAAATACAAAGGTGAGTGTAGGGTAAGCAAAGCTTATCCATGTAGTATACATATATTAGTAGAATTGGACAATGTGAAACCAGAGAACCTGGGATTAATTCCAGGATTAATCGCAGCTTCCCCACTTTACCAAGTTGTGTGATCGTAAGCAATTGTTTTATTTCACTTTCCCTTCTTTTTTTCATAATCAGGATAGGATGTCATAAATCATCACTTCAGGATGTGTACCATCCAAAACCTTCTCCTGTGTTTGATTTAATACACTGTAATGTTGTTCATATATAATAGGAACCTAGGCTACTCAAAGAGTGTACAGAACAACTGTCTTGCCTCTTCAGTTCACTATTGACATTGTTGTCAGGGTATGGGTAAGAATGATTGTGTAACAGGAATGCCATTACAGGATTTCCGCCGGCAAAGATGATTACCGGGGCAACCTCCAATGGCGTCACAGGGAAGTGCCCCGGGTGCACTTCAAGAGGAAGAAATCCGGCAACCTCAGGAGACTTCTGGGGTCAGAAGGACTCGAGCGGGGGAGAAGACACAGAAGAAAAAGAAGATGCGAGCAGGCTACAGTCGTAACGGAGAGACAGCATGAGCAGGGGAAAAGAGCGAGGAGAGTGAGGAGACGCGTAGAGGGTACAGCAGAAGGAGAGAGGCAACGCGAATGAAGAAGAAGATGCGGAGGAGCGAGGAGATGTGGAAAGGCAGGAGGGGAGAGGCAACACGAGAAAGGAAGAGGACAGAGAGAGGAGTTGCGACGGAGAGAATCAAAGAGTGAGACCGGGCACAGGAAAAAAGGAGCCTGACATCAGAAAGCCCCGCCAGGTTCCTGGAGGGACGTGGCTGCACAAGGTACGATCCTATTTGCTTAAAGGATCTCCCATTGGGGTTAAGGAGGGAGGAGAGAGGGTGAGGGGATGACCAGGGGAACTAACCCTGTAAAGAAGAGGTGGGTTAGATGGGAAAAGGGGAAACATCTTGTCACGAGCGCCTATGCACGCCTTACACGTGTGACACCTGAGTGGTCCCTCCTCAAATCCCCACTCACTCCCTTCCCTGGTGAACCTGTCCTATACTTTATCTAAATACATCACCTACCTGATATCTGGTTTCCCTCTCTTCCTCCTAAGGCACGCCGGTCTGAAGCAGGATTCGACTCCAGAGGAGGGAAGAAACAACCTAGGAGAGAAAGGAAGAAGATTAGAAGGGGCCTTAGTATGTCATAACCATCTTGTCTCTAAAAAAATACACAAGAAATAAAAAGAACATGCAGAAAAACCCCAATTATAGTCAGTGTCCCATCTATTACGTACAATATTTGCCACCTACAGATTGTTTTTAAATTCATGTTTGAAACTATCATTTTTAAATTAATACTTCTCAGAACACCGATATAATCAGTTGTGCTATAGTGAAGAGGTTTGTTCTGCATGTAAATTAAATAAAATTTTCAAGATATTATCATATTGTTACACTTTTACTACAAGATGTGTTTAAAGTCAAGGTGTTTCTGACGTTAAGTGGTGCAGGACTCCCTAATCCCTTCCTTTGGTTAACACCAATTAACGTTTTAATGAATGTTTGCCTGTTTATTTACCATTTTTTATTGTTATTCATGTAAAGTGCAGCCCAGTGCTCCTGTCGACCATTGGGCCGCATAAAAAGGTCATGAGGGCCGCATTTGACTCCCTGCTGTAATTTGAGTAACAAGGGCCTAAGGTGTACTATAAGCCTCCTACATCGTATACTTCCTCAACAAGCCTGACCAGCCTGGAAATCAAAATCGGCCCAGGCAAAAATGTTCAACCCTGCACAGTCTGTTGACTAGAATGAGCCATGAGTGCTTTCATGTTTATTACATGGAAGCACATCAAGCTCTAAAGCAGACCCCCTAACTTTCAGCCCACCTGGAAAATTCCAAAGGGCATAATGTTTAGGCCAGCCTTGCTGACAAAAGGAAGTTTTGCAACAGGCCATAAATACTTAGGCCCTCATTTTAACCCTGGCGATCTTTTGACTGCCAGGGTTAATGGTGGTATCACCGCCAACAGGCCAGAGATGTGCAGACATGTCAGCCAGTGGTAGAATGAGCTTGCCTACCCCCATTGTTTTCACGGCGGTACCACCGCCACGAAAGCCATGGCAATAGGTCTACTGGTGACAGGGAATTTCTTCCCTCTCATCCATAGAAGGCACCCCACCTCCCCAGCAATCACCTAACCGCCCTAGAATCACAGGGCCCCCTCAAACCCCGCGCCCCCACAATCATTCACAGACACACCCACACGCACAATGCATGCACCACTACTTCCAAACATGCACTCACACACAGTCATCCAGACACACATTCACTCACACATGCACACACACATACACACTGACATGCAGACACGCACTCACTTGAACATTCAGACATGCATTCACTAACATGCATACAACCACTCATACACCACACAACTCACAGATGCATACACACATGAACACACACACATTCATACACACACGCAGACACCACATGCTCTCACACAACACCCTCCACTGCCCTCCCCTGACAGATGCCCAACTTACCTTGGCCGGCGAGGTGGTTGTCTGGCAGGGAACGGGAAGGAGAGCTACTACCACCAACAACACCCCACCAGCAGGACACCGCTAGGCCAGATGAATGGCCATAATACAGCTGGCGGCATCCTTCTGGCGAGACGGTGCTGGTGGTAGCATCACTCCGGTGCCTCGCCCGCCAGCATGGCTACTGCCGGATCTCCACCCTAATTGTGGCAGAAATCCGGCAGTGTCCATATTATGGAGGGCAGAAGAATGCCAGCACTGGTGGTCTTCTGGCGCCCCTGGCATCGGCGGTCTTGGGAAAAGACTGCAATGTCATAATGAGGGCCTTAGTGTTGGAGGTACAAGGCGAGCTGAAGTTTAAGAAATATATTAGTGGTGCATGGCTTTCCAAGCTGGAATTGACTTGGCAACCCAGGAATGAGATTTTCAGATATTTGTATGTAGGCATTTACCACAGTAGTTCTATCAATACAATCATCTTAATAAAGAATTAATGAACAGTAGTCATTCAGATCGTTATTCTTATTCTTATCTGTTATTCTTTGTTGGGTATTTTTCTCTGCTATTCACCTGAATTTACACGAGTCTTGCAGAATTCTCATTGCAATTTTGACTGGACATTAGTATTTAATTTCTGTTCCATGGACATCGGATGTAAGAAAGTTATAACGAGGTAAACGTATTCTGGTTTGACAGTAGACACATGAGGTAAAATGCTTCATCTACAGACTTTTCTCAGGTTAAAAGGGCTGGGGGATTTGAAATGGTGCAGGGGCCATATCAGAATGCGTTGTTTTTTCATGTGAGATGTGTAAAATTCATACATAGAACTCCGAATGTTCTACTGGGAGCTTGCTGTCTTCTACATTTTAATGAAGTAGCTCAAGGTCATTGTCGAATATTCACAATAGTATTTATGGAGCAAGTACCATTTGACCTTTGTTTTCCTGTCCTTCCGACTTTAACTCACCCGAACATTTTGCACCCCTCCTTTTTGCACCGATTTAAGGCCTCACACAGAGGAAAGTGATACAGTTAATTACCGTATCTAAATTGTTTGCTGAGGAGAGTCTAATAATGTTGGATTCGGGGAAATTCCAGCAGAAACTCCGCACAACCCAAGCAGAGAGGTTCAAGTATTACACTAGTATAACGTTGACACTGGGCCCATTGTCACTCTTGTTTAGTTAATTTTTAGTGTTGTGGTAGGAAACTCTGCTGTGATGCATAAGGTAATGCTGAAGTGAAACATGCAGTGTAAGAACATTGCTCTTGGAACCCATAAGCAGTACAAGGAGACACCCAGCGTCTATTTAACACCTTTAAAAATATATTCCTTTGGCAATCAATTTGTTTAAAAGATAAATGAAACATGGCCATCCTATATTTGTATTATATACGTTTTAAATGTTTGTGAGCAGTTCTTTTGTTTAAAAGCATGTAATGCTTGTGGACAATAAAATAAATTCAAATATATATCTCCCTGTTACTATCTCAGTCGCTTCAAGTGCTGCCTCAAACTGTCATCATGTTCTTTTAAAGGCATTTCATTCCAAGAGGGACATATTTCAAGATCCATTAAAATATTTCCTGTAAGCCTTTCAGAGACTGCTCGGTTTAACTTGCTTAGCAGACTATGTAGTAGGACTGCTCAACTAAAGCTTTGCATGAATGCTAGTGAAGCTTTATCAGCCTTGTGTGTGTTTTTATTTTAAACTTGTCTAGGTCCTCCGCCTAATCCCATTTAATACATGAATATAAAATGGACTTGACAGATGTTAAGTCTGTTGCTAAAATCTTGTTACTTAGGAGGCCTGGAGTGGCATGAAATATAAACATGATGGTCGCAGTCTTGAGCTCTGTGCAAATCAAACAAAAAACGCTGACACTAATTGTCTGAGGCACACCAGAGTTAGGACTTGGCAGACAAGTGGAATTCAAAGAGACCGAGCCGACAGGAATTTACTGTTACGTTCTTTTCTTCAGAATATGTAAAACAAATCGATATCTTTTCTGTCGAAAGCAAACTTGAAACTACAAAATGCATTGTCGCTTTACATGTGTTGCCCCCTGGCTGCGCCATCAACATGGTATCTAAACGTGCTTAGCACCCAAAGACTCTGCACTGCATATTCTGAGAGAGAATGGTCTGTAACGTCCCAATGGATGCTGAGAAAAAGAAGGCCCACAGTACACCCCTGTCCCTGCAGGTCCGGGAACAGCAGATATTGTTTCAGAATGGGCCACAACGCATCTCTGTCTTCGCAGATGCTGGGACAAATTGTACCCACAATGAACTTCAGTCCTTGCTAATATGGCGAGTTGTTATGAGCACAATAGTTTCAATTTCTGCAGATGCTTGAATAGAATAGGCACGCAACACACTTCTCTTCAAGCAGATGCTTGACAGTTTGAGGACACGATGGACGCCTGTCCTTAGAGACAGTGGGACTGACTGTGGTCAAACACACTTCTCCTCCTTCAAATGTTGGGATCAATTACAGCTAAACATTACTTCTCTCCCACAGATGCTGAGTTAGACGATGGCACTTAGACTCGGAGAAGGACAAAGACATTGAGAGACAGGAAGAGAGTGAAAAACCGAGGAAGTCAGCAGAGATGCAAGCAGAAAGATGGAGCTAGAGAGAGTAGAGTCAGAGTAAGTCTGGAAGAGATAAACAGAGTCAATGAAATACAGTGAAAGAGAGAGAAAGACATCAAGATAAAAACGGAGCGAGAGAGAGAACAAAAAACAATGAGAGCAACACAAAGGCAGGAGAAAGAGAAATACAGAGTGCAAAAGAGTGAGAGAGAAACAAGGAGTTGAAGAGTGGGTAAATACAACAAGACAAAGAGAGACAAAGAGCTACAGAGACATACAGAGAAATGGAGAGACAGAAAGAGATTGAAGGAGAGAGAGAGATGTGGGAAGATAGGGAAAGACAGCAAGACAATAAAAACAAAAGACAGTAAAAAACAGAGGAAGAGGGAAAGAAGGAAAAACTGAGTGAGCCAAAGAGAGAAAGGAAGGCATGAGACTGATTCATGTAGAGACTGACAAACTTCACAGGGCAGAGAGACAAGAAGAAATGGAGAAATGGAAAGAGACCAAGAAAGCCTGGGAGAGATGGAGAAAAACAGGGAAACAGAGATGGAGACAGAAAGGCAAGGAAAGACAGAGAAAGACAGAGAAAGACAGAGTGGCAAGGGAGACACAGTTGGGAAGTGCTTTTGCGTGTGCCTTACGATGTGTCCCAGATTATAATGACAAAGTAAGACAGCAGTGTGGAGTGAAAACGAAATTTATTTGGAAAGTATAAAAGAAGTGGAGCCACCCAAGACTGCTCGCAGGCACCTTGTCACCAACTGTCTTAACCCACCTTCTTTAGACAGTTCTTTAGATACTTTACTGAATGGTTGGACCCATGGATCAAGAGCTACCTCTCTAGGTGAACCCCCCATGATGTACTTGGTTTCAACCTTGAGAAAAACATTGTCAACCGTGGCAACTCGGAAAAAGGACAATCCTTTTCGATTTTCACAGCAGCAATCAAACAGCATTCATCGTCAGAGTCAAAACATTCCTGATCATTCTCTTTGATAGGGAACTGTGACATAAAGTTTTCTCTTATGTTCCTTTTCCCCAAAATGTGTACCACATCGAATTGGAATTGGAGCAACCATGATGCAGCTCTATCCAATCTTAGCGTATTGTGCGTATCATTAGTACCACTTGCAATAGTCACCAAAGGTTTGTGATCTGTTTGAAGTACACAATGCCTTCCCAGCAAATACCATTTAAAATTTTCAATGATCCATCAGCATGCCAACGACTCTTTTTCGATAACTGAATAATGGACTTTGGCATCACGGAGAACCCTTGAGGCAAAATCAATGGTGAACTTCCCTATCACCTGACTTCTATGATTATGCAGCATCCAACCCCAAATTGTAGGCATTGACACTCAAATAGCAATTTGAGGGCATGGTCATATAGTTTGAGAACCTCAACACTTGTCAATTGATGTTAGATATCTTTAAATGCTGCCACACAGTTCCCCCCATGAAAAAATCTACTCTGGCCTAAGGTAAATTTTAAAATGGGACTAACTCTGGATGCAAAATCTGGTATAAATCATGAATAGAACTCACAGAGACCCAAAAAAGACTTGACTCCAACCTGGTTAACAAGAGGTGGTGGTTCAATGATAGCACTGATCAGTACAGTTTGAGGCAGAACTCCATCAGATGAGATGACATGGCCCAGCTGAATCTTTTAAGAATTCATACTTGTCCCTTTTTAGCACAACTCTATCTCTGAAGATCTTGAGTATTTGTTTGAGTTCGGCACTGTGTATAAGTAGATCAGGGGCATGTTTCAACACATCTTCTTGAAAGAGGGTTATAATGGTTATCCCTTTAACCATGACAGACATCACTTGATCGAATACTGAAGCAGCTGAAACGCTAGCAGCGAATGGCATACAGCAGTACTGATAGGTACCCAATGGGGAAAATGAGATGTTAAATAACAAGATTCTGGTTCCAATTGTATCTGGTGGTATGCTGATGCTAAATCCAGTTCAGTGAAACATTTTGCTCCAGAAACGTATAACATTTAATTAATCTTGGGGACAGCGTGAGAATCAACACAAATCTCTCTATTGAGAGCATGAAGATTGGCACACACTCTCAACTTCCCATTTATTTTGAGCAACCACTAAAGGAGAGAGCCAATGTGAGGATTCTACAGGCTCTATGATGCCTATATATTGGCCAAAGCCTCAAGTTCCTTTTCCAAGTAATCTCTGACACTAAAAAGTACCCCTCTTAACTTGTATTTAATGGGTATAGCACTATCTTCAGTTCTCATTTTAGGACTGAAGGCTTTTACTCTCCCAAGTTCACCTGAGAAAACATTAGGATACAGGTTCAGTAGTTCCTCAACTACCACCTGTTCTCTTACTCCAAGCATAATACCATACTGAATAGACCTTGGTAAAGCCACCCATGTATGTTTAACCTTTTCACTGCAACTTAGAACTTCCCTTGTACCTCCCAATAAACATTATGATGTCTTCAAATTACTCCTGTAGCTCAATGTTTCACCTCTCATAAGAAACTGGGAATCTGTCTGGTGTCAACAACAGTCAGTCCCAGGTTTGTTGAAAAAGCTCTTGTGTGATCATGGTGATACTACCACCAGAATCAACCAACAGTCTTAGCACTTTGTCCCCAATGTGAATATTAGCATAGGGATCTACACAGTCTTCCAGATCACCATGTCACACATCACACTCGCTTACAACAAGAACCGTGTCTTGAACTTCACTGATCAAATTATCCCCCTCATTTTTTTATCATTCCCTAAATTTGCTACATGGTCTACAGTGTACATTTTTTGCTGGGCATGGTTTTCCCTTTTTGTGTGAGACTGGCTCTCACATCAGAAACATATTTAAGGCTACTTAAAAACTATATTGTGTTGAGCAGAGTAATTTGTTGAAGAATACTTTTTTCCTTTTCAACCATCTTCCTTGCATTGGACAGGATTTATGTTTTCATTGGCTCTGTCATCCAGTTCTGTTGCACATTTGATGGATGTCTCAATGTTTTTGCAATATGGATAGTATAAGGAAGGATTACCCATGGAAAGAAGCTTCTGACTCATTGTACTGTTCTTCCAGTGACAATTGAACTGATCACATATCAGTTGTTCACTGAACTTTTTCAAATTGTCATTCCAGCACTAGCTTGCCTAACAGGGATATGTATGTGTCAACATCCTAATGTATTCTCTGAAGTCTCTTAAAAATGTTTTTGTCTCAAAACTACCAGAGTTGGAGGTAAATCAAACCTGTTAAGTTTTTTTACAGCCTACTGAAATTTGTCCAATTCCTCACCATCAATTATTTCAACTTCATGCAAGTGCCTAACATGGATCTTTCTTCGAACCAAAGAGGGTGAAGGAGTAAATGTTTTCCATTCTGCTCTGAACTTAGAAGTGCCAATAGTACCTAAATACATTTCAAAAGTGCAGAACCACTGTCTCAAAGGAATAGGTGGCTCTTCCAGAGTATCCAGGAAAGGTGCTGGCAGGTTATCCAACTGCATGTTGGAGTCCAATGCACAATTTAAGTAATAAATGAAAGAAAACTGATTCAGTTACAAAATGAACAGATTATGTTGATGATGAAAGAAACTATACATAACCTTGATAACATCTACAGAAGACACAACTTGGAACTCAAGACTGACAGCAATGGAATCAGTACCCCTTCAATGGTATGCCTGTGAGAAAAGCCAGTTAAGTTTTCAGAGAAACACAAAAGTGCACATGAAGGCATAATTACACAAGGAAGGAAGTTGCTTACAAATGGTTGCAGGTGTGCCTATCACTGTGAAAGACACACATTTGCTGAGAACAGACCCTTACTGGTGTGCTTGTTACTGGAGAATTACACTGAATAAGCTTGACTGAAAACAGTGGAAGCTGGTTAGGTGACACAATGTACACTATGCCAAATTGTAAAAAATACAGGCATCAGTGTGTAGTATGTGTGATGAAATCTGTGGGCAAAACCAAATGTAAAACACAAGACAATGCCTCAAATGGCCCACAAAGGGGTACCCAGCAAGGCAACTGTCAAACGTTTATAGAGAATTGTTTGTGGCACCCACAATCTGTCCCTTGTCAGTCAGGTGCCGGTGGTGCTTCAAACTTCAGCAGGCTCCGCACTTGCCCGAGCCACACAGTGTTGGCTGATCGCAGCAGGGAACTCCACAGGTCCACACCTGGGTTCTTGTTATACAGGGTGGTTCTGCTCCATTCGTCACCACTTATAATGATGAAGTAAGACAGTGGTGTGGAGTGAAAACATAGTTTATTTGGAAAATACAAAAGAAGCTGAACTACCCCAGGCTGCTCACAGGCACATTGTCACCAACTGTCTCAAGTCCCCTTGACACTCACCCTTGCCAACATACTAAAGAATGTCAGCACATCAGGAATCCAAACCAGGAACCCAATGTGCTGGCAACATGTTCTAGAGTGAACACTACAAAAATGCTCCCTCCTGAGGATGGTAAATTCATTGACTCCTTTATTCTCATGTGATTCCTTGCCACATAATTTCTAGTCATGTTGTACTAGTTAAAGTAACCAAATATTTGCTACACTCATCCTGCTTTTAGGGGTGGGTGTGTGAGGACATTTTTCACTTATCCTGTCCTTGATTTACATGTTCTCTTTGTGTGTATTGGGGCTCACACCAGTAGATCCTCTCCTCATTCAGCAGGCCAGGTGTGTGATATGGAAGTCTCCCTGGTCCCAATGGTTAGCACCTAATTCTTCCTGTGGGCCAGTTGCAGCTTACTTACAACAGTAGGGACATCAATGAAGCCATTCTAAAGGCATCCTGGAAAGGTATTACAAGAAAGATGACTTAAATGCCTTTACTTTGGACATTCAACTGTCTTCATGTTTCTCAATTGCTCTGGTATTTGTCCTCTTTTAAATACTAGTCTTGGAAAAAGTCACATCACTCGACATATAGAAATATTTCTGCATTTATTTCACTTCGATCCCACTCTACAAATTAAAACAACGACCCATTTATTTGTACACTTGTTCAACTTTTCATGCATTTACTCCTTCATCTTTCTATCCATGAATCACTCAGACACCCATTGATCTACCGATTAACTCCTTCTTGCATGGACCCACTAACCCCTTCCACATTAAAACGCACATGCACAAAATATTTTTTCCTGGATGAACTCAATCACGGGTCATTAACATGTTTAGAAGCTATTTATTAAAATAGGTTGACAAACCTTAGCTCCATTAAATATGTTTTTAATCTCAGAGATTACTGCAGTAGGCAAGGGTTTTGGTGTTAATCATCCCCAAGCAAACTTTGGTGGTTGAAGATTTTTACAGTGACCGTCTTTTTTGAGGGCCAGTTGATAGAATTAGTATTATTATTTGAGAAGTTGTGTCGGATGCCATAGGTCTGGTCTGTTTATTATAAAAAGTTTCAGTAGTAGCTCTGATCTATTCATTTTAAAATGCATATGTTAATGCCAATAGGCCTTTAAGGGTGGATTATTAATTCATCATGTTAAAGCTTGCAAACAAGTATTTTGGTACATGGAATCTTACAGATTACCTTTGTCAGCAAGGATTTTGTTTTTGATTACCCCTTTTGACAAACCCAAAACAGAAGATCTGCACTGTAATATTTCTTGCCAGAATCTTTTTTGAATGCCTCACACGATTAAGACTAAATTAAAATTTGGAGGATGAGTTACTCTGTAAGAAACATGATGGCTAGCTTGTTTGCCTTCTAACAAGCCCATTAAATCATTTGGCAAATGCAATAAGGAAGATAGGGTATCTGTCACATTAGTGATAGAGTATTTCATCTGCCTAATTGAAATCAGGCCATTGTTGTCTGCCAGGCTATGGCACATAAAAAATAAATTAAACAAATTGAGTAAACCATCTTCTGCCAATGGTACGGTATGTATGAGACACCTTAATGGGTCAGCTGATTTCAGCCATCAGCTTTATTGTCCTGTGGGTGACAGCATTTGTCTCATCCCCAAACCCTCCACCTGAAAATGAGTGCAATTCAGTGCCAGAGTGGGGGAACAGCCCTTTAGTTTTCTATTTTGTTATTTTATAGGTCTAATTAAACTTTTTCCTTCTCCTCCTTTAATTGTTTTTTGAGAGCCTGCCACTACTCCTCAGATGGTAATAGGCCATGTGTTTGGAATTTGTTTCTTCGGTAGTGTATTAACTTAAGCATGGCCACTGCATTTAAACCATGTGACCAGCATGGAATGGTACTGTTCACACTATTCCAAGATGGCCAATGCATTGATCTTAAATGCTGAGGCCATCCTGGAACTTTAAAACAAGAATGCACTATATTCAATACCATTGCTTAATGGATGTCCACTGCTATGTTTAATTTTATTTGTTACTGTAAGAATATATGCCCACAATTTTTAGGTGGCAGCATGTTTCACCCTACTTTTATTATTTTCATTTAGCTTGCATATGTTGTTGAGTGTGTGTGGTAAAAGAATGAGTGAGCAAGTGCATGTATGATGACTTATTCAGTGCCAAATATTATCAATTACTGAGGAGGCATTTCCATTTACAAGGCAGACCTAGTGACATTGTCAGCATTTCACCTTGGTAGCTATGGCATAGAACAGGCAGGTTTACCTTAAAAACATTGTAAAGCATGTAGACAAACCAAGCAGTTACAAATGTGAAAATACAACACAATAAAAATTGCACTCCGATTTATAACAGCAGACAATGATACAATGAACATAATTACACCAACAAAAAAAAAAAAATCTAATAAGAGGTCTTGGGTATAGTATTTTTTAAATGTAAGCCTGATCACGATGGTCCAAGGGTCAGATACAAAAAACAGGTTTGACCTAGTCAGAAATTTGACCTTCTTACTTATGGGCTCATTGCGAGTTTGGCAGTCCGACCGTAAGATCGCCAAACCCCTGGGTGTGAGGCTGCTGTCACACCATTGGCCTCTCTCCCATCATATTACGATGGTGGAAACATCGTATTATGACGGTTCCACTGATCAGCCTGGCGGAAACAGTGCCACAGCCTAGGCCTCAGCTCCCTTAAGGGAGCTGAGGCCAATGCTGTCACACAACAGCACCTTTGGGATGCACTCTGTCTGCAGACCAGGCAGTGCACATTCCGAGGGTGCTGGCAGGGGGACCCCTGCACTGCCCATGCCATGGACTCCCCTGTGACTCCCAGCACTGGCTTTCTGCCAGCCTTGTCATGGAAAGGCTGGTGAAATGTGGAACCGTGATCAGCACAGTGGTGCTGCCATGCGCACCGGCATGGCTGACCATGACTCTGAGTGCCACCACTCATTCGGGATCCTTGATCCTGGCAGAGGTCCCCTGGTGGTCCGACCACAATTGTTGTAATCTGGTGGATGAACCCCCAGGAGTGCAGCAGTCCAACCACCACCTCAAGTTATCTGGTCTTAAAACCGCCAAACTTGTAATGAGGCCCTTGAAGTAAAAAATCCTCAGAGGTGTAAGGTAGAAGGCTGTAGCTCAGAAGGGCTCCATGAGGCCGAATTGCTGCTGAATGACATCCTGATGAAGTATTTGAATTTGGTGGAAAAGCTTTCAGCAAAAGAAATTCAAAATTCACTTTT
This sequence comes from Pleurodeles waltl, assembly GCF_031143425.1. NCBI lineage: Eukaryota > Metazoa > Chordata > Amphibia > Caudata > Salamandridae > Pleurodeles > Pleurodeles waltl. The sequence continues at coordinate 450,354,151 of NC_090448.1, read as the reverse complement.
TGCATCTTCACGGGTCACATTTCTACATTCTTACTTAGTCACTTTTTAGGAACGTGTATTCCTTAGGCGGGACAAAGCTGACAGCTGCAGGTGAACATGGCTCTATTACGCTGAATACGTTCTCTGCGACATCATGCTGAAACTGTTTACTGCTGTGGAAAAGCCTTGAGTGGGAGCACCATGAAACTTTGGCCTAGCAGAAACACACCTTCATCGGATTGACTTTGCAGCCCTGCCCTGGTACTACAGAGGTCTTTTGAGCCAAAAAGTTTCAAAATTTCAGGTTTCTCAGGATATTAGGAGGAATAGACTTTGACACAGCCAAGGATTCTGGGACCGACTGGCATAGCACTTGGTGGTCAAGATTCATAATCTTTAACCCTCTTAACCAACAGTGAAAAAGTTCCAGAAGGAAACACTACCTACCTTTGCAGCTCTTGTGTGCCTGCTGCAAACAAACTCACAACACCCTTCCCTACCTAAAGCTAAGATAGCAGAACCTTTCCTCCCCTGTTCAGAGCTCCTGTGCCCACCACAGAGGTGTGGCCAGGGACATGAACATCCCCTCCTTAGTGATCACTTTAAACAAATTCTGCGGGCAGGTCCTCTACCACTGGTATTGGTGTCTGCCAGACTAGGTGTCAGCTAACATTTGACTGTGACTTTATAGGTCTCTTTGATGTTAATTAAATTCATGGGCACAGCCCAGATGGTCATCATGTCAGAATAACAGAACACGTCCAAGGCCTTTGTCTCTCTCTAGGAGCAAAATCACACCTCATCAAGTGGCCTATTCAGCCTTGAGGGACAGTTGAAAACTTATGCAAATGGGCTTCTGGAGTCTTTAGAAAGGGAAAACATAACTTTCTACAAGTACCTTTTCTAACATGTTTATTACACATCCAAATTTACTGGTGAATTAGACTTATAAAAATATTTTTAAAAGTCCGTGAATTATTTTTCTAGCTGTTTCTTAGCTAAAGATAACATTATTATGCGTAATGTTGTATCCCAGTGCCCTCCTATGGAATAACTAACACTGCTACAGGGAAAATAGCTTTTGTGACCTTGCCATGGTTAGGAGAAATGTTGACCATTAATCCTTCACAAGTCCTACTTTTAAATGCCATGCACCCTGCCTTATGGGCATTAAGGTTTACGTAGGTATAGATTTTTAATATTTAAAAGGAAGCTTTAGATCAGTCAAGAGGTATCATGACAGTTCAAATTTGCAGTTTTAAAACTGCCAAGACAGGTTACTGTTGCAGTCATGTTTGTACAGTCGCTGTAGTTGGTGGCACATTCGGTACTGCAGTCTTCTAGTGACATTTAACTTTAAGGCCCTGGTTTCACTTTGTACTATATAGTAAGTGTTAGACCTGGCCCTTTTACAGGGTCATTCCCCAGACCTTTTGCCTTTTTCCTCCTTATTTGTCTGACCTTTGTTGGCTGATGTTATGACTCTGAGAAAGTTTTCACTGCTAACCAGTGCTAAAGTGCATGTGCTCTCCCTTGTCAAATTGGTATGATTGGCTTACACCTAATTGGCATATTTAATTTACCTATAAGTCAATTGTAAAGTGGTATCCCTATACCCAGGGTCTGTAAATTAAGTGCTACTAGTGGGCCTGCAGCGCTGCTTGCGCCACCCACTGAAGTAGCCTCTCAAACCTATCTCAGGCCTGCTAGTGCAGGGCATGTGTGCACAGTTTTCTGACACAGGGACCTGACATCTAAATTTACTTGCCAGGCCCAGAACTCCCCTTTTACTTCATGTAAGTCACCCCTAAGGTACGCTGTAGCTAGCCTTGTGGGCAGGGTGCCATGTATGTAGAAGGCAGAACATGTGCCAGGGTGCGTGGCCTGTCCTGGTAGTGGCAAACTGCCTAACTTGGTGTCTCACTGCTGTGAGTGCTGCTTTCTTATAGGATTGCATTAGAAATGCCCTGCCTTATGTGTAAGGGGTATTGTCTGATTTATGAGGGGTAGCGTAGGCATGTTTGGTATGTTTGTAATGGTGGTGAGAAATGCTACTTACTGGTGTGGGTGTATTTTTTATTACTATTACAGAAATGCCACTTCCAGAAAGTGAGCATTTCTTTGTGCTTATGACTCTGGTGTTTTGCAGTTTGACTCCAATCCACGTCTGGGCAGACTGACAGTTGGGGCTTTGTGCATACTTTTCAGACAGCCTGTACACAGGGAGGGTGGAAGCGTCACAGAGGTGCATCTACATTTTGTATGGTCTTCCTGGGCTGAGAGAAGGGGTGAGGCGGGGCACACCTGTAAATGTAAAGGAGGTGCCCAGGCCTCGCACAATAGGATTGGTTACCCCCCTGATATTTGGAGCCTGTGCTGGAGGAGAGAAGGGGCACTCCCAGAACCAGTTGTAACTGGTTGAAACCCCCTCTCCTACTCATTGTAAGAGACACTGCAAACTGAGTATAAGTACAGGGGAATTTTCCCCACAATTTGGACATTCTTGAATCTTGAAGAGACTTACCTGAAAAGGGCAGAAGAGCGGCTTGCTTACCGTGTCGGGTGCGGCCACGGAGGAGCAGGAGAGAGGCCTCATTGGAGGCCCCTACTCCACCTTACCTTTGTTTGGGCAGCCGCACCAAGGACGCTTGCGGCTTCCTGCACGACGTAGGGTACGGGGGCGGAAAGGGAGTTCCTTTTGCCCCTGCCACTGCCTAAGAGGCGAGATCGCCCCAGTAACTTACTCTTGGCATTTTTGGTGGCCCCCTCCTTGGTGGTAGGGCCAATGGAGGCCCTGGAGGGCCCCGCAGAGATGGCGGGCCCCAGGAGGGCCATGTTAGGTGCAACAGCGAGGGTGCTGACCGCCTCTCTCCCCCAGGAGCCAAACATAGCCGCCGTTGAGCGCACAGGAGCACCGGGGGCCCTACCTTACTCTTCCAATCACTGGGAGTGCCTTTTTCTCAGGAACCAGGTACTTTTGGGGACACTGGGAGGGTGATATGCTCGAGGCTTATTTTGCTAATGCGATATATATTTGTTACATGTTCCTGTTATGGGCATGACATTCTGATATATGTTTTTCATGACTTGCCATATCATTTTATAAGGTTCCTGATATAGGCCTTTATTATATTTTTTATGACAAGTGCATTTATGTATTTACTGTGATTCCTGACTACTGCTTATGTTGCAGAATTCTGAGTGCTTACGTGTTCTAATGTGACAACTGCTTATTCTTGCAGAGTATTAGTAACTTGTGTAACATTCTGACAACTGCTACGGTAGAAGGATATTACCGACGTGCAATGTTTGGTCTAATTATGTTTTGTGCAATACAGTTTATTTTTACATAGCCTAGTGTTGTGTTTACTTTGTGGTGTACATGTTGCTTCACATGTGTTGTGTGTTGTGCAAACGCTTTACACATTGCTTCTGGTTTCGGCCTGACTTCTCGTGCCAAGCTACCAAGGGGGTGAGCAGGGGTCATCTTGGAGGTGTAACTCCCTTGCCCTGACTAGAGTGGGTGGGTTCTGCCTGGCTTAGGTGCACATCCTTGCCAACCAGAAACCCCATTTCTAACAATAGGTAATTTACGTTTGCCAATTTTGTGTAGGATATATCTTTAGTGACTATTGAACAATTTGATCACATTTGTCTCGCATTTTGTACTGTAACTTCACAAAAACACTGTGAGAACCTTTCACTATGCTCAATAAGTAGTTTTGTATGTCCAGTACTTTTTTCTACATTTTTTTATTTTCATGTTAAATTTCATATTACATTTAAAATGATATGGTCATTAAAGGTAGGCTATTTTCAAAAAATTTGCAATGTGCACCTTGTGGATAAAACCCAGGTAATGTGTCTTCTAATCTTTGGCATTTATTTCCCCATTGTTTTTATGGCCAATTTTCTATATTTTTACATAATCATTTGACTAAAGTTAGAAAAGAATATGTTGGTTCTCTGATTCAATGGCAAACTCAACACACATTAAAATTGCCATTAATGAGCCATCTTCTCAATATTGATGCCATTGGTATAGACATGAGCCATGGCTACTGCCTGTTTTATATTTGTTATTCTTCATTTTGCTTCCTTCTCTTTTCCATTACATTAATGTATAAATAAGGCATTCTGGCTCCCAGAAGGCTTATGAAGCCCCTCACTTCAGTTTTCCTTAGATCCCGTTCCTAAATGGATGGTATCCATCTTCGGCCCCTCCCATTCTGGAGTCTATGCTGTAGAAGAGGACTCACTCAGGAACATCCTTCAACATAGACAAGCCTTACCTGGCTCCTCTAGCGCCCAGTGTAGAAGGACAAGAACTCAGGAATTTAAAGAGTGAGAGATTAGAGAGTGTAATTGAGTAAAAAATGTAATCAAGTTATTGGAGTAAAAAATGTAATCAAGTTATTTCCCCCCTTCTTTTACTTGCTAAGTTCAAGAAAATTAGGATCTATCCAATCCTCCAACCTGAACAAGGACATGGAAGCAGAAGGAAGCACAGCACAAGAAGTAACAACACCATGAAGCACAGACCAACAAGGCAAAAGTGATAGAAAAAGGAACACCAATCTGCACATCACTCCATCAGAAAGGCAGCCCTAAATCAGCAATGAAAAATGAAAGAAATATAAATAAAGAAGAAAGGCCCATACAGCAAACCAAAACACAACTTGTATGAAACTTCACCATCTGAAACCAAGGAAGATGTCAAATCAGTCATTGGAATGACCGCCGTTAAAAAGAGCATTCAGCACACTGAAGAAGCAGAAGCAAAGAGAGACCAAAACCAGGGCACAGAGAGTGGAAAATGAACCTGAAGCACAAAACCAGTGGAATTGCAGGTTCTTAACATATCAACAATTGGTGAAAGTAGGAGGGAAGCAGCACCAATTGAAGAAGCAGCAAAAAAAAAAAAACACCTGCAAAGCAGGTATCAAAGAGTTCAAAGAAGGACACACTACAGGCTGGCCAACAAAGGAAGAAGCAAAGTACCACCATTTTTCTGCAAGGAGATCAGAACAGATATGAAGTCCAACCTATAATGCCAAGCTGCCTCTAGATAAATGGCTCATCAGAAACTTTCAGAGAATGCAGGCTGTAGGAGCCAGTGGTACCCCCTAATGCAGGCAAAAGAAATAAACAATGAGTCCAAAGACAAGGAGTTTAGGTGTCAGTAGGTAACACAGTAAAAACCAAAGTCAGACAGCTGAGGACACAGACATCAGATTCACCAGGCAGCAACATGTCCAAGTCATCAGAAATACCACAGGAATACATAGCAGAAAGGCTGAGAAGATCAGGGAACAGGACCAGCAAGAAGTTGAGAACCTGTAACTGACAGAACAAAAACTAAGACTTCAAATCCAGAATGCCACTTGAATGGAAGGGCCACCCTAGGAAGTCTGGAATAGCTATGGAGACCTACTGTGCTGAGCATGCAACCTGGGGTTCCTGCAACCCCAGAAATGCCCATAGAGAAATCACCAGTCAGGGATAGTACTCCAAATAGAAAGAGCACAACTGGATGAAAATCCTGAAAGAAGATTCCATAGACTGGACCACAACAAAAGGCCTGTCAGGACAGTGGAACGGCAACACTAGGCACAAGAGCTCTACAGCAAGCAGGTGACAGAGCCAAAGGAGGAAAGACATGTCCTAAAGGATAGGACAGAATACCAAACCCCCCTCCACATATGCTGAATGACCCTGAGAGCTGAGTCTCAAATTATCCCTCAAGCCCCCTTGAAAAAACAAAGACTGACAATTACCCGAGTCCCAGAGGGGTCCAGACACTCAAGAGGAAAATGTGAACCCTGCCCACAGTTCACAGTAGCGAACTGAGGGAACTCAGTGCCAAAACAGACTTCCAGAAATGACCCCAACTAATAGAAGGATAACTAGTCTATCCACTGCAGACCTCAGGCACAAAGAAACTCTCCAACTAACAACCCTGTGATGGACAACTGCACAGCACAGATGAGAAAAGAACCTGTGCCAAGACAAATATGAGAACGTAAGTAACTAGGAACACAAATCCCCAATCAGCCATACACAGGCACCCAAACTATCTGAGAGGAAGACACAAACCAAAAATATGCAACACAGTAACGACCTTTGCAGAAGGCTAGAAAGCGTAGCCCAAGATGTCAGATGGGAGGAACATGGGGTGAACCCAGCAAGCAAGACAGCCTTGAATCAGGGACAAGAACTGAAGCAAAATTCACCAACAGTCCACACACAAATGAGACAACAGGAAAAAACAATACAATGTTGTGACAAATTGGGTTGTTGGTCGAGGGGGGTGATAACCCAACTCAAGCATCAACTACAGTCCCTTGTCAGGGTGAACCACAGAAGTCACCAAATTAACCCGTACTTAACCCTCTGGTAGTTTGGCACAAAGTTGATCAGGTTCAACTTAGTTACAATGTGTAAAGTATATATGTAGCACACAAACCATAATAAAGTGAAAACACAACACAGGAAAAATCCCATACCAATTTAGAAAAAAAAGACTACATTTTAGTAATGTATTTGATACCAAGACAACAAAAATCCACTTACTGGAACCAGAGTTAATAATTTTTAAAGTTTAAGCTAAAATCTAGTACCTGGAAGATTAAAGCACGAACAGTGGACATCTAGTCACAAAATAAAGAAGAAAGACCCATACAGCAAGCCAAAACACAACTTGTATGGAACGTCATCATCTGAAACCAAGGGAACTGCCAAAACAGTTATTGGAATGAACTCTATTAAAAAAGGCAATCAACACAATGAAGAAGCACAACCAAAAAGAGCCCATATCCAGGGCACAGAAGATGGAAAAGGAACCTGAAGAACAAAACCAGTGTGAAATTGCAGGTTCTTAACCTATCAACAATTTGTGAAATTCAACTGGGTAGCTCTAGAGTGCGGCTTAAGCAGCACCAATTTTGGAAACAGCAAAAAAAAAACACACCTTCAACGTACAAGACTAGGTCAAAGTAGAAATATATGGCTGACCTTGATGGAGTGCAATTCTAATACAAGAAGTGGAGTGGACCCAATCGGCACTTACCTTTGGGTTTAGAAGAAATTTCAGCAAACATTTGCCTGAGAAGGTAAAGTTCAGGAGGGCAAGGTTTCAGGCGTTGTCCGAGGAGGAGGAAGTATCGTAATCGAACGTTCAGACTTAGGGCCATATTTAGATGTTAGCTGTAACAGTCCCGCTGTCGATTTTTTGACTGGAAACCCATTGGCTGCTGTGACTGTCTGCCCGCCATATTTAAATGTCAGCTGGAGCATAGGCAAGCCGCAGCCTGACTTCCTGAGAGGAATCAACGTGGTGCCTGCAATGCGGTAGAAATTTCCACGCAACGCCCACCGGATCTACGTAGCCCTTGTGACTTCATCCTGTCAGCACCGGAAATCCACACCCGGGGCATCCGAAAACTGCTTCAGGTGATACTTTCGAGATTTTGGGGAGATTATTGCACACACCTGAGGGGAAACATTTCTATTTGTGATTCTTGAGACTTTTTGTGTAGATGTCCATTTCCATGAAGGTAGTCTGTACCAGATTGGGGAGTGCTACTTATATCTCTAGGTCTGTTCTGATACATTTTTTTACTACAGCATTGCGCAGCATTATGGTGGTGCTTGCTCACATTATTGACATTTGCACAAGTACAGTATTATTGTGATTCTACAATACTGAGGGTAACAGGAAAACCCATGACTTACCTTCTGTTCCAGCAATGGCAGGGTTGATTTTCATCTTGGACCCACCCCAAGAGCAATGGGAGGAGGACTGGTAGCAGTGGGTTCATGGCAAGAGAATACGTAGAAAGTGTTAAAAAGGTGTGTTTTGTCCTTATGTAGCTCCCAATCCACCAACTCAGGTGTGGATGTTTGCATCGGCGGGACTGCACATCGTGATTAGCTCAGTAGTAAAAGGGGCTGTTGTCCTGCAACCAGCCACTTTTGTCTTAGGTGCCATCAACACAGGTGGAGATTCAGGTGGTGATGGTGGGCTTTGGATATGTGTCAACCTCAATGTTGACAGCATTCAAAATACCTGGAAAGTACAGAGGTCGAAACACAATAATTTCTACGGACAAAAACTTATGCCCTTGTTGCTGCTGTTGGCCCTCAACTGTCCATCAAGCTCAAGGGAAGCCACTGTAAGGATGTGGGCCATTAGAGGGGTCAGGTTGCAGCGCACCCACCTGGATCACTGGGAGGACTCCCCGACTTGGTTCTCCACATATTTGTTTGTAGAGTGATGCAGGTCCTCTCACCTCTTCCGACAGTGCGAACTACACCACTTGTGGACCTCCAGGGTCTGCACCTTCTTTGCGATGGCCTTCAAGATCTCCTTCTTCTGATGGACATTGACCTGTATGGATGCCAAAAAAAAACAAGAATAGAAAATACAGTGTTTCTGTTTGGAAGACCATTACATTTTGGATAGTCACAGGTACGTTCACCAAACAGTTACTAGATTATTTACCAGCAAAATGTTACACGAAATACTGATTTAAGGTGATCTCATGTGCACTATGAATACCTGCTAGCTTCTCATGTTACCTAATCAGGCCTACAATATCATCTTGGGCAGAGGTATGCAAGCTATCCTGTTGTGAGAGCGACCCCTGATTACCCACAATCATTGTAAACCATGAAAAGGCTGGCGGAAAGGGGAGTCGCGTGGCCCCCTGCCACAGTCCCATGGAGCTTTTCACTGTCTGCATAGAACACAGTGAAAAGCGCAACGGGTGCAACTGCACCCGTCGCACCACTGCAACACTGCGGCTCCATTTGGAGCCGGCTCCCGTGTTGCGTCTGCCATCCGCCCGCTGACCCAGCGGGGATCTTGTAATGGCCACCGCGGGTGTGCGGCGACATTGGCGGCCGCACGGCGGTTACAACTTGGCGGGCGGCAAATGTTGTAATGAGGGCCATGGTCTGCATCAAATATGGAGACTAAGGGCATGATAGAAGGGCTGCTATGTGTCAGTGAGAGCAGGGATTTGTAGGTTATATGAACAAGCATGTGTTGGAATGGGATCGACTGGGATGGATAATTGTGAGCCAGTGTAATCTGAACTTGCTCCACATAAACTAACTTTACCTATACAGTATGTGGCTCCATGACAAGTTTAAAGCATACAGAACAACATGCAACACATTATGTGCTGGAATCCCATGTCACAGTACAGCATCTGACAACTCCAGGAACTTTACATTTTGAACTCAGCATCAACATTATTCCAACATTGGATGCATGTTGTCAGTCATGCTACTGTTACACTGTCTACTGGCCATTGGTAGTCTTTTGTCTGCTGTTTGTGTGATAAAATAGGATTTCAGTGTTACAGGGACCACTTTACAGTTTCTACATTCAGGTGACTTAACATTGCCATGTACAGACATTTCAGACTGGCAAAAAGCAATCTGTCCTAGCTATGTCATTCTGTCAACTCTGATCACAACACTACCCCCAATACCAAAAATGAACAAAATAGCCTTTGTATCAGAAAGAAAGAGGTGACTCGGTCAGACATTCCCCGATCAGACATGTACCTGTTCCTCCGGGGTCCCATAGAGCTGGCTGTACAGGGACAGAGCTCCAGCTCCTCCATGCTGAAGCAGGGGCCTTTGTACCTGCTTTGCCCGGCATCCTGACTCCCCAAGGACAGTAACAGCAGCAAAAAATTGAGGAAGTCTTGATGGCTGCTATGTTAGGAGGCAAGTGAGTGTTTTTTCACAACACGGTGTACAAGTATACAGAGGATGCGATCAGTGAAAGAGACAGGCACAGCCATTGACTTTCCTGCATAGCAGTCACACATGTTAGCCTATGGCAGGACCCATCGTGGAGGCTACCACCTATTACATAGTCATCTTCTGCTGATGGCCATCGGGTAGCCAATATCCTGACAGCAAGGTCAGACAGCTACCATTTTAGGGTGTGAAGCTGCGCATTTTTCAATTGTTAGTGTGTCACCAGCACTCAAAATGAAGGCTAGTGTATTTCTAAATGTCATAGCCGAACAGCACCTTTCTTGGCAAGATATGACACAATAAAATGTGAACCTCCGGCTGGAGATGGAACGCGGCGCTGCTGCCTACAGCAGAGTCTGTTACCAAAACACCGCCAAGCCGTATCATGGAACATGATACGGTAGGTGGTGTTTTGCTGGTGTGGTGCTGCTGCTGGCAGCAGCACCTCCTTACCGCCGTCTGCAGCCATGACCATAGACGGAATTCTGCCAGCCTTCTGGCGGAATTCCATCTACGGTCATAATGACATGGACGGTCGGTAGCCAGGATGATGGTATGTTGGCGGCCGTCGCCGTGGCGGTAAGCTGCTTTTGCCGCCAAGGTCCTAATGAGGGCCTCAGTGTGATTTTTCATCAGAAGGCCATTGAGCCTTTCCCGTTTTTCTGAAGAGTGAGTTTTTATTTTGAAAACTTTTTGGGGTACTCACCCTTTGCTAATTCAGACCAAACATTTCTTTATTTTTGAGTAATGGTCAATTTTGGTTTGTTTAGAACTAGCGTGTATTTGAAAGTTTACCAACTCTTGATCATCTCCCAGTTCGATTTCTCAAATAAAAGGGGGTAAGTAGTATCCGGGCACTATTTATTTATTTTTGAGAGGTTTATTTTGTCTTGGAGATTGATTTACACTAATAATATATATGTTTCTATTTGAAAGAGGTAGTATATAGCTTCCCCTTGTGAGCACAAGTACATTTACTTTGTCCTGATGAGACCTCACATTAAATAGAGGGTTGAAACGTCGTTGACTAAGCCTCACTAAACTCAAATTGCCCTGCTTTTTCATGGCAAAAATGGACATTGCTGATTGCTTTTAGTGGAGTCGTTTATTGTCATTTGTCTGAAACCTTTTTTTTAGTTTTTTTTTTTTTAGGTGTCTTGGGTGGGACCCCGATGATGAAGCATGCCACCAACTTAGTTGGTGGGTGACGGGTCTTTTTAACATAACCTAAGTGCGTTTCTTTTCACAATTTTAGTGTTTGGAACATCACATAAGTATGTGGACACACCAAAATGATCTATTGCAAAACTACCTGTGTTTGGGTGGGGGGGCACCTATGTTTTTGGTCCCGGGCGCAACCTTCATCTAGGGAAACCTACCAAATCCAGACATGTTTTAAAAATAGACACCCCAAGGAGTCCAAGGAGGTGTGGCTTGCCTGGATCCCCAACATTTTCTTACCCAGACTCCTCGGCAAACCTCAAAATTTGCATAAGAAATCATATTTTCCTCACTTTTCTTTGTAGGATCACCGCTGTGGCACACATTTCCTACCACCTGGCGTTCCCCTCAGTCCCCCAAGTAAAATGATACCTCACTTGCATGGGTCCCCAAAGCAGAGTCAGCCTAAAAGATGTATAAAAGAAAAATATGTGTTTATCAACTTGCTGTGCTATCCCCTCAATTTCTACAAGTATTTGGACTTTTTCTGTTGCACCTGGCACCTGGCCCACCCACACAAGTGAGGTACCATTTTTATAGGGAGACTTGGGAGAACGCTGGGTGGAAGGAAATTTGTGGCTCCTCCCAGATTCCAGAACTTTCTGTCACCGAAATGAGAGGAAAAAGTGTTTTTTTGGCCACATTTTGAGGTTTGCACAGGATTCTGGGTAACAGAACCTGGTCAGAGCCCCACAAGTCACCCCATCTTGGATTCCCCTAGGTGTCTAGTTTAAAAAAATGCACAGGTTTGCTAGGTTTCCCTAGGTGCCGGCTGAGCTAGAGGCCAAAATCCACAGCTAGGCACTTTGCAAAAAACAGCTCTGTTTTCTTTGTGAAAATGTGATGTGTCCACATTGTGTTTTGGGGCTTTTCCTGTCACGGGCGCTAGGCCTATCCACGCAAGGGAGGTACCATTTTTATTGGGAGACATGGGGGAAGACAGAATAGCAAAACAAGTGTTATTGCCCCTTGTCTTTCTCTACATTTTTCCCTTCCAAACGTAAGACAATGTGTAAAAAACATGTCTATTTGAGAAATGCCCTCTAATTCACATGGCAGTATGGGCACCCCGGAATTCAGAGATGTGCAAATAACCAGTGCTTCTCAACACCTTATCCTGTGACCATTTTGGAAATACAAAGGCTTTCTTGATACCTATTTTTCACTTTTTATATTTCAGCCAATGAATTGCTGTATATCCGGTATAGAATGAAAATCCATTGCAAGGTGCAGCTCATTTATTGGCTCTGGGTACCTAAGATTCTTGATGAACCTACAAGCCCTATATATCCCCGCAACCAGAAGAGTCCAGCTGACCTAACGGTATATTGCTTTAAAAAATATGACATCGCAGGAAAAAGTTACACAGCAAAACGTGGAGAAAAATGGCTGTTTTATTTCACCTCAATTTCAATATTTTTTTATTTCAGCTGTTATTTTCTGTAGGAAACACTTGTAGGATATACACAAATGACCCCTTGATGAATTCGGAATTCTGTCTACCTTTCAGAAATGTTAAGCATTGGTTTCTCAGCCATTGTTGTCACTAACTGGAAGGAGGCTGAAAGCACAAAAAATAGTAAAAATGGGGCATGTCCCAGTAAAATATCAAAATTGTGTTGAAAAATGGGGTTTTCTAATTCAAGTCTGCCTGTTCCTGAAAGCTGGGAAGACGGTGATCTTACCATCGCAAACCCTTTGTTGATGCCATTTTCAGGGAAAAAAACATGATCCTTCTTCTGCAGCCCTTTTATCCCATTTAAAAAATAAAATTAAAAAATAATTCACAGTATTTTGGTCCTTCAGGAGAACCCACAAAGTCTGTGTACCACTAGAATCCCTAGGATGTTGGGAAAAAAAGGATGCAAATTGGTGTGGGTAGCTTATGTGAGCAAAACGTTATGAGGGCCTAAGCGCGAACTGCACAAAATAGCCAAAAAAAGGCTCGGCACAGGAGGGGAAAAGGCCTGGCAGCAAAGGGGTTAAGAACAAAGGAATTGTATCTCTCAACTGTGATGTAGACATTCCCTTTTTCATTGATTAATATTTGTATAATTGACTGTTGAGCATTTCATATGCATAATGGTTATTGTTCTACTTATTCTTTTTTTACTTACCTTTTCTCCTCCTCTTTTTTCTTTTTTCTCTCCTTTTTCTTTTCCTTCTTTTTTGTTTTTCTTTTTCTCTATTTTTCCTATATCTTTTTCCTTCTTTCCCCGTTGTTCTTATGTTTTTCCTTTTCTTCTTTGACTTTCGTTCCTTGTTTTCTTTTCTTTTTGGTTCCTTTTATTCTGTATTCTTAATTATTTTTTAAGAAATTCTTTGTCTTCATTTATTCTCTTTCTTGCTCCCTTTTCTCTCATTTTCTTTTCTCCTTTATTGGTTGGTATGGTACCATTTTAGTAATGCAAGTATGCAGTCTAGTTGTTGTATTGTTGGCTCATCTGGAGGAAATCAGCATTTAGATCCTTGCTCCAGTCCCATTGTGGATCCTGACATCTTTATCAGGGCGGGAATAGCGCCCCTTCCTCTGTTGAATGGTGAGAGCATCACTCTAGAGTGTTTCGTTAACCAGGCGGTTGTGGCCTATTGTATGATCCCGTAGATGTCAGGAATCCCCAAGGTGCCTCCTTCGTTATCTGTCAGCATCCCCAGGGATAGGGGTTAAATCATATCTCTGTTCTTGGTTAAACCTTCATGTTTCTAAGCAAACATAATGTGCTGTGTTACACAATTGGTTTTGTCAATGCTCATTTTACCAATGCTTGTTTGCTAATGTGAGCAGGTGTAGACATGTGCTTCTAATTGGGTGTGGTGTAGACATGTGCTTCTAATTGGGTGTGCTCACTCATCCACATGGGGAAACTCAACTGCTTTCCTGATTGGCTATAAATAGCAGAGTGAAGTACGCCTTCCTGCTTGGCTTTGTTTTGCTTCCTGATCTCAGCATCTGATTTGGCAGTCCAGCCCCTGCTGTCATCCTTCTATTCAGGACTTTTGAGGCAATTCGTTTCTTCATTCCTGTACCAGCTGACACCAGGCATTCCTTCAGCACTCTGGAAAAGACTGCAGCTAAGTGACTAGTATTCTCCACGGAGTTTGTTCTTTGTGTGCCGCGCTTTCCTAGAACAGCTGGTGTATTTCAGACCTTGTATTTTGGCAGAGTGCTTACCTTGAAGAGACAAATGCATTTCTGAATATTCTACATTATTATTGTAGTTACTTGCCTAAATGTGCTTCAGGAAATCTGCTTTAACTCAAGTACTACAAAAAGTGACAGTGCAATTTTAAAAGAGCATTTACATGACTTTTCTTTCTCTAGTAGCATAACTCTTGGATTTAAATTGTGTCATTCATGCCTGTGTTTCAGGTTTGAGGAATTTGCTATTGAAGGGTTTTTCACACACACAGTGAAACCCAACCAAACTGTGCCACCCTAACTGTTTAAACCCAGAGTGGACATTTGTATTTCTTGGATTGCTTTTGTTCCTTTAGTTTAACCCTACGCCTGCGGGAAAGTTATACGTGATATAATTAATGCCCTTGTTTGTCTTTCTTGTGCATGATAAGTGCAACCACAGTTCTAATTGTAGTGTGCAACAGTGAATCTCTGTGAAGCCAACCCTAGTGTTGCAGTACTTATTGTTATGGTACTCAGTTTGGGTTTTTTGTAATGCAGTGTTAGTAATTGTGCCAACAGTTAATATTATCCTAGAAAAGTGCCGGAGCATCCCGGTGTTCTTCTACCGCTCCCGTGCCCATATCAGAAAGAGAGATTCAGTTTCAAGGAAGTTGAGTGCACTAATTCTACTATCACTCTGTCAACAACGACCTGCCCCACGAAGATACAGGGTGCCTGGCTGGATCGGCAAGACGTGGCAGTGTTTTTTGTCTCTTTCTCTTCACTCCCCCTTTCCTTTTGGGACACCTGCCAGGGTTTCTGTGTCCACCAGGAAGTGCCGAGAGGTGTTCCAGGAGGTTGGGGGGCATAGCATCGCCCCTGCATACATCCTGCTTTTCAGGTGAGTGGCCCCATACCGACATGAACCGACAGTGGAAGTAGTGGGTCACGAATACCAACGTGGGGGTGTGACTGGACACTCAGGGCCTCATTCTGACTTCGGCGGTCTTCTGGTGAGACAGCCGAAGTTGTAGCTGCCAGAGGACCGCCAGTGCTGGTGGTCCTCCGACTGCCATATTCTGAGTACTGAAGGACTTCCACCACAATGTGGGCTGAAATCCTCCAGTATTAGTGGTGGCCCACTGCTGGCCCCACCCCACCAAAATGACTCCACCCGTTGTATTACGACCTGTAATACGGCCTGGCAGTGTCGTGATGGTGGTGAGGGGCCAGCGGTGGGAGAGCCGAGTCCCGTCCCCTCAGGGAGGAGCATCTCATCGGTCGATGTAAGTGTCCTCCGCAAGGGGAGAGGGAGGGTGTGTGAATGGGTGTGTGTGAGTGTGTGAATGCATGTAATGAATGGGGGGTGGGAGGGGAGTGTTTGTGTGTGCATGTTTGTGTGTCTGTGTGTAATTGTGGTGATGCGTGTGTGTGTGCGTGCGTTCTAAGGATTTTGTGAGTGTGTGTGTCAGGGTGTGCATGTGTGCTTTTGGGGGCGGGTGCAGTATTGGGATTAGGGGGTCTCTACTGGGGGGGCAGGAGCTGGGAGTGTCACTACTGGGATGGGGGAGTCATCTACCGGCAATAGGAATGCAAATTCCTGTTGCCAGTAGCCTTTCTGCCAGGGATTTCACTGCAGTGCTCCTGCCACGGAATCCCTTGCAAAACGGGGACTCGGAATACCGCCGGTGGTATTGGGTGGCCTGCCGGGTCAGAGATGGTCGTCTCCGGACCGGCAGGTCCAGCCGCTCTGGCAGTAGCAACGGGAATATGGCGGTTTGGCACGGGCCAAAATGCCACACTCGCTATTTGGTGGTCTGCAACTGCACCCTGGCGGTGGTTAAAAGACCGCCACCGGCATGGCCGTTCAGGTTCTGCCAAAGTCGAAATGAGGGCCTCAGTATGATTTTTCATTACAAGACCATTGAGCCTTTCCCTTTTCGCATGTCTTTTTGAAGTTTTTCTGAAGGGTGACTTTTTATTTTGAAAACTTTTTGGGGTACTCACGGTTTGCTAATTCACATTTAAATGTTCTTTATTTTTGAGTAACGGTCAATTTTAGTTTTGTTTAGAAATAGCATGTATTTGAAAGTTTACCAACTCTTGTTCATCTCCCACTTCAATTTTTTCAAACATTAGGGGGTAAGTAGTATCCAGGCACTATTTTTTTTTTTTTTGAGGTTTGTTTTGTCCTGGAGACTGATTTACACTAATAATATATATGTTTCTATTTAATAGAGGCAGTATATAGCTTCCCGTTGTGAGTACAATTACAATTATCAACCTTATTGACACTTTGGGATATGCACCTGGTGAATGTCCGTTTTCACTTTCGGAAAGGTGTCCCTGAACCAATCACTTTACCCTGATGAGACTCCACATTATATAGAGGGTCAAAACCTTGTTGACTAAGCCACAACAAACTCAAATTTCCCTTTGTTTCATGGCAAAAATGGACATGGCTTATTGCGTTTTGTGGAGTTGTTTATGGCCATTTGTCTAAAACCTGTTTTTTTGTTCTTTATATTGTTATATGGATGTCGCTATATGTTGCAGGTTCATGCTTGTAAGACTCCTTTTTGTTGTATTTAAATATGGGTTTGGATATGTATCTTATTAAATTATTCTGTGCGATTCAGTGAGAGAGAAGCCCCTCTATATGTAGATTCTGTTGTAATATTTTTCAATGCTATTGTGTGTTTTCTAATCATAATAATCAAATATTATAGAGAATAACCTATGTGTTGGATATAGCTAATAGGGCAGCCTTTGTGGTATTTTGCTAGTAATTGGTATGACACAATATATGTTGTGTAGTCAAAACTATCTATATCTGTTTTGCTAAGGTGTTGCAGCATTATAACTGTTTAAATTAAGGACATGACTACTTTAGCGATTAGTGAGACATATATTGGCGTAACTTACCAGTCTCCACTCTGTGAGGGATTCCTATCAAGCCCTCAGGATGGAAGATTTGCAAGATCTTTTCCTTCCAGGGAAAGAGTTGTAATGGGGACTGTAGAGCCACGACCATTCCACTGGGCCTCTAGGTGACACATGAAGACAAGTGAACAAACTTTCTCCCACATGTCATTCCACCTCTTCCTACTCTCCTCCTGTGTGTGCAGATTGTTAGCTACAACATTCATTCTGTAAATTTTTCTGGACCACATTTTCCTCTTTTAGGATATGAGAGTATTTTGGCTCCAAACAAATATCGCTCTACTCTAATGATTTCATCCACCATGACTGACAACTCCCCCTCTGAAAAATGGTGATTTCTCATTCCTGCCATTGTGAAAAAGTGAACATTTCAAGAGTGAGCAGATAGGGGTGGAAAAAAATAAGTGTACAAAAAAACAGAGGGAGAGCAACACAGAATGGAAAGAAACTGTGCCCTTGTTGTGAGACTCAGCTTCAAAATGCTGTGCTGTAGTGGAATGGCAAAGGATCATGGTCTGAAATTTAGTGTGCTTCATAGTGTGTTTTGCAGTTGTTTACAATTGTCCAATATAGAACAGGGGTGGTCTGCTAGCATCCAGCCATTGGCTACAGCAATATTGCTATGCTGAATGGGTTCCACAATGGACTCCAGCCATCATGGGCCCAGCACTGACACACCACCAGCACAACTGTGTGAACTAAATAGGCTTGGTAAGATGCTGCTGTCAAGACAGCGACGGAGGGCCTACTCTTTGGCAACAGAGTCTGCTGCATCGGCTGCTGGATGCAGCTAGCGTGACGGAGTACACACCATCATGGTGATCTTTGGCTTAGCTGCAATACTTCTAAATACAGCAGGTAGGAGACCGCCAACGTGACCGCCTTTTCAGGCCCACTGCTGATGCAGCTTGGTGGTAATAATGCCAAGATCTAAATCAGAACCTTACTCTCTTTTTTGGAAGTCGAAAATCTCCTGCGGTACAAGTCTGCAGTCGGTAACCAACAAGAGTTCCATGCTGAATAGGATTTGCTGCTGTGGAGAAGAAAAAAGTGGGAGCTGCTGTGAAATCAGGCCAACTGGCAATGAACTTTGGGCAGAAGTATAAGCAGGTTGGTCCCAGTCTCATCTCTGTTATCGAAACAGTTTTTAGCCAACAATTTTCTAAGTCCCAAGTTTGGGATTTTGGATATCTGGGCACCTTTAGCTCCATCTCCAAGGGTCCAGGGAACCACTTGGGGGTGGTGAAGGGTTAGGCCTCACTCAGGCTCGGTCCTAGTGTGGGCTGTAGATAGTTGGGGCGTTTTCTGTCCCTGAGGCTGTGATCAGTTGGCCAGCCAACTAGCCCTTAGTGTCACTCTGGTAGTGCTGAGTTCAAACAGTGGAACAGGGCTCAAGCAGGAGGGCAAGGTTCTGAGGGTTTAAGACAGGCTTCAGGGAGCAGAGCAAAGCAGTCCTCTGAAGTACACAGTAGGCCACAGCAGCAGGCGGTCCTCTGAGAGTCCTTCCACAGGCCCTGAAAGTGAAATGAAGAGTTAATCTGAGAGTCCCATTTAAATACCTGGTGTCTTCTTTGAGGTAGAAGAAGTTTCTAAAGAATTACCTTTGAAGTTGGAGTTTCCTATCTCCCCTGCCCTGGCTCCAGGCTCTCTGTATGAATAATGCAGGGGTGGGAAGTCCTTTGAGGCAGGCAGTGGGTTATTTCTACTGGGCAGGTTTGTGCTGCCATCCAGCATGTGCTTTGACCATGCTATTTGTTGCTTACCCATGGAATGTGACACAGGTCGTTTCTGCCTCACTATCACTGAATTTGAAAATGTCTTTGAATGAAAACACTGGTAGCCAGAAAGCTGGCTATCTCTAGTTCTCTAGGATTTCTGGCATAATCCTGTCATGCTGGACTTGTCAATCCATGAGTACGTCAACAGTCTCTGTACAAAGAAAAACTTTGTGAGGTAGTCTTGAGTTTGGGATTTTTGGGTTTGTTTCTCTAATTGATTCAGATCGCAGAGATGCTACTGCAGCCTTTCATCCTTCTATAGTAATTCACTCAGCTATTTCTCTTCATGTTTTCTGCTCCACACGAATATTAGGGCAATTGGACCATGAGTGACTGTCTTGGTCATGTTTTAGTTCTTCCAAGTCATGCTCCTTGCAAGGCTGTTATTATTATTATCTAATAGAAGGGTAGGGTGAAGTCAGAGCATCCTAATTCAAACAACTTCTCAAGAGTTGTGGAAGGGCATTCTAAAGCTAAGGGCCCAGGTAAGTGAAGGACCGGCCTCCCATGCAAGTATGTTTGACTCTCAAAACAGTGAATAAGGAAAGACCAATGGAACATAGGGAGCTAGCCGGCTGATAAGATCTCAACAATCCATGGGGGTTTTGGGGGCCAGCTCCTGATCTATCTCTGTGCACAAAGCAAGATGGCAGTATTACGTAGTACCAGAGCTGGAGTATAAACAGACAGCACCAGGAAGAAAAAGCCAAATGGGCCAATCAGCTAAATTGAGATCATAACTGTCCAAACAGTGGGGAGCCAACCAGGAGAAGCCACGGACAAAGCGAAAGATCACAGAGAGCAAATCAATGGACCATAAGACACAGCAGAAGGGAACAGTGCAGCAGTCCCATTCAGGGTATGAACCTCATGTATCTGTGGAGAACGGGTAGGGGACCAAGATTGACCAACACAGCCCTGTTTCCCCACTTTTGCAGACATGCAGATATTCTCAAATATGGCTGAGACCACAAAATGTATTGAACCAGAGATCGGATAAAGATGTACAGGAGACACAGTAGTTGCTTGCTACACCAGTTAAGATTTACCTTAGAGGAAGAGGCCTGAACACACGCATGCATAGATCCAGATACCCACAAAAAATATTAAGGCAACCGAACAGCTGTGCAAGGATACTTGCATTTCAGAATCGAAGAAATACTGCCCTTCTAACCAAGCACTGCAAAATAAGTCACTACTGGGTCCTTCCTAAGGTATGTAGACCTGACAAAATGTCCATAAACATCAAACAGATATCTTAGCCACATCTCTATTGCCTCTGAACCCTTGCTAGATCAGACTATCAGGAAAAGCCAGAACACCAGTGAACATCAACCTTGAAAGCCCCCAATGGGCAGTAGCAGAAATGGGAACTTTTTAAAGCTGCATCCTTGAGCCCGGCCACAGGAGAATGGACTTCCTGTAGGTAGTCTTAATGCTTAGTGAAAAACTTCCACGGACTGTCCACCAGACAACCAGAGTTACACACCATGGGGCCAGATGTAGCAAAACTTGGTTTTGCGACTCGGAAATTGCGACTCCGAGCGACTCGCAATTTCCGAGTCGCAAAACCATATGCAGAAAGGTGTCTCAGACACCTTCTGCGAGTCGCTATGGGGTCGCAAAGACCCACCTCATTAATATTAATGAGGTGGGTCGCAAATTGCGGCCCCATAGCGACTATGGGCACTCACTGATATGGAGGCCTGCTGTAGTCAGCAGAACTCCATGTCTGTGACTGCTTGTAAATAAAGCAGTTTTTTTTTTTCAAGTGTAGCCCGTTTTCCTTAAACGAAAACGAGCTGCACTTAAAAAAAAATCCGAAACCTTTTGTTTCACAATTTTTTCAGGGCAGGTAGTGGTCCCTTGGACCACTACCTGCCCTGAAAAAATAATATGGGGTCCAGTCACAAAGGGGAAGGGGTCCCATGGGGACCCCTTCCCATTTGCGAGTGGGTTACCATCCACTTCAAGTGGATGGTAACTGCGACTCCATTTGCGACCGCGTACGCGGTCGCAAATGGAGTTGCATACCACTGCGACTCGCAAATAGGAAGGGAACACCCCTTCCTATTTGCGACTCTGAAATGCATTTTGCGAGTCGGTCCCGACTCGCAAAATGCATTTCTGAATAGCAAACTCCGGTTTGCGACTCGCAAACGGCGATTTTTGCCGTTTGCGAGTCGCAAACTGGTTGCTACATCTGGCCCCATGTATTAGCAAGAGTCAACCTCTCTTAGGACCTCCAGTATGAGAGATGCATGAAGTGGGAGGCCACCCAGGCAGGAAGAGGACCAAGGGAAAACTAAAGAGAGCGTCTTCCTACATCTATCTGGAAGCAGAATGCCTCATTTAAATATGAATTGAATGAGGAAGAGGAGAGGCGTTATTTATCTTCCTGAGTCTCACCCAGTGATCCATCTTTCTTTGAGGAAAGAACCCCATACAAAAGTACACACATCATTGTCTGACTCTGTTCATTAACAATATTTCACTAGAGCCTCTCCTGCACCAACAGTATGGCTCTGAGCATACGTTTTATCACTTCTGTAAAGACTGTTATTTTTTCCTTGGCTTTTTAAAGATTTTTTCTACCCTAATGTTTCGTTCTCATTATTATGCTGCCTGGTCCTTTGTATATCACTGTGTTTTTTGAACTTTTTTAATTTGTGTATTCCCCTTGTTTTGGGCACTGCCTACGATGTCACTTTTACCAAGCAATCTTAAAAAAAAGACTGCCTTGTTTTCCAGATCCATTAACCTATAGTCTTTCTTTTACTTCGCAAACAAATCCCTTTGAGTTGGACGATGTCCCTTCATGTTGAAATGCGTCTGTTTTTGTACCCAGTAGAAGTCTCCGTTGAAACTCTAGGTGCATTCCTGCTACATAAATAATTACCGGAAACAGCTGGTCACCGATAGTATTAAACTGTCCTTATGGTTTCCCTCTAAACGCTATAGATGCTCCATTTGTGAAATTATCTTCCCGTTATAAATCTTCTTATGATAGACTCCTTACAGTTAAACTCTTCAAAATTTAGCAAGTTCGATGAGTACTTTTAATTTCTCAAAGGTAAGCTTTTACATTTACTTAATTAGCACTTGTCTGGGCATTCGACTGCAACGAAAACCTCTCAGCAGCTTTTGCAGCAAACTAGCCCGTAGTCCCGTAGTTACATTAAAGGAAATATAAACATATACAACCACATGGGGAGACCATCTTTATCGAAAAGCAGTTTCATAAATCGTATAAACTTCACATCCTGTGTGGAAGACATCTGTCTAATGTTGAATTTTTCTGAGCATGTTTGGT
This sequence comes from Pleurodeles waltl, assembly GCF_031143425.1. NCBI lineage: Eukaryota > Metazoa > Chordata > Amphibia > Caudata > Salamandridae > Pleurodeles > Pleurodeles waltl. The sequence continues at coordinate 450,332,019 of NC_090448.1, read as the reverse complement.
TAGAATGATACTTAAATCAAACAACACTAGATTTGAAGTCAGTGTAACACCAGCAGGCATTCTGCTTCACAACTCAAAAATAAACCTTATTTTTTCCTGCGTCAGATGTAGAGATATAAACTATTATTTTTTATAGTGTGTGGAAAAGTAGAAACTTCCATTATGACTTTCAATATTTTCAGTTTTACGTTTGAAAGCTTTAAGAGTTTGTCAGCCTACTTGTTTTAAAACATAGAACACTGCACCGCTTCCCACAAGCTCCAAGCCCCTAAATTGTGGCAGCAAACGGGTGTGAGAAAACCCTGAAAATCTCCAGAATACACTCCTTCCCACATAAAAGGAAAATATGTGCACCTCCTGGCTTGGCAGTTTGCGCTGGACTGTTCCCATGAGGAACAGGGTGAAGACTGATTTGCATATGTCTGGGTCCAACCTGGGGTGGAGTGGTGAGCAAAATAGCAATGGATTAAACCCAGATCTTTGTGACTGGGGGTGAATGTTTGATTTGCTCTGCATTCCATCCATCATGTGTTCTTTTTGCACTTGTCACCTGAAGTGCGAAGGGTATGCCAAGATGTGGCTCCCATGCTCACTGCTCCACTGGACTCAAGCTAGCCTAGCTGAGGAAGGGTGATACCCTGAAACCGGTCCTAGGATGCTTCTTTCCGGTCCGGGGAGGACCTGGCTTGGCAGTTCGGGCTGAACTGTTCCCATGAGGATCAGGGTCAAGACTTATTTGCTAATGGCTGGGTCCAACCTGGGGTGGAGTGGTGAGCAAAAAAACAATGGATTAAACCCAGATCTTTGTGACTGGGGGTGAATGTTTGATTTTCTCTGCATTCTGTCCATCATCTGTTCTTTTTGCATTTGTCGCCCCAAGTGGGAAGGGTATGCCCAGACGTGGGTCCCGTGCTCACTGCACCACTGGATTCAAGCTCGTCTAGCTTATGAAGGGTGATACCGTGAAACCAGTCCTGGATGCTTGTTTCCGGTCCAGAGTGGACCTGGCTTGGCAGTTCGGGCTGGACTGTTCCCCTGAGAAACAGGGTCAAGACTGATTTGCATATGGCTGGGTCCAACCTCGGGTGGCGTGGTGAGCAAAAAAACGATGGATTAAACCCAGATCTTTGTGACTGGGGACGAATGTTTGATTTGTTCAGCATTCTGCCCATCATCTGTTCTTTTTCCATTTGTCGCCCCAGGTGGGAAGGGTATGCCCAGACGTGGGTCCCGTGCTCACTGCACCACTGGATTCAAGCTAGCCTAGCTGAGGAAGTGTGATACTCTGATTCCGGTCCAGGGAGGACCTGGCTTGGCAGTTCTGGCTGGACTGTTCCAATGAGGAACAGGGTCAAGACTGATTTGCATATGGCTGTGTCCAACCTGGGGTGGCGTGGTGAGCAAATAAATGATGGATTAAACCCAGACCTTTGTGACTAGGGTAAATGTTCGATTTGCTCTGCATTCCATCGATCATATGTTCTTTTTGCATTTGTTGCCCCACAGGGGACGGGTATGCCCAGACGTGGGTCCTGTGCTCACTGTGCCACTGGATTCAAGCTAGGCTAGCTGACAAAGGGTGATACCCTGAAACTGGTCCTAGGATGCTTGATTCCAGTCCAGGGAGGACCTGGCTTGGCAGTTCGGGCTGTACTGTTCCCATGAGGAACAGGGTCAAGACTGATTTGCATATGGCTGGGTCCAACCTGGGGTGGCGTGGTGAGCAAAAAAACAATGGATTAAACCCAGATCTTTGTGACTGGGGGTGAATGTTTGATTTTCTCTGCATTCTGTCCATCACCTGTTCTTTTTGCATTTGTCACCCCAAGTGGGAAGGGTATGCCCAGACGTGGGTCCCATGCTCACTGAGCCACTAGATTCAAGCTAGTCTAGCTGACGAAGGGTGATACCTGAAAATGGTCCTAGGATGCTTGTTTCCAATCCAGGGAGAACCTGGCTTGGCAGTTCGGGCTCGACTGTTCCCATGAGGAACAGGGTCAAGACTGATTTGCATATGGCTGGGTACAACCTGGGGTGGTGTGGTGAGCAAAAAAACAATGGATTAAACCCAATTTTTTGTGATTGGGGTTGAATGTTTGATTTGCTCTGCATTCCGTCCATCTTCTGTTCTTTTTGCATTTATTGCTCCAAGTGGAAAGGGCATGTCCAGACATGGGTCCTGTGCTCACTGCGCCACTGGATTCAAGCTAGCCTAGCTGATGAAGGGTGATACTCTGAAACCAGTCCTAGGATGCTTGTTTCCGGTCCAGGGTGGACCTGGCTTGGCAGTTCAGGCTGGACTGTTCCCATGAGGATCAGGGTCAAGACTGATTTGCATATGGCTGTGTCCAACCTCGGGTGGTGTGGTGAGCACAAAAATGATTGATTAAACCCAGATCTTTGTGACTGGGGTGAATGTTTGATTTGCTCTGCATTCTGTCCATCATATGTCCTTTTTGCATTTGTCGCCCCATGGGGGACAGGTATGCTCAGAAGTGGGTCCTGTGCTCACTGTGCCACTGGATTCAAGCTAGGCTAGCTGATAAAGGGTGATACCCTGAAATCGGTCCTCGGATGATTGTTTCCAGTCCAGTGAGTACCTGGCGTGGCAGTTCTGGCTGGACTGTTCCCATGAGGAACAGGGTCAAGACTGATTTGCATATGGCTGGGTCCAACCTGGGGTGGCATGGTGAGCAAAACAATGATGGATTAAACCTGAATCTTTGTGACTGGGGGGTGAATGTTTGATTTTCTCTGCATTCTGTCCATCATCTGTTCTTTTTGCATTTGTCGCCCCAAGTGGGAAGGGTATGCCCAGACGTGGGTCCCATGCTCACTGAGCCACTAGATTCAAGCTAGTCTAGCTGACGAAGGGTGATACCTGAAAATGGTCCTAGGATGCTTGTTTCCAGTCCAGGGAGAACCTGGCTTGGCAGTTCGGGCTCGACTGTTCCCATGAGGAACAGGGTCAAGACTGATTTGCATATGGCTGGGTCCAACCTGGGGTGGTGTGGTGAGCAAATAAACAATGGATTAAACCCAATTTTTTGTGATTGGGGTTGAATGTTTGATTTGCTCTGCATTCCGTCCATCTTCTGTTCTTTTTGCATTTATTGCTCCAAGTGGAAAGGGCATGTCCAGACATGGGTCCTGTGCTCACTGCGCCACTGGATTCAAGCTAGCCTAGCTGATGAAGGGTGATACTCTGAAACCAGTCCTAGGATGCTTGTTTCCGGTCCAGGGTGGACCTGGCTTGGCAGTTCGGGCTGGACTGTTCCCATGAGGATCAGGGTCAAGACTGATTTGCATATGGCTGTGTCCAACCTCGGGTGGTGTGGTGAGCACAAAAATGATTGATTAAACCCAGATCTTTGTGACTGGGGTGAATGTTTGATTTGCCCTGCATTCTGTCCATCATATGTCCTTTTTGCATTTGTCGCCCCACGGGGGACAGGTATGCTCAGAAGTGGGTCCCGTGCTCACTGTGCCACTGGATTCAAGCTAGGCTAGCTGATAAAGGGTGATACCCTGAAATCGGTCCTCGGATGATTGTTTCCAGTCCAGTGAGTACCTGGCGTGGCAGTTCTGGCTGGACTGTTCCCATGAGGAACAGGGTCAAGACTGATTTGCATATGGCTGGGTCCATCCTGGGGTGGCATGGTGAGCAAAACAATGATGGATTAAACCTGAATCTTTGTGACTGGGGGGTGAATATTTGATTTGCTCTGCATTCCGTCCATCATCTGTTCTTCATACATATATACAACACAATGTAACAACACCATTGTATCAAGACATACAATCACAGAGCCATGCAACGAGGCACATGTTTGTTACACACACACACACACACACACACACACGCACTCCAAATCACAACAGCCAATAAAATCAATCCACACAAAGCAATCTAATTGTATGTCCCACACACATACATGCACAGCACACCATACCCAGCCATCATTGCGGGAGAAATGCAAAGTACACACCCACACATGCAGCTCAGACACAACAGGCAGCACAACCTCCACCCATACATGACACACTCACACACAATATGAAGTAGGCAGAACCATAACAGCCATGAGGAGTGAAAGGCAGTACAAAGATGTTAACGTTGGAACCAACAACTGGCTGGCCCAGATGTATGTATAATTAAGGTTAAAAAAAATTAGATGGCATTATTTACAAATGTAAAGGCCATAGGCCAGTCCTGAAGTCCAAAAAGCAACATGCACAGCTGACATGCCAGACTGCCCCAACTTGACTCCTGACTGCTAAATTACCTCCACTGGTAGGGGCATGAAGGGGGCAGGCAGTTACCTCGGGGATTGGCGGTGGGGTAGTGGTGGGGGTTTGGGCCTAGGTTTGGGAGGGGGGATCTTTGGGCTTGGGCTTGGGAGCTGGGTGCTTTGGATGTGGCTTAGGGGAGGGCTGAAAACACTTAGGAGGGGTCGACTTCTTGGAAGGGGCATGGGAACTTGCAGGGGGCAGGGGAGGACTTGGAGGTGGTAGGGCTAGACTTGGGGAGGGAAAAGGATCTTTTGTGGGTCACATGGGGTGGGAGAGGAGTAGGGAAAAGGTTTAACTCAGAGAGAAAAAACGTCTTAGACCCACGGGGATGGTCATATCAAAAAGATTTGGGAGTGCAGGGAGAGGAAGTGCCTGTGGGTGCAGGTGTGTGTGCGAGGAATGTTTGTGTGTGTTGGGTGTCTGTTGGGTGGGTAAGTGTGGCTATTTATGTGTCTTGGTAGGAGTGGGGTGGACAAGCTGAGAGATACCATGCTGCATGGGTGACTATCTGTTGGGGTGGTAACTGCAGGTATAGTGGATGTGCTGCATGTGGGTGTGTTGGTGGTTGTGGTGGCTGCATATGTGGTGACTGGGGTAGATGTCTGAGGGTCTGCTATTGTGCTGACTGTGGGTAGGGTTTATGTTGTGGTTGGATCTGTGAATGTTGGTGTGGTGTCTGCTGGTGTGTCAGCTGTAGTGTCTGTGAAGGTGGAGGTGGTGGGGGAGTCTGTGCAGGTAGTGGCTGTTGGAGTGTCTGCAGATGGGTGTTGTCTATGTGCATGCCGGTGGTATGTCTTGTGGTGCTTGTGTTTGACTGTGCTATCCTTGTCTGTTGAGGTAGCTGCATGCTTGTCTGTCTGTGTGCTCTGGCTGATCAGAGAAGAGGGGTGTGGGATGGGGTAGAGGAAGATGGAGGGGGGACAGAAGACAATGGTGACTGGCTTCCCCCATTGCAGAGGCCAGAGCCTGAAAGGATCTCCGTAGGCCAGCCAGTGCACTGTGAATGCCCTCCAAGAACACATTGCTCTGTTGGACTTGAGCTGCAAGGCCCTTGATGGCATTTACGCTGGTCGACTGACCCACAGAGATTGACCTCAGGAGGTCAATAGCACCTCACTGAGGGCAGCAGGGCTGACTGGGGCAGGTGCAGAGGTCCCTGCAGCGAAGGAAATGCCCGCCCTCCTGAGTTAGTGGGCACGGACAACTCGATGGGGGGCTACAGGGAGGGCAAGGTAGTAAGAGGAGTGGTGGACAAAGATGGTGCTGGGGTGGTCCCAGATGGGTCCTCCACCACAAGGGAATGTCCACTGGGGAGGATTTCGAGGATGATGATGTTCCAGTCACCTCCGTGGCACTCTCCTTGCCCTGTGGGCCACGGGGTCCCTCGCTGTCGCTAGTCGCAGCACTCCAGGTCCCTTGGCCAGCAGCATTCCCACTCGCATGTGCCCCATCTTCATCACCTGCCAATGCTGATGCACACAAATAGAGAGAGAGAGAGAGAGAGAGAGAGAGAGGGAGGGAGAGACAGAGAGGGAGAGAAAGGGTTATCATACTCATTACATACACACATATATACAGGCACAATTTTAGGTAAACATCTTTAGGCTAGGCTATCTCTGTTGGCATTACACTTATCCTACATCATGGCACATCATGTTAATACTATCCAACCCTTCAGGTCATCCCTCTCACCCACATCAAATTTTGAGTAAGTTAACACAACTGGATTATTTGATCTGTACACCTGTAGGGCCATGTCTACATGCTACTCATGCCCTTGCAGAAGTAGATATATCATGCATATTCCAGAACCTGTCTCCCCTTACTCCTGTCATCAATTGAATGAGCAGGTGAGTGATCCCAACACATCATGCATGTCCAGAAACTACACCTGACCAGTCCATCTCAAATACTAATGTTCCTTGAAAGTGTATACTACCCAAGTCACATCCCATACAGCACATGCCATACATATCACATTGCTGACTGACCCCAGTACATGTATGCCAACAGGGGTACCTGAACTAATCAAGCCACAACACGTGGCATTCCCATTAATGTGACAAAGGATTTGTAGAAAACATGTCTGGAGAACAGCCATGGCATGACATTTACACAAGCACAGAGGAATATCAGCACACACCAAACACAGATACACCACATCTCTTCATTATTGTTTGTCCAGCTACAATGGACTACATATCACCCTTTACACATTCATTGCCAATCACAGAGTGTAGTGTACAAAAACTACACAACAGGCAGCCACTATAGACATCATAGGCCATATACCATTCCACCTGGCAAGCAGTGAAAGTTCCTGGACTTGGCAACATGACATGTGATTATGTGTACCTAACTCCATACTGCACAAATGTCACATGAAATTGACATGTGCACATGATATACACATGGCCCATCTCGACTGCCAGTGCATTAAATACGTTTTCCATTACAACACTGTTAGACTTGGCATCCTTGGCGTGGTCTCCTCTAACTTTTTGCCTCTGCTTTCAAGGTTGTTGATGTGTGCTGGACTCTAAATGCATGTGTAATCCCTTCGCTGCCAGGCCTTTTCCCCTTCCTGTGCCAAACATTTTTTTGGCTATTTGGGGCAGTTCGCACTTAGGCCCTCATAACTTTTTGTTCACATAAGCTACCCACGCCACATTTGTGTCCTTTTTTTTCAACATCCTAGGGATTCTAGAGGTACCCAGACTTTGTGGGTTCCCCTGAAGGAGACCAAGAAATTAGCCAAAATACAGTGAAAATGTTGTTTTTTAAAACAAAATAGGAAAAAAGGGCTGTAGAAGGCAGCTCGTGTTTTTTCCCTGAAAATGGCATCAACAAAGGGTTTGCGGTGGCAAGATCACCATCTTCCCAGCTTTCAGGAACAAGCAGACTTGAATTGGAAAACCCAATTTTTCAATACAATTTTAACATTTTACTGGGACATACCCCATTTTTACTATTTTTTGTGCTTTGAGCCTCCTTCCAGTTAGTGACCAAAATGGGTGAGAAACCAATGCTGGATCTAATGGATCTAAAGCTAAACATTTCTGAAAAGTAGACAAAAATTCAGAATTTAGCAAGGGGTAATTTGTGTACATTCTACAAGTGTTTTCTACAGAAAATAACAGCTGGAATAAAAAAATATTGAAATTGAGGTGAGAAAACAGCCATTTTTCTCCACATTTTACTCTGTAACGTTTTCCTGCGATGCCAGATTTTTTAAAGCAATATACCGTTACATCAGCTGGACTCTTCTGGTTGCGGGGATATATAGGGCTTGTAGGTTCATCAAGAACTCTAGGTACCCAGGGCCAATATATGGGCTGCACCTTGCAATGGGTTTTTATTCCATACCGGGTACACAGCAATTAATTTGCTGAAATATAAAAAGTGAAAAACAGGTAGCAAGAAAACCTTTGTATTTCCAAAATGGCCACAAGATAAGGTGTTGAGAAGCAGTGGTTATTTACACATCTGTGAATTCCGGGGTGCCCATACTAGCATGTGATTTACAGGGCATTTCTCAAATAGACGTATTTTTACACACTGCCTTACATTTGGAAGGAAAAAATGTAGAGAAAGACAAGGGGCAATAACACTTGTTTTGCTGTGCTGTGTTCCCCCAAGTCTCCCGTTAAATATGGTACCTCACTTGTGTGGGTAGGCCTAGCGCCCACGAAAGGAAATGGCTCCAAACAAAACGTGGACACATCCCATTTTTTCACAGAAAACAGAGGTGTTTTTTGCAAAGTGCCTACCTGTGGATTTTGGCCTCTAGCTCAGCCGGCACCTGGGGAAACCTAGCAAACCAGCGCATTTTGAAAACTAGACACCTGGGGAATCCAAGATGGGGTGACTTGTGGGGCTCTGACCAGTTTCTGATACCCAGAATCCTTGGAAACCTCAACATTTTACAAAAAAAACACTTTTTCCTCACATTTCGGTGGCAGAAAGTTCTGGAATCTGAGAGGAGCCACAAATTTCCTTCCACCCAGCGTCCCCCCAAGTCTCCCGATAAAAATGGTACCTCACTGGTGTGGGTAGGCCTAGCTCCCACAAAAGGAAATGGCCCAAAACACAACGTGGACACATCACATTTTTTCACAGAAAACAGAGATGTTTTTTACAAAGTGCCTACTTGTGGATTTTGGCCTCTAGCTCAGCCAGCACCTGGGGAAACCTAGCAAACCAGTGCATTTTTGAAAACTAGACACCTAGGGGAATCCAAGATGGGGTGACTTGTGGGGCTCTGACCAGGTTCTGTTACCCAGAATCCTTTGCAAACCTCAAAATTTGACCAAAAAAACACTTTTTCCTCTCATTTCGGTGACAGAAAGTTCTGGAATCTAAGAGGAGCCACAAATGTCCTTCCACCCAGCGTTCCCCCAAGTCTCCTGATAAAAATGATACCTCACTTGTGTGGTAGGCCTAGTGCCCACAAAAGGAAATGGCCCAAAACACAACGTGGACACATCACATTTTTTCACAGAAAACAGAGGTGTTTTTTGCAAAGTGCCTACCTGTGAATTTTGGCTTCTAGCTCAGCCGGCCCCAGGGGGGCAGAAATGGCCTAAAATAAATTTGCACCCCAACCCCCCCTGGGGAGCGACCCTTGCCTACGGGGTCGCTCCCTCGACGTGACATTGGCGAAATAAAAAGATCCCCGGTGCCTAGTTGTTTCTGCCCCCCTTGGGGGCAGATTGTCCTAAAATCGGCCGATCAGCCCCCAAGGGGGGCAAAAATTGTCTAAATACAATTTGCCCCGCAGGGGAGCGACCCTTGCCTAATGGGTCGCTCCCCATCTAAAAAAAAATAAAAAACAAAGAAAAAAAAAACACATAAAAAAATTAGCACTGGCGCCTAGAGGTTTCTGCCTCCCCTGGGGGCAGATTGGCCAAATAACAATAGGCCGATATGCCCCCAGTGGGGGAAGAAATGGCCTAAAATAAATTCCCCCCCCACCACCCCCAAATCCCCCGGGGAACGACCTTTGCCTACGGGGTCGCTCCCCTTGCGTGACATTGGCGCAAAAAAAAAGATCCCCAGTGCCTACTTGTTCCTGCCCCCGTGGGGGCAGATTGACCTAAAATCGGCTGATCTGCCCCCAAGGGGGGCAGAAATGGTCTAAATACAATTTGCCCCCCAGTGGAGCGACCCTTGCCTAATGGGTCGCTCCCCATCTCTAAAAAAATAAACAAACAAATAAAAAAACACAAAAAAAAAAATCTCCCTGTCGCCTAGAGGTTTTTGCCCCCCTGGGGGCAGATCGGCTTAATAACAATAGTCCGATCTACCCCCAGGGGAGGCAGAAATGGCCTAAAATAAATTTGCCCCCCCAAACCCCCAGGGCGCGACCCTTGCCTACGGGGTCGCTCCCCTTGCGTGACATTGGCGCAAAAAAAAAGATCCCTGGTGCCTAGTTGTTGGGGCAGATTGACCTAAAATCAGCCGATAAGCCCCCAAGGGGGGCAGAAATGGTCTAAATACAATTTGCCCCCCAGGTGAGCGACCCTTGCCTAATGGGTCGCTCCCCATCTCTAAAAAAACAAACAAACAAAAAAAAAACACACAAAAAAATGTGCCCTGGCTCCTAGAGGTTTCCGCCCCCCTTGGGGGCAGATCCGCCTAATAACAATAGGCTGATCTGCCCCCAGGGGGGGTAGAAATGGCCTAAAATAAATTTGACCGGCCCCCGCCCCCCCCAGCCCCCTGGGAGAGCGACCTTGCCTACGGGGTCACTCCCCTTGCGTGACATTGGCGCAAAAAAAAAAGATCCCCGGTGCCTAGTGGTTTCTGCCCCCCTTGGGGGCAGATTGACCTAAAATCGGCCGATCTGCCCCCAAAGGGGGCAGAAATGGCCTAAATACAATTTGCCCCTCCAGGGGAGCGGCCCTTGCCTAAGGGGTAACTCCCCATCTGTAAAACAACAACAACAACAAAAAATCCCCGGTGCCTAGTGGTTTCTGCCCCCTTGGGGGTCGATCTGCCTATTTAAAATAGGGACAGAAATGGCCTAAATATAATTTGCCCCCTATGGGAGTGACCCTTGCCTAAGGGGTCGCTCCCCACCTCTGAAAACAAAAACAAAACAAACCAATTTTTTTTTTATCCCTGGTGCCTAGAGGTTTCTGCCCCCCCTGGGGGCAGTCCGGCATAATAATAGGCCCCCCCTGGGAGTGACCCTTACCCAAGGGGTCACTCCCCTCATGCCAGTTTCCTTTTGGAAAAGAAATCCCTGGTGTCTAGTGGCCATTTCAAAAGCCGGATTGCTTTACAATCTCGCTTTTGAAATGCTCAGAGAGACTTCAAAGGGAAGGAAATTCATTTCCTTCCCTTTGAAGCCTCTCCGGCCTCCTCCACATGATTGGGAGAGAAATGCAAAGCATTTCTTTTCCGATCGCACTGGAAGCTGAGCTTCCAGCGCGATGGGAGGAAGCCTCTGTGACAATAAGCGTGCGCTCGCACGCTGACGTCACAGGGGCGTTCGGGGTGGAAGGGGAAGGGCTTCCCTTTCCATCCCTGCCTTGGGGGGAGTGGTGGGGGAACCCCACAGAGGGAGCACTAGCACTCCCTCTGTGCCCAGGACGTAATGGTTACATCCTGGGCACACGAGCACTGTGCCTCAGGACGTAACCATTACGTCCTGGGCGCAGAAGGGGGTAATTGGCTTTCCATGATTTGCATATTTAATTTAATAGTAAGTCCCTAGTACAGTGCACTAGAGGTGCCCAGGGCCTGTAAATCAAATGGCATCCATGGGCCTGAAGCACTGGTTGTGCCACACACTTTAGTGGCCCTGTAAACATGGCTCTGACCTGCCACTGCAGGGTCCGTGTGTGCAGTTTTAAACTGCCAATTCGACTTGGTAAGTGTACCCACTTGCCAGGCCCAAACCTTCCCTTTTTATTTATGTAAGGCACCCCTAAGGTAGGCCCAAGGTAGCCCCATGGGCAGGGTGCAGTGTATGTTAAAGGTGGAACATGTACCTCTGTGGTTTACATGTCCTGACAGTGAAATATTGCAAAATTCGTTTTTCACTGTTGCAAGGCCTATCTCTTTCCTAGGTTAGCATGGGGGCTTCCCTTAAAGTGCAGTTCCCCTTTGACAGCAGATATACATTTGGAGTTTGGGGTCTCTGAACTCACAATTTAAAAATACATCTGTTAGTGAGGTTGGGTTTTTAATTGATAGTTTGAAAATACCACTTTTAGAAAGTAGACATTTTCTTGCCTGAACCATTCTGTGACTCTGCCTGTTTGTGGAATCCCTGTATGGGTCAGTTTGACAAATGGGCTGTTTGTGCATGTCCTCTAGACAGTGAAACAAAGGCTGCTGGGATGTAGCCTGCATATCCTGATGGGTCATCTGTGGTAGAGTGGAGGGAGGAGTGGTCACTTACACCTGCATGGGCTGTGCCTGCTCTCTCACAATGCAGTCTTGTGTCTGGGGCCTGGCCTGGGCAAGGCAGGATCTTGCAAACAAGAAAGACTTTCCTTTGACGTTTTTAAACTTAAAAGGCGGAAAGGGGTATAAGTATTGGACCCAAAATCCCTGAAAATTAGATCACTTCTGGATTCAAGTGGAATCTTTGCCAAGGAGAAGAGCTGAGGATAAGTGCTGCCCATGCCTGTGACTGTGCTTTGTTGGGCTATCGTGCAGTTGTTGCTTCTGCCTGTGAAAGGGGAGAAAGACTGTACTCTATGGTATGTATATTTCTGCTTGTGAACAATCTCCAAGGGCTTGAACTGAGCTTGCCTCCTCTTTTGAAATCTCAGGGCCATCAAAGACTTCCTCTCCCAACACCTGGACTCTGCCGAGACTCCTGTCCTGCCAAATGGTGCCCTATCCCACCCCTGGGACCTTGAAAGGTGAAGTTGGCAGAACAAGAGCTGAAATCCACGCACAGAACGTTGTGTCAGGAAAAGTTCGATGCACCATCTGCAATGTGGCTGATAATTGATGCGCCGCTGGCTTTGCGGCTGAAATCGATGCTCCACCTGCATTGCCGCTGGGAGATCGATGCATTGCGGCTGTACAAATTATGCGCAACACCCGCTTGCACGGTTTTCTAACACCGGATTTCCACGCATCGTCCCTGGACGTCAAAGTCATCCTGACTCTGCGCTGATCCGAGGTGCCCTGTCACGAAATCGACACATTGCGAGGGAGAAAAACTACCCATCGTCGACCTGACTGGACAGGAAACCACGCACGACCTCCCTTGCGAGGAAGGAATCAACGCATCGCTATCTTTTCTGATGCACACTCGCCCTTGTGGCTTTATTTTTGACGCAAACCAGGTACTTTGTATAAAATCAACGTTTCCATTGTTTTCTATGGAGTAAGACTCTTAGGTCCATATTTATACTTTTTTAGCGCCGCATATGCGCCACTTTTTGATGCAAAAACAGCTCAAACTTCCAAAATTCTATTGCATTTTGCAAGTTTGTGCCGTTTTTGCATAAAAAAATGATGCAAATGCGGCGCTAGAAAAGTATAAATATGGGCCATATTCTTTGGAAAATTCATATTTTAACTTGTGTATGTTGGATTTTTGTTGTTTTGATCTTGTTTGATTTAGATAAATATAACCTATTTTTCTAAACTGGTGTGATGCCCATTTTATAATGTTTTCACTGTATTACTATATGTCTTGGTACAAATACTTTACACATTGCTTCTGATTTCAGCCTACCTGTTTGTGCCAACCTACCAAGGGGGTGAGTGGGGGTTAACCAGATGTGTTTCTCCTTTAGCCCGACTAGAGTGAGGGTCCTTGCTTGGATAGGAGGTAATGTGACTGCCAACCAAAAACCCCATTTCTAACAAATACATACCTGCTTTCTTCATAGTGGTACAAACAGACCATCACTTCATGATCAAATAGGTGATGCAATACATTTTCCTCACCTGACTGGACACATCAGCTAGGCCAAGGGTAACATAGATTGTCCTCCAACACAAGGCGTGCCCTCAATTAACCACTGAGACATGATGCAGGCAGCATATTACCAAGCTTACAAAGGAATTGGTAGGCCATTCCACACATACCATTGACATCACGTAATGTATAAGGCTGGCAAACCACTGATATTCTCTTTTACGTACCAATTGGGACAAAGATGAAATGCCCACACGTCAATGACATGGAAAAGTGATTGTATTACAGATATCCAAAGCATACCCCCAAAGTGGAATGTCCCTTAGTTGCTAAATTTACATACCCCATTGAATATAGATAAATGGACAATGGATTTACCACTTCAAACACAGATATGTACTGGACTAGATATGCCATATCAGTGTTGTATATAATATGGCAGCCTCACATGGAGTCCAGACCTTTAGCAGTAAAAGGTAATGTTCGGAGCCTGTACCAAATAAGTGACTCAACCTGTTACTACAACAGATGATCAGCACAGACGGGAGTGGTCAGACACCCTAGAGCCACTGGCGGACACATGTAGGGGGATGGTCCGGGATAGGCTTAAAGGGTATGGTGAAACACCAGCTCATCTGAATAGGAAGGGCAGGATGTGAAACACATGTGTCATTGGCATTTCCACATGCAGTCAGAATGATGTCATGATACCAAAATTCACACATAGCAAACCATGATGGCTGCTCCACATCTCATACACTGGCAAGGTGGTACCAACTGATTACCACTAGTCTAGAAACATTTGTCAGCTAATACATTATCACTGAAGGTACAGTGAGAGCAAACAGTATTCAACCAGAGACAAGTAACAGGTAACTTTCAGTACCTACCACCTTGAGGCTGCTGTGCTGCCCTAAAATGCCCATCCACCTCAGGGTGAGGGCCATTAGGAGGTCAGGGTCCGATGGGCACCCCTCCCTCACTGGGAGGACATCCCCAGCTGGGCCTCTGTGATCTCCTGGGCACAGCATCTTAGGTCCTCCCACCGCATTCAACAATGGGTGCTCCGCCGGCTGTGGACCCCCAAGGTCCGCACTTGCTTGGCGATGGCAAACCAGATCCCTTTCTTCTGATGGATGTTCACCTGCATGGACATAGATAAAAGGAGAAAGTCAAGTACACATGCACCATACCAACAGTAGTTGACACAACACAACTGTGATAGCGAGTAGACACACATATCCACCCTCCCTGCCCATACGCCTGTACAGTATGCCACATACATGCATCTATACCAATAATAGTTCACATGGCTAACTCACCGTCACACACAGCACCAATCACACATGGCTGGGGCATTGGACACACCTCTTCCTCTGGTGCCCATATACCTGTCCATACAGGGCTAGGACCTCCTCCTCCAGCTTTTCCAGCTCTTCCTGTGTGAAGGCAGGGGCCCTATCACCTGCAGGATGTGGCATGATGGCTCCCAGAGGCAGTACACAGCATCTCACGTAGGGTAGGTCTTGTTAGCAACAGTGACAGGAGTCAAGTGAACAAGACTGCAGAAAATGGCAGTCACAGCCACCACTTACACGACCATCACAGCCGGCGGTCATTGCCATTGGCCCAAGTCTGCCATAGGCAGCAATGTTAACCTATGACAAGTTACACTGCAGTTGCGACCACCCTCCGCTATGATAACTTCCAACTGTCTAGAACAGTAGCTCAGGTGCCTGCCATTTTGGGCACATGTACTCAATGCATTCTCTTAATGATCGACCAGAAATCTATGTCACCTAATGCAGTGAGTTCATAATAGTGCTACATAATGGGCAGAACATGAAAAAATTACTTGTTGAGCCTGTATATATATGGATAGATCTGTGTAGCTACTCTGAGGTACATAGGCTTCTGATAGGAATAGGTTAAATTAGAAACATATGTGTCATCAGGGCAGGACTGCACAATGACCCACACATGTCCACATACATATGTATCACATCTCCTGTCCGAGTGACATTCCTGCCAATGTGCTGCAATTATGGTGTCTGATGTGCATTTCTATGGTCTGTGATGTTTATGTCAGCACTGCTCCGCATCCCCTACACATGTGTAGGCGTCTGCAGGTATGCAATGTACTGCTGC
The DNA here is from genome assembly GCF_031143425.1 of Pleurodeles waltl. Lineage (NCBI taxonomy): Eukaryota > Metazoa > Chordata > Amphibia > Caudata > Salamandridae > Pleurodeles > Pleurodeles waltl. Next base: position 450,316,685 of record NC_090448.1, on the reverse strand, counting down.
TGTGTGCCAACTGCATGACTTATTGTACATTTTCTCCTCTCTAAATAGATGTCCTGCCATGAGGGAAATGAGACAACCACCAGTGTACCGTCCACTGGAAGACCTGGTAACCATGCAGGACAGGCATGTCATCCAGACCTACCTTCTGAATCTCCAGACCATCATGGATCTATGTAGACAGTTGGAGCCAGATCTGATGCCAGGCAATCTCAATCCCTGTTCCATACCACCCATCGTACAAGTATTGTCAATGTTACGCTACCTGGCCACTGGCTCATTCAAGCATACTGTCGCCTTAACAGCAAGGATGTCTCAGCCCATGTTCATTCAGGTTTTGAGGGATGTACTGTGTGCTTTCTTGCAACACCTGGACAGCTACATCAGAATTCCCCAAAGAGCTGGTATTGCCAATGTGAATGGTGACTTTTATCAGATGGGACTGATTCCTCATGTGGTAGGGGCCATTGATGGCACCGATGTATCCCTGGTCCCTCCCACTGTCAATAACAGGAGTACAGGAACAGAAAGAACTACCACTCAATCAATGTGCAGGTGATGTGTCTGGCAGACCAGTATATCCCCCAAGTAACTGTCAAGTTTCCTGGATCAGTGCATGGCTCTTACATTATGCAGAACAGCAATGTTACTGCATGATGGCAGGACTACACATCGGGAGGGCCTGGCTGGTTGGTGAGTATGCATTGTTATGTTTCTAAATGTTATGTGACCTATCATCACAATCTGCACAATCGCAGTAGCTCAATTGGTTTTGTTCTACCATTGTGTTCACAGGTGACTCTGAATATCCAAACCTTCCTTGGCTGTTGACACCTGTAAGGTACCCAGCCACGCCAGGGAAACTCCATTTCAATAAGGGAGGACAACTAGAGCTTACTTTCGGCCTCCTCATGGCAAGATTCAGGTGCCTGGACATATCTGGAGGTGCCCTCCTCTACTCGCCCCACAAGGTTTGCCAAATCATTGCTGCCTGCTGCATGCTTTACAATCTAGCCCGAGGTGTCAGATACATTGCCAGCTGATGAGAGTGAGGCAGAGCTGCCTGCGCCTGCAAACGGTGATACGATGACGAGCCAGAGGACGAAGGAGATGCTGACTGTAGGACTGTGCTTATCAATCAGTGACAGACAGGTATGTGAGGTGGACCATTCATGTCTTGTCAGTGCCCAATCAGAAGTGAATAGCTGCCATTACACCTCCTGAAGCTTGGTCAATGTGATGGTTTTATGATGTTCAGTGCCTGTGTGTGCGTTGTTGTAGCACACAGAAGGAATGTTGGTAAAACAGTATTAGTGGTTCTGACATGTGTTGTAGGAACTGATTCACACATTCACTTCTCTCATGGACTGACCAGTTTTGAGCTGAATTTCATGTATTCTCCTATTGCCAGTTCATCCCACCCACAGGATATGGATATCATCTGTGGGTCTGCTACCTAGGGCTTGGGTAGACATAATCAGTGGTCAATGGATATAGAGTACAGTTCTGAGAGGAGTGCAGGACAGATAGCTTGTTCAGATATTAGGTAGGCCCTGAACTTTGTACTGTACAGGTCTTATCTAGATGCCCATGATTTCGAGTCGTTCTACAATAGGCACACAGTTGACTACCTGTACATGTGCTTATTATGTACATGTGCCTTCCATCCTGATGGTACTCTCTGTCTTGCTCTAATTGCAGATGCCTCAATGCTCTGTACTCTGCTGTTACTGTGGATTTCTTTCAAAATCATACTGTGACATCTGTCCAGTGACATTACTGTTGTCATGTGTATCTTGCTGAGGGGGCCTTCGTCTGATGCCCATTACATTGCCAGTTGGAATCAGTGGGCCATTACTAGACCACATTTGTGTTGGAGGACATATATTGTTGTACTATTTAACATGCATGTACAGTAGCTGTGTCCATAAGTTGATTTAGAGCCAGATGTAGCAAAATCCAATTTTGCGAATCGGAAATTGCGAGTCAGTGCAACTTGCAATTTCTGATTCACAAATCGGATGCAGAACGGTGTCTCAGACACCGTCTGCGAATCTCAATGGGGTCGCAAAGACCCACTTCATTAATATTAATGAGGTGGGTTGCATTTTGCGACCCCATAGCAAGTCCCTGCACTCACAGGGATGGTGGCCTGCTGAAGTCAGCAGACCTCCATGTCTGTTACTGCTTTTTAAATAAAGCTGTTTTTTTTGTTTTTTTTGGAGCCCGTTTTCCTTAAAGGAAAACGAGTTGCAAAATAAAAAAAATAACAAAACCATTTGGTTTCGGTTTTTCAGAGTAGGCAGTGGTCCATTGGACCACTTCCTGCTCTGAAAACCCCTTTTTGGCAACATTCACAAAGGGGAAGGGGTCCCAGGGGGACCCCTTCCCTTTTCGAATGGGTTACCAACAGTGTGACACTGGTGGTAACTGCGAATTGCTTTGCGACCGCATTCGCGGTCACAAAGCAATTCAGCATAGTGATGCGAGTCGCAAATAGGAAGGGAACACCCCTTCCTATTTGCGAGTCGCATTCACAATTTGCGAGTCGGTACCGACTCGCAAATTGTGAATGTACATTGCAAAATGCTTTCTACATCTGGCCCTTATTGTGCATATCAGTTATGTGAGTAGTCAAATCAAAGTGTACAACATAATAAATAGGTGATGAGTGGAGTCATTGGAGATGGACTGATCAGAGTAGCTGCTACAACATTTGGTCGCACAGGTCTTGTGTCCTTGTTCCATGGGAAAATAGAGTTACAATTCAGAACAGTCAACAGGGTGTCTCAGAGGCACACACGGGTGACAAATCAGGAGAGGTTCACTTCCTGGCAGTGGGTTTGGTCTTGGCATCTGCTTCAGTCAGATGTCTGGGTAGATGTCCACGTTTGCAGGAGGGGGTTCTTCTGCTACAGAGAGAGGGATGTCTGTGGCTTAGGGCTCCCCTTGCAGGCCCTCCATTCCACTAGCTGCCGCTGATGTAGAAGGGGCAGATATAACATTGCTAGTGGAAGGGGCCTGATGGTGGGTAGCTATATCACGCAGGGTGGTGTGTCCCTCAGCACCCCTGCTATGGAGGCCATGGTGGCATTGTGCACCTGCCACTGCTGCATGCCCTCCTGTGGTATTCTCTCTGCAGCCTTTGATTTTCCACCAACATAGTGATGATCTGGCCCATCCTGTCCTGGGAAGATTAGTATGCTCCCAGGACTTGGGAGATGGTATCCAGGTCAGGGGAGTTCGTTGGGTGTCCCATTTTCCATCCCACATCATCCCTCCCACGCCCCCTACCCCCAGGTGCCTGTGCCCCTGTCATGGTGTGCCTACTCCCAGTGTTAAGAGGGCCATCATTGTCTGGGGTGTCAAGGACAGACTCAGGACCCTGGCTGTGGGGCGCTCAATAGTTTGAACAGTCCTTACTACACAGGTTTGGGGGTGCTTGCTTGGCTGTAATGTCTGAGGAACTATGGTGGGGAGGACTGCTGTGGGCACGATGAGGCTGGGAGTCGTTGACTGACCAGATGTTCTGGATGGGCCAGGTAGGTCATCACTGTCGAGACATTCAGGCATGTTGTCCTCACTGGGGGCTTCATCCTGAGGAGAGCTGGCAGTGTCTGGTATCCTCCCAATGGTGGCAATGGCAGGGTTACCTATGGATGGAGTGAGACACAGAGTACAGTTAAGAAAGTATGTTTGGTACCCTCTTCTCTTTGTGTGTTGCAGACAATGACTGAGCATGATTCCCAGCAATGACAATGACAGTTGTTGCACAGCATAGCTTGATGTTACATAGGAGTCTGTGATAGGAGTTCCATACTCCAGGTTGTGTGCTGTCATCAATATTTGGTACATATGGCACTGCAGATAGATTTATGTAACTATCTGAAGCTTGACATGACAAATAGACTCTGGTACCTGGTGTGTCATCAGGCTTGGTAGTAGTGTCACATAATAGCTGAAATTTGCCCTATGATGTTCCATAGGGAAGTGTGTGTGTGGGTATGCAAGGCTCACACTCCTGTCTCTGGATATTGTTTGTGTGCATGGAGTATGGCATCTTACTTTCCAACCATGGCCAGTCCTTTACAGGCTTGGGGATATCCATCAGTGTCTATTTTGAATAGTTACTGTTCTGTTGCTGTCTTTTGCCTTACTTTCCATTGTGGTGTGCCTTTGCATTGCTGTCATTGCCATGTACTGGTCCTCAGTCGTACATTCTAGATGGTGTAGGTTGTAAAATATTCATACATGCATGAAATGTGACCTGATGTGTACATTGCAGGTCTTAGCATTAATTGTTTGGTGCATTGTGGGAATCGCAGTGATGGGATTAGGCTGTGTTGTCCCTGCCCTTTCCAGGGGCTGTGTGGGCTGCAGGGCTGTGTGGGAAGGTGGCATGCAGGAGAGGGGCATTGGGTGATTGGAAGAAAAGTGCAGTGGGTGAATCAGAGGATTATGGGGTATTTGGGTGGTGAGGAAGCATGCAGGACATGACAATTGTGTTACATTGATGTTGTGGGTACTTACCAGACTCCAGTCCCCCAGGTATTCCAGTCAGGCCCTCAGGATGCAGTATCTCCAAATCCTTCTCCTCCCAAGATGTGAAGTGTGGGGGAAAAGTGTGCCTACAGTGCCAGGGTGCTCTCTCTCTGTATGTGCCAGCTCTCAGTGTCTCTATATGGTGTTTTTGTTGCAAAGAATTGTGGGTTGTGTGGGTGTGTGTTATGTAGTGCAGTGTGTAGGTGTGTTGGGTGTGTATGTGTGTCACATGTGTGGTATTCAAACTGTGTAATGTGGAGTTGTGTACTATCAGTAGTGTTTTTTGCCTGCGGCGGCTCACACCGCCAATGTTTTTCCTCCATGGAAATACTGCTGAGCTGATTTGTGGATCATAATCTGATGGGTGGATTTGTGTTGTGCTGGCGGTGCTGGTGGTGGGACCGCCTCTTTTCCGGCCTCCTGTGTCCTGTGGGTTTCAGAAATTTTGCTGTTTTATGTCGGTCTTCATGGTGTGGGTCGTAATACAGCGGTCAGATGACCGCCAACATGGTGGTCTTTAGTCGGCCGCCACCGCAGCAGTCTTGCCTAAAGACCATCAAGATCATAATGAGGCCCATGGTGTCTTGGTCATGAGTGAATAAGCAAAAGAAAAGACAGAAATTATATACAGTGAAAACTGCAAAAATAAATAACTGACTGCTGTTCCACTGATTAAGCAACTTCAGCTTATAGTGTTTTTTTCCCATTATTGATATGTGACACAATATTACTGTGAATAATTAGCTAATATTACCATCAAAAATCAATTCCAATATGTAAGCCTGATCCCAATATATTGGTTCATTAATATGACAGAACAACACAATTGCCTTTATAGTTGCAATGATTCTGTCTGTATAGTTTGATTATGATGTGCACAAAAGCACAAGAAAAAATATTTTTTCCTGCAAAATCATTTACAAATTGTTTGCAGCTCTAATGGGCCAACTCTTTGTGAAATTAGTCAAATATTTGAGTAAACAGCCCAAGTGAGCATCAGTTAACAAGTGACTATGTTACTGCTAGCACACAAAATTATAAGAATGATTTATGTCCGAATCATCACAACAAAATGTTTCCAAAATTATGCTCCAATCCTATTGGAACATGGACATGTATAACAAGTACTTACAAAACAAACACAAAAGAAAAAATTACTTAGTTTAAGCAGTCTTGAAAAACACCTCCGTGGTGATCACTGAATCAGCCATGTAAAGAATGATGAACAAGAGTTAAAAAACATTTTTTTCAAAGGACAAGCAGCATAAAGTTAATACAGTGCTCTAGATATTCAGTATAGCACATTCTAAAAACAGTAAACACAAACAGAATGAACCCTATTGCATGGCCAGTTCTTCATCCAAATTAAGCTCTGAAATTCATTAAACCCAATAATGTATCTGGATTCTAGCCTATGCAAAGTTGTCACCCTGTCACCACCCCCCTGATGTTGGGGGGGGGGGGGCTGATCCAGTACAAAAAACCTGAGCAGTAAGCTGTTTCTTGAGTGGAAATCCCTAAAATATCTTGCCACTGGGTATTGTTTATCCTGATTGTTTATGGCATCCAAGTGCTCCAAAATTAGCTTTTTTGTCCATATAGCTTTTAACAAGGGCATCGTAATGCAAACACTCAAAATTCAGAGGTGCATGAAATCCCTTGAGGGTCTTAAATTCTTGGTTTGTCTCAGATATGTACACGCTTTACAGTTTCTGCATGGCGTGAAGTCTGAGGTTCCTATTGTGGCCAGGGTTCCTTTGTGTTTGGTAATCACTTTCCTGTACAGAATGTCCTTGAGATTCCTATTCCTACAAAAAGTGATGCTAAGTGGATTAGGTAAATATTTAATCAGAGACTCCTCTAAAAAAACCAAAGGTTACAGGGACATTATAGTTATTTCAAGTAACTATAACTTGTGCCCTAAGTTACTTATAACTTGCACCCTGCCATGCACAGTATTCTCATCAATAATTTTACTGCAAATGTTACAGTGGTATCATTAATGATGTCATAGAAGACATCATGAATGATGTAATATCTGGGGTAATTAGAAGTGCATGGAGAAGGTGAGAGTTACAGTTACTTTAGGGCACAAGTTATATTCTATGGTTTTGTGTGTGTAAAATCTGAACCAAACTATAACATCCATATAACCTTTGTTTTTTAGTGATTTTTTAAGGTTTTTGTATTCTATTTACCAACAATAGCATCCCTGTAACTTTTTTTTTCTGCAGTGAATTTCTAGGGTTTTCTTGAACGTTAAATAGGATGCCCATCGCAATGCATGGTGGGGAAGGGGGATTAGACGCAGGGCCGGGCGTGGCATCGTGCTGCCTCCACCCAAGCTTACAGCTCCTGCCCCCTCCTCCTTACTATCCATTGTCCAAGTTCATGCCCCTGCTCCCTCATTACAGCCATGTGTGGCCATTGTTCTGCCACTGCCCTTTCTGTCTGCCCTGAACAGTTAGGTTGCTGCCCAATCTATCTCATCCCTACCCTCTGTTGTCCGAGTACGTGCACCAGCCCCTTTCCTCATGCCCTGTTTTTTTAAGTGAATTTCTATGGTATTTTTTATTCTATTTCTGAACTATAAGGTCCCTGTAACCTTTGCTTTTTTCATTGAATATATGTATAAAGGGTTACAGGGATGTTATAGTTAGGAAATATAATTTAAACAAAAACCTAAAAAACAAAGGTTTTAGAGATGTCATAGTTATCTGAAGTAACCATAACTTGTGCCCTAAGGTAACTATAACTCACGCCCCCACCATGAACAGTTTTTTCTAAAAAGGTTTACTGCATATATTATATTGATATTATCAATAATGTTATCACAGATGTCATGAGCATTATGATCTAAGATTATATTTTTTTCTTTAAAATTACACTAAAACTATTAAAATTGGGTTAGGGGAACAGGAGATATTAGTTTTTAAAGAAGAAATGTTTTTTAGCGCATAGAAACTAAAATTGCTGATCTGGTCATCTGGTTGCACTCGACCACGGCAAAGTCAAAATTTAAGGCTGACCACGAGGGAGCCCTGCTTAGCCACAGCAAGTGGGAGGCCTTGGTCAAAGTTTACCTTCAGACTTAGGCCTCTATCTATGGAAAGTTAGTGTCAGCTTAGTTTTATGCTTAAACAGCGTTAAATTAACCTCTTAGCTGCTGGGCCTTTTCCCCCCCAGTGCTGAGCCCTTTTTTGGCTATTTGGGGTAGTTCGCACTTAGGGCTTCATAACTTTTTGTCCACATAAGCTAACCACGCCAAATTTGCGTCCTTTTTTTCCAACATCCTAGGGATTCTAATGGTACCCAGAGTTTGTGGTTTCCCCTGGAGGAGACCAAGAAAATAGCCAAAATACAGTGAAAATTTCGTTTTTTTCCAAAAAAATGGGAAAAAAGGGCAGCCGAAGAAGGCTTGTGGTTTTTTCCCTGAAAATGCCATCAACAAAGGGTTTCTGGTGCTGAAATCACTATCTTCCCACCTTTCAGGAACGGGCAGACTTGAATCGGAAAACCACATTTTCCAACACAAATTTGGCATTTTACTGGGACATACCCCATTTTTACTATTTTTGGTGCTTTCAACCTCCTTCCAGTTAGTGACAGGAATGGGTGTGAAACCAATGCTGGATCCCGGAAAGCTAAACATTTCTGAAAACTAGACAAAATTCTGAATTCAGCAAGGGGTCATTTGTGTAGATCCTACAAGGTTTTCCTACAGAAAATAACAGCTGAAATAAAAAAATATTGAAATTGAGCTGAAAACAACAGCCATTTTTCTTTATGTTTTACTCTGTAACTTTTTCCTGCGATGTCAGATTTCTGAAAGCAATATACCGTTTTGTCTGCTGGACTCTTCTGGTTGCGGGGATATAAAGGGCTTATAGGTTCATCAAGAACCCTAGGTACCCAGAGCCAATAAATGAGGTGCACCCTGCAGTTGGTTTTCATTCTATACTGGGTATACAGCAATTCATTTGCTGAAATATCAAGAGTGAAAAAGAGGTATCAAGAAAACCTTTGCATTTCCAAAATGGGATCAAGATAAGGTTTTGAGGAGCAGTGGTTATTTGCACATCTCTGAATTCCGAGGTGCCCATACTAGCATGTGAATTGCAGGGCATTTCTCAAATAGACGTCTTTTTTACACACTCTCTTATATTTGGAAGGAAAAAATGTAGAGAAAGATAAGGGGCAATAACACTTGTTTTGCTATTCTATGTTCCCCCAAGTCTCCCGATAAAAATGATACCTCACTTGTGTGGGTAGGCCTAGCGCCCGCGACAGGAAATGCCCCAAAACACAACGTGGACACATCCCATTTTTTGACAAAATACAGAGCTGTTTTTTGCAAAGGGCCTACCTGTAGATTATGGCCTCTAGCTCAGCCGGAACATAGGGAAACCTACCAAACCTGTACATTTTTGAAAACTAGAGACCTAGGGGAATCCAAGATGGGGTGACTCGCGGGGCTCTGACCAGGTTCTGTTACCCAGAATCCTTTGCAAACCTCAAAAAGTGGCTAAAAAAACAAGTTTTCCTCACATTTCGATGACAGAAAGTTCTGGAATCTGAGAGGAGCCTCAAATTTCCTTCCACCCAGCGTCCCCCCAAGTCTCCCGATAAAAATGATACCTCACTTGTGTGGGTAGGCCTAGCGCCCGCGACAGGAAATGCCCCAAAACACAACGTGGACACATCACAGAAAACAGAGCTGTTTTTTGCAAAGTGCCTACATGTAGATTTTGGCCTCTAGCTCAGCCGGCACCTAGGGAAACCTACCAAACCTGTACATTTTTGAAAACTAGAGACCTAGGGGAATCCAAGATGGGGTGACTCGCGGGGCTCTGACCAGGTTCTGTTACCCAGAATCCTTTGCAAACCTCAAAAAGTGGCTAAAAAAACAAGTTTTCCTCACATTTCGATGACAGAAAGTTCTGGAATCTGAGAGGAGCCTCAAATTTCCTTCCACCCAGCGTCCCCCCAAGTCTCCCGATAAAAATGATACCTCACTTGTGTGGGTAGGCCTAGCGCCCGCAACAGGAATTGCCCCAAAACACAACGTGGACACATCACAGAAAACAGAGCTGTTTTTTGCAAAGTGCCTACCTGTAGATTTTGGCCTCTAGCTCAGCCGGCACCTAGGGAAACCTACCAAACCTGTACATTTCTGAAAACTAGAGACCTAGGGGAATCCAAGATGGGGTGACTCGCGGGGCTCTGACCAGGTTCTGTTACCCAGAATCCTTTGCAAACCTCAAAAAGTGGCTAAAAAAACAAGTTTTCCTCACATTTCGGTGACAGAAAGTTCTGGAATCTGAGAGGAGCCTCATATTTCCTTCCACCCAGCGTCCCCCCAAGTCTCCCGATAAAAATGATACCTCACTTGTGTGGGTAGGCCTAGCGCCCGCGACAGGAAATGCCCCAAAACACAACGTGGACACATCACAGAAAACAGAGCTGTTTTTTGCAAAGTGCCTACCTGTAGATTATGGCCTCTAGCTCAGCCGGCACATAGGGAAACCTACCAAACCTGTACATTTTTGAAAACTAGAGACCTAGGGGAATCCAAGATGGGGTGACTCGCGGGGCTCTGACCAGGTTCTGTTACCCAGAATCCTTTGCAAACCTCAAAAAGTGGCTAAAAAAACAAGTTTTCCTCACATTTCGGTGACAGAAAGTTCTGGAATCTGAGAGGAGCCTCAAATTTCCTTCCACCCAGCGTCCCCCCAAGTCTTCCGATAAAAATGATACCTCACTTGTGTGGGTAGGCCTAGCGCCCGCGACAGGAAATGCCCCAAAACACAACGTGGACACATCACAGAAAACAGAGCTGTTTTTTGCAAAGTGCCTACCTGTAGATTTTGGCCTCTAGCTCAGCCGGCACCTAGGGAAACCTACCAAACCTGTACATTTTTGAAAACTAGAGACCTAGGGGAATCCAAGATGGGGTGACTCGCGGGGCTCTGACCAGGTTCTGTTACCCTGAATCCTTTGCAAACCTCAAAAAGTGGCTAAAAAAACAAGTTTTCCTCACATTTCGGTGACAGAAAGTTCTGGAATCTGAGAGGAGCCTCAAATTTCCTTCCACCCAGCGTCCCCCCAAGTCTCCCGATAAAAATGATACCTCACTTGTGTGGGTAGGCCTAGCGCCCGCGACAGGAAATGCCCCAAAACACAACGTGGACACATCACAGAAAACAGAGCTGTTTTTTGCAAAGTGCCTACATGTAGATTTTGGCCTCTAGCTCAGCCGGCACCTAGGGAAACCTACCAAACCTGTACATTTTTGAAAACTAGAGACCTAGGGGAATCCAAGATGGGGTGACTCGCGGGGCTCTGACCAGGTTCTGTTACCCAGAATCCTTTGCAAACCTCAAAAAGTGGCTAAAAAAACAAGTTTTCCTCACATTTCGATGACAGAAAGTTCTGGAATCTGAGAGGAGCCTCAAATTTCCTTCCACCCAGCGTCCCCCCAAGTCTCCCGATAAAAATGATACCTCACTTGTGTGGGTAGGCCTAGCGCCCGCAACAGGAATTGCCCCAAAACACAACGTGGACACATCACAGAAAACAGAGCTGTTTTTTGCAAAGTGCCTACCTGTAGATTTTGGCCTCTAGCTCAGCCGGCACCTAGGGAAACCTACCAAACCTGTACATTTCTGAAAACTAGAGACCTAGGGGAATCTAAGATGGGGTGACTCGCGGGGCTCTGACCAGGTTCTGTTACCCAGAATCCTTTGCAAACCTCAAAAAGTGGCTAAAAAAACAAGTTTTCCTCACATTTCGGTGACAGAAAGTTCTGGAATCTGAGAGGAGCCTCATATTTCCTTCCACCCAGCGTCCCCCAAAGTCTCCCGATAAAAATGATACCTCACTTGTGTGGGTAGGCCTAGCGCCCGCGACAGGAAATGCCCCAAAACACAACGTGGACACATCACAGAAAACAGAGCTGTTTTTTGCAAAGTGCCTACCTGTAGATTATGGCCTCTAGCTCAGCCGGCACATAGGGAAACCTACCAAACCTGTACATTTTTGAAAACTAGAGACCTAGGGGAATCCAAGATGGGGTGACTCGCGGGGCTCTGACCAGGTTCTGTTACCCAGAATCCTTTGCAAACCTCAAAAAGTGGCTAAAAAAACAAGTTTTCCTCACATTTCGGTGACAGAAAGTTCTGGAATCTGAGAGGAGCCTCAAATTTCCTTCCACCCAGCGTCCCCCCAAGTCTTCCGATAAAAATGATACCTCACTTGTGTGGGTAGGCCTAGCGCCCGCGACAGGAAATGCCCCAAAACACAACGTGGACACATCACAGAAAACAGAGCTGTTTTTTGCAAAGTGCCTACCTGTAGATTTTGGCCTCTAGCTCAGCCGGCACCTAGGGAAACCTACCAAACCTGTACATTTTTGAAAACTAGAGACCTAGGGGAATCCAAGATGGGGTGACTCGCGGGGCTCTGACCAGGTTCTGTTACCCAGAATCCTTTGCAAACCTCAAAAAGTGGCTAAAAAAACAAGTTTTCCTCACATTTCGGTGACAGAAAGTTCTGGAATCTGAGAGGAGTCTCAAATTTCCTTCCACCCAGCGTCCCCCCAAGTCTCCCGATAAAAATGATACCTCACTTGTGTGGGTAGGCCTAGCGCCCGCGACAGGAAATGCCCCAAAACACAACGTGGACACATCACAGAAAACAGAGCTGTTTTTTGCAAAGTGCCTACCTGTAGATTTTGGCCTCTAGCTCAGCCGGCACCTAGGGAAACCTACCAAACCTGTACATTTCTGAAAACTAGAGACCTAGGGGAATCCAAGATGGGGTGACTCGCGGGGCTCTGACCAGGTTCTGTTACCCAGAATCCTTTGCAAACCTCAAAAAGTGGCTAAAAAAACAAGTTTTCCTCACATTTCGGTGACAGAAAGTTCTGGAATCTGAGAGGAGCCTCATATTTCCTTCCACCCAGCGTCCCCCAAAGTCTCCCGATAAAAATGATACCTCACTTGTGTGGGTAGGCCTAGCGCCCGCGACAGGAAATGCCCCAAAACACAACGTGGACACATCACAGAAAACAGAGCTGTTTTTTGCAAAGTGCCTACCTGTAGATTATGGCCTCTAGCTCAGCCGGCACATAGGGAAACCTACCAAACCTGTACATTTTTGAAAACTAGAGACCTAGGGGAATCCAAGATGGGGTGACTCGCGGGGCTCTGACCAGGTTCTGTTACCCAGAATCCTTTGCAAACCTCAAAAAGTGGCTAAAAAAACAAGTTTTCCTCACATTTCGGTGACAGAAAGTTCTGGAATCTGAGAGGAGCCTCAAATTTCCTTCCACCCAGCGTCCCCCCAAGTCTTCCGATAAAAATGATACCTCACTTGTGTGGGTAGGCCTAGCGCCCGCGACAGGAAATGCCCCAAAACACAACGTGGACACATCACAGAAAACAGAGCTGTTTTTTGCAAAGTGCCTACCTGTAGATTTTGGCCTCTAGCTCAGCCGGCACCTAGGGAAACCTACCAAACCTGTACATTTTTGAAAACTAGAGACCTAGGGGAATCCAAGATGGGGTGACTCGCGGGGCTCTGACCAGGTTCTGTTACCCAGAATCCTTTGCAAACCTCAAAAAGTGGCTAAAAAAACAAGTTTTCCTCACATTTCGGTGACAGAAAGTTCTGGAATCTGAGAGGAGTCTCAAATTTCCTTCCACCCAGCGTCCCCCCAAGTCTCCCGATAAAAATGATACCTCACTTGTGTGGGTAGGCCTAGCGCCCGCGACAGGAAATGCCCCAAAACACAACGTGGACACATCACAGAAAACAGAGCTGTTTTTTGCAAAGTGCCTACATGTAGATTTTGGCCTCTAGCTCAGCCGGCACCTAGGGAAACCTACCAAACCTGTACATTTTTGAAAACTAGAGACCTAGGGGAATCCAAGATGGGGTGACTCGTGGGGCTCTGACCAGGTTCTGTTACCCAGAATCCTTTGCAAACCTCAAAAAATGGCTAAAAAAACAAGTTTTCCTCACATTTCGGTGACAGAAAGTTCTGGAATCTGAGAGGAGCCTCAAATTTCCTTCCACCCAGCGTCCCCCCAAGTCTCCCGATAAAAATGATACCTCACTTGTGTGGGTAGGCCTAGCGCCCGCGACAGGAAATGCCCCAAAACACAACGTGGACACATCACAGAAAACAGAGCTGTTTTTTGCAAAGTGCCTACCTGTAGATTTTGGCCTCTAGCTCAGCCGGCACCTAGGGAAACCTACCAAACCTGTACATTTTTAAAAACTAGAGACCTAGGGGAATCCAAGATGGGGTGACTCGCGGGGCTCTGACCAGGTTCTGTTACCCAGAATCCTTTGCAAACCTCAAAAAGTGGCTAAAAAAACAAGTTTTCCTCACATTTCGATGACAGAAAGTTCTGGAATCTGAGAGGAGCCTCAAATTTCCTTCCACCCAGCGTCCCCCCAAGTCTCCCGATAAAAATGATACCTCACTTGTGTGGGTAGGCCTAGCGCCCGCGACAGGAAATGCCCCAAAACACAACGTGGACACATCACAGAAAACAGAGCTGTTTTTTGCAAAGTGCCTACCTGTAGATTTTGGCCTCTAGCTCAGCCGGCACCTAGGGAAACCTACCAAACCTGTACATTTTTGAAAACTAGAGACCTAGGGGAATCCAAGATGGGGTGACTCGCGGGGCTCTGACCAGGTTCTGTTACCCAGAATCCTTTGCAAACCTCAAAAAGTGGCTAAAAAAACAAGTTTTCCTCACATTTCGATGACAGAAAATTCTGGAATCTGAGAGGAGCCTCAAATTTCCTTCCACCCAGCGTCCCCCCAAGTCTCCCGATAAAAATGATACCTCACTTGTGTGGGTAGGCCTAGCGCCCGCGACAGGAAATGCCCCAAAACACAACGTGGACACATCACAGAAAACAGAGCTGTTTTTTGCAAAGTGCCTACCTGTAGATTTTGGCCTCTAGCTCAGCCGGCACCTAGGGAAACCTACCAAACCTGTACATTTTTGAAAACTAGAGACCTAGGGGAATCCAAGATGGGGTGACTCGCGGGGCTCTGACCAGGTTCTGTTACCCAGAATCCTTTGCAAACCTCAAAAAGTGGCTAAAAAAACAAGTTTTCCTCACATTTCGCTGACAGAAAGTTCTGGAATCTGAGAGGAGCCTCAAATTTCCTTCCACCCAGCGTCCCCCCAAGTCTCCCGATAAAAATGATACCTCACTTGTGTGGGTAGGCCTAGCGCCCGCGACAGGAAATGCCCCAAAACACAACGTGGACACATCACAGAAAACAGAGCTGTTTTTTGCAAAGTGCCTACCTGTAGATTTTGGCCTCTAGCTCAGCCGGCACCTAGGGAAACCTACCAAACCTGTACATTTTTGAAAACTAGAGACCTAGGGGAATCCAAGATGGGGTGACTCGCGGGGCTCTGACCAGGTTCTGTTACCCAGAATCCTTTGCAAACCTCAAAAAGTGGCTAAAAAAACAAGTTTTCCTCACATTTCGATGACAGAAAGTTCTGGAATCTGAGAGGAGCCTCAAATTTCCTTCCACCCAGCGTCCCCCCAAGTCTCCCGATAAAAACGATACCTCACTTGTGTGGGTAGGCCTAGCGCCCGCGACAGGAATGGATCACACAAGGGTCAATGGTAGTCCTTGCTTGAGGTCTACTGTTAACCCTGGAGTGATTCATTCCTGAAGCAGGCACTAGGCGCAGGCACACAAGCGGGGTTGTGTTTTTATCAGGACAAGTGGGGAAACACTGGGTGGTAGGAATTTTGAGGATCCCTGCAGATCCCTGGACTTCTGCTCATTGGAATGCAAGGAAAATGTGTTTTTTAAGCACATAATGTAATTTCAAGGGGATTCTGGGTGAAGGAAAACTGGTGAAAGCCATGCAAGTCCTGCACCCTTGGTCTCCCCTGGTACTAGTTTGTTAAAGTTAACCCACCACTCACACTGGTTGGTTTTAGCACCTCCAGAAATTATGGTTTTAAAGCATGATTACTTATCAAAGTATCTGAATGTTGAAACCAAGCCTTCTGAAGGTGGGCCATAAAGCCGCGTCCAGGCACCAACCTCTTTATGGTCCATTCACACGCCATTCACGCACAACAAACAACCCTTTCATATCGCCAGCCACGGGCCCAATCCAATCAATCACTCCACTCACATTAACTTACCGCTGCCAGACAAGGGCCCATCACATTCACACGCCACAGAACGGATTAAGTTTGACTACATTTTACCACCTGTCAAGTAACTGCCTCCTTCTTCCTTAACATTACCAAATGCATGCGTAACAAACCTTTACTAATGACTCCTGTGACAGCCACCTGAGGCTCAGGAAGACATGTTTTTCATGCGCCTTTAGCGCACTCTCTGTGCTAAATCCAACTCCTTCCAGTTTGTGGATGCAAGTTGGGGGTGTCCGAGTATGCCGTACAAAGCGATTCCTCGAACTGAGTGAGCATATCTACCTTTGAAACTAAGGGAGACATGCTGGGGATTTCTCATGCTGTTACCTAAAGAGAAGGTCATAGGCTACCTGCCTCCTTCTTCCTTAACATTACCAAATGCATGCGTAACAAACCTTTACTAATGACTCCTGTGACAGCCACCTGAGGCTCAGGAAGACATGTTTTTCATGCGCCTTTAGCGCAATCTCTGTGCTAAATCCAACTCCTTCCAGTTTGTGGATGCAAGTTGGGGGTGTCCGAGTATGCCGTACAAAGCGATTCCTCGAACTGAGTGAGCATATCTACCTTTGAAACTAAGGGAGACATGCTGGGGATTTCTCATGATGTTCCCTAAAGAGAAGGTCATAGGCTATGGAAAAGGGTAGTGTTTGGTACATAGGGGAGTCCATGAGAACGTAGCATATGTCCCAGCCAACATTATGTGCAGTGATGTGACTATAATGCACTTATACAGCAAACTGAACATCTACTAAGTTCTGATGGAGGATGAACATGAAAAGCAGGTCAAACACTGACCTATACAAGTCATTCTCCTTTAGTGCTGGGATGGCACCAATGGGTTTGAATCCATAGGTGTAGATGATGTACATCTGTACTACCTTTACTATCTGCCTTCTACCTGTGCAATAACCCTGTGAAGGCACTCCTACCATAAGCTTTCCTTACCCATCCATGTCTCTGTTCTCATCAGAGTCCTGGCTAATCCTGTATAATAGCCAAGTGAACCTATACTAGTTTGTGGAAGCAAGTTGGGGGCTTCCAAGTATGCCCTACAAAGTGATTTCTCGAACTGAGAGAGCATATCTACCGTTGAAAGTAAGGAAGACATGCAGGTGAAGAAAGGGTACTCCGTGGCAATGTGGCATATGTTCTGTCTACTAGTATATGCAGTAGGGGGAAGAAAATGCATGTTAATTGAACAGAACACCGACCACGCCAAAAGGAAGTCCATGATGAAGTAAAATTCTGTGGCTCCTTGCCTAACGAAGCAGTGGCCCATGGACGTTCGGTATCCATGCACTGCCACTGAAAGGATTACCCAACAGCAGCTCAACCTCAGTCGATTTCCCAGAACTTTGCTTTAGTATGATACAACGTAAAGCAAGTAGGGATACAGAGGCCTGGTTGTGATGGACACTGGGGACAGTAATACCGACTCTCCTGCCGCTTTCCATGCTTTGAGCACACTTTACAGCGACGACATGGGCGATCCTTTTTGGGTGTTTTAGGTATGCGATCAGCAAAGTGTCGCTCCTGCAGCCTTGCCACATCCTCCAGAACATATGAGGTGGAGGCTGCTGCTTCTTCAGTAACAGCAGTGAGGCTTTCAATTACAGACAACTGGAAGTCAAGGAAAGTCATGAGTCTTCCTGTTGTTGTCTGACGGTAAACAACATACGCATTATATGTTGCCATCTGAATCAGGTGGGTAAACAGTTTCTTGTACCAAGTGCGAGTTTTACGGCACGCATTGTATGGTTGAAGAACCTGGTCGTTCTTGTCCACTCCACCCATGTACTTATTGTAATCAAGTATACAGATGGGCTTGTGGACTTCGGCCATCTGACCCCAAACCGTGATGGGAGAAGTGCTCTCATCATGAATTGTAGTGAGCACGTATACATCACGTCTATCTAGGAACTTGACTGTGAGCAGTTCGTTAGAACGCAATGCAGTACTCTGTGATTTCTGGAGCTTCTTGCAAACAAGCTCCCGCGGGAATCCTTTGCGGTTACAACGAACTGTACCGCAGGCCACAGTGCCAGCTTTGTAGAGCTCACTGAACAGCTCTACTCCTGTATAGAAATTGTCCACATAAAGGTTATAACCTTTGTGAAGAAGTGGATGGACAAGTTCCCATACAATCTTACCTGTGACCCCTAACGTGGGAGGGCAACCTACAGGGTTTAGGGTAGAATCCTTCCCTGTATACACTCTCAGGCTGTACACATAGCCAGTAGAGCTCTCACACAGCATGTACAGCTTTATGCCATAGCGAGCTCTTTTGCTCGCAATGTACTGTCTGAAAAGCAGCCGTCCTTTGTACAGGATCAAGGACTCATCGACTGCTATATTCTTTCCAGGAGTATAGATCTCTGGAAACCTGGCAGACAAATGTTCCACGACAGGCCGAATTTTGAACAACCTGTCATGATCTGGATGGTCCCGGGGCAATGCAGCAGAATTGTCATTGAAATGCAGCATGCGCTGCAGTAGCAAAAAACGATCTCTGCTCATGTATGGTGCGAAGATGGGAGTTACCCAAACCGTGCGAGTCGTCCAGTAGGACTGCAAGGTGGGTTTCTGTACTAACCCCATTTTGAGGGTAAGGCCCAAAAATATCTTCAACTCCGCCAGCGAAGTGGGAGTCCACTGGCGTGCCCTAGAACGGGGCCCTAGAGTGCCTCCGCGCTCCCTCAGAAATTGGTCTGCACGCAAATTTGTTTGCTGCACAACTTTCTGAAGAAAGTCAACATCCAAAAACAGATAGATGTAGTCGACTGGCAAAAAGTTAGCTGTATCGACTTTACATCCAGCGTCACCAGTAAAAGGTGGAATTTGGGGCTGAACCAAACAGGGGGGCTGCCAAGAGAGCACTCGTTCTGTGCTTGCGGCAGCAAGCACGTGCTCTCTGGGTTCGGCTAACCCAATGTGGTCCCGCTGCCCAGAATGTGCTTGCGAAGGGACAGCACGGATGTCGTCATTGTCTCCTTCAGACTCACTGGAAGAGGTGTCGTCAGATGGGACTCCGCCGACTGAAAAATCACTCCCAGAATCTGCCCCATTGTCCTCTCCCTCAGATGCTGTCTCAGTGTCTGCTGTCTCAGTCTCTGAGCCTACATCAGAACTGTCCTCCATAACCCGAGCTAGGGCTTGATCAGCAGTCATCCAACGAGACGCCATCTCTGCAACTGGCTAAACTGTCCCTCTAAATTACTATCCTACGTAGAAGGCAGATAGTCACAAAATTGCTTGTTGGTATGTTTGTTGTGTACAACAGGAAATGTCGTCACCTTACCTTCGCTTCTTCTCCAATTCAGCAGATTCTCTGAAAACACTGAAAAAAACAAAAAAGAATGTATTACTTCACCTTACCACACACCCTGTGCAACAGTCATTTTTGGTGCTCTGCCTCCCATTACCTCTTCTTCTAATTCCCTCAGTACTATCCAGCAAAACTGCCACTACAGAAAAGACATGCATGCATGCATATTGTGTGTATATATATATATATATATATATATATATATATATATAATAATATATATATATTTATATGTTTAGAAACAAAGTGGTTGAAGGGTTGCTGGGCGGCACACTTCACTGCCGGTGCCCAGTGACAGGGAAGACCAATCTAGAAATTATCTAATGCCGAAAAATTTCACCGCACTCCATGAAGTACAAATAAACGTGTATTTTATTGCAGTCAATAACCACCAACGTGTTTCAACTCACCAAGGAGTCTTGATCACGGTCCTCGTGGAGTGCGGTGAAATTGTTCACCATTATAAAACAACACACACAAGAATAACAAGCATTTACAATGCAATGGGTCTCGCATCTGCTCGAGTTAGAGCTATTAGCGTTATAAACTCCTAACCCAACTTTTCTTGCCACATAAATTGATAATTTAAAGTTAAACTCTTTCACATAAGAGAGCCGATTCACAGCGCCATGGCCACCATGAGCATCATGTGAAGAGTTACACAAAAGGAAAAGAAGTTCGCTCGCAGTTAAACGTAACAGCAAAAGTGCAATTAGCCATGTACCAGGGGCGATGGCCAAGGCGGTAGCAAAACCTCCCCAAGGAAGGACAAAGGTAAATCATTTTCCAATGCCATCAAAGGAGTGGTAGTGATGGGCGTGAGGTGGGCGTTGTTAGAAGCCCAGATACACACCAACAAGTCAGAAAAGCAGCACATGGACGCTGCAATGCTTGTCCTGAAAAAAATATATATATCTATCTATATAGATATATATATATATCTATATAGATAGATATATATATATATCTATATAGATATATATATCTATATAGATATATATATGTGTATACATATATACACATATATATGAGACTCATGTCACAAATCTTTTTCTTTTTATACGTGTGCTTGCCCTCGGCAAAGCACACATGTATAAAAAAAAAAATGGCCCCATTGATGGTCACCCTAAGGGCTGACCACCAACAATTTGTTTTTTTTTGTTTTTTTTTACCCTGGGGGGGGCGATCGGCCTCCCCAGGCAAAACTACGTTTTTTTTTTTTCCCCTGGGGTCGGCCCGTGTTCCAAGGGCCGACCCCGCCATTTTTTTTTTCTTTTTTTTATTTCTTTTTTTTGTGGGGGGCGCGATCGCCCCCCAAAACAGTATAAATAATTAAAATATTGCCGGGGGGGGGGGTGGCCCTTTTACGAGGGGGCCGACCCCCCCAAAGAAGATCCCTGGTGCCTAGTGGCGTTTCCTGGCCGTGGATCGCAGCCGCGCTGCGATCCACGGCCAGGAAACGGTGCCAGGGAGGCATCGATGGAAAGGGGAGAGCCTCCCCTTTCCATCGATGCCTCCCTGGCATCTGGGGAGGCCGTTTTGGCCTTTTTTTCCCCACCGGAGAAGGAAAGAACGCTTACCTCCGTCTCTCCTTCTCCGGTGGGGAAAAAATGTGACGTCAGCGCGCCTCGCGGCGCGCTGACGTCATAAGGGGGCGGGAGGGGGGTGGGATGGAGACGCGGAAGCTCTTCCGCGTCTCCTACGGTGAAAAAAATAAATAAATAAATCCTCCGGTGCATTGCAC
The DNA here is from genome assembly GCF_031143425.1 of Pleurodeles waltl. NCBI lineage: Eukaryota > Metazoa > Chordata > Amphibia > Caudata > Salamandridae > Pleurodeles > Pleurodeles waltl. Next base: position 450,295,860 of record NC_090448.1, on the reverse strand, counting down.
CGGAGGATTTTTAACCCCCTCCCTGGTGTCGGCCACTGGTCGTGACCCGCACCAGGGAGGGAGTGTGGGCGTCGGCCAGTGGCCGACGCCCGCATTTAACGGGTTAACTCCATATTTATATTTTGATGCTAGGCTTGTCTAGCGTCAAAATATAGGAGTTAGCGCCGTTTTCTGGAAGCGCCAAACCGCAATGAGTTGCAAGGTAGGCGTTCCTATCCAAAAAATTACGCTAGTCCTCCAGCGCCAAATTTACCTCCCAATGAAAACATGACGCACACCAAGGAAACGGACCACAAAAATGATGCTATGTCAGATTGACGTCAAAAGTTAACACCTGGTCAGACCAGGTGTTAAAACAAGGCTCACGCAACACCACTGAAGGAAAACACACAGAAGGAGCATTTGCAACCTTCAGGACATATGGAAGTGGTACTGCTCCAGCTTGGCACACACCACAGATGTCAACGGAGACAGCAGGTCCCTCCACCGCCACTAGAGCAACCTCAAACGCCACGACAGCAGCCACAAAGGCAGTGCAGAAGGTGGGAGAGGATCTTCAGACAGCAGACAACCATCCTTGGGCTCAGGGAACAAGATGCCATCAGGATGTACTGACTGAACTGGGAGTCCATTGAACGCCTGCTGCACCACATTGAGCCACACACAACAGCAAAGGTGGAAACTCCTACAACTATTCCACCCAAGACAAAACTCCTCACTGTCCTTCATATTCTGGCGTCTGGATCTTTTCAGATAACAGGCGCACAAGTGGCTGGTATGTCCCAGTCATCCTTCTTTGTCTCCCTACCTAGGTTCCTGGATGCAATCAGACGCCTCACACCCCACCACATATGCTTCCCAAACACCTATCAACTGCAGAAGGAGAGCAAGCAAGGTTTATACCAAATTGCTGTGTTCCTGCATGTGCTTCGTGCAATGGACTGTACCCATGTCCAACTGGTGCCAACTGAAGCAACCGAACATCCGTATAGGAACCGCAAGCACACCCATTCGATCAATGTTCAGGCCATTGTGGACCAACGTGGGCTCTTCACTAACATCTTAGCAAAATATCCCGGCAGCGCTGATGATGCCTGCATATTCTGCCATTCCACTATCAACGAGTGGTTCCAGGATGGGCAATATTGCAATGGGCTACTCGTAGGTAAGCCACCATACCAATCCTTACACACACAACACACCAACCACGTAGTACAAACACCCACACTAAATACACATGGGCAGGTGTATAGGCAACAATACACATGCAACATACCACACTACACCACAATCATTGCATATCACAAACACGTACACCCACATGTACATAACACAGGCACAACCTGACTGGCACACCACGAGAGGACAGGTGGAGCTGTGTCCCCTTTGCATACAGAAGCTGCTTACAAACCACTACAAGTGGCCACTTGTTGACAGCTAAATGCAGATCCCACACACATTGAACCAAACAAAGAATAGCTCAGCTATGTCAATGACATAGGCCATGGCCATGTAATGAAAGTCACACATAGGCACTGCCCCACGTAAATCATGGTGTGCAAGCCTCTGTCAGCACTTATATCAAAGGCCACCCAAGTGGTGCCATTACCAACTACATATCATCTACACATACCTGACATACCTGTAGTTTGCACAAACACCTGTCTGCTGCATTGTGTTGCACACAGAAATACAAATTAACCCCCCATGAAAGACCATGTGGCAGAATCATGAAAAATGGTGCAGCACCTACTCCAGTGCCACCTCACATGCGCCCCTTTGCTCCCCCTAACACCACCATGTCTGTTTCATATACTAGAAACTGTTCACCATGGTGCAGAGTTTGTGCAAAACTGTAAAGATCATGGATGCCATAGTGGGACTCGGTAGGAGTATAGAGGACATACCTGACCTTTCATGCACCGTACATAGGGACCCAAGTGAAAAATAGGTGTGCCCCCTCCCAAAGCCTACACTGTGCATGTGTTGAAAGTGTCTGTGATAAATCATATATTGGAAGCTAGGAGATTCTACTGCACCAAATTAGATCATCCTACAAATGTGAGATTCACACCCTCATACACTTGATGGTTTGCACAACCATCATCTGCCACAAAGGGTCACTAAGTGTCACACTGCATGCGTAGTGCCACATGGTAACATGGAGGGCATAGTTTGGCTTTGTAGAGCAACCATGGTATTTCTACACTGTGGAGCAAGGAGGTGGTAGGTTTCATCCAACAATAGGACACTGCCTCAAATATGGACTACCAACACATCTTTGCAATTGTTTAACCATCCGTGTGGAATTAATATGACGATTCCCAGGTCCCTGAGCCACAACCCAAGATTGTGATGTCCATCAACACAGACCTATGAAACCATTTCACAAAAACAGCAACATACACTATACCACAAGCAAGTCTGAGTCACCACTCCACCTGCAACTAACAACTGCCATGGTATATTCCAAACCACTATCAAGCTCTATCAATACATCTTCTCTCATTCCTTTGTAGCCGACCAAGGTTATGGCATATAGCCATGGGTCATGATTCTATTTGGCAATCCCACAACGGTGGAAGAGGGTGCATATGACAAAGGGCACAGAAGAACACAAAGGTTCAGGTTCCTGGCCCCCTGGCCCTGACAGGAAGAAGCCTCTTGTATGCTCCACCACTGGTATGTAAAATCATACTGGCATGTGCAATCCTCCATAGTAAACGTATAAGAACAAATGTTCCCTGGGATGAACAGATTGACATCCCCAAAGAGTAGAAGGATAATAATCGTGCAGCTAATTTGGAGGGGGAACAACAGAACGCCGCTGTAGGAGTTTGCAGGAGACTCCATATAATACAGAACTTTTTAACATAGTGGCTGGACTATCATCATCACATTGTAAATAGCACAAATACAATACTTTGCACCTGAATCTCCTTGGTGTACTCATTCCCCACTCCATATACCATTGGAATGCAAATCAAACCTCAGGGAGTAGGTAAGAAACACAATAGTTACAAGTATTGTAGCAACATCATTTGTGATGTAAGAGGGTCTACTGCCTCAATTTCCCATATCAGTGACAAGTAACTCACGGGCATGTGACTCCTGAAGGCCTAGATCTATGCACCACAACATATATTGTGCTGTCAAGTGGGCAAGGTGGTAATTCTTAACACTTTCCCTACATCATCACCAAGCCTACCTGGATGTCTGCAAAGGGGGCACACATAAGGTAGGGGCTGTGATCAAATGCTGATTAAGTAATGTAGGGACTGAACATTGTCACAACTCAGGGTAATTGCTGCTTTGCCTGCACGGTGCATGTGTGACAAGGGGGGGGGGGGCATTGGTAACTATGGACCTTCAGTAACTGTACAGGGATTGTGACCAATGTTAGAGACAGAGCCTGCGCTGTGTATCCATGGATCCAAGGATTGTGTCCTGGCACTGCCATTGGGCGCAACCCTAGCACATGGTGGATTGTACCTCACTTATGGCACACACACATTGGCTGTGGAGTGTGCTATGGGCTGCCAGACAAATGACGCAGCTATGGGTGCTGAATCACTTTCCAAACATATGACCCATTGTTAGGATCTAAGAATTAAATGGGACAATGCACCACCAAATAATTGTCTGGGTGGAATGTAGGCAGAGTATGTTACACTCCCTATGTACATAAGATGCACACTTTTCACACAACTGTACTGTATTGACAAATGCCTACAACAATTCCAGATAAACACATGAAGACTGATGTACGGGTGTATGTCCTAGGTAGCAAAGGGTTTGCTAGTTGGCATGTTTCAGCATGGTTACCTAGAATGCTCTCTATAACAACAGCACATAGCAATATACACCACTCATTGTTACTCACATGCCAGAACAGGAGCAAGATAGCAACTGTTACAAATTATCCCATACAGGTTTTGGGCTCCAACATGGCAATCAGGTGTAGGATGTGCAACTATATCCAGCAATGTCCAAATATATCAAAACGCCATTCAAATGAATTGGAGTGGAAGTAGCCATATATATGTTGCATTTGGCTAATAGAAAAAGCAGCACTGAGATGATTTCACACATTAACATCATTCTGCATGGTAATAGTAACCTAGGAATAAATGCATACCCATGTTCAACGGAGGATATGGATGGACAGCTGAGGGATACCCACAGATACTTGCAAATACAACATGGGAGGTCACTTGGAGACAACACATGTGCTGTGGCAGGTGTAATGTCATGTGCGTGTGGCACTCATTACATCTCACAAATACCAGCAATGAGACGGTAACTATCATGTAGCAAGTAGTAGATGTGTATGTCTACAATGTACCCATGTCACATGTTGCATCCTGTCCATGTATGACCAGACGATGTTGCTACAGAAGATGTGTACAAAGTGCAAGCAGCCTAAAGAATGAGAGCATTGTAGGAGAGAATATATACCTTACAAGTAATGTGGTGAAATGTGGAGAAGGAACACACATAGACCAATACTAACTGTACAACACATCAATGTCTACATGGGAACATCCAACATATGTACAGAGAGTGCGGTCTGGGCAGTACATCACCTAGTCATGTTTGCCAAAACCATAACCGGTAGTTGTCCACAGCATGCCAACATGACAGGAGGCAGTGACAGATAACACCATCTGTCCTCTGGCATGTTCCCAAAATAGAAGTCACAACAGAGATGCAACCCCTAACCAAGCTGCCCATGGAAATTACTAAAGACATCAAATGATGAGACATGTCCACCATGTGCAAGAACCCAGCCCTCTGTACATGGGGAGAAGGCTGACATCAAGTAGTACAGAGAAAAATGTGATATCTCAGTCTGTTTGATCACAAGTGTACATATGTCTGTCTGCAGGGGAGTGTGCATTGCTCTGCTGATTAGCATCATGAAGAGGCTAGATCACTGCTAAAAATACCCTAATACCACTACTCTGGCTACATAAACTTATGGCATTGTCAGAGGCCTGATGCATATGCACAGTGGCCTGAGTAATCTGGAGCTCCGTAAACCTGCCCCTTTACATGCAACCATGGGTTTGTATTGCCTTACAAACTCCCACAATAGTGATGAAGAGTAGGCTGCCATCTATGCCAGACTGCAATACTGCTACACAGTGGTATGTCATTGTATGTGACAGTCATAACAAACATGATGTGGATGAATGTGAGTGCCTACTTGGTGGCATGCACACATATCCCACACATCTCAGCACACATGTACCACCTAAATGGCTCAGGCATGGTAATGTGTAAAGGATTCTGAACAGAAGGCAACTTATGACATATATAAGGGCATATGTATCACAAGATCACTGACTGAAATAAATGACCTTCACATGTGTTACAACATACAGAAGCATAGGTAGCACTGAGAAGCATAGGTGGCACTTATATAACTACATAGGAATTTATCAAAGTCCAACATGTGTCCATACAGGAAGATTGATATGTGAGGTTTCACATCCCATGAACACACCACTGTGGTCATATGCAACTGAAATGACACTACACATGTCTTTACACACACACAACATATAGCAACCTTCAGTGACACATGTGTTCATACCCTCTCCTGAAACTAAGATGCATGGGGAATTATATGTCACACGTGAAGCAGAGCATCATGAAGGCAAAACCAACAACATACCACAGAGTGGACACACGTGCACACACAAATTGCTTGGGGTAACTTGATGTCAACCCAGCCCTAGTCCACTGCATCCTCTGAGTACAACTTGTCATGGCTGTCACATGCCTTACCATGTTTTGGACATAGGCCATCATATATTTTGTGTTGTTGGTATGTGTACATTTGTATATCAGACATAACAATGTAGTAATCCTACAAATAAGTGTTTAAACACATATGTACACTCATAGTACACATGTGCTAACATGCATGTGGACACAGTGTAGCTACACATGCATATGTGCACAAGGTATAAGTAATTGAATGCAGAAGACACATAAACAAACCTAAAGGTTCAACATACCAATGTCACCGTAAAGATATGACTGGATAGTTACACACATGTAGCCATACCATAATCACAACATTGTTGCATAGCCCATGTGACATGATAAGTGAATCTGGGTTCACTTAAGACCTACATTGCAAAATTCCACCCATTTCCATCATGCCTAAAAAATTAATGATGTAAACAGCTCAAATCTATACTCTGCAATTCCAGAAAAATGACACCTGGCCCCTGAGCGTCTATCACATGTCCACAGGCCTTTTCACACATATTGAGGAAAAATCGATGCATGACCGCTATGCATCAAAAATATGGATGCAAATGCCTACACCTCATACTTTTCTCCTCAGCTAAAAGAGGCCTGGACCCTGAGCGTCAATCGCACGTCCACAGGCCTTTACACGCACACTGGGAAAAAAAACGACACATGACCGTCATGTGTCAAAAATGTAGATGTATACGCCTATACCATACTTTTCTCTTCAGCAAAAAGACTCCTAGCCCCTGAGCATCTACCGCACGTCCACAGGCTTTTACAGGCCTTTTCACGCACAATTGGAAAAAGTCAACGCATGACCCTTGTGCGTTAAAAAAAACAACACATGACTGGAAAAGTGACACACAGGCCCAGGAAGTGATGAACCAGGTCATTCTTTCTGCATACATGGTACAGTGAGTCCACTTTCACTTCACAGTCTTATTGGCTGTACCTGTGTGAGGGAGTGTGGAGCTTGTGCCTGTTGGTGATTTGGAGTATTTGAAGTGCTTTTGTGCTGTGTCCTGTAGCTGTAGCGTATTTTTTGTCTTTTAATCTGTGTTTTGTATTGTAATTGTTCTCTATCTATCACTGTATTGTGAGGTGTTTGTATGGGGTAGAATAGCTTGTTGGGTATTTAGGGTAGCTGGAGTACTGTTAGGGCATTTTTTTTCTGCCAACTGCATTTGCAGTGCATGATGTTGGGGAAAGGAAGGATGACCAAGATGTCAGCCGATGAGCTGGGGGGCTTCATTTGGCTGGTAAAACATCACCTCCCCATGATGCTGGTACTGGGTGGCTGTGTAATTTAGGGCTACCCCACAGAGGCCAGGAAGCTGCAGTGGGGCAAGGTGCTCCACCACCTGACTAGAGTTTTTGGCACCGAATGGAATGACCCCCAACTGAAACACCGTTGGCTTGACCTTATCACAAGGAAGCACGATGTGCTGGATCATCTGGACATAGAGATTGGTGGAGCAGTTGGTAAGTATCCCATATCCATACCAAGTCCATTATTTGCTTGTGCATGACAGGTGCCGATACGGTTGAGTGCAGCATATCATGTTTAAGGATCTGGACATGTTGTATGCTGCTTGTATGAAGAGCCCCAGCCCCACCTAAGGGCTGCCATTCTAATATACAATAATGAAGCTGAGGCAGGGCAGATGTGCCATCTTCCCTCCACAACCATTACAAAGTGTTGTGATGCATGCATAGGGCAACTCTGTTTTGAGCAGCACTATGTGAGGCGGGTGCCATGCATCATGTATGGGAAGGAGGCCCAACACCTGTTTGGGGGGAAAATGTATAAGCCTCTGGGAAAAATGAGAAATACCTAAATCACATTTTTCATGCACTTTGAATGGGTGCTGAGAGCAGGTGTTATATGGGGGCATATAAATGTATCTCATGAGCCCCTGTGTACTCAGCAGAAATCGTGATGATCTGTTTTGTTGCAACTCCTGCCGAGTACATCATTTTCCTCCACATAAATAGATGCAGTTGGACACTACCTGCATCATGCTGTGCCTTAGTTCTCATTAGGCACATACATAGAGGGGGTAAGGAGTGCACTGAGGGCCACAAGGACTGTAGTGATGCACTTGGTGCTGCACCACTTTTGTTCATTCTGCCCCTTTGTGTCATTGGCTAAGGCCATGTAAGGGAGCCTGATTATGCACTGGTTCCAGACTATTAGCACTTTCCTCTTCCTGTACATTGTGTATCACATACACCCTAAACTATGGCCCTCTTTTTGACCCTAGCGGTCTTTTGACTGCCAGGGTTAATGTGGTGGTACCACCGCCAACAGGCTAGCGGTATATACCGCCACATTATGAGTGTGGCTGGTTGGCTGCTGCCAACCCGCCACATTTCCACTCATACCGCATCTCCGACCCGGCGGTCCACACAAGACCGACGGTGGTATAGTGAGCTGTTCTGCCACCATGGTTTCCGCAGCAGTAGCACCGCCATGAAAACCATGGCGGTAGGGCTACCAATGACAGGGAATTCCTTCCCTGTCACCGGTAGACGGCTCCCCCACCCCCAGCAATAACCTGATCCTCCCATCCCCTGCTCCCCAACCCCTAAAGTCACAGTACCCCTCATCCCCTAAAGGCACAGCGCACCACAACCCCCACACCTCTCCCCGCATACTTGCACATACACACCAACAAGTACCACGCAAACACCCATTCACCTCCACTTCCATACACGCATTCACTCACACTCATCTGTACATGCATTCACTCACACATACTCATACGCATTCCCTTACACATACTCGCATGCATTCAGAGACACATCCACACTAACATGCTCACATGCATACACACTGACATGCAGACACTCACTCACTGAAACATTCATACACGCATTCACTCACATGAATACCCCACAACACTCACAGATGCAGTCACACACACACGCACACACACATTCATACACACACACAGACACCACACGCTCACACACAACACCCCCCACCCTCCCACTCCCGTCCCCTGTCAGACAACTGACTTACCTGGTCTGGCGAGGTGGTCGTCCGGCAGGGAACGGGAAGGGGCTCTGCTTCTGCTGGAAGTACCCCACCAGCAGGACACCGCCAGGCAGTATTAATGGTTTTAATATGGCTGGCGGTGTCATTCTGGCGGGTGGTGCAGGTGGTAGCACTGCCCAGGTGCCTCTGACCTCCAGCATAGCTACTGTCGGATTTCCTCCCAAAGTGTGGCAGAAATCCGGCATTATCCATGATATGGCGGTCGGGAGACCACCAGCACTGATGGGCTCCTGGTGCCTATGACTTTGGCGGTCTCGCTTTGATGGCACACACATGTTAGTAACTACAAACAAAGATGTATCAAAGCATTCCTCAACACTTTGGAATACTCGCCCAACCCCTGGGCAGTTATTTGTTATTTTGCGGTGACAATGAGATGGATGTCTTCAACATCTGGGGCAGGCTCAAATGCTATGGGTGCCACAATGGAATGGCCATTGCAACAACCACTGCATGCCCATCAGATGCACTATACAGTGTCATGCAGTCCCATATGGTCATGGAGGTGTAAACTAACTAACACCTGCATGACAATGCCATGTAAATATTGTGCAGTGAAAATCACCACAGTAGTGTCTGGGAAAGTGATGGTTTGTAGGTGCCTGGGTCTCCATTATCTGAGACTATGGTGGTCATTACAACCCTGGCGGACGGTGTTAAAGCAGCGGTAAGACCGCCAACAGGCCGGCGGTAAAAAAATTGCAATTACGACTGTGGCGGAAACCGCCAACAAAGACAGCCACTTTAACACTTCGACCGCCACGGCGGTACAAACAAACAGCACGCCGGTCACCGCCAACAGACAGGCGGGAGACAATGTACCGCCCACACTATTATGACAGGCCAATCCGCCACCTTTTCCAGGGCGGATTCACCGCGGATAAAAACATGGCGGAAAAAGGAATTTCGAAGGGAAAACGCTCACCTCTACACACTCCACGAGGAACGAGGACACCATGGAACCGGAACTCCAAATTCTACCTGCAATAGTCTTCCTGCTCCTCTACCAGGAGCACGAACGCGGGCGGAAAAGACCACGGTGAGTACAGCACCTACGACACAGGGGACGGGGGAGGCAAAAAACAGGGACACACACACGCAACACCCCCACCCTCACCCACCACAACACACACACTAATACATATCAATACATCACAGTTACACCCCCCCCGAAGAATGCAAAGACCAAAGGAAATGAGTGTAACCATCGGACTATATTAACAAGTAGGCAGAAATATATATATACACCATGTAAAAAATAAATACCAGGCATAGTAGTACAGGTACTGCACAAAGAAAGTCCGTGGAACACTAGGACCACACGGGATGGGTGAGGCCTACACAAGATCCCCGACCTTGACGGAGAGAACACTGCAGGGGCATCAGACAGCAAGAAAACAGGCACCTCAGGGGGAGGGAAAGGGGGGCACCTCAGCCGCTTGAGTGCACGACGCCAAATCCACGAGGGGGCCACATGCCCACTGTTAAATCCTGGGGAGTGCAAAGCCACAGTCTCTCAAGTCTCTACAGTGGGTGGGTTGCCCACTGTTCAATCCTGGGGAGTGCAAAGCCACAGTCTCTCAAGTCTCTACAGTGGGTGGGTTGCCCACTGTTCAATCCTGGGGAGTGCAATGCCACAGTCTCTCAAGTCTCACAAGTGGGTGGCTTGCCCACTGTTCAATCCTGGAGAGTGCAAAGCCACAGTCTCTCAAGTCTCTACAGTGGGTGGGTTGCCCACTTTTCAATCCTGGGGAGTGCAAAGCCACAGTCTCTCAAGTGGATGACAGACTCCATTGGTTCTGGAGGGGGACTGGTGCCCAGAGTGCTTCATCCTGTGAAGGAAAGAGGTAGTGGATGGATCTATCCACTGGTTCTGGAGGGGGACTGGTGCCCAGGGTGCTTCATCCTGTTAAGGATAGAGGTAGTGGATGACAGTCTCCACTGGTTCTGGAGGGGGACTGGTGCCCAGAGTGCTTCATCCTGTGAAGGACAGAGGTTGTGGATGGATCTCTCCACTGGTTCTGGAGGGGGAATGGTGCCCAGAGTGCTTCATCCTGTTAAGGACAGAGGTAGTGGATGACAGTCTCCACTGGAGGGGGACTGGCGCCCAGAGTGCTTCATCCTGTGAAGGACAGAGGTAGTGGATGGATCTCTCCACTGATTGTGGAGGGGGACTGGTGCCCAGAGTGCTTCATCCTGTTAAGGACAGAGGTAGTGGATGACACAGCTGACTTCACTGGGAGCGGCTTTGGTGGCTGGAGTCTTCCCCCTCTCCTGCCAGGCACTGGCCAACTTCTGATGCTTCACAGGTGGGGGACTGTCTGTGATGTGGCTCCGTGCCAAACTGGCTGTCCTGGTGGCCGGTGCACTCCACATACCGGTGACTACAGGCACCACTGGTCCCGGAGATGTTGTAGCTGAGGTGCAACTTCGGGACCTATGAGATGGTCGGGGTGGGGGAGGTGTGGGAAAAAGGTCAAGGGTGGACAGGAAAGGTTATTTGGACACACTGGGACGGGTAGCTGGAGGGGGTTTGGGAGTGGAGGAAGAGGTGGTGGTAGTAGGAGGTGTTCGTTTGGTGACTTTGGTTGAAGGTGCATGCGCTGGAGGCTGTCGTGAGGTGGATGGCTGTTGAGTGGGTGTGTGCCTGCGTTTGTGTATCTTGAGAGGGGGCGTCACAGACACACTGGGAGAGGACACAGGGGACGTGCGAATGGTAGTGGGGGTGGTGACTGCACGTGAGAGGGGTGTGCTGGTGGGTGTGCTGGTGAGGGACGTAGTGGCTGTAGAGGTAGTGCATGCAGGTGTGAGTGTACACAAGACTGGGTGGGAGGAGGGAGATGACGAGGAGGGGGACACAGTGGAGGCAGTAGATGTTGGTGTGTCTGCATGTGTGTGTTACTTGCGTGAGTGCCTGTGGGATGTGTGTTGCTTATGTTTGCCTGAGCTTCCCTTGTGTGTTGAGGTGTATTCAGGCTGGTCTGATGGTGTGCTTGGGATAGGCAGAGGTACAGGGGATTAGGTCTGGGTGGAGGAAGTTGGAAGGGGGAGGCTAAAGACGGGGACAATGGCTGCCATTAGTGCTGAGGCCAGAGTCTGAAAAGCTTGGTGAAGGGCCGCCTGACCAGAATGAATGCACTCCAGGAATGCATTTGTTTGTTGCAACTGCCTTTCTACACCCTGGATGGCATTCAAAATGGTAGACTGCCCAAAAATGAGGGACCTGAGGAGGTCAATGGCCTCCTCACTGAGGGCAGCAGGGGTGACTGGGGCAGGGCCTGAAGTGCCTGGGGCGAAGGTGATACCCACCCTCCTGGGTGAGTGGGCACGGGGCTAAGGCTGAGGGGCTGCTGGGAGGGTGGTGCAGATGGGGGGGTGGTGGCTGTACCTGTAGATATGGGGGGCACAGATGTTGTCGCCACCACAAGGGAGCTCCCATCAGAGGACGAGTCTGTGTCGCTGGTGTCAGCTCCTGTCCCCGCCGTGGAACTCCCCTCGCCCTCCGTCACACTGGTGAATTCCGAGTCCGTAGTCTCGCCCTCCAGGGCCATGTGGGATGCAGCTCCCTCGTGCTCCGGTGCCACTGCTCCTCCACCCGATGATGCTAATGCACACAAGAACAGGGAGACCACAAAAAGGGGGGGGAACGACAGAAGAAAGACATGTTGAGTGCATGGATTACTGCTACCGTTGGTGGACACGACAGACACAGAAGCCCCCTGCACTACGCCGCACTGTTGGACTCCACTGATCAATTCCTGGGAAATGGCCTACAAGGCTATGGACAACATCTGCACACATAGATGACACAGGGGCATGAATAGCTGTACTTGGCACTCTACAGAGGTGGGGTGGGGTGCCACTTGGCCTGCCTTACGGAGGGGCCTTGCCTACGGAACTCACCCTGGCCTAGGGAGACCCACAGCCTTCCTCCCCCACCCAGACACTTCCACTGCGCGCAAAGTCAGAAGAATGAGAGTGTACCCACCCCCTTGTGTCTGCTGTGATGCCCTCAAGCGCCCATCCAACTCCGGGTAGGCCACCGCCAGGATCCTGAACATCAGGGGGGTCATGGTGCGACAGGCACCCCTCCCACGTTGGGAGGCCATCCCCAGCTGAGCCTCCGTCGTCTTCTTGCTCCAGCGGCGAATGTCCTCCCATCTTTTCCGGCAGTGGATGCTCCATCTGTGGTAGACCCCCAGGGTTCGGACGTCCTTGGCAATGGCACGCCAAATATCTTTCTTCTGGTGGGCGCTGACCTACATGAAATGTACAGCGGAAAAAGAGAAGTCATTACCAACTGCACCGTCAAAGTGATTGGCCCCCATCCCTACCCTTGCCATGTGGCACATGCATTCACCGTCTTTCATGTACGCAGCACTCTGCCCCCTTCCTTCTTACATCCAGCCCTCTCCACACAGGCATAGCCCATACAACATGCTCCCTGTGTACTTACCTGTTTGTCTGGAGGACCGTAGAGTAGGTTGTACTGGGGGAGGACCCCGTCCATGAGCTTCTCCAACTCCTCCGATGTGAAGGCAGGGGCCCTTTCCCCAAACACACGAGCCATTGTCTCTTCCAGACCGAGGTCAAAGCAGCACTTGCAGTGTGGGTCCTCTCCAGAACAGATAGAAAATGGCGGTCACGTCCGCGGATGTGCATACCGTCACTGCCGGCGTACATCGTCATTGGCTCCTGGGACCCATATGGTCCAATGTTAACCAATGCAGCATTGCGCCGCGGTCTTTGACCGCCTACTGCGACGGTGTACAACGCCAGCGCAGTTACCTCACATTCCATTGTCCCACTTTAGAGGACAGGCAGCTGCCATTTCAGAGGCCCACATGGCTTTATTTTCAACTGCGTCACACATACCTAGGCCTAGTCTCAACACACATACAGGCCACCTTTTGTGTGTGGATGGTGTTCTGTGTAAACTGTGGGTACGTACTAATGAGTTGGTTGACTCTGAGCTCGCTGTTGTCCTTCATAGGCACCGTCCGCTGGTACATGTGAGGAGATGGCGACATCCTCCGCTGTACCGACCGTTGGTGGACCAGTCGACAATGGAGGAGCGACATTTGATAATCACCTACAGGCTTGACCGTGCCACAATCCAGGAACTGTGTTCCCAGTTGGAGCCAGACCTGATGTCAACAATCCGCCATCCCACAGGAATCCCCCCTCAAGTGCAGGTGCTGTCAATGCTCCATTTCCTTGCAAGTGGCTCTTTTCAAACAACTGTGGCCTTGGCATCAGGGATGTCCCAGCCTATGTTTGCCAACGTATTGTCCAGAGTGTTGTCTGCCCTTCTGAAACACATGCGGAGCTACATCGTTTTCCCTCCAGTGGAGGATTTGCCTACAGTGAAAAGTGATTTCTATGCCCAGGGACATATCCCCAACATCATGGGTGCCACTGATGGGACCCATGTGGCTTTGGTCCCCCCCCCACAGGAGTGAACAGGTGTACAGAAACCGGAAGAGTTATCATTCTATGAATGTACAGATGGTATGTTTGGCAGACCAGTACATCTCCCATGTGAATGCCATGTTCCCTGGCTCAGTGCATGACGCCTACATCCGGCGGAATAGCAGCATCTCTTATGTGATGGGTCATCTCCAGAGGCACCGTGTGTGGCTATTAGGTGAGCACCTGGAAGCAAGTCATTGGGAATGGTTGTCTGGGTCTGGGGTTATCCCTACAGGTTAGTGTGTGTCTAACAGTTGTCCCTCGCCATTTGCAGGTGACTCTGGTTACACCAACCTGTCATGGCTACTGACCCCAGTGAGGAATCCCAGGACCAGGGCAGAGGAACGCTACAATGAGGCCCATGGGCGAACTAGGAGGGTGATCGAGCAGACCTTCGGCCTCCTGAAGGCCAGGTTCAGGTGCCTCCATATGACAGGTGGATCCCTATTCTACTCACCAAAGAAGGTGTGCCAGATCATCGTGGCCTGCTGTATGCTTCACAACTTGGCTTTGCGATGCCAGGTGCCATTTCTGCAGGAGGATGGTCCATATGGCGGTGTTGTGGCAGCTGTGGAGCCTGTGGACAGTGATGAGGAGGAAGCAGAGGAAGAATACATGCACAACTGGGACTCAGTGATCCTGCAATATTTCCAGTGAGACACAGGTAGGAATCCAAACCTGCCTACTACATGTACTTTGACACTACTACCTGTCTCCTGTCTGTCGTTTTCACCCAGTGTATGGTCACTGAGTTGTCACTTTCCCTTACGAGTTCACAGATGTGGGTCCCACTGTGTGACATCTGCTTAGATTCCTCATGGACTAGAGCTCTGTGACATAGGTATGTTGACATTACTATTTAAAAAACATTTTAGCACTGTAATTGCTAATACACTATTTCGAAATCACAGACAGACTCCAGATCGTTTTGTGCTTTAGGTGTGTTTATTTAAATGCTCAATATTGGAGGGGGTAGTGAAATGGTGAGGGGTGATGGCGGAGGAGTGTCCATGGCAGAGTCCAGTCTATTAGTCTCACAGGTGCATTGCCTATATGGGCATAGGAAGTGGAGCTGGGGCAGTTTAATTATGGACAGGGGACAAAGTGGGACAGTAGGATGACAATCAGGGTGGTCTCATTTCTTGGCGGGGTCTTGGCATCGTGCTCTTTCTTTGTGCTGGATCTCAGGGACCGTTTGCGGGGTGGTTCTCCGTCTGCAGGGGGTGGGGTGCTGGTGCGGTGGTCCTGTAGCGGGGCGTCCTGTCCACTACCGCCGGCGGAGGTGGTGGGCAGTTCATCATCCATGCTAGTGTCAGGGGCCCCTTGTAGTGCCACAGTGTCCCTCCTGGTGTTGAGTAGTTCCTTCAGCACCCCTACGATGGTGCCCAGGGTGGAGCTGATGGTTCTGAGTTCCTCCCTGAAGCCCATATACTGTTCCTCCTGCATGCGCTGGGTCTCCTGAAACTTGGCCAGTACTGTTGCCATCGTCTCCTGGGAGTGGTGGTAGGCTCCCATGATGGAGGAGAGGGCCTCGTGGAGAGTGGGTTCCCTGGGCCTGTCCGCCACCTGTCGCACAGCAGCCCTCCCAGTTCCCCTGTGTTCCTGGGCCTCCGTCCCCTGGACCGTGGGCCCACTACCACTGCCCCCAGGTCCCTGTTGTTGTTGGGGTGGTGGGTTAGCCTGGGTTCCCTGTAGTGGTGGACACACTGCTGATTGACTTGTCCTGGGGACGGAGGTATTGGCCCGCTGGGTGGGTGCTGTGCTGGTGTTTCCAGAGGGGGGAAGGTCTGTGGTGGCCTGTGCCTGTGTGAGGGGAACCGACTGTCCAGAGGTCCCCGATGGTCCGGGCTGGTCATCTAGATCCAGTTGGACAGAGGAGCTGTCATCACTGTGGGCCTCTTCTGTTGGTGGTGTGGACATGTATGGACCCTCCTGTCCGGTGACGTTGGGTAGGGGTCCTGCAGGGGTATAAAAGGATGTTTATTAAATCTGTGTGTTGCATGGTGTGCAATGGGTGTGTGACCGTGTACCCCAGTGCTAGCATCCCTGTGTGGGAGCTTGTGTGGTGATGGTTTAGGGGGGTGCATGGGTATGTGCAGTGGGCATGCTTTGGTGATGGGTGTCCATGCTTTGTTGGTGCATGCAGGGCCTGGTGTTGGGATGTGTGGTTTGTGATGTTGGGACATATGTGAGGAGTTGGGGTGCTGAGGGTCAGGGTGAGGGTGGGGGTATGTGATAGCATACAGGTAGGGTAGAGGATGTAATAGTAAAGCTTTGACTTACCAGAGTCCATTCCTCCACCTACTCCTGCGAGGCCCTCAGGATGCAGAATCGCCAAGACCTGCTCCTCCCATGTTGTTAGTTGTGGGGGAGAAGGTGGGGGTCTGTTGCCAGTCTGCTGAACCACCAGGTGGTGTCTTGAGACAACGGAACGCACCTTCCCCCGTAGGTCGTTCCACTTCTTCCTGATGTCCTCCCGATTTCTTGGGTGCTGTCCCACTGTGTTGACCCTGTCCACTATTCTCCACCATAGCTCCATCTTCCTAGCTATGGAGGTGTGCTGCACCTGTGATCCGAATAGCTGTGGCTCTACCCGGACGATTTCCTCCACCATGACTCTGAGCTCCTCCTCCGAGAACCTGGGGTGTCTTTGACGTGCCATGGGGTGGTGTGGGTGATGTGTGGGGTGGAGTGTGTGGTGATAAGTGTGGTGATATGTAGTGGTGTGTTGTGTGAGGTGCGTGGAAGTTGTGTGGGTGATGGTGTTGTGTGCCTGTGGATGCTGTTGTTCTTGCTGGTGGTGTCTCTCTCTGGCCTTCTTTCGAAATTTATTGTCGTGGGGGTTTGTGGGTGATGTGGGTGTGTGTTTTATATTGTAATGGGTGTGTGGGAATGGTGTGTGTATGTGTATCAGGTGTGTGTATTTTGAATTGTCCAATGTGGCTCTGTTTTGTAAGAGTGTGTGTATTTTGAGCACGGCGGTGTGTACCGCCAATGGAATATCGCGGATGAAAGACCGCCACGTGGATTCGTGTGTCGTGATAGTGTGGGCGTATTTCTGTTGGCGTGACGGTGGAGGTTTTGTTTTCGCCAGTTTATCACTGACATTTGGTGTGGCGGACTTGTGTGGGTGTCTGACTTTTGGCAGATTCCGAGATGTGGGTCATAATAGCTGTGGTGGATTTCCACGGCCGTGGCGGTGTGTTGGCGGTCTTCTGCACGGCGGTAAGCGGCTTTTACCGCCAATGTTGTAATTACCACCTATGTGTGATTGACTCATCATAGATGTTTGTCAGTTGCTGTGATCTACCACTAGGTTGACTTGCTCACTCAGCCTAACAAGTCAATAGTAAACAATGTCATCCATTAACTGATATATACAAATATCACTAAGCAATGTTTTCCATTCATGTCTTGCAAGTGGACCTCCGACCTACACTGTTGGTGAGGTCGCCAGATTCGAAGACCCTGATGCAGCCAGTAAGTGTCATCTTGTGTGTCATGTGTGCCAATCCAGGGTTTTGTGTGAGTCAGTTTGATGTGTGGAATGCTATGAATAATGGTTTTGCCTGACCACTGATATGATATCATTGGAGTTAGGATGGTGACATCTCACCTGTTGGAATGTTGAGCATTGAGAATGGCTTGGTTGCAGCACAAGGGGCAACGTGTGCTGGCATGGAATTGTGGGTATTAGGAAATGGAATGCCTGACCACATATTTATTGTTGTCTATCATGATAGGTGTCACAGCAGCTATTTATGTAAATAGCACACCTGCTCACAACAACTTTGTCACAGCACTAATGACAGCACTGTGTGTCACACATAGCTTAAACTTACTAACAAGATGGTACAGACATAGGTTATATATAGAGGCCTCTAGGGGGCTTATGTAGGAGACTCTTGCACCACAGGTGCCCCAGTACCCTTCAGATATATACTGAGGCTGTAGTACTGCAAGAACCCATATTGTGCTGGACAACAATCAGTAGTGCACACAATAAGAAGACAACTCAGCTTCAGATGGTTGCGGAAAAAGTCTATGAATTTCCCCAAGCTAGATCTCAGCAAAATTCCCAACATGGTCCTGCCACCATGATATTTGTGAGTGATGTAGGTCATATCACATGTGCATATGATGTGAATGTTGAGTGCGTAACTGGTATATGATGATGTCTGACATGCATGTGCACATGATGTTCAGTATATATGAATACTGCTGCAGCACCAAGTGCAGTGCCAACTCACAAACGGGCCTAAGAGCACACATACAGCCACTACAGTATGTGTGTGCCGTTTTACACATGTAGAACAACATAGCACAGTGTAGGGGGCATTAGTTCTTTAATGTGTAGACAACTTTATTGTGCAGGTGAGGCTTTTCACAAACTTTCTGGGGAAATTGCGTTATTTGTACATGTGGGCACATCATGAGCAATGGTGTGGGCCCCTTTTGACTGATGCTCAGGCCATGTCTTAAACAAGGATGATTGAATGAAAATTTACCAGAACTTTGAATAGCCGGTGGGAAGTTTCCAGACCCCCTATCAGATGGCCCAAAACCTTGGATCCATGATGGCTGGGCAAGCCTTGATGTTTCACCAGGGTTGTTAAAGTGGTGGATTGCATGCTAAGCCCCCCTTATGGACAAGGACATAGGAAATCCACACTCACAAGTTTGATAACACAAATGTTGATCAAGGACAAATTAGTCCACTCACCTCTGGGCCCTGATGGTCAACAATGGATTCCCATCATCCCAGTGACATGCACATGATACCGTAGACGGCTGGTAGGAAATAGTCATAGATGAGGACTAAGTCATTGTTGAGGAATGTGTGGTGGACTGCATGTGTCATCTGCAGATGTAGTGTACCTTATATGTCTGTTCAACCTCCATCCAATGCTGTATGTGATGCTTGATTCTTCTAGTTTTTCAGCTGCCAATATGACACCTGAGCAACAGCATGCAAACCACAAAAGGGCTGAAAGGTACAGGCACATTTTGGAAGTGGATACCGGATAACACAGGATGGGAAGGAGGTTCCACAAGGAAAAGGCCACTGGGGAATGGCGTACATTCAAACATGGGGGACCTCCACAGCAGCCGCAGAAAAAGAAGGACAATTTGGGCAAAACATCAGGGGTGCAGGGAGCCTCTGCAGGTCCAAGTCCCTCCAATTCAGCTGCACCTGTAAGAAGCCAGGCACCTGTGCAGCCACCTGGTGCGGTCATGAGCAGCCAATTTGAAAGGGACATGAGACAGGACATGGCCAACATAATGGCCAGACTGGACAGATTGGAGAAGGAGAGTGCCGACAACAACAAGATGCTAAAGTTCAGGAAAAAAAAACTGAAAAAAATGCAAAAAGCTTGTTACACAGCCTCCCAGTTCCGTCCCCTCCCTTTTACTGCTGTAAATAATATTTTAGATTGGGTTTTAGATGGGTAGTATTAGGTTAGTGTAGTAGTGTAGGGTAGGCATAGGTTAGATTAAGTATAGTAGGGAGGGTGGGTTTTAGTACATTTATTTATTGGGGGTTGGGTGGAGGGTCATGTTGGGGTATTCGTGTACAACAAATATATATATATCAAGACCGGGAAGGTCGAAACGCATTGGTGTCAGTTTGTTTGGGGTCCTGTTATGGAATAAAAGAAGTCTGATTTAATCCTGTGAGTGCCGCATTTTTGACTTAATTGTCAAATTGGTGTGAAGATTATTGATGGGAGTAGGTCCCTCCCTGTTGCAGGCACCGACATGAGTTGAGCGCGCCTCTTTGGACCTGTTGGAGTTGATATATATATATATATATATATACATATATATATATATATATATATATACATAAAACAAAAAATATATATTTGTTTAGGCATTAGTTTAGGTTAGTAGTCATAGTTTATGTTGTCGTACTTGTGTCTTGTCTCTTAAGGTTGGTGAGGGTACAATGTTTAGAGTGTGGTGTTAGGTGTGTAGGATACGTTTAGAATAGGTTAGATATGTGTAGTTGTAAGTTAAGTTAAGTTAGTTTAGGTCAGTTTAGTGTAGTTTTTAGGATAGTAATATGTATATGGTTATTAATATTTTATAATAAATCCTGTTTCCATAAGTCTATTTTTTTTCAAAGTGGATTTAGTGTCTGGGGGTTCTCATGTGTGCACTGGCCAAGTTGGAAGAATGGCCAAGTTGGAAGAGTGGCCTGCTTACTGTCTTGATTTCCAAGGATTACCATATGCAACCCCTATGACCAAGCAGCTGATTGGCTGCTAAATAACATCAACTAGTCCATACATTTGCCATCCACTGGTCCAGCCATTCACAATGTGTATGTATACTTTATCTTGGGCAGGTAAGTATGGAACTTCAACTGTCATTGGTGTGGTCTTGCAGTTTCATTGTTGGCAAGTGTGGAACATCTGAAAACAGCCAAAATTGAAACTGTATCCTGCAAACTGACAGGTGCCCATCACTGATAAGGTTAGCCTCTTCCGTACCACACACATTAGTTGTGCTGGTACTCCCATCTGGGTAAATAACCATTGGGTTGGTTCTGAACCATACATGCCATATGTCAACTTCAAAGGATACCTGTTCAATGTTTGTATAGAATACTCAGTAAGTTGGTTGTAGCCGACAACACCATCATTCACCTTTCTCATGTTAGGATCCTAGTGTGTGGCTTTATGTCTGACAGTAATGCACTCATGTACTGATGTTCTGTACTCATTGAAATAGATTCACACAATGTAATCATTTAGCTGAGTACATGTGCAAATGTTTTTTCAAATGCTATATAATGTCCAGATCACAGACCCCATGAGTGAACGTTAGCCATATGTAGCACAATCAGAGTCCAGGGTTGAGGGACATGTCATGAGACATGTTTAGGAGGTGTGCATTAGTGAGGAGGTTAAAAATTGCCAATTGATAAGAATGGAGACAATGACAGTACATAGCAGATAACTCAACAGTGGTTGGGTGAAGAGAGCACATTTCTTACTGTCACAACACTGGCATGATCTTAAGCCCAGAACTAACTGGATACTATCCATGTAGCACAGAATAAGGCTACCAGGTGCTTTTCCTTGTGAATGTTATTCCTTCCACAGCTTCATCCTCTGATGTGTGTGGTGCCTCCTGTGCCATGGCTGGTGCTGTTGCAGAGGTAGAGGGGGCTACACACACTTCAGGGGATAGAGATGTGGAGTCAAAGGTCCCGGCAGCTGTCATTTATGAGAACACATACGGCATCACTGCAGCAAGGAGGAACTGCAGATTTGTCAACACCGCAACAACATAACAGTAGTAGGCAGCCATGTTTTCCCTGAAGGACGCCACTTCCACTGTCCGGATTCCAGGGTATTCTGCATAGCAGCCTGTTGTCTGTTACGCTTCTGTCAGTTTGGGAGGGTAACTGTTGTAGCCTCTTCCTCATGACAACCAGGGACTGCTGGAGTCCATGTAGCAGGGATTGGGTGCCTCTGATTGCAGCTGAGTTGTCCTTATTTGTACTGAGGCACCTTAGCACTCCCTCTAGGCTGCCTGCCATGGTCTCCATCCCCACCCGTACCTGCTTGGCCGGCTCCCACTGTACTCCTACCACTGCTCTCTGAAAAGTGATCTCTGGGTCCTTGGAGTCCAGGGCTGTGTCAGTAATGGCTGGTGGTGTGTGTTGGTAGCTGGGTGGTTCATGTGAAGACCCCGCAAGGCTGTGTGTCCTGCCTGTGACTGGAGGTAGTGTCTGGAGGGATCCTAGCACATCCTGGAGAGTCTGTTCATTGATGGTTTGCAGCTGGTCATCCATGTCATCTGTAAAATACAGGGCTGGCAGCTCGGCAAGAGGTAAGTCATCATCCTCTGCAATGAGATAGTGTAAAATCAATCTTAGATTGTTGTGGCTGTTGACATGGCACATCATTTATTTGCTACTGGAGGCTCAGTGACATGTACTGACCCAAGGTTGTAAAATGGCCCTCATTTTGACTTTGGTCTTCTGCCCACCATATTACGAGTACTGCTGGATTTCTGCCACATTTTGCAGGGAAATCAAGCAATGGTCATGCTGGTGGGCGACAAAGGGACTCCACCAGCCATATTACGACTTGTAATATGGCCTGCAGTATCCTGATGGTGGGGACCTGCCGGCGGTGGAAGTGCCCATTATCGTTCCCTGCCAGATGACCTCCTTGCTGGATAAGGTAAGTCAGGCGTCCGACCGGGGAGGCGGTGTTGTGTGTGTATGTGTGTCAGTGGGTGTTTGTCTGCGTGTGTGTATGCATGTGTATGCACGTTTATCTGTGTGTTTGTATGCATGTGCATATGCATGTTTGTCTGCATGTATGTATGCTTGTGTGCTTTGTGGTTGTGTGTGTGTATGCATGTGTTTATGCGAGTATCAATGTTGAAGTGAATGCGTGTGTGAGTGCTGTAGTGTATGCATGTATGGATGCATGTGAGTCAGTGTTGGTAAATGAGTCTATGCAGGGTGCTTGTGGGTGTCTGTGTGCGTGTGCATGCATGCAGGGAGAGGGGCGCTGTAACTGGAGGGGGAGGGGAGCACTGTACCTATAGGGAGGGTGTGGGGTGGTGGGGGAGGGTGTGTGGGGGGGTGTATTGTGCTTGCTGGGGTGGATGGTGGAGTTGTCTGCCAGTGGCAGGGAAGAAATTCCCAGTCACCGGTAGCCTTTCCGCCAGGGTCTTCTGTGGACCACTGGGTCAGAGATGCTCATCTCCGGCCAGGCGGGTGCAACTGCGCTGGCGGTATGAGTGGGGATGTGGCGGATTGGCAGAGGCCAACCCGCCACACTCATAATGTGGCGGTCTTCACCGCCAGCCTCTTGGTAGTGAAACCGCCACCGTGGCCATGGCGATCAGAAGACCACCAGGGTCATAATGAGGGCCTATGTGTTGCATTGTGCATCACACATAGGCCAAGCTCCCAAGTTATTTTGGGGCCTATTTAGGTGCCCCACTTGCTACCTGAGTGACACTTTTGACCCTGCACTGCATTTACAAGGTGACGTAAAGCCACTTTTTGTGGCTTAAAGCCACCTTGTAAATACGGCCCCTTCATGCAGCACTTTGCATGGAAGGTACGTGCAATGGGTGTTGGCATGCCACAGCAACACCTATTGCACTTTGACACTGCCTCAGATTTATGAGTTTATGTAAACCGGAAGCAGTGCCAAAATCTAACGTCGCCAATGGTTGGCGTTAGCATGGCAAAAGAAGGAGAAATGCTTTATTTCCTCCTCTTTTTTTGCTTTTTCTGTGTGCTGCATTTTGCAGCACACATAGAAAGAGAAAATTGTCATCTAAGTTTGTTGTTGTGCAGGAAGATGTTCCTTCCGGCACAAAAACATTCTCCCCCTCAACGCAGCCATCCTTGCATTATGGTGCAAGGGTGGGTGCGTTAGTGCACAACAGCTAATTTACCGCTGTCGCAGGGGGGAACATAGGGGTGTGCTGTATTCTTTAAAATATGGTGCATCCCTGCGTTTTGAAAATGACAGTACCTGATGCTGCCAAATTTGGCGTAGCGCCACACACTGTCATTTTCTGTTAAATCTGGGCCTCAATCTTGTCAGATGGTGAGATTGCAGCTACTTGTACAGCTGCACACATGATGTTCTCAGACATGCTCCATGTGTTGTATGTATTTTATATTGTGGCCATTTCCATATGG
The DNA here is from genome assembly GCF_031143425.1 of Pleurodeles waltl. Classification (NCBI taxonomy): domain Eukaryota; kingdom Metazoa; phylum Chordata; class Amphibia; order Caudata; family Salamandridae; genus Pleurodeles; species Pleurodeles waltl. The sequence goes on along the minus strand of NC_090448.1, from coordinate 450,271,870 downwards.
CACATATGTTTGTCTCCTAGTTGCTGTGGGTTCACCCTGTGTGGGTTGTGTTCCACAAGTTGCAAGCTTTAGGGCAGATTTTTTCTCAAGTGGCACTGCTCAGGGCAGCAGCAATATTTGTTGCATGACACTGCACCAGTTTAGATATACAGGGATGTGACATGTTTACCTGAGTATGGTACAGCCCTGCAATTTACCCGGAGCCTGCACAAATTTGTTGTCCCTGCACCAACACAGGCATTGTTGCAGCATGATGAAGGGGTGCCTACCTTGAGGGGATGATTTGTTTATGTGCAGGGCGGTGCCCTTTCCTACACATGTACAAGCTATTTTTGCTAAGGTGGCAACTCAATGCGTGCTGCAAGATGCAGCACACATGAGAAGGGCAATGCGACAAGGAGGAAGGGAAGCATTTTGGACAGATACACCACCCTGACACCACCCCTGGAGTGGTATTGACTTCCGTCCTAGTCTCTGATTTCTAAGTTGTGTAGGGACACGGGCTTTGACAATGTGTAATGGGTGTTGTCGTGGCACAATCCCAGCCACATTATTTGCACATCCCTTCCAGGCAATGTACTGCATATTGACATGGTGGAGTATAGCCATAGTGAGTGGTCTATGTCCATGGTGTGTATATGTTGGAGTGCATAGCACAACCAAAGCGTCAGTACATGTGTGGCTTGGGTGGGGTTAGCACATCTTGAATCAGGGCCTATGTGTCCCAATGCAACCCTTTAGCATGAATTGAGTATGTCCTATGTGCCTCCCCCTTCTGCCATTTGTGGAATTCCAGATATTCCCCCCTGCAATTTACCCTGCTTTTTTGGTGGTTCTTGATAGTCTGCGCTGTGCTGTCCTGCGATTCCAGTGACTAGCTCTTCAGGGATGACTGCTGCAACCATCTCCTCCAGCTAATACAGGACCTTCTGTGGTGCAGGACTTCCACCTCCAGTATGCAGAGCTGCCTTTCGGTTCCTGGCCACTTTCTCCTTAGTCCTGTGCTTGCAATTGTTCCCATGCTTCATGCACTCGGTGACAGTCCTCTTCACCTTTGCCACGCTGTTGACTTTGTCTACTGTTGCCTGCCCTATTGCATCTCTCCTATCAACTGGCAATTTGGAGCTGGGGAAATGCTGGTGTAGGTGCTCCATCCCCTCACTGACCAGGACGTCATGCTCCTCCTCACCAAAGTGACACTTGCGCTTTCTCTTCTCCTAGGTCTTTTCTGGACCCACCTTGCTGGTACTTGGATGATTGGGGTCTCTCCTGGCCTGCAAACTCCATCATCTCTTCAAATTGCAATTTTTCCTGCTTGTGCATTTTGTTTTGACTCTAATGCAGTAAAAAATGGTGCTAACCCATTTTGCGACATATATATGTGCCATCAAACGGCCTAATACCAATTTTGTAGCATTAGTGTCATAATGCCTTATGGCATGTTGCAATGGTTAATGTCATTTTTTTTGTTACGCTAACCATTCCTTAGCACCATCGTGCGTCATTTCTTAAATATAGCGCATGGAGGTTGCTAGGGAATGACGTTAGCAAGCGTTAACAAAAATAAAGCACAACAGCGTTAGGTATTAGTCTTTTTCTTGAAAATTTTTCTCACCAGAACAAAGTCATCAATCTAATCTGACCTCCCTGGAGCCCTCTTCGGATACATGTCACAAGAGACCTCAGTGAAGAATTATACCTTCGGACGTAGATGACTTTTCGGGATGAAAATCTTCATCCAGGCCAAAGTTGAATTTGGATCCGACGTCCTTTGAGCCATCCGTGGATATGCTACACAGGAGGTCCAGGTCAGCTCTTTCTATGTGGACTTTGTCACATTTTGGAGCTTTTTCTCTCCAACATCAGACGACCCTCCACAGCAAGCTGATTTTGAGTCAACGTCATCAGATTGCCTTTCTAGGACTACCAGGTGAAATCCTGGAAGTCGGGGGCTCCGGAGCTTTTCAGCGGGACGAGCCTGCAAGTCAGACCATGTCGCAGTCGTCGTATGCCGGCTTGACTCACAACTTCGGGTCATTGGACAGTGGTCAGCTGGTCGGTTTCTTTAGAATTTGATGTAGGTTACTCTGGTTAGCTATTATTTGCCTGGAGCAAACAGGGAGACCCTTCTTGAACCAGTTGAAGCCAGGCAAAGCCCTTTTTGTGTAGAAGCCCAAGTGCACTCCTTCAAAGTGCAATGTCCAGGTGCAGGTTAGGGGTCCAGCAGGGTGGCCCTTCTTCTTGTTTTGTTCCTGGTGGGGATATGAGATGTGGGTACAGCTCTGCCATATTTAACCTTGCTCCTAGGGTGGAAAGCCGGGGGTTGAACTGTCCAATCACAGTCAGGACACTGCCTTCTTGGATTACCACTTCCTGGAGGTGTGGCAAAAATCATTCAATTTTGAAGGTTAGGTCTGGCTGAATGTACCCACTGGTGCGGCTAAAATTCCTTAACAGGGTGCCAGAGGCTGGCCAATCAGAGAAGGGCACTACAGAGCTAAAGTCGGCAGCTTTCAGGTAGTGTTATAAAGTACTTTCCCTGAACTAGTTATATTAAATTCAACAATGGCACATTTTTGGATTTATTATAACAATATGTTTGATACCAAACTTGACATATCTAGCTCCTTTGAGACATTATTAATTAAAAATAAAGTTTCCCCATGTTAGCCTAGGGAGAACATTCACTATAGTGAGGGAAAACAAATTTGGCTATGTTTCCAACACCAGGGCTTATAAAACATATTTTATTAAGTTCCTGCTTATAGTTACACAGCACCCAGCCCTAGGGGCACTTAGGGCACACCTTAGGGGTGACTTATATGTAAAAATAAGGTAGTTGAAGACTTTGGAAGTACTTTTAATTCCAAAGTCGAATGTGAAGGTAACTTTAAATTAAAAACAGCCAGCAAGGCAGACCTGCCTTTAAAATGACACTGGGTATCTCAGCACTGCACCTATGGGTGCACCACCTATGCTGGGGTCCCTAAACCTACATGCCCTGCTATATACTATGGAATTATAGGTAGGATGATATAGCCAAATATAATTAGTATAATTGCATAGTCATTTTACACAGTGCACACACCCTGGGACTGGTTAGCTGTGCCCACAGCATCATCACAGTCATAAAAACACCAGCAAAAAGTGAAAAATGGGAGCAAATGTTTAGGGGCTTCTGTAATCGGCCCAGTTTTCCCACAGTCTAGTAGGTTTAAAATGGGAGCCTAACTATAACACCGCTGTAATATTAGTTTTTTTTGTGAATTTCTATGGTTTTTCTAAAGTATAGTAATTTTCATTACTATACGTTAATCCAACCACCGCTGTGGACAGCCTTTGGCCGTGCGCAGCTGGGGTTGGCCGTGAGGAATGGCTTGTGGCCGGACCCTGCAGCTAACCTCTATGACAACTCAACTCTGTGCTCCTCATGACCTTTGGCTGTGCGCAGCTGGGGCTTGGCTGCGAGGAATGGCTTGTGGCCAGACCCTTCAGCCAACCTCTATAACAACCCAACTCTGCGCACCTCGTAATCTTTGGCCATGTGCAGCCGGGGTGGCTGTGAGGAATGGCTTGTGGCCAGACCCTGCAGCCAAGCTCTGTAACAACCCAACCCTGCGCTCCTCATGGCCTTTGGCTATGCACAGCAGGAGTTGTCCTCAGGTGTGGCCTGCAGTCAGTCCCTTCGGCCAACCCCTATAACCACCCTACCCCATGCTGCGCATGGCTTTTTGCCATGCACAGCAGGGTTGACTGCAGGGCCTGGCCTGTGGCCAGTCCCTGCAGCCAACCCCTATAACAACCCAACCCTGATTGTCCCCCCTTCCTCAGGCCAATATCAGCCCCAGGGACCCTATCCCCCAGGGCCCAGCACAAATTTAGAATTGTTTGGAGAGAGAGGCGGCTGTGTGGCACCTCCCAGGCCAATCTCGGCCCAGAGGATCCCATCCCCAGGGATCTGGCCTAAACATTTGGTTTTTTTTTGGGGGGTAACACGGCCCACCTCTCCAAACTGGACCCACTACGGGGACCCCATCCCCTGGAGCCTGGCTTAAACATTTAAGTTTTTTTAGGACGTGGGTGTGCGGCCTCACTCCCCAGGCCGATCTTTCCCCCGGGGATCCCATCCTGGACTAAGATTTTGTTGTTGTTGTGGGAACCTCATCACCTGGGGCCAGGCCATGTGACCTTGGAGCCGCCCAGGACACTTAGGCCCTCATTACGACATTGGCGGTAAGTCCCGCTTACCGCCACGCTGACAGCTGTCAACTTACCGCGGCGGCTGATATCCGTTCACCATATTATGACACACACATACCAATCTGACAGAATTCACCCACATACACAAATCCGCCAGTCCAAAGGTCACTGATAAAGTGGAAGTATCAAAACCCACACCGTTACGCCAACAGAACAACACCCACCACATTATGACCCACGAATCACCACGGCGGACATTCAACGGCAGTAAACCATTGGCAGAACATACTGCGCGCTCACAATGGACACCCACAAACAAAACAACACCACATTGAACAATTCAAACACACACCTCACATCCATAAACACGCCACACCCACACACCCACACCACTATAAAACACACACCCACATTAACCACAACCCTTTATGAATACAAATCATTGTCACCAGAAAGAAACCAAGACCACTCAGACAACTACATACACATACCACTCACGCCCATACACCACTCACGCACTCCACATCACACACCCTAACACATTACCCAAAACACCATCACCAACACATCTCACATAACACCCATTGCACCACAAAGACACTCCTGTTTCACAGAGGAGGAGCCAAGGATCATGGTGGAGGAAACTGACAGCTATTTGGAGCACAGGTGCAGCAAATATCTATAGCTAGGAAGATGGAGCTATGGCGGAGAATCATGGACAGGGTCAACACCGTAGGATAGCACCTCAGAACAAGGGATGACATCAGGAAGAGGTGGAATGACCTATGGGGGAAGGTACGTTCCATAGCAGCAAGACACCAGCTCACTATACAGGGGACTGGCAGTGGACCCCCACCTCCTCTCCCACAACTCACAGTATTGGGAGGAGCAAGTCTTGGCAATACTGCATCCTAAGGGCCTGGCCGGAGTTTGAGGAGGACTTGACTCTGGTAAGTCAACTTTTAACAATTATCATCCCCCCTACCTGCATGCCATTACATACTCTCACCCGCACTCCCATCACTCCACTACATCCCATACACTCCACCATCACATCTCACTGATCGCAATGCCAAGCCCTGCATGCTGTACCAAGGCATGGACACCCCTCACAGCCCTGCATGGACATCCATCACTAGAACATGTACAGCACACAGAACTAACAATCCCACCATACATTAACATACAAAAGTGAAAGCTAGCAGGGCAAAAGCAACCATAGAGGGGAAGCAAGGTATGTACAATATGTCATACCCATCAACCATAACACATTATTTACATCCTCACAGGTACCCCAGCCAATGTCACCGGAGAGGAGGTGCCAGCACTATCCAGTCCCCCAACTGAAGAGGCCCACAGTGATGACAGTAACTGTACTTCAGAATCTGGATGACCTATCTGGCCCATCAAGGACCACTGGACAGCCGGTTGCCCAAACCCAGTCACAGACCACCACAGAGCCTCCCCCTTCAGGAAACATCCCCACAGCACCCACCCAGCATACCCACATCTCTGACCCCAGGAAACGTCAATCAGCAGTGTATTCACCTGTACATGGACCCCAGGCCACACATCGCACACAAGAAAATCAGGGACCTGGGGTCAGTGGCCACACAGTTTAGGGGACAGTTCCACAGGCCAACAGGGAAACTGGGAGGAGTGCTGTGCACCTGGGGGAGGACAGGCCCAGAGAACCGACTTTCCAGGAGGCACTCTCTGAGATCCTGGGAGCCTACCAACATTCCCAAGACACGATGGGCCAGATCCTGGACAACGTGCACGAGACCAGGCGGCTGCAGGAGGGACAGTACCAGGGGATCATGGAGGACTTGCAGGCCATCAACAACACCCTGATTTCCATAGCAGGGGTGCTGGCAGACATGGCCAACATTATGAGGGAGGCAGTCTCATACCAGCGGGCCCCTGCCACTAGCTAGTCATCTGAACAGCCATCCACTTCCGCTGCCGCTAGTGGTCAGGAGGCTCTGCCATAGGACTCAAAGGCCACCAGCACCCCTCCCCCTGCAGAAGGTGAACCACCCCGAAAACGTTCCCTGCGATCCAGACAGAAGCCAGAGACATTTGCCAAGATCCCTGCTAGGAAATGAGATTCTCCTGATTGTCCCCCTTGTGTCCCACTCAGTCACCCTGTCCACCTTGAACTGCAATTGCTCCCCTTCCTATGTCCCCTTGGACTATGCACCTGTGCTACAAACAGACTGGAACAATACCATGGACTTTCCTCTATCATCACCTCATCCCATTGCACTTTCCCCCATATGTTAGCATTTCAATAAACACCCTTTGACAAAAATCGATTTTGAGTATGTCAAGTATATCAAATATGTATTGTTTGAAACAGGTACGACCATTGCCAATGAACTGTACGTAGAATGAGCATAGAATTAATGACTTGTAGCTGGCTGTAGTGATCACACCAGAAGTATTTGTCATATCACCAACATCTGCAAAATGAATATCCAGAGGGATCAGTAAGTGGGCATTGAACTGGGAATTACCAGCATGCCAATGCCACACAGAACACAACCAAAGTCATTGAAATGTAAAGTTACACTGTCTTACCTGTGTGCCATTGGAAGAACTGATGGATTACAGCGTTTCTGTTGTCCTCATCTTCATCCTCTGCCTCCTCACTGTCCACAGAGTCCCCTGCAGTCACAGGGGCATCTCCAGTCTCATCCTCCTGCAGAAAAGGTACATGGAGTCTGAGGGCCAGGTTGTGCAACATGCAGCATGCCACCATTATCTGGCAGACCTTCTTGGGTGAGTAGAACAGAGATCCACCTGTTAGATGGAGGCACCGAAACCTAGCCTTCAGGAGGCCTAAGGTTCTCTCAATTATCCTTCTGGTTTGCCTATGTGCCACATTATAACGTTCTTCTGCCCTTGTCCTGGCATTCCTCACAGGGGTCAGCAGCCACAATAGGTTTGGGTAACCAGAGTCACCTGCAAATATTGAGGGACAACATTTAGCCACACACTATCCTATATGGCCCACGCCATGCCCATACACCAACATATACTGGGGGGAACCAGACATCACCTATAAACCACACCCTGTGCATCTGTAGTTGGGCCATCACATTTGGGATGCTGCTATTCCATTGGACAAAGGCATCATGCACCAACCTAGGATATTTAGCATTTATGTGGGAGATGTACTGGTCCTCAAAGCACACCATCTGCACATTCATGGAGTGCAAACTCTTACGATTCCTGAACACCTGTTCATTCTGGTGGGGGGGACAAATGCAATATGTGTACCATCAATCACCCCAATTATATTGGGGATATGTCCCATTGCATAAAACTCTGCCTTCACAGTGGCCAAATCCTCAACCTGGGAGAATGCAATGTAGCTGCACGATCAGGGCAGACAACACTCTTGTCAGCACTATTGAGAACATTGGCTGTGACATTCCTGCTGCAAAGCCCACTGTCACTTGGAAAGAACCAGTTGCCAGGAAATGGAGTACTGATAGTACTTGCACAAGAGGGGGATCCCAGTGGGGTGACGGATAGCAGATATCAGGTCAGGCTCCAATTGGGCACACAGCTCTATGATTGTGGTCCTGTCCAGTCTATAGGTGAATATTATGTGTCTGTCCTCCAGTGTAGCTAAGTCCACCAGGGGTCTGTACACAGGGGTATGTCTCCATCTCCTATTCATCCACAGCAGTAGGAATCTATGGGACAAAAGAGTGAGGAGCCTGTCACAAACTGAACAATGGAACCACAACAGTAGTTTGCGTTCTGTGAACATGTAATGGGTCAGTGTGATTTGTCCAGTATGTGCCTATTTCTCCTGTGATGCAGCATTATTCCATAGGGCTGCCCCCCCTGAAATGGCGTCTGCCTGTCCTGTGTGGAGGGCCAGGTGGAAGTGAGGTCATTCCTCTGACGTTGTGCGCCATGGTGGGAGGCTTTCGGAAACCTGAAATGGTGTCTGCCTGTCCTGTGTGGAGGGACAGGTGGAAGTGAGGTAATTCCTCTGACGTTGTGCGGCGTGGTGGGAGGCGGTCGGAAACCGCTGTGCAACTCCTCATTGGTTAATAATGGGCCCTATTGTTTACAGTGGCCAGAGGTGATCTACGCCGGCGATGACGGAATGCACTGCCACGGACATGACTGCCATTTTCTATCATAACCCTCACTTGTTACCTAACCTTCCATAGGAGAAGACCTATACTGCATGTGCTGCTGTGACCTGAGTCTGGAACCTACCATGGCCCGTGTGACTTGGGAAAGGGCCCCAGCCCTCACTTCGGAGGAGTTGAAGTGACTGGTGGATGGAGTCCTACCCCTATCCGGCTGCTGTCTGGGCCTCCAGACCAACAGGTGAGTACACTGTGGGCACGATGCATGTGGTATGGATGCATGGAGATGTGTGTGAAGGCATTGTGTAAGGGGGATTATCTATTGGAGGAGTACATGTTGTGAGCTGGGCTATGTATGTGCCAATGGTGATGGAAAGGGGTATGGTGAGCCATGTGTGTGACTAGCTGGACTGTTTGTCTAATGGCGTTCTCCTATCTGTATTGCCTCTGCAGGTCAGCGCCCATCAAAAGAGGCGTATATGCCTTGCCATCGCCAAGGAGTTGCCGACCCTGAGGGTCTATGGCAGGCGCAGCACCCACTGTCGCAAACGGTGGGAGGACCTGAGACGCTGGGCACGGAAGACCGCAAAGGCCCAGCTGGGGATAGCATCCCAATGAGGAAGGGTTGCGCGTCGAACCCTGACTCTCCCTGATGGTCCACATACTGGCGGTGGCCTATCTAGAGCTGGATGGGCGCTTGAGGGCAACACAGCAGCCACAAGGGGGCTGAGTACAGTGGCTATCATTACAGCTTCCTCCTGGTGGGTGGTATCCGGGTGGTGGGTGTGTGTCATTAGGTGCCCCTAGGCCAGGGCAGACATAGCAGCATAAGTCCTCTGGTTGATAGGGGTCTGAATGGAAAATGATGGCTACCTAGCTTGTTAGAATCCACTACTGGCCAGGGCTGCGTGGGTCCCAGGTGTGCTACAGTTGGCGGTTTGTGCCCCTCCCCATGCCTTGGTGGCTTGCAATATCACTGGTAGTGCAATGCATAGTGTGTAGACCTGTTCCCTGTGTGTGAGGGTGCTGTGTACGCCAATGGTGGTGTTGGTGCAGTCATTACCCAGTGTATTCCTTGACTCTCTCCCCCCTTTCTTGTTTTGTCATCCTGTCCTTATGTGCATTAGCATCATCTGGCAGAGGAGCAGAGGCACCGGCGATGGAGGGAGCTGCATCCCACAGGATCCAGGAGGCAGAGTCCACTGACTCTGAGGGCACCAGTGGGACGGAGGGCGAGGAAAGCACCACGGCAGAGACTGGAGGGGATAAAAAAAAAACTGCTTCCGATACCTCCCCCGATGGGAGCTCCCTGGTGGTGGGGGACACCTCTATGACCACCCCAGCTACAGGTACATCCACCACCCCCTGTACCCACACTGCCCTCCGGGCAGCCCCTCAGCGAGTTGCCCGTGCCCGCTCACCCATGAGAGTGGGCATCCCCTTCACCCCAGGCACCTCAGGCCCTGCCTCTGTGAGCCCTGCTGCCCTGAGAGAGGAGGCTATTGACCTCCTGAGATCCATCTCTGTAGGGCAGTCAACCATTGTGAATGCCATCCAGGGCATTCACAACGGATTGGCAGCCCAACAGAGATCGATTCAGGCTCTGGCCTCCTCTCTGATGGCAGCCATTCTCCCAGTTTCTACCGTCCCCCCTCCAACTTCCACTTCACAGTCCCATTCTCCTTAACCCTAACCCATCCCAAGCACACAGCCTGAGTAACATGTACACAGGCCAACACCCAAGAGTGTCACAGGCAAACACAAGCACCACACTTCATCCCACAGGCACACACACAAACACCATCCAGTTGCAGACACAACAACATCCACTATTTCCACTGTCTCCCCCTCTTCTTCCTCCTCCACCTCCCACCCAGTTACGTCCACACTCACACCTGCATGCACTACATCATCATCCACTACCTGCATCATCACCACACCAAGCAGAACATACACCTCGCTGGCAGACACCTCCACAACATCCATGCACACGTCCCCTGTGTCCTCTCCCACTGTGTCTGTCCCCCCTCCTAAGGTACACAAACGCAAGCACTCAGACACCCAACAGCCATCCACCTCACAACAGCATACAGCCCATGCACCTGCACCCAAATCCATCAGACAAACACCTCCAACTACCACTCCCTCATCCTCCACTCCCACTACTTCTCCCTCTTCCTGCCCCAATGTCCCTAAAAAGTTTTTCCTTTCCACCATTGACCTCTTCTCTACCCCTCCCCCACCTTGCTGCACATATGGCCAGGGTATCAAGAACCCAGCCAAGCACCTCAGCCATCCATTCCACAGGCCCACTTCCATCCGCACCTACTCGTGGTGGAAAGGATTCCAGGCCACAAATACTGAAGGGGAAGGAGCCTGCACTAGCCAGTGGAAAGGGGAAGGAGCTTGCACCAGCCAGCAGAAAGGGGAAAGAGCCTGCACCAGCCAGCAGAAAGGGGAAATAGCCTCCACCATCAAGCAAGAAGGGGAAGGAGCCTGAACCAGCAGCTGTCACAGAGCCCCCACCACCAACCATGGTTGTTCAGATTTCAGTGAGTGCAGGGGCTGATCAGGAGCCACCCATTTCCACCACCACCACCACAGTACAGCCATCACAGGGTGCAGGGGCGGAGCAGGAACCATTCACTACCTCCTATACCACCACAGTGCAGCCATTGCAGGGTGCAGGGGCTGAGCAGGAGCCCTCCAATACCTCCACCACCACCATAGTACAGCCATCGCAGGGTGCAGTGTCTGAGCCGGAGTCACCCACTACCTCCACCACCACCACAGTGCAGCCATCACAGGGTGCAGGGGCTGAGTAGGATCCTCCCACTACCTCCATCACCACCACAGTGCAGCCATTGCAGGGTGCAGGGGCTGAGCAGGAGCCACCCACTACCTCCACCACCATCACAGTGCAGCCATCGCAGGGTACAGGGGCTGAGCAGGAGCCTCCCACTACCTCTACCACCACCACAATGCAGCCATCGGAGGGTGCAGGGGTTGAGCAGGAGCCTCCCACTACCACCACCACAGTGCAGCCGTCACTGGCAGCAGACGCAATGTGAGCCAGCCTCCATGGGCTACTGTGCGGCCTGCCCCTCCAGAAACAGTGGAGAAGACACCCACTTGAGAGACTGTGGCCTTGTTCTCCCCAGGACCAAGCACAGCGCATGTTGCCCCCTCCAGAATCAGTGGGCAAATCACCCACTTGAGACACTGTGCCCTTGCACTCCCCAGTACCAAGCACAGGGCATGTTGCCCCCTCCAGAACCAGTGGTCTTGTTTCCGCATCCGACTGAGGTGCCCCCCCTGAGGTGCCTGCCTATTTGCCAACTGATGCCCCTGCAGTGTTCTCTCCATATTGATGCAGGTAACGAGTGGGGCCTTGGACTTTGCCCTGTGGCCATGTTGCCCACGCGAACTGAGGACTGGGCAGTGTCCCTTTTTTGTACATTTGTACATATTTGTTGCCTTGGCAAAATTATTATTTATACTGTTACAGTCACTTTAGTCAATTCCTGTTGTCCTTGCATTATTCAGCCAATTTACGGGGATTAACTTGTTTTCTTAGGCAGCTGGTTGTGTGTATGGTGTATGTGTCTGAGGTGTGAATGGTGCCTGTGTGTCACTCTTGTTTTCCTCCCTCCTTCCATGTGTGCTAAGTGGCTGTACTCACCGTCATCGTCTTCACCGATGTTGGTGTTCATGGTGGAGCATGACATATAATATCATCGGGAACACTTGCAGTTCTGGTCCCATGGTGCCGTGGTTCTTCCCTGTGTCTCCAATGGTGAGTCATTTTACTTCTGTGCAGTGTTTCCACCAGGCTTTTGATGACATTGGTACTGCCCCAGAAAAGGTGGAGGATTTTCTTGTCATAATATTGTAGGCGGAACTTTGATGTCCACCTGGCTGTAGGAGGCTACCGACATGGTGCCTGTTGTTTCTGCCCTGGTGGTCGGTGTCCCACATTGGTTGTCTTTCGGAGATATTTCCGCCATGGTAATAATTTAGTGGTGGCTACCGACAGCCTGTTAGTGGTATTAACACCACTTTACCACCGCCCGCCAGGGTCGTAATGAGGGCCTTAGTCACAATGTTGGGGACTGAGGGCACCCACAGTCCCAGCTGGCTCCCCCACATCCTGTGGGAGTCAGTATTGTTATCACAGAGACTCTGTGTGAGCAGTTTCCTCTGTATGCCTGCCTGCCTCTCTGCAAGCAGGCAGACAGAGGAAACCGTTTGACAGCTCTCCCTTCACTGGATCAAAGAATTTGCTGGCCGCTGTTAAGCTGCAACCAAGCCACAGCAAAAAGCTGGACCTGGGGGCTGGTGGTACCTAGGGCCATCAGTGACTTCTGGAGGGGGGGCACATGGCCCCTCTCCAACAAGAATAGCCCTGGGGAGGTGGTGGTCCCTGGGGACTGGGGGTCAAAACAGACCCCCTTTCTATTTTTTATAGTTTGTCCCATGGAGGTGGTGGTCCCTGGGGCTGTGGGGAAGGGGCAGCAGTGCAGTCCCCCACATTGAATTAGAACAATGCTTCGGGGGTGACAGTCCTCTGGGCATGGGGAGGCCACTCCCCACATTCAATTAGAATAATGCATTGGGGGTGGTGGCCCCAAGGGCTTTGGGGGGTCGCACAGCCCCCCACATTCAATTAGAATAATCCTCCAGGGAGGTGGAAGACCCTGGGGCTGTGCGGGGTGCAGCCCCCAGATTAAATTAAAATAATGTCCCTGGGGTGGCGGCCACTGGGGCTGCAGGGTGCCACGTGGCCCCCCACACTGAATAAGACAAATGCCATGGGGAGGTGATGGTCCACTGCGTTCCGAGGGGCCACGTGCCCCCCTGCGTGAAATGGACATATGAGGCTCTGGGGATGTGGTGGTCCAAGGGTCTGCGGGGGCCACTTTGACGCTTAAGGTCCCGACAAGTAACTTGTGGCTTCCACAAACAGACAGGAAAAAGAGGGATTTATAGTAAAACGTGAATTGACAGATAAAGATAAGAAAAACACCGGAGAAAAGAAGGAAGAAAGATCTAAAAAAAAAGTGAACAGAGTCAAAGGAAAGGGAAAATAAAAAAGACAAAGAAAGAAGGAAGGGAAAAGAAAAAATAGTGAAAGAATGAACGGCTGATGAAGTAAAAAGAGAGAAACGAAACAAGAAAAGAAATAACCAAGTTTTTGCAGGTTTGAAAGAGGAGATAGCAAGAGGAAGAGGGAAATAAAAAAGGAGAGGAGTAGAAATAAATAGTTGAAAGAAAGAGCTAAGCTGTTAACGTGTGTATTTTCTCTGGCAAGAGAAAAAAGGAGGAGAAAGAAAACATTGAGAGTAAACAGGGTAAAGGAACGAACAGAGTGAGAAAGGTGAAACAGACCCTCCAAAATAAAGTAGGCAGCTAAGAGTAGATTTAATTGCCCCCCCCATGTCCTCAAACAGAAGTCAGAGTGTGGAACTGCTGGGGGCACTGCAGTACAGCAGGAGGTACATTTGCAGAGTTGTATGTGAACCCCAATGCAGCAATAATGGGGCACTGGCAGATAGCGCGTGTGGGGTTCGGGCACAGGTATGGCTGAGGGGCTTGGAGTGTGTGAACTGTGGTGCACTGATGGAGCTGCGAGTGGGATCCCAGTATGGAGTAGAAGTAGGCACTGTCTCTAAGGATTGCAGATCCCTGGTAGAGCTGGATGAGGGGTCCTGGCACTGGTATAGAAGTCGGCACTGAGTGCTTGGAAGGAGGTGCTTTGGCTGAGCTGCTTGTGGGTACCAGAGATGAAAGAGCAGGGAGGCTTCACAAAGGTTTCCTAGGTAGCATCAGGTTACATCAGGGTCAAGGCCTCTGGATGGGAGACTGTTCCTGTATGCTTGTTGGGGCAAAAGTGGAGGTAGCAGGTTAATTTAATGCCACTGAATTACTTAATTAGGAAAGGTCAGGCACATCTGACTAAGAAAGCAGGAAATGTCAAGAAGCCAAGGTTTAATTCAATACACATGAAAACAATTTTGTGTTGGTTTGATAATACTGCTAATGTTGTTGCAGACCCTGATGCAAGAAGCCCTGGGCGGCCACGCTATAAGCAATTCCAAACCATCCTCCCTTGCTCTCAGCACGTGGACCACAGGCAGGTAGACCAAATTTGACCAAGATAACAGCCTGGTTTATACCCTTGTTTATAGCTAAGCTCAGAAACCGAGGTGCTCTGGCAGAAAGTGTGTTTGGGGTTCTGGCAAGGGCACAGCTGAGGGCTTGGATTGTGTGAACTGAGGTGCTCTGATGGAGCTATGCCCGAGGTCCCAGTGCTAGAGCAGCAGAGTGTACTGACTGCAAAAATTGAGGTGCTCTGGCAGACATGTGTAGGGTTCCTGGCACGGCTGAGGGCTTGGAGTGTGTGAATTTAGGGTCACTGATTGAGCTGCACATGAGGTCCCAGTACTGAAACAGCAGTGTGTACTGACTGTAAGAACTGAGGTGCTCTGTCAGACAGTGTGTGTGATGTTCCTGGCGCTGGCATGGCTGAGGGCTTGGAGTGTGTGAACTGAGATGTGTTGATGGAGCTGTGCACAAGGTCCCAGTACTGGAACAGCAGAATGTACTGCTTGTAAGAACTGAGGTGCTCTGGCAGACAGCGTGTGGGGTACTGTCACAGCAGAGGGCTTAGAGTGTGTGAACTGAGGTGCATTGATGGAGCTGTGTCTTGGGTCCCAGTACTGGAGCAGCAGAGTGTACTGACTACAAGAACTAAGGTGCTCTGGAAGATAGTGTGTGTGGGGTTCCTGGCACTGGCAGAGCTGAGCGCTTGGAGTGTGTGAACTGTGGTGCACTGATGGAGCTGCGCACAAGGTCCCAGTACTGGAACAGCAGAGTGTACTGGCTGTAAGAACTGAGATGCTCTGGCAGACAGCATGTGGGGTACTGGCACTGGCACAGCTGAGGGCTTGGAGTGTGTGAGCTGCAGTGCACTGATGGAGCTGCGAGTGGGATTCCAGTATGCACCAGAAGTGGCCACTGTCTCTAAGGATTATGATTTCCTGGTAGAGCTGGGTGCCTAAGCGATAAGCAATTACAAGGGATCCTCCAGAGGAAAGCTATGGAGCTAAAGAGATATGAATGGGATTATCAGAATGGTAGGGTATTCACATTTGCGAGGAAGTATGAATATCTAGTTAAGGGGTCAATGACACAAGCACCCTCAACATCATCAATATGTTCGGGTCCAACGAGTGAAAGTGACATGGAGGGGGGAGAATCAATAAGGCAGAGAGGAGTGTCCACCAATGACAGTACCTTTTAACAAGAAATGTGGAAAATAAAACAGGGGAACCGGTAGCAAAGAAGAGACTTCACAGGAAAACCCGCCGGGGGCAGAGAGGAAGAGATTCACCAAGCCAGGGGGGGTGAGAACAAGGTCTTGGGACGAAAGGGTCTAAGGATACCAGCTGACCAAGGGCTAAATGTGACAAATATGTCTGAAAAAAACCTATCTACAGAGATGGTATCATTACTAAGCAAGGGGTTGGGTTTTTGCCCAACAAGTAAAGGTGATATCTGCAGATACAAAATTGATTTATTTAAATTTATTAGAAGGCTAAAACTAAAGAGATTTTTCAAATTGAGGCAACAAGTTGGACGAGAGGTAGAGACAACAAGGGAGAGATTGGTGAAAAGCTTTCTATACAAGACATACATGACACTGCAGCTCTGTTATCGATCTCGGACTATGAGGATCTTCCGACCATGACAACAAAGGTGCTCAATGATTTAAATATTATACCAGACATATATGAAACAAGTGCTCTGAAAACTAAATCTAATTGGACACCGAGGATGGGGAGTGATACCAATATTGAGGTATTCCACGGATTAGTGAGCAATGACTTAGACAAACAGATGTACAAAAAGACAGGCATAAAGACAAGGAGTAACCTGAACAATGGTGAATGGCAGGCATTGTAAATGTTACAGGAGGATGAAAGTATCATCATAAAACAAGCCGACAAGGGTGGTAATATTGTGGTAATGAATAAAGTAGACTATGACAATGAAGTGTATAGACAATTAAGGGATGAGGATTGTTATGAGAGCCTTAAATGGAATCCTATTATGAGTCTAATGAATAAGATTAATAATCTATTAAAAGTTTGGCACCAACAAAGCCTGTTGGATGACGATGAATACACATATCTGAGAGTGGATCAACCAAGATTCCCATGCCTATATACACTTCCAGTAATGCACAAAAACCTTGATTTTCCCCCTGGCAGACCAATAGTATCTGAGATTGGAGGACCAACGGAAACGCTACCAGAATTTGTAGACACTTTCTTACAACCTTTAGTGATTAATTTGCCATCATATATCAAAGACACTAATACATTTTGAGTTTGTTGACGGATATAGAATGTGAATGTGGTATGATTTTGGTTACCTTGGATGTAGTAGCTTTATACACAAGTATAAAACACAAAGTGGGCATGCGAGCATTAAAACACATGATCTACAGGAGGTCGGCGAGCCTATTTTTGAATCAGAATGTCTTTCTATTTAATAACAAATGGTATAGACAGAAGCAGGAAGCATCCATGGGTTCCAGGTTCTCTCCCTCATACATGAATCTCTTTATGGGATGGTTCAAGGAAAAGTGGATCTGGGGACCAGGGGCAGCAACATGGCAGACGTACATTTTGTATTGGAGAAGATATATAGACGACTGCCTCATGATATGGGCAGGGACTATGGCACAATTGGTGGAATTCTGTAACTACCTTAATGCAAATGAGGCCAATATAAAATTTACTTACCAACATAGTATGGAAAAAATAGAATTCCTGGATGTGGAACTGTTCATTCTAGATAACAAAATCCACACCACACTGTATAGGAAACCAACCTCGTGCAATGCTATACTAAATGCCCCGAGTGCACATCCCAAACGACAGATACATGCAATACCCTGTGGGGAGATGATAAGAACAAGACAAAACTGTAGCAGAACTGAGGACTTTGATATTTGTATACAAGATATGGGACAACGTTATGCACAAAGAGGCTATCAAACTCAGGTGATTGAGAGTGCAAAACAAAAGGCCAGGCAAATAACTAAGGATGAGACTTTACTCTCTTGGAAAACTAAGGATAGACATCAGGATAGAATCAGAATGGTTATGGATTACACAGAGTCCTCAAATATGTTGAGGAGAATAATGAGCCGCCATTGGAACATTTTAAGACGGGATGAGACATTAGCAGATTGTATAACAAGTACACTGGAAATAACATACCGAAGAGGAATATCATTAACTAATTTCCCTTGTGCTAGTTACCCAAAGCATGAAAGGAGAGACAATTGGTTAACAGAACGGAGTAGGGGATTTTTTAAATGTAGACAATGTGGGGTTTGCAAATGGGCCTGGCATTAAAAAAAGGATTTCATGGATCATGATGGTCACCAATTCAGAATACAATCCAATATCACATGTGGGACTGTCTTTGTGGTCTATGTAATACTATGCAATGTGAGCGCATGTATGTGGGAAGCACTATTCGTCCCCTGAAAGTCAGAATTGGGGAACATATGAGGGCTCTTAAACAGGGAGACGAAAGGTACCCTATTGTGCAACATTTGAAAGTGTGTGAAACACAAAATGCGAATCAAAACCTACAATTGTATTGAACATATACGTGTGGACCCTAGGGGAGGCAATAGAGAACTTCACCTAAGGAGGAGAGAATCTCTGTGGATTATGAGACTGCGGGCGGTAGAAGAGGGTCTCAACACTGACTCAGAACTTGAATATTTTCTGGGAACGTAACGATAACCTGTCGTACATGATGTATATGTATAGCGTGTATTTATGTTACCTACCTTAAGAATTGAGGAGGCTGTTTCTTAAGTACAGTACTTATTAACGTAATGTAGTTGTCGAATATTCATGTCATATATAAGTTATATTAAGGAGCTACTCAAAGGGGTACGTTATGGCAAACATATATTAGTTGGATACAGAAAATTGAGAAAAACTGAATTTAAAATGCAAATAGTGTGCATGCATACACATGTGGACTTTTGTAGATATATCGCCCCATTTACTTCTAAGAATGGGGCAATATTATGGGGAAATATTATGCTATATTAGTAGCATATAAGGACAGGGATAACAAAAGCACCAACACTGGAATCATGCGTTTCTTTGAGCGTAACATAGTCCTATTTTGATATCCATGAAAGGCTGACTACATATAGAGGCAAGAGAGAAAACGGACTAGACAATATCACAGGGAGCATACTCGCGGCAGTGGAAAGACGCTGAATCAGGTGAGGAAACTCCCTCTTCGATGTTGAAACTTGGCGCTCCGTTACTTGCTATTAAAACACTTACTGGGGCCCACAGGGAGGGACTGGAGGTAAAGATTCAACAGATAGAGAAATGTACTAGATCTGGGGAAATACGGCACTCGAGCATATGCTAACCGTTAGCGAGATGGAGGATTGCCGACATGCCATATATTTGGGCATGCAGCGGTTTTTGATATATTCACAACACGGTACGCTTAACACAAGGAGTGAGGGACTGGGGGAGCCCACGTGAGCATAACGGCACTCGAGCCAATACTTATCGGTAATTAGAAGGTTTATTACGGATATGAAATATATTTGGGCACACGCTGTTATTCAATATATTGATAGCGCATTACGCGTATACGCTGGGTGAAACAGATTCATGGTGAAAATTTACATGTTAAATAAAATATATATTGAAATCTAATAGGGGGAGTTTGTGAATATGGTTTTATTCACAGACTACCAGGCTACACACCACACTATTATCAAAATAAACGATGGAAGTTCATATCTGATCGAACTAGAAGAGCTAATATAACAAGATATTAAAGAGGATAAGAAAAGAATGGTACAGCCATGAATGTCAAGGATTAAGAGGAAATAAACAGAAGGATATAGAAAAGGAATCTACAGGTATTTTAATTGGGTGAAGGGTTGATCTTTTGAGCTTTACACTCATTATGTATAAGATTATTGACAAAACCGCACTTGTGTACACTTGCACTTTAGGGTATTCATGGGCAAAAAATTGAATTAAATATAAGCACTATAAGACTATAATGAGACAAATCAAGTCTGAGAAAATTATGTCTTATGGGTGCACTGTAGCACTGCTATTGCACATAGCTTTTTATTGTTTATTTTTACTGTGTTAGATGGTATTGATCATTAACCATATCAGCATCCCACTCTTTGCACAAGAGGTGTAATTCATTTTATGTTAACAATGTCACAATGATTTGAAAATGAATAAACAATTTGTCATATATATGTAATTGCAGCCCTGACAAAGTCACAGGGTACACCCCTGACGAAACACGTGTTGGCGGCAAGCGATGATTGGGACATACAGCTGAAACTCAGGATTTAAAGAATAAAAGACAGAAAGTTGACTTCAAGTGGGCATTTGTTGGATGTGTGCCTTATATATATTAATGTTGTCATCAGTGATTTTAGATCTCTGAGTTGAAGGAGTTAGGGGTGATCTTCCTTTAAGTGCACCATCTGGATTACTGGACAAAAAATATTAATAGATCTTTAGTGAAGAACTGGCAGGCAGCGCCACACACTCCTCACAATCACCCACCGACACAATAAGTGATCCTCCGCCCTAGCTCTCAGCAAAGAGGCAGGCACACTTGGTAAAGAAAATCCAAACCAAGGAAGAGTGGGAGCCAGGCACCTGAGAGAGCCCACAAAAAACAAAAGTGACCAATAAAACAGCCTGATTTATAGCCTTGTTTACAGCTAACCTCAGAGGAAGAATGTAAAGTAAAACAAAGTCCCCCACAGACCAGATAAACAGGACAAAGCATAATTATAGAGTAGTTGGTCCCAGAATTACACCAAACATTGGCAGAAGGGTAGCTCTTTTTAGGTCGAGTGTAAGCGTACGACCTCTTGTATACTTTTAAGTATACTTCTTCTGTGGGCTTTCAGCTACTACATTTTGTTAGTTTCAGTGTCATTTAAAAAGGCTTGCTTGCTGGGGGTCAATCATGATTCTTTGTCACTCCTTCTTCTGTGTGGGAGCAGAAGAATGGTGGTCACGACTTTCTAGTCAGGTTGCGGTCAGCCAATTTCAAGCTTCTTTTCACAGGCGTATTCACGAAAATTTGTTGAGAATTATTCATTGCCAGAGATATACACATTTATTTGCCCTTAAATATTTCACAAACTACTGAATGGATTTACACCAAATAACAAAAAGCACACCCTGCATACCACCAGCTAGCTTTCTGCCAAACTTGGTGTAATTTTGTCCAGTTGTTCAAGCTGTAAACATAATGACAGGTCCTATGGGAATTATCATGGCAAATGCAATGTTTCATGAAGATTCGTCAAACGGTGCCAAAGATATAGGCAAATCAATAAATGTTTTTACTGTGGAAACATGGTCCTAACTATAACTACCTCCACCGGTAGGAAGGGTACATATATATATTTATATATATATATATATATATATATATATATATATATATATATATATTCACTGAAAAATCCAAAGGTTACAGGTTGGTTATAATTCGGCTCACATTTTAAATGTATAAAACCTTAACAATTCACCAGTTATAGTTAGAGTTATTTCAACTAACTATAACTTGTGCCCTAAGGTAATAATTTGCAGGAGGTGGTGGTCCCCAGGCAGCGGGGGGATGCGGCCCCCCTGCATATACAGTATAAGCCCCAGGGAGGTGGCGGTCCCCGGACAAGGAGCCCCCCACCCCCATTTAAAAAAAATACTCCAAGGACTTGTCCCACCAGGGGCTTCAAAATAACGAAGCGTTGGAGATTTATGGTGGAGCCATGGATCTGCCGCTGATCTGACCGCAAAATAAAATAAAAATGCTTTTTAGCCCTGTGAGGGTCAAGAGCTACCTTTCTGCTGAATTTTGTGTAATTCTGTCACGTGGTTTTTGCTCTTTCACTGTTCAATTTTTCCTACAGGAATTAACATTGTAAAAGCTCTAAATTTCATAACCCCTTTATCTCAGCCTCCAATTAACAGATCACCCCAAATTTTGTTAGACAGCAGGTAACTTGACTGTTGAATTGTTTGGGATCATTTTGTGAAGATTTATCAAGCGGCACCAAACCAAGCAAAAAATGTTTCTATAGAAACTAGATCCTAACTATAACTACCTACTGGCAAACGCCAGTAGATTTTATATATATATATATATATATATGTATATATATATATATATATATATATATTGAAAAACAGAGGTTGCAGGGTCGTTATAGATATCACTTTGTACTGTGGGAAGGAATGTAGATGGAGTGTAAAATTCACTAGGGCAACTCTTGTCTATTTCTAATCAAAATTGTAACAAATTAAAAAAAGAATCTTCATGAAAATCAGACCACTCATTCAAAGATGACATTGCATGCAATAAATCCACATCATCAATGAGTAGCTCATTGTCCCCTAGTGTTGATACCCCTCATCCTGTAAGTTTCAAACATCTCTTATTATAGAACCATTTCTTCAGTTTAAATTTTATAGTGAAACAAAACAGATAACTCCTGCTTTGGACAGAGTACAAATTGGCCAATGGGCAAAAGGATAATCCTAAAGATAAAACACCAATTTCATCCTATGTATGTTCACATTCTGATAACTTTACCCCATTCATGGTGCTTGTGACTTGCCCGTTGTTGTCACGCCCAGCTCCACCGTAAAGGCTCCCTCATATCAATATTGTGGTAGGGAGCACTGAGCTGGATGGGAACATGATTGATGTGAACCTCGTACAGGAAGAGAAATGAGAGGCTGCTGGCGGAGTGAAGATCTGCATCCCTGGAATGAGCGGCCAGTTGTGAATCTCACTCAGGAGTAGTGACGTGAGACTTCTGGCAGCATACCAGTCCTTGAATGATACAAAATGACCCTTGCATATCAACCAGTACAGGCTGACTTGTATCTCAGTGGTCTACAGAGCCCCAAAGAGTTATTTACACTCTTACTATAGCGAGCTGTTGGCGGAAGCCGCTAAAACATGGCGCATCACTGGGAAGGTGGCTATTTTCTTCCTTTTGACTGTTATAAGAAGTCTAGCATTTATAGGCACTGTCAGCATAGCTGCTTAAACCAGTAAGTAGCACCAATGTTGCTCTAACCGGTGTATTGACATCACTGTATTGGGATTATAAGTATCATGGCCTCCAATATTGAGACAATGAGGAAGGAGACATTGAGCAGACTATTTTTCACACAAGTTGCAACAGCTACCAAATCAAGTTCAAAATCGGGTGGGTCCATAACTGTACAAGTTAAACTTGGATACATTGGAGAAACTTTGCAAAATGGACTCAGCAAAATGGTGGGAGGCAGAATCCCTTCAAAAGTACATTGAAGCAGATCATGTACCAAGAGGTTTGTGTTTTTTTACTATTCACACATACAAGTACCCCAATCCGGATATGCTGGAAGAATGGGCAAATAATTCAAAGGACTGCTCTAGCACTTAGATAAACATGCTCATTAAATATGCCATCAAAGATTGAGCTAAACTGCTGGAAGAAAGAGAGAGACTTAGGTGGTCATTACAACCCTGGCGGACGGTGTTAAAGGTGCGGTAATACCTCAAACAGGCCGGCGGACAAAAAAAGGGAATCATGACCCTGGCGGAAACTGCCAATAAAGACAGCCACTTTAACACACCGCCCACCACGGCGGTACAGACAAGCAGCACGGCGGATACCACCAACAGACAGGCAGGAGACAATGTACCGCCCACACTATTACAACCCGCCAATCCGCCACCTTTTCCGGGGCGGATGCACCGCGGATAAAAACACGGCGGAAACAGCTTTTGCAATGGGAAAACGCTCACCTCAACACATCCCACGAGGAAGGGGGACACCATGGAGCCCGAATTACAAATCCTACCTGTCCTTGTTTTTCTCCTCCTTTATGACCAACAGCTACGTAGGCGCAGAAGATACCGGTGAGTACTGCACCTACGACACAGGGAGGGGGGAGGCAAAAGTTAGGGGGACACCCACCAAACACCCCCACCCTCGCATATCACAACATACACACCAATGCAGTCACAAAAATCACAGTAACAACCCACAATCCCCCCGGAAGTATGCAAAGACAATGCGAAAATCGGGCAAACATTGTAATGTGCCAATATACATGTCATACAAAAATATACAGTTATACATATCTCAAAATCACTCTTATTTACACATACAATCCGAGAAGTAGTGCAGATATGTACACAACAATATCCGTGCACCAACAGTCCAAAAAAGCATGGGCGAGGCCCACAATAGATACCTGAACACTGCTGGGGCATCAGATAGAAACACTACAGGCACTTCAGGGGGAAGGGGGGGCACCTCAGCCAGATGAATGTGAAGCCAGATCCACGACGGGGCTCCATGCCCATTGATGTATCCTGGGGAGTGCGAAGCCACAGTCTCACAAGTCACTACAGTGGGTGGTTTGCCCACTGTGCCATCCTGGGGAGTGCAAAGCCACAGTCTCTCAAGTCACTACAGTGGGTGGTTTGCCCACTGTGCCATCCTGGGGAGTGCTAAGCCACAGTCTCACAAGTCACTACAGTGGGTGGTTTGCCCACTGTGCCATCCTGGGGAGTGCAAAGCCACAGTCTCTCAAGTCACTACAGTGGGTGGTTTGCCCACTGTGCCAACCTGGGGAGTGCAAAGCCACAGTCTCTCAAGTAGATGCAGGTGTCCACTGGTTCTGGAGGGGGACTGGTGCCCAGACTGGATGAGTCTCCACGTGAAAGTACCTGTCCTGTCACTGTCCCAGCTGCACATGGGATAAGGATGCCTGATGTGGCGGTCCATTCATTCCTAGACGGTGCATGCCCTGTTCAGCGGTGCTTTGCCATGGCGGTCTTTGCCCTGTTCAGCGGTGCTTTGCCATGGCGGTCTTTGCCCTGTTCAGCAGTGCTTTGCCATGGCGTTTCAGGACTGTTCAGCGGTGCTTTGACATGGCGGTCTTTGCCCTGTTCAGCGGTGCTTTGCCATGGCGTTTCAGGACTGTTCAGCGGTGCTTTGACATGGCGTTTCAGGACTGTTCAGCAGTGCTTTGACATGGCGGTCTTTGCCCTGTTCAGCGGTGCTTTGCCATGGTGATCTTTGCCCTGTTCAGCGGTGCTTTGCCATGGCGGTCTTTGCCCTGTTCAGCGGTGCTTTGCCATGGCGGTCTTTGCCCTGTTCAGTGGTGCTTTGCCATGGCGGTCTTTGCCCTGTTCAGCAGTGCTTTGCCATGGCGGTCTTTGCCCTGTTCAGCCGTGCTTTGCCATGGCGTTTCAGGACTGTTCAGCGGTGCTTTGACATGGCGGTCTTTGCCCTGTTCAGCCGTGCTTTGCCATGGCGGTCTTTGCTATGTTCAGCGGTGCTTTGCCATAGCGGTCTTTGCCCTGTTCAGTGGTGCTTTGACATGGCGGTCTTTGCCCTGTTCAGCGGTGCTTTGCCATGGCGTTTCAGGACTGTTTAGCGGTGCTTTTACATGGCGTTTCAGGACTGTTCAGCGGTGCTTTGACATGGCGGTCTTTGCCCTGTTCAGCGGTGCTTTGCCATGGCGGTTCTGATACGGACATTGGTGTGTGGCATGACGATCTCTACACTGGGCATTGGTGTGTGGCATGACGATCTCTACAATGGGCATTGGTGTGTGGCATGACGTTCCATCATTGCCCAGCGGGGCTGTGGCATCCTGGCACCTCATGGGCTGTGACTCCGGCGGTGGTCTCCTGACCTGTGTCGATACTTGTGCCCTCCTGGGCAATGACTCCGGTGGTGGTCTCCTGACCTGTGACGATACTTGTGCCCTCCTGGGCAATGACTCCGGCGGTGGTCTCCTGACCAGTGACGATACTTGTGTCCTCCTGGGCAGTGACTCCGGCAGTGGTCTCCTGACCTGTGACGATTCTTGTGCCCTCCTGGGCTGTGACTCTGGCGGTGGTCTCTGGACCAGTGACGATACTTGTGCCCTCCTGGGCTGTGACTCTGGCGGTGGTCTCTGGACCAGTGACGATACTTGTGCCCTCCTGGGCACTGACTCCGGCGGTGGTCTACTGACCTGTGACAATACTTGTGCCCTCCTGGGCTGTGACTCTGGCGGTGGTCTATGGACCAGTGACGATACTTGTTCCCTTCTGGGCTGTGACTCTGGCGGTGGTCTCTGGACCAGTGACGATACTTGTGCCCTCCTGGGCAGTGACTCCGGCGGTGGTCTCCTGACCTGTGACGATACTTGTGCCCTCCTGGGCTGTGACTCCGGCGGTGGTCTCTGGACCAGTGACGATACTTGTGCCCTCCTGGGCTGTGACTCCGGCGGTGGTCTCTGGACCAGTGACGATACTTGTGCCCTCCTGGGCTGTGACTCCGGCGGTGGTCTCTGGACCAGTGACGATACTTGTGCCCTCCTGGGCTGTGACTCTGGCGGTGGTCTCTGGACCAGTGACGACAGTGCTGGCGGTTGTGTCTGGACCGCCAGATATGATTGCGCACTTCTCCGCCGTGACACTCACAACAGGCTTGGCAGACTTCCTCTGGACCTTCCACACCTGTGTTGGAGTTACAGCTGACTCACCAATCGCCTGTCACTTGTTGTCCCACCAGGAGTCTTAAGATGGTCCCGTCGTCCACTCTCCATTTTCAGAGCCTTTACAGGGGGTGGGCTGCCACTGCCTTGGCTCCGGGTCCTACTGCCTGCCCTGGTGGCCAGGTGCACTCCAAAAACCTGGAACACGCACCACTGGTACTGGAGGCTTTTTGGCTGAGGCGCTACGACGGGACTGATGAATTGGAGGGGGGGGGCAAAAAGGTCAATTTGACAGAGGGACAGTTTCTGACGAACACTGGGATGGGTAGCTGGAGGGGGTCTGAGAGCGAAGGAAGAGGAGGTGGTTGTAGGAGGTGTCACTTTAGGTGTTTTGGGTGCAGGTGCAGGTACTGGAGGCTGTCGTGAGGTGGATGGATGTTGGGTAAGTGATTGCCGGCATTTGGGTACTTTGGGAGGGGGCGTCACAGACACATTGGGAGAGGACACAGGGGACGTGTAAATGGCAGTGGAGGTGGTGAGTGCAGGTGAGCGGCTTGTGGTGCTGGGTGTCCTGGTGCGAGTCCTAGTGCCTGTAGATGTGGTTCATGCAGGTGTGTGTGTAGACGAGACTGGGAGGGAGGACGGAGAAGAGGAGGAGGGGGACACAGTGGAGACAGTGGATGTTGCTGTGTCTGTATGTGGGTGAGGCTTGCGTGAGTGCCTGTGGTGTGCGTGGTGCCTATGTTTGCTTGAGCTACTTGTGTGTGTTGACTTGTGTGCATGCTGGTCTGTAGGTGTGCTTGGGATGGGCTGGGGTACAGGAGATTGGGTCTGGGTGGAGGAAGTTGGAGGGGGGAGGCTGGACACAGGGACAATGGCTGCCATCAGTGGTGAGGCCAGAGATTGCAGGGTTCGCTGAAGGACAGCCTGACCAGAATGAATGCCCTCCAGGAATGCATTACCGTGTTGCAACTCCCTTTCTACACCCTGGATGGCATTCACAATGGTAGACTGCCCAACAGTGAGTGACCTGAGGAGGTCAATGGCCTCCTCACTGAGGGCAGCAGGGGTGACTGGGGCAGGGCCTGAGGTGCCTGGGGCGAAGGTGATGCCCACCCTCCTGGGTGAGCGGGCACGGGGCGAACGCTGAGGGGCTGCTGGGAGGGCGGTGCTGGTAGGGGGGGTGGCGGCTGTACCTGTAGAAGTGGGGTGCACAGGTGGTGCCGCCACCACAGGGGAGCTCCCATCGGCGGACGAGTCTGTGTCGCTGGTTGGTGATCCGGTGGCCGACGTGAAGCTCCCCTCGCCCTCCGTCCCACTGGTGCATTCAGTCTGTGGTGTGGCCCTCCATGGCCATGTGGGATGCAGCTCCCTCGTGCTCCGGTGCCACTGTACCTCCGCCCGATGATGCTGATGTACAAAAGGACAGGGAAAGCAGGAAAAGGGGGGGAGACCGAACAAAGAGAGTTTTAGTGCATTGCATACCGCTACTGTTGGCAGACAAGGCAGACGCAGCAGCCCCCTGCATTACGCCGTTCTCCTGACCTCTGCACATGCAATTTCTGGGACATGGCCTACATGGCAATGGTGGGAATCTGCGCACATTGATGCCACAGGGGCAACTATACCTCAACTTGGCACTCTGCTGAGGTGGGGTTGAGTGCCACATGGCCTACATAACGGAGGGGCCTTGCCTACCTAACTCGCCCTGGCCTAGGGACACCCACAGCCCACCTCCCCCACCACTGCACGGAAACTCCGCTGAATGAGGTTGTACTCACCCCCTTTTGTCTGCTGTGATGTCCTCCAGCGCCCATCCAACTCCGGGTAGGCCACCGCCAGGATCCGGAACATCAGGGGGGTCATGGTGTGACGGGCACCCCTCCCACATTGGGAGGCCATCCCCAGCTGAGCCTCCGCCGTCTTCTTGCTGCAGCAGCGGATGTCCTCCCATCTCTTACGGCAGTGGGTGCCCCGTCTCTGGTGGGCCCCCAGGGTCCAGACCTCCTTGGCGATGGCACGCCAAATGTCCCTCTTCTGGTGGGCGCTGACCTACATGACATGCACAAGTAAAGAGGAACAGTCATTACCAACTGCACCGTCAATGTGAGTGGCCCCCTCCCTACTCTGGCCATGTGGCCCATTCATTCCCATGCATAACTGTTCTATGTACTCTGCCCCCTTCCCTCTTCCACCCAGCCCTCTCCACCCAGGCCTAGCCCATACAACGTGCTCCCTGTGTACTAACCTGTTGGTCTGGAGGACCGTAGAGTAGCGTGTACTGGGGGATGAGCCCATCCACAAGTTTCTCCAACTCCTGTGCAGTGAAGGCAGGGGCCCTTTCCCCAGACGCAGCAGCCATCGTCGTTTCCAGACCGAGGTCACAGCAGCACTAGCAGTGTAGGTCCTCTCCTATCGAAGGGCAGGTATCTAGTGAGTAAACAGATAGAAAATGGCGGTGACGTCCGCGGCGGTGTGCATCATCACCGCCGGCGCACCTGTTCATTGGCTCCTGGGACCTATAGGGTCCAATATTAACCAATGCAGCATTGCGCCGCGGTCTACGACCGCCTACCGCGACCGTGTGCAACGCCAGCGCAGTTACCCCACAATCCCATTGTCCCAGTTTAGAGGTCAGGCAGCCGCCATTTCAGGGGCCCACATGGCTTCATTTACTACTGCATCACGCATAGCTAGGCCTATACTCAACACACATACAGGAAGGCTTTTTTGTCATGTGTAGTCTTGTGTGTAACTGTGGGTACATACCTGGAGGAATAGTGACTGGTTCTTCGCTGTTGTCCTTCCTAGGCACCGTCAGCTGGGACATATGAGAAGATGGCGGAATCCTCCAGTGTACCAACCGCTGGTGGACCTGTTGACAATGGAAGAAAGACATATCATCGTCACCTACCGGTTTGACCGTGCCACAATCCAGGAACTATGTACCCAGTTGGAGCCAGACCTGATGTCACCAATCCGCCATCCGACTGGAATCCACCCTGACGTGCAGGTGCTGTCAGTGCTCCATTTCCTTGCAAGTGGGTCATTTCAGACAACAGTGGCCATGGCATCAGGGATGTCCCAGCCTATGTTTTCCAACGTGCTGTCCAGAGTGTTGTCTGCTCTGCTGAAACACGTAAGGCGATACATCATTTTCCCTGAGGTTGAGGATTTGCCTACAGTGAAAGGTGACTTCTATGCCCTTGGCCATATCCCCAACGTCATAGGTGCCATTGATGGGACCCATGTAGCTCTGGTCCCCCCCCGCAGGAGTGAACAGGTGTACAGAAACCGGAAGAGTTATCATTCCATGAATGTCCAGATGGTCTGTTTGGCAGACCAGTACATCTTGCAGGTAAATTCAATGTTCCCTGGCTCTGTGCATGAAGCATACATCCTGCGGAATAGCAGCATCCCTGATATGATGGGTCAACTCCAGAGGCACCGTGTATGGCTATTGGGGGACTCTGGTTACCCCAACCTTTCGTGGCTATTGACCCCAGTGAGGAATCCCAGGACCAGGGCAGAGGAACGCTACAATGATGCCCATGGGCGGACTAGGAGGGTAATCGAATGCACCTTCGGCCTTCTTAAGGCCAGGTTCAGGTGCCTCCATATGACAGGTGGATCCCTATTCTACTCACCGAAGAAGGTGTGCGGCATCATCATCGCCTGCTCCATGCTCCATAATTTGGCATTGCGACGCCGGGTGCCTTTTCTGCAGGAGGATGATCCAGATGACGGTGTTGTGGCAGCTGTGGAGCCTGTGGAGCCAGTGGACAGTGATAAGGATGAAGCTGAGGATGAAGAAAACGACAACAGGGAGTCAGTCATACAGCAATATTTCCAGTGACACACAGGTGAGAACATTTTCTGGTTTAAAATTACATTAACTTTCATACGTCTACCTCTATCCTGAACCTACATTTCACTCACTATTTGTTAATTGAGTTGTACCCTTCCATTTCAGTTTCACAAGTGTGGTAACCTACGTGTCAACTGCTTGCATCCTTCAAGGGCTTGTGATGTGTGACATTGGTATGTTAGCCTTACAATGGGTAACCCATTATGACACTGTAATTTATATTACAAAGTTCCAAATCATAGACTGACTCAAATTTTTTTGGGCTTTCAAGGGTGTTTATTTAAGTGCTAAAAAAATCAAGGAAGGTTGTAAAATGGTGATGGGTGATGGTGGAGGAATGTCCATGGCAGAGTCCAGTCTATTCGTCTCACAGGTGCACTGCCCATCTGGACATTGGATGTGGAGCTGGGGCAGTTCCAATCTGGACAGGGTGACAAAGTGGGACAGTGGGGGGACAATCAGGGTGGTCTTATTTCCTGGCAGGGGTCTTGCCATCTTGCTCTGTCCTGTTCCTGGATCTCAGGCACCGCTTGCGTGGTGGTTGTCCGTCTGCAGGGGATGGGGTGCTGGTGTGTTGGTCCTGTGGCGGGGCGTCCTGTCCACTAGCGCCGGCGGAGGTGGTCGGCAGTTCATCGTCCTGGCTAGTGTCAGGGGCCCCTTGGAGTGCCACGGTGTCCCTCAAGGTCTTTTGAATGTCCGTCAGCACCCCTACGATGGTGCCCAGGGTGGAGCTGATGGTCCTGAGCTCCTCCCTGAACCCCAAATACAGTTCGTCCTGCAGACGCAGGGTCTCCTGCAACTTGTCCAGGACCGTGGCCATCGTCTCCTGGGAGTGGTGGTATGCTCCCATGATGGAGGATAGGGCCTCGTGGAGAGTTGGTTCCCTTGGCCTGTCCTCCCTCTGTTGCACAGCAGCCCTCCCAGTTCCCCGGTGTTCCTGTGCCTCCGTCCCCTGGACCGTGTGCCCATTACCACTGCCCCCAGGTCCCTGTTGTTGTTGGGGTGGTGAGTTAGCCTGGGTTCCCTGTAGTGGTGGACACACCGCTGATTTACCTGTCCTGGGTAGGGAGGTTTGGGCCCGTGGGTGGGTGCTGTGCTGGTGTTATCAGAGGGTGGCAGCTCGGTGTTGGGCTGTGGCTGGGTAAGGGGAACCGACTGTCCTGAGGCCCACGATGGTCCGGGCTGGTCATCAGGATCCAGTGGGGCAGAGCTGCTGTCGTCACTGTGGGCCTCTTCCGGGGGTGGAGTGGTGTTGTCTGGACCCTCTAGTGTGGTGACGTTCCTTCGGGTTCCTGCAGGGGTATAAGCACATGATTATTGCATCTGTGTGTGTAATGGTGTGCAATGGTTGGGTGTGCATGATCCCCAGTGCAGGCATTCCTGTGTGGGGGCTTGTGTGGTGATGGTTGGGGGGGTGTTCTGGGTATGTGCAGTGGCCATGCTTTGGTGAGGGGTGCCCATGCTTAGTTGTGTCATGCAGGGCTTGGTGTTGGGATGTGTGCTTGGTGTCATGGGTAGATTGGTGAGGATTTGGGGTGATAGGGGAGGGTGTGAGGGTGGGGGTGTGTGATAGCATGCAGGTAGGGTGGGGGATGTGATAGTTAAGATTTGACTTACCAGTGTACCATCCTCCACCGACTCCACCGAGGCCCTCAGGATGCAAGATGGTCAGGACTTGCCCCTCCAATGTTGTTAGTTGTGGGGGAGGAGGTGGGGGTCTGCCGCCAGTCCGCTGCACCGCAATGTTGTGCCTGGAGACCGTTGAACACACCTTCCCCCGTAGGTCGTTCCACCTCTTCCTGATGTACTCCCTATTTCTTGGGTGCTGTCCCACGGCGTTGACCCTCTCCACTATTCTGCGCCATAGCTCCATCTTCCTGGCCATTGATGTGTTCTGTACCTGTGAGCCAAATAGCTGTGGCTCTACCCGTACGATTTCCTCCACCATGACCCTGAGCTCCTCCTCGGAGAAGCGGGGGTGTCTTTGGCGTGACATGGGGTGTTATGTGTGATGTGTGGGGTGGTGTATGTGTTGATGAGTGTAGTGAGTGTAGTGGTATGTGGTGTTTTGTGCGTGGATGTTGTGTGGGTGATGGTGTTGTGTGCCTCTGTGTGATGGGGTTGTCAATAGCTGTGCTGTCTCTCTGGCCTTCTCTCATAATTTCTGGTTGTAGGGGTTTGTGTGTGATGTGGGTGTGTATTTTATATTGTGTTGGGTGTGTGGGAGTGGTGTGTGTATGTGTATCAGGTGTGTGTATTTTGAATTGTCCAATGTGGCGGTGTTTTGGAGATGTGTGTGTATTTTGAGCGCGGCGGTGTGTACCGCCAATGGAATACCGCAGTTGAAAGACCGCCGCATGGATTTGTGGGTCGTAATAGCATGGGCGTGTTTCTGTTGGCGTGGAGGTGGAGGATTTGTTTCCGCCAGTTTATCGCTGACCTTTGGTGTGGCGGTGTTGTGTGGGTGTCTGAATTTCGGAGGATTCCGTGATGTGTGTCATAATAGCTGTGGCGGTCTACCGCGGCCGCGGCGGTGTATTGGCGGTCTTCTGCACGGCGGTAAGCGCCTTATACCGCCAATGTTGTAATGACCTCCTTAGTCATGAGATTCAAAATCTGATGTCAAACAACTTTATGAGGAATTTATGAAAGCACTTCATGTGAGGCTAGGAACAATGGAAGAAGAAATTACAAGAAAAACCAAAGGAAGTTCATTAGAGGCTTTAAAGAGTATCTGATGGGACGGATTCTAACATTTCATAGGAAATATGACCGTCCGTATAAGGAGGAATCTACACCCACCAATCTGACAGTTGATTTTTGTGATTTTCAGGTAGTGCAAGAGAGTGATGTTTCGGATGGTAACTAATCAGTTGTTTCTGAAGGAACTCTGGCACGTGGCCAAGATGTGAGTTCAAGAAATATTTTTTTCAACCAGTTACAACTTTTAAATCACAGCAGGGCAGAACAGGGAATGAACTAGGATTATCAAGGAGGCAGAGGATTATGAGGAAGAAGAGGAGGAAACAGGCAAAGCAGGAGTCAGAAAAGAAAATGCCGCCCCCTTGGGAGTGACAACAAGGGGCAAGTCACAAGCACAATGAATGTGGTAAATTTATGAGAATGTGAACTTACACAGGATGCAATTGATGTTTTATCTTTAGGTTTATCCTTTTGCCCATTGGCCAATTTGAACTATATCCAAAGCACGATTGATCTGTTTTGTTTCACTAGAAAATTGAAAATGAAGAAATAGATCTACAATACCTCATGTTTGAAACCTACAGGATGAGGGGTATCAACACTAAGGGAGAATAAGTTACTCATTGGTGATGTGAATTTATTGTATATACTGTCTGAGAATGCCATAAATTCATGAGTGGGTGAGTGGTCTGATTTTCATGAAGATCCTTATTTGAATTTATTACAATTTGGTATAGAAATAGACAAGAGTTGCCCTAGTAAATTTAAACCTCTATCTACATTCATTCCTAGAGTGAAATGTTATACTATTAAAGAGTTATCAAAGAACCTAAAAACCTAAGGGTCAACAAATGGTGGGATGTTAACAACAATTTGAGGAATGAACAGATTGAAACTTAAGAGAAATTGAGATCTGACTCCACTATTGTAATAAGGAAATCTGATAAGGGGGGTATGTGATTGTATTATCAAAACAAATGTATTTGGAAGACAGACTCAGACAACTGGCTAATATAGAATGCTATGCAGCTTGAACAAGAAATAAGTGATAAAAGCCAACAATGAGTATTGGGGAAAATTGTCTGAGTTGTCTGAGTGGAGAGACAAGGGCCTTATTTTATAGGACGAGTATTTATTTTTGAAATGTGATAAACCTAGGATCCCTGTTTTATATCTGCTGTCCAAACTGCACACAGATTCTAGAAATCCACCTAGTAAACCCCTAGTATCCTCTATTGGGTGATTATTAGAAAACACTTCCAAGTATGTAGACCATTATTTATGCCCTTTTGTGACTGCCTTACTAGCATACGTGAAAGATACGACTCATTTTCTCACTATAATACAGGGTATACATTGGGAAGAGGATTTTACATTGATGGCGTTGGGTGTCAGAGGCCTGTACACTGATATTCTGCATGAAGCAGGTATCAAAGCTTGCAGACATTTCATGAGTGTCACACACTAACCTGTTTGTCCCACGGAGAAAATGTTGACCAAGATGCTTGTTCCCAATTTCAGCTCAACGTTGCGTGCCTGCCACTTAAATACACATGATCAGCACCACAACGTCCCGGGGGAAAGGGGATGGATGAGCAAAGAAGAGAAACACTGGAGTCACAGGGATGGATCCAGACGCCTATTGATGGTTCTTGAGGAGCTGGTCTTTCCTATGATAAATTACACATCAATCAAATACCCATGCATACTCTACTGTTAAACTATGATGTACAAGCTAGATATACCTGTTGGGGTGTCCTTTCCCGCTTTTGATGACTCTCCCTCTCTCTAAGAATTTTCAGAAATGATATGAATTACCTGTAACTAAATAGGAGCCTTGAACTCCCACTGTGATCCCAGGTTAGTTCCTTGTCACCTGAATTATCCCTACCTAGATGTTTCTTGACATTGAGTGGATATCGGGCGTGTTTCACCTTGACAAGATTTGCCAAGGTGCTGACTCACTCAACTCACAGACATTTGCAGAAGCAAATAAGAAAAAATTCTCAGGGAATTAGATTCTCCAGATATTCATGAGTTTTTTACTGGGGCATATCTGGGTGTGCATGTCTGACAGTACAACCCTTCCAATGCCCTCCCAATTGGTTTCGATTTGTCAGGGTTATCGATGGTGGAACTGAGAAACCCACTGGGGAGCATGTATGTCTCCTGCCGGTTCCCATGAACGATCTTCCAGCCCATAACCTTTCGAGTCCAAAAAATAATAAAGCTTGTTACGTGTTCGTTTAGAGTCTAGTATGGCCCTGACCTCGTATTCTGGTTGATTATCCACTAGGATTGTAAGAGGTCTTTGTGGGCACTGCATAGAGTCTGCTACCGGTTTTAGTAAGGAGAAGTGGAACAATGGATGAATTGATAGAGAAGTGGGAAGTTCTAGTTTCACTGCCACCTCGCTAATCCTTTTGATGATGGTCAAAGGGCTCACAAACCTTGGATATATGGATTACATTGCTATACACAAATTTGGCTTCCCACGTGCACTCAGCCCAATCCACTTCTGAGCTTTGGAGATAAAAATGTAAATATTGTTCCATACATTGGTTAACTCTTTCAGTTTGTCCTTCTGATTGTGGATGATGACTTGATGATAGGTGGACATCTACATCCAATTCCTGACAAAGAAATTTCAAACATTTTGACATGAATTGTGTTTCTCGGTCAGACATGAATACCGAAGGAAGGCCATGTGAACAGCCTACTGATTGTAGGAATACATGGGCTAATTGTATAGCCAAAGGTAAGGCTTTTAGAAGAATAAATTGCGCCATCTTGGTCAAATGATCTACCACAACTAGAACGGTGGTGAACCCAGCTTGAGATTTTGGTAATTCTACTACGAAGTCTAAAGATACTGTCTGCCACAGTACAGGTGGTATAGGTAAGGGCTGCAAAAGACCAGCGGGGCTTGATGAGAACTCTTCCCTTGGGCACAGGTCATACAAATTGCTACAAAGGTCTTTGCTTCTTTGGATATGGATGGTCACTAAAAGTGTGGCTGAAGGATTTCTAGAGTCTGGGTGTTGTAAAATGGGGTGGTACTAAACTTGTCTTTCAATTAATGAAAAGCCTCATCTGACTCTTCTCTCAACTGAAACTTTATTACTTTACTAAGTGACTTTGTAATCGGAGCTACAAGGGTAGAAAAGTGATCAATAAAAGGTCTATAGAAGTTGGCAAACCCTAGGAAACTTTGTTCTTCTTTGACACTTTGTGGAGCCTTCCACAAAGCAATGGCTTCAACCTTCCCAGGATCCATTTGTACCCTGTTTGGAGTTAAGATATACCAGAGGAATTCTACTTCTTGAACGTGGAAACTACACTTTTCTAGTTTTGCGTAGAGATAATTTTGTTGCAAGGCTTGTAAAACGGCCTTGATATGAGCCACATATTCTTCATAGGAGATGGAATAGATCAAAATGTCATCAATATAGACAACAGCACACTGATCAATAAAACCACGTATTGCCTCCTTGATGAAATGTTGGAAGGCAGCAGGGGCTTTGCAGAGTCTGAAAGGCATGACAAGGTACTCATTTGAACAAAACTGGACTCTCACAAGATGGTATGCCCATCGCAAATCTAATTTCATGTGTATGCGTGTAGTTTTTACCTGATCTGTAAGGGTTGAAATTCAAAGTAACAGATGTCTGTTTCTGATCGTAATCTTGTTTAGGGCTGTATAATCAATACATGGCCTAAGTTCCCCTCCGTTCCTGGGCATGAAAAATAGTGGCAATGAAGCTGGAAACCTAGAGGGTCTTATAAAGCCTATGGCAAGCATCTCATCTAAGTATTGTCACAAATGAAAATTTTCCCTTTCTGTTAGTATGTAAATTCTACTACAAGAATATTGCGAACCTGGCTGCCTGTCATTGCTGTCAGTCTTCTTTAGTTAGTGGGACCCTAACAGTACTGATTGGAATGGTTCACCTTCATTAGTGCCTTTGTTGGTGTCTTGTTTCTTATCTCTAATCCCAAAGAACCTGTGGTCGGTGCGACCACTGTCACTACATTTCTCTGACAACTGGTGATCCAATTTGACCATTAAATCAATTAGCTCTTTGCAAGAGTCGGGTGGAATAACTACTTGAGTTCAAAGATTCTTAAGGTCATCTTTTAACTTCTGTAACACAAGGACCCTCTCTTTTCTGTTGGCCGATCAGCCTCAGCCAACAATCTATTAAAAGCAGTTAGGTATGTCAGCATATCCCTATTACCTTGCTTTAAATGAGCGAGGTTACTGCTTGAATAAATGTATGCTCATGGATGCTCATCAAACATTTTTTTCAATTCTGTTTTAAAGGCCTGATAGTCACACAATAATGGATCTTCCTGTTCCACTAACGGAATAGACCAAGAGGCAGCATGCCTGCCAAATATGAGAGAACAAATGGCACCTTAGACTGGTCATCAGTAAAAGAGATTGGTCAACATAAAAAAATGAAGGTGACATGGATTTCAAAATATAGTGAACTTAGCAGGATCCTCTATATAGAATTTGGGGGGGGGAGATAATGGCACCAGAAATGGTGTACTGACCTGAATTACTGATGCAATATTTGGTAATTGTTCTTGTGCAGCCCCCACCTGAAGCGGTTGAGGCCTTGCTAAAAAGAACGCAGGTTTACTTAAAGGAGGTGGTTCGCCTGCAATTGTGGGCTGAAGAGCATCTTACCGCTGTCACAATACCTGGGTTTTGCATTTCAAACTCCCTATCATGTGTGCCAATCCAGCTAGGGAAACCTCTTGAGCCTCCATTGCATCTTGGTGGAAATATAAATGTGGGCTTGCTGTACTGCCAAGCACTAACCCTTTCGGCCCACAGAGACACAATGTTAACCAATCTGCTTGGTCCAAATTCCACCTCAACGTTGCGTGCCTAACACTTAAATACACATGATTGGCACTGCAACATTCCAGGGGAAAGGGAATGGATGACAGAAGAAAAGAGACACTGGAGTCGCAGGGCTAGATCCAGATGCCTAGTGATGGTTCTTGAAGAGCCGGTCTTTCCTATGATAAATTGCACATCAGTCAAATAACTAATATCTCATAACCCATGTTTAATTTACTATTAAATTATGATGTGCAAGCTAGATGTACCTGTTGGGGTCCCCTTTCCTGCTTTTGATGACTCTCCCTCTCTCTAGAAATTCTTACAAATGATGTACATTACCTGTAATTAAATAAGATCCTTGAACCTCCTATACTGTCTATCACTACTCCCACTGTGATCCCAAGTTAGTCCTCGTCACCTCAATTAAGCGTATCTAGATGTTCCTTGACATTGAGTGGATATATTGTGTGTTTCACCTTGATGAGATTTCCAAAGTTTCTGACTAAATCGACTCATACACCTTTACATAGGCAACAGTAATAAGAACAAACTCTCAGGGAATTAGATTCCCCAGATAATCATGGGCTAATCATTGTACTCCTAGTATTGTGGGGAACACAAATTAGTGTTTAAATCACACTGAAAACATCATGTTAATATCAAGGATTATGGTTCACGATGTATTACTGTGAAAACATAGGGTTATTCAATAGCATTCAACTTCATGAGCAACCGTCTTATCAATGTTTCATCATAGTGTAATTTTGAGCATGCAAAGATGAGCTTCAACTTTGCTTAAGCACCAAACACCTAGGGCCTGATTCTGACCCCGGCGGTAAGGAACCGCCGGGGCCAGGGTCGGCGGGAGCACTGCCAACAGGCTGGCGGTGCCCCGCAGGGCATTCTGACCGCGGCGGTTTTGCCGCGGTCAGAAGTGGAAAACCGGCGGTCTCCCGCCGGTTTTCCGCTGCCCATTAGAATCCTCCATGGCGGCAAAGCTCGCTGCGCCGCCATGGGGATTCTGACAGCCCATACCGCCATCCTGTTCCTGGCGGTTCTCCCGCCAGGAACAGGATGGAGGTATGGGTTGTCGTGGGGCCCCCGTAAGAGGGCCCCACAAAGAATTTCTCTGTCTGCATTGCAGACAGTGAAATTCGTGACGGGTGCAACTGCACCCGTCGCACCTTACCACTCCGCCGGCTCAATTCTGAGCCGGCGTCCTCGTGGGAAGGGAGTTTTACACTGTGCTGGCGGGCGGCCTTTTGGCGGTCGCCCGCCAGCCCAGTGTAAAACACAGAATAGCCGCAGCGGTCTTCCGACCGCGGTGCGGTATTCTGGAGGGGGGAAGTCTGGCGGGCGGCCTCCGCCGCCCGGCAGACTTAGAATGAGGCCCCTAATGTTCTGCATCACCAGGAATAATTTGAAATAATGCAAATGCCACTTTGAACTCAGCGATAATAACCATATTCACAGTATATTGTTTTCATAATAATTGTTCAATAGAAACTCCTTTCTGTGCTATAATGCTAGCAACTGCAATAAGCGTTATAGAATGACAAGCAGCAAACATCCCAATGACCTTAAAGCCCAAAGATGTGCCCTTTTAGGTGCATCGCACCCTGGAACATTTGCTTATCAAGCTTCAATTCAGCAAGTATCACATTTTAGCAGGAAATGTTCTTAAATCATGCACAGCGCGTTACCGCCTTTTTAAGGGTTAATTCCCTCAGTCTCTCCTTCCAGAAGCAGCCTCCAAGGTGCTGGACAGAATAGAACGTGAAGATCAAAAAGCAGAGGAGCAGAGATTCCTTATCTGCTGTCAGTGACCTTTCCAGGAAGCAATTCACTCAGGCTGGGTGTGGTTTAAATACCTGCTGCATCCAGCCACACTCAGTCTGAATCAGAGGGGGCCACGCCCAGTCTGAGTGACAGGGATGTTGGAGGCTTGTGCAACACATGTTCCCTTCATGTTCTATCAAGCATTAGTTCCAACAAACATTGGTCTCTGCAAACAAGCAATGATCTCTGTAAATAAGCATTGGTCCCTGCAAAAGCAAATTATTAACTCAGAAGTTTTTTACTGGGGCATATCTGGGTTTTCAGGCCCAGCAGGCACACCATTATGCTATTTGCTGCACACATAAATGATTTTGGAAATGGTATAGTTTTGTCTCACTAATATTTTCTTCATAGTTTATGACAAGATTTGTAGTCAGACATGTGGGCCGGTGATGGCAACCTGCTTCACACTCAGCTATGCAACTTTATTTGTTGGCTGGTGGGAGGAGCAGGTGGCTAGTAACCTTCCTGAATTTGAAGAACATGTGGTTTTCTGGGTCCGATTTATTTACAATGTTTTGCCATTGGAAAAGGAGATGTGATGTTCGCAGAAATGTTTGTGGAGACTTTGAACAAAATTGAGTTAAATTCAAAGTTTACAGGACAGACCAGTAGGACTTAGATTGAATTTCTTGATGTTGTGGTGGAGGTGGAGGCAGATAAACTTGAGTCTAAATTGTACAGAAAACCCATGGCAGGCAACAATCTTTTATTTGCTACTAGTGCCCATCCTAGAGGCCTTATGCGAAGGATCCCCTATGGAGAACTACTAAGAGCAAAGTGGAATTGTAGTACTCTGGGGAGTTTTGAGCAAGAAGGCAAAACTATGATTGAAATGTTTAAGGAAAGGGGGTTTTACACTAAAACCTTCATTCAGGCCAAAGCAAGAGTGTTTATGATATACAGAGAGAACTTATTACATCCACAGGTAGAATCAGAAAAAGGAGATCAAGAAACAGTAAGATTAATTACAACACGCTCTAAGCAGGTACATAATAAACGTTAAATACTTAAGAATCATTGGCATGTTTTGGCAAACTCTGACGTGTTGAGTTGGTATGTGGGCTCAGATCCGTAGATACAATTTAGGTGAACCTAGTCATTAAAGGGTAAATTCTGTATTAATCACATTACCAGCTAGGAAGGGGTTACCTCACAAAAGAGTTTTTTTTTTTTACTGTAGAAGTTGCAAGGCATGCAGTAAGAGTGTAGATGTGACCCACCTTACTATCCCTAACACAACTTTGAGATTCACACATTTGTTACTTGGAACACCGATTTTGGTCTCTTCAGTCTATTCTGCCCGTGCAATCTAATACATATTGGAAGCATGGTGCACAATGTTAAGAAATGGATACTTGAACATAAGAGAGTTATCAGGCACAATAATCACCAATGTCCGGTTGCTCAGCATTTTGGTGAGCAACAATATGGTAATGAGCAATTACTCAGTTTTGGAATCTTAGATACCATTACACTGAGCGTCAGAGGGGAAGACTCTGAGAAGGCACTTTACAAATTAGAATCCAGATATATGCTGGATTTTGACACTCTTACCCCTTTAGGCTTCAATTCTGATGACAAAAAAGGCAGTTTATTTGATTTACATTGCTGTCAATTAATCTGTTTTGTGTTCCTTATATCCTCCCCTTTTGAATTAAAATTTTTTCTTTTGGGTTCATTCTTTGTTGGAGTGGTTTCCGCCTAACATGAACATCATGGGGCGGGGTCTTGTACTAATTATAACCCTCTAGTGTATAACCTTATTTGCAGTAAGCTCACAGAACTGCCTTAGATATACAATGTCAATAATGTTAACAATTTGTGTTAAACAGCATGATGACTACATGAATCAGGCAAATATAGGGGTCACCAATCAATGTAGCCACTTGTTTTTTAGATGTGGTTTTCCCAATCACAGCCAAAGGGTTGGTCTTCAATATTGGATTTATCAGATGCAGTTAGCCCACATGCGGAGTACTGTAGGAAATTGCTCTAACCAATATTTTATTATTACTACAAGTGACTATTCATCAAAGGGGCCACCCATTTAGTGTGATTTATTTTAATTTGCTGTTTACTCATAATACGGTGGATGGGATATCTGTCATGTTTGTGACTGAGTAATACCCTCCACCAAGGTTGCAACAAGGCCCTATGTCCTGCTATTAAGTTTCAGGCATTCAGATTTCAAATGTGTATTATGCAAGAAATTTAATATTTGTAAAAATAGGTATTAATGGTTAAATTTACCTATTTGACAGAGTATATGTGGTATTTTGATAAAGAGATATTCATGACTGAGGAAAGTATTGTCAGAAGGATGTTACAATTTTTCTTGGACATGTATAACTTACAAGGAGGCGTTGTAATAATGAGTCAATTTTCACTTTCTATGTATGTTTTGGAGTATAACACTAACGGAGTTGCTTCTCTTGGCAAATCCGTGAGAAAGGCAGTGTGTTGAGATGCGTTGTGGGAAGCTGTGATTTGAATAAATGATTACTGCTTGCAGCTCTGGATAATCTGGGCATATCCTTCTTTATCATTACAGAATACTATTTAAAAAATACATATGCATAAAAATATCTCCAAAAACATATATGTATGTATATATATATATATATATCTACCTGTATGTATATATAGGTAGGTTGATGTTTTACTCATATATAGATATATAAATACATGTATATATATATATATATATATATATATATATATATACATCTATATACACATATAAGTGCATACATATAGAGAGCAAAATAGAGAGAGAGAGAGAGAGAGAGAGAGAGGAAGTCACTGAAAAAAACAAAGGTTACGGAGATGTTATAGTTAGGTTGACGTTTTACCCATACAAAAACCATAGAAATTCAGCATTTATAGTTATGCTACCCACATTAGCAGCTCTGTAAACATGGCTCAGACCTGCCACTGCAGTGTCTGTGTGTGCAGTGTTAAACTGTAAATTCGACTTGGCAAGTGTACCCACTTGCCAGGCCTAAACCTTCCTTTTTCTTACATGTAAGACACCCCTAAGGTAGGCCCTAGGTAGCCCCAAGGGCAAGGTGCAGTGTGTGGTTAAGGTAGGACATATAGTAATGTGTTTTATATGTCCTGACAGTCAAATACTGCTAAATTAGTTTTTCATTGATGCAAGGCCTGTCCCTCTCATAGGTTAACATGGGGGCTACCTTTAATACTGATTAAAGTGTAGATTCCCTTTGGGGGCAGATAGATATATGGAGTTTGGGGTCTCTGAGCTTACAATTTAAAAATACATCTTTTAGTAAAGTTGATTTTAAGATTGTGTGTTTGAAAATGCCACTTTTAGAAAGTGGGAATTTCTTGCTTCAACCATTTCTGTGACTCTGCCTGTTTGTGGATTCCCTGTCTGGGTCAGTTTGACAGTTGGGCTGTTTGCACCTTTCTCTAGACAATGACACCAAGGGAGCTGGGGTGTAGTCTGTATTTCCTGATGAACCATCTGTGCTAGGAGAGAGGGGAGGAGTGGTCACTTACACCTGAAAGGGCTGTGCTTGCCCTCTCACAATGCAGTCTCCAACACCCTGGTGTGTGTCTGGGGCCAGGCCTGGGCAAGGCATGATTTCACAAACAAAAGAGACTTTTCTTTGCAGTAAGCCTACTTTAAAGGTCAAAATGGGTATGAGAAGGGCACCCAAAACCACAGACTGTAGAATACTTCTGGAAACCAAGAGGAACCACTGCCTGGAGAAGAGCTGAAAGCTGAGGAAGAAGAGCTGCACTGCCTGTGATTGTGCTTTGTGGAGCTATCCTGCAGTAGCTGCTTCTGCCTGTGCTAGAGGACAAAGACTGCACTTTGTGTGCCTTCCTTCTTGTGACTTGATTTAGAGCTTGCCTCCTGTTGTTTGAAGTCTCAGGGACAACAAAGACTTCTCTCTGCCAGCACCTGGAGCCACTCCTGAGACTCCTATTCTGCCAAGTGGTGCCCATCCAGTTCCTGGGACCCTGAAAGGAGAAACTGGCAGAACAAGAGTGAGAAAATCCACGCACAGGCTGCTGTGCGGGGAAAAGATCGACGCAACTCCAAGACACGACTGAAAAATTGACGCGCCACCGGCTTCACAACTGAAAACCGATGCTCGTCTGCAACGCAGCTGAAAGATTGACGCACACAGCTGGAGAAACAATGCGCAGCATCGCTGATGGAGGCTGGTGAGATTGCAAACGACGCTGCGTGGTTTTCGGATCATCGTGCAGCAGGATTTCTGACGCAAACATCACTGGGCGTGTAAAAATAACACAAGGCCTGCCCGGACCCGAGAGTGCGGTTCGAATCAACACATCACTCTCCTGCGGAGAGAATAAAAGACGCACGCCGACTCGACTGAAGGAGGAACGACGCACGGTCTTGCTCGTGAGTGATATTGATGCATTGCAAGCCCTTTTTGATGCGCACTCGCCCGTGCGGGTTATTTGATGCGACTCAGATACATTTTGTCGCTAACAGCGTTAGTGTAGTGTTTAAAAGAACATGAAGACTCTTTTTGCATTTTTATTAATAACTTGATTTGTATATGGGGGACTTTTGTCGTTTTGGTCTTGTTTTGTTTAGATAAATATTTTCTATTTTTCTAAACCTGTGTTGTGTCATTTTGTAGTGTTTTCATTAAGTTACTGGTTGTGTTGGTACAAATACTTTACACCTAGCACTCTGAAGTTAAGCCTGCCTGCTCTTGCCAAGCTACCAAGAGGGTGAGCAGGGGTTAGCTGTGGCTGATTCTCTTTTACCCTGACCAGAGTGAGGGTCCTTGCTTGGACAGGGGGTAACCTGATTGCCAACCAAAGACCCCATTTCTAACAGTCACCTTAAGGCACAATTTATAGTTTTTGAGATAACTGTAAAGACACACAAAAAATGGGGAGTGATTCAAGGAGAAAGCAATGAAAATTAGGAAATAGCAATGACAAGGCACAAAGAAAATAGGGGGAAAACAATGAGAAAGCAGTGAAAATGAAGGGAAAGCGAGGAGAGGGCACACATAAAACGGAAAAAGCCAGGAGAAAGCACTGAGAGTGAGGGAAAAGCAATTTAAAGAGTATACAAAATGGAGGAAAAGGCAAGGAGAAAGCAGTGAGAATGAGAAAAAAGCAATGAGAAGGCACTGAAAAACGGGGGGGGGCGGGAGTAAGGAAAAAGCTGTGAGAACGAGGGTAAAGCAAGGGGAAGGCACAAAAAGTGAGAGAAAAACCAAAGAAGAAGTAAAAATGAAAGGAATGCTAGGAGAAACCTTACAAAAACAGAGGAAAAAAACAGGAGAAACAAGTGAAATTGAGAGAAAAGCGAATAGAAGGCATTAAAAAAAACAGGGGGAAATGCAAGGAGAAAGCAGTAGAAACTAGGGAAAATCAAGGAGAGGGCACATAACAAATGGGGGAAAAAGCAAGGAGAAAGCATTGATAATGAGGGAAAAGAAAGTAGCGGCCACACAAGAAATGGGGAAAAAAGCAAGGAAAAAGCTGTAAGAATGAGGAAAATCAAGGAAAAGATACTTAAAAAACAGGGCAAAAGCATGAAGACA
The DNA here is from genome assembly GCF_031143425.1 of Pleurodeles waltl. Lineage (NCBI taxonomy): Eukaryota > Metazoa > Chordata > Amphibia > Caudata > Salamandridae > Pleurodeles > Pleurodeles waltl. The sequence continues at coordinate 450,227,111 of NC_090448.1, read as the reverse complement.
GGAGTGAAAATGGGGAAAAGCAAGGAGAAGGCACTCAAAACTGGGGGACAAGAAAGGAGAAGGCATGTGCAAGAGCGATGCAGCAGTACAGGGAGAGTTGGGCTTTAAAAAAAATGTTTTGCCATAGATACGTGAATCCACCACGATTTGGTAGCAAAACTTTTAAAAGGACAATTGTAGCCCCCAACTGGGTTCCTGTGGGACCCCACCACCAGGCCTAGGGGTCAGGATATTCCTACCGAACCCCCTTCTGTTTTTTTTAAAACATTTTTCTTGGGGCTCAGTTGAGTCTGAGTCTCAAGATGGCTGCCAGCACTTCCTGGTTGAAGTTCTGGGGTGTCATCCCTCATCAGCTAGATTAGCTTGAATCCAGTAGCACAATGAGCACAGGACCCACATTGGGGCATACCTGGAGTACTTAGGGCAGCAAATGTTAAAAACCGTTAAGGTGATGGATGAAATGCTTGAATTAATCTCAGCCATTGGCAATCACTCAGGCCGCATCCAAATCCATCATTTTGTTTGCCCACCATGTGACCTCAGTTAAGACCCAGCCATATGCAATCAGTCCTAACCCTGCTCCCCATTGAAACAGACCAGCCCAAAATGCCAGGTCAGGTACTCCTTGGAACAAAGACAAGCATCCTGGGACCAGTTTCGGGGTATAACCCCTCATCAACCACGCTGGCTTGAATCTAGTGGCACAGTTAGCCCGGGACTCAGGAGGGATCACAAAACTGATGCAAAATGAGATTACCTACACATAGAAAAATATCTCTCTGCTTCCCATGGAAGTTCTTTATAAATCACTGCTGTACCTTAAAGTAAAAGAATTTAATTTTCCAAGCAGGCAAAACAAAATTATGTTGCCTAGAATTTGGGAGAGGCTTCTTGCTAGTCTACCAGTCTGTCTCAGGTACTAACTTTGTAATAGCCACCAAAGAACTCACTTCTTTCTCCAAAGACATTCTGCTCTGAAGGTTCAGAGTACCAAATAATCTTTATGTACTTAGCTGAGAAGCACCAGATAATAAAATTGATCCTACCTCCAGGGTGTGGTGACATAATATCGCTCACAGAATGTTTTCTGATATAAATATCATGTTGTGAATATTATTTGCGAAATTGTAACACCATTGGATTGATTCATAGAAAAGCTACACCCAGTGGACCAATATTATTGTAGAAACAATTAGGACACAATATTTATGTCAGGCTTCTATATTCTGGTATACAACCAGAGAACGCCAATCCATCAATGTAACCCACCAGTAGATCAAAGGGATCATGTTATCACAATATCCAGCTTCTGGGCAATGGACTGTCAAGGTCCGAAGAAACACAATCAACATTACTCACTTCTGTCCAGAGTATGATTGACTCACAATCTAAGGAGTAGACACTAAGGCCCAGACTTATACTTTTTTTGCGCCGCATTTGCGTCATTTTTTGACGCAAAAGCGGCGCAAACTTACGAAATATAATTATATTTTGTGTTTGCACTGCTTTTGCATTGAAAAATGACGCAAATGTGGCGCATACACTCTCACTTACATAAAGTAAGAACTGCAAAACTCGCAAGCACTTCATTAATCAAACCGGGTGTACCCCGGATCACTTAGTTACTTGCAGCCATATTGAGAGAAGGGAGGGCCCCAAAGTCCTCCATCTACTTTCAGAATCTCTCAACCACAGCAGCAGAAGACATCACTCGTTCTACTCACTTTTACATGCAAAGATAGTCTGAGCAGGCAACCTAAACACACTGGATGGTGCTCAGGTGTGGCTAACAGAATAGATAAGAATCATTACCCTTTTGAAACATAACTACCGGAGCCTTGTTGAATATGGAAAATATTTTAAAAAGTTATAACTGTCTGAACAGGCATTTATTTATACATTGTGTAAATGGGAAAAACACGTACACTCATTCTCCCTGAATAAAACAGGATACCTCTCAGGCTACGTCAAAACATGTGTTTCATCATAGTAGGTCTTAAGAGATAATTTGGTAGTGGAAGGGCAGGCAGATAAAGTGGTCTTCTACTTGAAGGAACAGGAATATTTGTCTCTAGAACCCAGGCATCTATATTAACACAAGAAAGCAAGTACAACATTCCGAATCGAACAAATGTATGATATTATACTGTTTATTATTATCCTCTACAATATTGTTTGTCATAAAGGGACCTTGGGAAAAGTTTAACATCTTGCCAATCTATTTATTATACCCCTGAAAATTTTCAGAATTTCTGAATTCAGGGTTATTCTGCGTGCCTTTTTGGAATGCTCGCAAGCTTCTCAAGTGACTAGGTCGTATTCTTTGAGGGTACTCTACATTAAGCACGGACCTAAAAAAGCGATATCTACTACAAAGATGCAGTCATTGCAAATGGTCACGTTCTTCTCTTCTCAAGACTTTAAAGTTGATAAAATCGTCATTTCATTCAGTGGACACATATATATAGTCTGAATGGGGTGAACATTTACTATACTTCAAAGTACTAAAAGTTAAGTTAATTGATTAGAAATTTGCCAGTCAAAGAAACCTATTGATTTTCCAGCAATATGTTGCTCATATTTATTGCTCCTTTAGACATTTGTAGTCCCTCAAAGGGATGTTAAATACTTCCAACACCGATTCTCACAGCTCGTAAAACAAATTAAAATCCAATTTTGAATTAAAATCCTATGCTGCCATATTTGAAGCTGATAGATACTCATTTACAACTTTATTCAGCTCATGTTTTAAACTGTCAAAATAATACAATGATTTGATTTGTGTACCCACGTTCACTTACAAAGTTACAATAATGAGCATTCTCAAGGCATATTTCAATTCGTTTCTTGCAATCATAAGTGTGAAACCGGCCTGGAAGGTCATACCCAGGATTACACAATATTTTGTAATATAAGAAAAGACAGTGTAACTAATTCATCAGAAGGACAGCCTTCTTTATCCCTTGACCCCAGTGAATCTGCTAACAGATACCCAAACAAGTGTGGCCTTTCATTCGACCAGGATTTCTGAAACAAACTATTGTATGAGTCTCCAAGTTTTCCTGCAAGGGTTTCCTAGCCTAGCTAAATATGCTGATTATAGACCACAATCTCACATAGTGAACCTACCAGAGACACTAGGATTAATCACTGAAACCTCTTATTTATGGGTAATCTTGTTTCCTATTAGGGGTGCAAGTCAATCTGGAAATCCAATGGTGAATGTCTCTGTAACAGCATTGTTTTCTCACCATTACATTACATACCAGCACTCTTCACCCGCTTTTGGCCTCTGCTTGAGTTTATAATAAATAAATCCTCCTTATCTCTCGATGCTCTTCTTCTTTACTGGAACAAATCCTGCATGCATGCTCAAAGCAGGTTGCCCTAAGAGAACGTGCGCTGTTACTTCTGATACACCAATGAGTCCTATTCACAGATTCTTACGATGACCTAAAGTCGATAAACCTAAGTTGGCACCAAAAAGGTGTGCCTACCTGACCTTGGTATAGCGAGGAGAAATATCTTTATTTCTGCTTGAAACTTCTTCTTTCCACAGATGATGCAATCTGCAGCAAATATACAAAGAGGAATGCACCTCTAAGGATTGTTTTTGTGCAGGGAGATATCCTTTCCTACACAAACCCAATCCTGACCATAACGGAGACACCATTGCACCATGAGGCAAGGGTGCCAGGGTTGGTGCTAGGCAGCCACAAGACCAAGGCCCTGATTTATACTTTTACAAGCAAAACTGCGTAAGAGCAGTTTTGCGTGTAAACGTATAGCACTGGCTAGGGCCATTCCTGGACGGGCACCATACGTAAGGAATAGCGCTAGCTGGCACTAATGCCCGGTTAGCATCATTGTAAATGACACTAACCGGGTGGGGAAGGCGTAAGGGGAACCTGAGGTTGTGCACCGAATAATGGCGCTACACTGTTGAGAGGCAAAAAATTGCCTCAAGGCAGAGTAACGCCATTTCCTGGCGCACAACCCCCATGGACATGGCTCCTTTCTTATTAAAGACAGAAGCCATGCCAACCACCAACAATGGCCATGCCCAGGGGACAAATTTCCCCTGGGTATGGCATCTGGGGCCAGTACCATGCCGGGGGACTAAGGTTAGGGCCCCGAGAGGGAAAAAAAATAAAAAATATGTACTTACCGGGACCTACCTGGTATGGGTCTCCCATCCTGCGGTGTCCCTCTGGTGTGGGTGGGGGTGTCCATGGGGCCAGGGAAGGGCACCTGTGGGTTCTTTCCATGGTCTCTGACCATAGAAACATGCCCACAGGTCCCCTAACACCGGCCCTGATCCAGCAAGCTTTGCACCATTATTTGACCCCTCCTCCCCCCTGTGCGTGATTTTAGCAGAGGGGTATAAATATGGCGCTAAGGCCATAGAGTCATTTGTTGCACAGGAACGCCTGCCTTGCATCTCATTGGCACAAGGTAGGTTTCCACGTCCCAAAAATTACTTTAACTCCATAACTTTGGCTCTAGACGGGTATAGCACCAAAGTATAAATATGGAGTTAGTGTTGCACCGAACTTGCGTAAAAAAAAAGCTAATTTAGCGCAAAACAAGTATAAATATGCCTCAAGTGTGCCAACAAGGAGAGAGAGAGCTGAACATCACCCTCATAAGTGGGGCACAGTTAAGATCACTCCCCTTCACACAACGCGAACTGACAAAATGCCTTGCTGTGTTGTGTGGCATGAAAGAATAGTAAATCGAGGCCTTAGTTACATAGAGGGAGTAGATGGTATATTTACATCTCTGCTGGATGTGTCATGTACAGATCCAAATTTGTTTGATGCCTGTGGACAAACTCTAGTTTAGAAGGGGCACTCTGCTGAAAATAGAAAGAATTAGATGTCAGTAAATGGTCCTTAACATTCTTTCCTTCTTTCTGCTGTTAACTCTATCCAAATACTTCTCTGCATTATTGACATGACCAAGAGCTATGCCCAATTTCTTCATCTTGGGCAGCTCTTTGGAAAGTTTATTGGTTCTCTCGGAATTAATACTATTCTTCTGGCAAGTAGGTGACTATTTTGCTTCACTTTGCATTTTCTCCCATTAAATTTGATATCATAACCTGTTAATTCTGTTATTATTAGCATTCCCCTTTACAACTTGTGTTGATTTTATCTTATGTTTTGAATATTTATTTGGGTCACTGGCCAATTTTCTCACCACAAACGTTTATTAATTCTGTACCAAGTGGGTCGCAGTCTGCGGGTAGAACTTTGGTTAGTTGGAATACTTAAAGCAAACACTTCTCCATGACTGCTGAGAGGTATGAAAGTTAGCCTCCACTCTGATAGAAACAGCAAACTGTTCCTCCAAGAAACCTTGGGCAATACAAGAGTGTGGATGGGCCTTTCTTTATTACAAGTCACATTTTTATTTACCTTTAAAAATCTTCCTGCAATTTTCGAAACCACTGTATGGTGGGTCAGTTGCTTTGTAACCAAGAACACATCTCCAATATGTGCTGCATCATAGGGCTAATTGGGGCTAAGCCCTGAGTTTGTTTTTTACTTCAGAGAAAAATAAGGCATGCAATTCATGTTAACAAGTGAAGCAACACATCGGCAGGCTGGTCAGGGAAGGAATTCCTTGGACAGGTGGCCAATCGGGAAGGGGAAAATATATTCAAGAAGGAATAAAAGCCCACAAAGGCACCTTTGGAGTCCTGTTCAATGTGTTATGTGTTTATTGAAACCAAGTACTTGAATTAGTAGAAAAGAGTTAAAAAATAAAGTTCACAGTTGTAGCTTCAGGCAGAGATCAGAAATGAAATAACTTATGTAAAATTGGGACAGAGTATTGTATGTACTTTTTCAGCATGGCACTTAACTTCTTAGTTACCTCGTAAAAAAATACCACACGTCAGGATATTTAGAGAAGTAATGCATTCAAATCAACCCTCTCCGATTTAGTTTACTCAAAAAATCAAATCACTAAATGAGCATTATTAGATTGATGAAGGTGTATGTGAGAAAGTAGCCTCTTTCTAGACTTGTTACCCCCACTTTTGGCCTGTTTGTGAGTATATGTCAGGGTGTTTTCACTGTCTCACTGGGATCCTGCTAGCCAGGGCCCAGTGCTCATAGTGAAAACCCTATGTTGTCCGTATGTTTGTTATGTGTCACTGGGACCCTGCTAGCCAGGACCCCAGTGCTCATAAGTTTGTGGCCTATATGTATGTGCCCCCTGTGTGATGCCTAACTGTCTCATTGGGGCTCTGCTAACCAGAACTCCAGTGGTTATGCTTTCTCTGCTTTCCAAATTTGTCACTAACAGGCTAGTGACTAAATTTACCAATTCACATTGGCATACTGGTACACCCATATAATTCCCTAGTATATGGTAGTGAGGTACCCAGGGAATTGGGGTTCCAGGAGACCACTATGGGCTGCAGCATTTCTTTTGCCACCCACAGGGAGCTCTGACAATTCTTACACAGGCCTGCCACTGCAGCCTGCGTGAAATAACGTACACCTTATTTCGCAGCCATTTACCACTGCACTTAAGTAACTTATAAGTCACCTATATATCTAACCTTCACCTGGTGAAGGTTGGGTGCAAAGTTACTTAGTGTGTGGGCACCCTGGCACTAGCCAAGGTGCCCCCACATCGTTCACGGCAAATTCCCCGGACTTTGTGAGTGCGGGACACCATTACACTCGTGCACTGTACATAGGTCACTACCTATGTACAGCGTCACAATGGTAACTCCGAACATGGCCATGTAACATGTCTAAGATCATGGAATTATCACCCCAATGCCATTCTGGCATTGGGGGGGACAATTCCATGATCCCCCGGGTCTCTAGCACAGAACCCGGGTACTGCCAAACTGTCTTCCCTGGGTCTCCACTGCAGCTGCTGCCAACCCCTCAGACAGGTTTCTGCCCTCCTGGGGTCCAGGCAGCCCTGGCCCAGGATGGCAGAACAAAGGAATTCCTCTGAGAGAGGGTGTAACACCCTCTCCCTTTGGAAATAGGTGTGAGGGCTGGGGAGGAGTAGCCTCCCCCAGCCTCTGGAAATGCTTTGATGGGCACAGATGGTGCCCATCTCTGCATAAGCCAGTCTACACCAGTTCAGGGATCCCCTAGCCCTGCTCTGGCGCGAAACTGGACAAAGGAAAGGGGAGTGACCACTCCCCTGACCTGCACCTCCTGGGGAGGTGCCCAGAGCTCCTCCAGTGTATCCCAGACCTCTGCCATCTTGGAAACAGAGGTGTTTGTGGCACACTGGACTGCTCTGAGTGGCCAGTGCCAGCAGGTGACGTCAGAGGCTCCTTCTGATAGGCTCTTACCTCTCTTGGTAGCCAATCCTCCTTCTAGGGAGCCAAACCTCCTTTTCTGGCTATTTAGGGTCTCTGCTTTGGGGATCTCACCAGATAATGAATGCAAGAGCTCATCAGAGTTCCTCTGCATCTCCCTCTTCACCTTCTGCCAAAGGATCGATCGCTGACTGCTCAGGACGCCTGCGAAACCGCAACAAAGTAGCAAGACGACTGCTAGCAACCTTGTATCGCTTCATCCTGCCAGCTTTCTCGACTGTTTCGAGGTGGTGCATGCTCTGGGGGTAGCCTGCTTTCTCTCTGCACCAGGAGCTCTCAAGAAATCTCCTGTGGGTCAACGGAATCTTCCCCCTTCAACCGCAGACACAAAAAGACTGCATCACTGGTCCTCTGGGTCCCCTCTCAGCAAGACGAGAGTGGTCCCTGGAACTCAGCAACTCTGTCTAAGTGCCGCCCACAGTCCAGTGACTCTTCAGTCCAAGTTTGGTGGAGGTAAGTCCTTGCCTCCCCACGCTAGACTGAATTGCTGGGTGCTGCGTGATTTGCAGCTGCTCCGGCTCCTGTGCACTCTTCCAGAATTTCCTTCATGCACAGCCAAGCCTGGGTCCCCGACACTCCTTCCTGCAGTGCACAACCTTCTGAGTTGTCCTCCGGCGTCGTGGGACTCCCTTTTGTGACTTCGGGTGGACTCTGGTTCACTTTACTTCTAAGTGCCTGTTCAGGTACTTCGGCGGGTACTGCCTGTTTCTGTGAGGGCTCCCTACGTTGCTGGGTGCCCCCTCTGTCTCCTCATTCAAGTGGCGACATCCAGGTCCCTCCTGGGCCACAGCAGCACCCAAAAACCCTAACTGTGACCCTTGCAGGTCTCAAGGCTTGTTTGTGGTCTTTCTGCGTGGGAACACCTCTGCAAGCTTCATCGCGACGTGGGACATCCATCCTCCAAAGGGGAAGTTCTAGTCCTCTTCTTCCTTGCAGAACTCCAAGCTTCTTCCAACCGGTGGCAGCTTCCTTGCTCCCTCAGCTGGCATTTCCTGGGCTCCTGCCCACTCTCGACACTGTCGCGACTATTGGACTTGGTCCCCTTGTCTTACAGGTACTCAGGTCTGGAAATCCACTGTTGTTGCATTGGTGGTGTTTGTTCTTCCTGCAGAATCCCCCTATCACGACTTCTGTGCTCTCTGGGGGTAGTAGGTGCACTTTACACCTACCTTTCAGGGTCTTGGGGTGGGCTATTTTTCTAACCCTCACTGTTTTCTTACAGTCCCAGCGACCCTCTACAAGCTCACCTAGGCTTGGGGTCCATTTGTGGTTCACATTCCACTTTTGGAGCATATGGTTTGTGTTGCCCCTATACCTATGTGTTCCTTTTGCAATCTATTGTAACTTTACACTGCTTGCATTACTTTTCTTGCTATTACCTGCATAATTTTGGTTTGTGTACATATATCTTGTGTATATATCTTATCCTCATACTGAGGGTACTCACTTAGATACTTTTGGCATATTGTCATAAAAATAAAGTACCTTTATTTTTAGTATTTCTGTGTATTGTGTTTTCTTATGATATTGTGCATATGACACCAGTGGTATAGTAGGAGCTTTACATGTCTCCTAGTTCAGCCTAAGCTGCTTTGCCATAGCTACCTTCTATCAGCCTAAGCTGCTAGAAACACCTCTTCTACACTAACTAGGAATAACTAGACCTGGCACAAGGTGTAAGTACCTCTGGTACCCACTACAAGCCATGCCAGCCTCCTACAGTTTATGCATGTATTTGAGCATAATAGGGCTACCTCATATGCGTTTGTCATTCATATTGCCAGTGCTTTCTGATTACATGTGGATGCAGCCATTCTGTCCCTTTTGTTAATAGCCTTTTTGTAAGTAGGTTGCAGAACAAAAATTATTATTAAAATGAAAATGTTTTATGACCGGTGTAAGTATTATGTATAACTTTAAAGTAACTGCTAAAATGTGAATAAAAATGTATGAACAGCCGTACTGCATCTATCATGCAGTTCTAATAATATATGAACAGTCAACTGATTTAGAAAAGCTACTTTATGCAAACATTATATAAAAATAATCTATGTTAAATATTTAGGCCCATATTTGTGAATGTTGCCGCAACACTGCGCTAACGCAGTTTTGCGTCAAAATCCATAGCGCCACCTAGCCCCATTCCATTGCGCCAGACGGGTGCCATATTTATGGAATGCCACACGGTGGTGCAAAGGACAGGTAGCGTCTACAGAAAAGATGCTAGCCGAGGGGGGGATGGCAGGAGGGGAAAAGGCGTTAGTGGGTCAGAAATGAAACTAGGCTGGTTAGTGGCAATAAATATGATGCAAACTAGCCTAGAGTCATTTTCCAATGCACGACCACCCAAAAGCGACTCCTATCTTCGTAAAGACAGGAGTCATACCCACCACCCCAATGGCCAGCCCAGTGTCCCCTGTGCAAGACCATAATACCCAGTGCCAGGCAGAGGGCCCCATGTAAGGGGCTCGTTGGCACAGAATTTTTTTTTTATACTGCCCTATATTACCTAGAATGGGGTCCCCATCCCATGGCATCCCTCTGATGTTGATGGGTTATTCCTGGGGTTTGGGCGGGGCATAAGTGGGCCCATTCCATGGTGTTTAGCCACGGGAATGGGTCCACAGGTCCCCTGACCAGGCTTTAAATATTAGCGCTAAGCGAGCAGAGCACCATTATTGGGGTCCGCCTACTCCGTGTGCGTAATTTTTGCACTGGAGTATAAATAAGGGGGTAGGGAGTTAGCGTGATATTGTGGACAGGAACGCCTACCTTTGCATCTTATTAGTGCAAGTTAGTTTGCTGCACCTACAATATGACGCTACCTCTTATATTTTGACGCTAGACGGGTCTACCGTAAAAATATAAATATGGAGTTAAGTTTGCCCTGTTTTAGCATCAAAATATATGACATTAAATGGCACAAACAAAGTATGAATATGCCCCTTAGGGTCTTCCTCAAATTTCTTATTTTGCGGTATTGGATGGCCACAAACATTTCACAGACTTTATTTACCATGCCATTTTCAGATCTGGCCTATAGACGGCTTTCACTAGCTCACCAGCCTCATGTTTTCTAAACAAAAACATAGTGAAAATACATACATGTATACATGCACATAATTAGGACTTCTAGTCAGTCCTTTTCATTGCTTGGTCTGCTCAAGTGCCATTCACATTTTGCATCTGCCACTAGAGCATATAGCATAAGGAAATTGGTCAACTCAGTTTATCCACTGGCTGCCTTGCACCGTGAGTGATGACATTTTGTCTGATCACGTGCACAGCTTCCTGAAAAGGAGCTCAGTTCAGCACCAGAGTTGGTGTGTATCTTCTATACTGCTCCTTTCATTCAGAATTTATTATATGTTTGTCAACTTTCAATGAAGGTACTGAAATTGAACGGTAAACAATGGGTCATGTCTCAGAGCAGTGGATGTATCCGAATCCAGAGATTAAACAATGTCATGCTCCTGGGTGAAATAATACACCACCATTATTTTCCTAGTATTGTAATACCTATTAAAGTCCTTAAAAAGGCTCCAGCATATTAGTGATTACTTGTTTTTAAATAGCACTTCTTACTGCCCTTCTGCAATTTCTAAACAGTGAAAATAACAGATGCTATTACTTGTATTATGTTATTCAATGTTCTTACCTCACAAGGAAAGGAGACTATGGGGGTCATTACAACCCTGGCGGACGGTGTTAAAGTGGCGGTAAGACCGCCAACAGGCTGGCGGTCTTTTTTTGAGTATTATGACAATGGCGGGTACCGCCATGGTCATCCGCCGCTTCTCCGTTCCGCCCGCCAGGGCGGAGACGACCGCTGGGCTGGAGACTTGGGTCTCCAGCCCGGCGGCCGTGACAATACCGCCGCCGGTATTTTGACCTGGCTTACCGCTGTGGATTTCCAGCGGTAGGAACCGCCATGAAATCCATGGCGGTAAGCACAATCAGTGCCAGGGAATTCCTTCCCTGGCACTGATAGGGGTCCCGACCACCCCCCACCCGACCCGACTCCCTCCCCTACACCCCCCACCCCTGCCACCCCCCAAAGGTGGCAGGACCCCCCTCCCCACCCCAACCCCGACATTAACTTACACATACACACCCGACATGCACGCACAGCCACATTCAAACATACACGCACAAATCCATACACACATACCTACAGACATACACGCACTCATTCCCAAAACACGCAACACCCCCGCAAGCATACACGCACTCACACACCCCATCTACATACACAGACGCACACCCCCATGCACCCACACAACACACAACATCCTCCCACCCCCTCCCCTAACGGACGATCGACTTACCTGTTCCGTCGATCCTCCGGGAGGGGACGGGAGCCATGGGGGCAGCTCCGCCGACACTACACCGCCAACAGAACTCCGCCGCGCCGAATCACAGGACGTGATTCGCTGGGCGGTGTTCTGTTGGCGTGGCGGTGGAGCAACCTCCACTTCCCCGCCGCCCGTTATTATGGCTGTTGGCAGCTCTCCATCGGAAAAACGACGGAGGGCAACCAACAGTCATAATACGCCAAGCGGCAAACCGCCACTACTGCCGGTCTTCCGCACGGCGGTCCCTCGGCGGTCTTGTTAAAAGACCGCTGAGGTTGTAATGACCCCCAAAGTTTGTCTTGTTAGAACTGAAACACCAGGACTTGCTGATTCCTGTTGATGTCAGTGGCGAGTATTTAACTCAATGAGCCATCTTGCGGGCCATTCGTACCTCACTGCAAGTCCTTCGAAGCTGGGATAGTGGCAATCACCCTTTTTATATTTAAATTAACTCCATGCATGCCCTTCAAATCAATAATTACTATATAGAAACATGCTACAGCACCCTGAAGTCAGTAGTATAAAAAGAAACATACACATGTCAAAAAATGCTATCTACCCATGCAAACATATTTTCTGTTTATGGCCTAGGGCTCACATTATAATAAGGTCACTATTTCATTGCCAAACTCATGAGGCTACAGCTAGTCTGGAGCCAGCACCCAAAAACTGCCACTGCAGCGTTTACAAATGGGGACATCTATTACTTTGGAAAATCTCACTGGTGGGACTTCCACTTGTACGTGGCAGTTCTTTATTTCTACAGGGACAACTTCATGCAAATAAGGTCTTAGCTCCTTTCGCTACCAGCACTCTATTACAATTCAGCATCATCTTGCCAGTCTTGAGAAAATCTACAACACCCTATATTGAGTCAATATTTTATGTAATCTAATCTTACATGATGTGGGGCGAGAGCAGTGGTAGGCCTCCTGGAGTCTTACTGGCACGTGGTCTGTGGTAGTTTTCCTGGGTGATAGAAAGACAGTAGGTACCTTCCCAGGATGGATAATCAAACAGCCACCCCTATCAGCAGAGAAAAATTGATATAGCTTTTCTGGAAAACACTGGGCAGAATGGTTGGGGGTGGGAAGTGGTCAACTGAATCAATGTCCAACTCATCCAACACATTCTAGCAAACAGGAAATAATTTACATATTCTATTTTTACTCAAATACCTCAGCTCACAGGAGAAAAAAAACAAATTAATCCTAATTATACAAACTATTTCTCCCCTTCAGTTATTATTCTCCACATTCAAACCAGCAGGTGAAAGTGAATTATTAAGACTTGCACAAAGTTCAGTTTCCAATCACCATATGAATGTTATATTGCCATCTCTATAAACAATTCTTCCCATCATTTAACTTTGCTATTGTTCTGCAATTTAAAACCTGTACCTCTTGGCACTCTTGCGAATGATAGTTCACATAGAATAATCATCTTTATTCTACAGAAAAAAAGTCTTTCAACACACCACACCTTCATGTAATGTCAACTGATTTCCAATCCTTTATGTTCAAAATTCTTTAAAAACAATCTTTAATGAGAATAATACCATAAAGTGGTTTAACTTCGCACCCAAATGTACTCTGCTTTCAAATTTTCTGTATGTCATAGTCTGTGTCTGCATTTTGACACCTCTCAGGTGACTGTAAGGTGACACTATTTTAACAAAACACCAAAGTTTTTAATTGCATATATATGTAATGAGGGACTACTTCTTTAAAAAAACAAAAGGATAAAAGCAACATCAAAAATGTTGTGCTTTCTGCAGTGTCTCTTAAATAGTGCTTTAGCTGTCTGTCAAGCATGTTGTATTCATAATTCTTACAAATATGTCTTCAGTCAGGAGGCACTAGAAAGGCCGACTGCATTTATCCTCACTAGATGACCTGCTGCACATTTGGAGCCTTTTTTTTTTTGTGTTGCGAGGTAGCGGGAGGATGGTTGGTGTCTTGGAGCCACTCATGGCTTGTGCTCAGCTTTGGCAGCGTGCGGAGGCCCAACTGGCAGCTCCCTATGATGGAGGAGTGGCGGAGGTCCCGAAGGTGGTGCGGTTGCCAGAGGGAAGCAGAGCCCCAATGCTGCTTGTTGTTAACCACTGTTTGAAGGACCCACTCTGTTATTAAAGAAACTGGTGATATTTGGTTCTGGGTCCATCTGCCATTGAAAAGGGATCTTCCCCTTGATCTGTTGTCCAGTTTTGAGTCCTGTAGAGAATCCTACAACTAAAGACTGGTTTGAAATGCAGTGACAACTCTATTTCTGGGAAGTGTGCTAATGTCCTATGGACTCATACAGACTTGCAGGGAATTGCTGATTTAAACAAATGAAATAATTGAATCCCTGTTATGAGTCTTGATTTTGTGTTAGCTCCTAGGGCTTTTGCCAATGAAGTAGAGGCAAAATAATGGAGTTGCTGCCCTGTCTGTCCCGGTGGCCTTCTATAATTTCCGAACTGACAGACTTCATACATGTTTGTGTTAATTGTTGCTTTATTATGTGAATATGTTGTTTGAATGTGACAGATTTTAGTATTGTTGTATTGATGTTACAAATGATAGTGTTCCTCTGATATTGACAGTAGTCGTGCAAAAGTGTAAAAATATTTATTGAGAATTTGAAATATTGAATTAAAACTGTGATCATGATAAATGAGTTGTGTGATAATAATGTTGTTTTTTTAAAATCTGTTTATTAAACGCAACCTTCACACAATACAATAGCTGTTAATAATTTTGCGATCCATTTGCTCACTTATATAGATTTACACAGCATTATTACACAATAAGGTGTCAAAAGAAGCGAAAATAAAAGACGAGGAAGGCAAATATAGAGCAACATGAGAATGCAAAACCAAAAGGGGCAAGGAAAAAAGGGAAGCAGCATTCAGCTTGGAAACTATGTATGTACTAATTGCAGGTTAAGGACGCATCTAATCACTATCGATGTCAGTACTAGTTTAAGTGATCCCCCACAGTGCGTGGGGAAAGAGAGAAGAGGGAGCGCGGCTAATCTATGTAAATAAGGTGGGGGCTATCTCTAAGGTATGGAGTGTGTCTATGGGATTTGACAGGGTACAAGGCAGGTGTAACTTTACGTGATCTAGGTATATGTTACAAGTGTGTACTATCACAGAGAGCGTGTCTAAACATGGTGTAGAGATACATTATGTGGAGGGGTGAGGATGTTAATAATGGGTACAGTTTAGAGTGGCTAAGATTGGGGCAGCATAGTTAAAGTGTTGACGGTGACAGGCAGAGCTGTAATAGGTATGTATAGTGTCCTGTTCACGGGGGGTACATGTCATCTCTGGCCTTAGTAGCCACCACAAAACTGTCCCAAACTTAGGGGCCCTCTTGGATGAGACCCCTATGTTGCAGTAGGTGGAGTGTTTGGGCTTCAGCATGCGCTCGGATATGTAAATCACGCAGCCAGGACAAGTGGGAGGGGACATGTGGAGCTTTCCAGTGCGTTGCTATTAAACGTTTGTAAACCACAAATGCTAAGTCTATAAATGTGTGTATTTGTTTATCCGTTCTGGCGTGGTGACGTATGCCAAGTAAACAAGAGTCGGGCGTGGGCATCAGAGTGTGGGATGAGATATATGCTGTGACCTCCGTCACACGCTGCCAGGCCGAATTTATTGAGTGGCAGCTCCAAACCATATGGAAGAATTCAGCTGCCGGTGTGGCGCATCTAGGACATGTCGGTGTTGTGCTCGGATATATTCTTTGGATGCGGGCTGGTGATAAATATGAATGGTGAAGATAGTTGAATTGGGTGTAACGCAGACAAGGGTTGCGGGAAACTGATTTAACCATTGCGAGAGCAGCAGCCCAAGTCTTCTGTGGTAGTGGTGAGGGGAGGACAGAGTCCCAACGCGCCTTCGCATGCGGCAGGGTGGTGCATATCATCTCAAATAATGCCTTATATAGTTTAGTTATAATGCCCTTTGAGCTACCTATGGTGAGGATAATGGTGAGTAACGGAGACTCCGGAGGCTCCGCGTCACCGGTACCCCAGAGATTATTAAGTAGTCGTTTTATGGCGCTGTATGTTAAAAAGGCCCGTTGTGCATCACTCCCGCGGATACCATTTCCGCAAAGGTGTGCATCACGGAGCTACAGTATAAATCACCCATCTACAGTGTGTTTATTCCCCGCGTGTCGTGATGTATTGAGAGGGCTTGGGTGCCCGGCAGTTGAAACAGTGGCAGCAAGGGTGAGTAGGGGGAGAGGGAGCCTTATTCTGGACATATCTACGCCAGCAAAAGCGAGCTGCCTCTAACAGTATTAGTCTAGGAAGTATAGGGGGAGGGCTAGTTAGCATTTTAAGCAGCAGCCACTGTGGTGCTATATGTGTCTGCAACATTATGCCTTCAGCAGAAGGAGTATCTTGGAGCCATGTGGATAACCATGATAATTGGGCAGCTGTGTAGTATCTTTCGAAGTTAGGCATACCCAACCCACCCATCTCTTGCGGGTGTTGTGTTGTGGTCAGCGCCACTCTTCGTCTGTCTTTGCCCCAGAATAGATCGGTTAGCATTGATTGCAGTTTGTTAAAGAACGAGCGTTGCAGGCACAACGGAAGGGCAGTAAAATAGTATAAGAACCTTGGAAGGATAAGCATCTTGGCTATCGCCACACGACCCATGGGGGACAGGGGGAATAAGCTCCAGAAAGGTATTGAGCTACGGGTGGAGCCGAGCACCTTGTCAATGTTACCCTCTTTTAAGTCTGTGATAGAGTGATAAATCTGCACTCCAAGATATTTAAAGGTTGTATGTGACCAGGGTAGTTTATATGGTGGCAATGCCATATGATGATCAGCCGGGATAGAAGTAAGGGGAAAGATGCTTGATTTAGACCAGTTGACATGCAGACCAGAGGCGAGGGCGAAGGAGTCCAGCATCTGCAGTACCTCTGCCATAAAGGCTGAGTGATTGCGCAAGTATATTAGGGCATCGTCTGCATACAAGGATATAATGTGATAGGTATTAAATTCCGGGATACCCCATATGTGTGCATAGCTGCGTAGTTTAATTGCTAATGGCTCCATGGCAATAGCGAATAGCAAAGGAGATAGTGGACAGCCTTGTCTGGTGCCTCTGCCTATGGGGAATGCTTCGGAGATAGCTCGACCATTTTTGACACGGACTGTGGGCCTAGAGTAGAGCGTTTTGATCCAGTTGATAAAACCGGGGCCAAAACTGAATGTTTAAGTGTGCCTAGGAGATAGTTCCAGCTGAGTGTGTCAAACACTTTTTCAATATCTAGGGAGAGGGCCACAGCTTCCGTGTTAGTATTGCTATGCATTATATGCAGGAGTCTTCTGATGTTCAGAAAAGTACTCCTGCCAGGAATAAAGCCGGAATGATCATGGTATATTAAACTCTGTAAGTACCGGAGGAGCCTATTTGCAAGTACTTTCCCTAATAATTTGCAATCTGTGTTGAGTAAGGAGAGCGGCCTGTATGATTTGACATGGAGAGGGTCACGGCCTGTTTTTGGGAGGACGACTATCAATGCCTCGCGCATAGAGTCCGGCAATTGTAGGTTGTGGTGTGCTTTGTTGAATACTTCTATAAGTGGGTGTAGTAAGTGGATAGCGTGGGAGTTAAAATATTCTACCGGTAGACCGTCAGACCCAGGGGTTTTGCTACGTGCCATTTGTGACAGAGCTAAGCGCAGCTTTTCAATAGTAATAGGGCCGTCTAGAGTAGCGGTATTATCGAGGATAAGTTGATTTTGAGAGACAAGATGTAGTGTGTCAATAAGGTGCTGCTCCAGGGGGCGGGGGGAGGCGTATAAAGGGTGCGGTAATATGCAGAGAAGGCATCATTTATTCCTGCTTGGGTGTTAACGATGACATCAGGGTTTAAACGTATCGCGCCAATGGGTGTTGGTTGTGATGGTTGCCGGATCAGCCAAGCTAATAGCCTGCCCGACCTGTCTCCTTCAGCATGTTGTCTTGTCATGTAATGTCTATAGTCGTGTTTGCTTAATCTGTTGTCTGCTTTCTTGTGAGCAGCTCTAAGCGAGTGCAGTGTTGTTAGTGTGGGCTCTCCGCTGTCGATCACATTCTCTGCCCTGCGGAGCTTCACCTCTAAGGGGGTCATTCTGACCCTGGCGGTAATTACCGCCATGGCGGAGGTCGGCAGTAGCACCGCCAACAGGCTGGCGGTGCACCGCTGGGCATTCTGACCGCGGCGGTTCAGCCGCGGCCAGAAACGGAAAGTCGGCGGTGTCCCGCCGACTTTCCGCTGCCCTTGAGAATCCTCCATGGCGGCAGAGCGCGCTCCGCCGCCATGGGGATTCTGACACCCCCTACCGCCATCCAGTTCCTGGCGGTTCTCCCGCCGGGAACAGGATGGCGGTAGGGGGTGCCGCGGGGCCCCTGGGGGCCCAAAAAAGAATTTCAGTGTCTGCCTAGCAGACACTGAAATTCGCGACGGGTGCAACTGCACCCGTCGCACCTTCCCACTCCGCCGGCTCAATTCTGAGCCGGCGTCCTCGTGGGAAGGGTGTTTCCCGCTGGGCTGGTGGGCAGACTTTCGGCGGTCACCCGCCAGCCCAGTGGGAAAGCCAGAATGACCGCCGCGGTCTTTTGACTGCGGAGCGGTCTTTCGGCGGGAACCGCGTGGCGGGCGGCGACCGCCGTCCGCCGCGGTCAGAATGAGCCCCTAAGTCTTGTAGTTCTTTAGTAAATGCTTTTCTGACCCCCACCGTGGCCGCGTGGCAGTGTCCGCGTATCACCGCCTTGTGGGCGTCCCATTCTATAGCGCAGGATGAGGTTGTGTTTTTCTTCGATAGAAAGTAATTGGCTAATCTTTTGGACATATCTGTTTGAAAGGGGGGGTCCAAAAGGGCTTCTGGCTGTAGTCGCCATGTTGGTATCCGAGTGTGCGTGTGTCCCCAAGCCATTGTTACGCATAGAGGGTTATGATCTGATATCGTGCGTGCTAGGTATTCAGACAAGCATACTTTATGAATAACAGATGCGGATACAAAGAACATATCTATTCTGGTATGCAGCTTACGCACTGGAGAATAATAAGAGTATTCACGGTGAGTGGGGTGGTTCACCCTCCATACATCCCTCAGTCCGTTGTTTGATGCCCAGGGCGCCAGAGCCTGTGAGGCACGATTAGAAGGGGCCGTGGCAAGTGGGGGGAATGAACGGTCTATTTAAGTATCCAGGACACTATTGAAGTCACCCCTCCATATGTATTCTAGTGTGGGGTCGCTAAGATTGCTGGTGGAGAGCGTGGATAGGAAGTCGCGCTGGTTTGCATTTGGGGAGTACAGTGCGACCAGAGCTAAAGGGGACCCATCTAGGGTGCCTTCAAGAATCACGTGCCTGCCATTTGGGTCACATTGTGTGCGAGTCAGAGCAAACGGGACCCCAGGTGCAATCCAAATGGCTACTCCAAAGGCAAAGGACGAGTAGGTGGTGCCGTGCAGTTGGCCTTTCCATTTTGAGCGTGTGCTTTCCAGCGTGGACTTAGCAAAATGTGTCTCTTGTAATAAAGCTATGTGTACTTGATGTCTTTTAAGGAAAGCATAGACCCTTTGACGTTTCTGTGGGGTTGCCATGCCCCTGACGTTCCATGTGAGTATCTTATATTTCAAGATCCCTTGGTGCGTGTGGGTGGCCATAATGTTTTTGTGGCCGTTGTGTGACCAGGGGAGTAGTTGTCTGTCATCCTCATTATGACATTGTTATGACGCTCAACCGCTATAGTTGACCGACCAGTAATTATTAAACTGTGAGCTGTGGTCCTGTTGCTATGGTGGACATATCTTGTGTGTTTGCTGCTGCTTTTACAGTTAACTTGCCCTTGATAAAACCAACCACCTAATATAAAGGTGCACACTAAAACAACATACAACAAGAAATTAATTACTAACAAATAAAAAACAATTCCGGTGGTTACTGGCGTGAAAGAATGGTCCATATGAAGCAGGGGGGTGCCAATGGGCATTGGTGCAGAGATATGGTCTTACCCTGCCCGGGTCTCTCATGGTTCAAAGAGCAAGGTACGCCAGCCGGAGGGCGCATATGGGTTGCATGTCATTGTGAGGAAACAGTGAAGAAACAGTGGTGGCGTCCATTAGTCGCTGAGCAACCAGACCAAGGAGGAGATATCTCAGCGCAGCCGGTAAGCAGGAGCAGGCGGAATCTAGCTGCTCAGCAAATATCGTCCGCTGTGCGTGGTGTGAGAGAGGGACCCCGTGTGGACTCGGCTGAGTTAGAGTTTATATCCTGCTCCAGTTCAGCGTCCGTTTGCGTAGATAGGGTAGTGGGCGAAGCGTTGACGAATCTGGATGTTGTCCGCAGGAGCCGAGAGCGTTCGGATTGTGCCTGTTCAGATGGGGGTTTAGCCACTTGTTTTTTGCGTTGCTTGCGACCCAGTGTAGAGAAAGGTCTATTGTCGTCCTGTGCATTTGTGTCTAGCGGGTCGGCTAGACCCTTGGCATGCAGCCAAGTCCAGGCATCTTCCGGAGTAGTACAAAAAAAGGAACGAGTGTCGTCCTGCACCCGGAGTCTGGCTGGGAACATCAGCGCGTACTTGATGCTGTGTTTGCGGAGACATGTTTTAACCCGGTAAGAGGAGTTTAGCTTTTTCTGCACTTCTGCTGTAAAGTCTGGATAAGCTGTGATCACGGCATATTCATAGCTTACTGGGCCAGATTTGCGGAATTATTGTAGGTTAACGTCCCTATCAAGGTAGTTAAGAAATCTTACTATAAGAGGGCGTGGTTGTGAGCCAGGTGATGGGGGTCTGCCTGGGATCCTGTGTGCCCTCTCAACGGAGAAGAACTTCGGGATGTTATCTTTAAGAATTGTGTCTGTGAGCCATTGTTCAATAAATAATTCAGCACTTAAGCCCTCTATGCGTTCAGGGAACACGACCAATCGTATGTTATTGCGACGGGACCTGCCTTCTGCGTCTTCCGCTCTGCATTTTAAGGAATCAACTTCTGTTGATAGATGCGTTAGTTGCAGTTGAAGGTCTTTCATAGAGCGGGGAAGGGTCACCGCATTTTTTTCAAGTTCGGACACCCTGACGGCCAGTGCGTGTTGATCAGTGCGAAGTATATTGAGATCGTCCGTTACCGAGCCAATTTTAGCCTCCAGGGTAGTCTTGGTGTCCAGAATGGCTTGCAGTGTTTCTTCGAATTGTGACGTGTGTGATTGTAAGGTGAGTTTCAGCTTCTGCAGTGTTGTTTGCGTGGTGGCGTGGGCTTCTGGGGGGGGGGGGGTGAGGTAGTGTGGTCCATTTTGCCCAGGGGTGCTCATGCGGTCTTTGGCTTAACCATTTGGCAGACGCAGCAGTGCCTGTACGTTAGCACTACGCGTGAACTCACAGCGATGAGTGCGGCCCAGTCAAGTGTCTCGACAATCTGGCCTAGATGTTAAGGCCAAGTAAAGTATATGCAGAACAAATCTTTTGGGGATTAGCAGCCTAGTACGTTAAATGTAAATGTAAATGTAAATTTTGCACTTGTATAGCGCACTACTCACCCGTTAGGGTCTCAAGGCGCTGTACTCATACCGCTATGGAACCCCTCCTGGCTTTTCCCTGTGAGGTGCCCACTCCTGGGCACCCCCAGGGTGAAGGCAGGCATCCAAGCGCTGTTGGGGCCGTTGTGGAGATTAAGCAAGCTATTGCCCAGAGTTGCAGAGTGGGACCCATTAATTAGATTAGGCACCGAGGCAAGAATTATCTGGTCCAAGGGAATTGAAGCAGGACTTGAACCCTGGTCTTGAGCCAGATCTCTGCTTCAGGGTCTGCAGCTCTAACCATTGTGCCACACTTCACCACGTACGTTGACTTGCGAGGCCTACAAATTATAACGCCAATGGGGTTTTATGATGCTAGTGAGGTGTGGACTGGGCACTGCGAGGTTAGACAAAGGTTATAACTGGGTCTCAGGAGAATAACTAGCGCGATAGTGAATTGCAACCCGATGAGTGTCGCCGAGAGGCTCACCTTATGCGGTTGTCCATGCCCGTTTTACGCTTTGCACCGGTCCGTTGGTTGTGCTCCTGTTGCCTCACCCCTCCTGAGGTGAGGCGCGGTCCAATACAAAAAAGGGGGGGACAATCCAGTGCAGACCTCATGCCCAGGGTATCTGGATGAGCAATCCGGCATCTGCACAACAGGGAGGTCCCGGCCGGCGCCGCTTCTTCAAGATAGACTTCCTGGGTCTGCGCTCGGCTCTCGCGCTCCTGGCGAATTTATATCAGCGGCATCTCACTGCTCCTGTCTCACACGGATCCAAGCGCCAGCCCCGGGCCATAAGGTACCCAGCGCCGCGCACACAGAGCACACAGGTCCCGATACGGGTGTGGGCCTTGGCCGGCCAGGCGCCCGCCAATCTCCGGAATTTCAGCAGCTCTAGATCCACAGCCTCGGGCGCCGATGCAACCCTCCGGCGGCACTTTAAGCGGCATCTACACCCCACAAAAGGGGAGCCAGGGCCTCTCAAACAGGATGATTATGTGGGCCAGGGATCGGAGCTGCAGTTTATGCTGCCGCTCCGATCGCCATCTTGGCCACGCCCCGTGTGATCATAATGTTAATGATGGTTTTGAAAAAAATGGGTCAGTATTGGCAATTGTTTGGGTTTTTGTTCTATTTTTTGGAGGCCTAGCCTTGCTGACGTTAAACAGGCCGGGCCCCTTGCTAGGTGTTTGCACTTTTAGAAAGTGGACATTTCTCTGCTCTCACAGCTCTGTGTGCCTGCGTCATGTCTCCAATACACATCTAGGGTGGGTGACAGCTACACTTTGTGCATCCCCTCTAAACAGCCATAAACACAGGAGGATTAGGCGTGTTTAAGTACTCATCTGCATTCATCTGCATTCTAATGGCTCTTCCTGGGCAAGGAAAGCGGGATGGGTGACACCCCTGAATAGGCAGTGTCTGTACCCACACAAAGGGCTGATTACCCCCTACTGATAGTCTGGAACCAGGGCTGGGAAAAAGGACTTCTGTGCACTTCAAAGACCCTTTTTTGAAGTCTCCCCTACATCTAAGGTGCAACTGGGTATAAGTACTGGATCTCTAACCCCACCAAATCAAACACTTCTGGATCTACAACTTGACTCTGTCAGAAGAACTGCTATTCTGCAGCAAGGACTGTTACTCTCCTGGACTGATGACCTGGAAGGGCTGCTTTTCTGATGTACTGCCCTGCTGCCTGCTGCTCTCTGACCCTGCTAAGGGAGAGTTGGACTCTTCCTTGCACCACATGTGAACTCCAAGCACTTGCTGGCTTGCCTCCTCTTGCTTGGGACTCAGGAATATCAAAGTCTCATCCCTTGCTTCTGTGCCTCGTTCACTGGAAGTGGATTCAGATACTTGCATCACCAGAATTAACACATCTCCTGTCTGCGTGTAGCAGAACTGATGCATTGACCTGTTTTCAGGAAGCAGAATTGTTCTTTGCTCTCAGAACCAACGCATTGCTTTGAGAGCCCTACGCATTGGAACCATGCTTTGCTGCCAGATCAAAGCATTCCTCAACTGCGTGAAGAAACCCTGTGCATCACATTTCTGAAGCAATAAATGTTGGCTCCAGAGCTTGTCTTCAGAAACAACGCATTGCCATCACTGCGGGGGGAAGATCGATGCACTGACTTCCCTGCGTGGTCCCAATCAATCTATTTCACAAAGCATCTCGCTGCAGCAACCAGGAAAGGTACTTTGTTCCCCTGGGGTCATGTGTGGGTCCTGTAGCCAGCCTGTGCTCCATCATGGTTAGCCCAAACTTTGACTTTGACCCAGTCCAGCACGACTTAAATTAACCCCTACAAGCGATATTTGCTTCTAAGCGCTATTTTGCATTTTTATTTAAAAATTCATATCTCAACTTCTACACATTGGATTTTTGTCATTCGGGTCTTATTGTATTTATAACATCAGACTCTATTATTCAACAAGTGTGGAGTCTTTTTGTGGTGTTTTCACAGTGTTACTGTATGAGTTATTGCACAAACACCTTATACATTGCATTCGAAGTTAATCCTTCCTGCTCTGTGCCAAGCTGCTGAAGGGTGAACACAGGATAATTTAGGTTGTGTTGTGACTTACCCTGACTAGGAGCTTCACCTAACCTAGCTCACTCCATGTGTTCTGAGGTGAGGTTCGAATGACTGTTGTAGAATATTTTGAACATAATGTTGGCACGGTGTCCTCTCAGTCTACTTTATGGACGGCATTTAAGGCTGTAATCCAAGAAGTTTGTATAGTGAAACAGGCAGGAATTCTGCAAACTCTGCATAGAGAGCTTGTGAGTTTTAAATAAGAGATCCATGTTTTGGAAGTACAGTACTTTACCAATTGCAGCACATCCATGCCGGCACGCATTAGGAGAAACTCACTGAATTTGATAAGGAGAGACTCTTTACCTAGGCAAGGAAACCCGCACTCTGCGCTATGGTGAGGGTGAAAGGGTGGGTAGGATGCTGGCCAACCTGCTGTGCAAACCTTCAGCAAGTCACGATATTGTTGAGCTATGGGATGATAACCACGGTGTGCACATTGGGGTGGATGCTATTCATATGGAAATGACCACTTTCTAGACCACACATACACGACCCCACCTGACCTTGCCACTTACTGTAACACTGTACAATTACATTGGCTCAAAGATGGCCACCAGAGGTTCCTCACTGAGCCTTTTACTTTGGAGGAGATTGTTCAAGTCATAGGTGCACTGCCTGGTGAAAGGGCCTCGGGCTTGGATGTCCTCACCACTACGTTCTACAGAGAGTTTGCTGCGATACAAGCCTACACCTCCTTGCCATATATGAGGAGTTGTTTGCTGCTGGAGTCCTCCCTCCCTTCCTATGGGAAGTACTAATCATGACTACCCTAAAGCCAGATAAGGACCCACTGCGTTCGGAGTCATACCTTTATCCATGATTAACATGGACAATAAAATCCTTTCTAAATTGATAGCCTCCAGATTGTTCCTGCTCTTGTTGCTCATAGCGCAACAAGATCAATTGGCTTTTGTACTTGGATGATCGACGCCTCACAATTTGCGCACCTTCTTTGCACTGATACAGACCATTGACCACCCATTCAGAGCAACTCCGATATTTCTAGATGCCACCAAGGCATTTGATTCACTTGAATGGCCCTACCTCTTCCCACTACTATCCCGCCTTGGTGTCAGCCCCAGGTCTATCCGAATGATTAGCCTTTTATATGCTCGGCCAGTTGCTGGCCTTAGGGTTAATGGGATGATCACCTCCCCTTTCCTATTTAGAAAGGCACCAGACAGGGATGTTTCCTATCTCCCATTCTGTGTGCCATCGCTATGGAGCCACTTGCAGCCCAGTTGAGGCAGCATCATTCCCATCATGGCCTAGCCTTTTCAACTTGTGGTGTTCTAGTGTTCATGTATGTGGATGCCATTACATTGTATGTGAGGGATTCATGTGACCACTTTGACCCACTGATTAGAGATCTCACTAGATTTCAAGGCATAACAGGGATTACTATAAATTGGGCTAAATCAACTGTGGCAATGGAGGAAGTCGCTCGTGCTATGATAAGCCTGTGCAATAGACAGATTTTTGGCTGAGCTGAGATCTAGATAAAACTCTGGAGGGCTAATTTCGAGCGATTGATAATCTGGTTGGAGAAGCGTGTGAAGACTTGGACGAAGCTCCTGCTATCATTGACCAGGAGGCTGGCCATCGCCAAGATGGTGGTTCTCCCTAAATGTATTTATTTATTTTTCAACCTTCCACTCCCACTGCCAGCGTGTTTTTGGCAATAGCTGGGGTCATGATTGGTTGCCCTTGCATGGGCAGGAAAGTAGCCTAAGATTGCATGGGAAATATTAATGCTCCCTTTCATGGAGGACGGGATGGGACCACCAGTTAGGGATTTATGTTATCACAGTGCCTACGTGCAGTTCGTACATTACTGCTTTTATTCTATGCGGTTTCAGGCCGATACAGTGCCTGAACATGATCACACCGCTCCGTTCCCCCTACAGATGGCTTTGTACCTGACCTCTAGGCATCCAAGAATGATAATTGATACTTTTGGTTGCATGATATGGGCATGGAATGACCTGCAATTGTGGGCTCGGTTGAGTAGCCTTTTTGCCCCTTCAGTCCTGCTCTTCAGGCATCCCTCCTTCCCCATCATGCTGGATGCTGACAACCAAGGCAGGCTGCATTGCTTACTACAATGGGAGCCATTTATATGAAGAGATCCTGTTTACACCACAGCAGGTTCTGCATGGTCCTGGCATTAGCATACTGGACAAGTTTACATATTATCAGCTGTGAACCACTGCCTGCGAGCTTCATGACTCCTTTCCTACTGTGCCCCCCTCATGTTTTCGGTACTGTGGCTACTCTTACATGTCTTTCCCTGTACAAGCTTATCACTAGGCTTTTTGCTGGCATGCAGTAAACAACGCTGGTTCAGATCACGAATGCCCGGCAGGCGTGGTCTAATCCCATTACTGAAGCCCAATGGAAGTTTTGTTGCACTCAGTCCCAGGTGCTTTCTCCGTAATACAGGTTGCATTTAGTGCATTTTAAGCTTCTTCATAGGCTTTACCCCACTCTGCAGCAAATGCAAAGGTGGGCCTTCTTGAGGTTGCACGCTGCGTGCGCTGTGCTGAGATCTGTACTGACTTCCTGCACCTGACATGGGATTGCCCTGATGTAGTGCACTTCAGTCTCACTGTCTTTGATACTATTGAAGAGAAGAGATCATAGGGCACTGACTGGAGGACTCCCTGAGAGTTGTGCTGCTATGTAGAGAAGGTTGTCCCAGAGGTGGGCAGACTAACAGCACTCCTACTTTTGCTTGCAAAGTTTCAGATGGTGATGCATTGGGACTGCTGCCTGGTGCCACAACCACTGGGTGGCCTTGAGATGCACCCTACTGTCAGGAACAACTGACCGCTTACTGGTAGGTGATACCCGCAAGGTCTCACCCTTAATATACCCAGTCATCTTTGGAGATGCTTCTGGGTGCACAGGTTGAGGAGCTGGGAGGTGCTGCCAATTCATACACAGGCGCGGCAGACTGGCAGATGGACACACTGCCGCATGTCAGGCCCTCTTGGGGGTGGTGCTATGTTAGCCATATGGTACACCTACTGCTGTGTCTTCATGTGGGCTTCAGGGTATCCCTCTTGGCTGACACCAGGTGTACATTCCTTAATAAGTGACTATCGCCTCTGGTTTTTTCTTTTTTTTTTACCACCCACCCTTTGTTGTGTCAGAGTGAAGTACAGCATTTTAACTGTAATTGGATGAAACATGTACCTGAGCATGATCTAGTACTGATCTGTACTGATTTGTATGCTATTTTGTGTGAGTCTTTATGCAGTAGCTTGTATTTTTGTCTAAAATCTCAATAAAAAGAACTTAAAAAAACAAATCTGTATTTAGTGGGCTCAGTTGAGTATTGCTGTCTCACCACATGCTATAGATATACAACAGAGTAGGGGAGGGCGGCACTCTGGGAATTTCACTCCACGGAATACTGACAAGGAACATAAAAACTCAGTGAGATTCCACAGAGTTCTGCCAATAGGTGGAAAAAAATGCACATTGTGCTACCTGTGCTGTGATTTAGCACCAGTAGTGCATTTTGCACTGAAAAATTACACCCGGGGGGCACATGACCATGGTGATTCAAATTGATTTTGCTGCTGCTCAAGTAGAAAATCTATTAGAGGAGCAGCCTTCTGGTTGTTCCTGTCAGCTCGTATTAGAACATCCTGCTGGAAGGCTTCTTAGTGACCAAATGTCTTGCTAGGGGATGCCAAATCATGCACACATAGAAAAAAAACATCTATACACACTCTCTGTCTTCTCCGCTTTGAAGTTCTTAAATTTGTTGGCTATTTTACAGCATATTTAATTGTTGGGAGATTTGAAGCTTCCCCCCAATCTTACTGACTAAGCCACGCCTCTGAAGACATGGATCAAGTGTGACACAGGGCAACACCAGATACTGTTTCCGTGCATACAACAAATAAGTAGCACTGCATGTTTCATTCAGGAACAGTGAACAGTCATAGCACACAATTTACACATGATAAGTACTGCATAGGACAGAAGCTGTGCGAGCCTCCACAAATGCATGAAGAGCAGCAATTAGCAGAAGTGGACCACAGAACTGGGCAGGAAGTGTGTACGCTTGCCACATGCACACAAAATACACATAGATCTAACCAGAAGCCATGCAATTTTCCCACATGTACATCAAACACGGACAGCAACTGCAGCAGCGGGCCAAAGCTGTGTGTGTGCAGAAACACAAAAACACAAGGTGCAGTATTTGGGAGCAATGAACAGTCCCATCACACATAGCACAGGTACAGGATGGTCAGCAACAGTTGAAGCTTTGAGACCCTCACATACAAAAGTGGTATTTGCTTCAAACACAGATTAGAAAGATCATAGACAGTTGCAATGCATGTTTCCCTCACAAACAGAGCAGATACAAGACACTCTACAGTATTGCAAGGTTCCATCTTACACCAAATATATATAGCACAAGTAGCAGTAGTGCAAGTTTCTTTCATACACATAACAGGCACAAGAGGAGCAGCAGTACTGCAAGCTTCTCCTACACATTCCTAGCCCATTCCAGGAAAGACACTTGCAATCTAATGCCAGGTATCCTCATGCACCTGCAAACATATAGTGGATACATGGACGTGGTGAATTCCTAGCCCTGTGGCTGCCCCTCACTACAGCACAGTTACTCAATCAAATTACGCCTCTCTCCATGAACTTTCTGACAACTGTTTTTAGCTGGGAGAAGCTATTATTTCTAATGCCTCCTGTCTGCCTTCACATTGTGAAAGCTTCAGGCTGCTTCTCCTGGAGTGTGAAACACTTTCAAAAGTCAGAGAATGAAAAGTGGGTAGTGGATAAATGAGAAGTATAAAGGCTCTCGAAGACGTACTCCAGGTGCATGACCAACTTTAAAAGCGGTGCTACCCTTCCCAAATTTAACATTTGGAAAAAATAAAGATAGAGGTCAGTCTGGTCGGTGAGTGACTACTGAGAGCACACAGGCCTTTTGGAGAAAAGCCTGTTGGGCATGTGTCTTCCTCTGTGTCAATCTTACTGGCAGCTCACATGCACTAGAACATAAAACTCAAGAGCTCCTATGCCCCTGGAACCTGCATTCTAAGGACTCAAGGAGCTAGTGCTGTTGTGGGTTCTCCTCAGTGCCCGTTTTGGACACCCTTACTTCAGCATTAGGCCCATAGGTAGATTTCTAACACATAGACAAGTTTTTACTTATTTCATACTTTTTAGCACACTCAGCCTTTGTTTTTTTTTTTTATATTTTAATCAGCTGCTTCTTTCTGAGAAGACATAGGGGCATATTTATACTCTGTTTGCGATGAAATAGTGTCATTTTTTTTAATGCTATTTCAGCAAAACTCCATATTTATATTTTGACGCTACACCCGTCTAGAGCCAAAATATTGGAGTTAAAGACATTTTTTGCCTGCGGAAAACTACCTTGCAACAATGAGATGCAAGGTAGGCGTTCCTGGGCAAAAAAATGACTCTAAGGTCCAGGCACCTTATTTTTCCTCCAGTGCAAAAATGGTGCACAGGATGGAAGCGGGCCTAAATAATGGCGCTAAGCTTGCTTAGTGCCATTATTTAACGCCTTGGTCAGGGCAGGCGATAGAGAACCTATGGGCACATTTCCATGGTGGAGCACCATGGAATGAGTTCACAGGTGCCCTCCTCAGGCCCCAGCGACATCCCCACCCACACCAGAGGGACAGCGGAGGATGGAGGACCCCATCCAAGGTAAGTACAGGTAAGTAAAGGTAAGTATTTTTTTTTTTAAATGCCATAGGGGGCCCAGAAAGCGGCCCCCATACATGGCACAGGGTGCAATGGCCATGCCCAGGGGACCCTTGTCCCCTGTGTTGGCCATTGGGGTGGTGGCCATGACTCCTGTCTTTTATAAAACAGGAGTCATGTGGCATGGTAGGTTTAGCGACAAGAAATGTCTCTAGGCTGGTTAGAGACACCATTTTTTACTCTAACCAGCCTAATGTAATTTTTGGGTGCAAAACCCCCTTATCCCATACCGCCACCCTCACCCTGATAACATACATTTTTTCACGTTAGCCCACTCTTTGTGCTGGATTGTGACATTCCATAAATATATTGCCTGCCTGGCGTCCCTGGAATGGCACAAGTTGGCGTTATATTTTTAGCCGCAAAACTGCATTAGCGCAGTTTTGCGTCAAAAAGTATAAATATGGGCCATAGTTCTTACCAGTGAACATTTTTTCAGCCCTTTGCTCGCATTTTACTTTGTGCCCTGTTCAAGGCTGCTGAGGAGCCAGTCCCCATTTTTTGAGACATATTATAATGCCAGGCCTGTCTTAGAACACTGTAAGATTTGTTATTCAAACACCACATAGTCCTAAGGGGGACAGAGAGCATTCCAATCATGGCTGTCCTGGAACATACACCATTCCATTGACAGCTTTGCTGATCCTGGCACTGACTCTTCAGCCAACTGAGAGGATTGCCATCCAGACAACAAGCAGACCCTTATCTGCTTTTTCAGGTACGGGGTCGGGTCCATCTCTCAGACCACGATCGGCAGAAGGTTACCATCGCTATACTCCCAGGTTTTGGACATAGGGTGTATGTAGGAATCATTTAAGTTTTTAGGATCATACAAAGATGATAGGGTTGTTTATTCTCTTCACCTTAAACGTAACGATGATCACTGGTTTATATTTCATTTGCCTCATTATCACATCCCACACGTTTTATAATAGGATGCTATTGCTTCAATAAATGCATTGAAATCCATCTTGCATCTTTTATTCTGCCTTGTCATGTGTGAGTCTTTTGTAACTGGATGAAAAGGGTATGGTCTGTTCACCATGACTTCCCTGAGGAGTCAGTGTCATGTTTAGGTTGCCACAAATCACATTTACCCATTAGGTTTGGGTAAGGCAATGCGCGCTAGCCAGGAATCAGTCTGACAGCTTCCAGACAGTGTGGGACTGACTTAGTCACCCACACACGGTGGTGCTACCAGCCTAAAAATACACAGCCTTGTTACCATAACAGGAACCCCACAACAGAGCAGTGAGTTCCCCTTTGACTTTTAGGTTTTAGTGCAACAGCACCGGTTGAGACACTGATAACTATGCCCCGTAAACACCAAAAGTACCGCTAAAGCCAATAGGCCAGGCTTTAACTAGCTAACACATGCAAATACAGGCATGAACAAATGTTTGCAGGTCTTTGCACATTAAAATTTTTGTTTTTACAGATCCAATTAATTTTCGCATTTCTGAGGCAATACGTTTTTAAAGAATGAGGGAAAGAGAGATATGGTATAGAGCACACCAGCCACATAAACACTTAGTCAAACTGAAAGAGAAAAAGATATAACACGAGTAAAAAATGAACAATGCATTGGAGAAAGAAATTACTTATTTATGTGCACTCTCAATCACAAGGAATGCTTACATTGACATTTCAGGTTACTTAAGGCCCATATTTATACTTTTTTGGCGCCGCATTTGCGCCACTTTTTAACGCAAAAACGGCGCAAAGTGCAAGTTTACGTCACTTTTGCGTCAAAAAGTGAGGCAAAGGCGGCGCAAAAAAAGTATAAATATGGGCCTGTTTAGACAACATTTAGGCCCATATTTATACTTTTTGACGCAAAACTGCGCCAACGCAGTTTTGCGTCAAAAAAATTAGCGCCGGCTAACGCCATTCTGAAGCGCCATGCGGGCGCCGTATTTATTGAATGACGTTAGCTGGCGTTAGCCGCCGGCGCCGTCTGGTGTGCGTTAAAAAAAACGACTTACACCAGGCAGCGCCGGCGTAGGGGGATATGGGGCTTGGGCGTCAAGAAATGGGGCAAGTCAGGTTGAGGCAATTTTTTCGCCTCAACCCGATTTGCGCCATTTTATTTCACTCCCAACCCCCATAGAAATGACTCCTGTCTTAGCAAAGACAGGAGTCATGCCCCCTTGCCCAATGGCCATGCCCAGGGGACTTCTGTCCCCTGGGCATGGTCATTGGGCATAGTGGCATGTAGGGGGGCACAAATCAGGCCCCCCTATGCCACAAAAAAAAAAGAAAATACTTACCTGAACTTACCTTAATGTCCCTGGGATGGGTCCCTCCAGCCTTGGGTGTCCTCCTGGGGTGGGCAAGGGTGACAGGGGGTGTCCCTGGGGGCATGGGAGGGCACCTCTGGGCTCCTTGAGAGCCCACAGGTCCCTTAACGCAAAAGCGGCCGTACGTCATTTTTTTTGACCCGCCCACTCCTGGGCGTGAATTTTGCCCGGGAGTATAAATCCGACGCACATGCCTCGGAGTCGATTTTTTAGACGGGAACGCCTACCTTGCATATAATTAACGCAAAGTAGGTGTCCACGCTAAAAAATGACGCAAACTCCATGGACTTTGGCGCTAGACGCGTCTAACGCCAAAGTATAAATATGGAGTTAGTTTTGCGTCGAAATTGCGTAAAACAAAAAACGACACAATTCCGGCGCAAACGGAGTATAAATATGCCCCTTAATTTTAAAGTAAGCTTGTTTTGCCGAAAAGACATGCAGCAAGAAAATTTAACTTTTTAAAGACAAAATATTGAAAGCATGTCAAGTCATAGAAGCTATTAAGAATGCTGATGAAAGTTTAACCAAAAACTGACGGCAAAATGGCTTCGCCCATTCATTTGAACTAAAAGCTCTTTTATTGCCAAGACAAAATGCAGCACTACAAAAGAGTGAAGCATTAGACATTGGCACTAGCACAGAAACTAATCACCCATGCAGCAATAATTAACTCTCTCCACAGATCCTGCTGAGGTGTGACTACTCTAAAGGTACCCTGTTCCACAACTCATCATAATCCGCGCAAAGGTGAATCGTGTAATAACGGGACTTTAAGCACTTTTTTATCATATGCCTGCGATACACTTCACTAGGTCAGATGTCATCTTCACAAACTCATATTTCTTTCCTCTTCAAGTGAGAGATAATCTCCCTTTAAAGATAAACATTCAGATTTTTCCTGCATGCATGACCTTTCCTGTGAGGAGGAGGAGGTCATCTGAATTAAACCATCAATATTTGAATGGTTAGAGGACGTGTATATCTCTGAGGCTCCCCAAGGTAATTATTTCCTATCACCGATGGAGGCGTTTAATATCCATATGCAGTATGTATTTACACTTCATGTTGATGCATTATATATCATTCTATCCCAGTCTGCCTTTGCCTTTTTATGTGCTGCTTTGTAAAGAAGTCCGTGATCTGGTTGCTGATTTTCGAACACATTTTTTTAACAGGTAAGTATTTGTTGTATGTTAAAGACTACTGAGCCAGAGTCACAAGGATGGACTTGAAAATGTATTTCTGTTTTCCTCCAGCATTTGGGTTGATTTTTGTTTTTTTCATGGTCTCTACTAAGTGTCCAAGAAATACTACTCGAAATTTACCCCAGTGAACGATTTTCGGGCGCACTCCAACTTTGCAAAAATTATTTGTGTGCATTCTTCACCAAGTGGAAAGTCTTCCTGGGTAAATCAGGTGGAAATCTGCATTTCAAAAAGTACATTTTTCATAGAGCAATTATTTCTCTGAATGGACGAAACCGGGTGAAACATGGGGTTGTACTATTCCCTTTCCAGCCTGAAAAATGAATTTTCTTGAAGGGATATAATTTACATGCTCTTTTAACTTTTTACTGGAGTACATATGTTGTGTTTCAACTGTAAAGCTACATCCACAATCTCATTTTTTTTTTATACATTTAAGTAAGGCATAGGTGCACAAAAGAGCTGTAATGACTCGAGTTCACCCTGATCATCAATATCACTTGCTACTGATAATTGGTGTGGCCTGCAGTTCCAATTAAGAAGGTCAACTCAGTCTATCATCTTTCAAAGGTTGAGAAATTGAGCCCCTTTAAAATAGGTAATAGAAAAACGTATAATTTAGAGGACTTGGTGGGAACAAAATGATTGCGTGAACTACTCCATAAACAACAAGGGCCATATTTATACTTTTTGACGCAAAACTGCGCTAACGCAGTTTTGCGTCAAAAAAATTAGCCGGCTAACGCCATTCTGAAGCGCCGTATTTAATCAATGACGTTAGCCGGCGTTAGCCGCCGGCGCTGTCTGGTGTGCGTGAAAAATAAACGACGTACGACGTACACCAGGCAGCGCCGGCGTAGGGGGATATGGAGCTTGGGCGTAAAAAAATGGGGCAAGTCAGGCTGAGGCAAATTTTTCGCCTCAACCCGATTTGCGCCGTTTTTTTCGACTCCCAACCCCCATAGAAATGACTCCTGTCTTAGCAAAGACAGGAGTCATGCCCCCTTGCCCAATGGCCATGCCCCCCTGGGCATGGTCATTGGGCATAGTGGCATGTAGGGGGGCACAAATCAGGCCCCCCTATGCCACAAAAAAAAAAAAAAAAAAAAAACCTAGCTGAACTTACCTTAATGTCCCTGGGATGGGTCCCTCCAGCCTTGGGTGTCCTCCTGGGGTGGGCAAGGGTGACAGGGGGTGTCCCTGGGGGCATGGGAGGGCACCTCAGGGCTCCTTCAGAGCCCACAGGTCCCTTAACGCCTGCCTTTTCCAGGCGCTAAAAAACGGCGCAAAAGCGGCCGTACGTCATTTTTTTTGACCCGCCCATTCCCGGGCATGAATTTTGCCCGGGAGTGTAAATACGGCGCACATGCCTCAGAGTCGATTTTTTAGAAGGGAACGCCTACCTTGCATGTCATTAATGCAAAGTAGGTGTCCACGCTAAAAAATGACGCAAACTCCATGGACTTTGGAGCTAGACACGTCTAACGCCAAAGTATAAATATGGAGTTAGTTTTGCGCCGGAATTGAGTCAAAAAATGACGCAATTCCGGCGCAAACAGAGTATAAATATGCCCCCAAGTTTTCATGCAGTTGGTCCTAAATCGGTCAAAATTCATCTACCACTGTGCCAATGTTTGCCACCAGAGCTTGTTGTCGCAGTCAAACTGTGCCTGAAAAGATTTTAGGAATCATCATTGTTAAAATTTGAAAATTAGTAGGTAAAAAAATAAAAAAACAAAAAGGCACAGATTAGCATTTTTCTTAAAACATATAAACAGTTATTTTTCAAGAACCAACATCAATTTCACAATTGCACACAATGCACGATTTACATTAGTTAAAAGACACATTAGGAGATTTGTCTGCTAATGTCATACAGGGTTTCAGGAAGTTTTTCATTTTTTGAAATTTAGCTTTAACTCAGTCAGTATGACTGAGGCCCTCATAATGAAGATGGCGGGATGCCCTGCCGCCAACAGTGCCAGCGGTCAACAAAAGACCGCCAGCGTTGGCGGCCGGCATCCCGCCAAATAATGACGCATGGTTGCTCACCACCATTGATGGTGGTGAGGCCCCTCATGCGCCATGCTGGCGGTCGTTGGCGGGGTGGATGCTGCTCCATCCTCACGCCACATCACGCCCTACAACGCCGCACCTATTATGAAACAGTTTTAGGTGTGGCGGTCTACAGAGAGGCAGCGATGGCAGCGGAGCAGCATCCAGGGAGCCCGTGCTCCTGAAGCAGCGCAATGGATAAGGGAAGTGCTGTCCGAGAGGGAAGGGGGGCGGGGTGTGTGTGTGTGAGTGTGTGGGTGCATGGGGGTGTGCATGGGTGTCTGTTGGGGGATGTGTGTCTGGGTGCATGCATGCATGTGTGCAGGTCCGTGAATGGGTGAATGTAGATGTGGGGGGTTGGGGTCTGGGGAGACCTGTTTGTAGGGGTGACCTGTATGTAGGGGTGGGGGTGGGGGATGGTGGGGTTGGGGGAACCTACATGGGGTTTGGGGGTGAGGGTTGGGGGGTCATTTTTCAGGGTTCGGTTGGGGGATAGGGGGCTGCCCTAGGGGCTTGGGGGTTGGGTAAATGTATTGGGAAGGGGGGAGGGGCCAGGCATGTCATGTACAGGTGGCAGGTGGCAGGAATGATTATTCCTGTCACCTGTATGCATTCCGACAGGGATTCCCTGATGGGGAAATTCACCATGGAATCCCTGGTGGAATAGGGATCGTAATCCCACCGCCTGTCCTGCCTCCACAGCCGGGCCGAATATGCTCAGAATCAGTTCGGCAGTGGACTGTGGCCTGGTGGTGGGCGGTGGCTACTATGTTCAGAAAATGGCGGTCTGGACCGCAATTCCGTTTGCGGTAATGACCGCCACTACTGGTGTGGCGGTCCAGACCGCCATGTTCATAATGACCACCTTAGTCATTCTAGAGAAAGAAGATAAATTAGGAGCATATTTATACTTTTTGACGCTGAACTGCACTAACGCAGTTCAGCGTCAAAAAGTGTACAGCCGGCTAGCGCCATACAAAGTCACCGGCCGGGCATCATATTTATGGTATGATGCTAGCCGGCGGTAAGGCCCGGCTAGTGTCATAGAAAAGGATGCTAGCCGGATGTGGGAGGTGTAGGGGAAACAGGGGTTTAGCATCAGAGGATTGTGTTAGTACGAGCAGAGGCAATTAAATGCCTCTGCCCAGACTAATGTCATTTTCTGACATTAGAACCCCATGGACATGACTCCTGTCTCAGTTAAGGCAGGAGTCATGCCCCCAGTCCAATGGCCATGCCCAGAGGACTCATGTCCCCTGGACATGGCTATTGGGCACAGTGCCAATTTTGCTCTGTTTTCTGATTTTTGCTTCTGTAGTCGCTGTACATTGTCACTTTTACCATCATAGTTCCTAACAGAGTTCAAATGTATTTTAGTTTTTGATGTAAGATGTGTTCAGCAATTAAACTAAAACAAAAGTAAAACCAAAAGAAGCAATTAAAACTTTTTTACAACCACTCAATGTTCCTTTACATGCGTGATCTGCTTAGATTTAGTGACCATACCTAATTGTACATCTGCTGAAGGGGGCTGTGTGCAGGATTTTCCAAACAACCTTATCCCAAATCTGTGCCGTGTGTTTGGCCACATATGGGACTTGCCAGTCCGATGTGTCCCCACCGCATCAACAGCAGCCTGGTTGCTAGTATTTTACAAAACACTTTAAGATCTGTGCTGAGCATAGAAAGGGCCTGTAGGAGGGAGTCTCCCCTGAATTTCAACAATGAGCATATTATTCCCTCTTGCATGGTTAGTGGAAGGATTTCCTTTCCCTTTGCCTCTATAAAGACTTCCAGGAGCTTTTCTTTGAGACTATCAGAGTAGGCCTGATGAAGGTCTGCTGGGAACCTATCCCCACCCAGGGCCTTTGATTTATGGAGGGCCTTCAAGGCCTCGGCTAACTTTTCTATAGAGAGTTTCTTCCCTAGGTTCTGTATTAGGTCTGAGTGCAACAGAGGTAGCCCACTTCTGGTCAGATAACCTTCCATTTCTTTCTCAGGGCCTTTTAGGCCTGCCTGGTACACCACTTTAAAATGAGCCAACAGGACTGTCAAGATGTCCCCGCACCAAGCTGAAGCAGCCATAGTGCATCCCTGATATGTAGGAATGGGGGTATCTCAATCTTGCATTGCAGTATCCAGGCCAGGAGCCTTCCAGATTTTTCACCCTCTCTTTGCAATAATTATCTGTAGGAGTTGAGTGAGGTTTTGTCTAAGGTATCACAGCACAGATCAGCTAGCTTCCCTTACTGCACCTTAAGATCCACTATTAGTCACCTCCAGACCGCACAAACCATCCCAATGCAGTCTCCCATGATGATTACTTTAAATGCCTCCCGCTTTGCTGGTGTGGAATTCATTGTTCCCCAGTTAGTCGAGAGGTACGCCTCCACAGCTGTTGCCAGTTCTGCCCTACAAGTGACATCCATGAGGAGGTCAGATTGCATGTGCCAGGACCTAAACCCAATTGGTCCATCTCCCCAAGCCTCCTATATGGCCATTCCCTCTGGAATAGGAGGAATAGGATGAATAGGAGGCAGTATATAACTGCCCCCTTCATTTTCTAATCAATTTCTGTGGTTCCTCACCCCAGGATTAATTCCTTGGAGGCAAGCAATTTGGATGCTGTGACGCTTTAAGAATGTGTGGCCCCTATAGCATTTGGAATATCCACGAAGTCTCCTGACATTCCCCATGACCATGTTTACTTGATCAACCATATTGGTGACAAATGTTTTCACACATACTCATCCTCCCATCCCCGTCTCCTCCTCTTCACCTCCAGGACCAGATGGTCAGGAGAGACATGAATTGCCTACTTTTCAGCAGTGTAATGTCCAACTTTCTTTCCCCAACAGTGGGAGAACAGAACAAGTAACATATGAGAGCTCCCCCCGCCCTGGATGTGCTGTATGTGAAAAATCTATTATACTCCATATCCAATAGATTTCTTGTTTTCAGGACCTACAACCTAACCCCCTACTACCTCTAAGGCCCACCACCAAAGTGGGGAGGCAATACCTTGCTCCCCCTACAGAGAACAGTGCCTTGAAACCATTAACATGCTTACCAGAACACATCCACATTATATACTTCACTTGCAAATTAACCATTACATGCACTGCTTTTAACCGAACACCATATAAAGAATTCCATCATTGATGTCCCCCTCCCGCATGTTGGAAAAGATAGTTGATATTATTAAGACAAAATTACGCATCTATTCCAAATTAACAAATGTGGCCTCATTTGTCAAAGTTAATCTGTGTGGTTGACCTGTCTTGAATATGCATCCCTCATGAGTTTAGTTGTCCCTCCCTGAGGACAAGGCCATAGTCCTATCCCTCTGAATTTCTACCCTGGCCGGGCCACTTCCCTCAGGCTGATGCGAGTTTAATCAGTAGAGACCCCAAGTCCCACCCCTCGCGGGGGTCCCTTGCAGTGGACAATTGTGGAGTCCCGGATCTCCAGTGCCTTGATCTTCCTACTGACACTCTGTCCCACACCTCTAAGCAGTACCACACAGTATCAGGATTATAAAAGAAATGAGATTTGCCCCCAGACAACACCCTGAACCTGGCTGGATACAGTAGTATGTACTGGAGACCCTTTGCGCGAAGCATAGCTTTTACCTCCAGGAATGTCTAACGACACCCTACACTTTATCAGTGTTGTCAGGGTAGATGGAGAGATGATGGTTCTCAAATTTGGCAGCATCAGTGTGTCTAGCCATTCGTATCACAGCATCTCTGTCTTTATAGTTCACTAGGCAGGCAGTGATGGCCCTCAGCGGTGCCCTCTGTCATGGCAGCGCAACTGATGCCCTATGTGACCTCTTGATGGTGAACATGGGGGCCAAACCCCCGAGTTTCAGGGTGGTCTCGATCCAGGTCCCCATAAAGTGCTCCATGGTGTTTCCTTCCGCCCATTCCTGGAACCCTAGCAGGCACACATTGCGGCACAATCGCCCCTCTACATCCTCCAAACAGGCCTCCATGGCACTGGATTTCAATGTAATCAAAGCCACCTGTTTTTTTAGCACAGCCACCTCACCCTGCAGTTCTGCGATGGAACCCTCAGCTACCCGGATTTCGTCTGAGACTTTATGGAGGTCCTTTTGCATCAGGTTGACCTCCAGGGCCACAAACTCAATTTTGTGCTTCAGAACGGCCCTGGGTGGCTGAAAGTATCTCTGCCTTGGTAGGCTCTTTAGTAGCAGGGTCCTGTGCCAATTCTCCCCTATCTAGGGCTGGGCACATGGATCGCTGCATGGCGGGGCCAGGGGTGGGTATAGCTCCATGGTGTTCCCCTGGGGGACCCCTGCTTGCCTATTGTACCCCATGAGGAGATAGATGTGGCCCACAATCCTCCTACAGCACCGCTCCAAGTTCACAACCAGGTCCTGTGTTCTGGTCTGTCTGGGTCACCTCCAAGTGTGGCCACTCCAGCTCATCAGCCTCCAGAGCGGGACCAGATCATTTCCCTGTCGGTTCCCAGTCAAATTAATGTCATCTTATTAATAGTTAATCCGGGGTCCCTAAAGATGTCTTTCGCGCACACCCTCAGCACCTCGATCACAAGCCCTCCACTCCAATCAGATTAGAGCCATGCTGATGGTGATAGTTCTGCAACGGGGGCCCATGTCCCCAATCAACACTCGGGCAACAGAGGTAATCTCCCTAAATGATCCCTCCTGACCTGCCTCAGCTGGCATTGGCAGATTGCAGCATGTCCTTCAGGGCCCCAATGACATACCTGGATATCACAGTGGAATGTACCGGGCGCTCCAACTCAAGGTCCCACTAGTTCCCACTTCTTTCAGCGTGGCACAGGGCCTCATCAGGTGTGGGGCGCAGTGGCACCACAACCCTATAGCATTCTGACCTCCAGGGTCATGCGGCCTGGTATTCCGGCCTCCTCCCACTCCAAAAGTAAGTTCTGACAAGGACGATACAGGGCGCAACAGATAGAGGAAGGCTGCACTCTCCAACAGCATCCGCTCACTGACACCCGCTACATGGGAGACCGCGTCACAGCACACCTCACCAAATCAGCACAGGCCTCCACTGCTCTGCCCACATAAGTTGGGGCTCCTCCTGGACTTCTCGCTCCCCTATCCAGCCAGGCAAACCTCCGACTGGATGCATGGCAGTGGTGGAGCACCACCACAGTCACTCAATCCAGGGATACGTGCACCTTGCTGCCGATGCACAGGCTCCTCCTTCGGCAGCCTTGCAGCCCTCCTCTGGGGCATTTTGTTGCCCTCCCCCGGGGCACCTTCAGCAGACAGAACCTTGGTGTTCCTGCAGCAGGGCAATGCAAATATCATGAGCCACTATTTGCAAGTGGGTGGCAGACAAATTAAGGCAGGATTTTGAAGGATGTTACTGGGTGAGGCGGGAGACTCCTAGGAGCGTGTCCTGTCAGCCATCTTGCACGGTCCTGCCCCGTAATTTTTTTATTTTTATTTAGCT
Source organism: Pleurodeles waltl (assembly GCF_031143425.1). NCBI lineage: Eukaryota > Metazoa > Chordata > Amphibia > Caudata > Salamandridae > Pleurodeles > Pleurodeles waltl. The sequence continues at coordinate 450,186,458 of NC_090448.1, read as the reverse complement.
AATATTTAGTAAATCTTATTAAAATATATTTGTTTAAGTATTTTCAATTCTTGTCGCAAGTTCAAAAATAGCATTTGTATTTAATTAAAGAAACAATTGTAAATTGAATGCAACACTATGGCCCTCATTACAACCCTGACGGTAAATGCCATTTACCACAGTGCAGAAGACCGCCAACATACCGCTGAAGCCGCGGAACTCCGCTACAGCTATTACGACCCACAGCTCAGAATCCGCCATAATCCAGACACCCACACAAGTCCGCCACACCAAAGATCAATGATAAACTGGCGATAACAAAACCTCCACCATCACGCCAACAGGAATACGCCCACACTATCATGACCCACGAATCCATGCGGTGGTCTTTCAACCACGGTATTCCATTGGCGATACACACCGCTGCGCTCAAAATACACACACATTTACAAAACACAACCACAGTGGACAAATCAAAATACACACACCTGACACACATACACACACCACACACCCAATCCAATATAGAGCACACACACACATCACCCCCAAACCCTTACTACCAGAATTCTGAAACCACGCCAGAGAGAGACACCACCATAAACAACACCAGCATCCACAGACACACAACACCATCACTTACACAACATCCACGCACCTCAAACAACACACAACACATCCCCTCACACATCACAACACACACCATCTCACACATCACCCGCACCACATCATGGCACCTCAACAACACCCCAGGTTCTCTGAGGAGGAGCTCAGGGTCATGGTGGAGGAAATTGTCCAGGTAGAGCCACAGCTATTCGGATCACAGGTGCAGAACACCTCCATTGCAAGGAAGATGGAGCTATGGCGCAGAATTGTCGACAGGGTCAACGGAGTGGGACAGCATCCAAGAACACGGGATGACATCAGGAAGAGGTGGAACGACCTACGGGAGAAGGTGCGTTCCGTGGTCTCCAGACACCAGATTGCTGTACAGAGGACTGGCGGTTGACTCCCACCTCCTCCCCCACAACTAACAACATGTGAGGAGCAGGTATTGGCAATAATATATCCTGAGGGCCTCGCAGGAGTAGCAGGAGCACTGGACTCTGGTAAGTCAAATCTTTATTACCTCATCCCCCCACCCTACCTGCATGCCATCACGTACTCCCACCCTCACCCTCTCCCCATCACTCCAACACCTCACATATTCCCCACTATCACAACCCACCCATCCCAATACCAAGCCCTGCATGCAACACCAAAGCATGGACATCCATCACCAAAGCATGTCCAGTACAGATACCCACACAGACCCCAAACCAAATATCACACAAGGACCAAGACAAGAATGCAAGCACTGGAGTACAGGGTCACTCACCCACTGCACATGATTGCACACACAGATGCAATAATCATGCCTTTACACCCCTGCAGGACCCCAACCCAACGTCACCGGACAGGAGGTACCAGACATATCCAGTCCCCCCACAGAAGAGACCCACAGTGATGACAGCAGCTCTGCACAACTAGATCAAGATGGAGACGATGGCAACGGTACTGACCAAGTTTCAGGAGACCCAGCGCCTGCAGGAGGAACAGTATTTGGGCTTCAGGGAGGAACTCAGAACCATCAGCACAGCCCTGGGCACCATCGTAGGGGTGCTGAAGGAAATACTCAACACCAGGAGAGACACTGTGGCACTCCAAGGGTCTCCTGACACTAGCCTGGACGATGAACTGCCCACCACCTCCGCCGGCGCTAGTGGACAGGAGGCACCGCAACAGGACCACCACACCAGCACCCCACCCCTGCAGACGGAGAACCACCCGCAAGCGGTCCCTGAGAACCAGGAACAAGACAGAGCACGATGCCAAGACCCCCGCAAAGATATAAGACCACCCTGATTGTCATCCTACTGTCCCACTTTATAATCCTGTCCATATTGGAACTGCCCCAGCTCCACTTCCTATGCCCATATGGGCAATGCACCTGTGAGACGAATAGACTGAACTCTGCCATGGACATTCCTCCACCATCCCCCCTCACCATTTTACAACCCCCCTCCAATATTTAGCCCTGCAATAAACACCCTTGAAACACAAAACAACCTGGAGTCAGTCTGTGATTTTGAAAATGTGTATTAGCAATTACAATGACAAAATGCGCTCTCATATGTAATGTCAACATACCTATGTCACACATCTCCAAGTCCATGAGGAATCTAAGCAGATGACACACGTTGGAAACAACACCTGTGAAACCGTAATGGAAATGTACAACTCAGTTACCATATACTGGTTGGAATCGACAGACAGGATAGAGGTAGAAGTGTGAAAGTACTTGTAATAGGCAGGAATGTATTCTCACCTGTGTGTCACTGGAAATATTGCTGGATAACTGAGTCCCTGTTGTCAATGTCTTCATCCTCTGCTTCCTCCTCATCACTGTCCACAGGCTCCACAGCTGCCACAACACCGTCATCTGGACCATCCTCCTGCAGAAAAGGCACCTGTCGTCGCAAAGCCAAATTGTGAAGCATACAGCAGGCCACGATGATCTGGCACACCTTCCTTGGTGAGTAGAATAGGGAACCACCTGTCATATGGAGGCACCTGAACCTGGCCTTCAGGAGGCCGAAGGTGCGTTCGATCAACCTCCTAGTCCGCCCATAGGCCTCATATTAGCGTTCCTCTGCCCTGGTCCTGGGATTCCTCACTGGGGTCAGTAGCCATGACAGGTTGGGGTAACCAGAGTCCCCTAATAGCCACACCCGGTGCCTCTGGAGTTGACCCATCACATAAGGGATGCTGCTATTCTGCAGGATGTAGGCGTCATGCACAGAGCCAGGGAACATAACATTTACCTTGGAGATGTACTGCTCTGCCAAACATACCATCTGTACATTGATGGAATGATAACTCTTCCGGTTCCTGTACACCTGTTCACTCCTGTTGGGGGGGACCAGAGCTACATGGGTCCCATCAATGGCACCTATGATGTTGGGGATATGTCCAAGGGCATAGAAGTCACCTTTCACTGTAGGCAAATCCTCCACCTGAGGGAAAACGATGTAGCTCTGCATGTGTTTCAGCAGGGCAGACAACACTCTGGACAACACGTTGGAAAACATAGGCTGGGACATCCCTGATGCCATGGCCACTGTTGTTTGAAATGACCCACTTGCAAGGAAATGGAGCACTGATAGCACCTGCACTTGAGGGGGGATTCCTGTGGGATGGCGGATTGCTGACATCAGGTCAGGCTCCAACTGGGCACACAGTTCCTGGATTGTGGCACGGTCAAACCTGTAGGTGATGATTAAATGTTGCTCCTCCATTGTCAACAGGTCCACCAGAGGTCGGTACACCGGAGGATTCCGCCATCTCCTCACATGTCCCAGCAGACGGTGCCTAGGAAGGACAACAGCGACCACAGAGTCAAACAACTCAGAGGTATGTACCCACAGTCTACACAGAACACGAATCATAATCCAAAAAGTTGCCTGTGTGTGTGTTGAGTCTAGGCCTAGGTATGTTTGACACACTTAAAAATGAACCCATGTGGGCCCCTGTAATGGCAGCTGCCTGACCTCTAAACTGGGACAATTGGATGTGAGGTAACTGCGCTGGCGTTGTACACCGTCGCGGTAGGCGGTCGAAGACCACGGCGCAATGCTGCATTGGTTAACATTGGACCCTATGGGACCCAGGAGCCAATGACAAAGTATGCCGGTGGTGATGGTACGCACCGGCGCGGACGTGACCGGCGCGGACGTGACCGCCATTTTCTATCTGTTCAATCACTCGATACCTGATCTTCGACAGGAGAGGACCTACACTGCAAGTGCTGCTGTGACCTCGGTCTGGAAGAGACAATGGCTTGTGCGTCTGGGGAAAGGGCCCCTGCCTTCACTGCAGAGGAGTTGGAGAAGCTCGTGGACGGGGTCCTCCCCCAGTACACGCTACTCTACGGTCCTCCAGACTAACAGGTAAGTACACAGGGAGCACGTTGTATGGGCTGTGCCTGAGTGGAGAGGGCTGGTTGTAAGAATGAAGGGGGCACAGTTCTGCGTGCATGAAGGACTGTGAATGCATGTGCCACATGGCAAGGGTAGGGATGTGGGCCACTCACTTCGACGGTGCAGTTGCTAATAACTTCTCTTCTTCCCCTGTACATTTCATTTAGGTCAGCGCCCACCAGAAGAAGGATATTTGGCGTGCCATCGCCAAGGACGTCCGGAACCTGGGGGTCCACCACAGACGGAGCACCCACTGCCGTAAAAGATGGGAGGACATTCGCCGCTGGAGCAAGAAGACGGCGGAGGCTCAGCTGGGGATGGCCTCCCAACGTGGGAGAGGTGCCTGTCGCACCATGACCCCCCTGATGTTCCAGATCCTGGCGGTGGCCTACCCTGAGTTGGATGGGCGCTTGAGGGCATCACAGCAGACACAAGGGGGTGAGTACAACATCATTCTGCGGACTTTGCGCGCAGTGAAGGTGTCTGGGTGGGGGAGGAGGGCTGTGGGTTCTCCTAGGCCAGGGCGAGTTCCGTAGGCTAGGTCCCTCCGTAATGCAGGCCATGTGGCACTCCACCCCACCTCTGTAGAGTGCCAAGTACAGGTATACATGCCCCTGTGTCATCTATGTGTGCAGATGTCGACCATAGCCATGTATGCCATATCTCAGGTACTGCATCTGTAGAGCCCAACAGCGCGGTGTAGTGCAGGGGGCTGCTGTGTCTGTATTGCCCGCCAATGGTAGCGGTAAGCCATGCATTCAACCTGTCTTTCTTCTATTGTCCCCCCCCTTTTTGTGGTCTCCCTGTTCTTGTGTGCATCAGCATCATCAGGCGGAGGTACAGTGGCACCGGAGCACGAGGGAGCTGCATCCCACATGGCCATGAAGGGCCACACCACGGACTCTGAATACACCAGTGGGACGGAGGGCGAGGGGAGCTTCACGGCGGTCACTGGATCTGCAACCAGCGACACGGACTCGTCCTCCAATGGGAGCTCCCTTGTGGTGGTGGCAAAATCTGTGCCACCCACTTCTACAGGTACAGCTGCCACCCCCCCTACCAGCACCACCCTCCCAGCAGCCCCTCAGCCTTTGCCCCGTGCCCGCTCACCCAGGAGGGTGGGCATCACCTTCGCCCCAGGCACCTCAGCCCCTGCCCCTGTCACCTCTGCTGCCCTCATTGAGGAGGCCATTGGCCTCCTTAGGTCCCTCACTGTTGGGCAGTCTACCATTTTGAATGCCATCCAGGGTGTAGAAAGGGAATTGCAACACAAAAATGCATTCCTGGAGGGCATTCATTCTGGTCAGGCTGCCCTTCATCGAACACTGCAAACTCTGGCCTCAGCTCTGATGGCAGCCATTGTCCCTGTGTCTAGCCTCCCCCCTCCAACTTCCTCCACCCAGACCCAATCCCCTGTACCCCAGCCTATCCCAAGCACACCATCAGACCAGCACGCACACACCTCACCACACAAGGGAAGCTCAGGCAAACATAAGCACCACACATCCCACAGGCAATCATGCAAGCATCACACACATACAGACACACCAACATCCACTGCCTCCACTGTGTCCCCCTCCTCCTCATCTCCCTCCTCCCTCCCAGTCTCGTCTACACTCTCACCTTCATGCACTACCACTACAGCCACTACGTCCCGCACCAGCACACACACCACTACAACCCGCTCACGTACACTCACCACCCCCACTACCATTTACACGTCTCCTGTGTCCTCTCCCAGTGTGTCTGTGACGCCCCCTCCCAAAGTACAAAAATGCAGACACACACCCACCCAACATACATCCACCTCACGACAGCCTCCAGCGCATGCACCTGCACCCAAAGCCACAAAAGTTACACCTCCTACAACCACCTCCTCTTCCTCCACTCCCAGACCTCCTCCAGCTACCCGTCCCAGTGTTCCTAAGAAACTTTTCCTGACCAAGCTTGACCTCTTTCCCACCCCCCCCTCCAATTCATAGGTCCCGTACTAGCACCTCAGCCAAAAAATCTCCGGGACCAGTGGTGCCTGTTGTTATAGGTATGTGGAGTGCACCGGGCACCAGGGCAGCCAGTGTGACACAGAGCCACAGCACAGCCAGTCCGCCCCCTGTGAAGCACCAGAAGTTGGACAGTGCCCGGCGGGAGAGGGGGAAGACTCCAGCCAGCAAAGCTGCTCACAAGGGTCCCGGGGGGAGTGTCGACTCAGCTGTGACTCCTCCCAAGGTGGGGAAGGGGCAGAAGAAATCACCAAAGTCTGGGAGGAGCAGCACAGCGGAGAAGACCGCCATCATCCCCGCTGCCCAGGAGGCCACCGCCAGCGCAATTGTCAGTGGCCAGGAGGCCACCGCCAGAGTCAGTGCCCAGGAGGGCAGCTCGATCGTCACTGGCCAGGAGGCCACCGCCAGAGTCAGTGCCCAGGAGGGAAGCCCGATCGTCAGTGGCCAGGAGACCACCACCAAAGTCAGTGCCCAGGAGGGCAGCGTGATCGTCAGTGGCCAGGAGGCCACCGCCAGCCACAGCCCAGCTGCCCAGGAGGGCCCCGGCAGCCACAGCCCAGCTGCGCTGAACAGGGAAGGCAGCGCTGAACAGGTCAGAAACTGCAAACTCAAGCACCGCTGAACAGGGCAAAGACCCCCATGGCAAGCACCGCTGAACAGGGCAAGCACTGCTGAACAGGTCAGAAACTGCAAACTCAAGCACCGCTGAACAGGGCAAAGACCGCCATGGCCAGCACCGCTGAACAGGACAAGCACCGCTTAACAGGTCAGAAACTGCAAATTCAAGCACCACTGAACAGGGCAAGCACTGCTGAACAGGGCAAGCACCGCCGAACAGGGCAAGGACCGCCACCTCAAGCACCGCTAGCCCATGAGCGGCAGGGGCAGTGGCGCTACTGCGACCGTCACGGGGTGAGTGATGCACTCTGGGCACCAGTCCCCCTCCAGAACCAGTGGAGACATGCATCCACTCCGTCTGTCCTGCACAGAGAGAAGCACTCTGGGCACCAGTCCCCCTCCAGAACCAGTGGAGACTGTTATCCACTTGAGAGACTGTGGCTTTGCACTCCCCAGGATGGTACGGTGGGCAACCCACCCACTGTAGAGACTTGAGAGACTGTGGCTTTGCACTCCCCAGGCATTCCCACTGTAGAGACTTGAGAGACTGTGGTTTTGCACTCCCCAGGATGGTACGGTGGGCAACCCACCCACTGTAGAGACTTGAGAGACTGTGGCTTTGCACTCCCCAGGATGGTACAGTGGGCAACCCACCCACTGTAGAGACTTGAGAGACTGTGGCTTTGCACTCCCCAGGATGGTACAGTGGGCAACCCACCCACTGTAGAGACTTGAGAGACTGTGGCTTTGCATTCCCAAGGATACATCAATGGGTATGGAGCCCCCTCGTGGATCTGGCGTGGTGCACTCATCCGGCTGAGGTGCCCCCACTTCCCTTCCCCCTGAGGTGCCTGTTGTATTTGTATCTGAAGCCCCAGCAGTGTTCTCTCCGTTTTGATCAGGTATCTAGTGTGGGCCTCGCCCATGCATTTTGGGCCCAGTGGTCCACGGACAATGACTTGTGCATTACCTGCACTACTAATCGTGGTGTATATTTTGTTTAATGTGTATATATATATATATATAAATATATATATGTAGATATTTGGTTACTGTATTTTGATATATTACAATGGTGCCACTAATTTCCTTTTGTCTTTGCATTCTTCCGGGGGGGTTGTTACTGTAATGTTTGAATATGCATTGGTGCGTGTGTTGTAGTGGGTGAGGGTCGGGGTGGGGGTGGGGGTGTTGCGTGTGTGTGTCCCTGTCTTTTGCATCCCCCTCCCCTATGTCGTAGGTGCAGTACTCACCGTTGTCTTTGCCGCCGGCGTTGATGATCGTCGTATAGGAGCAGGAAGCCTAGTGCAGGAAGAATGTGGAGTTCAGGCTCCATGGTGCCCTCCTTCCTCGTGGGATGTGTAGAGGTGAGCGTTTTCCCTTTGAAATGGCTGTTTCAGCCGTGTTTTTATCCGCGGTGAATCCGCCCCGGAAAAGGTGGCGGATTGGTAGGTTGTGATACTGTGGGCGGTACTTTGTCTCCCGCCTGTCTGTTGGCAGTGACCGCCGCGCTGTTTGTCTGTATCGCCGTGGCGGTCGGAGTGTTAAAGTGGCTGTCTTTGTTGGCGGTTTCCGCCACGGTCATAATTCCCATTTTTTTACCACCGGCATGTTGGCGGTCTTACCGCCGCTTTAACACCGTCCTCCAGAGATGTAATGACCACCTATGTCTATTTATGTGGATCAGTTTTTGTTTTCATTCACTAAAGACTTGAGTTCTTATATTGGAGAATCCACTGACTTCATCAGAATTATTGAAAATGTACAGTGGGAGGAGAACTTTTTGTTTGTGAACTTGGACATAAGAAGTTTATATAGTTTAATTGAACATGAGCAGGTTGTGAAAGCACTAGAGTATTATTTGAAGGGCAGGCCACTGAGATTTATGAAACACAATATGATACTGTTGGAATTTGTGAGGTTTTGTTTGAACAATAAAATGTTTCTTTTTTCAGGTCAACTATATTGTCAAATACAGTGAACTGCGATAGGTGCATGCTTAGCCCCCAGCTATGTGAATTTGTTCATGGGCTGGTGGGAGAAGCACGTGGCCTGGTCAGAGGATAACAATCCCTGGATGGGCAATGTCATTTTGTGGATTTGGTATATTGATGATTTGCTCTGAGTATGGAAAGAAACTTGGGAAATGGCTTAAGAATATATTGACAGTTTGAATAACAACCTCCTGAATTTGCATTTTTCTACTTAGATAAGTGCAGTGGGTATACTTTTTTCAGATCTAAAGTTATTGCTAGAGGAAGGCTGTACACAAACTAAACTTTACAGAAATCCCACTTCTGGGAATTCCATTTTGCATGCCAGAAGCCAGCACCCTCATAGTTTGATTAAAAGTATTTCATTTGGGGAGCTCTTGCGCATCAGGCATAATTACTCCTCAGATACAGATTATATGCAGGTGACACAGGAAACAATCTATTTTGACACAAGCTGAAGGGAAAGTCAGGATGCATAATCGACAAGAGTTACTGTTGCAATCTGGGTATAGAAAAAAGCTGAGTGATGATACAATTAGGATGATTATGGACTTCTCGTCTGAAGTGACGTGACTATATAGTACACTTAAGAAGCATTGGGAAATCTTATTAACAGACCATATTGTTGGTGTGGATTTAGCACTGGCCCCCCAGCTGACATATAGAAAAAACACCTCTCTTAGGGATCTGTAGTACATAGTCACTACTTGGATAATAGAAGTGGAAAACCCAAGGTGTATAACTTTTTCCCTTATATGTGTTGCAAGGCATGTAAGCATAGTATGAAAGTGATGAGGTTTGAGCTCCCAGGGAGCAATAGGAAGAAATCCATTACCAAACTGCTGAATTGTCACTCTGATTGTTTGATATATTGCCTTATTTGCCCTTGTAATTTGAAATATGTAGGGAGTACCATAAAGCCAGTGAAGAATAGAGTGTTGAAACATATGGGGGCAATAGCGAGAGGTGACCCCCACATATCCTGTTGCCTATCACTTTCTGACAACACATCCCAGTGATGACGCAGAAAAGAAGGTTCGACATATATTCATGTACACCGTGTAACCGACATATATAATGAAGTGTGATTTTAAGTAAAAGAAATAATGTACGAGGGAAATTGTGCCCTCGGGTAGTTCGCCATCATTATAAACGAGCTTTATTAATCATGAAGTATTAAAAATGTACTAATCCGTCATAATCGCAAATGTATGCCATGATTTCCTGTTTGAAAACTGTTTTGCTTAGCTTAAATTTAGTACAGGCTTTGGCCTAGTTGCTTGGTTTCAAATTCTAACTGCGTGATTCTTTTTTTTTCCTTGAACTAATGAAACATATATTCTTGCTTGAAGTTGTATTTTTCCAGCAGAAACTGGCTGGTACACTTATCTCCAAGGTTTCGTGCTAGGCCGGTTACATCCCCTTTGATACAAGGTCAGTCTCTGCAGGTGCGGACAATGAAGGTACAGATAGTAAAATAATTGGCAAACCATGATACAATTTGTGTTCCAAGGCGCCAAGGACAGTGTATGCATAAATGGGCGCTAGTAAAAGACAATTTTTGATTGGACAGTTTGAAGCCAACCTATGAACCCTCCAATGGAAGACCCTATAGAATTTGGAATGTTTCTTACTTAAACCCACCGGACAAAGAGAAGTCAGCCATTTTCCTCTATGCCAGTTTGAAGCCTGATGCCAGACTCCATTTTGGACGACACCTTGATGCCCTTTTCTCTATCTGAGAGAAAGAGACTTTGAGAATTCTCACCCTAGAGACTTTAACTTTGATTTGCCCCCGTCTTGCCCATGCAGTAACTTTGCCCCATTTTCCTTTCCGCTGCAGGGAAACTTGCCCTTAACTTTGCCCCTTTGAAATTTGTCCCATGCTGATCAACCGGTACCTGAAGGACGAAGACTCTTCTTGAATGCTGATTGTATTTGGTAAATATGAAAGGATAAATGTATTATGCATTGTGTTTTTTTTTCCTTTTAGGTACCAACTGCTATTTTGATAGAGTCCTAGCTAGAAGTTTTCCAAATTTGTGTTGACTAAATTCGTTTTGCATGAAGTCCCACATGCCAATGCTAATTAGAGGTTAGTCGAGGTTTTCATTCAATGTATCATGAAGAATTGAAATCTTGTTATGCTGACCGAATGTACGCAATTAGTCAAATACAGTTAGTCACATTGGTGATTTGCATTGCTATAACAGAGTGTATCATTATTCAGATTTTGCGTAGATTGCGTTTCTTCCGTCGTTATGGACAGCTAGTAATGTTCATATACATATATCAATTGGTTTTGAGACACATATATATCGTGCTAGCTTTGTTAATATAGGGAAATAAATTCACTAACTTTTAATAAACTGGTGTGGTTATTCATGACTGAAAGGTCATGGTGCGCCGAAATACCAACTGTTATTGATCTCGGATGTGTTGTATTGATCTATTAATTGAGTACTGATTACCGATTACAACAATTATTGATTATTGATCTGAGTGACTCGACTATTGAGGATGAGGAGAGCCCGACTCGGTTAAAAGATTCACCGACCTCCAACGTGTCCAGGTACAGGTAATTTATAAGGGCTGGACGCGTTATCACCAGTAACAAAAATTTGTTGTGTTTCTTCTGTTTAGATCAAGTTCCCAAAGATGAATGAGGTGGGGATCGTGTATTGAAACTGAGATGCCTTGAATCCTGTTACATTATTAACTTGCAAACCACGACCCCAAAAGGGTATGTTAGATCTTCTTTGGCAATTGCCTCATGTGTTCTAAAACTCAATTTTTAACTGCTTTTACTGTACTCGCCACATATTGTAAATCACATGGACATACTAGGCAGTAATCTGTGAATTCTGAATTACAGTTTAGCAATTTTGTAATCACTTTCTTTTTTCCTGACCCAGGTCTCTCAAATTCCTGTACCTTATTACTCGTTTTTACTCGTTATGATAATATGTATATATAATGAATTGTTCTGAAATATTAAACAATGCCGGCCTCTGGGTACAGACTGAAACTGTGTTAGAGTGGTTGGAGGATTTATGTAAATGAACTGTGATGGCAGTCTATGGGTACAGATAGAAATTGTGTTACATTTGGGTGATATGATGATTTATATAAATGAACTGTGACGGCCCATCCAGGGTGAAATAATCTTTTTTCAGCACTGATAGCGCACTGAATTCATAGTTGATAAGCTGATACAATAATTATCAGTAGATCATGAGTACTGATTTGAATCTTTATTTTAGTATTATTATATTCATAGTAATGCATAGGACTCAACAGGATCATCACTGTGGTTGAGCTTTCCTGTGATTTATAGTGTTGAACAGGCACAAATGTTAAATCATTGGTTATATTTAAAGATGGCTCCCACTTTCACAACAGTGTATTATTTTTTGTAAACATGGTCTGTTTTCTATGTTTTAGACCAAGTAGTAAATTACGTTTTTCTGCCTGCATTATGAGCAGCTTTGTCTCTGTTTGTAAAGGATGACATTGAGAACGGCAAGAAAGCCGAAACACGCCTGTCAGATGTATTATTTGTGGCCAAATAAATGAACTGAGCAAATGAAAGTATCCCTCCTGTGAGTGCCCGACTTTGTTTGCACAGAAATTGATATTTTGGTGAGGCTATCCACACCCGCCGGACACCCTCCGTGTTAGAGGTGCAGCAGCATTTCGGGCAGTTTAAAAATGTATATATATATACATATATATATATATATATATATATATTTATATATATATATATATATATATATGTATATATATGTATATGTATGTATATATATATATATATGTATATGTATATATATATATATATATAGGCCTACTGGCAGGTTATAGTTAGAACCTAGTTTCCCTAAGAAGAGGATTTTTGTTTTGCCAATAACTTTGGTACCATGTGATGAATGTTCACAAAACTTTCACAACTAGTATGCAACTCACTTCAGCTACTGTCTTGAAAGTTTCGGGGTGACCCGTCAAGCAAGGGCAGAGAAAAAGTGGGTCCCAAAATGCATTTCCCCATGCATTTTTTCACAGGGTCTTTAGACACCACTAAAGCCCGAACCACTGAACAGAATTACACCAAATTTGGCAGGAGTCTAGATCTTGGTATACAGATTGTGATTTTTGTTGTTCTGTGCAAATCCATCCAATAGTCCAATACCTGCATAGATGGTGTTCAGAATTGCTCTGATTGGCCTTTTAAAAGAGCAGTAGTAAATCCTGAATGGTTGGTGACAACCTGAAAAATGTGTTCTGGCAGCCATTAAAAGACCCAGGGACACGGTGCCTATGCCCTGAAAATGAATTTAAAAATATGTAAGTGGGGAGGGTGAGCCCACCCAGACCCCAAAGGGCATATATGGCGGTTTGAAATGGATGCCCCTCTTTATTGTCTGGCCACAACATGGACAACACCATCTTTTTACAGCCATATGAGAATGAAGTCTAACATTCTCAGTAAAATATGTACTTCCAACAAGAGCACCCTGTCAGCTGACTCCCTTGTGTTGTACTGCAGCCTCCCTGAGTGTTCTAAAAACAACTGAGACACTAACAGTCTTATTTATGACAAAAGTGTGGCACACCCGAAGCCATCTTGATTTGCCATAGAAATTGCAGTTAGTGCTGTAGAAAGAAAAATTAGGACACGTTTTAAGTGAGTTCTCAAGTATCTTCCTCTTATATTTCATTAAAACATTCTGATATGCAGACTGAAACATGCACTTTCAACACCAGCAGCAGAGTACCAGTTAACTCCCTGCTGATATGCAGCTTTACTACTATTTTCTAATAAGCAACTAGAGCGCTACCATTCCGGACCTATGCCACAAATGTGGCACATCTGATTAACATCTTGATGGAATCGAAGTGGAAAAGTGAAAGCATTTTCTACTGAGGATACTGCAGCAAATGAGGAAATTAGGGAGCTTCATAACAAATAAGTCTCCCGGGATGGCCACCAGAGAATAAATAGCCCTAATGTAGCACAAATTTTACTCAAATGTAGCCCCAGTATAGCCCTCTGACAAACGTGTGCAAAACACTTAGGGCCTCATTACGAGTTTGGCAGTCCCCCACGGGACCGCCAAACTCATGGAAGGGACGCCACCACCATAGCAGTGACGTTTCTCGCAAGTGTGTTACAATTTTGCTGCCGGGCTGACCGTTGGTAACATTGTAAATACATGTTCCAGTTGGGCTGACCGGTGGGAACAGTGTTAGGATATGAGGCCAAAATCTTAACACTTCAGCACACATAGCAAAGTAGACCATGCACATTGTGATGGTGCTGGGTAGTGTAGGGATCCCCTCGAGGCCCCCAGCACTTCCTTTCTACCAGACTTTTCATTGCAGGCTCCCCACCATGAAAAGGCTGGCTGAAATATGGGTTGTAATCAGCCATGCAGCCTTGAGTTCAGGGCTGCCATGGTGGGTTATAAGCCTAACCACTGTCATGCCATTGGGAACTATGTTCCCGGTGGGAACGGTGGTCCTTTGGTGGTCTGACCGCTAAAGTCGTAATTTGGCAGTTGGACCAGCAATGCCTCATCAGTTTGACCACCACCATGAGTATGGCAATGCCATGATCAGCAAACTCATGATGAGGCCCTTAATTTTTTAGATTTTTTGCAGTTCTATAAAGTACAGACTTGACCGAAGGTATTGGAGTGCTTTACATGAACATCAGATATATTAAGCAAGGACACATTCATTTTGATTTAAGGCAGGGGGAGATTGAGTGGTTTGCTGACGCCAAAATTCAAACCTGGCTTCCCAGTTGTAAAGTCTGCTGCTGTGGCCATAATGCCACATCTTCTCCCTTAAGTGTAACATATAATCAAGTGATCAGCTGGATAACAAAACCATAAATATAGCAAATAATTTCAAAGTGCTTTGTCTCTATTTGAGAACTCAGAAAATATGTCCTCATTTTAGTTTTTTAGAGAACTATCCACAATTTCTTTTGGAATAAGACCCTCTAATTTTTATAATTTCTAAAAGAAATGCTTTTAGTATTCCAGTTTGAAATACATCAAGATGACGTCCAGCATGCCACACTTTTGGAATAAATATAGAAGGTTGGCAATCTAGTTGTTTAATAGAATACAATGGGGAGGCAGATGTCAGGGGCACAGACATGAATAATTGAGGGCAGTGAGGAGGGTGTAGAGAGGACAAGTTGACCGTGATGGGAAAGGGGTGGGGCAGTGGCAGCACAATGGACTATGGAGGGCAGGGGAAAATTGGCTGGGGCAACAAACCAACCATGGAGGATAGGCAAGAGAGGCTGTGACAAAATAGCAGACCATTGAGGGCAAAGGTATAGGAAGGGGTACTACATCCACACATGCCAACAAACCCAATTCAGACAGGAGACTCACAATGTTTTTAAGCCCAAAATGGCATTATTTTATCTGTCTCCAGCCTAAAATCTATTTTTTTCAATATAAATCAATGGGAAAATCAATTCCCAAGATTATTTTTTCAAAATCTCACTCTTACGAAGTTCTAAATGTTGGCATGTTTGGCACATTTGATCACGGAGGGCAGGAGGGATGGGGTGGGGACATGGAGGCTGAAAACAAAGGGCAGGAGGGAGACGGGCAAAGGCATCAAACTGACCTTACAGGGTAGGTATCAGATGTTGCAGTAGCGCAATACACCACACAGGGTGATCAGGACAGCAGTGCAGCACAACAGATCAAGGAGATCAATGGGGAGGAGCAGGGCCATGCACATGGAGAACACAGAGCAGAGGGGAAAGAGACAAGGGCAGTAAGCTGGGCCTGGGCGGTGTTCACGTAGCACCGCTACGCAGAGCTATACGGAGTAAAAAAAAACTCCATCACACTACATGGAGTTCAGCAAGTAGGCGGAGTTTCTTGCCATGCCCATTCATGTGACATTTAACGTCACTAGCAATGCAAAGTTGTATCTCGGGTTGGAATTTTCGTGCAAACTGCACCACGTGGTTTACATGGGCGTGGCCATCTTTTTTTTATTTTTTATTATTTATGTTGTTGGTGCCTACTTTTAGGATCTTCTCAATAACTCTCCCATCCCCCACTTTTAAAACTCTTTTTTTGCCTAGTTTCTCTTTATTATTTTACCTTTTCTTTTTCTCTTTTTATATTTTAACTTTTCTCCTATTTTTCGTGAGTTTTTTTATGACTTTGTAACGTTTTCTTTTTTCCCTACTTTTTTCTTCTTTTTTCCTAATCCCTCTTTCCTTATCTTACCCCCCCCCCTACATAAGTCCCAAGTGCCATGGCACAGCAGGGGAGCGCCAGGCCCCTATCTCCAGCTGCCTTCCTTTGTCTTTTATGTCCAGCGCCACCTCCTCTCCACCTTGGCAGCAGGCAGCATTCCAGGTTCTGGGTACGGCTTCTAGGAGCACCAAAGGCGCTAGGGGAAGGTGTGCCGGCTGTGTGCCGGAGTTCTGGTGTCCAGTGCCCCCAGCAACAGCTAACGCACCTGTGGGCTGACATCCTAGTTTGGGAGACAGACCTGCTCAACCCAAATAGCAAGTATGCTTCTCAGTAACATGCAGGTAAGTTAACTTTATGTTACAAATATAATACTGTGTGATCGTCATCTAGACAGATGCTCAGCGCTACCTAATTGTACTTCTTTTTGGCGCTTCCTTGGGCTGATTAAGAAGTAATGCAGAGACTCCTAATGAGTCCTGAGTCATGTTTCGTGTCAAGATAGGCATTGTAAATATATTAGTATTAGTGATTTAGCATGTTCTCTCACTTCTCTGTGCCTTTCTTTTTTTTAGCTCGCACAGTGCCAATTGGCAAGCAATTTTCCAGTGATGTGTAGTAGCTTTGCATGCATCCAATCTAATGTATTGAGATGGATAATGAGATCAGAGCTGTAGAAATCATTCATTGTAAGTTATTAGTAATTCCAATATGTAGCTTAGGTAATTGGGAATAGGGTTAGGAAAGTTGAAATAGGAGGATGGTCCGTGACACTAATTTTATTATATTTTCCAAGGCCCACTGAATCTCTGATGTAGAAATGTTACTGTGTTTGCTTTTTCCTTTTAAAAAGTAATATTTTTGGAGAGATTATTTATTAACAGTACCACTAATATTTTCTATTTTTTCTTACATCATCCAGCATCCAGGGGCAGGAGGAGGGCTGTAAAGGGGGGCGAGGCAGTTGATGGCCCCTCCACCAGTGCTGGGGCAGACGGGTCTGCTGGCCCCAGTAAGTCCTCCTGTTGTTAATAATATGAATATTTATTTCCCCTAACTTTTTCTACTCCACACTTAGAATTACTTCCTAACATTTACTGTGCCTGTCTCCTATTTGTTTCCAACTCCACTTTGAATTATCTGTTTTGTAAAATCTTCTTAACCCTGCATTATCCTATTCATTTATTTTCTATACTTTGTTTTTCTTTATTTTGAACTGTCTGGCTATGATAAGCTGTCAGTAGCTTCCTTCTTCTGCTTCCCTCTACCCTTATGTATCTTATCTGGTGGAGTGGTGGTAAGGCCCAGAGAACACATGTACTAAAGATTGCTTGCTCATGTAAGGTATTATACACATGATTCATGAGAACGTAGGCCTGGGCGTAGGAAACAGAGTCCAGTTTAGCAGAATTCCATGGAGTTGAAACAAAAAACTCGGTTTGATTCCGCAAACCCGGAGTTCCATGCCCCACGGAGTTCTCCTGAATGCGCACATTTCGGAAGCGTTAAGCAGGTTCAGGCCTGGTCACCCAGGCCCAACGCTGCTTAGCGCTTCTGAGCTGGTTGCATTCAGGATGTCAGTGAAAGCTGCTGTTTCAGGCCTCTTGGCCATCAGCCTGTCCTGTGTGCAGTGCATTCAGGCCAGGGCCGTAGGCAGTGAAAGCTTCTGTTTCAGTCCTTGTTTGTGCACCAGTGTGCACAAACAATGCCAAAAAAGAGAAGAGGACTTCCCTGGGGCTGTGTCCTCCTCTGCTTCGGTGCGCACTGCATCCCAGTTATGGGCTTCACAGTGCAAACGCAGATTGTATCTGCTTGTGCAGCCCATAACTGGACTGCTGTGCACCCTGAGTGAGCTCCGCTCCCCTGGCAGGGCTAGCAGAGTTTTTTGGACAACTCTGCGCTCCAAGCTATGGTTGCTCTGCCAAAGGAGTGGTGCTCCTGGCACACCCCTACTTTTAACACATTTTCAAACAACAAAATGCCCACCTGATATTTTGATAGAGGAGAATCCGTCCCCAAAATATAATAATGTATTTTCTGTTGTATTATACTATTAGAAAATAATATTGTGATGTGTGCTGGGGCCAGCAACGCCAGCGCCAATGCAGTAGTGGGAGCAGATGGGGGGGGAGTTTCTGCAGCGGCAGTGGCGGGCAGTGGTAAGTCCTATTTATTCCTTATTGACAATTAGTAATATATAGGCCCTCATTATGACTGTGACAGTCTTCCTCAAAGACCGCCAAAGCCGCGGGTGCCAGAAGACCACCAGTTCTGGCGGTCTTTTGCCACCATTATACAGGTACTGCTGGATTTCCCCCACACTTTAGGTGGAAATCCTGCAGTAGCCGTGCTGGTGGGTGGAAGCGCTGGGGCGGTTCCACCACTGGCCCTGACAGAAGGACTCCACTCACCATATCATGTCCATAATATGGCATAGTGGTGTCCACGGCTGGTGGGGCACTGCCGGTGGTGGAAGCACCCCTTCCCGTTCCCCTGCCGAATGACCACCTCCCCGGACGAGGTAAGGTGATCATCTGACAGAGGAGGGGGTGGGAGGCTAGGGATTGTTGTGCATGCATGTGTTAGTGTGCGGTGTCTGCATGAATGTGTGTATGCATTGTTATGCGCGTGTCTGAATGTTGACTTGAGTGCATGTTTGCATATAAGTGTGTATGAGTGTGAGTATGTGTGCTTGTATGCATGTGTGACTGTTTTTATGAATGTTTGCATGGATGCATGTCTGAATATGTGTATGAATGTTGTGAATGTGTGTATGGATGCCTGTGAGTGGATGCATGTATGAAAGTGTAGGTGAATGGGTGTATGCGTGGCACGTGTGGGTGTCTGTGTGCATGTATGCAGGGAGAGGGGCACTGTGGCTGAAGGGGGTGGGGGAGGGGTGTTGTGGTTGAATGGGGGGTGGGGGTCTATTGCTTGCTGGGGTAATGGCGGAGCCATCTACCAGTGACAGGGAAGAAATTCTCTGTCACTGGTAGCCTTTCCGCCATGGTTTTCATGGCGGTGCTATCACCGCAGAAAGCATGGTGGAATGCCGGCTCCTAATACTGCCCGAGGTCTTCTGTGGACCACCGGGTCAGAGATGATCATCTCTGGACCAGCAGTTCCAAACTCCATGGCGGTATGAGTGGAGATGTGGCAGAGGCTAACCCGCCACACTCATAATGTGACGGTTTGCACCGCCAGTCTGTTGGTGGTGGGACCGCCTCATTTACCCCGGCGGTCAAAAGACTGCCATAGTCACTACAAGGGTGTACTAGTGTTGTTGACTCACTCGTCAACACCCTGCTTTCGTAGCTGCAGCAGGAGTTAGGAAAGTATTGGGCTCTTTTATCTACAAATCAGCAGACTAAGGTTTACAAAATGAGCTTGAACTCTCTGTTTTGGAAAATTGAAAAAAGGATGGAAGTAGAAGGAATGGGTAAAATATAATGTAAGTGAAAGGATGTGGATGAAAGGGTGCATAATAATAACCATATAGGTGGGTGATAAGGAGGATGAGGATGCATGTGTTGGTGAAGGATGGATGAAAGGGTGTACGGGTGAACAATGCAAGGCCAGGTGGTTAAAAGTGTATGGGTGAAAGGATTCCATGCTCGGATGAGTGAACAGACTCCTTGTGTGGGTTAAAACTCTTAGATGGGTGAATGGGTGGTTATTGGCTAAATGTATGTTGATGAAAGGTTAGGATAGAGCCATGTTTGGAATTTGGAAAACAGTGAAGGACTGGATGAGAGACTGTAAAGCATAACTGAAATGGTGTGTATTAAAGCCAAGGGTGAAGAAGAAAAAGAGTACTAGAAGAAGACATTTGCAATGATGATGAATAGATAAATGCTTTGAATAAAGAAATAAGGGAGCTCTTCTAGATAGGGGCATTCTGCCCCCCCCACTTTACTTGCTTGGAATGTTTTTTATCAAAGGTTTGATGCAAAGGTTTGGATGATATTTCAGAATATTCCCTTGAATCACAATATTTCTCAAATGAGGCAGGTAATAATATGTATTCCAGCATCCATTACCACTGCGTCCCTCCCTCGCTATGGAATTTCACCAGTGCCACCCATGATGACCTAACAGCTGCATGGTTCAATTCTGCAGAATCGGCACTGCAATGTTGGCTGTGCAATATGCGTCTGTCAGCTTAAGTTAATGTGTCAAAAACTTTTCAATGTATGGCACTGCTAAAAAAAGGTGTGTTTCCCAGTTTCCTCCCATTGCCCACTGTGTCATTTCCTAGTATTTCACTCTATTAATCTGTCTTAAGCTCTGTCCCAGACTTCAGAACAATTTGGGAAAATCAGTCTTTGGTTGTGCCACATTTTTCAAGTGGAGTGATAAACATAAATCATTATGACTTCCATAATGAAGTTACTTCTGTTCTAATTTTACCTTTCAACATTTGTGAGCCACAGTGAGTCACACTACTAGCCAAACGTTAGGCAGAGAACGATGAGGAGGAATTGATTGATCTGTAAAGTGTGTAACTACCCGTCCTAATCAACTCCGCCTTACCCTGCAGTTGAGAACATTAAGAAGATACCTTTCCATACTGCAAAGAATATGTATGTATTTTTGCAAAAAAGTAGGGGAGCCTGAGGACAGTGAGTAAAGTAGTCCATAAGTAAGTGCCTTGATTTTCCTGAATGGGATAGTCTGTGATGATGCAAATGCACCATATACAATCGAATCCCATTCCTTAATCCTTCTCTTCTACTGCAGTGCATCACTTCTTCCACCATCTATTTATGACAGACAGGATATCTGCATGATTGATTATATTATGTGACATGTTTCTTTCTTAGTATTCATTGGCCTTGTAGTCCAGGTACAAAGAAGAACAGGGCCATTGGAATAAAACAATTTTCTAGTACAGCTGCCACAGCTGCAGACAGTAACAAGTCCAACTATGGTGCCAGCTGAGCTAGCAATGCCACCATTAATTTAGCACCACAGTAGAGAGAAGAATACTTGTACTCCATAGTGCACAGTATGGCTATGACAGTTATCACCTTAAAATTAAATGGCCTGAGTTGACCACCAAATGTATTGCTACTGTGCCACTACACTACACGATTTTAAACAAGTGCTTTGCTCAGAGCACTGTTCAGAATTCCTCTTGTTTCTTCTTGATATAGCTATTTTTGCTGGTCCACCATCACGGCAGGAAAGTACTGCTCGGCTGTGGCGGACAAAGCTGTGGGCCATACGGGCCGAGTACCAGTGGCTGGTGGTCCTTGAGGAAGAAGAAGAGGAGGCAGCAGCAGTTCTGCTGCCAGTACTCAGGGCCCTAGCCAGGCCCCTGTGCCTCCAGCCCAAAAACACCTGTGGCGCAGTGCCAGGGGAGCCGCCTGCCATCACATCATCCCTGCCACCCCCGAGACTGTCTTCCAACGTCACATGCTGCAGAGGCTGGTGCAGCTAGAGGACCCTCAGGCACGAATGGAGTGGCTCCTTAGGAAACTCTTGGCCCGTCAATAGTGCCCTCCTCTGCCCCTTTTTTAACTTTTATTTTGGTGGATGGGACTTGTTGTGGGTGGAGAGGGTGGCATTGGGTTTTTGTGGAACTTTTTTTTGCCGTGGACAATTGGACATAATATTTCTGTTTTGAACATTCTTTGGGGCAAGGGACAATTGTTTGGGGATAGGGTAAGTTGTGGGCGGAATGGGTGGGTATTTATTTATTATTATTTTTGTTGGGACGGAGTTTAAAATAAATAGTTATGTATAGTTCTTTATGCTTAAAATCTTTTTGGGGGGTGTTTATGCCTTTATTCGGAGGGCTTTCTAAATCTACTGATTATGTATTCATTTTAGCGCAGCATGTTTTAGAAATCTCCTAAC
Source organism: Pleurodeles waltl (assembly GCF_031143425.1). Classification (NCBI taxonomy): domain Eukaryota; kingdom Metazoa; phylum Chordata; class Amphibia; order Caudata; family Salamandridae; genus Pleurodeles; species Pleurodeles waltl. The sequence continues at coordinate 450,164,751 of NC_090448.1, read as the reverse complement.
AGTGTATAAGAATAATTTATGCAGTTAGGTAAACTTGTCCAAAAACTCTTCGTATCTCTGCAGTGCATTCTTTAAACTTTGACCCACAGGAGTAAGGTGGAGAGATTTTCCATTGCCAATTTTATTGTCTAAACTAAAGGTACAACAATGCTCCACAATTATTGTACCTGAATGGATGAAGCGAGGGCTGCATAGTTTCTCAAGGTACCATGATGGTGTAGCAGTAGCATGCTAGCGCACTAACAGTGAAGCCATCGGAAGCTAGGTCCCACTCCACCTAGGTGAACTGAAATGAAGATCCTGCACACTGACTTGAGGTTGCTTCTAATACATCCACCCCACCAAGTGTGAGATTAATCAATGGTGAAAATTATTAAGTAACACCTCAATCAACCACACAGCCCAGGGGAAGAGGGTTAGGGATTTGATGAATGGGTGAGGAAGGGATTTAGAGAAAAGTGTGACAAAAAGACAAACAGAACACAAACATAATATTAATCAGGGAAATTATTATCAGCCTGTTGTGGGAGGAATAGAAAAAGAAAAATGAAAATATGTATGACACAGATAACTTAACATTCTGCCAGCCCCAGTGAGCCCCAAGTTGCATATTTCTAAAAATGTTCGGATAGCTATCTTTGCAAAACAGCACATAATATAATAATTAATCTTGGGGTGAAGATAACACACACAGTTCTATAAAAAGGATTTTGAAACAAAAATTATGCTAGTCTGTATTGCCAAATTGGATGGTGCATCTGCAATCTTCTGGGATTGCCCCGTCAATCTTCTTGGGTGCCTGCCTGAAGCGGTCTGATAAGGTATGCATGAGTGTTATGGTGCAGGAGAAGAGGAGGCCTTTGGATTGTAAAATAAAAATGATTATTATCATGATATTTTAGAATAAAGAAGTATGGAATGGAAGGTAAGCTTCATGAAGAGTAGTGTACCAAGAAGACGTAGAGGTGGCAGAGCAAGAGAAAAGACCTTTGCAATCATCCAGCAACAATCACAGACAGGTGTCAACAGCATGTTTCGGGATGAATGAACTCTCAACTGTAATGCTCATCATAACATTTAGCCTACAGCACTGAATAATGTGACATTGTTATGATCCATCACATATCTGTCTCCTCCTGATTCCTGCAACAGGCCCCCCACCCAACTACATAGTTTCAGGTTTGAGCCAGCCAGCAGACACACACAGCAGCATTGCATTTCACAAACAAAGTGATTGACACACCTCTCACCACCAGTCCACAGATTGGAGTAGGTCTCTTATACTCCTCCTCACATCACCCCTGTTGATTTCAATGAAGTTGATAACGTCCTTCTTCTGGCAGTTTTTTAAGTTGTCAAATCACGCTCTGATTCCTTCCATCATACTCAAGTCCAGACTCTGCTTAAAGATTACTTTACGTTCAACTCCAGTCCATACCAGCTGCTGCAATTGTGATTTGCAGTCTCAGTCAGGACCCAAATAAGAGAAACATTGAGTATTTTTTATTTTCTGGACTAGACTTTTGTTTGTTAGCTAAATAGACTGGTCAGATCTTCTTTGGCAAATGTGAACCCAAAAACGGAGCACCAGAAAACAAAGCAGAGTGAAAACACAGGCAAACAAATTTCGGTAAGTGTGAAAAGGGGAAGGGGAAAAAATCACCTTAAGGAAAAACAATATCACCAATTATGCTACCAACATTGTAAATTGATCATGGCACAAACACAAGACAGCATAACATATTTAAACAAAACACCCACTCTCACTATCTGCTACCACTAGACATGATAAGTCACACCATCCATCTCAATTCTCAGGACTGAAACAAGTATTCCTCATATCAATCTTTGAAGCATATATAGCATTACTTACCTGTTCCAATCAAACATAGTGGTACATTGCTGATCCTTTTCGATTTAGGTAATGAAGCACACATTAGCAGTAAGTTATAAATCAAATATCTGGGGCAGTCCTGCTAAGGGACAAAAGAAAGGATATGCACAGAATGGAGGCAGGCATTGTCTCTCAAATCTCCTTGAAGTGATTTTGGTAGGTTTGAGGGCTTCTTCAATGCACACTGGCCAAACTAGAATTTGGCTATACATGTGCCTAAAACAGTTGTGATTCATTAGTCAATTAGACAAAAACAAACAATATACACTAATAAGGTTCCAACAGCTGGTTATTGTTTTCTCAAAGCTGTTCATAATAGAAAATAGAAAGCTCTAAGGTGCTCCAGGTCTAGTCAGGGAAGTAGAATTTGTTCTCAAACTCAGGGGTTTCACCCAGAAGTTGGTCAGCTAACACTATCATGATCTGCGTCCGACAAATCAATATTCTCATCCACCTGCTTTTGTACTTCAGGTATGCTGTAATTTGGCAGTATAATGTGCTGATTCATTTTGATCATGGTTAACCTCTTGACATTTTGGGGAAAGAGACTGGTCTTTCTCACTGTCACAACTGCACCAGCTACACTGAACACACGTTCAGCAGATACCCTGGCTACAGGGCAAGCCAGACACTTTATTGCCAGCCTGCTGAGCACTGTCCATGGGTGTCCCCTACCATACTAATACCCCAATAGGTTTTATTCCAGATATACCTCTGTTGGGTCATCCAGTTAGGCCTGGACCATCCGCTCAATAGTCATTGCTGCTCCTCCTTAATCGAGCTCTTTGTCCTTAGCCACTGCAGTGGAATTAAGTCCTGCCTTTAGAAACCAGTCAAATGATTATGGTAATTCGAGAAATAGTGTTCCTATGGTCCAACTCTCTCATCCTTTGGAATGCCCTTTTGGTCCAAGTGTGGGTTATCAAATGGTGTATGGACCAATTTACCCCAAGTCAAAATCTTAGAACTACAAACATTGAAGAACCCCCATATATGTCCCACACTAAGGACCGTGACAATAGAAAAAATAACTACTAGGACTATTATAACACAATGCTAGGACAAAATATTATTCTCTATCTCAGAACCATATACAGGAAGAGACGCATGTTGAGTGACCTTTCTCTATTACATTGTATTCATCAATGAACGATTATATTTAGGACCAGGATAGTCAATGAGGGATGGTAATTATTATATGGTACTTTTTCATTCTCAATAGAATGTACTTTAACACTATATTCTTCTTGTTACACTGTTCCATCATGGCTTCTAAATATTAGGGACCCGTACTGATCTTTTCTCTGGGGCATGATAACCAATGTAGGCCCACATTTGGGACTATGACAGTTTCGGAGGGACAAAGAACAAATAAATGTATTTAGAAAGATTAGTTCCGTTTTATAAGACACCAAGATCAAATATTGCCTGAGTGATTCCCTCTCTTCTCTACTACACAGGATCATTTATTTCTATTTTGACTGTATTTTAATACTGTTCCTCTTTCGTAACAGCCTTCCGTCATGGCTGCCAGAATAGGGATCCATAGTGATTGATTTCTGGGGCATGCTAATAAACGTAGGACAACATCTGTAACTATGATAAACAAAAAAGGGCCTTTAATATATGAAGGCAGAAATGCCGGACCAGGCACGAGATTCATAACGCTACAAGAAAACATCTGGGCTTATTTTTACATCAAATAAGGGATGATATGTGTCCCGGGAGTCCTTCCCTTTCCTTACAAGATTACATTGCTAATCTTTAATGGATTTCAAAACAACACTTCATTTACAATAGCTTTTCCATCATGGACACCTAAAATACGAAACCAGAATAACCTCTTTCCGGGTCATGGTGATAGAAGTAGGATGACAGTTTTATTCCAAAATAAAGATGGCACTGGATTAGAACACTAAATTACTATGAGGGATTTAACCCAGGATAACTTTCTTTCGTGCACGATAAGCTCGCGTTCCCTAAACTGGTAAGTGACCCTATGAAATGGGGACTATAATAACTTGTAAGTTCCTTCTTTGGGATAACAAGCTATTCATTTCATTTTATAATAATTATAGTAGATTCAGTCCAACTAACTCAAAGAAATAGATTGGTGTATGTTTTTACTTTGATCATAGGACTTACCATTCAGGAACGAAGATGTAATTTTTTGTTTTTCCTAGTTATAATGGGCTTATTGTTTTAACAACTCTTTTCTGTTACATCCTTAAATTTGTATCGGTGCACCTTCTAGAGAAGAATTACCAATGTATAAGCAATGGCTCTACTTGTCATTTACGCTTACCTAAAACGTTTTGGAGCGCATGATGATTTTAAATCGATATGGATATGATTAAGTCAGTTGATTGTTACTTGTAATGATATACTTTCAAACCTTTCTAATAACATACCACAACATCAGGCCATTATTGTATATATATTTTTTTTTAACATAAAACTGTGTGTACTGACCATTTAATATGCGCTTCTAGAAAATTGATTTATTCTGGCGACTACAGATAGGTATGATATGTTCTTGACCTCAGTCACCTTTAGGTCTTGGTGCAAAATAATAGCGTGCAGCAATGCACCCAGGATATGAGGTGTGATTAACATGGCCTGCAACCATAATCTCTCACCACCTGTCCTATTAACTGTTTGCGTATCTAATCCTGTATGACTAGCCAATAATATCTGAAGAAAACTTGGACACAATTAACTTCCTTGGGACTCTCTCACAACTTTCTCACAAGTGGTGGTAGATTTAATCTCTCTTTCCCTTTTTTCTCCTTTGTTTACCTTGCACCAGACGTGTTGGGTATACCTTGGTATCTTCCTCTATCCGCTTATACCACGGAAAGTGCATGGGATCAAATTGTCTTTTTTAATAGTTTTTTCCAAAACTGACTTCGCCGTTATATCTTTACAGCCTTGAAAAAGCCCCAGGTAGATAAACCGTAGGGGCCGAACACGTGTCAGATTTTTGCTCAAGTGCGCAGCAATAAATATATGATTTAATGTGTCAATTCTACAGTTTAAACTGATACAAGCTTGAAGTTCACATATTGGATACATTGTGGGTTCTTCAATCTTTGTAGTTCCAAAATGCAGATTTTGGGGCTGCTGCTCCTGTTTTTTTTGCTGGTGTTGATTTTGGCTGCTGTGGGTCAACAGTACTCCGTGCAGGCTCTATGGAAGTTGTGGGCTGCACCCCAGACCTTTTGCCTGTGAGTGGGCCTCTAATTTCCAGCTGTTCTTCTCTCTGGCTTGCTCAGCAATCCATGTTTTGTAGGTTGAAACATCCCCATCAGAAAAAGGAATATATGTGGCCTGTAACTGTTTGTACCGTGGGCCAAGAATTGTGGCACAATGTATATTTTGGATGACACATTGGCCCTCATTATGACCTTGGCGGGCGGCTTCAGCCCCCCGCCAAGATCTGACCACCGGGCGGCCGTCAATGCGGCCACACTCCCGTCGCGGTTTCCGCCCGCGGGCCCAGCGGGGATCTCGGCCGCAACACAGGAGCCGGCTCTAAATGGAGCTGGCGGTGTTGCGGCTGTGCGACGGGTGCAGTTGCACCCGTCGCGCTTTTCACTGTCTGCATTGCAGACAGTGAAAAGCTGCACGGGCCCTGTCAGGGGGCCCCAGCACTGCCCATGCCAGGGGCCCCGCGACTCCCCGTACCGGCATCATTTTCCAGGAAAAGGCTGGCGGTAGGGGACTCGTAATCCCCTGGGCAGCTCTGCAATCAGCGCTGCCCTGGCGGATTAACACCGCCGGGGCAATTGTGGAGGGAAATCGCCAGCCCCGGCAGTGCAACATCGGCACTTCTGCCACGGTCATAATTCCCTGGATTGCACCGCCAGCCTGTTGGCGGTGCAATCGCCACAACAGCCCTGGCGGTCTTTGACTGCCAGGGTTGTAATGACCCCCATTGTGTCTTTGAGGTCTTGTATTAATGGATAAATGAAGGATTAACCTCTCCACCAACTTGTTTTTTCATCCACACCTGTGTAAGTTTTAGACTCCTTCTTTAGCTGTTTCTGCAGCATATGCACCAATGAGATAGCTTGACCCATGGTACAGTCCTCCTTGCTGACTTCCCGTGTAAATATTTCAAAGAGAAGCAGCATCTCTGTCAGGCATTTGACCAGGCCTCATTGGTCCATCTCATTGATTATGCCTTTCACATTTGCATCTCCTCTTTGCATGACATATTCATTAATCGGTCTATACTGCTCAAACAGACGGTGTATTAAGTAGAATTCCAATTTGTTGGCACCTCCTGTATGAGGGTTTTAACTTGCATTCTATTATCATCCTGGATAATCCTCAACAGCTTGCAGGCTTTAAAAGGATGGCTAAAATTAGTGCAGATTCTTCTGCATGTGGACAGTAAGTTACTGACTCAAGGTTCTTGTACAATGATGTTTATTCAGTGCACCAAACACAGGACCCTGAAATAGCCACCATCTGTCACGGCCTAAACTACATTACAGCAATTCTCCATGGCAACAAATCCAATGTTAAACCCTGGGGTGCAGCCATTCAAAGACCTTGTTGTTAAAGTCATCCAAGATGGCTGCAGCTGTATGAGATTTTTCAATGGCAAACATTGCTTCTGTGGCATGCTTCAGAGCACCATTAACAATTTTAGCTGTGTCAACACCTGCAGATATCATGTATTTATCCCCACAAAAGAGATCCAGTGAGCAGTGATGCACATGTTATCAGTGGCTCGGCAACTGGTCCACATGTCTGTCGTCAGATGGATTGTCTGGACAGCACTCTGCAGCAAAGCTTGTCCAATCAATTCCAGCACATCGTGATGTAGCGATGGAACTATAACTCTGGCAAAATAGGAACGGCTGGGAACCTTCTATTTCGGGCAGATAGCTGCCACAAATTCTAGAAAACCCACTAGTTCCACAAAAGAAAAAGGGAGGAGGTCCAACGCTAACATTTTAGTCAGCTTCCAGTTGTACAAACGTGCCATTGGGTGGTTGTATCGTACTGCCCCTACTGCCTTAACATGGCAATAATGGTAGCCTGGATTTTATTTGCTAGTGCCACTGATGCAGGTGACTTAGAAGGTGGTGGTAGGCTCAATGTGCATCTCAGGCAGGCAGCCACTTTAGGTTCTTGATTTGGTGTTTCGACCTGATTCTGAGTCTTCCTGTGCCATTGCGATATTGCTGATGTGGGAAACGATACTACTGCACTACTGTTTACAGGGTTCATTTCTGTACCAATAAGGTCTACCTCTTCTTCACCTTCCACCATGATCAGATCAGGGTCCATGCTTTCAACACCTTCACTAACACCGTTTGTAGGCTTTTCCTTTTGGCCGCTAAGGAACACCTCCTAGCGAATTGCGTGGTGTTTTCTCAAATGGGTTGCTTGGTTTCCGGTTCCATAGTTTGCACCAAGCTTACTCGGCAATTGGTGCATATGGCAATGTTTGGCTCCTTTTCTCTAATGGTAAAGAGGTCCCAAACTAAGGAGATCAACTTTCTAACACTGGTGCCACTGCCAATGTCTGAAGAAGTGGCAGTAGGTGGATGTTGTTTTGATTATGTTTGCCGCTCTATGTCTGCAGTGCCTTCCTCTACTGAGGTGGGTGTGGATGTAGGTCGCACCCAGAGTCTAATAAATATGGAAGCTGGTAGAGGTGGTGGTATCGCTGCCACATCTCTCAGAGCAGTTTGAAAAGAAGGGGTAATGTTTGACTCCACTGGGGCAGGGCTAACATCCATGATGACTGGCTAATCATCAGACTTGTCAACCTCCTTTTCTTCATTCATAACTCTAAGGCTTTCAGGAACCTTTTGTTTCACTCCTTGCCTCTCCTGGCATGTATCAGACTGAGGTGGCATCCAAGTGGAGTCTTGATCATCAGAAGGGGGGTGGAAGATGAAGATGGTGGTGATCTTGAAGACAGTGGGTATTGTGAAAGAGGGGCCTCTTCGGCTTCTTCTGTGTGAAGTTCAACATATTGATGTGCTCCTACTTCAGGAGGAACTGCTATTGCTGTCTGTGGCTGTTGTTCACTGGCTTGACGTTCCGGCAATGATTGGGTTCTACTTTGAGAAAGAGATAAGTCCAATTCAACGTCACTGCTCGTTGGAGTTCCTTTGATTAGATATGCTGCCTCTGTGCCAGACATGTGCTTGGACCTACTTTGGAATGGGGCGGCTGATGCGGGAGTGGTGTTCCCAGCTTGCTCCACAGAGGCTGGTCCGGTAGGCACACAACTGGGCCCAAAAAAGGTGTGGGGCAAAATACAAGTGGTTGGAAGCTCCTTCTTATCACTGGCTGCTTTCCTGGCAGCAGCTTTCTTTGGGGCCATCTTGAAGCTGTAAGTTGGCAGTAACGTTTAGTTTCAGCAGCTGAAGAGCTGTCCGTGTGGCCGTATGATTCTGGTCACGCGTCACTTTGAGCACAGGACTTCTGTCTGGCAGTACTGTGGGTGGTCTCTTTCTCTTCGTGCACCTAAAAGCAAACATGCAAAAAGGATCAGTGGAACGTGGCATTGTTGTTGTAGTTGCATTAGTAGTAGAAACAAACTATATCAAAGAATGGTTATTTAAATAATTTGATAAATAATTAAGAAATACTAAGGCCCGTATTTATACTTTTTGACGCTAAACTGCGCTAACGCAGTTTAGCGTCAAAAAATTTTGCGCCGACTAACGCCATGCGGGCGCCGTATTTATTGAATGGCGTTAGCCGGCGCAAGCAGACCGGCGCTGCCTGCTGTGCGTGGAAAAAAACCACGTACACCAGGCAGCGCTGGCGTAGGGAAAAATGGCGTTAGGGCGTCTTAAAAATGGCGCAAGTCAGGTTGACGCTAAAAAATCGTCTTAACCCGATTTGCGCCATTTTAAACTACGCCCAGACGCCATTTACATGACTCCTGTCTTAGTAAAGACAGGAGTCATGCCCCCTTGCCCAATGGCCATGCCCAGGGGACTTCTGTCCCCTGGGCATGGTCATTGGGCATTGTGGCATGTAGGGGGGCACAAATCAGGCCCCCCTATGCAAAAAAAAAAAAAATTTTTTTTTTTTTTATATACTTACCTGAACTTACCTGAATGTCCCTGGGATGGGTCCCTCCATCCTTGGGTGTCCTCCTGGGGTGGGCAAGGGTGGCAGGGGGGGGTCCCTGGGGGCAGGGGAGGGCACCTGTGGGCTCATTTTGAGCCCACAGGCCCCTTAACGCCTACCCTGACCCAGGCGTTAAAAAGTGGCGCAAAGGCGGGGTTTTTTGACCCGACCACTCCCGGGCGTGATTTTTGCCCGGGAGTATAAATACGACGCATTTGCGTCGCCGTCATTTTTTTAGACGGGAACGCCTTCCTTGCATCTCATTAACGCAAGGAAGGCGTTCACGCAAAAAAATGACGCTATTTGCCCATACTTTGGCGCTAGACGCGTCTAACGCCAAAGTATAAATATGGCGTTAGTTTTGCGCCGAATTTGCATCGAAAAAAACGACGCTAATTCGGCGCAAACGGAGTATAAATATGCCCCTTAGGCCCGTATTTATACTTTTTGACGCTAAACTGCGCTAACGCAGTTTAGCGTCAAAAAATTTGCGCCGGCTAACGCCATTCTGAAGCGCCATGCGGGCGCTGTATTTATTGAATGGCGTTAGCCGGCGCAAGCAGACCGGCGCTGCCTGGTGTGCGTGGATAAAAACCACGTACACCAGGCAGCGCCGGCGTAGGGAAAAATGGCGTTAGGGCGTCTTAAAAATGGCGCAAGTCAGGTTGACGCTAAAAAATCGTCTTAACCTGATTTGCGCCATTTTAAACGACGCCCAGACGCCATTTACATGACTCCTGTCTTAGTAAAGACAGGAGTCATGCCCCCTTGCCCAATGGCCATGCCCAGGGGACTTCTGTCCCCTGGGCATGGTCATTGGGCATTGTGGCATGTAGGGGGGCACAAATCAGGCCCCCCTATGCCAAAAAAAATATATAAAAAAAAAAAAAAATACTTACCTGAACTTACCTGAATGTCCCTGGGATGGGTCCCTCCATCCTTGGGTGTCCTCCTGGGGTGGGCAAGGGTGGCAGGGGGGGTCCCTGGGGGCAGGGGAGGGCACCTGTGGGCTCATTTTGAGCCCACAGGCCCCTTAACGCCTACTCTGACCCAGGCGTTAAAAAGTGGCGCAAATGCGGGTTTTTTTGACCCGACCACTCCCGGGCGTGATTTTTGCCCGGGAGTATAAATACGACGCATTTGCGTCGCCGTCATTTTTTTAGACGGGAACGCCTTCCTTGCATCTCATTAACGCAAGGAAGGCGTTCACGCAAAAAAATGACGCTATTTGCCCATACTTTGGCGCTAGACGCGTCTAACGCCAAAGTATAAATATGGCGTTAGTTTTGCGCCGAATTTGCGTCGAAAAAAACGACGCTAATTCGGCGCAAACGGAGTATAAATATGCCCCTTAGGCCCGTATTTATACTTTTTGACGCTAAACTGCGCTAACGCAGTTTAGCGTCAAAAAATTTTGCGCCGGCTAACGCCATTCTGAAGCGCCATGCGGGCGCCGTATTTATTGAATGGCGTTAGCCGGCGCAAGCAGACCGGCGCTGCCTGGTGTGCGTGGATAAAAACCACGTACACCAGGCAGCGCCGGCGTAGGGAAAAATGGCGTTAGGGCGTCTTAAAAATGGCGCAAGTCAGGTTGACGCTAAAAAATCGTCTTAACCTGATTTGCGCCATTTTAAACGACGCCCAGACGCCATTTACATGACTCCTGTCTTAGTAAAGACAGGAGTCATGCCCCCTTGCCCAATGGCCATGCCCAGGGGACTTCTGTCCCCTGGGCATGGTCATTGGGCATTGTGGCATGTAGGGGGGCACAAATCAGGCCCCCCTATGCCAAAAAAAATATATAAAAAAAAAAAAAAAAATACTTACCTGAACTTACCTGAATGTCCCTGGGATGGGTCCCTCCATCCTTGGGTGTCCTCCTGGGGTGGGCAAGGGTGGCAGGGGGGGTCCCTGGGGGCAGGGGAGGGCACCTGTGGGCTCATTTTGAGCCCACAGGCCCCTTAACGCCTACTCTAACCCAGGCGTTAAAAAGTGGCGCAAATGCGGGTTTTTTTGACCCGACCACTCCCGGGCGTGATTTTTGCCTGGGAGTATAAATACGACGCATTTGCGTCGCCGTCATTTTTTTAGACGGGAACGCCTTCCTTGCATCTCATTAACGCAAGGAAGGCGTTCACGCAAAAAAATTACGCTATTTGCCCATACTTTGGCGCTAGACGCGTCTAACGCCAAAGTATAAATATGGCGTTAGTTTGGCGCCGAATTTGCGTCGAAAAAAACGACGCTAATTCGGCGCAAACGGAGTATAAATATGCCCCTCAGTATCTATTCGTAAAAGCAACACACCAACATTAACTTTCATTAGCATGTAAATCATGAAGGAGAAGAAAGAGGCACAAATACAAAATAATGTAACTGTTAGCTTCATCCGTCTGAATCAAGTTGGCATGTGGCACTCAGGGAGGTGCTGGTGACAAATAGAATAACAATAATCCTTGAATAAGGTAATGTTATGAAATGTGGTGCAACTGTACACCTATGGCAGACATGGGGCCAATGAAAAAAATTGAAAAAAAACATTTTATGTAAAAAATATTGAAAAGCAAGAACAAATTTATAGAAAAATAGCATATTATTATTATTATCATTATTATTATTATTATTATTATTATTATTATTATGATATTATAGAATTAAATGAAATAAATGCTGTAAGAAAAAGATAAACATTTTTTTAAAATAGATTGCTGATGTACTAGTGGCAGGGGACTAGCATGAAAAAACACAGAGATTTGGGAGGAAAGCAGTGGTGGAGGTGAAAAATGCCAAAAAGTATATAAATATAAAAAGATGCACATACATTACATTTAGTAATAAGCACCATTGACCTACTAGGCCTGAATAAACAACACACAAAATGGCCGCCATCCATATGGTCAAAAACAACCAGCATGGAGGCATGGCCACCAACATACACAGGCCTAAAGCACACTGGCTGCCTACACCAAATGTCCACCAGCCACATAGTCATACAACAACCCGAAAGGAGGCATGGCCACCACAACAAAGAAGAAACACATGCAGGCCTAAAGCACACTGTCTGCCTACATAAAATGGTTGCCAGCCACATAGTCAAATAACAACCAGCAAGAAGGCACGGCCACCACATCAAAGAAGAAACACATGCAGACCTTAAGTACACTGACTGCCTACACAGAATGACCATCAGCCACATGGTCCAACAACAACCAGCAAGGAGGCATGGCCACCGCAACGAAGAAGAAACACATGCAGCCCTAAAGCACTGGCCAGACAAAGAAGGCATTGGTACAGGAGAAAAAAAACAGCATTAAGTCAGTGTTAGTAATTCCCAAAAATTAGGTTAAAGGGGCTTCAAAATTTTGCAACAGCACACATCATACAAAGGCATCAAGTACTATATAACCCCTCCATACATGGTTTGCAGAAAAAAATGTGAAATCCAACAAACAACATTTTGCTATCTTTAATTCAATGCCATCCATGGTGTTTCAGTTCCACAAACACTACAAACAGGTGTTTTTCATCATGTACCCATGACTGGTACAGGGCCTAAAGATGGAAGGCTTATTACATTAGCAGGCTAAGCCACTTTACATTAACATTCAATTTAATGACAATTGCACATTTACAAAACAGAAAATGGAGCAAATGTTAGTGGACTGTGAAACATTTTTCCTTTGTAGAAGAAAATTACATGTAAATAAAATAACTAGCCCATAAATGCAGGCCACGCACCAAAATACATTTTTAAATAAATGAATAAAAATACAGATGAATCCTGGGACATGCCCCCTATCAAACAAACAAGTTATACACCACCCTTATGCTTGTGCTTTTTAACTTACTTGTTAAAACTCAAATACAACTGGCCTTAAATCCAATTATATATATATTCAGGGATAAAAAAAAGTGTTCCTTCCAGATCAAAATCCAAGTGAAAAGAGGCCAGGAGATGGAAAAATCAGTGGGAGGAGCCTGCTGGACAGGAACAGGAAGTTGGAGTCTCTGGGGCGCTTCCTGATGGGAAATAAAATAAAATAAATTGTACTCCTCACACAACAATTTCAACGTGAGCTGTCAATTACAGAAGATTTTTCACTCAAAGTTGTGAATTTTAGCCGCGTCAGCTTTGGCAGATTGCAGCAGCAGTCGATCGCGCTCACTCACCTACATCAAAAAAAGATGCGCCAAAGTCGCTTGAGTGGCGCTAACTCTCGTGAGAGGGTGAAAAAATCTAATTTGTGATCGTGAGAGAGCAGAAGTCTTTAGTTTCACATCTCTTGCGCACGCAAAATGACATATAGTGCGTGCCAATGGGAAAAAAAACTCTGCTATGTTGCAGAGTGCGAAGTCTATCGGGAACTCTGCGTTCTCTGCAGAGTTGCCGAATTCTGCAAACCCTTCCTGCAGAGCAGAGTTTTTCACCCAGCCCTACAGTAAGCTGACCATAGCGGACAGCCAGGACGGAAAGTTGCAGAATAATAGACCATGAAGAGCAGGAGAGAGGGGGTAGGGGTACGAAAATGGACTAGACAAGGCAGGAGGGAGGGATTAGGGGCCTGCATATGAAAATCAGAGGGCAGGGGGCAAGAGGGTAGGGGGAGCAAGCTGAACATGGAGAGCAGGTGGGATGGGCACTGGAAGCACAACACACCATGGAGGGCAACATTGAGGCTATAATAGCATACATACAGACCACGGAGGGAAGGAGTTCAGGGGCAGCAATTTGACAACACAGGGCAGGTGGGAGGGGCTGTGGCAGCACAGAAGATCATGCATTGCAAATGGGCTTGTTAGTGGCAGCAGAAGGGCCATGATGTGCTAGAAGGATGGGGCATGCACAAAGAACCATGGAGAACAGAAGCAAGGGGTAGGGGATGGACACAGACAACAGATCAAGTAGGGCAGGCAAGAGGAGCAGTTGCAGCACAACGGAGCATGGAAGGAAGAGAGAAGAAGAAAGTAGTATCAAAATGGACCATGGAGTACAGAAGGGTGGGGATAGGGGCATGGAATTGTACAGGCAGGGTGGAAGTGGCATGGATAGGTTGCAGCCATCTGACCATGCTGGGCTGGGGGGCAGTGGCAGGTCAACAGAACATTCAAAGTAGATGGGAGGAACAGTGGCAGGTCCATGGAACATGTTGGACAAAAATGAGGGAGCGGGGGATGTACATAGACTTCGGAGGGCAGCAGGAAGTAGGGTAGGTACAGCAAGAAAAGCACAGAGGCTAAGCAGGAGGGAAATGATGGGCACAGAATTGGGCAACAGAGGGCAGGAGGATTGGGCAGGTACATTAAGCTGAATGGAGGGCAGTGGCAGCAGATTGGGCCATGAAGGGCAGGAGTGAAGGGGCTGGTGCATGGACTCAGACAACAGAGGGTAGTGAGGAGTTGGCTGGGGCAGTAAGCTAACTGTTCAGAGCAGTCGGGAAGGGCAGTGGCAGAACAACGGCTACACAGGGCTGTAATGATGGAGCAAGGGCATGGACTTGGACAATGGATGTCAAGGAAGTGGGGCAGGAGCAGCAAGCTTGGGTGGGGGCAGTGCAAAGCCAGGCCAGGCGCTATGTCCACCCCCCCACCCCACCGTGCATGCTGATGGGCATCTTACTTTAGGTTACAGGGATGCTGTTGTATCACATCTGGAGTAATTAGCAGTGCATGGCAAAGGTGTGAGTTATAGTTTCCTTAGTGCGAGAGTTATAGTTACTTGAAATAACACTAACTGTGAGCTGAATTTCTATGGTTTTATGTGTTGAGCATGTAAAATCTGAAAATCTGAGCCTAAGTATAACATCCCTGTAACCTTTGGATCTCTAGTATACATATATATATATATATATATCTATATATATATATATATATATATATATAGATATATATATATATATATATGTATATATAGATATATATATATATTACTGGCAGTCACCAGTAGGTAGTTGTAGCTCTATCCCATAATGAGGTGGAAGAGGAAAAGAGAGATTGTTACTGCTACTGTCTCTCAATAGATTGACTTAAAAGCGTCACACTAGCAAGATGTTTGCTACGAATGTAATAGTTACATTTTGATGCACTGCAGAACAGGGTCACCTCTTGCCTACTGGTAAAGCTCTTGAACTTTCACTCAGTAGGTTGAAAGTTCAAATCCTTGTGTCTCATGGCAGTGTGTCTGTTTATTCACTCCTGTTTTGAATGTAAAATATTTCTAGTAATGCAACATGTGCATCTTTTTCCCATCACCATCTTTAGATTGAATGGCATAGAGATGTCTGGAGAGTGTGTTGAAAGGGATCACTTGCTACCTAGTGGTTAAGCTCTGAGACCTTCCACAGAAGGTTGAGGGTTGCAGTATAGGTGTGTCAGTTGTCATTTCTCTGACTTGAAATAACTCTAACTAAAACTGATGAATTTCTATGGTTTTGTGTGAGAAAATTCAGAATCAAACTATAATGTAACTGTAACCTTTAGTTTTTTCATTTTCCACTGGGTAGTTACAGCTAGGACCATGTTCCCATAGAAAAGGCATTTTTGACCTACCTATATCTTCCCCACTGTTTGATGAGTCTTCACGAAATGTTCCCCAAAAAAGTGCTCCTGTGATTCTTGTTGTGCATGACAAGTTTGGGGTGATCTGCCAAGTAGGGGGCTGAGAAAAAGGGGGGGGATTATAAAAGCTATGTTTCCCAGGTGAATTTCAATGGGACCTTTGAACACGCCTACAACCCAAACCACTGGGAGGAAGTACGTCAAATTTGGTAGAAAGCTAGCTTTCAGTACGCAGATTATGCTTTTGCTTATTTGATGTGAAGTTAAATGAAATCCAAATTTGTATAGCTCTGGCCACGACGGCTTTGTGAATAATGACAAGCTCGTGTAGGGAAATGCAGAGCTCTGATTGGCTGCCAACACTTCAACCAGAAAGTGTTTGCAGCCATCTTGGGACTTGGCTTCAAAAAGAGCCATCGGGCCAGGGAAGGTACACCCTGACCCCTTACCTCTGGTGTGCCAGGACTTTCGGGCATGTAAGAAAATAAGGTAGGGGGCATATGGGGCTCCCCTTCTGGGGTTATTGTTGCTAATGAAAAGTAATGCAGGGGGATCATGCAGCCACCCCACATCCCTGGGGACCACCACCTCTGCACGTTATAGTTACCTTAGGGCATGAGGTATAGTTACTTGAGATAACTCTAACTATAAGAAGGTGAATTTCTATGGTTTTGTACATTTAAAATGTGAGCCTAACTAGAACGTCCCTGTAACCTTTGGTTTTTTAGGTGGAATATATATATATATAAATCTATATCGCCAGTAGGTAGTTATAGTTAGGACCATAGAAAAGGCGTTTGTTTGACTTGTCATTTCTTTGGTGCTATTTGACAAATCTTCACGAAAATTTCCATAAAAGGTGTTGCGGTAATTCTTGATGTGCATGGAATGTTTTGGGATGATTCATCAAGCGGGGCCGAGAAAAAAGGGGGTAAAAAAACATTGTGTTTCCATGTTAATTTCAATAGGACCTTTAGACACATCTACAGCCCGGACCACTGGGCGATATTAAACCAGATTTGGCAGAACAGAAATTTAGGGCATTCTAAATTTATATATCTCTGCCCGCAAAGTATTCGTGAAAAAAGATGAGCTCATGCAGGGAAATGGACAGGTCTGATTGGCTGCCAACACTTCAAACCAGGAAGTGTTGGCAGCCATCTTGAGTCTCGGCTTAAGTAAAAAATTAGAAAAAAAAGACAAGGTGCAAGGGTACAGACACCCTGGCCTCTTTGCTCTGGTGGTAAAAAAACATTTGTATTTTAATTTTTTGCCACGGATTTGCAATATTCCCAAATTTGCAGCCGAAAAACAAGAGCAGGCTTCTGTTCTTGTATTTTAATTGACCCCAGGGTGGGCCAGGATCCGGGTGCATTAATATTTCTGGGTGTCGGGGGGCCTCTCAGCCCCCCCATAGCCCCGGGGTCGACCACCTCGCCGGCCAATTTTCATCATACATGCCGGGAGGCCTGTGGCCCCTCCGTGTCCTGGGGACTACCATCTCCCCAGGACAAATTGCATAAACTGTGTGGGGAAGGCCCGTGGACCTCCCCCGCACCTCCGGGGACCACCACCTTCCCAGGGAAAATAGCAGAATATATAACGGGGGTCTGTTTCAGACCCCCATTACCCCCAGGGACCACCACCTCCCCAGGGCTATCTTCACATTGTAGGCGGCAGTGCAGTAACCCTCGTGGAGCCACTGATGTCCCTGGGAACCGCCACCCCCCCCGGCAGGCTCCTTCTATGTCCCAGAGTGCCCACCTCTGTGACAAAACTATTTGCTATGACTTGGCTGCAGCTTTGAAGCAAACACTCCAGTTTCTGACAGCAGGACCCGTCAAGCACGCGTGCAGAGAGCACAGATGAAAGGTATGCTTCAGCAAGCATGGACCTGCTTTTAAAAGCAGATCCTTGCCTGCTGAACAGTGGCATCACGGGAAAGGCCTTGAGGCCTACCCTTCGGTGCCAGATAGCCCGTAAAGGGCATTTTGTATGATAGAAAATATTCAAAAATAAAAAAATATGTGAGGATTGCAAGGCAGCTCTTGAGGGCTCCTCCATGGTCCCAGATAGCCCATAAAGAGCAAAAAAAAAAAAAAACAGGAAAAAAAACAATTGCTCAGCATGAAGGTCACGGACATTCTCACTGAGGGTTCCAGTCCAGCTGGACTTGTATTCCCCTTTTTTTTTCAAACTAGAAGTATTTAAAAGTAGAATAAAAGGTGATTTCATTTTTTAAAAATAACAAATAATATTTTGTTTTCAAATTGAACAGAAATATCTCATTCTAAGTATATCATACATCAAAGCCTAAAACGTTCTCTCTCTAACTCTCTTTCTCTCTTTCAATCTCTTTCTCCCATTCACATACCCACTGAGACACTTACGCACCCACTCACAAACCCACTCAGACACTCAAACACCCACTAACAGACCCTCTCAACAGTCATGCACCCACTCACAGCCCCAGTCAGACCGTCATGCACCAATTCACAGTCCCACTCAGACAGTCACGCACCCACTCACAGCCCACTCAGATTTTCACACACCCACTCACAGACGCACTGACACCCTCATGCACTCACAGGCCCGTGCACACACTGACCCAATAAAACACTAATGTATGCACTCTCACACCCAGACAGACACTCTCACAGCCACTCTCATCCCCATATACACCCTCTCACACTTATTCTGACACCCAGAGAGGCTGCGGGCAACTTCTGCCGCACATGACCAAAGGGCCGTGCACAGAATAGGGTTGGGTGGTTAGGGGGGACGGCTGAAGGGACTGGCTGCAGGCCAGCCCTTGTGGGCAACCCCTACTGCACACAGACGAAGGCCGTACACAGTGCAAGGTTGGGTGCTTATAGGGGCCAACCACCAAGGTGCACGACCAAAGGCCGTGTGTAGCAGTGGTTGAATTAACATTTAGTAGGTGGCTCGATTAACGTATTAATGGTGGTTGGGTTAAAATATAGTAATGAAAATTACTATTCCCGTGGACCTCCCCCGCACCTCCGGGGACCACCACCTTCCCAGGGAAAATAGCAGAATATATAACGGGGGTCTGTTTCAGACCCCCATTACCCCCAGGGACCACCACCTCCCCAGGGCTATCTTCACATTGTAGGCGGCAGTGCAGTAACCCTCGTGGAGCCACTGATGTCCCTGGGAACCGCCACCCCCCCCGGCAGGCTCCTTCTATGTCCCAGAGTGCCCACCTCTGTGACAAAACTATTTGCTATGACTTGGCTGCAGCTTTGAAGCAAACACTCCAGTTTCTGACAGCAGGACCCGTCAAGCACGCGTGCAGAGAGCACAGATGAAAGGTATGCTTCAGCAAGCATGGACCTGCTTTTAAAAGCAGATCCTTGCCTGCTGAACAGTGGCATCACGGGAAAGGCCTTGAGGCCTACCCTTCGGTGCCAGATAGCCCGTAAAGGGCATTTTGTATGATAGAAAATATTCAAAAATAAAAAAATATGTGAGGATTGCAAGGCAGCTCTTGAGGGCTCCTCCATGGTCCCAGATAGCCCATAAAGAGCAAAAAAAAAAAAAAACAGGAAAAAAAACAATTGCTCAGCATGAAGGTCACGGACATTCTCACTGAGGGTTCCAGTCCAGCTGGACTTGTATTCCCCTTTTTTTTTCAAACTAGAAGTATTTAAAAGTAGAATAAAAGGTGATTTCATTTTTTAAAAATAACAAATAATATTTTGTTTTCAAATTGAACAGAAATATCTCATTCTAAGTATATCATACATCAAAGCCTAAAACGTTCTCTCTCTAACTCTCTTTCTCTCTTTCAATCTCTTTCTCCCATTCACATACCCACTGAGACACTTACGCACCCACTCACAAACCCACTCAGACACTCAAACACCCACTAACAGACCCTCTCAACAGTCATGCACCCACTCACAGCCCCAGTCAGACCGTCATGCACCAATTCACAGTCCCACTCAGACAGTCACGCACCCACTCACAGCCCACTCAGATTTTCACACACCCACTCACAGACGCACTGACACCCTCATGCACTCACAGGCCCGTGCACACACTGACCCAATAAAACACTAATGTATGCACTCTCACACCCAGACAGACACTCTCACAGCCACTCTCATCCCCATATACACCCTCTCACACTTATTCTGACACCCAGAGAGGCTGCGGGCAACTTCTGCCGCACATGACCAAAGGGCCGTGCACAGAATAGGGTTGGGTGGTTAGGGGGGACGGCTGAAGGGACTGGCTGCAGGCCAGCCCTTGTGGGCAACCCCTACTGCACACAGACGAAGGCCGTACACAGTGCAAGGTTGGGTGCTTATAGGGGCCAACCACCAAGGTGCACGACCAAAGGCCGTGTGTAGCAGTGGTTGAATTAACATTTAGTAGGTGGCTCGATTAACGTATTAATGGTGGTTGGGTTAAAATATAGTAATGAAAATTACTATTCATTAAAGAAAACCATGGAAATTCACTGAAAAAAACAAACCTTACAGGGATGTGATAGATTAGGAAATCAAATATTGAAAGACACATAGAAATTCTGGGATAATATAGTTAGTCTCACATTTTAAACGTACAAAACCATAGACATTCACCAGTTATACTTAGAGTTACCTCAAATAACTATAACTAGTGTTCTAAGGTAACTATAACTCGTGCGCCAGCCATGCTCTGCTAATTAACCCACAAATTATGGCACTCACAAAATCTTTGATAACATCATTGATAATATCAATCTAATATTTGCAGTAACATTTTTGATGAAAAAACTTTGCTATTCTCCAGCTACGGCAGTAGCAGGCAGCAATGTCGGTACCAAGGTAATGCAGGCATTCAGCCGCAACCCATATTTAGCAATGTGGAGGTCGCTGACCCCGTGTCTTGGGTCCAGTAATACCTCCCTTACATATTGGCAGCAGGTTCGGCAAATAGCACGCCCTGTAGGAGCATCGCTTGCTGTGGGGAAGAGTACAGCAGCGCATGACCTACAGTACAAGAGTGCAGCACACAATGCCGCAGCTAACGCACCATTGGGATGAAATAATTGTCCAGGAGCAAGACCTGCTTAACCTGATAAGGGTCAAGGGTTGAGGGCCTCAGTAAGTAATAATTATTTTTTGTTTTCTAAAATTTCGAAAAAAAACTCAAATACTATTTTCACACTGGTGATTAACTCATATATATAATTTTTTCTAATTGTAAAAATAAATATATTTCACATTGCTTGGTGTGCATATTTATTTTCACAATATAAGCAAATATAAAAATGAAAATATTATATACATGTATACAGAAAAATAAATAAATATATAATGAATGTGAAATTGTCAATTATAACTGTATACATATATATATATATATATATATATATATATATATATATATATATATATATATTTATATATATATAATATATACATATATATACACACATATATAGCCATATATATATATATATATATATATATGTATATATATATATATATATATATATATATATATATATATATATATATATATATATATATATATATATATATACATATACATACATATATATCAAAGACAAAATCAGTCTGTTGTTTGAGTGGCGCACTCATCTGCCGGTGCTTGTGACGGTGGAGGCCATCCACGTAAATAATTTTTCAACCAAAGGAAATTCACAGCACTCCACGAAGTCCAGTTATCAGTCTTTTATAAAGTTGTGCAACTTAATAAAAGACTGATAATTGGACTTCGTGGAGTGCTGTGAATTTCCTTCAGTTGAATAATATATATATATATATATATATATGCATATATATATATATACGTATTGCGAGTTTGTGAATACATGTGCCCTCTGGTGCAAACAGGGCATGATTTTCTTTGTGAGCCTGATACCTCTACTATGCTGAGGTAACGAGTTCCTAGTAGGTATTGTAGTGTGTGACACTCCCCTAAAAAAAATTACTTAGCATTAGCATCAGAGAGAGCTTGCAGTTGTGTGTCTCCCCTGTCTTTCTTCTGAAAGAAGTAACCATGCAATGTAGTAATACACCAGGGTTTATCTGTCATCTATACATTTTGCTGAGTGCATTGGGGTACAGACTTGTTCAAATTTATTTCATATAGCTCAGTCCAGACAGACAACTTGTTGCGCTGTGTCAAAGGGAGAGGACAGAAGTGTGACATATTTTATTAATTTAGCAAGATATGCTGCATTCCTGTTGGTGCTGCCTGCAGTACCAATGCAGGTACACTTGCACCATCATGCAAGGGTGCCACATACATTACACAGCAACCTGGATTGTTTGTGACCAAAGGGGACACCTCCATGCACAAAAACAACCCAAAAAAGGGAAGGGTAACGCAAATAACAAACCCTTGATAAATTTAGGCACTGGCCTGGGCTGGGAGTAGTGGTGCATGTTATCAGGCTCATCCTGACAGTGAGGATGTTACACCAGAGCAGTGAAGTAGATGTCAACTGAATGATTCTGTCTGGAGCTAGCGAGGTGCTCGGGGCTTCCTTGGGCTGATTTAAGCAGTGGTAAAGACTCCTCTGTCCTTTCACTATTAAGATAGTAGTACATCACCATGTTAGCATTCTTCTCTGTGCCTTTATGAAGCTCATACAGTTCCAATCTCCCTGATTGTGTGGTACGCATTGCAAAAGGAGACTAAGTTGACCAATGAAAGGTTGCGCAGAAGTATAGATCATTCATTACAATCCACTAGTACTTCAAAATGTAGATTAGGTTTAGGAAATTAGGAATAAGGCAATAGACTATCTGACTTAGAAAGTACAATGCTGTTGTGTGTGCCTGTCACAACATTTCTTCAGAAAGTTACCATACCACTAATCTTTATTTTTTTTTATCTTCTTTATTTCTTACCTCAAGGCAAGAAGGCAGTCATGGGCGAGGTGGTTGCCACCACCAGCTCCACATTAGGTGGAACTTCCACGATCACCAGAACTGCAGCCATGGCAGATGGTTCTGCTGGCCCCAATACATTCCGTTTATTATTATTTCTTACCTTTACCTCTCCCCACTATAAAATAATGTGGCCATGTGTATTTTTATACTATCTACATTTTTCAACTCTTCTATCTAATGCTTCTATCCCTGCATTATTCTGTTTTTTCTATATTTCCTGTTTCTGTAGCTGACTTTCTCATCCCTGTAGTTTTCTTCTGATTTATTTTTAGTAAGCTTTCTCTCACCCCTCTGCTGTAAATATGTCTTGCGGTACTGTAAGACTAAGAGATCAGATTTTTGGTACAGTGAAGAAGATTGCAGGCCCAAAGCTATTATTCACCAAACATACTTGTTGAAAAGGCTTTCTTGCTGAAACAGTCAAAAAGAGAGAGTGACTATGGTCATGGACCCCCAAATGTTGCCATTATTTATACAGTATACCAGCAGTTTCCATGACAGTGCATCATGGCAGGAAAGGAATGAAATCCCATTGCATTTGCCAACCAAGACCTTATGTCCTTCTTTGACCATTCCATCCCTTCATTTCACTTCACTCTCATCTTTTCATAGCCCTGTCCCATCATTAGGAGAAAATGTTTTTGGTTGACTTAACTACCTGACTTTTCCAACATGTTGTGAACTAACAAACATCCCAAAGTGATAGTTTTGATAAAATATGCTGCTAATCAAACTGTAGTGAGGCATTGCTGTTGTACTTACTTCAAAATAATAATTACTGGTGAATCTGAAATCTAAAATAGGTAATTTATGTTTTTTGTCCAAGCTGCTCAGACTACCTGTCCCAGCAGTGATACAGGGAGTGCAACGGAGGAGGCCCGGGTGGTTGGAGGGGTGGCGTCCCAGCGGTGGCAGAGACAAGTGGTAAGTCACTGTGCTTGCTTATTGAGAAATTAAGTATAGTGTATTTGTGAAGCAAGGCAGATATCTCACTCATCATCACCTCTCTGCCCAGAGCATTTCACCACCCATGACTGAACTGCAGCATGGTTCAATTTGGTGCTGCAGTGTTAGCTGTGCAATGTGTGTCTGCTCCAGTTAATGTGGCATAATGACATTTTCAATGTATTTACAAGCAGAAAAGAAGATGTGCTCCCCATTCCCCACTAAGTAAGCTCCTATGTGTACTTCACTCCATCATTCATTTTTCCTGTTCCAGCCTACCAAAAATTGAAAAAATAATTCTTGGCATCTGCCCAAGTGATTTATATTTCATGGCATGAATGATGATTTGAGTCTGTACAAATGCCTTCCTTTCATCACCCATCAACCACAGTGACTGGCTATGCAAAGTGTACCACATGATGATCAGTGATACCCCACTCTTCTAAAGCTAAACTTCTACCTAGCTTAATCCCTCTAACTTTCCTTGCAGCTGAGTACCTTTCCCTACTGCCAAGTGAAGGTATTTGTTGAAAATAATGTATGGTGGAAAGACAAGAGTAGGGTGTAATGTGAGAGTAAGTGCCTGATTTACAGTTTGGCAGATGGAATACTCTGTGACAAACATGACAAATAAAATATATCCCTTTCCCTTCCTTATAGTGTAGTGCATTATATGTGATGTGTGTGATGTAGTATTAATCATCTGGCTCTTCTAAGCTTGGATTCAGGGGAGAATTGTAGAAGAGAAGGGGCATTGGAATTAATTATAATAACTAATTATAATATAATTATAATACATGAATACACTTATATAATAGTTATAAGTTATACTATGTTATAATATATTATTACATTACCTATTACACCTGCCCCAAAATCATGTTGCAGACTGCAGAGAGTAGCAGACCTACTAACATCCTCCATTAATGTTGCACATCTTGAATATTATTAATTGTGCTGCATATACGCCTTACTCATTAATGAGAAATCATTTTTACACAAAAAGTGTCTGTTTAGTTTCACTATGAAATCCTTCAAGCGAAAAAGAATCACTTCAATTCTGGTGACTTTCTAGTTTAATTCCTTGCAGTCAGTGGTATTGTTATGTGATGCATGTGTGGGGAAAACTTGGCCCTTTGACTAATCAGGCAAATATGTCAATGGCCCTAGGGAATCAGCAGTGTTCTGGTAGTGTGCCACTATAAACAAGTGTTTGCCCTGAACATTACAATTTGTGGTTTTAATTTTTATTGAAAGGAGGTTTGTCCTAGCAAGAGATAGTCACCCTGCTGTGGCTCCATAGGAAGAAGACCAATGGGGTCAAATATCACTGGCGGCTTTGGAGGAGGAGGAGGAGGAAGCACATGCCTCCAGTCCCTCCAGCCAGCCTGGCACTCTTCCATCCGAGCCACACCACAGCCAGCAGCCGTGGTCCACCACTTCTGCTCAGCAGAACACCACTCCACCTCCTCATCATTTTCATCCACAACAGACTATCTCTTCTTCTGCTCCCTATGTGAACTGGTGCTGATTCGGGTGGGCCAAATATTACATAAAACACTGCCCTGGAGGGAAAACCAGACAATTATTTATACATCCTAAAGCAACATAGGTGAAAGTGTAAAAAAACCTTTATTCATATACATAGTTATTCATTCATATACATGTACATATTAAAAACATCTTCCTATATTCATCCTAAAGGAACAACCCATCTCATAAACAGAAAACCAGAAGGACAAACCAGTGTAAGAAAAAGTGCTCGTGATAGATGACAAAAAAATAATAATAAATATTCCAATAGATCCAAAACCTATACAACAAATTATAAAAACAGTCGGTTGGTTCTTTTTTACTGCATTGAATCCATTCCAAATCATCAAAAAGTATAAATCTCTTCCTTAAGTCCTTCTTGAATATCCTATGCAGAAACCAATCCGAACTGAGACATATACGTCTCAAACCATTTTCCACTGAATTCAAAGAATGGATCCATTTACATTCTCTTAAATTCAGGGCCCTTGTTAAATCACCTCCTCGAGAGTTATGGTAAACTCTCTCAATCACCGTCCATCATAAAGAGTCAGTGGGATGGTCCAATGCAGTAAAGTGTTCCACTAAGGGTGCTCCTGATGTTTAACACCTAATACGGCTGCAATGTTGCAGAATCCGTGCTTTCACTTTCTGTTTAGTCTGCCCCACATATAACAATTCACAAGGACATTTAATGATGTAAATTACATTACTACTATTGTAATTTGTGTGATCTTTCAAAGTCACAGAAACATTTTGATTATTAAGCATTTTCACTTCCATACATTGCGAACACGCCTTACATGATCCACATTTATAGTGGCCCATAATCCTTGGTAAATTCAACATAGATATCAAAGAGGGGTTACTGGGTTCAGTTAGCAAGGAGCTAACCACCCAATCCTTGATATTTTTGCTCCTCTTAAATGTATACATAGCTAGATTAACGGTCTCAAGATCATCCAAAATCATGTTCCAATATTGATTAATAATCTTTTTAATTTCTGAACTTCTCGTGCAGAAAGTAGTAACGCAAATCGGTCCAGTATTCTCATTCTCAGACCTTTGTTTCAGTAACAAACGGTTTTCTCGATGACAAAACCATGCTCTTTTGCGTGCCTTTCTACATAAACTCTTCGGATACCCACGGGTTACCAAGTGATTTATCAAATCATCTGATTCCCAAAAATAATCCTGTTTACGAGAGCAATTCCTCCGAAGTCAGCAGAACCTAGCCCAAGAAGTGGCATGCTTACATGCCTGCCTGGATGCACTATCAGCCCTTTTTTAATAGACTTTTTTTTGGTGGGAGGGACTGTTTTGTTGTGGGTGGAGAGAGTGGGAACTGGGAAGGGAAGTAGTGGAAAGGGTTGTATACTATTATTGATTGGACATTGGGGCTATTTGTTTGCAGAGACGGGTGAGCCTTTTGTGGGTTGAAATGGTGGGTTTTCTTTGGATTAAAAAATGGTTAGTTTCTAACATGCATATGCATCACAATCTGTCTTTTGGTTGCACTGCTTTTTAGTGCAGCCTTGTGTTTTTTTCTATAAAAAAAGCTGCCCTCTGAACAGTCACATACTGTGCATCGAAGTTTACCTCTAGATTTCCCCATCTCATTCTGAAGTGCCTTGTCATATATTTATTTGCTAGGTAACTTACTTTACGTATACTCAAACGATACCCTGCTACCAGACTGAGAACAACACAGACTATGGCTCTCTTATTGCTTGATGAGGTTATTTTTTTTTACTTTTGCAGCACCCAGCCACTTATAAAAGGGTATAACAGGTAGTCTCATGTAATACCCTTGTATTAGTACCCTATGTAACTATCGACCACTAGGAGGATATGCCTATGCCTACAACATACATAAAAAATCTTAAACTTACTTATCTATCTCTGCTTGTCAAAATAAACAACTAAAGCAGAAGTTACTAACTAAACTAGTTCACTTCACCTCTTAATTCTCTTACCTGAATGGATGAAGTGATGGCTGCTACCTCTCTCAGTCTTCCAAAACCTTATTGCAGGGTTTCCCAAGGGGCCTTTTTAATGATATTAGCGGGCTAGCACTAGGAAAAGCATCAAACGTGAGGTCCCAATCTCACCTATTCCAAAAGAGATGAAGTCCAACTGTATAATTATTCAGAAGGATTATTCATCATAGGCAACAAGACTGAAAGAAAACCCAGAGTCAGTGGGTTATTTATTATCATACCTCATCAAAGACTGAGACCAGACCACTAGCATGACACAAAGACCTGATATTACAAAAACTAGCATAAGTAACTTCTGAGCAATGGGGAACTTGTGTAAATTAAATCTAACCTTACAAAATCCTTGAGTCAGGAGTGGACAAAGGACTCAGGAAAAAATGTAAGCATTTAACCAACACAAGACCTGATTCAGAAAGGCAAAGTATGTAAACTTTTGGTGTTAGTTTACTAACTCTTGCAGTGTAAGTTTACGACTATTAACTTTCCCCTCAGTAACTTTACGAGTAGTAATTTTGCAAGTAGTAAGTAATCCCTTTAGTTAAAAATCAAGAGTGACCTTACAGCAAATGTGCCACCTTACCTTTGTGAATCAGGTCAGATAGTGCACATTAGCACAGCTAACTATTGTGGAACACTGCAACAGCATTTTTTTGACTCTGCACAATGATGATGAATTGAAATTATATATCCGTTTCATGACTGGGTGGGGAACTGATGCTGGTGTGGGCTATTGTTCAGGTAAGAGAAGATTCTGCAATGAGTTCATGTCACTTTCACCACATCAGCCCCACCAAGTGTGTAATTCATTTATGGTGTAAATTCATATGTCACACCTCAAATAAAGCACACAGCCTGTGGGAAGAGGATTAAGGGTTTGATAATGGATGGGGATTGGTATTTGGGGAACTGTCTGACAAGGACAAACACTACACAACAAAAGTATTCACCAGGTTGATGCCTGAGCAGCACATCATCATCAAATCTGTTGGTGGAAGAAATGAAGGAAATACAGTTCAATTAAATGCAGTGCAAAAAAAGTCTTCAGCCCCAGAAACCCAAGTTATTATGCATCCAAAAGTTTTGTCATCTCAGTTTGAAAAATGCTAATTATGGAGGAGTGAACCCACACACTCCTAAAAATTATGATTGTTAAAAGAAAAATGATACTGTATAGAGATGTCAAATTGGGTGGTGTATCTCTATTCTTATTGGAGAGTATGAAATGTCCATCTTGCATGCCTGGCTGAACTGGTCCTGGAAGGCAAGCAGGAGTGTTGTGGAGCTTTTGTTTTTCGTCCAGTGGATTATAAAATAGTAATTTAAAGTCAAGCAGACGGACAAAAGGCAAGCTTCATGTGGAGTGGACCAAGAGGCAGAGCAAAAACATAGGCAGCTGCAATCATTCATGATGACTCGTGTGAATAAATGAGAAATGAAAGCAATTTTGCAATCAATCCCAGACAAATAGCTGAAAGTACCTTGCTAATCAATCTTACAACTGTCATAACATTTAGTCAAGTGCATCCATATGTGATGCTAATGTGATACCATTATATGTCTGTCTTTAGTTACAGCCCACACTGACCACAACCACATAATAGAGTTGTTTGACATTTATTTGAGTCACCACACTACTCAGCATTTCCCATATCAACACACCTCTCTAGAGTCCACAGGGCTGAGTACACCTCTTAGAGTCATCATCATGTTGGTTTGGTTTCCCTTTGAAGTAGATAACATCCTTCTTCTGGCAGTCGAGATAGTCCTGCTCCAAATGACAAAATAGGTCTGACTTCTGACCTAAATGAGATTGAGAGAGATAAACCTGAAGTGGACTGCTGTTGGAGAGCAAGAAGAGCAAAAGATTTTCAGCATTTTTTGTATACTTGTATCTGTTCACTGAACTGACTTGGTCTGGTCGCTAATGAAAAAGAACAAGTACAGCAAGGAGTGGACCATGCAAGTAAATCTAGTTAAGTGTGAAAGAGTAAATCACCTTCAGGACATATCACCATTCAGTCCCCAAACATTGTTAATCATTGAAACTAAGTTTACATATTAGTTGAACACCCTAATTGTCTGCAACCTCAACAATAATCATCACTCATTCTCACTGAATAATATATCGCTCATTGGTGAAATAGTTAGTTACCTGTTCC
Source organism: Pleurodeles waltl (assembly GCF_031143425.1). NCBI lineage: Eukaryota > Metazoa > Chordata > Amphibia > Caudata > Salamandridae > Pleurodeles > Pleurodeles waltl. The sequence continues at coordinate 450,135,617 of NC_090448.1, read as the reverse complement.
AATCCAAGCACAGTTGTACAGAATTGTTGTATTTTAGCATCTGTAGTGTTTTTCCATGGAAACAACACATTGGCAGTCCTGCAAGTGAATTAACTTTACTGGGGCAGCCCTGCTAGGGAATGAAAAAAAGAAGGATAGGCATGGGGCAGAGGTAGGTGTTGTCTCCAGTGTCCTTGAATGGAATTTGGAGGCTTATTCACTGCACACTGGCCCAAATCCAATCCAGCCATACATGTTAATAAATGGTGGGTTTGCATAAGTCAGACACAAAATAATGTTCCTCTAGCTATATCTATTGTTCTTTTTTTGGCAAAGCAGTTCAGTGCATTAATCTGAAAGTTCTATGGTGGCCTACTCAGTAAGGGAAGTAGAGTTTGTCCTCTAACTCAGGAGGTACACCCAGAGGTTGGCCAGCTAGCACACATGAGTCTGACCAATCATCCTCATCATCCTCCTGTGATATTTCAGGAACATTGAAATCGTGTGGTATGAAGTGGTGGTTTATTTTAATTATGGTCAATCTCTCCACGTTTTGAGGAGAGATACTGGTCCTTCTAACAGTGACAACTGCACCAGCTACCCTGAACACACACTCACTGGATAGACTGGGTACTGGACACGCCAGATACTTCATTGCCAGCCTGCTGATCTCTGGCCAATGGTGACTCTTTCAATACCAATACACCAATGGGTTTTGGTCCACCTAGACCTCTTTTGGGCCATCCATCCTCTGAATGGCCATTAGTGCTGCCACTTGCATGGCCTCTGTTGCCTTCATCTCTGGACTTGACTTAGTAACTGCCCCTTGAATCAAAGCCATTGCAGAGGTGGGGTCCAATTCTTCTGTGGCTGGTGTTTTTTCTTGTGCTGTGTGGCTGGTGTTGGCTGCTGTAAGACAACAGCACTGCTCTCGCTAGAGGTTGAAGGCTGTACACCAGAACTTCTGCCTTGGACTCTAACTTCCAGCCACTCCTCCTTAATGTCTTACCTTTGCTCAAAAATCCACATCTTGTATAGTGAAACATCCCAGTCTGAAAAAGGAATAAAAGCGGTCAGCCTATTTTTTTGTAAAGTGGATCAAGTATTGTGGCATAGATATACTCTTTGAAGGACACGATGTCTCTTTGCAGCCTTGGATTAACAGCCAAATGAAGGATTAAACTCTCAACCAACTCATGTGATTCTTTGATGCCTTTTTCACTGGTGAACCTTTGTGTCACCTTTTTTAACTCGTCCTGTAGCAGATGCAACCGGATAGTTTGGCTCATCATACGGTTCCTCATTGCTGACTTCCCATGTGAAAACCTCAAAAGGAAGTAGCATTTGTGTCATGCATTTTACTAGGGTCTGTTTATCAACCTCCATGGTCATGAATTTCCAATTGTATCCCCTCCTCTTTGAAGGACATATTCGGTGATCGATCTGTCCTGCTCATACATTGCAATATGCAGTAGGTCGAGTTCTAGCGTGTTGGTACTATCTATATGAGGGCTTCAACCAATACTCCTTTATCCCACTGAGTGGTCCTCAACTGCTTTTGGGCTTTAAAAGAATAAGTGAAATGAGTGCAGATTTTTCTGCAGGTGGTCAGCACGTTGCTAGATTCTGGCAGTGGAATAACTCTGTCACAAAGTTGATGGATATCCCATCCACTGTATTACAATCTCCGTAGCATATTATGGGATTGTAATAAAGCAGACCGGATACCTGTCACATTTGTGACAGAGTATTACCCTCCACCAAGATCTAAAACTGGCTCTATGTCTTCTTTTTTGAGAAAGTCCCACACAATCAGGTTGATGCTATGCAGCAAACACAGGACCTTAAAACATCCACCATCTGCCATGGCCTTGACTATATTACTGCAGTTGTCAGTGGCAATAAATTCAAATCTGAGACCTCTGGGTCACAGCCATTCAAACACCTTGCTGTTAAAGTCTTTAAAGATGTTTGAAGCTGTACAGGATTTCTCCATGGCAAACATCGCTACTGTTGCATGCCGCAGAACGCCCTTAAAAGTTTCTTCAGTGCGGAGACCTGCAGATAGCTGTTGCCTAACCCCCACAACAGAGAGCCAGTTTGCATTGCTATTGTTGCAGTGATACATACGTAATCATTAACTCTAATAGTACAAAGGTCCCTGAATTAAATTAAATGAATGGAATATTCATAGAGTTGCAATGAAATCTATGAAAACAGGTGAATAAATTGTTTCAAAATGGTATTTGCATTTATTAAATAGACAAATAGCAAGGGAAACCAAAAACATTAAAAGCAACCGTCCTTAGACAAGTTCATTGTGACATGACAAAAATATAGAATAAGTCATATATATTGTTGCCCATACTCGTACATATTAAATTAGTTACAATTTTGTGAGGCAGGGAAATTTAGTTAACGGCGTTTCGATCCCACAATTAGTACCGGGATCATCATCAGGACATGGGCTGTGCCTGAGAGACTGAAGAATGCTGCACACGCTGCCAGGGGGAAAGAGAGAGAGAACAGGAGATTAAGAGGGGAAGGATCAAGGAAAAAAGGAGATTATTAAATTGAGTCATATTAATCTGAACAAAAATTAAAACACCTAGTGAGGGGGGACGGTTGGGTGTGTGAGTGATGGCAACCAACACAATGTCAGTGGCCAATAAAAATGCATTATCAGGTGCTACAAGGTAGAGGAAATGGATATGAAAGTGATCAGAAAAGCATACAATATTGACAAAGGACTCAATGCAAAACCATATAATCTGGATGCGTAGAGAATAGTGTAACATGCCGGTGCGAAAGGGGGGACTAATTGCCCCTTGGTATGAAGGAAGTCCTGGTGAAAAGTGACTCACAACTTTATATATCAAGGATAAAGCGTACCAGGCCAGTCTGGCTCGAGGAAGTTGAGAGGTAGAGGGGCCATCGGGGAGCAGAGGTTAAGGGTCTTCAGTACGGTTCAGCTATGAGAAGGAGTAAACCAACTCATGATAGATTCCACGTAGAATTAGGTAAGGGATGGGAATGGACCGTGCAGGAGAAAAGGTCATTATAGAGGCCAAGCCACAATTCCTCCAATCTAGGGGATTTACCAATCAACCAACAGGACTACAAAATGGCAAAAAGACCTGGTAGGGTCCAAGAAATTCACTGTTCATCCCATCACCCACGTGGCGTGCTGGGATAGAATCACCCTCGTATTGCAGTGGTTTAGGTGGTGGAGAGGCTGGGGCCTTGTATAGGCATCGGAGGAGCAAGTTCTGTTCCTCACATGGATGCAGCAGAAAAGAAGCGGGCATTTTGAAGAGAGCATTTATAGCGAGAGAAAAAAAAAAGATGCTGGAATGCACTGAGGAAAAGGTGGTGGCTATCTTGAAGGTCATATTAGTGAGGGAAACAAATGGGGAAATTATTTTGTGTGGCTGGTCTGATCTGCCTAGAGAAAACTCACTGGCAAGAATCAAGGCATATATTCACTTCCAGCTGGCAGGGGCACAACCATCCTGCATGACTCATCTAAGGAGAAGCCTGCAGAATAAATGAATTATGTGCTGACCATCTTAGGAAGGGTTGCAAGGCCACCCCAATGGTAATGGGAGCTAATTAGGGGGAAAGAAAGGGGTTTAACCCCAACCAGCCAAGGAGGATAGAGAGTTACCATGTGTGTGGGCTGAGAACCATTTCCAATGACACATCAGGTGGGGAGAAGGAGAAAATACTGAAGAGGCTGAAGAAAAGAAAGTATTCATGAAAGCGAGACATGGTGAAAAAAGGGGGAAGCAGATCAACAACAAGCACTGATAATCCCATAAAACTGAATAAACGTGTCATCCCTTTCTGTAGCAGCCACGCGGGGAACAGAACTTGCCCCCTGGTCTTTTGATTCTTATTTTTCCCCCACATTGAAGGAATTGTGTTTTGGCCTCTGCTCTGATCTCTTCTTCTGCGAGGTTCATTCCCATCCCTTACCTAATTCTACGTGGGTTCTATCACAAGTTGGTTTACTTCTTCTCATAGGTGAACAGTACTCGAGGCCCTTAACCGCCTCTCCCCGGTGGCCCTCCTACTTCTCAACTTCCTCAAGCCATACTGGCCTAGTAAGGTTTGTCCTTGAAATATCAAATTGTGAGTCACTTTTCACAGGACTTCCTTCATGCCATGGGGCAATTAATCCTCCTTTTGCACCAACATGTGTCACTATTCTTTATGGCATCCTGATTATATGGTTTCGCAGGGGGTCCCTTGTCCACGCTGACCATTCTGGTCACTTACATATCCATATCCTCTAGTTTGGCACCTAATGATGCATTCTTGTTGTCCTCCCATATTGGATTGGTTGCCATCACTCACATACCCCACCATCCCCTCTCTAGAGGTGTTTTCATTTTTCTTTAGATAATATGACTCAATTTAAAAATCTCCTTCTTTCCTTGTACCAACCCCTCCTAATCTCCTGTCCTGTCTCTCTATTTCCTCCTGATATTTATACAGGTCTTGGCTGCTTGTGCAGCATTCCGCAGTCTCTCAGGCACATCCCATGTCCTGATGACCATTGTTTCTTTAGAGTTACCCTACCCAAGGTCCCTGCTTATATATGAGCTCCCTTGTTTTTTGCAGCATACATGTAATGAATTGCATGACAACTGGTCTGCATGTTGTCAGGTGGACAGTGTGAACAGCACTCTGATGCAAAGCTTGTTCAACCAATTGCAGCATATTGTGATGGAGCGCTGGAACAGTAACTCTGGCAAAATAGATCCATCTAGAAACCTTTCATTTCAGCCAGATGGCTACCACAAATTCTAAAAAATACCACTCCTTCCACAAAAGAAAAAGAGAGAAGATCCAGCATTTGTATTTTAGCCAGCTTCCTGTTGTACAAATCTGCCATTGGGTGGTTGCATTTATAGGGCACCTCCTGACTAAATATTCTTCTAATAGTAGTTTGTATTTTTTACTTTTGTGGTGCCACTGATGCAGGAGGCTTCCAGGGAGGACCAAGAGGTGGTAGACTCAATGTGCATCTTGGGGTAGTCGTCACTATCTGCGGTGGTGTCTCTAACTGAGTCCTTTGCCATTTTGAGGTTGCTGATATGGATGATGCTGCTCGCACACTGGTGGGGACAGGGCTGCTTTGTGTAAAGCTGTCACCCTCTTTTTCCTCATCACCTGTCACCGTGATCGGAGCTGACTTCCCGTCTCTCATTAAAAGCACCACCTGCAGCAATTTTTTTAAGGTGCTTCTTGGTATTGCATGATGTTTTTCTATATGGGTCATATTGCCTCCAGAACCATTTTGTGAAATAGGCTTACCACAGTGAATACTTGGGTGTCAAATAGAGCATATTGCAATGTTATCCTTCTGCTTGCTAATCATAAAGATGTCCCAAACTGGGGAAGAGAACTTCTTTTATAGTATGCCACTGGTGCCACTGCCAGTGCCCAAAGAACTGGAGTTAGGAGGGTGTATTGATGACCATCTCTCTGCAGTACATAGTTTGACTGAGGAGGTGGTGGATACAGGTCTCAGTGGGGGCCTTACAAATAGGGCAGCTAGTGGTGGTGGTGGAACCAGTGTCATATCCCTCTGAGCCGGTTGAATCTGAATGATAATGCTGGCGTCCTCTGAGCCAGCTTCCATGACAATAAGTGGCTTGTCCTTCTCCTCCCCTTCCATAATTCTAAGGCTTTTAGGAGGTTTCCTTTCCCTTTGCCCCTTTGTGGCGGGTCTCAGACTCACCTGGGGTCCAATCCATATCCAGATCACCAGAGGGGGGGGGGGCTTGGAAAAGATAGTAGAGTAACCTTTCTTTTTCTTTCTGGCGATCAGGAAGTCAATGGTTTAAAAAAAGGGACATATTGTGGAGCAGGGATTTCCTATTCTGCTACTACTTCAGGAAGAACTATTGCTGGCTCTGGTCACATCTCCTGTTGTTATCCACTTTGCTAAGTTTCCTGTGTCAATTGAGTACACGACCATTCGGACTTACTGGTCATCGGCATGATTGCAATTCATAAGTCACTTCTCAATATATCACACATCTTGTGGGAAGATGCTTCAGGGTTTGATGAATGGATGGGAAAGGGGAGTTAAGGAAAGATGTGACAAAAACAAACATTATACAATAACAATATTCATCAGGTGAATGAGCAGAACATTATTATCATCATCAAATCTGTTGTGGAAGAAAATGAAGGAATGGCACAGTTCAGTTAAATGCATTCCAAACAGTCCTTCAGTCCCAGAGACCAAAGTTGACATTTAAATGTTCAGTCACCTGGGTTTGAAAAATACAAATTATGGAAGAGTGAACCTACACAGTTCTAAAATTGTGATTGCTAAAATAAAAATGATACTGTACATAACTGCCACATTAGGCGGTGCATCTGCATTCTTCTCAGAATGTCTGTCTGGCTGAACCACTCCTTAAGGTAAGGAGTTTCCGTGCAAAATAATAGAATGCCTGTGGATTGTAAAACAGTAACAATACTGTGGACTCAAGGAGAAGGTAATCCTCATGAGGAGTTGACCAAGAGGCACAGCAAGAGCATAGACTGCTGAAATAATGATGACTCATGGGGGAGTAACTGAGACATGAGAACAGTTTTACAACCAATCCAAGGCAATTAGCTACATGTGCATGGCCGATCAATCTCACAACTGTCTTAATATTTAGCCAACTGTCTTCATTATGTGACACCACATGTCTGTCTCCAGTTACAGTCCCCGGCCACAACCATATAATGATTAGAAGAATTTGACATTTGAGCCAGCACACTACTCAGCATTTCTCCATTCAACACACCTCTTTCCAGTCCAAAGGGCTGAGTAGGCCAGTTTGAGTCATAATCGTGTTGGTTCCCCTTTTTCTAGCTGTTGATGTAGTCCCGCCCTGAGTCCTGACTCAAATTCCTGAATCAGTCCAACTCCCCAGCCAAATGAGATAGAGAGATTTAGACCTGTAGTGCACTGTTGTTGATTGACAAGAAGAGGAATTTGAGAATTTTGCTTAGATTTGTATTTGTTAATTAAACTAACTGGTATGGTCTCTGTAGAACCACAACAAAATATAAAAAGGAGTGAACCTTGCAAGTAAATATAGCTAAGTGTCCAAGGGCCAATCACCTTCAGGCAAAATAACTCATCAGCCCTTAAACATTTTAAATCATCAAAGTAAAGTTTACAAATTAGTTGGCCAACATCCTCACTGTGTACCACCCCTTGAATGACCACCACTCGCACTCACTCAATAATTATCACACATTGGTGCAATAGCTACCTGTTTCAATTCAAGCACGATGGTACACCATTTTCTGTTGTATCTTCTCTTTTCCCATGGAAGCAACTCAATGGCAGTCTTGTAAATTATTGTTCTTTACTGAGGCAGCCCAGCTAGGGAATGAAAAAAGAAGGATAGGAATGGGACAGAGGTAGGCATTGTTTTCATGCCCTTAAAACAACTGGAGAGGCTCCTTCTGTGCACACTGGTCCAACTTCAGTCCTGTCATACATGTGAATAAATGGTGGGGGGTGCATACGTCAGACACAAAATATATAAGTGTTTTTATAGCTATATAATTACTTTATTACCAGCCTGCTGACAATCGGCACACTTTCCCATACCAATAGATCGGTTGGTTTTTATCCACGTAGACCCTGTTTGGGTCATCCAGATAGTTTTGGACAATCCTCTAAATGGTCATTTGTACTGCCAATTTCTTGGCCTCTGTCACTGTTGCTCTGCACTTGACTTAAGCCCTGCCACCTGAAACTAAGCCATTGCAGAGGTTAGGGCCCATTCTTCTGTTGCTGGTGTTGTCGTCAGTGTTTTTGTTGCTGGTGTTGGCTGCTGTGAGATAATAGCACTGCCCTATTTAGAGGTTTAAGGCTGCACGCCAGAGCCTCTGCCCGTGGCTCTCTTTGGAGGACACAATCTCCTTTTGCAGCCTTGGAATAATAGCCAAGTGAAGAATTAAGCTCTCAACCAACTCAAGCGCTTCTTTGTTCACACTGGGTAACCTTTGCAACACTTTTCTAAACGGGTCCTGTAGTAGATGCAACAATTGGATAGTGTGGCTCATTGTACTGTCCTCCTTGCTGACTTTTTCTATGAAAAACTCAAAAGGAAGAAGCATCTGTGTCAGACATTTGACTAGGCCCCATTTTTCCATCTCCATTGTCATGCCTTGACTATACTGCTGCCATTTTCCATGGCAACAAATCCAATTATGATACCTCTGGGTCACAGCTATTCAAACACCTTGCTGTTAAAGTCTTCCAATATGTTCCAGCTGCATTGGATTTCCTCATGGTGAACATTGCTACTGTTGCATGCCACTGAATGCCCTTAAAAGTTTGCTCAGTGCTGAGACCTGCAGATAGCTGTTGTCTACCCCCCACAAAAGAGCTCCAGTGTGTATTGATACACATGTAATTAGTTGCTTGACAACTGGTCCTCATGTCTGTCATCAGGTAGACAGTGTTAACAGCAATCTGCTGCAAAGCTGTTCCAACCTATTGCAGCACATCCTGATGGAGCACTGGAACAGCAACTTTTCCACAAAAGGAAAAGGGGAAGAGGTTGGGCACTAACATTGTAGTCAGGTTTCCATTTCACAAATGTGCCATTGGGTAGTTGTCTTCATAGGGCTTCTCCTGCCTAAAATTGTCCATAATAGTGGAATGTTTTTTTTCTTTTGTGGTTCCACTGATGCAGGGTACTTTTGAAGAGAACCAAGAGGTGGTAGACTCAATGTGTGTCTTGGGGGAATCACTGTAAATGGTGGTGTCTCCATCTGAGTCTTGTGCCACTGGAGGTTGCTGAGGTGGTTGACGCTAGTGAACTTCTTGGGACAGGGGTGGTTTGTGTAAAGATAACACCATCTTCTTCCTCATCACCTCCCACCATGATCATAGCTGATTCCCCTCTCTCATCGGCACCAGCAGCTACTTTTTTTTAATCGAGTTCTGCTCCCACAGGATTACAGGATGTTTTTCATAAGGGTAATTTGGTCTCCAGTACCATAGTGTGAACCAGGCTTACCTTGGCGAACACTAGTGTGGCAAATAGAGCATATTGAAATATTATCCTCCTACTTGAAAATCATAAAGAAATAGCACAATGAGGAAGAGAAACGTTTTAGTGTGCCACTGCCAATGCCCGAAGAACTGGAGGTAGGTTGGTGTGTTGATTACCTATCTGCAGTGCATACTTCAGCTGAGGTGGTGGTGTATGCAGGTCTCAACAGGGGCATTACAAATATGGAATCTGACAGTGGTGGTGGAGGAAACAGTGCCACATCCCACTGAGCTGGTTGATTAGGGGGATAATCTTGGTGTCCTGTGAGGTAGCTTCCACACTGACAACCACTGGCTTGTCCTCATCATTATCCCTTTCCATAATTCTAAGGCTTTCAGAAACTTTCCTTTTCCCTTATCTCTCACTGTGGGGCTCGGACTCATTAGGGGTCCAGTCCATTTCCATATCATCAAAGGTGGGGCTTGGCGGAGATAGTGGGGTACCCATATTTTTCTTGCTGATGATCAGGAAGCTAATGAGCCATCAAGAGCTACATCTTGCTCATCAGGAAGGTCATCTTCCTATTCTGCTCCTACTTCTTAAAGAACTGTGGCTTGCTGCAGCTCCTGTTGTCCACGTTGCTTTATTTCCTGTGACCATTGGGTACTTTGTGGCTGAGAAAAATCCAGTTCGGACTCACTGCTTGTCATCATGATTGCTGTGTCTGCCTTGCTGATAGACATGGGGTTTGGCTTAGGTTGGGGTGTGCCTTTAATGTGGGAGTTCTGCTCCCAGCTTGCTGCCTGGAGGATGGTCCGGCAGGCCCACCACATATCCTGAAAAAGGTAGAGGGCAGCACACCAGTGGTGGAAATCTGCTTCTTCTTCTCCTCTTCAGTGGCCACTTTCTTGACAGGAACACTTTCCTTTGGGGCCAACCTCAAGCTCTGTCAGTAGGCACTTTGCTTCAGAGGCAGGAGAGGACTGAGGTTGTGTGGTGCCACTTTGTGCTGGCCTTCTTTGTGCTACTACTATGGGTGATGTCTATTGTGCACCTAAAAGCAAACAAATAAGAAACACATTTAATGAATGTTGGCTTTTGCTTCATACAGACAACATAATTCAATGAGGGTATCCCAAATAATTAACAATTGTGTATCATTGACAATTCCGATCCAAACCACAACATAATATTTCAATTAAGATAACAGCAACAACAACCACCTTTGAAAGTTAGCTTTATATGCTTCTACTGAAACACCAGTGGCAGGCAGGGTTGTGAAAGGGGAAAATTGAATAATGTGTAAAAAAGGGAATGCTGGTGTGCACCTATGGCCTAAGCAACCTATTGCAGGCTGAGAGTACAGGCCAGGGAAAAATTTAATAATCCTTACAAAAGTGAATGGTGTTGTGTGCCTCTGGCCTAAGAGACCTATGGCAGACTGGGGTGAAGGCCAAGGAAATTTGAATAATCCTTAAAAAAGTGAATGCTGGTGTGTGCCTATGGCTTAAGAGACCCATGGCAGGTTGGGGGTGCAGGCCAGAAAAAAATTGAATAATCATTTAAAATAAATGAATGCTAGTGTGCACCTATGGCAGGCACAAGTGAAGACCGGAGACAAATGGTATAATCCTCAAATAAGTGAATGCTGGTATGCACGTATGGCCTAGGAGACCTATAGCAGGCTGGGGGTGCAGTCCAGGGAAAAACTGAATAATCTTTAAAAAAGTGAATGCTGGTATACACCTATGGAAGGCAGGGTGTGCAGGCCAGAGACAAAGTGAATAATCTTTAAAAAAGTGAATGCTGGCATGCGCCTGTGGCCTAAGAAACCTATGGCAGGCTTAGGGTGCAAGCCAGGGAAAAATGCAATAATACTTAGAAAAGTGAATGCTGGTAAGGGCCTGTGGCCTAATAAACCTATGGCAGGCAGGGGGTGGAGCCCAGGGAAAAAATGAATAATCCTTAAAAAAGTAAATGCTGGTGTGTGCCTATTGCCTAAGAGACCTATGGCAGGCAGAGGGTGCAGGCCAGGTAAAAAAGGGAATAATCCTCAAAAAGATGAATACTGGTATGTGACTATGTCCTAAAAGACGAATGGCAGGCTGGGGGTGCAGGGAATAATATAAAAAAGTTAATTCATGGTGTCTCAGTAAGGACTATGAGAAATCCTTTCTGAGGCAAAGGGTTGCAAGGGAAAATGAAAAAATTCATATAATTTAATACAGTATAAGCATTGTACGGACATACTACAGTGAACCTCTAGCACAATAAACTGATATCAGTGAAAAAAGTTTAAAAAAATAAACAAAAAACAAAAAGGGACAGCCCTCTTTAATGTCCCTAGAAAATGGCTTTGAAAACTGGAAAAAAAGGATTCAATGCACTGGCCACATCTTTAAACTTCAAACACCAAGAAGCAGGGAGGCATGGACAACAAAGGAACACATGCAGGCCTATAGCAAAAGCACAATGGCTAACTACTCAAAATGGCCACCAACCATATTGTCAAACAACAAGCAAAGAGGCTTGGACAGCAAAAACACATGCAGGCCTATGGTAAAAACACACCGGTTGACTACGCAAAATGGCAGCAGGCAACATGGTCAAAAAACAAGTAAGGAGGCGTGAACAATAAAGAACACATACAGGCCTGTGGCAAAAGCACACTGGCTGACTACACAAAATGGCCACAGGCCACATGGTCAAACAAGAACAAACAAGGAGGCAATGAGGCGTGGACAACAAAGAAAACATACAGGCCTAGGGCAAAAGCACACTGGCTGGCTACTCAAAATGGCCGTCAGGCTCATGGTTAAACATCAAACAAAGAAGTACAGTGTGCATTACAAGTGTGTGCTGGTGCACCCTGTATGCAGCAGCATTGCCTCCGGCTCACTTATGAGCCAAGAACAATGCTGCTGCACCTTTCCCACTGTACTGACCGGCGGAAACCTTGGTTTCCGCCTGCCAAAAAATAGGAAAGTGGTAATGGGGCTGGTGGGGAGACTGCCAGCACTGCAGCCGTCTCCTCATCAGGAGTTTTGCAGACAAATGTTTCAGTCCACCAAACTTCTAATGACCCCCCTTACATTTTTACCCCCGGGCCTACCTGTGAGGCACCAATGTCACAATGGTACCACTGGCAAAATGGAGGCAATTCTTGGTAGGTACTTGTGACAAAGTACTGGCAATGGCATGCTAGGGGTTATCCTTGCCATATGTGATACCCATGGCTAAATGCTAATTCTGGCATAGTCGATGTAATTTTTGGCATTACTGGAGTTTGTGGCAAAATGCCTTTTCTAGCATAGTATAGATAATTATTGGCATAAAGGGGGGGCAATCATGGCAAATAGGGTGTGAGGAGGATTAGGACTCTGCAAACTTTACCACTGCTATCCAGTGATGAAATGCTTGTGCTTTCTCCTTTAAACATGGTAAAACTGGCTTACACCCAACTGACATGTTTAATTTACTTATAAGACCCTAGTAAAGAGGTACTACAAGTATAGTGGACCTGCAGCATTTATTGTGCTACCCATTTAAGTAGCCCTTTAAACATGCCTCAGGCCTCCCATTGCAGTGTGTGCCTGCAGTTGTAAACTGCCACTTTGACCTGGCAAGATAAACCTCTTAAAAGGCCCACATCTCCCTTTTAAATACATATAAGTCACCCCTAAGGTTTAGAAGGTTGTCCTTAAACAGCCCAGAGGTCAGAGTGCAGTGTATTTTAAAAGTTGGATAGGCACTTTTAAGTTTTACATGTCGTTCTAAACTCCCAAACTCGTTTTTCCCTACTGTAGGTCTACCTCTCCCACAGGATGACATTGGGTTTACTTATTAGCATTTAATAAGTGATAACTTTCAACTGGGGACAGGTAGGAATGTCGGGTTTGGTACCTAAGGGATTGTTATTTAAAACCCTCTTTAATTGTGAAGTCAGATTTTAAGTCACAATTCCAAAAATGCCACTTTGAGAAAGTTGCCATTTTCTTTTCCTAACCATTTGGTGCCTGCAGCCTGCATCCTGGGTCACATGACTAGGTGTAACTGGCAGCTGGTCTTTGAGTATAACTCTAAAGCAGTGGGACAAAGAGGAGATAGGTGTTGGCAGGGTGGGCCATTTCTGACTTGATATCACCTACCAAACCTGCCAATCACAAAGGCTCTGCCTGAGCATACTCAGAAAGGAATTGACACTAGACTTCGGTGACCCCAGACAAGGTGGGGCCAGTGCAGAGAGGCAGGAAATTCGAGACACCTCCTGTGCTGGAATTCTCCAAAAACATTTCCTACTTCAAAGTGGGCACCAGATATAAATACCTGACCATCAGACCAAACTCTTCAGTACTCCTCTGGACCCATGGAAGACTCAGAAGGACTGCTGTGCTGCTCTGCAAAGGCGTGCTGCCCTGCTGCCTGAGTGAAAGGAATGGACCTCCATCTTGATCCAAAGACTACCAGAGTGCCTCCAAGGGCTGGTTGGCTGGTCTCCTGATCACTCTGGATTCTGGGTTCAAGAATGCAGATCCGGTCCTCCCCACCCAGGCAGGAAAATGGCCTTCAAATATAACATTCAACTTTACCAAAAAAAAGGATTTGAAAATTGTGATTCCAGAGACATCAAACATGAATTAGTTATCCCTTCCCAATTGGAAATTACACTTATAAAATGTAATACAGCAAGTCTAATGTTATCCTATTGGAGAGATAGCCCTTGCAGTAGTGAGAAAAAAACATAAGAGTTTTTGACTACGAGGACACGTAAAAGTTAAAAGTACATGTCATACATTTGAAAGACATTGCACCCTGCCCTTTGGACTGCCATGGCATGTTTAAGGGGCTACTTAAGTGGGTGACACAATCAGTGCTGCAGGCCCACTAGTAGCATTTCATTTACAGGCCCCGGGCACTTGCAGTGGTACTTAACTAGGGACTTATAAGTACATTAAGTATGCCAGTTGGGTATAAGTCAATGATACTATGTTAAGATGAGAGAACACATGCATTTTAGCACTGGTTAGCAGTGGTAAAGTGCCCAGAGTCCTAAGGCCAGCAAAAGCTAGGTCAGTGAAAATGGAGGAGGAGGGCAAATGGTTTGTGGAAAGACCACACTAACGCTGATAGGTCTAACATGGACTGAAGGTGCTCTGCCACCCCAGCTGTGGTCCTGGGAGCAGAATTGATGCAGCAATATGCATTTCTTTATAGTTCCACTTTGGAAGCACTGCAGCACAACCCCCAATGCCAAACCTCGGAATGCAGCCACACAGCTTTTTTTGAGAACCACCGCTGTGTGACACATTCCCGATGGTGAACTTTGCATTTCAAACCCCTCATCAACAGCATCCTGAATGACAACACAGGACAATGCATTGCAGCCCTGCAACTTCCTCCAAACCACCGCTGCACAACACGTCCTTGACACAGGATCTTGCAACGCTTCGCAAACCAGGATTTAAGGTACCTTGTTTCCTGTATCCAGCCCGTACTCGGTCAATGTTGGCCTTAACTTGTGACTTTCTCTTGGTCTGGTGCAACCAGATAACCACAGCTGATTCTTTATGCTTCTAGGCACTTTTTTCCTTAAACTTTGAAACTGCATATCTATGGTTCTACTGGAAGGATTTTTGTTGTTTTGATCTCAAATAGTTTATTAAATTTCACTCTATCGTCCTAAATTGGTCTGGGTTTTCTTTAGTGCTGTGTTTTCACTTTATTACTGTTTGAAGCACTGCATAAATACTTTACATATTTCCTGTAAGTTAAGCCTGACTGCTTTTGTCACAAGCTATGATAGGGTTAAGCACAGGTTCACTTGAGGTTTGCTTGTGTTTTACCTTAACAGAGATTCTGGTTGCTGCCTGAGAAGGGATTCACTTCCCTGAATCAGTAACTCAATATCCTACATTTCTATTCTTCAGAAACTGTTGAATGTGTCCTCCTGGATGAAATTTAAGGCCAATGCTATTGGTGTGCTCTGCACAGTCTGGAAGGAGTATTCAGTCCCAGAGATGTCTGCATCTACTTTTGAGAGTATTGAGCAGAGAAACCTGTTCATTGATGTTTCAAAAATTGATCAGATGATGACAGCTTCCTGGATGGCTGGTGAAAATTAGATCTGTTCCTCAATGACCCTGGAGCATTAGAATAATGACGTCTGAATGAAGAAGAATGTTTCCTTTCCATGGACAGGTGACACATCTTATTTTTTATTTCTGCAAACCGCATGCACAAAGCATAAGATGATAAACACCAAGAAGACGGGTTCCACTAAAGGTTATGCACAGAGCTTTGAACTTTGAGAAGTATCAGTGTGACAATCTTTTGGCTGTAAATTGTGATGAGCCATCCACAACAGCCCACTTAGCCAAATCAGATGTTCTAGCAACATCAAAGAAAAAATGTGAAAATAATTCAATTTGGTGTTCAATGCTTTTCAACAAAGATTGTGCACACAGTGCGTTCCTCCATTACTTTGGATAACATTTTTAAGTCTGAAATAAGAATTGTTGGGTACATGCAGCATATATACCTGTCTCTAAGGCTAGATTGCAAGTACACCTTCTTTAATGGTGAGTAAAATTTCTTGACAGTGGAATCCTTATGAATGGCCTCTTCCGACAGAGACACATGTCCCACCAGATGGCCACTAATGAGTCTAAGGACCTTATTTAGAGTTTGGCAAACAGGTTAATACATCAAAAATGTGGCAGATATCCTATCTGCCATGTTACAGGTTCCTAATATCCTGTGGCACCTGTTACACAGTTTATTGGATGCCTACCACATTTGTGATGAATCAACCTGTCTGTCAAACACTAAATCAGGCCCTTTGTCCCCTAGAGGGTACAGACGGCATTCATTCAGGATGCTTCCACTGTCTGAGGATGACATCAGCATGACGGCGGAGAGGAACTCAAAACATTAAAAATGTCTGAAAGTGGCCAAGTAAAATGTCCTCAGAGCTATCAGGAGCCTCAAGAGCCAGGAGCACCATGTTTCCTATTAAGCTAGCCAATGCTTCTGATGACAAGTTTTTTCTAATGTAAATTCCATTCTGTTTAGTCAGGATCCATCATTTACTCATGAACATCAGTATCAGAGATCTCAGAACTGGAAACATATATTTAAATATATTTACTGACTTCCTTAAAACATGAGTAGGAAACTTTTTATTCAAAGCAACAACCTACAGGCATCCATTTTTCTCCTGATCATCACTGAAGCCAACCTACCTATAGGTCCCTAGTACAGGGTAGGGCTTGTAGGTTTAGGGACCCCAGTATAGGTAGAGCACCCATAGGTGCACTGCTGGGGTGTCCAATGCCATTTTAAAAGCAGTTCAGTCTTGCTAGCTGCTTTTAAATTAAAGTTAACCACCAATTTGACTTTGGAATTAAAAGTACTTCCAACGTCTTAAACAACTTTATTTTTACATAGCAGTCACCCCTAAGGTGTGCCCTACGTGTCGCTAGGGCTGGGTGCTAAGTAACTATAAGCAGGGACCTTCTAAAAGATGTTTTATAAGCCCTTGGTGATGGAAAATAGCCACATTTGTTTTTCCCTCACTGTAGTGAATGGGCTCCATAGGCTAACATAGGGAGACTTTGGGCCTCATTACAACATTGGCGGGCGGCAAGCGCCGCCCGCCAAGTTGTAACCGCCGGGTAGCCACTAATGCAGCCGCACTCCCGCGGTGCCCATTTTGACATCCCCGCTGGGCCGGCAGGCGGAAACCAAGTTTCCGCCCAGCGGCCCAGCGGGGATGAGGGCCGCAACATGGGAGCCGGCTCCAAATGGAGCCGGCGGTGTTGGGGCTGTGCGACGGGTGCAGTTGCACCCGTCGCGCTTTTTACTGTCTGCATATCAGAAAAGCTGCATGGGGCCCTGTCAGGGGCCCCACGACTCCCCGTACCGCCAGCCTTTTCCTGGAGGTTCAAACCGCCAGAAAAAGGCTGGCGGTCGGGGACTCGTAATCCGCTGAGCAGTGCCGCCGGGGCAAATGTGGCGGAAAACCACTTCCGCCGCGGTCGTAATACCCCAGGAAGGACCGCCAGCCTGTCGGACCCTTGTACCGCCAGGGTCAAAATTACCCCCTTTATTTTTAATTAATAAAGTCTAAAAAAAGAGTGAAATTATTAATGTTTGATATCACTCTTATTGTTATAATAAATCCTACAACTTGTCATTGTTGAATTTAATATAAAAACTCAGGGAAAGAGTTTTAGATCTCTACCCGAATGTTGCCTGTTTCAGCTCTGTAGTGCCCTTCTTTGATTGGCCAGCCTCTGACAGCCTGGCCAGGCTGACTTGATGAGGTCTGAAGTGGTCTGGGCTGAACACAAAGGAAGTGCCTCGGGTGAGGGGAACTGCCTCAGCAGATGGTGAAACAGGATGAGGGAAGTGCAGCCAAACTGTACTTCAGAGGAGTAAAGGACATTTGGTGATGAAAGTGGACATCTCCATTAAACCAGACAGCCATGTGCCCCCTCATTCGATTAGGAGAAGGCTGGAAAGGTATATGTTAAGGGAAACTTAGTCACACCAGTGGGTGGGCTCAGCCAGACCTAACCTCTGAAACTTAACTGCTGCCATTTGAGATTTTTGAGGAATGGTTCTCCCGTGGATTGATTTTTGCCACACTTCCCAAGAAGTGGTCATCCAAGAAAGTGTTGGCCTGCCTGTGACTGGACAGTTGCCCCCTTGCTTTCCACCCCAAAAGTAAGGATAAATATGACAGAGCTACACCCACACTTCAGATCCCTATCAGGGACAAAGACAACAAGACGAAGGACTGCCCTGATGGACCCATGACCTGCACATGGACACTACTCTCTGAAGGACTGCACTAGCTGCACACTTGGGCTTCACCACAAAAAGAACTTTGCCTGTCCTCAACTACTTCAAGAAGGGACTCCCTGTTTGCTACAGGAAAAAAATAGCTGACCAGAGTCCCATGCATCAAGCCCCGAAGAACCTGACCACCGACCAGTGGCCACTTTTGGATTTGAACCAGGTGTATTCTGAGAGTTGGAGTCCTAACCCTCATGGAGCAACTCAGAGCTTTTTGAACCTTGAGGTGAGTTGGGGACTCCTAAAGGACCTTTAAAGACCATCTAGAAGAAGATCCAGAAGTTTGAAGAACTTTTGGAAAAAAGCTCCATGAGTGGACAGACCCAACATCGCGAGTCAAGCCGGCCTACGTTGACCGTGACCTGGCCTGACTTGCAGGTTCTTCCCACTGAAAAACTCCAGAGCCACAGACTTCCAGTAATCCACCTGGGGCTTGTGGAAAGACAATGCCATAATGTTGACTTGAAATCGGCTTGCTTTGGAGGGTCACCCGACGTCAGAGAGAAAAAGCTCCAAAAAGTGTCAAAGTCCAAACGTAAAAAGTTGAACAAAGCATCCCCTGCAGCATATCTGAAGAGGGCTCCAAGGAGGTCAGATCCAATTTGAAGTTCAGCCCAGACAAAGATTTGCATCATGAAAACTCATTTAAGTCCAGAGGTAGAATTCTTCTCCCAGATCTCCTGTGAAACGTAGAGGGCTGCAGGGAGCCCGGAACTTGCGACTTTGTCCTGTTGAAGAAAACCGTCCTGAAAAAATGACTTAGTCCGAAGGTAAACCTTTGACCGAGGCCTCCCACTTGCTGTATCTTAGCAGGGCTCCATCACAGTGGGCCTCAAACTTTGACTTTGGCCCGGTTGATGTGCGACCAGATATCCCAAGTGAGGTTGTTAGACCCATATTTATACTTTTGTTTTTGTGCCACATTTGCACCACTTTTTGACACAAAAGCAGCACAAACATACAAAATACAATTGTATTTTGTATGCTTGCGCCACTTTTACATCAAAAAATGATGCAAATGTGGCGCTAAAAAGTATAAATATGGGCCTTAGTTTCCATCAGCTGAAAAATGGTTATTCTTTCAAAATTCATATCTCTGGTTTCCCTTATCCAATTTTAATTGTTTTGGTTTCACAGTAAAGATAAAAATAGAATCTATTTTTATAAATTGGTTTTGGATGTTTAAACAGCTACCTGTCTTTTAATTTATTATTGTTTTGTGATTTTGGAATGCTTTACGCACTTAGGCTCTGAGTATGACCTTGGCGGATAGGAAACTCTGTAACAAACATGAAGGATATCCTGTTCGCCATATAACAAGTTCCATTATATCCCATGTACCTTGTAAAATGGTTGGTGGCATATCCGTCATGTTTGTGATGGAGTTTCCCATCCACCAGTCGTAATCAGTCCCTTTGTGTCCTATGTTAAGCCTTGTTGCTCGTTTCCAAGCTACTAAGGATTGAGCCAGGATTCATTTATTGCCAGGATTCATTTATTGAGACCCTGACTAGACCTAAGTGGGGGATTTGTGGCCTATTGCTAAGAGCAGGTACTTACCTGCCCTTAGAACTTACTTGTTTAGAAAACAAGACAACGTCCCAATGACAGGGGTCACTTCTAGCCTCCCTTAGCGTATTGCTCCCAAGGAGTTCTATCAACTCGCATCAGTTCAGTAGGGAGGGTACGAACAGTAGCAACGGAGGATGTATAAGTCCAGCAGGGACCTCAACAAAACACAGAGTTTCCATCCCACACAGGAAAATACAGGGTGGTGCTTGGAATGTCAGCCTCTCGATGATGCCCACCTAGGGGTGGGTATAGATTGCATTTTCATCATTTTCTGGAGTTTTCTGGTTATTTAATATAGAATTCACCTCAAATATAATAGCTGGGAAGAGTACATGTGAGGTAGAAGTAATGTATCCATTTGCTTTATAATGTAGTGGAAGAGCATTGGGATGACTAGAATAAGATGAAAACGCGAATGGCTAAACTGAGCACTGAACCTACGGAAGTCAAATGGATAAAGAGGTTAATCATTGATTCAAGACATTGTACCAAATTCCAAAAGAGATTATGAATTTTTTTACTGTGGATGCTTTCTGCAGGGCTGCATTTTGCATCAACACAGTGCGTAACAAAACTTGAGGGGGCCTGGAGCTTGGGGCCTCCCCTGTACTATGCGGCTACAGAGGCCTTCATTACGCCACTGACCATAGCTTCTCTCGCTGAGGATGCATATATTGCTATTTCAAGAGCACATGCTGATAGCTTGAGCCCCATTACATTTACCAGTTGTATAACTCCATTTCTAAGAATGTGTCTAAGATATCGGGAAAACAAATGACAAATAAAGTAGAAGAGGCAGGGCATCCTTGTCATCTACCTCTGGGTATCCAAATTGGTATTGAAATCAGCCCCAATTTTGACCTTGTTACTGTGACCCACAACCAAAATAGCTTAAGGCATGTGCTCAGTCCAAGAAAACGCAAAATTCAGCATTGTCTGAAAAAAGACTATGGCCCTCATTACGACCCTGGCAGTCGGTGATAAAGTGGTGGTAATACTGCCAACAGGCTGGCGGTAACCACCGCCAAATTATGACCATGGCGGAAAGATCTCCAAAAGACAGCCAATGTACCAATGAGCCTACATCCAGGCGGAAGTCAAGGTTCCGCCCACCATATTACAACAACACAATCCGCCACCTTTTCCGGGGCGGTACCAACGACATCAAAAGCCTGGTGGAAACTGAGCTCAGAAGTGAAAGGACTCACCATTGGAGACACAGGGAAGAACAACGCTGCCATGGAACCAGAACTGCATGTATTTCGGATGATATTCTACGTTCTGCTCCACCACGAACACCAACACCGGCAAAGACTACGATGGTGAGTACAGACACCTAGCACACAAGGGAGGGGGGAGGAAAAAGAGCACGCACAACACACACCCCATACACACATCCCATATACACAACCTGATGCACAAGAAAGCAAGTTAATCCCCCGAAATCGGCTGAATTTTGGAAGGACAAAAATAATTAACCAAATTGAGTGTAATAATATCAACACAGTAGAAAAATAATAAGTTAGGCAATGTAAAAGTTATTTACAAATGTACAGGACAAGGGACACAGCCCAGACCTCCGTTCGTGTGTGCCACATGGCCACAGGCCAAAGTCCAAGGCCCCACTTGTCACCTGCATCAACACGGAGAGAACACTGCAGGGGAATCAGTTGGCAAATAGGCAGGCACCTCGGGGGAGCACCTCAGCCGGGAGCGGAAACAAGACCACTGGGTCTGGAGGGGGTCTTGAGTGGGCAACGTGCCCTGTGCTTGATCCTGGGGAGTGCAAGGCCACAGTCTCTCGAGTGGGTGTCTTGCCCACTGGTTCTGGAGGGGGCAACATACCCTGTGCTTGGTCCTGGGGAGTACAAGACCACAGTCTTGCGAGTGGGTGTCTTCCCCACTGGTTCTGTCACAGCAGCCCATGGAGGCAGGATTACATAGCGTCTGCCAGCAGTGACGGCTGCACTGTGGTGGTGCTGGTGGTGGTGGGAGGCTCCTGCACATCCCCTGCACCCTCGGATGGATGCACTGTGGTGGTGCTGGTGGTTGGGGAGGCTCCTGCACATCCCCTGCACCCTCGGATGGATGCACTGTGGTGGTGCTGGTGGTGGAGAGAGGCTCCTGCACATCCCCTGCACCCTCGGATGATGCACAACCATGGTTGGTGGTGGGGGCTCCGTGACAGCTGCTGGTGTTGGCCAGGACTTCCAGCACCCCTGCTACAGAGATCAGGGTGTTGTTGATGGCCTGCAAGTCCTCTCTGATCCCCTGGTACTGTCCCTCCTGCAGTCGCCTGTTCCGCATGTTGTCCAGGATCTGGCCCATCGTGTACTGGGAATGTTGATCGGCTCCCAGGATCTCAGCGAGTGCCTCCTGGAAAGTCGGTTCTCTGGGCCTGTCCTCCCCCTAGCACACAGCAGTCCTCCCAGTTTCCCTGTTGGCCTATGCCTCTGTCCCCTGACCCATGTGCCCACTGCCACTGACCCCAAGTCCCTGGTTGTCTTGGGTGCGTGGTGTGGCCTGGGGTCCCTGTAATGGTGGACACACTGCTGATTGACATGTCCTGGGGACAGAGGTGTGGGTATGCTGGGTAGGTGCTGTGGTGGTGTTTTCAGATGGGTGAGGCTCTGCGGTGGTGTGTGACTGGGCCCGGGTATCCGGCTTTCCAGTGGTCCCTGATGGGCCAGGTAGGTCATCCAGATCCTGACAACCAGACTTGCGGTCATCACTGTGGGCCTCTTCAGTTGGGGGACAAGATAGTGCTGGCACCTCTTCTCCGCTGACATTGGCTGTGGTACCTGTGTGAATGTAAAGGATGTGTTATGGTTAATGTGTCTGACATGTTGTACTAACGTGGCTTCCCCTCTATGGTTGGATTTGCCGTGCAAGCTTTCACTTGTGTATGTTAGTGTATGGTGGGATTGTTAGTTCTCTCTGCTATGCATGCTTTAGTGATGAGTGTCCATGCAGGGCTGTGAGGGGTGTCCATGCATTGGTACAGCATGCAGGGCTTGGCATTGGGATGAGTAAGATGTGATGGCGGGGTGTGTGGGATGTTGTCGAGTGATGGGGTGAGGGTATGTGATGGCATGCAGGTAGGGGGGTGATAATAGTAGAGAGTTGACTTACCAGAGTCCAGTCCTCCTCTGACTCCGGCCAGGGCCTCAGGATGCGGTGTTGCCAAGACTTGCTCCTCCCATGCTGTGAGTTGTGGGGGAGGAGGTGGGGGTCCACCGCCAGTCCTCTAGATTGCGAGCTGCTGTCTTGCTGCAATGGACCGTACCTTCCCCCGTAGTTCGTTCCACCTCTTTCTGATGTAATTCCTAGTTCTTTGGTGCTGTCCCATGGCGTTGACCCAGTCCACGATTTTCCACCAGAGCTCCATCTTCCTGGCTATTGATATCTGCTGCACCTGTGCTCCAAATACCTGTGGCTCTACCCTGACGATTTCCTCCACCATGACCCTTAGCGCCTCCTCTGTGAAATGCGGGTGTCTTTGTGGTGCCATGGGTGTTATGTGAGGTGTGTTGGTACGGGTGAGTGGGGTAATGTGCTTGGGGTGTGTGATGTGGAGTGCGTGAGTGGTGTATAGGTGTGAGTAGTGTGTGGCTCTGGTTGTGTTAATGGTCTTGGTGTCTCTCTGTTGGCAATGCTTTGTAGTCGTAAAGGTGGGTAATGTGGGGGTGTGTTTTATAGTGGTGTGGGTGTGGTGTATGTATGGGTGTCAGGGGTGTGTTGTTTGAATTGTCCAATGTGGTGTTGTTTTGTCTGTGGGTGTCCATTGTGAGCACGGCGGTATGTACCACCAATTGTTTACCGCCGCTGAATGTCTGCTGTGGTGATTCGTGAGTCATAATGTTATGGGCGTTGTTCTGGTGGTGTAACAGTGTGGGTTTTGTTACCGCCAGTTTGTCACAGACCTTTGGTATGTGTCACAATATGGTGAACGGATATCTGCGGCTGCTACAGTAAGCTGGCGGCCGCCAGTGTGGCGGTAAGTGGGATTTACCGCCAATGTCCTAATGAGGGCCTATGGGTCTGATTTACAAGAGACTGAAGCATCAGCCTGATGCGTCAGATTTCTTGCACTGCCTAATGATTCCCTGACAACACCATGGATGCGCTGTATTTACTATACAGAGCTCCATGGCACAAGTTTCCACAGATGCATCAGAAATTCTGAACCATCTCTAGCGCTTAACTCATCCATTACTGGACTAGAGTCCAAAAAATGATGCTACTCAAGCAATGCATGGAAGACTCCCATAGGAAAAAGCCCTGCATCAGTTTAACGGTTGCTCTGAGCAGGCGTTACATTTTTGATGCAGTGAAGTCACAGATCGACACAGAGAAATGTAAATTTCACTTCATCAGTTCTGCATGGCTTTTTGACCAGGAATGCCTACCTTGCATATATCATACCTTGCGCAAGGTATAATGTGACACAAGGCTTTACACACTGACGCATTGGGCCCAATGCGTCAGTTTGTAAATATGAAACAGTGTAAGCACTGCTTAGCGCCACCGCTCCATCAAACAAATGATACCTTGTAAATGAGACCCTTTAGAAATGGTGGGGAGTGAAAGGGGACTTGTTTAAAAGTATTTAGTAAGCCATATATTTGTTATTCAGGCAGAGAACAAATAAAATTTTACAGGGAACCACAAGAAAGCATTTCTAATCACGTCACTCTGCTGCTTTGTAGTTGAGTATACTGCCGGGTATTTTGCTTATTGTGCAGCGGTGTCTCCTGGCAATATCTTTCAAATTTAGAAATATGGCTTACAGGAGGGGCCGTGGAAAGTGAGGCTTGGGCTATAAATCTGTTTCTGGAGAACATAACTAGCATTTCTGATTAGTGATCAATACATATTCTTCTTTGGCACCGAAATGTCCACAATATATCGATATTATTATTAACGATGATGAGCGAAAGAGAACTTAAGATCCATAACTCAAAGTTTGCCAGACATGGCTTTAGTTGTCAAAGATTATAACCTTGGTTTTTAATGATGAAACCAACAGTGTCAGTTCTCTCATGTTTTTCGGCGATTGTGCAAGGGTTTTGTATTACTACAACTGATGGATGAATGCCCGCTCTTAGAAATCTGTAGAATAAATAACAGGAATTTTAGACATGTCCTGTTCTTGACAGCTTCTTTCCTAAAATGTAACATTCTAATTTTCCGGTTGCATGAAGAATGGTAGTTTGAAGATACTCTCCCAGACACCTAATTTTCTCAGGCAGACAGAGTTCCATCTTTCTGAGCTGCGTTTAGGAGTCTGCCTGAACCGCACATTTAGATGACAGACAAATTATACAGGCTGTGCTGTTAGGTTAAACTGATGCAAAGCAACAGAAAAAATTAAAGAGACAGGGCTATTGACTCAATGGTCCTTTTTTCTGTCACGCTGCCTTTCTGACATTTACCAAGGCTTTTAGGATACTCTCTATTTCCACAAATGAACAAACTACCTTATTTTCAAAATGGACTCTCATAAGCCGTTTCTCTGCTCAGATAGTACGTTTTTTTTTAACGGACATTACATTCCTATTTATGCAACAGCGGCAGGTTAATCATGGCGCCCCCTTGCACTGTTTGCCCGTGAATCGCTAAAGTGCAGACGTGCACATATACTGCTCCTGCTTATGGTAATCGAAATCGTGCCTGCTAATTCCCTGCCACCAAAACATATCACAAAGCCCGACTCTTTGATGGCGCTGTTTCAGATGCTGTACGGCACATTGTATTCATTTGAGAGCTAATGATAGATAATGATTTCTATCAATGGGTTTCCTTTGTGAGTCCTATCAAACAGCGAAGGTGTTTCATTACCGCCTGGCCTGGCCTCAACCTTTGAGCCTTTCCCTCACTCACTGAAACTGAAATTACTCTAATTTCCTAGGTTGACATTGCAGTTGGTGTCACAGACCCGATGTCCCATTACCTCTTCCTTTTCAGTTCTTTCTCCGTCCCTACATTCACAAATCTGTTTATTTTCGCCCTCCAGCCTAGCACACTTCTCTATTACTGTTTAAAACGTCTGCACCAGATTTTAAAAAATCGTGTTGATAATAACATCCTTCCCAACATATCTCCAGAACCCCATATAAACACATTTTTCTTACCATTTGCTTATATTCTTTTCTAAAATATGTTCATATTTGTTTTTCTGTCCGAGCACAGAGGGCTGAAATGAGCCAAGTAAAAAGAATAAATTCCAAACTCAGATTGCACTGACTGGATGAGCAAGACTCTCTTCAGGGCTTTTTGGGGCAGTTCACAACCAAGAATCTATTTTGAAAATGCAGTAAAATAAGCCAAATATTTAGCATGCACTTCTAAAGAGAATATCGTGGCGTATTCCGACAGTTAATT
This sequence comes from Pleurodeles waltl, assembly GCF_031143425.1. Taxonomy (NCBI): domain Eukaryota; kingdom Metazoa; phylum Chordata; class Amphibia; order Caudata; family Salamandridae; genus Pleurodeles; species Pleurodeles waltl. Next base: position 450,109,794 of record NC_090448.1, on the reverse strand, counting down.
GATTGTCTTGTTAAATTGAAGCAATTTCTTCACAACTGACACCCCCCTCAAACAAGTCTGCCCTAAAAGTGTCCACCTGTCCCCTTGTCTATTGCTAAATCTCAATGGCCAGTCCAATCCTGGTTGGGCTCTACAGAGAGATCTCAGACTATAGATTAATGTTTTATTATACTGCCTAACCGTCACATCAAAAATTGTGCATGATGCTCTCATTCAGAAAAAAACACTCTTGCTTATGATGTCCTGTTCTTATCTCAATAGTTTTAGTAGACCGTGGTGAGACGAGGCCACTGTGTAATTACTGCATTCGCACTTTAATTGTCTATAATGTGGGATGCTTGTACTTTTAGCAGCTAGTCACAACCAAATTGAGCTGTGAATTTAAGGCCCATATGTATACTTTTTGACGCAAAACTGCGCTAACGCAGTTTTGTGTCAAAAAATGTAACGCGGGCTAACCCCATTCCAATGCGCCAGCCGGGCAGCATATTTATGGAATGACGCTAGCCGGCGCTGCTGCCTAGTGAGCGTTAAAAAAAAATTACGCGAACCGGGCAGCGCTGGTGTAGGGAATAATGGGGGTTGTGCGTCAAAAAATGGTGCAAGTCAGGTTAGAGTAAAAAAAAATTACGCTAACCTGACTCGCGTCATTTAATGACGCACAACCACCATGGAAATGACTCCTGTCTTAGAAAAGACAGGAGTCATGCCCCACTGCCCAATGGCCATGCCCAGGGGACTTCTGTCCCCTGGGCATGGCCATTGGGCACAGTGGCATGTAGGGGGGCACAAGTTAGGCCCCCCTATGCCACTTAAAAAATATTTAAAAAATACTTACCTCTACTTACCTGTACTTACCTGAGATGGGTCCCCACATCCATGGGTGTCCTCCAGGGGTGGGCGAGGGCGGCAGGGGGTGTCCCTGGGGGCAGGGGAGGGCCCCTCTGGGCTCCTGCCGAGCCCACAGATCCCTTAACACCTGCCCTGACCAGGCATTAAAAAATGACGCAAATGCGGCTGCACCTCATTTTTTAAGGCCAGCCCCCTCCTGTGCGTCATTTTTAAACAGGAGTTTAAATAAGGCTCAAATGCCTTAGAGTAATTTTTTGCGTGGAAACGCCTACCCTGCATCTCATTAACGCAAGGTAGGTGTCCACGCTAGAAAATGACGCAAACTCCAAGAATTTTGACGCTAGACGGGTCTAGCGTCAAAGTATAAATATGGAGATAGCTTTGCGTCAGATTTGCGTAAAAAAAACGACGCAAATCCGGCGCAAACAGAGTATAAATATGCCCCAAAATGTCATTTTTTCTAGCTGCTCTTGCTTTCGTTAACTATTTGTCATAGTGAGACTGACTTTATGCTAGCCCTGTCCGATATTGATACAATATACTTTTACTGCCGCTGTATTTTTTTTTAATCACGATTTGCAAAGATTTTGAATAATCGTGCAAAAATAAAGAAACTTGAATCTTTAATTAACTCCTTCCACAATTCTGACGGAATTAGGTAAAGAGAAAATTTTGTTTAGTGCCAAACAGGCCACACTCTTCTCCCACCTGAGGCATCAATTTAAAGACAGGTAAAAATACCATCTTCAACAAGGCATCGACTAAACACCTGTGATGGGTTGCTTCCAGAGCTGCCTGTTTTTCAACCTCGCATACAGTGGTCTCTTGGCAGTAGCAGGCACATAGTGGGGCAGTGATAGACATCTGGCTGCCCTAGAAGGCCACATATTTGAACTCACTGTTGCAGAAACCACCATGTGGCCACCTGCACCCCTAAACTGTGGGAAGGGCAGGACAATGTTCTAGTATGATCATTAAGATTACGTTCACTAAGATGCACACAGATCCTTCTGAAAAAGGGTAATTACGGGGAGTTCAACACCAGAACTGTGGTTTTAAACTGATCTCTTGAAAAAAGCGATTGTAGCTTCGATCCGTAAAATCATGATCACTCATTTCAGATGCAATGTAGATGTTCTATAATTTGGGGAGGTATGCCCTACTATTTCTTTGCCATTACATCACTAGACAAAAATGTTGCATTCTCTACATCAACCTAACTACCACATCACAAGATAAGTAGGTGTGAAGTTAACAGTAGTAAAGATATAAAGCTGCCTTGATGATATAGTAGTTAGTAGATGGTGTGTGGAAGCAATATTTTTGTTGGCCAATATTGTTGACCTCACTATAATGTTAAAGAACTGGCGGCGAAGTGAGCATATACTGTGGACATAACTTGACTAAACTACAAACCTATTTAATTGTACAGATCAAATTAACACCTACGGGAATGTATAATTGAATAAAAGAACATGGAACATGAAGTTGAGTCAAACCTTTGTCCCCAACAGTGAACAAAGCCCCAATATGCATGGTGACGTTTGAAGCATTGAAGTTTATCACATCTCAGCTGAGAGTGTCTTTGGAAAATAAATAAATGTGTTCCCAGATTCAATCTATACACAGTACACACTATGGAACCGATATTTAACAGAGCATCTTAAGGTATAGTTACCATGCTAAAACCCCTTTTCCTGCAAACTTTTCCTCTTTGGTATGTTTGACTGTGCTCTTCCACCTTCTTTAGCACCAGTTAATGGTATTCCATTTTTATTTTAGTCATTTTGTATATCACATACAAGGCTCACGAGGATTAAAACACTTTACATAGATCAAAGGTATACATGAAAATTAACTAGAACATAGACAGCAGTATAGTACATGGTACATATTAGTAGCAGAGGTATAACTAGAGCAGAATGAGGCTTCACAGGTCACAAAGACTAGGAGAAAGAGCAAAACACACTATATGAAATAGTGTATAAATGATGCTAGTCAGGGTACTGGCATGCTAATCTTATACCGATCAGATGTTGTCAGGAATTATGACCTCAACTTAATTAGAGGATGAATCCTTAAACACCTCTGAATTATGTGACACTCTGTAGGCAAAGTTACTTTAACTTTAAAGCTAACTCTCTTAGCTAAATACAGATATCTCTCAAAGATGTTGAGCAATCACAGAAGTGTTTGGTGATGTTATTACTCTGTATTTGGGCGCAGACAACTTGATTTCCGAACAATTGGGCTCCAAATGCACTGACAGCAAAAACGTCATTTACATGGTCGCGCTAAGTGCAAAGTATGCAATTAATCGTCAAACACATGCAACATACCAGCTGTTAATGTTTAATTGCTGCACGGCTATAACCTTTCTACTGTATAATTATGTGCTTGGTCATAGGAAGGCCATAAACCACTAAAAGCTAAGTGGACCGAATTCACAAAGCCTGTATTGTGCATAAACATGTTTATGCCCGATTTACCCTTGCTAGATATTCAGAATAGGGTACCTAGTACTTGTTGGTCCATTTAGTCTGGCATAAATGTACATCACAAATGTGTACAAATAGGCAGTGGGAATTACAAGGAGTGGTACATCTTGTTTGTTTGTGAACGCAGAAAAGGAAGTCTAGGTATCGGCAGTCACACCCTGCTCTTCTACTGAGTTTTGCTCTTTCAATAGTTGAAATGGAAACAGAACACCTACAAACTCTCTAGGAGTGTATAGGGGAAGGAGTAAGGTGAGAAAAGAAAATAATGTGCAAATGCACTTAGTTGTTGACTTTCCCCAATGTGTATTAGTGCTTTGTTTACTATTCCGCATTGAAGGAATGTCAATATCTAAAATTGTCACATTACTGATTCAACTTTCTAGATAGACTGTGAATGTTTCTTAAATCCTGAAATTCAAACATCTATAGCTGTGCACTGGAGTATGTATGCGGTTGTAAATCTGTGCTTTTTTTCGTGAATGTAGCATGATATTTGTAGAGGATGAATCCATTGAGCATTCTCTCAGTTTAAACTTGTGTATGTGCACCATAGAGAAATGAGCCTTTTATAAGCCATCTACATTTATAAGACAACAAACCAGCCCCTAATTCTCTGCATCTCATGTTTATAGTTCTATGTGTTAAAATGTTGGGTGTGCCTCCTATAGGGCATATGGTACTTTTGCATAGATTATAGTCACAGCTGGGTATGATTTATGTAGACACTGGATGGATGGATGTCTGCCTGTCTTGTCTGTCTGGGTTTTCTCACCCACACACCTCTTCTTCATAACTTTCGAACGGAGGTATATTCACGATGTCTATTGCATAAACAAAGTAAGGAAGAGACACTAATCTCCCAATATGATGCCTAACTGTGGAATTCTCTATTCCAAAGTGATAAATTGAAAACAGCGCAAGGATAATGGGCCACATGTAGGGTGTATTTTCTGGTCGTAAACCCTCCGATTTGGTAAATCACAAGTTTTATGACAAGAATATCTATTTTTCAAATTTACCAAACACATTTAGCAATATGGGAACGTGCTACCGAATCCTTAAGGGGCCCCTTCCCCTTTGTGAATGGCTGAAAAAAATATTTATTTGAAGTAGGCAGTAGTCCATTGAACCACTGCCTACTGTTAAAAAAACATTTAAAAAAAACTTTTCTTACTCTTTGTTAAAATGCATCCTATTTTCCTTTAAGGTAAGTGGGCTGAACATTAAAAAAAATTGCTTTACTCAAAAGCAATCACAGACACGGTGGTCTGCTGGCCCCAGTAGACCACTATCCCTGTGATGGCAGGGTATCGTAGTGGGTTGCAATTTGCAATCTACCTCATTATTATTCATGAGGTAGGTCGAATTGTAATTCAGTATTTTGTGAACCATCCTATTAGAACGTAGGTCATTTCACAAAAAAACACAAGATTAACATGAAGTTGGTACGCAAGTTGCAGTCAATTTTGGTGAATCCTATCTTGGTTCATCTGGCCCTTACCTCTTTCAAATGGTCCATGACTTGGGTGATATGGAGGACCAATGTAGACATAAATGTTTCAAATGAAGAGAAACGAACACTGAACTTGGGCTTCTCTGAATTGAAAACAATAATGTTTATTAAGTCTATATCAGCATGAAAGTAGATGTAGTGTAAGACAGCTTGGGTTTATGTGCATTGTGTCTTTTTAATGAAGCCAAATGTGTAATGCTGAATTGATGTGGTCTACAAATTACTGGTTGCTTCAGGCTTGAGACTGACTCAACCTGACATGTGTCCGAGACAGCAGATAACCGGTGACAAAATGCTTTCATCCATGCAAACAATTTTATTCCAGCTGAACGTTTCCCACCCTTAATACACAAAATCATCACCTTTTTGAAAAAGACAAGTAGCACATTTTTTGTGCCAAAGCATCTTCTTAGTTATGTCTAATTCTTCATTGCTCCCAGTATATGTGTGAACAGTTTGATATTAGCTTTTTATGTCACTTCATGTACCCTCTGCCTATTTAGTCAACTCCAAGCCATAGCTGAATTAATATTTCCCCAGAATTTCTTTGGGGATGTCATCAGTTCAACACGTAGGCCCCATGCCGCTATTGCTGAATTACTCTGGCAAATGCCCCATTTTGTCTATAACAGTACCCGCTGCAAATAAATGATACCATTAGCTTTCAGACCATGTATCTGGAATTCAACTTTTTTGCTTCGCTAATCATGCCACTTTTTCATACTCTTGTCTCTCATTCCTTTTGATCTTATTTCAATCTTTAATCTCAGTCCAATGCAAATTAATTTCCACCCTTTTGACTAGCCACCATCTTACTCGTGCCCCAACTATAGCTCAGTTATGTTTGTTCTCCCAATTTGCCACTCACTCATCGATGAAACAAAACATTTCTCTCATGTTCTCATTCATTCCTAGCTTTATACTTTTTATCTAGCTATAAAGATAATTATGGTTCATAAGTGGTGTTCTCATTCTAAATACTCGGGTTCAGACTCTAAAAACATTTTGCACAAGAATCATATTCCAGTAGACACAACTGCTTTTTCAATGTGGATCCCCATTCCCCAAAGCAGAAATAGTGGAACTTTAACTTTGGAAACTATAGTATTAAAGGCAGGAGGTTTCACTGGTATTTCAAATTAACCAGATTAGTAACCTTCGGATAGAGCTGTGATTCAGGGCATTTATATGCAGAGCTCTATATAGAAGGTGAACACCATGAAAGAAAATGGATAGTTGCTACAGAGAATGGAAAGGGAACAACCATATATCTTGTGCAGTGGTGATACAAAGGCCCCCACAGCCCCCAGAGTGTAGGAAACCCCCGATCTCCAGGGCCCCCCTTAGCATAGTACTATGGCATGAGCGATCTCGAGTGAGTCCAAAGGGGGCCGTCCATGAACTTAAAAGAGAGCCCCCTCAAGTTTTGCTACACCACTGGCTATGGTAGCTACTGAAGAAGCCACAAAATGTGGTACAGTATTAGGCAAATTGTATGTCAGAATATCAAGGACAAAACTAATGTGTAACAAAAATATCGAGACCATAATATCCAAGAACAAAATATCAGGTAAGATGGTAAGTGTATATAGGTAAGAATTAATTTATTACTCTTCACTCCACATCTACATACCTTGAAGATTATCTATCTATCTATCTATCTATCTATCTATCTATCTATCTATCTATCTATCTATCTATCTATCTATCTATCTATCTATCTATCTATCTATCTATCTATCTATCTATCTATCTATCTATCTATCTATCTATCTATCTATCTATCTATCTATCTATCTATCCATCTATCTTCCCACTTGAACAGTCAAAGGTTACAGGGATGTTATGGTTAGGCTCACACTTTAAGACTACAAAACCATAGAAATTCGGCAGTCCTTGTTAGAGATATTTCAAGTAATAATAACTCGTGCCCTGAGATAACTTTAACTCGCTTCCCCCCATTGTGATTCCCCCTTGCCAATGTGATTCTTCCTCAAGCATCTTCATTAGGTAACTTTACAAGGTGGAGCTGCAGAGAAAACACACTTTAATGACTTAAGGAGTTGGAGGGGGAGTCTGAAGGCCCCCACAGTCCCAGCCAGCTTCAATCTCTTGCGGGAGCCAGCATTGCTCCGGCAAGCAGTGAGCTGCTTTAACTGGCAGCTCCCTGCTTGCGGCAGCAATGTTATCGTCTCTTTCCCTGCAAGTGTGTTAGCGTAGAAGAAAAGAGATGAAAACTCCTCTTTCAGCAAGTGGGAGCTGTTTGACAGCTCCCGCTTGATAAAAGCGGAGTTATGTTTGCTTTTGCTTGGCGAGAGCTGTCAGCTCCTGCCAAGCAAAAGCAAACAGCTACCTCCCAAGGGTGAGCACCTCAGGAGGTAGCAGGAGCTGGCCCCAGGATGGTGGTGGTCTTCAGGGACATGCATGGCTCCACGAGGTGGGCCCCCTCCTCCATCTTTTAAATTTTGCCCCAGGCAGTTTGTGGTCCCCAGGGTCGGGTGTCCATGACAGACTCCCTTCTAATATCTATATGTAACCCCAGGGAGGTGGGGTTCACCAGGGTCAAAGGGGGCCATGCAGCTTCCACATATTATTGCATTATAGCCCTAGGGAGTTTGTGTTCCCTGGGGCCAGGGGTGGTCTGCAGTACCCACCCTTGTTAAATTTATATGTTGCTCCAGGAAGGTGGTGGTAACTGTGGTGCTGGAGGGGGCACGAGGCTCCTCTACATACTTTATAAAGATAGCTCCATGGAGGTGGGTGACCCCAGAGGGGCCTCAGGTCCCCCCATTACATTAATATTATATAAGCCCCAAGGATGTGGTGGTTTCAGGGGCTCAGGGGAGTTGAGCTTCACCCTGCATATTTTTATCACATAGCCCTGGGGAGGTGGTGGTCCCTGGGGCTTCTGTAAGCCCTAGGAGAATGGCTCCTTGCGCCCCCCTCCTATTTTGCCCTTAATGCCCCTCGGACCTAGGCCACCCAGTGTCACAATTAAAAGCAAGCATGGGAGACAGTGCTTTTTTTTTAAATCACAGTGGAATTCGGGGGTGGGTAGGTTCTCAGGAGGACCCCTGCACCAAGGCTAGGTGCTTAATTTCCATAGGAAAAGTGTTTTTTTTTTTTGCCAGTAACTTTGACACTGCTTTACGAAACATCACAAAATGTAAAAAACTAATACAAAAAACAGTTCAGCTGCTTTTTTTAACAATTTCATATTGATCCGTGAAGGGGGGAGATCCCAAAGCACAATATCTCCATTAATTTTCACATAGGCTCTTTAGACACACCTACAGCCAGGACTGCTGAATAGAACTACACAAAATTTGGTAGGAAGCTAGATCCTGTTCCGTAGATAACTAGAACTCTCACCCTTGTGAGGCACTGCTAATTATTCCAGATATTACAGCACTCAGGACAACTTCTATAACATCATTAAAAATATAAATAACACAGCAGTCAAATGATTGAAGAAGAAACTGTGCATGGTGAGGAGCAAGTTATAGATACCTTAGAGTTCAAGATATAGGCCCTCATTACAACCCTGGCAGTCGGTGATAAAGCAGCGGTAATACCACCAACAGGCCGGCGGTAACCAAAATTGAATCATGACCACGGCTGAAACCACTCAGACAGACAGCCACTTTAACACACCGACCGCCACGGCGGAATCAACAAGCACCACGGCAGTAACCGCCAAGAGCCAGGTGGAAGATAATGTACCGCCCACACTATTATGACCAGCCTATCTGCCACCTTTTCCGGGGCGGTACCAACAACATCAAAATCCTGGTGGAAACACTGCACAGAAGTCAAAGGACTCACCTGTGGAGACTCAGGGAACAACCACGATGCCATGGAGCCTGAGCTGCAAATATTTCTGATGTTCGTCTACCTTCTGCTGCATTATGAACATCAATGCCGGCGAAGACGACCACAGTGAGTACTGCCGCCTAGCACACAAAGGAGGGGGGAGGAAAATGAGAGAGACACACACATGCAACACGCAACACCCCCAACACCATACACACAACCAGATGCACAAACATTACATATTCAGCCTGTACCCCTCAGGAATAATGCAAGGACAAAATGATTTGAAGAAAGTGAGTGTAATACGATAAAATACTATGAATAAGTGCATCAAAATACAAACGTATATACATATTTACAAATGTTGGGACACTTCCCAGTCCTCAATGTCCGTGGGCCACAGGGCCACAACACGTAGGTCAAGGTCCCACCTCACTCCTGCAACAACATGGAGAGAACACTGCAGGAGCATCAGGTTGAAAATACGCAGGCACTTCAGGGAGACAGGGAATGGGGGGGCACCTCAGCCAGAAGATGGTACAACACCACTGGTCCTGCAGGGGGCAACATGCCCTGTGCTTGGTCCTGGGGAGTGCAAGGCCACAGTCTCTCAAGTGGGTGGTTTGACCACTGCTTGGTCCTGGGGAGTACAAGGCCACAGTCTCTCTAGTGGGTGGTTTACCCACAGCTAGGTCCTGAGGAGTGCAAGGCCACAGTCTCTCAAGTGGGTGGTTTGTCTATTGCTTGGTCCCGAGGAGTGCTAGGCCACAGTCTCTCAAGTGGGTGGTTTGCCCACTGCTTGGTCCTGGGGAGTGTAAGGCCACAGTCTCTCAAGTGGGTGGTTTTCCCACTGCTTGGTCCTGGGGAGTTCCAGGTCACAGTCTTTTTCTGCTTTCCGGTACTTACGGCATGAGAAGGCCACCTCCTTCCTTAGGATGGTCCTTGCTTGCAGATTCCTAGTGTTGTGTAGGTTCTCATTATTCAAATGAGATCACTGGATTTGGGCGGCAGAATCACTTGTGCTGTGGGGGACTGAGTCTGAACCAACTACAGGTGACACCTGTCTATCTAATCTGGATTTTGCTCTGGCTAACTAGCAGTGCCTCATCTCTACCCAAAAGCAGGGATGATAGGGCAGCGGAGCGCATGACACAATTGACCTCTCAGGGAAGTCGTGGTCACTCAGGTCGCATCCATTTCTCTGTTACATTAGTCTCACATACAGGGAGTGCAGAATTATTAGGCAAATTGTATTTTTGAGGATTAATTTTATTATTGAACAACAACCATGTTCTCAATGAACCCAAAAAACTCATTAATATCAAAGCTGAAATCTTTGGAAGTAGTTTTTAGTTTGTTTTTAGTTTTAGCTATGTTAGGGGGATATCTGTGTGTGCAGGTGACTATTACTGTGCATAATTATTAGGCAACTTAACCAAAAAAAATATATACCCATTTCAATTATTTATTATTACCAGTGAAACCAATATAACATCTCAACATTCACAAATATACATTTCTGACATTCAAAAACAAAACAAAAACAAATCAGTGACCAATATAGCCACCTTTCTTTGCAAGGACACTCAAAAGCCTGCCATCCATGGATTCTGTCAGTGTTTTGATCTGTTCACCATCAACATTGCGTGCAGCAGCAACCACAGCCTCCCAGACACTGTTCAGAGAGGTGTACTGTTTTCCCTCCTTGTAAATCTCACATTTGATGATGGACCACAGGTTCTCAATGGGGTTCAGATCAGGTGAACAAGGAGGCCATGTCATTAGATTTCCTTCTTTTATACCCTTTCTTGCCAGCCACGCTGTGGAGTACTTGGACGCGTGTGATGGAGCATTGTCCTGCATGAAAATCATGTTTTTCTTGAAGGATGCAGACTTCTTCCTGTACCACTGCTTGAAGAAGGTGTCTTCCAGGAACTGGCAGTAGGACTGGGAGTTGAGCTTGACTCCATCCTCAACCCGAAAAGGCCCCACAAGCTCATCTTTGATGATACCAGCCCAAACCAGTACTCCACCTCCACCTTGCTGGCGTCTGAGTCGGACTGGAGCTCTCTGCCCTTTACCAATCCAGCCACGGGCCCATCCATCTGGCCCATCAAGACTCACTCTCATTTCATCAGTCCATAAAACCTTAGGAAAATCAGTCTTGAGATATTTCTTGGCCCAGTCTTGACGTTTCAGCTTGTGTGTCTTGTTCAGTGGTGGTCGTCTTTCAGCCTTTCTTACCTTGGCCATGTCTCTGAGTATTGCACACCTTGTGCTTTTGGGCACTCCAGTGATGTTGCAGCTCTGAAATATGGCCAAACTGGTGGCAAGTGGCATCGTGGCAGCTGCACGCTTGACTTTTCTCAGTTCATGGGCAGTTAATTTGCGCCTTGGTTTTTCCACACGCTTCTTGCGACCCTGTTGACTATTTTGAATGAAACGCTTGATTCTTCGATGATCACGCTTCAGAAGCTTTGCAATTTTAAGAGTGCTGCATCCCTCTGCAAGATATCTCACTATTTTTGACTTTTCTGAGCCTGTCAAGTCCTTCTTTTGACCCATTTTGCCAAAGGAAAGGAAGTTGCCTAATAATTATGCACACCTGATATAGGGTGTTGATGTCATTAGACCACACCCCTTCTCATTACAGAGATGCACATCACCTAATATGCTTAATTGGTAGTAGGCTTTCGAGCCTATACAGCTTGGAGTAAGACAACATGCATAAAGAGGATGATGTGGTCAAAATACTCATTTGCCTAATAATTCTGCACTCCCTGTATACAAGGACAGTTACAGACAGTATATGTTTCAATAAGGTTTTAATGGAGCTTCTGCTTCTTAAATAATAAAGCATGAACTGCAATAACTAGGACGATGAAGCATGACTGGATTAGAATAGTGATGAAGAGAGTAAAGAATAAAAATAACGCTACCATATTTTCACTAGAATCATTAAAATAATTTCTACCTAGGTTATGTTGAAGCACAGCATGTTAAGCTCTAGTTCTGCCTTTCAGGTTCCCCTGGGAAGACATCATCCCTCATACCTGAGCAAGAGGACTGTAGTCTACATAAGTAGTTGTAGCTAAGCGTTCAGCTTACAGTCGTGGTCATCTGGCTGGAATCTCCCTCTAACTTGGATGGGACAGAGAAGTGTTTTTACAATAAAACAGCTGATTTTCCAAGAAAGGATCCCTACATAGGGGTGTTTATGTTTCTATGAAAACTAGAGGCAAACCATTACCACGTTTACCGGCAACCTATCTTACTGCAGCCTTGAGAAAAGCACAGAGTGAAAGAAATGTCATGTTTAAGAACGCAGTACTGGCCTAAGCAAAGAACAGCTAGATAGAGAGCAATAAAACAAGACCGCAAATGTGGCTATTGTTAAAATAATAAACAAAGCTGAATAAAATATATCTAGGTTAAAGTACACAGCGGCAGGCATAGTTTGCTAAAATAACGTGTATCAAGCTCTAACTAAAATGGCTACACAACACCCTCCACTTGCCGGTTCAATGGTGGTCCAAAGGCTAATTAAGTATAAAAGCTACCAAAACTCAACCTAAGATATATATATAAGAATGTCAATAATGACAAGTTAAAAAGACACATGAGCATGTGTAAAAAGGACAATTTAAAATGGTAACTGTGGCATAAAACAAGCCAAATCTCAAGAGTCAGAGTCATTTTGGAAGTTGCCAATTGAATCCAAGATAATTGAAGACAGGAAATCTTCCACTTCGGCAGGTGGTAATGTACGAAGTTCATCGCCAAGGAAAACCAAGGAGCATTCGTGTTCCAAAGCCTGAGCTCCAGCCAAGGCAGCAGCATTCCGTGGTGTGCCCAACAATGAGTTTAGAGCTGCATCCTCCATGAAGGGCAATTCATTAGCAGCTTCCCGTAGCAAACACACCCTCAATGCACATGACTGATACTGAGCCCTCAGCGAGAACATCATCAGATCAGCGTCCAATGAAAGCAAGCGCTGCGTAGAAAGGCAAACTTTCAGTGCACTTTCGAATGAGCACCAGAGGCACCGAAACACGGGCTGCACACAATGCAAAACTGGTCTGAATGACAGAGACCAATCACACTCCAATTGCTCCAGGAGTGATGTTCCAAAGTACTGCATCATGCATTCACGACACAGTTGCGCTGGTGGAAGCGCTTTCAGTCCTCCTTGTTGCGGCAGGGCATTCATTGCGCAGAAAAAGTAGCAATAGCAAGATGCCACCTATTATAGAAAAAGTTATCGGAAATCCCCTGAAAATACTGGAGAATATTGAGTGGATGGCTGATGGTATTAAATCGAATATAGAGGAGATGGTGTGAATGAAACCAGAACCAACAGCCTTTAAGAAATTTGTGATTCCAGTAGTACTGTACACATTAAATATTCATCCCACGAGCTCACCAAAGTGTCTAGAAAAGTTAGTGCTTAAAAGGGACTGTATCTTTGCTGATGACCTTGTCACCTGAAGCGCATAGGTCTGCGTGCAGATGTAAGCACCACATGTTTTTGGAACAATAAAGTCTTGAGTCTGCTCAACTTGTCAAAATTCACATTTGAAGTAGCGATATGGGGTAAAATCTCAGCGACTTCCCGCTGTCGTGTAGGACGAAAAAGTACGTTCCCGCAGCATGTAACAATCTTAGAGAGTGAAACAACATAAACTAGTCCAGCTCGTATCCCCGACAGTTTTCACTATTGCGGAGGACATAGCTGCCAAATTGAGAGCACCTGGAACGCAGGTCTACTCAAGTGGATTGGAACTCCCTTCAGATAACAAGTCAAGTTCACTGCCGAAGTGTTACACACCCCGTGCAAGGACAGCTGTTTACAAACCATCGAATGGCTGACTGAAGTCTTGCATTCACTACTGCTAAGAAAGACCTCTTTCATTCCACTGAACCATTTGTACGAGAAGGGAAGTTCCCACACCTCATGTATGTAACTATTTCCTAGCCTTTCATATCTGCCTAGTGGATTGTGTTTTAAGCAGGACGTGAATTGAAGTGTTGAAATAGGCAGATTAATGACCCCGTGTATTAACCACTCAGCTGATGGAATTTCGGCCACAGTAAAAGGGAACTTTTCTAACTTTTCAATATTTAACATGACATAAGTCGCTTCTTTCTAAGCCATTAGTTGTTGTTGTCACATTATATTAAAGGTGGAAAATATATCCCTTGCGCTAACGTGTTGCCAGGGAACGTGACCTGCCTTCAATGTTTGGAGTGTCCAACCCAACTGCATAACTGACCTTAGTTGATTCTGTCCATGGTGTAGAGAAGACATGTCACTTTGTATTATGTCTATTGCAGAAGAAACAATGTTGTTTAAGGTGTATATCCGGTTGGACAGGGTATTACTCCCATTATCTACAACAGCTAATGCCTTCTGTAAGTTTTCCTGATCTATATGCCTTATCTGGGCAGCAGATTCTTGTTGAGAAAGCTTCCAAATTTCATTATAGACTGCATATAAGAAGCGCTTTCTGCATTGTTTTCTGGGGCCTAACAGGAAATCCTGTAGGTCAGTGTTATTAGACAGGAGACAGAGGTGTTTTCTAACAGCATCTAATGAGGAACTCTTCAGCCATTGCTGGCATGGTTTCCATTGACTGTATGTTGTTACTACACCTGCATATTCGGATGACACATAACGAGGGTCCAGCCTACTTGTTTTAAACCCCCGTGGAGTTTATAAAACGTTTCTGACACCCGTTGGTATTTATTGGCCACAATGACCACCTGCCAGGATGTGACAGTGAAGCATTAAACGTGCCATTCTGGACCCATTCATCGAGCTGATCGCCAGTTCCATTTATATAATTTTGCCATTTGTAAGATTTTGCAGGTGCAGGAATACTGGGCTCTTTCAATTCCTTAATCTTTGCTGAGCCTAAACAACTTGTCTGTTGCACAGTTTCATTAAAAAATATTATTTGAACAGGTATCAGACATGCCCTAACTAAAGCTTCCTTCCCCCTTATTTGCCAATTTTTTGTTCCCCACACACTTTTTAAGTCAATCGACTTCAGCCAATATTCATAGCTTTCTATAGCCAACCGGGAAACAAAGGAATCTGAATAAATGAATTTTGTATCTTTCAACAATATATGTACATTTTCCATCAATGGCAATTTGAAATAATTTGACTCAGGATTTTTAACATTGTGCCCAGAAAAATATGCACATTTTTCAGAATATGTTTTAGAACTCCCTTGTGGTGGAGTTGGAAAATATTCCCATTGCATGTAATTAAAGATAGTCTTTGGTGTACTTGCTCCGTGAATGAAATGGTGCCCATAATAACTATAGCAAAAAATATCACCATAATTTTCTTGAGATTGATAAACATCTTCACTTTCTAATACAGAAAATTACTGCAAATCAATCATCATAGAATCAACTGTTTTCACATCCCAGTTATCAGAAACAACTCCGGGTAATATTACATCATTCATTGAAAGTTTAAATACTTCTGGTATTTGGATGACCTCCGTCGGGCAATATATATCAAATGTGACTTTATCCCAAACAATCCCATCAGGAATTGGTATAGCGGAAATGTTCATGAAAGACAAGTCTCTGCAGACATTGTGAGAAGGAAAATAGGGTTTTAGGAACTCATCCACCAGTTTAACTGTTGATCTTTCAGGAAGAAAATGACCATGTATTAATAGAAAGAATGTTACGACAAAGCCAATCCATTAACGGAAAGCTAATAAAGTCAAGGAATGCCACAGATGGTTTCATGGGAGAATAAAGTAATTTGTTTTAAGCCAGTTTATCATCTTATGTGTTTTTGGCAGTTCAGATGTAGAAGAGGCAAATGAGTCCGAAAAGGTGTCATTGATGTCGGCAAAGTATCCAGAAGAAGTTAGTGCAAAAACTGGAGCCGTATTTGTAGGAGGAGAACTGGTAGGGGTCTCCTGCAGTGGTTCATGGTATATGACGCTATCCTTCTGTGTTGAAGTTGTGTCAAATCGATCAATAATTTCTATATCGTTTGTTGTAGCAGATGTTAGTGAAACTAATGCAAGATCATCTTCCACCCTATCCAAGCTCGGAGAGGTGTTAGCGTTGCTGCTCAAAACTTGTAGAGGGATGTCTTGACCAGTAGTGAGAGGGATTCGGGAACTGCTGGCTGCTCCTCTTGGTCTGCTGTGCAGGATCGGCCACAAGGTGTAATTTGACATTGTTGATAGATACAAAGCGGTTTTCTATAGCACCAGCCAACGGAGGTAGAATGATCGTTCTGGTACTGTGTATTCCCAAGACTGGGACCGGTGCACAAGAAGAAGGACCAAACTCCTTTTTCACAGCAACCTTTTTACGTACTAGATCCCCAACCTTTGCAATCCAGCCGGTGGGTGCTATTGGTACATCCTTAATTCCTGCGGAGGCAGCACTGACAGAAGCGTTGTCGTCACTTAACTGTTGTAATTCCTGCAAGACAGTGACACGCTCATTTTTGTCAACACGGTTTCTGACGCCTCCACACCAGGACCATCAAGATCAGGAACATACATTAGAGTTCCAAACAGGCACTCATACGAAGTACAACCCCCCAGGTACCATCTGCGCAGATTGTTAAGTGCTCTCTGGACTCCATACAGGTGACTAAGCCAACTACGACCTGTACCTAATACTCTGGCTGCTAAGGACTGCTTTAAATCACGGTTTCGTCGCTCCACAACACTATTTCCCTTGGGATGAAATAAAGACGAGTATTGGAGTTAGACTCCTAATGAAGCCATGGCGTCCCTGAATGAATTTGAGGCAAAAGCAGGGCCCTGGTCCGAGTGGAAATCTGCAACTGCATATGTGCAGATAAAGACTTGCAAATCTTTAATAACAGTCCGAGCATCAGTCAAGCATTGTGGCCACACCCTAGGAAATCTGGAGCAAGAGTCGACAGCGACTAAGATGTATTTGTATGCACTTTATGGTGTTAGGCCACCACAATGGTCCAAGTACACACATTGTAAAGGTTTGTTGGAAACTAGGAGGGGTGTCTTCAGTGGGCATTTGACGATGGAATCCTTAATTTGTTGGCAGATGTCACAACAAAGGACATACTGGTTGGTCTGTTTGTATAGACCTGGCCACCAATAACGTGCTTGCAATAATGATATAGTAGCTGCTACACCAGCATGGGCAAGTGCAACCCCCTCATGCTCTGCTTTAATCAACTGTGGTCTTTTGTCTTTGTTGGGAATTACTCAAACCCCCACACCTGGTATTTTCACTTAAACATCAAGGAAGACTCCCATTCTGTAGGAATATTTAGCAGGAAATGCTTTTGGATAGGACGTGCCTTCAGCCGTAGCTTTCACGACAGCCCATATGTCATTGTCCGGTTTAGTTCCAGAACGAGTTCTGCTGCAACGCAGCCATAGCTACTGCTGATTTGGCTGCTACATCAGCTAGTGTATTTCCAGCAACATGTATTCCAATGCGCTGGTGTGCAAGTGTATCTACAACATGGAAGTTTGTTAACGTTTCCTTCAGATCCGCTACTTTCCCCCACAGAAGTCTGTGTTTGATGGTGCTGCCTTTAGAACCTCTGAACCCATTCTGGCGCCAGTAATGCAGGTATTCATTGAAGGACTGGACACAGCAATACGAATCACATACAATCAGTGTTAGCTGTGCAGGATCTGTATGTTCCAGTGCCATCACCAGAGCCTTTAGCTCTGCTAGTTGTGCTGTGCAATCCCCTAGGGTTTGCATGAATGTATGTTGGGGACAAAATGTATTATCCTCCATGTAGCCACTTACGACTGCGCAAGCAGTGGAGTTTTGATACTTTGTACTAATTGCAGGTTGTGCTGAGCCATCGGTGTACATGACTCTTTGATATTGATCAATAGGCAATGTATTTGCCGGAACTGGGTATTCTAGTTCATATTGCAAAAATTCTTGAGTTAGTAATTTTTGGGTCAAAAATGCAGTCAACATCAGTGGCTGTGAAAGACTTTGCCCATTGAATCCAACGTGGATGTAATGCTTTAGTGTTTGGAACACTGGCATTGGTAAAAGCCTCAAGGACTGGAATTGGATATGCAACAATAATGTGTTTCCTCTGGGCCAGTGGTCTTCTTTAATGACAGCCATCTGAACAGCAGTGAGAATTTTCTTAGTGGGAGCAAAGCGTTGTTCTGCTGCTGAATACAAATGTGATTTGTAAGCAATTGGGACTCTCTCACCCTCATTGAAAGTTACATATGTGAAACCAATGGCACCAGCAATTACTCTGATGACCAGATGTCTCTTATTGCCCCTTGTGTGTAAGTGTTGTGCTACAAGCATGTCTGTTTGCAAAGCTTTGGTAATGCGTGTGTGTTCCACTGTCCAAAATTTACTGGAAGAGTCAGGACATATTAAGTCATATAAAGGTTTTATGTGTGATGCATTATCTGGAATGTAAGTGCTGTCAAAATTTAGGGAACAAAATAGGGATTGGAGTTTTTGAATGGTATTTGGAGGTTGTAATTGCACAAATTTTTCTTGGAATTGAGGCACTAGGCCCTTTCCTTCACTTGATAGCTCGTATCCCAGAAACAGGACACTAAGGAAGGCTATTTTTGTTTTTTTGAAGTTGAATTTATAGCCAAATTCGGACAATCCTACAACTATGTGGGATACCCGTCTACATAGGACAATGCTTCAGGGTCAATGTTGCGCAATATTGAAGTCACACAAGCCGCAAATAGTCCTGGACTGTTCTTGTACTACCGGGGTAAATGACAGATTTTTTTCTGGGAGCCTAGTGCGTTGAAACTTGTTCAGTCTCTACTCTCAAGCGCTATATTTTAGCAGAAGAAACCATTGGAAATGTTCAGTGTTGTTATGTAGGAATGCCACAGATGGTTTCATGGGAGAATAAAGTAATTTGTTTTAAGCCAGTTTATCATCTTATGTGTTTTTGGCAGTTCAGATGTAGAAGAGGCAAATGAGTCCGAAAAGGTGTCATTGATGTCGGCAAAGTATCCAGAAGAAGTTAGTGCAAAAACTGGAGCCGTATTTGTAGGAGGAGAACTGGTAGGGGTCTCCTGCAGTGGTTCATGGTATATGACGCTATCCTTCTGTGTTGAAGTTGTGTCAAATCGATCAATAATTTCTATATCGTTTGTTGTAGCAGATGTTAGTGAAACTAATGCAAGATCATCTTCCACCCTATCCAAGCTCGGAGGGGTGTTAGCGTTGCTGCTCAAAACTTGTAGAGGGATGTCTTGACCAGTAGTGAGAGGGATTCGGGAACTGCTGGCTGCTCCTCTTGGTCTGCTGTGCAGGATCGGCCACAAGGTGTAATTTGACATTGTTGATAGATACAAAGCGGTTTTCTATAGCACCAGCCAACGGAGGTAGAATGATCGTTCTGGTACTGTGTATTCCCAAGACTGGGACCGGTGCACAAGAAGAAGGACCAAACTCCTTTTTCACAGCAACCTTTTTACGTACTAGATCCCCAACCTTTGCAATCCAGCCGGTGGGTGCTATTGGTACATCCTTAATTCCTGCGGAGGCAGCACTGACAGAAGCGTTGTCGTCACTTAACTGTTGTAATTCCTGCAAGACAGTGACACGCTCATTTTTGTCAACACGGTTTCTGACGCCTCCACACCAGGACCATCAAGATCAGGAACATACATTAGAGTTCCAAACAGGCACTCATACGAAGTACAACCCCCCAGGTACCATCTGCGCAGATTGTTAAGTGCTCTCTGGACTCCATACAGGTGACTAAGCCAACTACGACCTGTACCTAATACTCTGGCTGCTAAGGACTGCTTTAAATCACGGTTTCGTCGCTCCACAACACTATTTCCCTTGGGATGAAATAAAGACGAGTATTGGAGTTAGACTCCTAATGAAGCCATGGCGTCCCTGAATGAATTTGAGGCAAAAGCAGGGCCCTGGTCCGAGTGGAAATCTGCAACTGCATATGTGCAGATAAAGACTTGCAAATCTTTAATAACAGTCCGAGCATCAGTCAAGCATTGTGGCCACACCCTAGGAAATCTGGAGCAAGAGTCGACAGCGACTAAGATGTATTTGTATGCACTTTATGGTGTTAGGGCACCACAATGGTCCAAGTACACACATTGTAAAGGTTTGTTGGAAACTAGGAGGGGTGTCTTCAGTGGGCATTTGACGATGGAATCCTTAATTTGTTGGCAGATGTCACAACAAAGGACATACTGGTTGGTCTGTTTGTATAGACCTGGCCACCAATAACGTGCTTGCAATAATGATATAGTAGCTGCTACACCAGCATGGGCAAGTGCAACCCCCTCATGCTCTGCTTTAATCAACTGTGGTCTTTTGTCTTTGTTGGGAATTACTCAAACCCCCACACCTGGTATTTTCACTTAAACATCAAGGAAGACTCCCATTCTGTAGGAATATTTAGCAGGAAATGCTTTTGGATAGGACGTGCCTTCAGCCGTAGCTTTCACGACAGCCCATATGTCATTGTCCGGTTTAGTTCCAGAACGAGTTCTGCTGCAACGCAGCCATAGCTACTGCTGATTTGGCTGCTACATCAGCTAGTGTATTTCCAGCAACATGTATTCCAATGCGCTGGTGTGCAAGTGTATCTACAACATGGAAGTTTGTTAACGTTTCCTTCAGATCCGCTACTTTCCCCCACAGAAGTCTGTGTTTGATGGTGCTGCCTTTAGAACCTCTGAACCCATTCTGGCGCCAGTAATGCAGGTATTCATTGAAGGACTGGACACAGCAATACGAATCACATACAATCAGTGTTAGCTGTGCAGGATCTGTATGTTCCAGTGCCATCACCAGAGCCTTTAGCTCTGCTAGTTGTGCTGTGCAATCCCCTAGGGTTTGCATGAATGTATGTTGGGGACAAAATGTATTATCCTCCATGTAGCCACTTACGACTGCGCAAGCAGTGGAGTTTTGATACTTTGTACTAATTGCAGGTTGTGCTGAGCCATCGGTGTACATGACTCTTTGATATTGATCAATAGGCAATGTATTTGCCGGAACTGGGTATTCTAGTTCATATTGCAAAAATTCTTGAGTTAGTAATTTTTGGGTCAAAAATGCAGTCAACATCAGTGGCTGTGAAAGACTTTGCCCATTGAATCCAACGTGGATGTAATGCTTTAGTGTTTGGAACACTGGCATTGGTAAAAGCCTCAAGGACTGGAATTGGATATGCAACAATAATGTGTTTCCTCTGGGCCAGTGGTCTTCTTTAATGACAGCCATCTGAACAGCAGTGAGAATTTTCTTAGTGGGAGCAAAGCGTTGTTCTGCTGCTGAATACAAATGTGATTTGTAAGCAATTGGGACTCTCTCACCCTCATTGAAAGTTACATATGTGAAACCAATGGCACCAGCAATTACTCTGATGACCAGATGTCTCTTATTGCCCCTTGTGTGTAAGTGTTGTGCTACAAGCATGTCTGTTTGCAAAGCTTTGGTAATGCGTGTGTGTTCCACTGTCCAAAATTTACTGGAAGAGTCAGGACATATTAAGTCATATAAAGGTTTTATGTGTGATGCATTATCTGGAATGTAAGTGCTGTCAAAATTTAGGGAACAAAATAGGGATTGGAGTTTTTGAATGGTATTTGGAGGTTGTAATTGCACAAATTTTTCTTGGAATTGAGGCACTAGGCCCTTTCCTTCACTTGATAGCTCGTATCCCAGAAACAGGACACTAAGGAAGGCTATTTTTGTTTTTTTGAAGTTGAATTTATAGCCAAATTCGGACAATCCTACAACTATGTGGGATACCCGTCTACATAGGACAATGCTTCAGGGTCAATGTTGCGCAATATTGAAGTCACACAAGCCGCAAATAGTCCTGGACTGTTCTTGTACTACCGGGGTAAATGACAGATTTTTTTCTGGGAGCCTAGTGCGTTGAAACTTGTTCAGTCTCTACTCTCAGGCGCTATATTTTAGCAGAAGAAACCATTGGAAATGTTCAGTGTTGTTATGTAGGAATGCCACAGATGGTTTCATGGGAGAATAAAGGAATTTGTTTTAAGCCAGTTTATCATCTTATGTGTTTTTGGCAGTTCAGATGTAGAAGAGGCAAATGAGTCCGAAAAGGTGTCATTGATGTCGGCAAAGTATCCAGAAGAAGTTAGTGCAAAAACTGGAGCCGTATTTGTAGGAGGAGAACTGGTAGGGGTCTCCTGCAGTGGTTCATGGTATATGACGCTATCCTTCTGTGTTGAAGTTGTGTCAAATCGATCAATAATTTCTATATCGTTTGTTGTAGCAGATGTTAGTGAAACTAATGCAAGATCATCTTCCACCCTATCCAAGCTCGGAGGGGTGTTAGCGTTGCTGCTCAAAACTTGTAGAGGGATGTCTTGACCAGTAGTGAGAGGGATTCGGGAACTGCTGGCTGCTCCTCTTGGTCTGCTGTGCAGGATCGGCCACAAGGTGTAATTTGACATTGTTGATAGATACAAAGCGGTTTTCTATAGCACCAGCCAACGGAGGTAGAATGATCGTTCTGGTACTGTGTATTCCCAAGACTGGGACCGGTGCACAAGAAGAAGGACCAAACTCCTTTTTCACAGCAACCTTTTTACGTACTAGATCCCCAACCTTTGCAATCCAGCCGGTGGGTGCTATTGGTACATCCTTAATTCCTGCGGAGGCAGCACTGACAGAAGCGTTGTCGTCACTTAACTGTTGTAATTCCTGCAAGACAGTGACACGCTCATTTTTGTCAACACGGTTTCTGACGCCTCCACACCAGGACCATCAAGATCAGGAACATACATTAGAGTTCCAAACAGGCACTCATACGAAGTACAACCCCCCAGGTACCATCTGCGCAGATTGTTAAGTGCTCTCTGGACTCCAGACAGGTGACTAAGCCAACTACGACCTGTACCTAATACTCTGGCTGCTAAGGACTGCTTTAAATCACGGTTTCGTCGCTCCACAACACTATTTCCCTTGGGATGAAATAAAGACGAGTATTGGAGTTAGACTCCTAATGAAGCCATGGCGTCCCTGAATGAATTTGAGGCAAAAGCAGGGCCCTGGTCCGAGTGGAAATCTGCAACTGCATATGTGCAGATAAAGACTTGCAAATCTTTAATAACAGTCCGAGCATCAGTCAAGCATTGTGGCCACACCCTAGGAAATCTGGAGCAAGAGTCGACAGCGACTAAGATGTATTTGTATGCACTTTATGGTGTTAGGGCACCACAATGGTCCAAGTACACACATTGTAAAGGTTTGTTGGAAACTAGGAGGGGTGTCTTCAGTGGGCATTTGACGATGGAATCCTTAATTTGTTGGCAGATGTCACAACAAAGGATATACTGGTTGGTCTGTTTGTATAGACCTGGCCACCAATAACGTGCTTGCAATAATGATATAGTAGCTGCTACACCAGCATGGGCAAGTGCAACCCCCTCATGCTCTGCTTTAATCAACTGTGGTCTTTTGTCTTTGTTGGGAATTACTCAAACCCCCACACCTGGTATTTTCACTTAAACATCAAGGAAGACTCCCATTCTGTAGGAATATTTAGCAGGAAATGCTTTTGGATAGGACGTGCCTTCAGCCGTAGCTTTCACGACAGCCCATATGTTATTGTCCGGTTTAGTTCCAGAACGAGTTCTGCTGCAACGCAGCCATAGCTACTGCTGATTTGGCTGCTACATCAGCTAGTGTATTTCCAGCAACATGTATTCCAATGCGCTGGTGTGCAAGTGTATCTACAACATGGAAGTTTGTTAACGTTTCCTTCAGATCCGCTACTTTCCCCCACAGAAGTCTGTGTTTGATGGTGCTGCCTTTAGAACCTCTGAACCCATTCTGGCGCCAGTAATGCAGGTATTCATTGAAGGACTGGACACAGCAATACGAATCACATACAATCAGTGTTAGCTGTGCAGGATCTGTATGTTCCAGTGCCATCACCAGAGCCTTTAGCTCTGCTAGTTGTGCTGTGCAATCCCCTAGGGTTTGCATGAATGTATGTTGGGGACAAAATGTATTATCCTCCATGTAGCCACTTACGACTGCGCAAGCAGTGGAGTTTTGATACTTTGTACTAATTGCAGGTTGTGCTGAGCCATCGGTGTACATGACTCTTTGATATTGATCAATAGGCAATGCATTTGCCGGAACTGGGTATTCTAGTTCATATTGCAAAAATTCTTGAGTTAGTAATTTTTGGGTAAAAAATGCAGTCAACATCAGTGGCTGTGAAAGACTTTGCCCATTGAATCCAACGTGGATGTAATGCTTTAGTGTTTGGAACACTGGCATTGGTAAAAGCCTCAAGGACTGGAATTGGATATGCAACAATAATGTGTTTCCTCTGGGCCAGTGGTCTTCTTTAATGACAGCCATCTGAACAGCAGTGAGAATTTTCTTAGTGGGAGCAAAGCGTTGTTCTGCTGCTGAATACAAATGTGATTTGTAAGCAATTGGGACTCTCTCACCCTCATTGAAAGTTACATAGGTGAAACCAATGGCACCAGCAATTACTCTGATGACCAGATGTCTCTTATTGCCCCTTGTGTGTAAGTGTTGTGCTACAAGCATGTCTGTTTGCAAAGCTTTGGTAATGCGTGTGTGTTCCACTGTCCAAAATTTACTGGAAGAGTCAGGACATATTAAGTCATATAAAGGTTTTATGTGTGATGCATTATCTGGAATGTAAGTGCTGTCAAAATTTAGGGAACAAAATAGGGATTGGAGTTTTTGAATGGTATTTGGAGGTTGTAATTGCACAAATTTTTCTTGGAATTGAGGCACTAGGCCCTTTCCTTCACTTGATAGCTCGTATCCCAGAAACAGGACACTAAGGAAGGCTATTTTTGTTTTTTTGAAGTTGAATTTATAGCCAAATTCGGACAATCCTACAACTATGTGGGATACCTGTCTACATAGGACAATGCTTCAGGGTCAATGTTGCGCAATATTGAAGTCACACAAGCCGCAAATAGTCCTGGACTGTTCTTGTACTACCGGGGTAAATGACAGATTTTTTTCTGGGAGCCTAGTGCGTTGAAACTTGTTCAGTCTCTACTCTCAGGCGCTATATTTTAGCAGAAGAAACCATTGGAAATGTTCAGTGTTGTTATGTATTTTTTACGCACTATGTTGTTCATGAATGTTGTGCTATGCAACTTTTTTATAGCGTATGTGTGTGTATGACTGTTTAAATGTCTGTAGTCTAAGACTATCCTGCACAAATGATGTGGTTTAGCTACTGGAAAAAAGGGATTATTCATTGGTGAGACACAGGGTTCGATTATGCCCTGGTACTCTAGTTGTGTGAGGATTTCCCTCACTGGTGCTTTTGCATCATGTTTTTTTGGATACTGGGCTTGTGGTTGAATTTTAATTGGAATTACATGATAGGGGGAATCTTTATCCCACCCTAGGTGATTGTGATATAACAACGGGTGCCTGCATCAATGCCCAATCAATGGCATAGGATTCTGCGAGATCATTGGGAACAAGGGGCAAGAAAGAAGGTTTGATAACGTCATCCCCATATGGGCAAGTACGGACAAATTCAGGTGGCCAATCCCTTTCAGCCAGTAGAATATCATATATATTTATGACACGCTCCCAAAAGATTGCATCAATTGTGCACTTAATGTCTCCTTCTAACTGTAATGTTACTTTGTACACTCTAACGGGCGTGGAGACACGCACGTCCGCAGTTTCTACTTGTAGGAAGTCATCAGATGCTTTCACCTCCAGATGCTCTAGAAGATTCTGGCGAACTAATGTGACCTCTGCCGCGCTGACTAATAGCGCTAATGCCCATGTCTTGTTCTTCAGTAGAGCCCTCTTTTTGAGTGGCATGACGAATTGAAACTGCTGCCACTTTTTTTCTTTTTAAATTGGTGTTTTTGTTGGGGAAGTTTCTTTTCTTTTTTAAGAGAAACTTATGTTGAACGTTGTGATTCCTGTCTCGGTTTCACATACTTAATTTTTTGCTCTGACCGCCTGCTTCTCTCACTGCGTTTTTCTTGGTGAGTCCTGAAAGGAACGAGATTGGCGTGTATCAGTATATTGATTTCTGTTTTTATATTATGTCTATTTATGAGATTATATCTATTCTGTGGGGTCTCCGCATGCAGAGATTCTCCCCTTTCCTTTTTAGGTGGTTGTTATTTTTATCCCAGCATTTCTTAATACCCTCAGGGGCTTGCTTGGTAGAATCTTTATTAGATTTATCCTGAAATTGTGGTTTTATTGGTCTGGCCCCCGGACTAACTCAACCAACAATAGAGTAGGTCTCCACGTAAATCTGTGGCAGCTCATGTTTTTGATCCTGTGGAGGAACATCCCGGAGCCGCATTTGCACCGCTAGTGTAACTGCTTCCCTTTTAAGGGGACTTAATATTATTGAAGATTCAGTGCTCTTAAGTTGCATCCTCAAGTCCAGGGGCGGGGCAGCCCCATATTCATCTTGAATGTCTTTCAACACTTCCGGTAAATTGGCAAGTGTCAGTGTACCTTGTCCGGTAGTAAAGAGCGCGGCAAATACCGTCCCCCATGTATTGCAGTTATCTATAGTGGGAACCATGCCAAAATGGCAAACACATAGTTAATATTCTATGCTTATCCTGAGGTCCCATATGGGGAAACACTGCTTCCAGTGCATTTGTTTTTTGAGCTAACAAAAATTGAATCTCCTCTCGTTTATCGGGTACTTTACCCATGATCGAATGTACAGTCGTCGGATTAATGCCTGCCGTTACTGTATGTGGTTGCGCCGGAGCAGCACGTGCTGGGGTTGTGTTCAATGTTTGTATTACAAACTGTACTAATCATCTGTATATTGCCGTAAGCTCAGCATATAAGCAACGGACTTCAGCTACTATTAGGTTCGCTACAGTAGGGTGAGGTGTATATGCGGTCAATAAATGCCAGGCAGGACCATCATTACTTAGAGGACCTAACCTAACATGTAAAATTGTATGGGGTAGCGTGCCATCAAGCCAATTATCATGTTCTTGATATGCTAGAGGTATCTCTAAATATGCATATGCTCTGTATTGTGCAGATGCGTTTGCAGATGTACCGTGATGAAATGTATTTGTGTTCCCATCAGCTGCTGGAAATGTGACCCAAGAATAAAAAAATTATGTTTGATAGGCTGGAAGAGCCTCAACAACAAATGTAACTGGACACCCATAGGCCATTAGACCATATGCCAATAAATGTGCAGTAAGGGGTGGTCGCATATTAACTGTAATTGCTACCTGTTGCGGATTCACCATAACGAATGGTAAATTCTTGTTCAAAGATAAGCACACCAAAAATGGATTATCTTTTTGGATTTCAAGCTTGAACACCCTACAGCATTAGTTAGGTACTCCCTACTTAGCTGAGGAGGAAAATCTGGAATACCAAGTACTTAGGGGGCTTTGTATGTGGTGAAACAGAGATACTCAGGAGGACCCGAAAATTAGAGCCTGACCAAACGTTGGGCGCCATGTCACGTAGGATCTCATTATTCTAATGAGACTACTGGATTTGGGCGGCAGAATCACTTACGCTATGTGGGGGACCGAC
Source organism: Pleurodeles waltl (assembly GCF_031143425.1). NCBI lineage: Eukaryota > Metazoa > Chordata > Amphibia > Caudata > Salamandridae > Pleurodeles > Pleurodeles waltl. The sequence continues at coordinate 450,082,542 of NC_090448.1, read as the reverse complement.
TCTGAACCCACTGCAGTTGACACCTGTTGGTCTAATCCGGGTTTTGCTCCGGCTAACTAGCAGTGCCTCATCTCTACCCAAAAGCAGGGACGATTGGGAAGCCGAGCGCATGACTCAATTGACTCTTCAGGGAAATCCTGATCACTCAGATCATATCCGTTTCTCTCAGTTACATTAGTCTCACATATACAAGGACAATCAGAGGCAGTATATGTTTCAATAAGGTTTTAATGAAGCAACTGCATCTTAGATAATAAAGCATGTGCTGCAATAACTAGGACGATGAAGCATGACGGGATTAAAATAGTGACGAGGAGGGTAAGCATAAAAATAACGCTACCATATTGTCACTAGAATCATTAAATAATTCCTACCTAGGCTATGTTGGAGCACAGCATGTTAAGCTCGAGTTCTGCCATTCAGGTTCACCTGGGAAGACATCATCCCTCATACCTGAGCAAGAGCACTGTGGTCTACGTAAGTAGCTGTAGCGAAGCATTCAGCAATCAGCATACAGTCATGGTCATCTGGCTGGAATCTCCCTCTAATGTGTATGGAACAGAGAAGTGTTTTTATGATAAAACAACTGATGTTCCAAGTAAGGATCCCTACATAAGAGTGTGCATGTTTCTACGAACACGAGAGACAAAGCGTTACCACGTTTACCCTCAACCTATCTTACTGCAACCTTGAGAAAAGCACAGAGTGAAAGAAATGTCTTGTTTAAGAATGCATTGCTGGACCATAAATGTGGCTATTGTTAAAATAATAAAAGAAGCTGAATAAAATATTTCTAGGTTAAAGTGCACAGCGGCAGGCCTAGTTTGCTAAAATAACATGTATGAAGCTATACCTAAAATGGCTACACAACATTAGTTAATCAATTTGTCAGGGTGTCAGCCGCCAAGCATGTGGTATAATCTTATATCCAGCTGCTATCACTACCTATACTAAAAAAACTTGAACTACAGACTGAAGACGCCCCAACGGAAGGTGAGATACAGTGGCTTTGATCTGAAAGAAAGGGTAAAAAGCAAAGAAGATTTCTAGTAAGTAATTGGTCCAGTAGCTTTCTTCGATATCAACTGCAAATGCCATCAAATGGTGACAGTGCCTCTCACATGCAAATATTGCTTAATGCCTTCCACCTAGCTTTCTCCCAGGAAGCTTTAACTGCTCTTGTGAATCATCCTTCATTCCCTTTCAGAATAGAAATGTCAGTTTCTATCTAGGCCAAAGTAATTGGGGACCAAATGTACTTGCTCAATTCATTGTTAAGGATTTACTCCCTAAGCTTGTTAGTCCCAAGATAACGAACAGGCAATTTGATCTATACATGTCTCTGATTTTCTCCAAATATGACAACACTGCTCTTTAGACATACAGAAATGAAAGTTGACACTGAACTGTTGCTGATGCCGCATAGTCTAAGCTGTTAGGACCACTTCCTAAGGACGAATTCATAAGTCAAAAGGGGTTTGTGCATAAAACTAGAGACCAAGGATGAATAACCAACAAGGATTTGTTATATGAAACACTCCTAGTTGCCTAGATGGTGTGCTACATTATTTACCACCAAATGTTTAATTTCATTAAATAAATGATGTGTTCTGAAGAAATATACTCATAGGCATATAACTAAATAACCTAAAAACACAACTGTGAATCCCAAGTAGAAAACCTGAGGAAGAACAAGAGACTGTCAAATTGAAAAACATCATAAACCTACTCACAAAAGACTGCATCTGGGTAACCTTGTAGAGAGCCCACTGTAGTTGCAGAGTGGAGCAAAACAAATACATAGTAAAACTATCTTACAAGCATTAGTAGGACTGCACACAAGACAGGAGTGAGACATTTGGATGAACCTCAGGTCTAAAATAATTTCCATCGGGGTCTATGAGACCTCTGCTGCTATACCACTAAGTCCTCTAGATAACCCTTTCTGAGCAGGCCCTAGTTTGAACTGACAAACCTTCAAGGCTCTGGACCTCTGAATAGATGCCCACAATCTGACAATTGAACTGGCAGAAGGAACTCAGCCATCCAAAACATCAGACACATATGGGACACTGTAACAGAAGAGAAACTGAGGCCCATAATTATTATTTTTGCAGCAAAACTGTGCAAACGCAGTTTTGCGGCAAAAAGTATAGTGCCGGCTTGCATCATTCCAAAGCGCCAGGTGAGCATCAAATTTATGGAATCCCACAAGCCAGCTCAAAGGGTGGGCTAGTGTCAGAAAAAACTAGGTTAGTCAGGTGGAGGTGGCGGTATGAGGGAATGGGATTTTGCCTTAAAAAAATGACACTAGGCTGGTTAGAGGCAGAAAAAAATGGCGTTAACCAGCCTAGCGACATTTCCTGATGCAAAACCATCCATACCACATGACTCTTATAAAGACAGGAGTCATGCCCACCACCCCAATAGCCAGTCCAGGGGACCAGGGTCCCCTTTACATGGGCATTGCACCCAGTGCCATGCAGGGGGCCCCTACCAGGGGCCCCCAATGGCACTTATTTTTTTTTAAATACTTACCTCTACTTACCCTGCTTACTTGGGATGGGGTCCCCCATCCTTTGGTGTCCCTCTGGTGTGGGTGAAGGTGTTCCTGGGGTTTTTGGGAGGTCACCTGTGGACCCATTCCATGATGTTTAACCATGGAAATGGGTCCACAGGTCCCCTAATGCCTGGACTGACTCAAGTGTTAAATACTGGCGCAAAGCAAGCTTTGCACCATTATTTAGCTCCTCCTCCCACCCATGCGTCCTTTTAGCACAGGGCGATAAATATGGGGCTATGGGGTTAGCACCCTTTTTTAGATGGGACCGCCTACCTTGCATCTCATTGACGCAAGGTAGGTGCACACATCCAAAAAATGGTGCTAACTCCAATATTTGAGACTACACATGTCTACCATCAAAATATAAATATGGAGTTAAGTTTGCACCAAATTTGCATTAAAAATAAATGACACAAATTCAGCATAAACATAGTTTAACTATGCCTCTAGTTCCTCCTGGGTCACTAGGGAAATATCCTCATGATGTCTGCTTGTCACTACTTGTTTTTGAACACGGTGTTGGACAGCAGAGGGATTGGGGAATAATATAAAAGAGTGCTACCATCATTATAACATTAAGGCATCCATACCCCAAACACTAGGGTGAGAATGGAGGCAAATGTTACGCTGCCTTTAATGAAAGATCTTTGGCTGGGGTTCTGAACCTCTGGAGATAACCTGGGAAATTGTATGGGAAATTTGGATTGCTAGATCAGTACAAACCCCAACACAATTGCCAAATGTCAGACCACAGAATATACAGTTCTATCTCCAAGCGAAACACCATCTTACCTAGCAACTGTAACTGAACAGCTTCCTTTGAGATTAATGTGATCTGTGGCAGCTCTGCTTTTTGTCTGGTGTATCACCTGCTGCTGAATAATGTGTGGTTGAAATCCCATTATTGCCATTAAAATCATAGATAATTCTAGTTTGACCCTTACCTTTCCCCAGTGGATTGCACTTGTCTCAGATTTGTCTACTCTGCATTAGGACTCTTTACTCCTCCATTTGTCATCCACCCTGATCAATTTGGTTGGGAGAGAAAGGAGGGCAGCCCTCTCTGCAAATTGACTGCTCCTAATCACCACTGCAAAGCCTTCACTACCTTCACCAATAGTGGAACACAAGCTTGAAATCTGGGAGACTAGTGTCCAGTTGATTAGGGGGCACCATTGGTGTAACTTGGTGTATACCAACCTATAAAGTGTCACATGGCCAAATAGCTTAAAAAATAGCCTATCTATTCCATTTGGAAAGAGGTATTGGATTACCTGAGCTTGATGGCATGACTTCTTTTTGTTGATCACATATACCAAGTGATACCTCCGTGAGAGACCCTTCTGGTGGAACAATGCATCAGTAGGAACTAGAACGTTAGCAAACACTTAAGGTGCCATCTTCAGACTTAAAGTGGCAATAACAAACTCAAAATGCACCCTCGAGATGGAGAATGTAAGCAAATGAAATGAACTCTGAAGTCAAGATCATATGTGAATATAGGATGAGCGAGATCATGAAATTTACCCTACTGACAGTGGCAATATCCACTGAAATACCCCTGTCTTGAACTGAAGTGTGTGAATGTATGTGTTTACTCTTCTCAAATTAAGTCCCAAGAGATACTCCCCTGTGACCTATGATAGTGTGAATATGATGCTGGGATTGGCACAGTGCAGGTTTCTGCAGAAGAAAGCAATCCCTTTCTTCAATGCCAGTCCATTCACTAGATCCCAAAGCTGAGCAGTTCTGATAAGTTCCTCTTCTGCAGGTGTAAGGTGCACACTTGATTTCCAAGAGAATGCAAAGCACACACAGGTCAGAAATGTACTTACACCAGATCTCTCCACAGTAATCAACCAACTTCCCCAAAAAGACAAGAATGCAGTGATTTTTCCCCTCTTTAAATCCTGCAAGGGCCAAGGTCCCTTCTTAATCATTGGTAAATAGCCTCATATGTATCTGGCCTAATCTGCTCTAGTATGACCAGATTTAGCCTTAGATGTCTCTTCATTCTTCTGCTCTTTCAGCATGCAATGGACCTTTTCATTCAATTTACAAGCACCACTGTTAAAAGTAGCATTTGACAGTAATCAAGGACAAAGCATGCACTCCAGCAAATGCAACGGTCAATTGCTCCAGCTGGGACAATATTATGTCTAACAGTCCTGCTGAATCAGAGCCCTTTACCTCCACTTTATAGAGGATACTGAAGTTCACAAGCAATAATTGCATTGTATTAAAAGCATGCATATTCGCTAGCAGAGTTAATTGTGCCATTGCATGCAGCTTCTTCAATGCTTACTCAGCCTTCCTATAATCTCCATCTTGCTGGGCACTTTATCTGCAGGTGTAGACTTCCGCTTGCCAAACTGGAGAGCAGTGAATACATCTTCACTATCACAAGCAGGGATTCAAGCACATTTTCTAGAGATTACATGCTAGACAGAAGACAATTTACTGAAAGGCGGGTGACACTTTCTCATTTTGGTGTGTCACCACATGGAAGGATTTATGAACAGTTTCTCTTATTTGAGAAGCTGCCTTGTATACTTGGAACTTCAGTGGGAACATTCAGCTTTATTTAATGGAAACATTTGAGCAGGGAATTCTTCATCATACTACTTTTTTCGCTAGATCCCCTCGTTGCCGCCTCTTCTTTGAGTGACTGTCAAGACGAGGTTAAAGATGGGGAGTACAGGGACTGCTTATTGCCACTTCTGGAGTGCCTTTTTCTTTCATCCCCACATATATTATTAAAAGCTTCTTCGAGTGTCACACCACTCTGTCCTTAGAGAGGCCTTTAGATCTACTCCTGTCTTAGACATGAAAGGAACCACTTTTTTCTATGGATGATGGACTTGCTGCTGGGTTGTCATGTCTTCCCATTGTCCTGTGGAGATGGAACACACATTTATAGAGAAGCTGCAGCAGATTCGTACTGACATATCTGCCACTGTGCCTAAATACAGGTAAACAGCTGTGTGTGTGAGTGTATATGGGACACACGTGAGGTGACATGGGGTGCTTACCTCTGCAGGGATCAGGTAGCTATGATCCGCAATGCATCTGAGTTCAAAATCCTAGAGATATTACTGAGTGGGTGACAAAGTTAAAGAAAAGCCCAGTAAAATACAGGAATGGGTGAAGACTGAACAAGGTATTGTACTGCTTAGGCCTTGATTACAAGATGCTTAATACTGGCGAGGTGCAAACTATGCATACATAATTAGAGTTACCATGCAGTAACACCCCACCAGTATAGTGTAATTACAAGTAAATTCAGTATGAAAGGTCAATACTCTGCAGACACTGAATTACTGTGTGGTGATCCACATAGTATTTCCTCCTCCAGGGGTTTATAATGCACACGTTTAACACTTGCTCTGGATAGGTGGTAAGTATATGTGGACGCTTCTGAGTATAGCAGTGGTGGCAGTAGGTGGATAGGGAGGATATGGGAGAGAAGTGGAGGATACGTTCTACCAGAAAAACAAGACAGACAAGGCTGAGTCTGAAGCCTGGCTACTGTTGTAGCCAAAGCCTCAAGCAAATTTATCTACTGGAATGTATACCCAGTTAAATTAGGTCCAGTGCTCCAGCACCCAGGAACACCAGTTGCAGGAACACCAGGCCAGTCATGCTCGGGCGGAGCAGAATTCCACTTGCTGGATCCACTCTGCCAAATTTGTAATCAGGGCCATAGTAGAAACTGGTGATTTAGAATACTCGAAACAGCATGTACTCGGTCAGTGACCGTGTCATGTATTAAGAGGTGGTAATCTGTTTCATTTGTCAATTACTAGGAGTACCTGATAACTCCATATCACTGGCACACAACTTTTACATATTCAGTGATTCTTTTGCAAATAATTTTTTTCATGTACGTTCACATGATCTGGGCCATGAATACAACTCCTAGAATGCAGTGGATGATTAAATGAAAGCTCAGGAGTGCTATACTTGATAGCTCTATGACGTCTCGTTTCTCTTCCCATAATAAGTTTTTTTTACATGTCCCATTGTTACAAGTGGATTTTCAGCCTACATCCACCTCCATAAAACCTTACTACCCTCTCTTGCCACCGAATTTCTGATCTCAGCCATACGCAACTGTTATGGACTTTGTTTTCAAATGTTCATTGTTTAAGTTTGCCATTGTAGATGTTCTTGAAATGAAAAAGCCCCCACGTATTTCTCCTATGTCAACTATATAAAAATGTAACATACATAAATAAATACATAATGAACTGCCCATGTATGACATACCATACCTAAATGTATTTTTCATGGAGTTATAGTTTTGTTTGATTTGTTAACACTTACACTTGGACATAATTTACAAGGTTAACAATCTTAAACAGCACGAGGCACACGGCAGACCCCACCAAGGGACTCCTAACAACCCCCATTTCCTTCCCTCTCTTATCAGGCTGTATTATCGGCCTGCCTTTATTCATTTATTCTAACTCCCTTGACAACATACAGTACAAGTAGATTGCCTGAAATGAATTCAAGACATAGCCCCTTGAGGCTACAAATCAATACCAATACAAGATGGCGACGCCTGATACTAGTTGAGTCATCTACATAAAAGGTAGTGGATGAGATGGACTCTTAGTGCCCCATGACAGGGTTTCACTGACACGTTTTGCCATCCCTGTGGACACTTAGGGCCAGATTTAAGAAGCCCCCTAGCGCCATCTTGCGCCACATTAATGTAATTTTTTGTATGCTAATGTGGCGTTAGGTTGGCAAAAACGCTGCACCATATTTACAATGTGGCGCAATGAATGCATTGTAAACCCTTGCACCATATTACGCCAGGCATAATGTATGCAAGGGGGACGTTCTAGCATTAGGAGGCGCATAAATATGGCACAGTGGAATCTACGGGATTCCACTGAGCAATTTTTAGCGTAATTTTTGACGCTTGCCTAAGGCAGGCGTTTAAATGATGCTGCCATTGTTTTCAGTGGGCCTTTCACTTTGCAGGATTAACGTCAACATGTTTGCCACTAATCCTGCAACGCGACAAACTAGCGTTGAAAGTTTTGATGCTAATTCCCTAATGTGCACCAGGGTGCGTCATATGATAAATATGGTGCACACAAGTGGCGTTAGGTGGGGGGTGCAATGGGGTTCAAGAAAAGTGGTACATCATGACTTCATGTGCCACTTTTCATAAATCTGGCCCTCAACGTTTTCGAAATAGCATCAATTAGTTAGCAATTACGATCTATTATAACAATGTTGTTGATGCAAGGAATAAGTGGACACATATATATATGAAAGTAATAAGTATTACATGTAAACCGAACCCTTGTTTTTTTTACAATGCTTTTACTTGAAAGGAGCAAAATATTCAGTGCTGCATTGCCAAAAATCGTCATTAATCATAAAACTAATTGGAATGCAGTTTAGCACGGCATGATTTGTTCCAAGGTGATGGGTAAGAATGGATTTCATCGAATACGGTCTTCCATAGGGTGCTTGCAGCAGTTGAGAAGGCGTGTACAACTGTATGAAAATGTTCCACCTCAATCGTAGAGATAATGGAATTGAGAGATTGCCCAACGCTGCTTGGATAGAATTGCATTGAAATAATAAAGTCTCTGCCGAAAAAAAGTGCATGAATAGTTTTACAACCTCGGCTCAAAGGAAAGAATTACAGTGTGGAATATTTTAAAGTATGAACACATTTGAACTGTCCACCTGTGACTTCTGAGTCCTACCTCGGAAGGCATGCTATTGTGTGAAGTACTTTGAAAGAACATATTCACAGTGAGAGGCTTGCATGTGCCATTTCAAAAATACTGAATTTCAGTTATAAAGCAAAATGATAATTTTATTAAAATGAACAGTAGTTTAGCAAAAAAAAAAAATTTTTACATAAATCAGCGTCTGAAATAGAAGGTTCAGACGCAAAAATACAGCAGCTGTTATTCAAAAGCTATTTGTTTAAAGATAATTTCGCATTGTTCCTTAAAAATGAAATACACTTCATTTTTTATGTGGGTGAAATATAGCAAAACACCAGCGAAAACAGCAACTGCTCAAAAAACCCAAGCTCAGAAACATACACACGAGGTGTAAAAAAAAAGGCCTAAGGTTATTTCCTCATGAAAGAGCTTCTGAACTCGTCGAAAAGCATGGTTGTGCCCCAGGGAGTCTCCCACCTCCAGATGAAGTTGTTGCTGCATCTCTATAGAAAGCAGGCTGTGAGCTTTCGGTGTGTTATTTGCTAGACTGAAAGAGAAAACACTTAAATGAATAGAATTCGTTGCGAACAAGAATCTACCATTGACTGTCACAATTTAAAACATTGAAGAAGTCTTAGCCAATAGTTATTGAGAGTGTTTTGTTTCACATTGAATATGGAGCGTTATTTCGGGGTAGCAACATTCGCCTAGATATTGATCCTTGCATCTCTGCGACTCGGCTTGCAAGTGGTATAATTTTTGCAGTAAGTCAATTGAGCTTGGAAGATCAAGCAAACCTTCAGCTATTTGCAGCTTCATGGGAATACTTGTTGGTCTTTATTATTAGTCCTTTTTCAGGGTCGAGTCTGCGTTGCATGCGCTCGCGCATGCGTTTCGCAGCGAGACTCTTTTGTATTTATAAAAGGGCTTGGAGCCCTGTCAACTTCACGTCAGTGTTTTTTTATTGGTTGGTGGGCTTCCCTAATAAAATCTGCTTGCTTTCATTAATCGAAGGCACGCAAATGGCATTCCTTTTCCGGTGGCTAGCACTCCTCCAGCGCAGCGACCAAGTACAGAAAACATGCGAGGCTCGCTGTTTTCCATCGGGCTCGTGGACTTTTTTTTCTTTAATTTACGAGCCCGATCTCGCTTGGCAGAAGTCGAGCGCTTTACGTACTTGATTTCACTTTTTCGGGTTATGTACATAAATGCACTTTTGCCCGATAGGTGAAAAGTCGGATTAGGAGTTTACAACGCGATCAGCTCTAACATGAGCAAACGCAAGACCCGATGCATTGTAAATGCTTGTTATTCATTTGCTACTGCTCGGTGTTTGCAATAACTATTGTTTAAACTATTGTTTATTTTTAGATCACACTAATCCATCAAATGCAAAAGCTTTGGCTCACCTTGTGTTGGCGCGAGTTGTTCCTTTCTTTATTACCAACATTTTCTCAGTGAATACTTCCCAATTTATAGTGAGAAATTAATCTGTATAAATTCACCAACGGCACTGAATACCAAGGATGAGATTCTCTCTTCCCAAAAGTGTACAAAAGTATGAATTGCTCGAACGAAAGAGTAGTAAACCTATATGAGTAACTCAACATGTGTATATTAACCCTTGTGAATAAGGCCCATTACCTTGATCTGAGGACACCACTATGAATATATACAATCATTGTGGATTTTTCCAAGGCATCTTACCTTGTGGACAGCATTAATTATTAGCAAACAAAAAAAACTATGTAATTGGAAATCCTGCTTTTGGCCTAAAATTCTTCATCAAGTTACTCGTGAGTAAAAGTGGTGTAGGAGACATTGCTAATACACATATATACACCCACCCAAAATAGGTTGACGAAATTGCGTGAAGGCTGCTTTTTTTAATCCTTTGACACCTTTTTGACTTAACCATTCCAAGTTTTTCCAACCAAAACTCTCAAAAATTTATCTACAAGTATATGGTGCTGCTACTTTCTTTCCAAACGCTGGTGCACGTTCTGACTGCCTACCACCAGACACACAACATTGCGGCATAGTGCAAAGTGCCTGCATCGGCATAGCATAGACTTTTAACTGGAAGAGTATGCTTTCACTTCAAACTACTATGCTTAGACTGCTTTTATTTTTTTCCATCTTTGCATTAGCACTATTTTGTACAGCACACATGCAAGGTTAAAAAGCTTTATGCCTACCTCAAGGAGATGTAGATTTAACTACAAATGTTAGTAGTAGCTTTGCATTAAAAACAATGGTTGATTGTATAGGAATGCCCTTGTACTCCTAATGGGACTCCCCCCTTAACACAAACCTGGGAAAAATAGTACAGTGTGCTTCTTTGCATTAATTTGTAACAGTAAAAGTCATGTGCTGGGCAGTAATTGTAATGGTCAGCAGGTAGGGACAAATTCAACATTATTCTAAGAAACCAGTACTCACTCCTGATTGCATGGGTCAATTCCTTTCCCTTATTTATTTAAATCATTTTAAAAGGTCAGCAGTACCTCGTCATTAAGCAATCTATAACATAGTTATGTACAAAACACAGATATATACAATACAACACAAACATTTAAGACAGAAAAACTACTCTCAAAGTTGGCTATGTGCCAAAAGAGGGATATGCCCAACATCATTTCTTTACATTGTGGTCACTAATACAAGATTATGGTTGTGATCCACTAAAATGCGATGATAGAGGGATTCAGATGCACCCAGCTGTCAAATACCTCTATCTTTTTTCAAAGGTATTATGTAGTGCATGTAAAATTCCGTATTTGAGTTAATTAACTTCAAAGCCCTCAGTCTCGCTAAGGATGTGTCAACGCGTTTCGGCCTCTTCAGTCAGGGCCTCATCAGGACTGTCAGGGGGCACTGGCGCCTCTACAAAAATTAACAAAAAAGCTAAAATCATATCAGTTCAAATGGTATCAACATAACAAATATCCAAACACATTGTGCGTCAGTGTTGCCCAAACTCGTCTGTATTCCGTTAATGACACTTCTAATCAGCACATTTCAAGTAATCCTTACTTACACCACCATGCGGCTAAGGTGAAAGCCAAAACTCAAGTCGAACAAGTGCACTAGGTCACCCACAACTAACATGTTCTAGGTTATTAACGAGCATGCATCTTAATCATGTGTCCACCAAAGGTGACGAGCTCTTAGTCGTACCTTTATTCTATAAGCTTAGCATTACTTGCAGATTGCCACATCTACTCTCGAATTTGTATCTAGTTGGTCAAAGAGAACAACAGCACATTTAAATGTGCGTGCAGAGATGTGGCTGTGCCTTCTATTATCCCTAGTGAAAATATAATCAAACCTTACTTTATAAATTCAAGCGTCTATGATGGTTCACTGTCAACGACTGGGGTGAATCCTTTTACTGACTGGACCGTTATTGCTATCAAAAAGTAAAACACAAATCCAAAACACAGAGGATACCATTACTCATTCACCCAGAATTGCCGAGACTAAATTATTTGCCTAAGGCCCAAAAACCGCGACTTACTTGTCTTGACAAGCCGCATACAGGCGGTTCGAGGTTTACAAAGTTTCAGACGGCAAGCAAATGCCTTTCTGCTGCTCGCATCTTTATAAAACCAAAAGTGGTTCAATAGACATGCGCAATATAATCAGTGTTCCGTATACAGAATGCTCAACAACTTCTAGATTCTGTTAATAAAACAATAGCAGAATTCAAAGTGAACACGATAAATCAAAAAACAACTAAATTAACGCGGGATAAAAAAAACTTTCACATTTTGACTACATATCCCTACTTGAGAGTAGATTTCTATAAAGATAATAACCCAAATACTCTCAATTTACAATTTCAAACAAGATCCCGCAGGAGATTCATAACTTTTTCAGGTACATCCTCGGACTCTGAGTTAGAAACACAAGGATCTTTCCCGACGGCACAACCTTTTTTAGGCAGAGGCAGCCCGAGAGGGATAAGAGGGGGTGGAATCCCCAGAGGGCAATTTCAAGATCAGAATTTCTTCTGCACCAGAAGGAGAGCTTACAGGAGACAATAATGAGATCAGAAGACCCTATTCCTATCTATAACTTGTCTACATACCCTCTCTCACAAGTAGAGCAACAGGTACTTAGTAAAGGATTATCTTTTGTGCCGATTAGAAATCAAGACCCTATAGACCAGTGATTCCCAACCTTTTGACTTCTGTGGACCCCCATTTTATCAATACTGGAGCCCGGGGACCCCCACTGAATCATTATTGGAACACGGGGACCCCCAAGGAGTCATTACTGATAGCTGGGACCTAATATTATAAAATAAAATTTAAGCAGCCGCGGACCCCCTGAGGAGGCTTCGTGGACCCCCAGGGGTCCCCGGCCCACAGGTTGGGAACCACTGCTATAGACAGTAAAATAGAAGTCCTCAAATTTGTCCCAAAGTTTAGATTGAGAGCTTTTTTTAGCTCAACGGGCTTAGGCCAAAATCTTCCTTCTTACCTGAAAGAAATGACATGCCCGGAGAGATTAAAATCTTTGAAGATCTAGTGTTGAAAGAGCTAGACTCTCTAAACTCTAAAAAGACTTACTTTAAAGACAATTGTTCTAAAATTGAAAAAGAAGCTATCTCCAACTTGGCCGAGAAAAAAGACATCATAATTAAACCGGCCGACAAAGGAGGTGGGATTGTGATCTGGGGGTTGGAACAATATAACAAAGAGGTTATGAGACAATTGGACAACCGAGTGCACTACCGTGAGATTGAAGCTAATACACCTAAACAGGTTAGAGATCAAATTGAAACGATGACACAGACAGCTAGGGAGCACGGTGGATTAGTAAAAAAGAATTTGAATTGCTGAACCAAAATGAAGGAAGGATCCCGTGTTTCTATGTTTTACCTAAGATCCATAAGAATACAGAAAATCCACCAGGCAGACCAATAGTTTCTGCTTGCGGCTCCATTTTGGAGCCTCTTGCCCAATTTGTTGACGTGTTTCTGAAACCCTTTGTAGCTAAGACACCAGCTTATGTACGGGACTCAATGGACATCATAAATAAGCTAGAAAACTTGCCATATGATGAGGAGAAACAATTCTTGGTTACTTTTGATATAGAAACCTTATATACAAACATCCCACAAGATGAGGCAATAGAGATTATTAAACAGATTCTGAATGACAATACTGAGCCAATGAATCCTCCTACAGATTTTCTAGTCGGGTTAGCTACGCTATGTCTGAAAAACAACTTTTTCAAATTTAATGAAAAACTATACCGTCAAGTGAAAGGAGTAGCAATGGGGTGCAGCTTTGCCCCAGAAATTGCTAATTTGGTGATGGATTGCTTTGAGCAAAAATGGATCTATCCGCAATCCAATCCTTTTAAAATATACATCACCAATTGGTTTAGATACATAGATGATATTCTAATGATCTGGGAAGGGTCAGAAGTAAAGCTTAACCTGTTTTTCAACTGGCTGAATCAGCGTACAGCTGACTTCAAGTTCACCATGAGTAAAGATAAAATAAAAATCAATTTCTTTGATTTATGGATCTTGACGAGGAATGGGAAGCTAGAAGTAAGCTTATATAAAAAACCTACAGACCGAAATACATTGTTAAATTTCTCTAGCGGACACCCCAGAACACTTAAAGAGAATTTGCCGTACGGGCAATTTCTAAGAATAAGGAGAAATTGTACAGACAAAGCAGACTATTTTTGTAACGCAGAAGAACTTACTAAAAGACTAATTGTCAGAGGATATCCCAAAAAGTTAGTAAAAGCAGCGGCAAAAAGAGCGTGGTTTACGCCAAGGGAAACACTTCTGGTGCCTAAAATAAGAACAAAAGAGATTCCTTTAACATGTGTGATTACGTTTAGTCCAAATACTAATAAGATACGTTCTATTATAGAAAAGAATTGGAAAATTATCAAAGACCTAAATATAGAGAAACCACTCTTTTCATTCAAAAAAGCACGCAGCTTAAAAGACAAGTGGGTAAGGCGGCACAAACACAAATAGATAAAAAGAAATTTAGATCAATGTTGCAGTTACCAGCAGTCCAGGGCCATTATAGGTGTTGTAAGTGCATAGCATGACAATATATGCAAGACTCGAAAGATATAAAAATAAATGGCAAATTGCATGTACAATATGATTTCTCAAACTGTAACACAAATTTTTTTATCTATTGTATTATGTGCCCATGTGATAAAGCTTACATTGGACAAACCTCTCAATCAGTAAAAACCTGGATTCTGCAGCATCGTTCAAGAATCAAATGTGCAATAAAAGGAGCTCCGCTGGTTGAAAATTGTTTGGAGCACAAACATAAAGCCGAAGATATACGGTGGACAGTATTGGCTGTGGTACAGCCTAAAGTCGACAGACCATCAATGACAACAAAATTGCTGAACTTAGAAGCAAGAATTATTGATAAATTCCAAACAGCTAAAATTTTATTAAATGGCTGTGATGAAGTATGAACATTAATCAGTTAATGGGACTACAATAGCTGTCCAGCTGTGTGTCAGAGATTATAAGGAGCTATTATGACAAAGGGAGTGACAATATATAAGTTTCAGCTAAGATGATGAAATTTACTGAGTGCTGTGGTGTATTGACAACTAATGAACATTCGGTGGGTTAGGAGTGAAACAAATACGAGATGAGGTACACAAATTTGTTTAATGTCAACATTTTATGACGAGTGTGACTCTCCTCACCAGAGATTTTTAGATTTTTAGCAGTCGAGGGCCGGTTATACCCTTTACTCCTAAAAAAGCACGGTAATAAGTGCACCCAAGATGGCCGCCCGCTCGTTCCAGTTGCCCAGAATATTGTTTAGGCTCTGTGTTGGAAGTTGTATAAGGACTCCTTAGGGCCATATGAAGATGAGTCAGCACAGGCACATGGCGCCCGACCACTAGGAGAAAAACGATTTTATTCCTGTAATGGTGCGTCTAAGTTATTGTGCTCTATTTCCTTCAGAGTGCTGGGTATGTAAGATTTTGCATAAATAAATGGAGAATCGGGTTTCCCTAAGATGGCGGCCTATGCGCGCCGTCTTTTCTAAGTAGGCGTCAGCTAGTAGAGACGCCTACAGAACACTGATTATATCGCGCATGTCTCTTGAACCGCTTTTGGTTTTATAAAGACGCGAGCAGCAGAAAGGCATTTGCTTTGCCGTCTGAAATTTTGTAAACCTCGAACCGCCTGTATGCGGCTTGTCAAGACAAGTAAGTCGGGGTTTTTGGGCCTTAGGCAATTAATTTAGTCTCGGCAATTCTGGGTGAATGAGTGATGGTATCCTCTGTGTTTTGGACTTTGTGTTTTACTGTTTGATAGCGATAACAGTCCAGCCAGTAAAAGGATTCACCCCAGTCGTTGACAGTGAACCATCATAGACGCTTGAATTTATAAAGTAAGTTTTGATTATATTTTCACTAGGGATAATAGAAGGCACAGCCACATCTCTGCACGAACATTTAAATGTGCTGTTGTTCTCTTTGACCAACTAGATACAAACTCGAATGTAGATGTGGCAATCTGCAAGTAATGCTAAGCCTAATAGAATAAAGGTACGACTAAGAGCTCTTCAACTTTGGTGGACACATGATTAAGATGCATGCTTGTTAGTAACCTAGAACACGTTAGTTGTGGGTGACCTAGTGCACTTGTTCGACTTGAGTTTTGGCTTTCACCTTAGCCGCGCGTGTGGTGTAAGTAAGGATTACTTGAAATGTGCTGATTAGAAGTGTCATTGACGGAATACAGACGAGTTTGGGCAACACTGACACTGACGCATAATATGTTTAGATATTTGTTATGTTGATACCATTTGAACTGGTATGATTTTAGCTTTTTTGTTAATTTTTGTAGAGGCGCCAGTGCCCCCTGACAGTCCTGATGAGGCCCTGACTGAAGAGGCCGAAACGCGTTGACACATCCTTAGCGAGACTGAGGGCTTTGAAGTTAATGAACTCAAATACGGAATTTTACATGCACTACATAATACCTTTGAAAAAAGATAGAGGTATTTGACAGCTGGGTGCATCTGAATCCCTCTATCATCGCATTTTAGTGGATCACAACCATAATCTTGTATTAGTGACCACAATGTAAAGAAAGGATGTTGGGCATATCCCTCTTTTGGCACATAGCCAACTTTGAGAGTAGTTTTTCTGTCTTAAATGTTTGAGATGTATTGTATATATCTGTGTTTTGTATATAACTATGTTATAGATTGCTTAATGACGAGGTACTGCTGACCTTTTAAAATGATTTAAATAAATAAGGGAAAGGAATTGACCCATGCATTCAGGAGTGAGTAGTGGTTTCTTAGAATAATGGTTGAACTTGACCCTACCTGCTAACCATTTTTGTTTTTGGCTATTGTAGTACCCAGGTCAGGTTAGGGTTACAGGGTTCCCTCTTTTTGGATTATAGGGCAGTAATTATAAATCAACACTTGCCACCTGTCTGCATTATTTTTGATGGCTTTGTACTGGCATAAAGTGTTGATATATTTGGCCCTTGGAGCTGTGTGACTGTTGTTATGATTCACAGTAACAACAAACACAAATGCACTTTTGTATATCTTTCATAGGAAACCTTCATTATAAGTAACCAGTTCAATACTTAGTCCAGCGTTATCCTACCAGTAGTTAGCCAAAGTGGTTAACCACCGTTGTGATGTAACTAGAGACCTGATCATGGCAGTGAAATCTCACCCACATTCTCCCATCTTTCTAAGGTCTCTACAGACCTGAGGGAGATGAATGGGAAATGCAGAAAACCCTGAGTCTATGAAATCTGTCTTCTAGCTTCTCAGCAATAGTCTCTACAGAGCCACATCAAGGAGGGAAATAGGCTGTTCTGGCAAGTGGCTGACACACTGCCACTGTCAGAGCAGTGCTGGCACTCCCCTTTGAGTGTGAGAGCTGGGAGCATGTCTTTGAATGGAGGAGGGGGGTGCACAAAGAGTATTTGGGGTGAGTGTCAGGAGTCCAGGACAATTGTTTTTTACAGTTTTGGAAGCAGGTTTACAGAAGGTAGTAGAGGTGGGTGGCAAGATGTCAGGTATTTTATTTTTTAGTTTGGGGTAGGAGAAGGAGTGTGGTGAGGGTTGGAGGAAGGAAGCCAAATATTTGTATTGGTTATATTTGGCTCTGTATTACTCCTCTGCAACTCTGCATATGTTGGAAACAGGGGCGGTCGATTTGAAGGAGCCATAACCTGTCAGTGAAAAGCATCCCCTTAATTCAGTTACCCATCTATAATTGTAAATATATTAACACTTCCAAACTCTGTAGAATACTTTTACAGACAACATGTTTCCATTTCTTGAAAGAGATTTAATTCTGAAACATGAGACAGGCTTCTTTATCACTCAAGCAACATAATTGTATATAATCTCCAAGATTCATACACTCCAACATCCCTCACCTGGGAGACCTGTTCTCTCAGGTATAGGTTTGACTCTGGACCCTTGTTTTTAAGACAACATGCCATCCTATCTGAAGGACAAAGAGATGCTTAACCTTCTGGAAGGGATTAAATGTGATACTAATATTGAGTTAGTTGGCAGCATGCATGTGGAATCAGTATCTCACAGGAAGATACTCTATAGGTGATTGTTTATTTGCTCTATGAACTGTGCTGGGATTTTTGACCCCCAACAGGAATTTGTACACTTCTATTATCAGGCACTATAGATTTTGAGAAATCTACATTCACATTTAAGAAAGGCACACATCTACAGGCTAATTTGGTACACACTGAACAAATGACAAAAAAATATGTCAGAAAAAGGAACTGAAAGACTATGCAGGGCCTTTTACTGGTTACGGGTCATTTTCCCTGTAGCTGGATCTAGGTTCAACAACACCATGGGTTTCAAAGTAACTCACAAATTGTAACTCAATGAATGTCATACAACATCTAATTCGATGCCTTTTTAGCTGAAATATATTGGTGTGACATCCAGAAAAGTCAAGGCGTGTGTTAATGAACACCTGCTGCACAATTAGGTGGAAAAAACACAATCATATCTCTACTGTGTCCCTCACTGTGCCAAAAACTAAATAAATACTTTGCTGATGGTGGCACAATGAAAATGAACTAGAGTGCCATATGATCAAGAACACACCTCTAAGTAATGTTAACATGAAGTCAGCACTGGTTTGTATATGAGCAGTGCTGAATATACCAGCTGGAGACACACTGTAGGGACCTAATGCTAAAATACCATTAAATAACATGTTCAGGATACAGCTATTGTGTTTATAGTGCATGTTAAAAAAAACAGCTGGAATCATTTAAAACTCTCTGTCATCCTTGGGGGACAGCTGGATATCCTGAATAAGGAAGTGTAGGAAATGAGGTTACTGGCTTTAGTGGGGGGGGGGGGATAAAACCCTACTCAAGCAGCAAACACAATACTTGTCAGTGTGAAACAGAAGCAATCTTCAAATTAACCTGTGCTTAAACCTCAGGTAACTTAGCACAAAAGCAGTGAGGCATAACTTGGAGCCAATGGATAAATTATGTAAACAGCATTCCAAACAGTAATAAAGTGAAAACACAACACAAGAAAAAAAAAAAACATCAATTTAGAAAAATAGAGTGAGATGTAATAAAAAATTTGAGACAAAAATGACAAATATCCAATCAGTAGAAACAGAGATATGCAATTTCAAAGATTTAAGGTAAGTATAGCACCACTTGTGATTTCTGGTCGAACCAGGCCGAGTAAAAGGCATAAGTTCAGGCCTGCCTTGATGGAGCAAGTGGTGGATACAGGGATCAGGGTAGTCCAGCTGAAGTAAATACCTTCAAATATCCAGTAAGAAGTGTTCCATTCATGGTGGAGGGGGGGCACAAGGAGCAGATGGTAGTCACTGTAGGGCAAAAAGCAGGATGGGTGACACAGACTGTCGTCGCTGTAGCACAAGGAGCCTGTTGGGTGGCGCCGATGATAGTTGCTGGAAGTTCACATTGGCAGTCACCCTGAGCTGTCAAAGCTGCACCACGAAAAGCAGAACTTGCATTGTCAGGTGTAGCTTGCAGTCACTGTGGCACAGAGAGCTGGGTTCAACGGAGCTTCACATTGGGGGCAGCACCGATGGTAAGACTTGGCACAAACCGACCAGTTTGCAGTCACAAAGAGCCCAGAAATTTAGGAGTTCTCCTTTTCTTCAAGAAGGAGCTCAATAGATGCCACACCAAAGGTCCAGGACCAAGGGATTCCTCTTTGGGTCCCAAACTCACTCCAGCAGAGGTCTGCAGGACTCAGGAAGGTCCAACTCCAGGTGTAGGTAGCAGGACAGTTGAACAGTTGCAGTGATCCCTCGGGATCTTGTTATGTTCCTTTAGCTCAGAACAGGAGGTTAATCATCGGGAGTCACTTCAGCCTGAGATGAAGGGTACAGGACTAGTCTTCCTTCTTAGAAAGCTGGACAGCAGAGGAACAGGGCATCAGGGTAGCAGTCCTTTTGGCAACAAAGCAGCACAGCAATCCTGATTATGTAATATACAGGTGTAATGAAGAGTTGGATCTTAGTGTCTAATATTTATACTTGGTGCCAGCTTTGAAGTAGGAGAAGATTCTGGAGGTCCTACCCGCAAAGGTGTTTGGAATTTCCTCCCTGCCGTGGTCCAGACTTGCCTGGGAGCACAAAAAACTAGTGTCAAAGCCTTTGTGAGTGTGCTCAGGCAGAGCCTTTGTGATGTGTAGCATGATAGATGACAGCTCTGCACTCCTATCAAGTCAGAGATGCCAATTCTGCCAACAGATATTCCCCCTTTGTCCACTGTCTGGGAGTAATACACAAAGACCAACTGTCAACTACACTTAATTGTGTGATCTATGATATTTGTTGCAGGCACCAAATGTTTAGCACAAGAAAACCTTCTAAATGTGTAAGGGAAGGTGTTAACAAGGTGATCGCTAATAAAATTATTTGTTCATAAAAATTATTTGTCAAAAAAGAATTAATCAAAATTTAAGGAAGGATATTCAATGAAATGAAAGAAATTCAAAGAACAAATTTCTATCAGGACAAAAAAGTGAAACAGACATACACAGAATTATATCTAAGCAATCTGTTGTATCATGAATGTTACTTATGGGGTACAACAGCGATAAACCTAACATACATTAATCATGTGCACTGAGTTAAAGGTCATATGAGAGTCTCATAAATTAATGCATGAAACATCACTCTCTCATGCAGTGAGATTCATTTCATGTATATGGTCCTCAGTACAGAATTATAGCAGTTCACACATGAGAAGAGGAGTGACATCGACATTTCGGTCTCCTATGCCATCAGTACCCGAGACCATCCTCAAGACCAGCTATATAGGTAGTGTTTCATGATGACCCGAACAAGTAAAGAAATAATTCTGCCATGAATCAGCTTATACCAATATAGACATAAAGTATTGACAACATTCAATCAATCATTTAAGGGCTTAGTGTAATTCTGGTCACAATTTAGCCATGTATAAATCTTTGCTGTGTATTCATGCAAAAGCTGAGTAGCTGTCAGCAATCAATTGTACCCCAATTAATCCACACATAGTAATAATACAATTGATTAGTTAGATATAATTTTGTGTATCTATTTCTCATTTTTGTCCTGACTGATATCTGTTCTTTGAATTTCTTTCATGTGATTGAATATCATTTCTTAAATTTGACAAATAATTTTTATGATCAAATAATTTTATAGGTGATTCCCTTATTAGCACCGTACCTTATAGGTACAGATACTCTGACTTCAAAGGGGTTAATGTATTGCCCATCCTATTTACATGAACTTTATAAGACTGGCATTTTCAGGATTGTGCCTTTACTTTTAAAGAGGGCCTTAGATTACAATTATTTAGGCACCAAACTTGACATTACTACTTGCTCCCAATTGAATTTTATCATGTATTATATGTGATAAGGTAACAGGATTTTATCCCCTGGCAGAGGTAGGCCTCACAGTAGTGAAAAACACATTTTAGAGATTTTCACCACCAGGAAATGTAAAGGTTAAAAGTACATATTCATCTTTTTAAGTACACTGCACCCTACTCTATAGGCTATTTAAGCCCTACTCTAGGGTAAGGGTTATAGGTATGAAAAAGGAATGCTTGAGTCTATCAAAATGTTTTTTTGCCAGATCGAAATGACAGTTTGAAACTGCACACACAGGCTGCAATGGCAGGTTTGAGAGATGTTTTACAGGGCTACTTAAGTGTTTGGCACAATCTGTTCTGCAGGCTCACTAGTAGCTTTAATTTACAGGCCCTGGGTGTACATATAGTACCACTTTACTAACGACTTACAATGAAACTAAAGATGCAAATAAGGGGTAAGTCAATTTTACCATGTTTAAAAGATAGAGCTCAAACTATTTAGCACTGGTTAGCAGGGATAAAGTGCACAAAGTTCTAAAAAGTGAAGGGCAAAGCTTTGGGGATGACCCTGCAGAAAGCGCTAAGTACAACAGGACGAAAGGGGCAATGTTTTTCCTTTTTCCCTATTTAATATGCTATTATAATAATGATGTAACGGGGGTGTTAGTGTCCTTCACATCTACCATGTCACCCTTACATGATTACTGATGAGACTACAACTCCCAAGCCCCCATGTGGCTGCCGCCGTTCTATAATATTAAGGGGCATGTTTATGAGCCACTTGTGCCACCTTGCACCACATTAGTGTCATTTTGTAAAGCTAGTGTGAAGTTAGGTTGGCAAAAACACTGTGCCATTTTACAAAGTGACACAATGCATGAATTGCGCCACTTTGTAAACCCTTGCAATACATTATACCTGCTCCAGGCATAATGTATACAAGGGCGACGTTCCAGAGTTAGGAGGCCCAGAAAAATGGTGCAGTGGAATCTATGAGATTCCACTGTGCCATTTTTTGCATTATTTTGAATGCCTGCCTAGCACTAAAATTACGCTTCCATTGTTTTAAATGATCCTCCTTTCACTGTGCAGGACTATTATTAAAGGTTTTGGTGCTAATCCTGCAAAGCACCAAACTAGCATCAACATTTTTGATGCTAGTTCCCTAACGTGCGTCATGGTATGCCGTATCATAAATACAGTGCACACATGGTGGCATTATGGGGGGTGCATTGGGGCACAAGAAAAGTGGTGCATCATGACAAGATTTGCCACTTTTCATAAATATGCCCCTAAGTGCCTCATTCCACTGCATGGTGTGCGAGATGATAAGCCTTGCCCGATGAACATACAAGCAAATGATATGCATACAAAAATGCCTTTCCTCCTGCTAGTCATTTACCATTATGGCAGATAGCGGGCAATAAATTGTAGCAGCAGCCGCAAACAACTCTTGAAGAAGTAATCAGTCTGAGTGATGTGTGCATGATAGCTCAATGCAAAGCTAGTACACAGCTTTCTAAGTGTGACATGTGACCCTGGATGACAGTGCACAAGTAGTGGAGTGTTCAGCACAAGAAGGCACTAAAATATTACATGCCTTTGACAGAAGGACGTCTGGCCTTGAATAAGTAGCGAGTATGAGTTATGTAAGAACATGTGAACTTTAAGAATTATAAGGCAACTATACAGTAATGATTAATTTTCTAAATCTTATTTTATGGTCCAAAAAACAAACCTGAGATTAATGCCGCAGTCAAGGCATAGTGCATGTTTCATGATGATGAACATTGAGATACAAACGGGAAGGGGAGCTAACAAACCGAATTCGTCTTTGGAAGTCTGAGTCCATATCCCTACTCTTTGTCACAATTGAAGGATATTACCTTGCGTTTTCGGAGATGAGCTATACCCTAGGAACACAAACAATGGCCCATATTTATACTTTTTTAGTGCCGCATTAATGTCATTTTTTGACGCAAAAGCGGCGCACACTTGCAAAATTGTATTTTGTAAGTTTGCACCGTTTTTGCGTCAAAATGCGGCGCAAATGCGGCGCTAAAAAAGTATAAATATGGGCCAATGTACTTTCATATTTATAACATTTCCACACGTAAGGAAACGTATTTCTTTAGAGACCGATCATCATATTCTCGTTGTTCTGACCATGACTGAGCATCAGCTGCTTTTCACTAACAATCTCTCTACCTAGTTAAGTGTAGGTGCTTCTCCTCTCACGGACTGGATGACATGATAACCCAGGGCAAAGGTACACTGAAAGGCAGCGAGTGCTTGTACCCACCTCACCTCACATAGGCTATATATACAGATTCTAGAATCATTGTATTTAGCGGGCAAGGAATACTATAAAACATGCTCTTTTTGTTTTATGTCATTGTAAAATAAACGAAATAAACGAAATGTGTTGCCAACGGTACACATTTTTTTTAAACAATATGCCAGCACTTTGTTGTCAGTTGGGGAATATTCTAAACTGATTGTTGTAAATATTTGCATGCTTTCAACTCCAAAATAGATTTCGATAAATATTGTTTCAAGCAAGTGACCTTCTTTTCATTACACTGAAAAGAGAGATTGAAGTCGGCTATTAATATATTTTCTAGGCCATTCTTAGCTGAAGCCACGTTTGTATTTAAACTCGGAAAAACAGTACCTATTGTTGGCAGCTGGAACAAAATTCAGACGAGGACAGTCAGGGTGCAATGCAAAGCAAACATGGGCGAGCCTGAGTGCCGTAAGCCTGTCTCACTGGGTTGTTTTTAGACCAATCATATTTATTCCTTTTATGATCATAGTCTCACATGCAACCCTATTGAATATTTCTCTTGTAGGAACAGATGTGATGTGGTTAGACTACATAGCGGTCTCCACAGCGTGTTACATTTTTAAAGAAGCTAATCATATGCTATTCTTTTACTTTTTTATTAGAACTATAGACTAGGTAGCCGCGATATGAAGGCGCAGGACAAAGATTTAGTGACACAGTGATTGCGTTGGTAAAACTGGACACAAGCAATATTGAAGCTGATCTCATGCTGTGTTCACATTTCGAAGTGAATCGATATACTCTTGCCGTATCTCACACCCCATTTCCTCTTGACTCCTGATAATTTCCACAAGTATTGTGTTTTTAATAGAGGCGCAGGCTGGAAGGTCAGCCAGCCAAGCTACAAAAAATGGCGATTGCAATCTCGGCCACAATGCGGATATTACTCTCTTAGCCTAGAAGAGGATCACAGGTATGAATGCTTCATAAGAAATGCAGAAGTCACCTCTAGAATAATGCTCTTCTGATATCAGTTAAGATAGTTTTGCTGATGTATCCTTTCTGATACATGGTGTGACCTTATCCCTTGTAAAATATTTAGGGGCATATATATGAAAAGTGGAGCTGCACCCAGTGCAGCGCCACTTTCCTGCCCCCCTAACACCACCATGTGTGAGCCGTATTTAGCATACGGTGCATCCTAGTGGTAGTTAAGGAAGTAGTCTCAGAATTTTTTACGCTAGTTTGGCACTTTGCAGGATTAGCGTAAAAAATTATGATGTTAATCTTGCAAAGCCCATTGAGGCTCATTGAAAACAATGGGACCCTCATTTTAATGCCTTCTCTGTGCAGGAGTTAGAAGTGGCAAAAAAATGGTGCAAATAAATCTTTTAGATTTCTTTGCACCATTTTCTCAGCCCCGCAATGGGGAACGCCTCATTTGCATACATTATGCCTGGTGCAGGCATAATGTGATGCAAGGGGTTACAAAGTGGCACAATGCATGCAAATATGGCCCTTGGAAAAAGCCACTTTATCGCTGCCTTAGCGTAAAAAGAGTGATGCTATGGCAGCGCTCAGGTGGTGCTAGGGGCTCTTAAATATGCCCATTCATTATTTTATTATTTTTTAATAGCTAAGGTATTTTTTTGAAATCCTGCTGCTTTTATTGACCCTTTCAATTTGGAAATTGACCTACATTTCTAATTGTGATTTTGTTGTGCGATTCTCCATTTGAAACCTGTTTAATTTGTCATGACAAATACACTCTGGCCCATATTTATAGGAATTTGGCACAGGGCAGTGCAGCAAGTCACCTTTCTGTGCTGTGCTGCGTCAAAGTGAAAGGGCAGGAATGCATACTACCTATAGTATACAGAACATTCCAGTCCTTTCCCCGAGCACTGGAGCCGTGCAAGGGTGTCTGTGTTGTAGGCAATGTTTGTTTTTGTGCAGGAAGGGGCTCCTTCCTGTACAAAAACAATCCTGGGACACTCTTTTCTCTTTCTATGTGTGCTGCATAATGCAGCACACATAGAAAGAGGAAAAAAATGAGGCAAAATAAAGATATTTCTCCTCTTTGCACCTCGCCTGGGAGGTGTAAGGTTTTGGCGCATCCTCTGGTGTAGAGGCTTTTGTAAATCTGGGTATGGGTCAAAATCCATGGGTGTGGGATGGGAAAACCCACCGCAACACCCATGGAATGCCTCCCTGGTGCAGAGTATGGCAACACAGCAACTTGCTCTGCCTTGCCTTACTCCATATCTATGAGGCCACCCAGGGCCAAGCAAAGAGGCTGTGTGTGGCCTCATAGATATGGTTGAGAGATTAGTGCCACTGCTGCATCTCTGGCAGTGATGCAATGGTGGCACAAACCTCTCATAAATATGCCCCAATGTTGCTAAAATTACATTTTAATAAGTTGCCTATTTAATCTTACAGATAATAGAGTTGTTAATTATATGCAGGACCAAGCGTTTTCCTTAATCTTTTATACTCTCCAGAGAGTCTCAGTTTGTTATATAAGCATATATGTTTTCTAATTACATTTTTTAATGAATTGTACTAAAATCTTAGCTTCAGTCAAACAAGTCAATAAGGTGTGAAATATGAATAAAATATTTTACTGATCCCTTTAGGCCACCTTTTTCAGAAGCAAATCATTGTTCAGACATATTTAAAAGAAATTCACATATTTAAAAGAAAATCAGATTTTTGCTATTGAACTGTAGAACACTTTTCCCTACAGACACAGCAAATAACAAATCAGTCCAACTTGAACTTGCAAGAAACAGTCACACCAGCAAAGAACTCTGGATGAAAGGGATATTGTGAACCCAGGTAGAATGCACTGGGTCAAGAATGAGTTCTATAGAAGCATTCAAACTCTGCCTGGACCATTTGGGCCAAGTGAATGGGACACCCAATGCTGTAAAGGATCTCTGCACCCAGATGCACCAGTGCCTCCTAAAGTGACCTGTTTTTGCTGCCTTGGAATTTGTCCCATGCTTACCTTAACTTACATTAACTCCAGAAGAAGAGTCCTGTAAGTCATTGCCAAGTACCTGTAAGCAGTATATGCTTCTTTTCCCATAGGATGGCATCACCCCATTAAAGTCAATGCCAGTGTATTTGCTGTGTACATAAAAACTGGTAATTTAAAAAGTACTTAACCAATAAAAGTTCTTGGTGTTAAAAAATATATAGAAATATATGTACTATATTTTTAAATTAGTGTGGATCTCCTTATTGAGTGTATGTGTGTGCCATTTATTGACTGTGTGTATTCAGCAAATGCCTAATACTGTCCTTTGATTAGCAAAAGTTGCGTGACCACCCTGCAACAAACAGAACACTTGGGATTTTTAAAGAAAGCCCCATCCACTTCTGAGGGGATACCTGGATTCGTTACACAGCATACCACTTTTTGGTATAATATAATAAAGAGTCAGCTGTGGGATACGAGGTTTGACATTTGCTGTACCAATCGGTTAAGAAGGGAGTAAACTGAGGAATCCAAAATTGTCATTAGATAAAAAATGTTTTTGATGAATTTGAATGTTTTCGAAATTGTTTAAACTGGTAGGGCCTTGTGTTAAGTCCCCCAGCCCAAACTGTTTAGGATACAAAAAGCACACTAGTAGTTAGACTTAAAAGTCTATTTACATTTTTTGGTAATTTTCTAAAAAGGTCCCAACTACCTTAAAAACATGCCTTATAGAGAGGGTACTAGTACGGCACTCAACCTGGTCCCCAACAAAAACCTTAAGTTAAGAGAACTTAAGAACCTCTGTAAAGCATTTGACATTGCCACGAGTCAAACACGATAGAGCCCTGGCAATAAGAAAACCTCACAGTGGTTGGAGCTGTCAGTGAGGATGAGGATGATTCATCAGATTCCCCTACTGATGGTACTCCTACTGGGATTACCTCTAACAGTACCCCAGACAAAGTAGAAGATAAAGACTAGACCCTGAAATTCAAAAACTATCTAGAAGAGGCCAAAAGGCCAACATCTTGGTCATAAAAAGGGGAAAGGTCTAAGATGGGCCTAGCACCCATCTCTGGTGACAGCAAAATCTTAACTAGGAGATAGATTAAGCTTTTAACCCTAAAATCCCCAAAGGATTGTCCAATATATGTAGAAGATGATATTATCACATGGTTCACAGCCTTTGAGAAGGTATGTAAGAAGAGAAAGCTCAACCCAAAATATTGGGGCTCTCTACTCAGGGAACTGTTCTCAGAAAAGTGCAGGGATAGACTCCTGACACTTATGCCCAGATTTAAGAGGGCCTAGCTCTATCTAACGGCACTTTAGCATCATTTTTTTTAATGCTAATTTAGGGTTAGATGGCCAAAAACACTGAACCATATTTACAAAGTGGTGCAATGCATGCATTGCACCACTTTGTAACCCCATGCACCACATTCTGCATGCACCAGGGATAATGTATGCAAGGGGGCGTTCCCCCATTAGAGGGGCTACAAAAATGGCACAAAGAAATCTAAGAGATTGCTTTGCGCAATTTTTTCTGCCATTTTTAATGCCTGCTCGGAGCAGGCGTTAAAAGGGTGCAAGCCATTGTTTTCAATTGACCCCTATGTACTGTTCAAGGTTAGCACCAGCATTTTGGCACTAACCCTGAACAGTACCTCAATAACGTCAGAAATTCTTTTGCTATTGCCCCCTATCCTGCACCATGGTGTGCTGTATTTTAAATACGACACACACATGGTGGTGGTAGGGGCGCAAGAGGCCACAGGAAAAGTGGAGCTACCTGCAATGTTGCACCACTTTTCTTAAATCTGGTCCTGAATGAGGTAGATGCTGAGTCTTATGACCTCATGATGGATATCCTACTTGAGGGCTTTGGACTCACCACTGAGGAGTACAGGATTAAGTTAAGGGAGACTCACAAATCTTCAAGTCAGACCTGGGTAGATTTTGCTGACTTCTCATTAAAAACACTAGGTGGCTGGTTGAAAGGGGACCAGTTGCAAGACTATGATGGGATTTATAATTTAATTATGAAAGAGCATCTTTTAAGTAATTGTGTTTCTAAAAAATTGTGTTAGAACTTGATAAACCTAGGACCAAGAATTGGGAAAGAAGGCTGACCAATGGGTCAATACTGGGGTGTCCAAATTATCTCATGGAAGGGGGACCAAAAGAAAGAGGTTGCTAATCCCCCCCCTAAGGAAAGATGCAGGACAGTCTAAAGAGAAAGGTAAGGAGTCTTCTAAAGGCCCCCAAAAACCTCTTCAGGAGGTGGGCCCTGAGACACTTCACAATCCAAGGGTGGGTACCAGGGTAAGAAATGGGATCCCAAAAAGGCTTGGGGACAGATTTATGGAAAGTGGCGCTGCTCCAAGTGCAGCTCCATTTTCCCTGCACCCCTTGGTGCCCCCCACCTCCATGATGTGTGCGCCGTATTTAAAATACGGCACACCATGGCACAGGGGAGGAGTCAATAGCGTGATTGTTCATGATGCTATTGATGTACTCTGCAGGAGTAGTGCCAAAATATTGCAGAGTATGTAGGGGCCCATTAAAAATAACAGAAGCCCTCCTTTAACGCCTGCTCTGAACATGCTTTAAAAGTGCCTTAAAAAATTACGCAATGAAATCTCATAGATTTCCTTGGGCCATTTTCTCAGCCCCCCTAATGGGAAATATCCCCTTTGCAAACATTATGCCTGAAGCAGACATGATGTAGCGCAAAGGGTTACAGAGTGGCGCAATACATGCTTTGCGCCACTCTGTAAGTACGGTGTGGGGATTTCAGCCTTATTGGGCCACATTAAGGTCATAAATAATGATGCTAATGTGGTGCAAGGTGGTGCTAGAGGACCATAAATATGCCCCTTGGTTTTAATTGCAAAGCAAATGGGCATTGAACTGGAGACTCATCCTGTCCCAAAAAGTGCACCCACGGTTACCACTGCATTGGTGAGTCATCAGAAGGGATCCTTGGTATGTCCTGACCAGGTCAGAGAGCACACTGAAGCCACTTTAGTCTCAGAGGGTAGGGTGGATGTAGCTTCCCTGGTTGTCTGGCCTAGTAATCTGGAGAAGTGCACACAACAGACACATATTAATGGGGTTAGAGTGGAAGCACTGAGGGATTCAGGGACAAGTGTGTTGGAAAGTGGATTATTGGTAAGAGCAGGTAAGTACCTACACTTAGCAATAGGCCACTAGCACCCACTAGGCCCAGTAAGGTCTCATTAAATTAACCCCCGCTCTACCCATGGTAGCTTGGCAACGAGTGACAAGGCTTAACTTAGGAGACCGGTGTGTAAAGCATTTAAAAATCACAAAACAGTAAATGAGTAAAACACAATAAAAATCCAACACCACTTTATGAGAATGGATTATATTTATATTTTTAAAATAGCACCAAAACAAATACAGTTGGATAAGGGGAACTGGAGATATGAATCTTTAAAGAATTAATGTGTTCAAGTGGATAGAAACTGAAAGCAGCATTCTGTTCATCTGGTTGCACCTCAACCGGGGCAAAGTTTTAGGCTGACTGCGATGGAGCCCTGCTGAGCTACAGCAAGCGGGAGACCTCGGTCAAAAGTTAACTTTCGGACTTAGTTGTTTTCTTGAAGATTTTCCTCATTGGGACGAAGTCACC
The DNA here is from genome assembly GCF_031143425.1 of Pleurodeles waltl. NCBI lineage: Eukaryota > Metazoa > Chordata > Amphibia > Caudata > Salamandridae > Pleurodeles > Pleurodeles waltl. Next base: position 450,052,439 of record NC_090448.1, on the reverse strand, counting down.
AAACCGATCCAACCTTCCTGGAGCCCTCTTCGGTTACGCGTCGCAGGAGACCTCCGTGAAGATTTCTACATTCGGACTTAGATGATTTTTCATGATGAAAATCTTTGTCCGGGCCAAAGCTGAATCTTGATACAACGTTCCTGGAGCTTTCCTCAGATATGCTGCGCGGGAAGTCCTGGTCAACTTTTTACCTTAGAACTTAGTCAAATTTTGGGAGCTTTTTTCTCTCTCACGTAGGATGACCCTCCACAGCAAGCTGATTTTCAGTCAACATCATCAGATTGCTTTTCCAGGAGCCCCGTTGAAATCCTGGAAGTCTGGGGCTCTGGAGCTTTCCAGCGGGATCAACCTGCATGTCAGGCTGGGTCGCAGTCGACGTAAGCCAGCTTGACTCTAGGCGGCAGGTCGGTCCATTTATGGAGTTTTTTCCAAAAGTTCTCCAAACTTCTCTAAACTTCAGCATCTTCTTCCAGAAGGTCTTTGAAGGTCCTTTAGGAGCCCACAGCTCACCCGACGAATCCAGAATCTCTGAGCTGCTACTTGAGGGTTAGGACTCCATCTCCCAGAATGCACCTGGTTCAAATCCAAAAATGACCAGTAGTCACTGGTCAGCTGGTCAGTTCCTTCAGGTTTTGATGCAGGGAACTCTGGTTATTTATTTTCCACCTGTACAATGCAGGGAGTGTCATCTTGAACCAGATGAAAACAGGCAAATTCCTTTTCTTAGGGGTGAAGCCCAAGTGTGCTGCTGGTGGAGTTCCCTAGGTCAGGGGTCCAGGAGGGCAGTCCTTCATCTCCTTGTCTTGTTCCTGGTAGGGATCTGAGGTGTGGGTGAGGCTCTGCAATATTTACCCTTGCTCCTGGGGTGAAAATCAGGAAGGGCCAACTGTCCAATCACAGGCAGGCTCATTCTCCCTTTGGTGACCACTTCCTGGGAAGTGTGGCAAAAAATCAATCCCAGAGAGCAAAATTCTTCAAAACTCCAACATGGCTGAAACTGAATTTTGGAGGTTAGATCTGTCTGAGCCCACCCACTGTTGCGGCAAAAAATCCTAAACACACCCCTCTCCTGCCCTCTCCTAATCTAATCAAGAGGGCAACTAATTGTCTGGGGTTGCAGGAAATGGGGGTGGTCCTGAGCTGCTCCAAATATCCTTCCCTGCCTTTGAAGACCAGTTTGGCTGCTCTCCCCCCATTCTGTTTCACCATTTGCTGAGGCATATCTCCTCCCCCAGGCACATCCTTTGTGTTCAGCCCAGGCCACTTCACACCTCATCAAAGCAGCCTGGCCAGGCTGCCAGAGGCTAGCCAATCAGAGAAGGGCACTACGGAGCTGAAGTTGGTAACTTTCAGGTAGAGTTTTAAAACTCTTTACCTGAACTAGTTATATTAAATCCAGAAATGGCTTGTTGTGGGGGTTATTATAACAATTAATTTGATACCAAACCCAAGGTATCTGTCTCTTATGGGCACTTTGTTAATTAAAATAAAGTCTCCCCATTTTAGCAGATGGAGGTCACTGGTTATAGTTACATGGTACCCAACACTAGGAACACTTAGGGCACACCTTAGGGGTGGCATATGTAAAGATAAGGTTGTTTAAGACTTTAGACATACTTTTAAACCCAAAGGCATTTTTGCATATAACTTTAATTTAAAAGCAGTCAGCAAGGCAGGCCTGCCTTTAAAATGACCCTGGGCACCTCAGTACTGCTCCTATGGGTGCACCACCTATGCTGGGGTCCATAAACCTACATGCCCTACCATATACTAGGGACTTATAGGTGGGTTGACATAACCAATTATAATTAGCCTAATTTGCATATTCATTTTACACAGTGTGCAGGACATGGGACTGGCTAGCAGTACCCAGGGCACCATCAGAGTCAGGAAAACACCAGCAAAAAGGGGAAAATGGGGGGCAAAAAAGTTAGGGGGCCTATGCAATCAGCCCTGGTTTCTCACAGAGTGTCACTATAGTGACTGAGAAACTGATATCCCCAGAACAGTATTTGACTAGAGACATATCCAGTCTATGATGTTTATAACCAGACTAAGGTTCATCCCATGGCTATGGTGTCTTTAGAATGGGGAGGGGTTACTGGCCAAAAGAAGGTGGCCGTGTTCCAGTAGAACGCTTGCTAAGGAATGATCTGGAGACCTCAGCACGGGCTGAGGTAGAGCTAAAGTCAAAAGCCATGCTGGGAACATCTGAATGGGTCTGCGAAGAAATAGAGCACATAGCAAAGCCCTGGGTGAAAAAGAGGAGTTGGATCCTGGAATAACAGCCCAACTCTCCAAAAGAAAAGGTAAAAAGTCTGGGAAAACAACGTCTGAACATCCACATGCTTAGGTCCCCTCTCCTCAGGGAGAAGGCCTGTCAGCCCTTGAGGGAACCAAGGCCCATGAACTTTGGCCTTACACATCAGAGCTCCTAGGCCGAGGGGGACCCACTAGGGAAGAGCTTTGCCAGGGACAGAGGACCTGTCCCACTCTTGAGAGTCTGAGACAGCAAGCTGCTCACCAGGAAAAGGGCAATGTTAGTGGCTCCCACAAGACCTATTGGGAGGAGGGACTCCTGTATACTGAGGCCAGAGACCCCAAACCTGGTATGAATAGCAGACTGGTAGTGTCTCAGCAGTACAGAGAGTTCTTACTCTCTATAGCTCCTGATACCCCTTAGCTGGACATCTTGGACAGACTGGAGTAGGTTAGTCACCCACATCTACTGGCCATGAATGTCCCAGAAAGTGAAGTTTTGCAACTCCTGTGTTACCTGTCAAGCCCCCTTTAACTCCACTTGCTGTGATTGGGGTCCCCTTTGAAAGGGTAAGTATTGACATAGTCGCTCCCCGTGACCCTCCAACAGCTTCAGGAAACAGATTTATACTGGTGATAGTGGATCATGCCACCAGGCATCCTGAAGCAATTCCACTTAGGACTGTCACTGCCCCTACAGTTGTTAGAGCTCTCATCAATATCTTTTCTAGAATGGCCTTTCTTAAGGAGATGGTGTCAGACAGGGATGTAAACGTCATGTCTGGCTACCCAAAGACAATGTGGGCTGAGTGTGGGGTGACATACAAGTTTACCACCCTATACCACCCACAAACCAATGGTCCATTTGAGAGATTTAACAAGACCATGTAAGGCATGATCATAGGACTCCCTGAAAAGCTTAGAAGAAGATGGACTGTCCTTTTGCTATGCCTGCTTTTCATCTACAAAAATATGCCACAGAATTGAATGGGCTTTCATCCATTTGAACTAATGTTTGGTCATCAATCAATCAGTATATTTATAAAGAGCACTACTCACCCGTTAGCGTCTCAAGGCGCTGGGGGGAGGGGGTGCTACTGGTCGAAAAGCCACGTTTTAAGGTGCTTTCTGAATGTTAGGAGGTCCTGGGTCTGGCGTGGCTGAAGAGGTAGTGAGTTCCAGGTCTTGGCGGCGAGGTGAGAGAAGGATCTTCCTCCGGCGGTGGTGTGGCAGATGCGGGGGATGGCGGCGAAAGCATGGTTGGCGGAGCGTAGATAGCGTGGAAGGTAAGTCTGTCATTGAGGTAGGCTGGACCAATGTTGTAGAGAGCCTTGTGTGTGTGGGTCAGGAGTTTGAAAGTGATCCTTTTCGGCACGGGTAGCCAGTGTAGGTCTCTGAGGAGGGGGGAGATGTGGTTGTGGCGCGGGGCGTCAAGGATGAGGCAGGCGGATGTGTTCTGGATTCGTTGTAGCTTGGCCGTTGTTCCTGCATATAGGGCATTGCCGTAGTCCAATCTACTGCTGACCAGGGCGTGGGTGACGGTTTTCCTGGTCTCGATGGGGATCCACTTGAAGATCTTGCGGAGCATGCGGAGAGTGTTGTAGCAGGAGGAGGAGATTGCGTTGACCTTTTGGGTCATGCTGAGAGTGGAGTCCAGGATGAAGCCCAGGTTGCGAGCGTGGGTGGTGTGTGACGGTGTGGTGCGGTGCCTAGGGAGTTGGGCCACCAGGAGTCGTTCCATGCTGAGGGGTTGGAGCCGAAGATGATGATCTCTGTTTTATCGGTGTTTAGTTTGAGGCGGCTAGATTCCATCCAGTTGGAGATGGCGTGGAGTCCGCTGTGCAGGTTGATTTTGGCAGTAGTGGGGTCTTTCGTAAGGGAGAGGATCAGCTGGGTGTCTTCTGCGTAAGAAACTATGTTGATGTGGTGTGTCTGTGCGATGTTGGCAAGGGGGGCCATGTAGACAGTGAAGAGTGTTGGGCTGAGGGAGGATCCTTGACTGACGCCACAGATGATCTTGGAGGCCTCTGACAGGAATGGCGGGAGGCAGACTCTCTGGGTTCTGCCGGTGAGAAATGATGAGATCCAGTTGAGAGCCTTGTCGCGGATCCCGGCGTTGTGTAGTCGTGTGCGGATGGTGTGATGACATACAGTATCGAATGCGGCAGAAAGGTCCAGCAAGATGAGTGCTGCGGTTTCTCCTTTGTCGAGCATGGTCCTTATGTCGTCTGTGGCAGCGATGAGTGCGGTCTCTGTGCTGTGATTTTTCCAGAATCCGGATTGGGAGGTGTTGAGCGCCTTGCTGTATTCTAGGAAGCGGGAGAGCTGGGTGTTGACGACTTTTTCGAGGACCTTTGCCGGGAAGGGGAGGAGGGAGATCGGCCGGTAGTTCTTTGGGTCATCTGGGTTCCGCCTTGGTCTTCTTCAGTAGTGGGTTGACTTCTGCGTGTTTCCAGATTACCGGGAAGGTGGCTGACTCGAAGGAGTTGTTGATGGCGTCGCAGAGGTGGGGGGCGATGATGTTGCTAGCTTTATTGAAGATGTGGTGAGGGCAGGGGTCCGATGGGGATCCGGAGTGGATGGAGGCCATGGTGTGAGTGACGATTTCTTTGTTGATGAGGGTCCAGTTGTGGAGAAGGTTGGTGTTGCTCTGGGCGTTGGGCTCGTCGATATCTGCGGTCTGTTTGGGGTTGAAGCTGTTGTGGATTTCTTCTATCTTGCGGTGGAAGTGGGTGGCGAGGGAGTTGCAGAGCTCTTGCGACGGAGGGGGTTCGTTGGAGCAGGTCTTGGGGTTTGAGAGTTCTCTGACGATGCTGAAGAGTTCTTTATTGTTGTGGGCATTGTTGTCTATGCGGTTTTTGAAGTGGGTTCTTTTGGTGGCGCGGATCAGTTGGTGATGCTTGCGGATGGACTCCTTGAGTGTGATGTGGTTGGGTTCGGTAGGATCAATGCGCCAGGCTTTCTCTCTTTTGCGGCGTTCTCGTTTGGAGCTCTGAAGATCGGGGGTGAACCATCTGGCCTTAGCACTGTGCAGGGTGTTTGAGAATTTATTGAGCGGCGCGAGGGTGTTGGCGCAGTTTGCTAGCCAGCGATGCAGGTCAGTGGCGGCTGTGTCGGGGTCCGAGGTTCCTGGTGGTGGGGTCTGGGTGAGGGTGGAGATCAGTTGCTCTGTTGAGACTATGCTCCAGTTGCGTTGGGGGGGTTGTGTGCGGTGGTGGTGAGTAGTTGGTTTCTGGTAGGAGAAATGGATGCAGCGGTGGTCTGTCCAGTCGAGCTCGGAGGTGTGGCTGAAGGAAACATGGCTGTTGGCAGTGAAGATGGGGTCGAGTGTGTGGCCTGCGTTGTGAGTGGGTGACATGACGAGTTGTTTTAGTCCGAGGTTAGTGAGGTTGTCAGCAGGTGGTTGGTGTTAACGTTGTTGTTGTTTTCTAGGTGGAAGTTCAGGTCGCCGAGGAGGATGTAATCTGCTGAGGCGAGGGCCTGGGCGCTGGCGACGTCGGCGATGGTGTTGCAGAATTGTGCTCGGGGCCTGGGGGTCTGCAGATCAGTGTTCCTTTAGGGTAGTGTTGGCATTGACATAGATGTGGAAGTGGAGGTGTTGGGCGGAGTTGAGGGTGTCGTGGGTGCTGGTCGAGACTTAGATGGTGCTTTTGTGGACAGGCAATTCCTCCTCCTGGTTTATTGGAGCATGCTCTCCTGGTGATCTTGTAGCCTTCAGGGATGGCAATGTCGGGTTCAGAGGCCGAGTTAATCCAAGTTTCGGAGAGGAAGGTGACGTCCGGTGATGAGGAGGTCAGCAGGTCCCAAAGTTCGATGGCGTGTTTGTGGATGGAGCGGGTGTTGAGTAGAATGCAGTTCAAGTGTTTTTTGGCAGGACTGTTGAGGCGTTTTGAGGTGCAGGTGAAGTGGCAGGCTTGGCAGGTAAAAGGTCCTTTGGTGGTCTTGGGGGTGGACTGGAAGCATGTTGAGGAGCGTCCTGGGTTGAGGGCGAGGAGCTCCTCGTTGGTGCAGCGGTGCCCAGTGGTGTGGGAGGGCCACGGGCCAGGGGGACTGGCACTGGGCGCGGTCCAGGCACGGACGGGCACAGACGAGCTTGCCTCTGGAAGGAAACAGGAAAAGTTCAATAGGACTTTCAGATTCGAGTACTTTCTTTAGCATGAGAATCAGGAAACACTCTGAGCAATTTCTAAACAACCATATGAATCTCCTTTTAAGAATATATATCAGGAACACACAGCATTACATCTAGAACTCTGGTATTGTTGTGTTCATCTCAGAAAAAACATTGGGAAGTGAATTGCGCACATTCCTGATTTTTATATGAGTATTAACCACCATAAAGGATTGTGCACCATGAAATCACACAACGTAGATTCAAGGAATAAATCACGCAACGTGTCAACTTGAAATGCTACCAAGAAAATGTCTTAGAATAGTAGCGCACAGTAATTTACATTATTTATACACGAGGAAAGAATTGCGCGTCTTGCCGATTCAAATGCCACCATACAAATGCCAAGAAATGGTAGCCCACAATGAACAACATGAAAAGCACTCAGGGAAAGAATTGCGCGTCTTGCCAATTCAAATGCCACCATGCAAATGCCAAGAAATGGTAGCGCACAATGAATAACATGAAAAAACACTCAAGGAAAAAATCGCGTGTGTTGCCGATTCGAATGCCACCATGTAAATGCCAGAAAATGGTAGCGCGCAATGAACAACAAAGTTAAATGCTCATGAAACGAGTTGCACGTCTTTCCAACTCGTAAAACATCATGTAAATGTCAAGAAATATCAGCGCGCAATGAACAACAATGGAATAACGAAGTCAAATCTTTATGGAATAAATTGCGCGTCCTCCCTATTTGCAAACCACCATACAAATGTCAAAAAATGGCAGCACACAAGTAATCTGTTATTCATTTAAGAATTAAAATCAAGAATATGAAAATTCTCAATTACGGTGTTGGGAAATGTCCAAACACCGTCTTACCGCCTGGAAACAGTGATCACCAATGAGAGATGAGCGGAGAAGACTGGAAAATCCAAATAGGCCGCCGGGACAGGAGCTCAGGAAGAAGCTGCTGCTCTGCACTGGGACCTCTGAATAGTGAGCACTGGAAGTTGGGCTGACTCTCTTTTATAGAGTCTTGGCCCAGCCTAGAACCACGCCCAGGCATGTTGCAGGGAAAGTCTCTAGAAGGCACTGGAAAGGGACCACACCCTAACACACTCTGAATGTCTGCAGCAATACATTGCAAATGTACAGTATTTATAAGCACCTTAAAAATGAATCTTTTGGATGGAATTCTGCAATGCAAAAGGTTAAACAATAACATATCATCACAATGCATAAATTACATTATCTTGCGAGTGTTGCGAGTGTTGGGTTTTTGCATTCTAGATGCCCGTAGAGCGCGCACTGTCCTGGTGTTGACAGGTGCGAGGGGGGCGGGGCCGCAGGGGACACAGCCGCGGGAAGGCTGAGAGCGGCTCTGGGAGAGCCGGCAAGGGGAGCGCACAAGGGGCGAAAAAGGCACAAAAAAGGCACAAAATGCAAACGAAGGCAACAACAGCACAAAATAGCAGGCACAGTGAAACACGGCACAATGAACGTAAGGCACAAATGCACAAGCCTAGAACGCTTACCAGAAGCCCACTAGACACCAGGGATGAGGCGCAGGCAGGTGCCTGCGGGTGGAGGAAGGCCTTGAAAACGCGAACAGCAGCGTGGGCGGTGGTCAGGGACAAGGGCACAGCTAGGTGGTGCTGCGAGCGTGAGGGAGGGAGCTCCCGACCAAAGGCAGGTCAGAGGTTGCTCCTCTGTGAGGGGACCACTATGTTTAGTGAAGGAAGGCTAGCAAAGAGATCTACGCGAGATTTTGTGGGCTATGTGTTTGGCATATGTTCAAGGATGGCTGAGTACATGGGTAAAACAACCAAAACCTTGAGGGCAGCCTAGAGACCAGAAGCTCTGGTATGACCAATTGGCTGCACTGATGGAGTTCCAAAAAGGGCATAATATATGGGTGCTGGGGCCTGTGGCACCTAGGGCCCTCCAGGACAAATGAAATGGTCCCTATCCTATCCTTGAGAGGAAAGATGAGGTCATCTACCTGGTTGACATACGTATTTGCAGGAACCCTCATAGGCTAATTCTTGTAAACCACCTGAAACCTTACTATGACAGGGATGATGTGTCCATGCTGATGGTCACTGATAAGGATCAGGAAGAAGAGAGTGAACCTCTCCCTTACCGCTTCTCCCACTATCCTAAAAAGGGTCAGTTGAAGGAGTGGTTTTCTCAGACACTCTCTCTGCTCAACAGCAAGCCGACTGCAAACAAGTTCTAAAGCAGAATGCTGGGTTCTTTTCCCTAATCCCTGGTCAGACAACCTGATGTGAACACAGGGCACGGCCCACCTGTCAAACACAAAATGTACAGACAGTCTTACTAAGTTAAGGAAAGCATCAGAGCTGAGGTCAGCAAGATGTTGGAGTTAGGGAGGATTCAGCCCTCTGAATGTCCCTGGGCTAACCCAATGGTCGCAGTCCCCAAATCTCAATGCTGTCACTAAGACAGATGCACACCCTCTTGCATGGGCTGATGAATTGATTATAAAGAACACAGAGAGAGAAAGAGAGGGAAACTTCAACACCACATGTCCTCCCAAGCAAAATCGCTTGGGGCTGGAAGCAACACTATTTAGGTGCTGCCACTCAAATGGACCTTTTGACGAATGTGTGACTACAAAGGACATCACCGTTTCTCCAGACCTGATGCGTGTTAGCCCCTAACTTGAGGATACCTACAGTTTGATCCCCGCTCAGGTAGGTCCGGAGTGGTCTTCCCTTTCTTTTGATAGCACACCTTTGATTTACATATTAGGGATCCTCAGCCCCGACAAAATGCCCCAGACTGATTTAGGCTCATAGAGAGAGCAGAAACATGTTGGCTTGAGTAGCCAGTTAGGGAAATTAGGCTCTTTTTACTGTCCCAGAGTGCTTTTAATCATACCCACGGGCACCACTAACAAAGGTGAATGACACTGGTAGTCCAAGAAGTATTTTTAACTTGATGTGGATCTCTGACTTAGTCCAGTAAGTTTTTATATAAGAACTCCCTCTAGTGTAGGTTTTTCCAAGAGGTTGAGTCAGCCCTCGTGGCATTGTCCTACCAGGGTGGGGAGAGATGGTCAAGGATGAAGCATGACACTATAAGTGTGTGAGACCACCTCTTCGTTTAAGGAACACCACATTTGCCAGATTAGTGCTATGTTCCCTAATAATAGGTATTGCCTATCAAAAGTAGACAACCCATCTTACTTTGAATTCTACTCCACCCCACCATTGTTGATTAGTGATGAACTGATTGACAATTTGGGGCTAACCAAATTTTTCAGTGCTTTTGATTTGACATCAGGGTACTGGAAGATTGGTCTAACCATAGGAGCAAAAGAGAAATCAGAGTTCTTGACCCAAGATGGGCATTATGAGTTTACTGTTTTACCCTATGGACTAAATAATGCCCCTGCCACCTCCCAAAGGTTGGAGAACAAAGTCCTGGCTAGGTTGGAGTCTTTTAGAGCAGCATATCTTTTTGATATTACTGACTATACCTCCACTTGGCAGTATCATCTGATCCACCTTTGCAAGATCCATGGGGCTCTGCAGAGTGAGGGCCTCACTATTAAGGCAAGCAATTTTCAGATAGGGCTCTGCTATATACTTGAGCCACCTTATAGGTGGGGACCAAGTTGAACCCTTACAGCCCTAGATCCAAACTATTGTGGGCTGAGTAGCTCCATCTACCCAGACTCAAATCAGAGCACTCCTTGGCTTGACTGGGCACTTTGTGAAAGGGTATGGTACCATTTTGGCACCCTTCACAGAACTAGCTTCCAAGAAAATGCCAACAAAAGTAAACTTGACTGTGAGCTGGCAAAAGGCTTTTGACACTCTGAAGGAAGCAATGTGCTCAGCACCCATTCCTAAAGCTCCATGTTATTCTTATCAGTTCATAGTATAGACTGATGCCTCTGAGTAAGGGATAGGAGTGGTTCTATCCCAGATCAACAATGATGGCCATGAATAGCCTTGCTCCCCAGAAAACAGTGTTGAAGTGCCATTGAGAGGGAAGCCTTTGCTGTGTTTTGGCCCCTGAAGAAGTTGAGACCATACTTGTTTGGTATACACTTCCTTGTTCAAACTGACCACAGGCTTCTCAGATGGCTAATGGAAATGAACGGTGAAGCCCCCAAACTGTTGAGGTGGTCCATCTCCCTACAGGTATGGACTTTACAGTGGAGCACAGACTTGGGACTGACCAGCCAATGCAGATCGCCTTTCCAGGTTCTTCCACTTAGACAATGGAGACTCTCTTGGGAAAGGTTAGTCTCATTCTCTTTCATTGGGGGGGAGCCCTTTTTGATATGGTCACCCCCACCTTTTGCCTGGTTTTAATGCAATTTTGACAGAAGTGCACTGGGTGCCTGGTCATCAGTGTTAGATCTCTTTCCCTACAACTGTACAATTGTACCCCAATTGGCAATACCTTTAACACTTGAGTCTCTAGTAAATGGTACCCCTGGTACCTAGGGTATGTGTAAGGGACCCCTCACCTTACTCAGGTGGACTACCATTGCAGGCTGTGTGACATGGTGCAGACAAAAGTGAAAACATGACATGGGACACATCGTGTGTGCCATGCCTGCAAACACTACATGCAATATATGTAAATCACCTCTCCAGCAGTCCTTACCGGCCTAAGACTGAATGCATTCTACTACACGTGAGGACATATCTGCATGAGCAGATATGCCCCTGCAATTTCTCAATCAATTCTTAGACATTACAAGTGAACAGAGAAACCATCTTAAGATATGTACTGGGGACTGGTCAGAACAAGTTCCCCAGCTACATAATGGCTTCACTGAAACCTATAGTGTTTGATATCAAACACCTCATATTAATAAACCCACAATAATTTCAATAATGGATGTATTTATACATGCACCCAGTGGGTACCTTAGAGGTACCCCCTGAAGCTTACTAGTCCTTTAGTGTGCTAGCTGACTGGTACAGTCCAGCCTGCCACCACAGACAGGTTTCTGACCTTCTACAGGTGAGAGCCCTCACTCTCAGAGGCCAGAAACAATGCCTGTTCTGGAGGAAGGTGTTCATACCACCCCCAGCAGGATGGAGAGTGATTTATCATGCCAAGGCCAGGGACTTCGAAGTCCATGCCACCTCTGATATGCAACCCTGGCATCCCCAAGACCTACATGATGCCACCCCCTGCCCTGAGGCCCAATTGACACCAGGGCAGGTGGAAAATTAGCTATGCTAGGAGGTGTGGAGTATACCCAGATCAAACACACCCCTAAGGTGAGCTGCCTGTTGTGACGCACTCTAGGAATGTTTTGCCATCTTTGTGATGGCAGGTTTAGGAACTCTGTGATAAGGGTATGACCATTTCCCAGAAGAAGTGGTCATTTAGGCGATATAGTGACCCCAAGGGTAAGTAGCCCATTGGCTAATACCGTTCACTCCCCTTAAAGCCCCTATATTTAGGTCCTGATTTAGATTTTGGTGGTATTACCACCAATCCGCTGCGGCGACAGGGTTGAAAACCCCATCAACGTACCAATGTGTGTTCCCTACCTCTAAGTCCAGCAACAGGGAGGCATGTTTACCCCTTCCAGTCCAGTGGCAGCAGTGATGGCAGGGTGATGTCCAGTAAGGTCCAGCCAGAAACAGAATAGGAAACATGTGCCCCTATCACTCCAATCAGCCAACTCAGGATTGGAGGTCGGACAACCAGAGTTGGATTAGTGATAAGGCACATCCAAATCCTTTCTGCATTTTAAATTTGAGACCCTTAGGAAGCTATTTGTAAAATAGAATGCTCTCTTAGGCTGTTTATGTTTTATGTTTGAGGATGTTCTAAACCAAAATTAGGAGATTTTAGAGAATAAAGAAAATATTTTTTTTCTGTTCCAACAACTTTATGGGCAACGATTCACAAAGGTAACTTACACTGTAAGTAATCCTATGTTTCATTAAGTTTACTACTTTTTGTTTACTCACAAAATCTGAGCATAAATTACTACTAAAATAAAAAAAAGCTGTAGTATGTCCAGCACCACATATGGCCAACCACTGATATTGTAACACCCTCCTATAAAAAATTATGGAATTAGGGAATTAAAATAATACCCAATAGGAAATAATGTCCAATTAAATTAAATTATTTAAAATAGTTAAAAATGTAGATAAATATAATTAATGTTAAGAAATATAAAATAGTCCATATTTATTATTTAATTCTTGTATATTTAAACACTCTTTTTGAATTAAAAATGCTGCTACATTAATTCTTATTAAAATATATCTAACTTAATTGTAATTAATTAAGTACATCACTTTTGATAATGATGAATGCATATTAAAATCACTCACTTTCACCCTGGGGAGAGGGGCTTCTGGAACCAGGAAAAACCTTACTATTGGACTGTGACCAGAAGTGAGGTGGTGAGAGCATAGAACATGTTGATTCCAGGGACAAGTCCCAGCCCTTGATGAGAATCATACCAGTACCCCTCCCTGGGCCGAGGACAATTTTTCTACTGAGCTTCAGTCTGAGGTGGAACAGATGGGGAGCAGTAATGCTACTCAATGCTGTGATGTGATCTGAATCCACATCCTGGGTATAAGAGGTAGCCCTGATGTTGTTGAGAGGTGAATTTAAGCCATTGTGAGGAAGTGTCAGTGGTGAACCAACATTGGAGACAAATTTTGGATTGGACCAAGCGTGGGCTGGCAGGCCACACTTCACTCAACAGAGTAAGTCTGGGAGTATTGAAGCAAGACCAGGGTTACCAGGAACACAAGGGAGATTCAAAAAGATAGTGTTGGGTGCAAAGCTCCAAGAGAACCCTGGTGCGTCTTGGTGATTAAAAGATAGGCTGATGGAATATACATGATTGTCCTGGATTGGGTGACAGGCTCGTAAAACCAATATTGCTTTATCTTATAACATGATGTCACTAAGACCAAAAACCACAAACACCCAATCGATCTCTGGTAATGACATGTAATGCAGATAGATCCATGCCTCAGAACTCCCGAGATATGCTGCTTCTAATGAGGGAGCCCCAGCTCAAATGCTTGGACTTCCAGGCTTCACAAGCAAAACAGTACATACAGCTTCTACTACATGAATTCAAAATAGATATCATGTCCTTGTGATTTGCAAAGGCTTTGATTTATTTAGCTCACTCTCTCCAAAAACCAGAGAGCTTGATTGACTACATTGAGATGACTGCTACTAAACATGCCCACGAGAGGGATGAGCTGGATCGTATGTATTCAGTGTTCTATGTGTTCAAATGGAAAAAGCTTGTCCGTGATGTCTTCACCCATATCCACTACTTTATTTTTAGGGAAGAACTCATCAGTTCTGCTCATAAGTCAGATGCAATCACATTTGCAGGGGAGAATAGCACCTTTGTCCATGATGTGTCTTCCTCCAAACTAACGTGGAGATGATAAAGAGATCATGCTGTATATGCACCAGGAAGAGGTCCCATAAAGGTGGGGCTTTCTTTTTCACCTGTCCTTCACCTTAAACTACATACCCCAGAGATGTTTTCCTCTTTGCCTTCAAGGCGTCTGGTAAACTAATTGGTAATTGTGAACTAGTGCTGAACGTTTTCAGTGTTTTATGGCTCATAAGTGTTAGTTTTGTACACAGGGTTGAAACTGTTGATTCTTTACATTTTAAAAGCTTAATACAAGATTTAACTTAACCAGATAATGCTGTTTGTTGGACCTGGCCCTCTCTGCAGGGTCACCTCAAATGTTTTGCTTTCCTCCTCCTAGTTTTTGCAGAATGAATTTGTGTTGGCCTTAGGACTCACTTTACCACTGCTAACCATTCCCAGGCCTGCAATTGTAGCCTGAATGCAGTATCACACTGACATGTTGACTTGGCATTTAAAACCCCTTTAGCAAGCCTTAAACTTAATAGCTGTAATTCCCATGCACTTCAAATAACCTTTCCAGAATCTTCTCCAACCTTCCAGGAGAAGGGCACCTGGGCACCAGACTCAACCTTCAGTTCACTACTGGACCTGCGGGAGGATTCTCTGAGGACTTCTTGCTGCTATGACCTGCTGCGCACTCTGCCAGACTGATGTTGTATCTGAAATGACTGTTTTACTGTTTGGAACCTGCCTTGAACCTTCAGAGGACACTCGTGACACCAAGGGCTAGTTTGGGACATAGCAGACCCCCCACCATATTGAACCTGCACCAGGCTCTGGCCTGACTTCGATCCTGAACCCCCAAAAAGTCTCCATTCACTCCTGGACCCTTGGTTGTGGTGCTAAAGGTACCCAGGTGGCCATTTCTCAAATCTGAGGACTTAGATAAAATTTGGTCAAAAAAGTGCTCTGAGTATGACAACGACAATGATGCTCCCGCCCTCAGACACTCCTGAAGCCTTGCCGTGGTGAACTTCTACCTTTTCAACCTTTTTCTTCCAAACATTTTTCTTAAGTCCAAATGTAAGCGATGACTGGGCCTAATCCACTTCTTGTGTAAAAGTGTGCTCCATTGCAGTCACCCTTAACTTTTAACTTTGACCCAGTCTTGTGAGACTAGATGCCCACGTTGGCACGTTGATCTTTTAGGCTCTAATTTCACTTTAAATTTTAAAAATTAATTACTCTGGTTCTACTGATCACATTTTTTTTATTTTGGTGTCAAACATTTTATTAAAATGTACTCTATTTTTCTGAATTGGATGGGATTTTTCACTTTGTGACTGTTTGTGCGCTTCATAAATACTTTACACATTGCCTCTAAGTTAAGCCTGACTGCTTTTCTGTGCTAAGCTGCCTAGGGTTAAGCACAGACTCATTTAGTGACTTTTTCTGGTACACCCTGCAAGGGATTGTGGCTATTGCTTGACCAGGGCTCACAGTCCACTCAACCAACATTCCAATTTCTCAGTCTGCTAATGTTATATTGGCCCTGGGCTACTCTCAATGGTGACCCTCTACTTTGTCTCAGTAGGCCTTGATGCATTTTCTCCAAGATTTGATGTGGTTCACTTATTTCAGAGCATTGTTGTGTTAATGCTTGCAGATTACATTCTGTTTTCTCTTGCTCAAATCACCAGGTTGAGGCAGGCAGGAAATCAGGTTGCCTAACACAGTTATTGCCACAAAAAACAAATGCACCCACTTCCATTGAGTCATGATTGGCTTTGGCAAGATTGCACTGCTTCAGGGAGACAGTCAATTTTCCCTTGTAGAGAGTGGCCCAGTAATGCTCCTATAAATCCCTTAACAATAATTTTCCTCAACACACCAGGGCGTAATTCAACAGTTAAAATGAAGTCAGTTTTATGATTGGTTCACTTAAAAGAGGTGACTATCACATTGTTTCATGAGATATCATTATCATTCAACACCTTGAGTCTGAACTGTTACTCCTATGTCTAACAATGGCACTCTGTTCTCCTCGCTTCACAAGCTATGGTACATTAATGAGATAGACTTCAGAGACAAAGCTTTAAGGGTTTAAATTCATGGGCCACTTGAACACTATTTCAAGGATAATGTGTCAAGGGCTGGATATTGAACTTTCAACTGCTCCTTCTTCCCATGAGTTTGCCCAAGATAAGGATAAATCTTTCCAGTAGCCACTGTGCTCTCTGTCATGTAATTGTTTCACTGGGAAACTGGTGCCGTCTGAGAAAAACCTCAATTGCGAGGGGAAAGCATTAGAAGCAGAAACAACATTCCAGAAGCAAGGCACAGAAGATGGACAGGCTGAGGTCTTGAACAAATGCTTGCAAATAATCCACCAGAGGACACTGCAGGGAAATCTGGATAGGAGAGACAAGGGGGTGAAGCCCCACTGTATTTTAATGCACCTTCCTTCTACTAACTTTCCTTTGTAAACCTTCCAACCAAGAAGCCTTCTCATCAAACATCATGCCATCTATCTTGTAATGTGATGTCCACATGCAAAAGGCTCAAACGTTAGTCATGTTGAATTAGTATTGGAAAAACTCTGCCCAAATTCTTGTGGAATTACTCTGGAATAGAGTTATGAAGGCTGCAGGATTTAGAAGTAAATGCATTGTATTAGTGTTTGGCAGGATCACACACTTGGTGCAGCAATGCCCTTAAAGAAATGTATGAAAGTGGTAGAAATAGGGCACACGTTTTCCAGGGCTGGGCTGCTGAATGCATGTGCGGATCTTGCCAAGAAGAGAGTAGCCTGTACATGGATCGTTGAGACCCGCATACATGCACTCATAAATTACTAGTGCTGGAGGTCTTTGATGCAAACTTCAGCAGACAACTTGGGGAGGTCATGACAGAATGATAATGGCAAAGTCAAAAGGATCACCATATGGGTGGACACTAAGATACTGATCAAAGGTGACCTAATCTTCCACACTGCAAAATCTGTTTGACTAGATAACCAATGCAAGACTGACCTTGAATCCCAAATAGCCAAGTTAGAAAAATACACAAGAACAATTTCTCCCCTAAGATAAACAGGGATCTCAGAAAGGTCAGGGAAGTGCTAGAGCAGCTACTTGTGAGGCATGCAGCTAGAGAAATGCTATATACCAGTCAGACATACTATGAAAAAGTTGATTAGAGTGTCAAGAGTAATTTTTGCAAACTAAAACAAGGAACCATAGCACAGATTTTGAGACACCAATGGTATGATGCTCAAAGACATCAGTATTATAGCAGAGTCCTACTACACCTATTACTCTGCTGTCTACCACCCTCCCCTATAAGATTCCCAAGTTCACTAGGGTGAATATTACACACCCCATCATGAAGATTTGCTGGACTATGAGACACCAGTAGAAACTCTTAACAGGAGGATGAAGCAGTTATCGGCCAGCTATCAAACAACAGGTGGTGCCATTAGTGTTTCAGTTTACACAGCTTTTACAGAACAATTGGCAGGCCTTGTGAACATCAGTAACTATTTCCTGACCTCAGACTCTGTGACCAGGTCTAAGATATAAGCCATTATCATTGATGTTAAAGCTGGGTAAGGACCTCATCCTACACACCAATAGCAAATATTGATGTGAATCTATGCAATTTGGCCTTCTATCATTTCAGCACAAAAATTGGGCTTTATTAGATACTGCCATGCTCATGGCAACACAAAACTTGATGTTCATCTAATGGAGTTAGCTAACCAGACAAAAGAATAGATGGTCTTTCTTCTGGTAAATGTCCAGAAGGCATTTCGTAGATTAGATTGGCAATATTCAACAAAGAGCTTGAGCTGGTCATAAATTTATCATGTATATCCTGTCTAGTTTATTGTGAAGTTAAGTTGTGAATTTAGCTTCACCATCCCATTGAACAGGTGCAAGAGCCAGATGTGCCTATCATCCCATCAGCTTTTTGTCCTGTCAATGTAGCCTCATGGTAAAGAGAATCACTGACGATTATGATAAATGAATCACAGTGCAGTGGAACACAATGTCGCTCTATTCCCTGATGATATCCTTGATTTCTGACTTCCTGGGACATCATTACCAGGTGTGATACCTGGACTCACCCACTTCTCAGAGTTTTCTGCCTTAAAGATGAATTCCAAGTAATAACGGATGGGGGATATCAACTGCAACATGCTCGTAGGGGCACTTTACATGATAGTCAGCAAGGCTTGACAATTGGCTTATGGAATAGTTGGATATATTTTTGACGTGTCCTATGGCTGACTTGTACCAACACAATATTCCTCCCCCCATCAATGTCCTTTAAAAAAGGCCTACATTATTTGACCCCAAAATAAAAAATAAAAATCTGTAGAACCAGTTTGATGGTGATCTTGTAACTGGGAAGTTTAGAAAGTGTCAAAATGAACTTCCTGCCCCTCTTATAAGTCACACGGATGATTCCTCTGAGATTCCCTCGACCTTCATTGACCCAAATACAAATGAAATGAATAGCTTTTGTTTGGAGTAAGAAAACCCCATGCATGGTTAAAGCTACTCCATGGCATGGGTTAAAATGGGATTTATATTTTGGCAGACGGGGATATTCGTCACCATTGTGACGGAGTAATCCCTCCGTCTAACTCTAAATCAGGCCCTTCATTTTTTTAGAACTATTAACTACAGCAAGGATCGATATGTATACCAAATAAATGGTACTGGTAAAATGATTGCTCAATCGAAACATGTTCAACCAATTAAATTGCCTGTAATCAGACAATTGAGCCACAAATAACTAGGTCAAACAAACTCATTTTTTTGCTACTGGCGTATGTTTCAAAACTTTCTCATTAGAATGTCATAGTCTCCTAATTGGCTATAGGCTTGTACATTTGTTGGGGCATATTTTCAAGGAATTGGAGTATGGCAGTGCCGCAAGTCATTTTGCTGTGCTGCCCTGTGCCAATCCAAAAGGTCAGAAATGCACTGTATTTACAAGACATAGTACATTTCTGTCCTTTCCCCATGCGCTGGTGCCCAATTAGCTGCATGGCACCTACGCAGGTACCCTTGCACCATGGTGCAGGGGTATCTGCATTGTTGGCAGGATTGTTTTTGTGAAGGAAGGAGCACCAGTTCGAGAGGCATTTTCCTCTTTCCATGTGTGATGCAAAATGCAGCACACATAGAAAGAGGAAACAACAAGGAAACAAAGATATTTCTCTTTGTTGCATCTGCCCTGGGGAGGCTTACAGTTTTGACCCATTCCCAGGTTTAAAGATCCTTGTAATCTAGGAATGCAACAACACCTATTGGTGTTGCATGGAAACACCCACCACAATGCCAATGGAATGCCTCCCTTACGCAGTGTAATGTAACACAGTGACTTGCTTTGCATTGCCCCACACCATATCTACGAGGCCATGAAAATCCATGCAAAGTGGCTTTGCGTGGCCTTGTAGATATGGGTCTGCTTTCTGAGCTGCCACAGCATCATAAAAAGTGACACACTGGCAGTGCAAAGGGCATGAAAATATGCCCCTGGTCCTTTAGCATTGGACACAATGGGAAATAAGGAAAGTGGGTTTGAGCAAGAGGAGGACGGCTTCAAGCTTGCATGCCAATGTTATTGACAATCATGAGGGAGATTTTGTAACAGAGAGAGTCTTTATTTATCCATTGGCTTTAAGGAGGAAAGGTGAACAGACACAGGAGGAAATGACGATATAAGTACAAGGAAGCATGGAGAAAGCAAGGTATGGTGATAAGGAGGCACAAGGATAGATGAGACCCACGATAGAGAAAAATATTACAGCATTAAAGCACTATTTTATCCTTTTTCTTAAACATATTATTTAATTCTGACCAATTTATAATACTAGATGTGGGATACTGGGTTGTTGGTTAAGGCGGTGTGAGCCATTTTCAAGCAAAATAGACTATTTGTGAACCACAAATGGTCAATAAACTAACCTGTGCTTAACCCTCTGGTAGCCTGGCATAAAAGCAGTCAGGCTTAGCTTAGAGGTGCTCTGTAAAGTATTTATGCAGTGTACAGACAGTAATAAAGTGAAAGTGCTAGATTCGAAAAATCCCACACCATTTAGAAAAGCAGAGTCAATTTTAATACATTTTTTCACACCAAAATGAAAAAAAACTAATCAGTAGAACTGGAGAGATGTTATTTTAAAGGTTTAGGTAAAATACGGCTTAAAAGCACAAAGTGTCAATTGTAGTTATCTGGTTGTGCTGAACTGGGAAAAAGTCACAAGTTCAGGCTGACAGTGAACGAGCGTGGGCCTGATACAGGGACCAGGTTAGGCCCGTTGTGTATCTCATGTCCTTGAGGCATGCCTTTGTGCCACTCAGTGGTGGTTTTGAGGAGCAATACTGGGTCCTGCTTTGAGAGGTGTTGTACAGCACTGGTTCTGATGAGCGACACAGAGTTGCACTTGCTTCGTCAGTTCCGATGAGGAGCTGTGGGGGCTGCGCAGCAAAGCCCACATCGAGTTCCAATGGGGATCACACCTGGGCTGGCAGAGAACCTTTATCCCTGTTCAAGGATCCAGAACTGGGAATGCATCACTTGGGGGGGTAGTAAGGGCTCACAGCAGGCAGGGTACAGCTTCAGGGTTCAAGGGTGTTGAAGCTTGTTGTGTCCTTGTAGCTCAGAACAGGAGGCCAGTCCAACAGCCTTTGGACTCACTCTGGTAGTCCTGGGTTCAAGGTGTAGGTCCAGTCCTTCTTTCTTAAGTAGCAGGGCAGCAGAGAAGTCCTTCTTGCAATCAGGGTGGCAAGGTAATAGAGAAGCACAGCAGTCCTTCTTGCAGCAGATCTAGAAGTGATCTGAAGACTGGATCTGAGGGCCCCATTTTTATATTTGGTGCTCACTTTGAAGTGGGACAAGCTTCCAGAGTTTTCCCTCTAGAGAGGTGTCTGGAATTTCCTGCCTCTCTGCCTTGGTCCCAGTCTGTCTGGGGGCACAGGAGGCTAATGTGGTCTTTTGTGTGTAAACTGAGCCAGTGCTTTTGAAGGGCAGATGTGGTAGGTGACAGCTGTGCCCCTCTATCAAGTCAAACATGGCCCATTCTGCCCCTACTTAGGCCCTCTATTGTGAAGCGGTCTGAAGGGAATACAGAAAAGGCCAACTGCCAACTACACCTAGTCATGTGACTCAGGTAGCAGGCTGAAGGCACCAAGGCCCATATTTAACGGAAAATGACAGAGCGTGACACTCGGCCAAAACTGGCAGCGCCACGCTCCATCATTTTCACAACACAGGGATGTGCCATATTTTATTGAATACAGTGCACCCCTGTGTCGTTCCTTGTGCTGGCACTAAATTGAGCTGCCTAGTGCCAACACAGACATCCTTACACCATCACTAATCGTGATTTGGCACTTCTATGTGTGCTGCAGAAAAGTGATGGTCCATGGCGCTATGGGCTCTTAAATATGCCCCTAAATGTTTAGGACAGGAAAATGCCAACTTTCTAAAAGTGGCATTTTCAGAATTGTGACTTAAAATCCAACTTTACCAGTAAGGAGGGTTTTAAATAACAATTCCTCAGACACCGTACATGACTTTACTATCAGGCTCACAATTAAAAGTTACCACTTATTACATGTAATAAGGTAACCTGATGTTATCCTATGGGACTTTCCAATAGTGAAAAAGAAATTTGAAAGGTTTTCACTAATAAAACATTTATAACTTAAAAGTAGATGTATAAAATGTCCAACTTTTTAAATACAATGCACCCTGCCTGATGGACTGTTTCGGACCTATCCTAGGGGTGGCTTATCTGTATCAAAGTAGAAGATTTAGGCCTGGCAAAAGGCTTATTTTGCCAGTTTGAAATAAATGGCAGTTCAAAGCTGCACACACAGGATTCAGTGGCAGACCTGCAACATGTATAAAACAGCTACTTACGTAGAGGACACAGAACGTGCTGCTAGCCCACTAGTAGCATTTCATTTACAGTCCTTGGGTACATGTAGTACCACTTTACTAGGGACTTACAAGTAAACTAGATGTACTCATTGGGTGTAAGACAATTTTACCATGTTTAAAGAAGAGAGCACAAGCTTTTAGGAAAGGTTAGCAGTGGTAAACCAATAAAACAGGTTCAGATAACAGGAGGGGTAAAAGCAAAAGGTTTGGACGGGACCCCGCACAGAGGGCCAGGTCCAGCACGAGAGCATTCCAATGCCTTGCTGTTGAAAGTCCTCTGCTTATGTTGAGATCATCAGTTACTGGCAAGATTCTGATTCAGATTTCTGAGCAAAAGAGTTGACATCATCTTCTCATCGAGGATGATTGTTGTCTCAGGAGCATTGCTGGATTGAACATTTTGACAAAAGCAAGAATGTTGTTTTTCATTAAAGCACTTGACAGTTTTGCATTCAAATACTTCTAACTACTACCCAAAGAGTAGTGACAATAATTTTAAGTTTGTCTAATGAAATTGCTAAAAGCACTTAACTCCTCAGAAAAAATGGGAAATACACATTGACTTGGAAGAAGACCCGAAAATAAAACTCCTTGCTTTTTAATCAAAATTTAAAGCCTGACCACAGGTAACATTTCTTCTTGGTTTGGAAGATATAATAAATGAGGTATTAAGCCAGTAGCTCTTGTTTTGGTCAGTAACAAAACAATCAAACATTGTCATTAATTAATCCTTCGTCACAAAGTTAAAATCGTATATGAGCATGGTCATGTATGGATTAAATCTTTTGAAGATTGTTGGACCTGGCCCTTTTGGCAGATTCATCCTCTGACTTTTTGCCTCCTTCCTATTATTTTGTCTGACCTCTCGCTGTTGGCTCTAGGACTCTGAGCACTTTATCACTGCTGATCAGTGCTAACATGTAGGTGCTCTCCCTTCTAAAGTTGGTATGATTGGCTTATACCTAATTGGCATATTTAATTTACATCTAAGTCCCTTGTACGGTGGTATCTCTATGCCCAGAGCCTGTAAATTAAATGCTACTAGTGAGCCTGCAGCACTGCTTGTGCCACCCATTGAAGTAGCCTTTCAAACCTGTATCAGGCCTGATAGCGCAGGGCCGCCGTGCACACTTTTCTGTCACAGGGACCTGGCATCTAAATTTACTTGCCAGGCCCAGAACTCCTCTTTTACTACATGTAAGTCACCCCTAAGGTAGGCCCTAGCTAGCCCTAGGGGCAGGGTGCTATGTATGTAGAAGGCAGGACATGTGCCTAGTATTGTGGCCTGTCCTGGTAGTGACAAACAGCCTATTTGGGAGCTCGCTGCTATGAGTGCTGCCTTCTCATAGGATTGCATTGGAAATGCCCTGCCTTATGTCTTGGGTGTATTGTCTGATTTATGAGGGGTAGTGTAGGCATGTTTGGTATGGTTGTAATGGTAGTAAGAATTGCTGATTACTGGTGTAGGTGGATTTTTTATTACTATTACAGAATTCTAGAAAGTGAGCATTTCTCTGTGCTTATGACTCTGGTGTTTTGCAGCTTGACTCCAATCCACATCTGGGCAGAGTGACAGTTGGGCTTTGCTTTGTGCATACTTTTCAGACAGCCTGTACAAAGGGAGGGTGGAGGTGTCACAGAGGTGCATCTGCACACTGAATAGTCTTCCTGGGCTGAGAGAAGGGAGAGGCAGGGTACACATGTATTTGTAAAGGCTGTGCCCTGGCCTCACACAAAAGGGTTGTGTACCCCCCAACTGATGTTTGGAGCCTGTGCTGGAGGAGAGAGGGAGCACTCCCAGAACCAGTTGTAACTGGTGGGAACCTCCTCTCCACTTTCTTTGATAACACACTGTAAAACTGAGTATAAGTACAGGGGAGTTTCCCCCACAATTTGGTGACATTTTGGAACTGGACACAATGCTGCTGGAGGGACACACCAGGAACCGCCATGGACTACTGATGCTGTGCTGACCTGTGACCTGCTTGGTCATGTGGAAGAACTGCCAACTGTATGCATTCACCTTGTGCTGGCCTGCTGCTGGGTCCTGCCGTCCTGTGCTCCTTTTGGTTACTGTTGTCCCCCAGAGGCTGGGTGCTGTGGCCTCTGATTCCTGCCATCATCGGGTAAAGCACCTAGAAAGAGCTCCTGCTTAATCCCCAGTGCTGAGAATGCTCTGTTTAATTATATTTTAGCACTTTGAGAGCGCTTCCTGTGTGGTCCTGTTGCGCTTGGAAGTGCTTTTATCATATCCCGAGGATCACCGCCATGACCCGGGCGTTGTGTGCTGGAAAGCACTGCGGCTGTTAATCTTCTTGCGCTTAAAACGATTTGCTGCTGCCAGGAATCACCACCACAGCCCAGGTAGGCTGCTTAGGTAAAGCGTGAGGGTAGCGTGCTCCCTGGTGCCCCCAGGGCACAAAGAAAAGGAAACCGGAGCAAGCGTGTTCCTATCCTTGCCCATGGAGCGAGGTTCATCCGAGGAGTGCCCCAGGGGCACCTGAAAGCCCTAACATAGGGCTGATCACCGTCGTGGCCTAGGCAAGCACCTTGCTTCTGCTGTAGCGCTCAGGCGGGGAAGGAAGCCTAATCAAAGGCTCCCCACCCCACCGGGCCCAATTTGCTGCTGAGTGGATGGGCAGGGGGGAAGGAAGCCTCATCGGAGGCTCCCCCTGTCCCATCAGAGCCCCAAAGTGTTTCTGAAGGACGCAGACGGGGTGGAGGCCTCACTGGAGGCTCCCCGTCCTGTGTAGTCCTTTGTTGTTGTTTTGGGCCCCCCCGAGAGTCAGTGAGGAACCTACTACTGGGACCCCAATCATTGTTGCTGGCTTTGGCCCCCCTTGAGGGCCAGTTGCAGCCAAGGGGGCCCCAGAGATTGCTGGCCCCAAGAAGGGCCTGTTACAAAAACAGGAGGGGGTGCATGTCACCCCCCTCCCCCAGAAATCACCGGGAAGCCCATGTTTTCACGCAGTAGAGCGCCGGGGGCCCCCTTTGTTCTCTTCGTGGCACTGGAGGTGCCTCTTTTATCCGGACTAATGGGTATTTTGCGCTCTAAATGTTCTTAATATGGACATTGTAGGCTTATGTGTTTTCCTGGACTTCTGATGATGTGCCATATATGTTTGCTAATGTTCCTTTTATGGGCATGACATGCTGATATGTTTTCTTAATTTGCCATATGTCTTATAAGGTTCCTGATATGGGCGTTTATGATATTGCTTTGACAAGTGCATTTATTTAGTAATGTGATTCCTGACTACTGCTTATGTTGCAGAATAATAAGTAACCTGTGTGTTATGTGTGACTACTGCAGGTTCTGCAGAGTAACTATTGTGTAAAGTTCTGACAACTGTTTGAGTAGCAGGGCATTACTGACATGCTGTGTTTTGTCTAACAGCTAGTTGTGTACAATACAGTTTATTTTTATATAACTTGGTGTTGTGTTTCCTTTGTGGTGGGGATGGTGAGTCACATGTGTTGTGCAAGCGCTTTACACGTTGCCTCTGGGATAGGCCTGACTGTGTCAAGCTACCAGGGGGGTGAGCAGGGGTTATCTTGGACTTGTAACTCCCTTGCCCTGACTAAAGTGGGTGGGATCTGCCTAGTTTAGGTGCATACCCTGGCCAACCACAAACCTAATTTCTAACAAAGATGATATTAGTGTTTGCATAAACATCTGCAGTGCACAATGCTGGTTCTAAAGTTCGACGATGTTCTGTATTTTTTGTCATAGGCCATATTAATATTACACTATCTTGTCAGGTAGCTGTAACGAGTGACGACAGCCTTGTTGGACAGAACAGGCAAGAACTCACATTCTCCAGGGACAGGCACACAGTCCATAAGAAAGCAGCTGCACATTTTCTGTACATCAATGGTCCCATTAATCGTACACATGTGCACTTATTACACCTATTTTAAACGGAGAATATGTTCCGTAGGAGGAAGATACAATGAACAATAAAATATGTGAAGTTGGACTCTCTCTTGCCTGTTTGTGCCATCCGTGATAAATGGAAAATTCTATTGAAAAGCTGTCCACCTATAATGAAGGTAATGCATCCATTTTCGAACAAGGCTTTTTTCATCTTCTCTTTCAGTATCTCTCTTTCTCTCACGATGGGAATATTCTCCGCTCTACATAATTAATTTCTAAGTAGCTTTCAGTCAATCACGAGGCCATTTCAGAGGAAATCAGTCACAGCACATGATTATTAGGCAACAATTTTTAACACGAAAAGTTTGGGGGGATTCCTTTTTCCAACTGTTGGCCCCTTTTCATTTTATAACTGTGATACAACACAGGCATTGCTTTCATATGCAATCAATGGGTATCCGCACATACTCATTATCAAAAATGTGCTGATCATTATTTGTGGTTGTGTCCGCAATGAGCCCGTAAGGCAGAGTTTAATGTGGTAAAGGCCTGGGCACCAATGAGATATCCAGTTTTTTTTAAAATAAATGCTTATCAGGGTAATATTGTGTGTCTCATTTCATGTGTGACTCTGAGCTCTGAGCCGGGGTTTTCCTTGTTTCACACATTTTTGACAAAACAGCCTTTTACATCTATTTTAAATCTTCGTCCGTTTTTTCCACTCAGTAGCGTGAGAATGGAACAAAGGATTTGCAAAGTTGGTCAACCTGCACCCTTGAGTCTTAGGTGTATCGGCTATGTTTAAAACCATGATAGAATGATTGAAACCCATTGTATCAGATATTATACATGGAAGGAATATAATTACCCTCCTGTGGCGCAGTCACTGACCACTAAATTGAAATGGATTGTTTTTGGGAATACCCGACTACCTTGAACAGGGGAAAAGTACACGCCCTGATGAGTTTATATTTGAAGTGCAGGGGTAATGCCGACACGTATGGCATGCTCACACATTATTTGAGCATAAGGGCTGAAAATTATTTTTCTCTTCTACACATTTCCTTCCATTCAGAGGTCCCTTTATTAAAAGATTAGCCTGGGCATCTCCGTTATATAGTGGCAGCTGGAACCATAAAATATTAAGTTATTTGGTAATGTGAAATAAAAGTTTCTGAAAATGCTTACTATTTTGTGGACTTTGTAATGGAATTTTAACAGACATAATTGAAGATACATGTTGTGAATTTTCATTTACAACTTAAGTTCCAAAATGAATCAAAGGGTCAAGAAGAAAACATTAAGGTTCAGATTACATCCGGTGGCAGGAGTTATGGGGTCCATTTGGATTACACTTTTTGTGTGTGAATTTTTACACAGAGATTTCTGTTGCTGAAAGTTCTGACATTTTTGTGTCAAAGACTGGGAGACAGAATGAGGGAATCAGCTCTGAAACATCGATTTCTGGTTGTTATCCCGCAAAATCTTCAACCCCTGGTATTTACCCCACCCATGGATTTATTGCACCCCTCCACTCGTAAAAGTAATTGCAGGCTGTGGAAATAACAGGAACTTTAATGCTGACTGAAACCATCATCAACCACTCCAGTTTGTGACGTCAGTGGTTGATTTTAATGCTTGTCCATATTTATTTGCTTTTCATTTGTAACCATCTGCATAAAGTGTATTTCCTGCAATATTCTGCACACAGACTCACACATAATAAAAACGATTATATTGACGTGTTGTGTCATGGATGGAATTCAGCTTTCTGGTGTTATGAAAACCTGGTTGCTAGATCTAGGGTAAACTTTCCAATTACTTTTCTTTTGAAGGAAAAGCAAAATAATGTTCTTGGTTGTTCAGCTACAAACGTAGGATACGGCGCATATTATATCATGAATTTGCGCAACCTTGCACGTGGCTGACTTCATAATGCTCAGGCTGACATCTTCGATGATGAAATGGATCTTTGTGCATGTGAGTACAATAGTATAGATAGGCACTATTAAAGTCTTCTTTCTTTGCTCTCTGGTCTTCATGTTGTTGACTCTGAAGGTGTGGGAATCCTTTTGTGTAGGACAGTTTTGGAGCAGTTTCAAAAACATGTTTTGGTGAGTCGTGATAAGTCCTCGTTGGTTATACTTGTACTTTCTGATTAGATAGTCTACTGGTTATTTCCAGTAACAAATTTTAACACTGAAAAGAGAATCACAAGTCAGGGTCCCTCCATAATACCAGAAAACTGTTGTGGAAAGAAAAAAATCTTCAACTTTTGCTGGTACGGAAAAGTCCTCTGCATGGTAAGAGACATACCCCTGCCCTGCGTGCCCAACTGTATTATTGTGTGGATCCCCAATGCTGATTTTTTTTGCCACAGGTGAACACAGATCATGCATGTGTGCCATGACATAGACCTGTCTCACAGATTGTGGTGTTGTTGGAATGGGAGTGACACCCAAAGCACAGCCCTCACAGTGGTGGAAAGCTGAAGCCTTCACCAGCAGTTAAGCAATACAAGCATTGTTGTGCCAGCATATATAATGATCAGTAGTATTGAGAAGGTCCACTTCAACCTGTGTCACTCGGGTAAGGCCTGCTGACCCACTCACCTTCTTAAAAGTTCTACTTCTGTGTACTTAACTAACCCCTGACCTACATTAGGTTGATGTGGAATCCCCTGCGTGATGGAAACGTGGGCTGAATGCATGTATGTTCACAAGAAATACACTACACAAAGGCTGAAGTGTGGTACAGTGTGCCCATATTAAATGTATGTCTGCTGGCAGTGTGTGTTTTTAAATGCCACACACTGGTACAGTATAGAGAGACTAGGGTACTAAACATTGTGTGTCAACTGAGTGCATGTGCTGCATGTGGGTATGCTGGTAGTGGCATACTACATGAGGATTACAATACTGGGCAGTGGGTGTGCTGTGGATGTACACTGAGTTCAGAAGTGCCTCCACTGGTACATTCCAGGGAGGACCTTGAGTTCCACTGCGGGAAGCCCCTGCCTGCCTGGTGAAAACATGAGGAGTGGAGGAACCCCTCCCCAGACAGATTTTTGTAGTGTTGCATTCCTGAAAAGTGGATGGGTGGGGCAGGCACTGGAATATGGGAGAGCCAGGCTCTCTCTGACTATTTCAACGTGCACTTTGATTGAAAAACAGATCACAAGGAAGGGACCTAGACACATTTCAGGAAGATGAAGGTATCATAAAGAGTAGGGCTAAGGGCCCAGGAGTAACCTTTTGATGCACATATCATTGTGGCTGACATTCAGTTGTGAACTTTGGTCACTCCCATGAATACTGTTATGAGTTAATCAGCTTTGGAGGTCTGCCTGCTGTGACAGACGTCCTTCAGGGGAAGAAGAACGGGGAAAGATGGCCATTTCAAAGAAGCAAAAACCTAACATAAAACGTCAAAGACCCAGACACTAAATTGCATTTGGTGTCTGGAACAGGACTATAATTAGGGGAGTCTGAGACCTGAAAACTTTGTCAACTGCGAGCAGCAAAATGGGCTGTCAGAAGAGGTGAAGCACTGCAAGACTTCTACCTGTGAGCAGGACTAGGGGCTCAAGCCTGCTTGTCTCTGCTGGCTGAGGAGACATCACTCTGGGAAATCAAGAGCACTTGCCCTAGAGCCTGAAGCATCAGTGCCTGCCTGTTACCCCAGACTGATGTGCCCGTAAGGTAGAGGAGAGCGTTGGAGGGAGCGAGGTACAGAGGGAGCTCTGGCTTGAGGGCTCCTTATGCGAAGCATGAGGATTTCACTCCTGCACTGATCAGGCCATAGCCAATGTGCTGGATGATTTGTTGACCCCATATGCTATGTAGGGCTGCTTTGGACTGAACCAAGCAGTAAGATGGGAGATACCCACACCGATCAGGCCAAAGACCATGTGCCAGACTGAGTTGGCGTCCCCGTGTGCCAGGAGTGAGCTGTGAGAAACATGCTCCCAAACCAACTGGGCAGGCATCCGTGTGCCCAAGGCCAGCCTTAGGGTGGTGCGAGCGGTGCGGCCGCACCAGGTGCAGACCCAGATTGGGGGGGATCTGACCTCAGGGGGGCACTATGTTTAGCAATGACTTAAGAAACTTGCGACTTAAAAGCACCTGGTGAAAAGTTCCTTGTGTGTTCAGCCTTCAGGAAGCAGTTAAAATGTCAAGTTACCTCTTGTGATTAATGTTCCTGCTAGGGAGAGAGATAGGAGTTTTGTCTAGCGGCAGCTTTGACTCACTATCAAGTAGCATAGAGGGTTAATGTGCCTGCTGCAGATCACAGATCTGAATTTTATGTGGATAGCTGAGTGGATTAGTAAAGCCATCTTTTAGAAGCTCTTTAAAACCAATGAATGTATGTGAAAGGGGGGGCTATGGAGAGATGAGGGGCACATTTGCTGGAAGGGAATCCGAGGAGGTGGTTATGGGTGGGGGGGGTCACAAAAGACTCTCACACAGGTCTCCACCAGCGATAAAGCTGGCCCTGAGTGTGCCTGATTATTTCTGTGACCCTTTATGCAATGACGGGCCACCATGGACGCTAACATCGTATTGGCATGATCAGACTTGTGAGTGCCATGGCAGAGGAGAGCCTATATGTCAGAAGGAGCTGCTGGGGATGCTGTGGCCAAGTGTCTGGGTCATCACCCAAAACTGAGAAACTGCTGCTGTGACCAAGGTGGTACCAATTTTTGTGGACTGCACCGAAGGAGGCCCAAGGATAGTAAGACACTGCCAGAGCCCATTGGAGCAAGACCACCCCCCATCCCTTCAGGGTGAAAAGTGTCTAACCATGCAGTCACTGGAACAGGAGCAACCTTGATTGTCAGAACTAGCCAGATGCGTGGTTCAAGGGAGAGAGCGTGAATCTGTCAGGATGCTGCTGCATGTTGCTGTGTGCACCTACCTATCGCAATCTGGAGCCGACTTCGCTGCACTGCTGAAGTTTTCAGTACTGCCAGAGCAGAATAGCCAAAATTTGGGCCTTTGGGGCCCTGTGTACATACCGCCATTGGTGCTGCAACCCCATAGGCTCTTGTGACTCACCTTATGAACAGAGTCAGAGGCGAGAACTCTCGAGTTTGGCTTAATAGTTTACATTTTCAGGACGCAGCCAATGGGGAATAACATCAAACCCATTTCACTAGAGATGGGAGGACAGGGAGTGGTCTGACAGCCACTAAAGCCAGAGCCTCAAAAAGGGATTATGTTTCTGCTTTTGAATATCATTTACCTTTGCATGTGTAGAGTTAGAATTGAAATCCTTCTGTTTATATAAAAACAAGTATTTGACTGGACATTGACTTATTTTTCATGCTGCTTGCACATTGAGGTATGAGCAGTGTTCATTGATCTATATCTGCGCTTCCTCCCAAAGGAGCCTTGACTGCTCATCCTCTGCTATCCAACTGAGAGTCAGCAGCAGAAAGGGGTGCATGGCACAGTTGAGCAGGATCCATAGTAAGATGGGCCCCGGGACATTGGGAGTAAATGGCCGCAACTACCACTGTTGGGCCCAGTACCTCCTGCTTGCTCTATGACTTGCTGAACACAGTTCTGACAACTGCCTTCATTGGGACATGAGAAAAGAATAACACAGTCCCTCCATACGTTGTACAGACCTAGATCAAGCAGCTTACCTGACATATATTGCTTGATCTTGAAGTATTTGCCATGGGATGAGGGCCATCTAATCCAATGTCTGTGCAAATCCCTGTTTGTGCGGTGATTAGAGTTATAAGTTTACCATACACAAAAATTAACAGGTGTAGTACACAAAGCTATATTATACAAAATGTCAATTCGATATCCCAAGTCCAAAATGGATGGAAGGATGCTCCTTGTGCAATAAATAGTGCTAAATCATGAGGTAGCACACACAAGTGAGGATTTGAATGAAGTGTCACTTCAGAATCCGGCTTGCTCCTTCCTGCCTGTTTCCATACCCATCCCACTCCAGTCTGGTTATTTTACTACCAACCAATCCTATTTTTTATTTTCATTTTCACATTGTGCCTTATTTCCCTGTCCGTTGCTTTTATTTTTTATCTGCTTGACTGCATTTTGCTTGTTTTTTTGTAACACCCGTGCTCTCCAGTCATGGCAGACCATGACTCCTACATGGGGTTGACTACTGACAATATTTTCAGTGAGGAGGATGTGAAGGTACTATTATTTTATATGCATTTTACTTGTAGTGTCTCCTTCCCTTTTTGTTGGAGAAAGGCTTGGTAAGAGATCTAGCAGTGGGGACCACAGCCTTTGCTGGGGATGAGTGGGGTGCAGCACGTACTGCTTCACTGACATTTCCTGCACCAAAAGGCAGGTCAAGCACTGCTGGACAGACATTATCAACTAGGAGCAGGACTTGCTTGACCTGTTCAGCCTTGAGGTGATAATGATATGTAAGTGATGTTTAACTTTTTTGTACTTTTGGTTACCTTTGGTTTTAATGCTTCAGCGTATTTTTAGAAAATCTCATAAATGAACCAAAAAACAGAGATAAAGTGCAGTTATTGTTACCATTTAAAACAACAAAGCAGACCTAACCACCTGCAAACAGAAAGGCTCTTGTGGCACCAGTATGCCAAATTGATCCTGCAAGTAATGTAAAGGCTGGCCGAATTCCGGCTGCGGTAATGGCGGTGGATGGTGGTAAGGTAGCACTGGTGCCAGCAGCAGCGCCATGCCAGCAAAACACAACCTACCGTATCATGTTCCATTATACGGCCTGGTGGTGTTTTGCTGGCGGACGCTGCTGCTGGCAGCAGCGCTGCGTCCCGTGTCCTGCCCGAGGATCCCCTGCAAGCAGGTAAGTCGGGTTCTCCGACAGGAGAGGGAGGGTGGGGGATGTTGAGTGCATGTGTGGGAGTGTGTGTGACTGCGTGTGAATGCGTGCATGCGTGTGTATTGTGTGTGTGTATGAGTGTGTGTACGTGCATGTTGGGTCATGTGAGTGCTTGTGTGCCTGGATGTATGTTTGTGAGTGTTGCTGTGAGTGTGTATGAATGTATGTATGCGTGGGTGAATGTGTGTATGCGTGTGTGTATGTATGTGCATTTATGTAGGGGGAGGACTCTGGGAGGGGAGGGGATGGGTCGGGGGAGACCCCTATCGGTGCCAGGGAAGGAATTCCCTGGCACTGATAGTGCTACTGCCATGGTTTCCGTGGCGGTACAGAAACCACAGAAACCATGGTGGTGGGCGGGGTCAAAATGCCATGGGCGGCCTAGTGACGGCCGCCGGGCTGGAGACTGAAATCTCCAGCCCGGCGGTCATTAGTGGTGTGGCGGTCGGTGTGTTGACTTGGCAGTTTGGCGTTGGCCAAATTGCCAATGTCATAATAGTGGAGGTAGGTACCGCAAGCCTGTTGGCGGTAATACCTCCACTATAGCACCGACCCCCAGGGTCATAATGACCCCCTAAGTCTGATAACCCAGGCAACTTTTTCAGAAAACATTGGTGGATAAATTGAAACCGGTCCGGAAAATATCTGTGGAGAAGCATCAGGAGATGGCATGCTTGGATCCCACATCTCCACACTTAAATCTTCTGGAAAGTCCTATCGGCAGACACCAGCAACCAACCACCAGTGCTCAGATAGAGGAGGCCTGGATAAAGAACTGACTGTCCTGGTTCAAAAAAAGGGACAGGGATACATCTCAATTGAATTACCACCAATGAATCAGAGCTATCTATCTGGTTATATATTGCTCCCCACAGGTGAACTGTTCAGATTCCTATAGTTTTACCTGTGAGGTCTAGTTTATTCTGATTCCAGTATGTTAGGAGCAGGGGGCAAGGTTTTATAGGACCCGCAGACCCCAGTCTGGACCACTTCCCTCCACAACCCAAATGATTCAATGACAAAACATTACTTCATGCTGTGGGTATTGAGTCATGTTTATTTACAACACATCATAACCATAACCTTGTTAAAATCTCAAGGAAGGGAAAATTATAATATCAGCAAACATTTAGTCAAAGATTACAGTGTATAAAAGTTCTGTACATCTATCAAAGCAGTCAGTGTAAAGAGAATCAATACATATATCAGTTTTTAATGAAGGACTCTGTAAGGATGTCACAACATTGAGGACTTGATACTCTTCATCCTACTTGAACCACAATGGTGAAACCACCTGTATCCCCAAGGGGCAGTCCCAATTCTTTAAGGCCTTGACCACCTACCTTAGTCCCACCACCCAACACCAGACTGCTTCTTCAGTCCTAACATGTGAGACCAGAGGCTATTGCCCCTTTGCAGGTGATTTGCAGGCCGATGCTCCTAAGCTTGTGTGAGTGTCCCACTTAGGATAAAGGATTGTTCTTGCTGCCCTGTCACCTCAGTGCTGACTTAGTAGGTATTGGAAGGAGAGTCTTTCTACCATTGAGAAGATTTAATACTGCATAACACTATTAATACAACCCCATCAATTCCAACATAAAAAGGGGGCTGGGTGGGTGTCTCTGTGGTCTGTGGAGCCCCACCCAATGCCTGATCCATCACCCTGTTGTCACAATGGTGAAGTGAAACGGGAGGCCTGGTTGGGGGTGGCCTAGATAGTTCCCATTTCATTGTGATGATGGGGCAGAGATTGCGCACTTATCTTTCTGCTTGCTGTCCCGCAGCTTGTGGGATGGGGAACAGGAAGCATGACCCAAGTCAATTCCCTGCATCCCGTGTCCTCGGCCTAAGAGTTGAGAGAGCAGGAGGAAACACAGATTCACAGTGTTGCCAGATCTTAGCACGACTCACTACTTGGGGTGAGCACTTCTAATAGGACCAGAAGACCCCAGTCTGGACCATGTAACCCCCCAAAACCCAAATGATTCAGTGACAAGACATTACTCCCTGCCATGAGTGTTGGGTCATGTCTAGTTACAACACATCATAAATGCAACTTTGTTAAAATCTCAAGGAAGTAAACATTATAACACCAACAAAAATGTACTCAAAGATTGCAGTACATAAGAGTATAATGTATTTATCAAAGCAATCAGTCAGTGTAAAAAGGATCAATCCACAGCACTAAGGACTTGAAACCCTTCATCCTTCTTGGACCAGTCGGATGAAACAACATATATCCCTGATGAGTGATCCCAACCCTCTGAGCCCTTGACCACCTGCCTTGGTCCCACACCCTAACACTAGGCTGTCTCTGAAGCCACATAACTTGAGACCAGTGGCTATGGCCCAATGTCCTACACAAGGGAACTGTGAGCCTATGCTCCTGAGCCAGTGTGAGTGTCACTTTCAGGATAATGGTTTGCTCTTGCTGCCCCATCAACTTAGTGCTGATTTAGAAAGTATTGGATGTTGATTCCTTCTATGTTTAGAAGATGTAATGCTGCATGTCGCCATTATGCCACAACAGCCACCAGAGCAATGACGCCCTTCACCCTCCCCACTAAAAAACAAGGACTTTGTAAAAGTCCATACGCTGTTGTTGAAGAGGTCTGTTCCTGCATTTGACACATGCACGCCACCACAGTGGAACATGTGTTCTCCCTTGATCAACTTGTGAGAGATGTTCCTTAATTGTCCTCGACCTGGACACAATTTTGGCATTTCCCTATTAAATTGCTGGACTGAAACGTTAAT
This sequence comes from Pleurodeles waltl, assembly GCF_031143425.1. Classification (NCBI taxonomy): domain Eukaryota; kingdom Metazoa; phylum Chordata; class Amphibia; order Caudata; family Salamandridae; genus Pleurodeles; species Pleurodeles waltl. Next base: position 450,017,237 of record NC_090448.1, on the reverse strand, counting down.
TGCTCTAGACTTAAGTCCCTTGCACCAATTGTGTCGGGGAATCTAGAACCATGTAATGAACACATAAGGGAATGTCTAGCCCAGCCAAGCAAATTCCCGTAGTATTGAAAACCTCTATTCTTTTCCATCTAGCCAAACCATGTAAGTCCCGCATGACACTTCACCTCTCCAACCCTCTCTCTCAGATGTGTTATCTTGAGGCCTCCAACTCGGTACCATCTGAGGAGGACATTTTGTAAGTACTCCAGCTTAGCCCACAGAGCTGTTGCAACCAGTACACCACCCAGATGACCTTTCTTGGAAGGCATGACTACAACAAGATCAAAAAGAGAAAAGGTGTAAATAACATCACAATGACAAGACAAAATCTCAAATTAATTGAACTGCTCAGGACAGATGTAAAGCTTGAAACAAGGGGTGACCATCAGCTGTTAGGCTTTACTTCATGGAGTAAAAGGCCTGCCTCGGCTGAAAAACCTGTAACACCTAACCTGAACAAGTGATAGGAATACCCAGAAGGGTCCACCCCGGTGGAGCTAGGAGCCATGGCCAAGATTGTTGAGAACTGAGAATGCAGCAGGCACTCACCATTTGCTTGAATAAACAATATTGGTACTTCTAGATTCAGACGTAAGGACAGATATGTCTTCACGTGGGTGACGGGCAAATAAAAGTACTGGTGGCCACCCATAGCTCGATAATAGCCCCTTTTCCAACCTGATAAGTTTTGGACCTTCTCAGCCTAGTTACCAATTTGTCATCCTCGATTTGGGTACTCAAGTACTACAAGCTACCTAGTCTTATATTGAGTTCAACACCAATTCACCCACTCTGAAGGCAACATTGAAGACCACAACAAATATGGTAGAAAAAGGTACCGCCTCATATGATGAGCTATGCACTTTGCGTAAGTTGTTGAACATGGCAGTAGCTTTTTCATATCTATTGACCTTCTGAAAACACTTGACCTGGCTCTTAGTGTGGTCCACCACCACAAGAAAGCTGGTACCCACAACACACACACACGTTTCTCCGCTTAGCAAACAATTCCATGACTCAAATGTGTGCCCTAGAGTAAAAAACTGTCCTACATTGAATTTGCGTGACCATGCTGAGTGAGTGCACACTTTCCTGTTAAAAGCTTTTTTTGTACCCAGTGGAAAGTTGCAAATGAAAAGGTTATTTTATGGGGTTCTTATTATTGACATCATGTAGCCATACTTTCATTTCAGTCTGCTTCTATCCAATTTTAGGATCTTCAATCTTGGCCCACCTGAAATCACAGTCATATTCAAGGCAGGTGGTACCACCGTAAATATGGTCAGCGTTAAGAATTTTATTTTCATAGTAAATCATCGAGGTTGTTGATTCTGGGTTCTTCTCAAGCATAACAGTAATGCAAACATTAAAACCAAATAGCCAATAAGTAATGTTCTCATCAACCTTAGGCCTTTGGTCCTCTGGGAACTCTTATATGTCTTTCTCCCTTGCTTCTAATTCCCTCCTTTTTGTCCTATAAGTGAAAACACATCCACAAATTCCCTCTTCAAAATCTTCTCGTTGACATCCACTGGCACTTGCAAAGTCAACTTAACTTCAGCAACTGCCTCCTCCTTTTAAGCTTGAGAAGCTGTAGTGTGAGGGTCTTTAGACCTAGAAGCCTTGTTCTCTACACATGTTTCCTCTAGTTTATCACAATCAGCTGCAATGGCCTAGACTTGCTTTGTTAAATCAGTGATAAGAGTTAGGACTAAGCTCAAAGAGGCCCATGGGGAGTTTAGGGAAGAGGCAGGAGTGGATTTATTTGCATCAGCTGCTAACTGGGATAGTAATTGGGTGATTGAGGTTAACACCTCTGAAGTATCGGGGTCTTTACTGCAGCCTGGGAGTGATGAGTCTTGCTGAGATGATAAGGCATCACCTGTTTCCTGTCCCTCACTAGGGCTGGTGTTTCCCACACCCAGACTGAGCATCATCCACAGGCGTATCTTTCAGGACCAAGGCAAGGTCCTTCAAAGACTGTTTAATCTCGCCCAAAGCACAGAGGACCTAAATGAAATCATCCACCCCGGGATTAGTAATGGGGACTGCCACAGGTGCTGTAGGACCTTCATTTGGCATCTGTTGCATGAGGCCTCACCCACAGAAGGTCCCCCCGGGAAGAGCTGACTTCTGCCTTTGGCATCCTATTGTGAGCAACTTGCTGAGAAGCCCCCTGACCAGAAGAACCCTGCCCCTCAGACAAGCAGTCTTATGCCTCCTGCTTCCTGGACTTTATCTTAACAGGCAGAAAGGCAGACAATGTGGTTCACTGGACCTCCTGTGGCGGCTAATATCCTGAGCACCCTGCTCTGGATCCAAATTGGATGCAGAACTGGTGGACCCACTCTTAATCCCCAATTTAGCTTACACCAATTTAGGTACTTGGGCTAACTCGTGGTCCAGTCTCCTCTTTTTGCCTACATGACCATTAGGATCATGATCAATAAATCAATTAAATCAAGGCAAAAGTGAAGAAAATAGCCCTGAAAAAAATGATAATCTTTCTATAGCACAGCACATACAGATCTTCCCTAACAACTTACAAGATAAAATGTCACTTTCTTATAGCTATGGGGCCAGTCCACGTTCCTGGCACCAAGCAGCTGGCCCTATCTCTGGTTAATGAGGAGGACTGCATGTGTGTTAAATTTTCTTCTCTTTTCTGTTTATTTTTAGTTTTTCTTGGAAAGAAATAATTAATTGCAAAAAACTTCACTTAAATGCACAAAATATGGTTAGGAACACAATTCATAAGTTACACAACTGCACTGCAAAGCGCACCTTTCACAAATGTGTAATGCTAATGACCCCACAGTCAATGAAACAGATGTAATAACAAATGTTGTAAATCATCTTACAGAAGAAATTACATATCATATTACCCTTATTACTTTGAAAGGTTTGACCATAAATATTATTTAATTGTTGCTTTGATTAAGTATTGCTATTTAAACGCATTTCCATTTTATCTGTTGTTGTTTATTATAATAATTAATAACAAGCCATTAGCATTGCATGTTGTGATGTTCTGCACATATCATTAATAAAAATAATTATTTTGATAATCATTTTAATGCAGGAGGAACCCTGTGGGGCACCACCATATGGGCCTGGTATTCAATGTAGGTTCACCCTGCCCCTTATTTCCTTTTTTGTGTTGGGCAATGACAACAGCAACAGAAATTTACAAATCTGAAGCCTGATTCAGGGATCGACAATGGATGACAGGACAAAAAGCTCTCCTGTCCGATGCTGTGTCTTTATTTTTCAAATTGGTCACTAAATTGAGGGTCCAGATACCTGTAAAATGCAACCTTGCCATTGCTAGACAGAACACACACGCACACAAACGTGCACAGGTGCACACACACACTTACAAACGTGCACAGGCGCACACACACAGTCAACAGTGGGTAGTTGTGGTTAGGATTGCCTTTTCAAATACAAAGGCACTCATTACGACCCTGGCGGTGGGTGATAAAGTGGCGGTAATACCACCAATAGGCTGGTGGTAATTACCGCCAAATTATGACCATGACGGTAATATCTCCCATAGACAGCCAATGTACCATACCAAGCGCCAGGGCAGAAACAACAGCCACCAATGCGGTAGCCACCAACAGCCAGGCGGAAGACAAAGTACTGCTCACCATATTTTGACACAGGAAACCACCACCTTTTCCGGGGCTCTACCAACACCAACAAAACCCTGGCGGAAACAGAGCTCAGAAGTGAAAGGCCTCACCATTGGAGACACAGGGAAGAACCACGCCGCTATGGAACCTGAACTGCAAGTTTTCCCAATGATCTTCTACGTTATGTTCCACCTGGATCACCAACGCTGACAAAGACGACAACGGTGAGTACAGCCACCTAGCACACAAGGGAGGGAGGGAAGAAAACGAGAGTGACACACACACGCACAACACACACCAGACACACACACCATACACACAACCAGCTGCACAGGAAAAACAATTTGTCCCTGAAAAACGGCAGAATAATGCAAGGACAACAGGAATGAATGAAAGTGATTGTAATCAGATCAACATCAAAATGAATCACTCGATTTGACAATGAAACAGATATGAACACATGTTCAAAAAAGGGACACTGCCCAGTCCAAAGTTCAAAGGGCCCACATGGCCACAGGGCACAGCCTAAGGCACAGCTCGAATCCTGAGCACATCCAGATAGAACACTGCGGGGGCATCAGTTTGCAAATAGGCATGCACCTCAGGGGGAGGCACCTCAGCCGTATGCGAGGACAAGCCCACTGGTTCTGGAGGGGGCAACATGCCCATTGCTTTGTCCTGGGGAGTGCAAGGCCACAGTCTCTAGAGTGGGTGACTTGCCCACTGGTTCTGAAGGAAGCAACATGCCCATTGCTTCATCCTAGGGAGTGCAAGGCCACAGTCTCTGGAGTGGGTGTCTTTCCCACTGGTTCTGGAGGGGGGCAACATACCCATTTCTTTGTCCTGGAGAGTGCAAGGCCACAGTCTCTCAGCTGGGTGTCTTTCCCACTGGTTCTGGAGGGGCCAACTTGCCCATTGCTTTGTCTTGGAGAGTTCAAGGCCACAGTCTATTGAGTGGGTGTCTTTCCCCCTGGTTCTGGAGGGAGCAACATGCCCATTGCTTTGTCCTGGGGAGTGCAAGCCCACAGTTTCTGGAGTGGGTGACTTGCCCACTGGTTCTGGAGGGGGCAGCCCACACAGTAGCACCTGGAGTGTGGACTACATGGTGCCCACTGGCGGTGGTGGTTGGGGGAGGCTCCTGGGCAGCCCCTGCACTCACTGATGGCTGCACATCCACAGCTGGTAGTGGGGGCCCCATGACAGCTAGTGGTGGTGGTGGCAGTGTTAGCCTGACCACTTCCACTGGCGTAGAGTGCCTCTTCCCCTCCTGCTCATGGGTCCAAGAACCCTTACCTTTCCTGGCAGGGGTGGATGGGTACTTCCCCTCTCTGCCTGGTGGTGCAGGCTCCTTCCCCTTCGTCCCAGCTGTTGCTGACTCCTTCCCCTTCCTCACAGCTGGTGCAGGACTCTTCCATTTCATCCCTGGTGGTGCTGGCTCCTTCCCCTTCAGTGTTGTAGGCCTTTTATCCTTACCACCACGAGTAGGTGGTGCTACAACTGGCCCCGTGGACAGTTTGGCTGAGGTTCTGGGCTGGGTCCTTGGTACCCTGCCCATACGTGCAGCACGGGGTGGGGAGGGGTAGGGAAGAGATCAAGCCTGGCAAGGAAAAACCTTTTTGAAACATTGGGGCAGGAGGAGTAATGGCAGCGGAGGATGAGTGAGTGGTTGTCAGAGGTGTATGTGTGCTGGATTTGGGTGCAGGTGCATGGGCTGTATGCTGATGTGAGTTGGATGGCTATTGGGTGCCTGAGTGCTTGCTTTGTGTCCTTTAGGAGGGGGGAACAGAAACGGTGGGAGAGGACACAGGGGACGCATTAATGGAGGTTGTGGAGGTGTCTGCCAGTGATGTGTGTGTTCTGCTTGGTGTGGTGATGCTGGTAGTGGATGTTGATGTAGTGCATGCAGGTGTGAGTGTGGACGTAACTGGGAGGGAGGTGGAGGAGGAGGAGGTGTCACGGTTTTGGGGGTATCTGATCAGGACTCTGGTTGGGGCACCCCTTGAGGTCACAGAATATCCCAAAGAGGTAGTGTACTGGGGCAGAAGAGCAGCTAAAGGCATACACCTGAAAGGACAGCTATGGACAGGCACAAAAAACAGAAAAGTAAAAGCAAAGCAACCTTAGTGTGAACAAACAGGAAACAGATTACTAATGGACAAACACACTGGGTTTACCACTAAGGTTGTACACAGGATAGGACTCACAACTTCCCATAGCAACAGGGAACGTCAATGCCTCTGTGCAGATTGATCTTACAGAGAGTCACCCACAAGCCCCATAGAAAGGAGGCAGCAGAAGTGATCCTGTCTCTGGACCCTTAGAGCACAATCAAGGATTGTACTTACATACACAAGACAAGCCCTTGTGGGTTCAGCTGGAAACACAGTGGCAATTCCTGGAAAAATAGCAATAGCACACTGTCACTATTAGGCACTAAAGACTACGTATAATACTAGACAAAGGATGGAGGGGCTGGAATTGCCTCCTGGAAACCAAAAGCCAACCCCAGTACAAAGGAAAACACTTATGAACAGGTGAAGACTGATAGTACACTTACCAGACACTAATACCCAAGAGGAAACGGAAACAGAAGGAACAAACAAGGAGACAGAGGCGGAACTGGGATCAGGCTCAGGCTGAAGCAAAGGCAGGAATAGGACTGGAAAACAGAGAACAAGATCTGGCTGGAACAAGCAGAAACAGTAAGGGGAAACAGAGAGCAGGCTCTGGCTGGAACAAGCAAGAACAGGACTGGAATACAGGGAGTTGGAACAAACAGGAAACAGGACTGGGAAACTGACAGCAGGTTCAGACTGAAACAAGGCAGGAACAGGTCTGAGAAACAGGGAGCAGGCTCTGGAAGAAACAAACAGGAACATGGCTAAGAGGCAGGGAGCAGACTCTGGCTGGAACAAACAGGAACAGGGCAGAGAAACAGAAAGCAGGTTCAAGCTGAAACATAACAGGAACAAGACTGGAACACCATCCAATAAAAGGTCTGGAACACAAAGGAATCGAACACCAATGCATGACAAGGATCTTGAGGAAATGGCTGCTTATAAGCAGTTCCAGGCTGCAGCAAACCCCAGGTGGAATCACATGACTGGGCTGCACAGGAGAGGTCTCATGTGTGTGTAGTTTCAGACACTCGTAAGTCCTGGAGGAGAGAATCCAGTGAAAAGGAGCAACTGCACTTCTCCTGTAGAAAACAATGTATAGCAGAATCCAGGCTTTCCTGACTACCTGGCTGCACATTATGGGATTTGCAGTCTGAGGAAAAAATGTAATTTTACAAAAGCATACCATAGCGAAAAGGGAAACAAACGGGAGTTAGAAAGGTACTCTAGGTGAGTGTTCAAGATGATTCCCAGGCTACAGACAGTCCCTTTACAGCACCCCTTAGAGATGGGAGGACAGAGTCGTAACAGGAGGAGGGGGAGACAGTGGAGGCTGTGGATGTTGCCGTGTCCTCAACGGTATGATGTTTGAATGAGTGTCTGTGGCCTGAAGTGTGGTGCTTGTGTTTGCCTGTGCCACTCTTGGGTGTTGCATTGTGTGCATTCTCATCTATTTGTGTGCTTGGGATGGGTTGGGGTTGAGGAGAATGGGACTGGGAAGTGGGAGTGATTGGCGGGGACAGTTGAAACAGGGACAATGGCTGCCATCAGAGAGGAGGCCAGAACCTGAATCGATCTCTGTTGGGCCGCCAAACCACCATGAATGCCCTCCAGGAATGCATTGCATTGCTGCATCTGGGATTCCAGCCCCTGGATGGCATTCACAATTGTTGACTGCCTTACAGAGATGGATCTCAGGAGGTCAATAGCCTCCTCACTCAGGACAGCAGGGCTCACTAGGGCAGGGCCTGAGGTGCCTGGGGTGAAGGAGATGTCCACCCTCCTGGGTGAGCGGGCATGGGCAACTTGCTGAGGGTTTACTGGGACGGCGTTGGTGGTACAGGGGTGGCGGCTGTACCTGCAGCTGGGGCGTCACAGAGGTGTCTGGCACCACCAGGGACGCCCATCGGAGGAGGTATCAGAGTCTGTGTTGTCTCCTCCAATCTCCGCCGTGGTGCTCCCCTCGCCCTCCGTCCCACTTGTTCCCTTGGCGTCGATGGACTCTGCCTCCAGGGTCCTGTGGGATGCAGCTCCCTCTGTCACTGGTGCCTCTGCTCCTCCACCAGATGGTGCTAATGCACACAAGGACAGGATGACAAAACAAGCAAGGGGGGGAGAGAGGCAAATGATACATTGGGTCAATGACTGCACCAACACCACCGTTGGTGTAAACAGCACCTTCACACACAGGGAACAGGCCTACACACTATGCATTGAACTACCAGTGATATGGCTAGTCACTAAGGCATGAGGAGGAGCACACACCGCCAACTGCAGCACACCTGGGACCCACGCAGCCCTGTCTGAATACTAACAAGTTAGGTTATGTGTATTTGCCATCCAACCCTTACCCTTCAGAGGACCTAAGCTGCTATGTCTGGCCTGGCCTTAGGGCACCCACTAACACACAACTACCACCCGGATACCACCCCACCAGCCATAAGTTGTAACTATACACACTGTACTCACCCCCTTGTGGCTGCTGTGATTCTCTCAAGCACCCATCCAGATCAGGGTAGGCCACCGCCAGTATGCAGGCCATCTGGGGGGTCAGGGTCCGACGGGCACCCCTTCCTGGTTGGGAGGCCATCCCCAACTGGGCCTCCATGGTCTTCCGTGCCCAGCATCTCAGGTCCTACCACCATTTGCGACAGTGGGTGCTCCGCCTTCCATAGTCCCCCAGGGTCCGCACCTCCTTGGTGATGGCACACCACAATCCCTTCTTTTGATGGGCTCTGACCTGCAGAGGTAATACATACAGGAGAAATCCATTAAATGAACACTCCAGCCTGTCACACACATGGACATTGCAAATCACATAGGCCAGGTCAGAATATGTTCACCGACAAGAGGAAATCCACCCGCCCTCCCTTGCACGATGCCTTCACACACAACTCCATGCATTCATGCCAATGCATCATGCCCGCAGTGTACTCACCTGTTGGTCTGGAGGTCCATACAGCAGTCTGACCTGGGGTAGGACCCAAGCCACCAGTCAGTCCAACTCCTCAGAAGTGAAGGCTGGGGCCCTTTCCCCGGTCACACGGTAGGTTCCAGACACAGGTCACAGCAGCACATGCAGTGTAGGTCTTTTCCTGTGGCAGGTCAGAAAACAAGTGATGATAGTGTAAAATAAAATGACGGTCACGTCCGCGGCGGTGTATACCATCACCACTGGCGTACATCCCCATTGTACCCCATAGGACCTAATATTATCCAATGAAGAATTGCACAGCGGTTCACGACCGCCTACCACCACAGTGCACAACGTCGGCGGAATTACCTCACTTCCAACTGTCCATCCACACAGAACAGGCGGTCGTCAATTCAGAGGGGAGGAACAGGTCTATCGATAATTGCTGCATCACAGGATAAAAAGCATATACTTTTAAATTCTACTGTCCCAAAACATGATTGCACGATGTGGACTGCTGTTGTGGTATAGTTGTTCAAACTGTGACAGCCTACTCACTCTTCTGTCACTTAGATACCTACTGCTGTGGATGACTAGGAGATGGAGACATATCCCCGTGTACAAACCCCTGGTAGACTTAGCTACACTGGAGGACAGGCACATAATACTCACCTATAGACTGGACAGGGCCACAATCACGGAGTTGTGTGGCCAGTTGGAGCCTGACCTGATATCAGCTATCCGTCATCCCACTGGGATCCCCCCTCTTGTGCAAGTTCTATCAGTGCTCCATTTCCTAGCAACTGGTTCTTTCCAAGTTTCAGTGGGTTTGGCAGCAGGAATGTCACAGCCAATGTTCTCAATAGTGCTGGCAAAAGTCTTGTCTACCCTGATAAAACACATGTGCAGCTACATTGCTTTCCCCCAGGTGGAAGATTTGGCCACTGTGAAGGCCGGCTTTTATGCAATGATACATATTCTCAATATAATTGGGACAATTGATGGTACGCATATTGTGTTTGTCCACCCCCGGCAAAATTAACAGGTGTACAGGAATCGTAAGAGTTTCCACTCCATGAATGTGCAGATAGTGTGCCTGGTGGACCAGTACATCTCCCACGTCAATGCTAAGTATTGAGTTGGACACAAGGGGGGCAATCAGTAGAGTCTCATTTCCTGGCAGTGGTCTTGGCAATTGTCTCTGGCTTCTATTTGAGTCACAAGGAACATTTGCAGGGTGGTTCACCTTCTGCAGGGGGAGGGATGCTGGTGGCCTGTGGGTCCTGTGGCAGGCCTCCTGCCCACTAGTGGCAGCGGAAGTGGAGGGCTGGTCGATGGACTGGCTAGTGGTATGGGCCCGCTGGTGTGCTGTTGCCTCCCTCATGATGTTGCCCATGTCTGCCAGCACCCCTGCTATGGAGATCAGGGTGTAGTTAATGGCCTGCAAGTTCTCCCTGATCCCCTGATACTGTCCCTCCTGCAGCCACCTGTTCTCCTGCACGGTGTCAAGGATCTGACACACTGCTGATTGATGTGTCCTGGGGATAGAGGTGTGAGTACACTAGGTGGGTGCTGTGGTGTTAGTTCCTGATGGGGGAGGCTCTGTGGTGGTCTGTGAGTGGGCTTGGGTGACCGACTGTCCAGTGGTCCCTGATGGGCCAGGTAGGTCTTCCAGATCCCGAAGTCCAGAGTTACTGACATGCCATGTAGGTGTGGTGTTGGGTGTGGTGTCTGTTGGTGGTGCATGAGGGTGTGGTGGTAGGTGTGGTGAATGCAGATATGCTGGTGTCTATATGTTTGTATGTGTGCCTGTGTTTTTGCTGTGTCTATGTTTATGTGTGGATGTGCTGCTTGTGTGTGTTGAAGTGGGTGCATGTAAAGGAATGAGTATGCTTTGGAAAGGGCTGGGAATAGGAAATTGGGATGGGGAAAGGGCTTGAGTTGGGGCAGGAAGGTGGGAAGTTGGGAGGCTGAGGTCAGTGAGGAGGCTAAATCTTGGAATGACCTCTGTGGGCCAAATATTGCACTATGAATACCTTCAAGGTTAGCCAATATTTGTTGCATCTGGCAACTAAGCCCCTGGATGGCATTCAGAGGTGCATTCTGGCCACAAGAGGTCAATAGCCTCCTCCCTCAGCATATCCGAAGGGGACAGGGGTGGGGGCAGGTGCCGACAGCGAAGGAGACACCACCCCTTTCAGGGGGCAGGATACCAAAAGGGAGGGTGGAGATGGGAACGTGGGTGGCAGACAAGGGTGCAGATGGTAAAGTCGCAGTAGGGTCTGCCACCACTTGGGACTGGTTTTCTGTGGGGGCCTTCAAAGATAATATAGAAGAACTTGTGGCCTCCATGGCAGCCTCCTTATCCTCCGTAGCACTGAGTCCCTTGGTGTTGTGGTGTCAGCATCGGAACCACAGTGGCCAGCTGCTTCCCCGCTTCCCTGCCAACATGGCCAATGTCTTCTCTGTCTGTCCCTGATGATGCTGAAAAGACAGATGTAACACTTTGAGTGTATCTGTGTATATAAAATTGAACATGAACTTTGCTCTCAAAACAATTACAAAGTGTGCATAATTAACAAGCTTCAATCACAAACTTTGATTTTTATCATCAGTATTTCATGCATGTAGGGAACATTTTCTGAAACTATTTGCTCACAGTATTGGAATGTCCCTTGCTATCTCCTGTATCATGTATGCCTTTGTTTCCTATCCACTTTTATTTCTCTGCACAAACTGTTTCACACTTCTGATTGCTAGGGCTTCATTGTTTAGAATAACTATGTCCCAGAAAATTACAGTAACCAGAAATACATTTGTACAGTGTGTTTACAAGGGCAAATAATGTGCATCGTTTACATTCACCAAAAGTAAAATATGTATAATTATGTGTCCAAAATGACTGCAATGTTGTACCAATATGTCTATGAATTGTTTCCTTTGTCTGACCACTTCACAATGGTAGCACTCACTTCAAGTAACTAAAATATATTTCAATGTACTATATATCATGTGGAGTCTGTACTGAATTGCTTGCCAATGTATTAGCACTATGTACATACCTATGCTGTTGAATATATTTTCTAAATATTTTTTAGTGGACTGACAAATGGCTTCAAACATGAGTAAATACATAGGCGTCAATAGATTTCTAACCCACTGCAGTACAGGGTGAAAACATTTTCACATTTCCAAAAGAGTAATGTTTTGGGCCTCGTATTGACATTTCAAGATGGGATACTCCAGCATATATATGATGTAACCTTCCATCTGTAAACGTCTCTTTAAGTATCACATTTCTCACCATCATTGATTTCTCATCTGGAATAACTAATGACACTAAAATATTGTTTGTGGTATGTGTAACAATGTCACTAATGTGAACACATTCCTGTCTGTTTCAAACAATATAGTTCGGCTAAAAAAATCATGTTGGTAGAAACAGACTGGCTAACATGCACATTTGTGAAGGACTAAGGCTTCATGCCAATCTGCTACTGTCAACATAAACCGGCATGAATCTTGTGTGAAAACCTATTTCTAACATGTCTTTGATAAGGAATGAAGCACTGTACTCATGTTTTCAGTCCTTTTGGACCAGATGTTCATTATCATTTGGTCATTGTACCAACTTACCAATGTAAAGTCTGAAACATCAACTGTATCATAAGTGATCAGTATGCCATGCCACCTGTAAGAGGGCCTACATTACCTACTCATATTTGTGATGGAGCATCACACCTGACCCAATTGTCAAATGGGACGTTTGGGGCAACTGTCCCACATAACATCTAAAAAATATAGGTATCTCCTTTTTATTATGCTGCCATGCGTCTGTTCGAATCAGTACTTGGTTTGTGATGAGGAAACTAATGGAAACGTTTAGCAAAAATCAATACACCAAAACAGCAACTGATATTGTATAAAAAACTGTACACTTCCAGATATCCTTGCGTACATTGGGTGAGTGTTAACCATCATGTTGATGCCATACAACATTGCTCTAAATAAAAAAAGTTATATAACAAGAACTGATGCAAACAATAACTCACCCCCTGATGCTACTGTTGGGCCCTCAACTGCCCATAAAGCTCTAAGTAGGCCCCCGCAAGGACACAGGCCATTAGGAGAGGTCAGGGTGTGGCGCATGTGCTTGCCTCATTGGGAGGACTGGCTGAGCTGGACTTTGGCTGACTTACTGGTCCAGTGTCATAGGTCCTCCCACCACTTCTCATGGACCCCCAGGGTCCGCACCTTCTTGTTGATGGCCTTCCAGATTTCACACTTTTGATTAGCGTTGACCTCTGGATGTAAAAACATAAAAACAAAAGATGTTTTGAGTGATTTTGGTTGTCTCTAGTGGTGTGACACAATGTTGTTCCATATCTTGTATGCATTCCCAAAACAGTCAGGTCAGATTATTTTCCGACAATTAAAAGTTCATAGAAAATACTAATATGCATTGATATGTTGAGTGCCCTCAGCACTTTCTATCTCCTCCTTCTAGCTCCAGCCAACCCGCCAATGTCATAATATGGTGCTAAGTACCGCCAGCCTGTAGGCGGGATTAACTGCCACATTATCGTCAACCGCCGGGGTCGTAATGACCCCCAAAGTGTCTAAGGGCAGTATGAAAGGGCTACCAAGTGTCAGTGAGAACATGGTTTTTGGTGATGTATGAACAAGTGTGTGTAGTAATGGAACATACTGTAGGGGTGATTGAGAGCCTGTGTCATTTAGACTTTCAGCAGAGGAACTGCCTTTCCTCATATGTGGCACCATGACATGATGAAAACATACAGATACTCTTCTTCCAAAATATGGGCTGTAGTTTGATTTGAAAGAAAAGCGTCACTCAACTCCATAACTTAATAGTTTCTTCTTGTACTTTACGTTTCTCTCATTTTGACATGGGCTGTATGTTTTCACTTATGCTAGTGGTACAGTGTCTATCAGCCACTGGAAGTAAGGGGCCTGCAGTTTGTCTAATAAAATCTGAAATTGTGAGTAAAATGAACTGAAAATTTAGATTATTCTTTCAGTGACTTTTCATTTCAATGTACAAATACGTCTAGCATTTTCAAATGATCTTCTGTCCCCAACTAAACTATTCAGTTCACTACACTCTAGTCACAACACTTCACTCATGAACAAGCAGTGTTAGGAGGCAGGTAAGCTTTTTACCAGAAGCAGCATGCAAGTTCACAGCATACGCGATCCACAATGGAGATGGATACAGTCACTGTTTTTTGTTCATAGCGGTCACATACTTTAGTCTACTGCTGTGTCTGTTGTGGTGTGTTACACCTACTACGATAGCCAATGTCCTGACATCAAAGACAGGCAGCCACCATTTTAGGATGTGAAGCAGTGTATTTTTTTATTGTTTGTGCGTCACCACCACTCAAACTTGTGGCTAGATTATTTATCAATGTCAGATATGTACAACACTGTTTTTGTAAAAATATGACATTAAAAAGTGAACCATTACTGTGTTCAACATAGATAGTTCCATTGTTTATGTTATAATCCTATTGACAGTAATTACTTTTTTTTAAAAAAGTAATGTGCAAATAATACATTTCAAATGTATAATTTACACATTATTTGTTAAAAATGCTAAAAACTGAGGTTTCAAGTTGCAATATTATGCAACAATTATGTGTATATATAGGATATATAGTAATCCTAGTTTCTTTTAATGGGATACAGGAGTTAGCTTAGCCTTTGGTTTGCAGACTCGTGACCCCATCACCTAGTGACTTTTACCCTACTTAGCTTGCTCTGTTTTAGCACATTTATTTAATTAAATCTTTTAAGATAGCTGCCTTGTTTTTAGTTAGGCCAATGTTTTAGTTTGCGTTATCAGTGCCACCGCGCTAAGGCGTCAATATCAAGCAACAACGCTAAACAAACGGTAGGTGTTCACATTAGGTACTTTCCCTCTTTATGCTTTTGAGGGAATTCTTTATATAAATTACTGCCCCTAGCATGTCTTGTTATCTATTGTTTGGGGCCAGACCTACGTCAGGGGTCCAAGCAGATCTGTGTAAATACTCGTCACTTAAACAGATAGTCAAAGGGATTCCGACCAGATGCCATCGCTGCTATCGATGCTGCACGTCGCCTTGACGCAGACCCAGTCTTCGTTTCCCTATGGAGTCTGAGCTAGAGACCTCATTCCAAGGTAACGAGGGTTGGGGGGGCTCTTCTCATGGACATGGCATTGGCGGATTAGGTTTAACATACCTGGCTCTCTTTTAGGTTAGAGGTTTGCTCATTAAGCTAGGGTATTAGGACATAGCTCACACTGCAGATTGCAGTTTTGCCAAATAAAACCTGTTGAAACTTTACTGCATCTTCTTCATTGGCTGTGTTTGATTGAGACATGGTGTTTATGTGAGAAAGGGATAATCTCCATTTAACCACGACACTCCCTGAGATGTCACACTTTTGAGTCCATGCATAAAGGCTGCCACAAATCACCTTTTACTGTTTGGGTTTTTGGTCAGGTGCTGCTTGTGAGCCGGGAGGGTTGGGACAACAGTTGTGACTTGTTGTAGGACTGCGAGAGTCGCCTACAAACATACGTACTGTCACCCTTAAACCAGCAGTCTTGCCTAGAACAAGAGTCAAACTATGACATGGCGCCACCAATGATGGTGTTTAGGCACTAATTTACGAATACCCCAACTATCACTGTCTCACATACTTCTGGTACTCTAAGTACCATGGTACGGAGATGTCCGTGGTCTTGGGGAAGGTCCTCCTCAGCTGAATGGGAGAAAATATCATTCTGGATAGCCCAGAAAACAAATCAGCTGGAAGCTGTGTTTTTCTATACGGGACCACAGGAGAAACATAGTATTCTCACAATGTGCTTGCCCTTTGGGATGGTTCCCTTGGTGGATGACTGCGCCACAATGAGTACCATCTTCATCGCAGTTTATACTACCACACATGGTACCCCGACACTTGCCAATTTACTGGAAGTGTTAAAACAAATACAGAATGAGCACAGGGCTGCACCGGCCCTGGATTTGGGAATGCAATTAATGCGTAATTTTGACACAGTCTCCTCAATCGTACTCAGTAATATCAAAGGGGAAGCAGTGGCACCAGCTGTACTCCAGCGTCTCTGAGAGATTCCACATTTGGACCTGGAGAAAGAGCTACCAAAAATTATGGTTGAAACCTATACCAGTATTGGAAGGGATAGTTTGGGAGCCAAGCCGAAGAAGCTTGAAATACAGAGTACTACCCCTAAGGAAGGTACTAATCAGGCACAGGAGGGTTCTAAGAAGCACTGGGAAAAGCAAAAACTATTTAAAGATAGACAAAACCAGAGAGCTGATTCTCCACATCCAGAGAACTCCTAAAGGAGATGCACTCTCAGAAATAGAGAAAATCTAAAAACTCCTTACAGATATACTAATTCACTTTCAGGATGCACCGGATAGACGTAGCGAGAGACGGGGCCATCCTGATCGATGTCCTGAACACGTGAAACAGAAGAAAGACTCACCACAGTCTTCAGACAAAAAAGAAGAAAGGTCCCCACAACAAAAGCCACAGTTTAAAAAGAAAAAGGTTGCAGCCCTATCAGTAAAAATGCCAGTGCACTTGATAACATTGCTTAAGAACAACAGGTGGGCAGTGACACTGTTAGACAGCGCAGCAGAGTTCAGGATATGTCACCAGAGTCTGAAAGATCATCTGGATGCGACAGCAACTAGCGATTTCAATGCAGTTGAGACTGCGGATGGCTGCATTCTCCCACCCGGCAAGGTTTATGATTTAAATATCCAAATTGAGGGAGACGTAGAGCGCACCATTGGTGGATATTTGGGATTAACTTAGTTGTGATATCCTGCTGGCTGAAAGGGAATGGCCACCTGAGTATGTCCGTAAGCTCCCACATGGGGAAGATGTCATTTTGCCTTCTTTCTCTGATCTTGTTTCAGAAGCGGTAAAACAAGCCTATGCTGTCAATTGAGCTTTGGCACGGGCACGTACCGCAATCATGTACGTTGGGACAAGGTTTCTCCTTGTCATGTAATACCTATCAGGTCTACAGCACAACCTCAGCCACAATATCCTGTTAAACACGAAGCAAAAGCCCCTGTGAGCGAGATCCTCGCTCAGCTCGAATACCAGGGAGTAATTGAGCCCTGTGTCTCTGCAATGAATAACCCGTTATTCCCCATTGCAAAACCATAGCATTCCTACAGTATAGTCTTAGACTACAGACACTTAAATAGTCATACAGGTACATACGCTATACAAAATCCACATAGTACAGCACTAATGAACAACATAGTGCGCAAAAAATACAAAACAACATTGGATATTTCCAATGGTTTCTTCTGCCAGAACTTAGCATATGAAAGTCGGGACCTGAGTGTGTTCTCATTTGGCCCACAAAAACGCTTTTGACATTTACCCCAAGGCTAGAAGAACAGCCTAGGGCTGTTCTCAGCCCCTGTAACATCAATATTACAATAAATCGATTCCGAGGCGTTGTCCTACGTGGATGACATCTATCTCACAGATGATGACCTCAATCTTGCCAGGGTCGATCAGATCATTTTAGGATTGCCAGCCTTGGCTACAAATTCAATTTTACAGTAACTAAAATAGCCTTTCTCAGTGTACAGTTCCTGGAATACCAGCTATCAAATGAGGGGAAGAGCCTGGCCCCGCACTTTCTAGAGAAATGTGCACAGCTTCACCTACCTAACACTCTGAAGAAGCTACAGTCTTTACTTGGTTTCTTCAACTTTGGCAAAACATACATTCCTGACTATGCACAACGTATCAAGCCACTCATTGACTTGATACATCCTGATTTTTCTAGCAGACAGTGGACAGTTGAACACACATGCATTCTTAGGGAATTGCAATAGGACATGCTAGAAGCAAAACACTTTCATACCTGTGACAACAAAACAAATTTGGTCATCAGAATAATTACTGGTGTCATTGGGTTTACTTGTGTCACCTTTAACAAGAGCGACACAGTTCCGATAGCCTACAATTCGCATTTATATTCTAATGCAGAACAACATTTTGCACCCACAGACAAAATTCTAACTGCAGTTCAGATGGCTGTCATTAAGGATAGGCAACTTGCCCAAGGGAAACACATCATTGTCGTTACCCCGGTGCCAGCCTTAGAGGTGGTCACCAAAGCAAGTGTTCCTAACGCTAAAGCATTACATCCATGCTGGATTCAGTGGGCAGCCTCCCTGATTGCCACAGATGTTGACTACATCTTTGATCCAAAACTTCAGACACAAGAAGTTCTCCAATACGAACAGGGTTTTCCCGCCCCTCTAGATATTTTGCCACTTGACAGATACCATACTGTCATTTACACTGATGGTTCAGCACAACCAGCTGTAGGTACCAAACATCAAGATTCAGCCGCTTGCTCAGCTGTGAGCGGAGTATTGAAGGACAGAAATATCCACCCTCACAATACCTACATGTAGACCGTAGGGGACCGCACAGCTCAGCTGGCTGAACTCAAAGCCCTTATATTAGCACTAGGACACACAGAGCCAGGATTGCTGACTTTAGTTGTCTGTGACTCATAATACTGCATCCAGTCCTACAATGATTACCTCAATCATTGGAAGCTAAATGGGTTTAGAGACTCTAAGGGGAACGCCATAAAACACAAAACATTGTGGGTGAGGGTGGCTGATCTCAAGAATAAGCTACTGTGTGTCCATGTAGTAGATACACTGTGCCACCAACATGTAGGAGTACACGTTATTGGCAATATTCTGGCTGATGAAGCAGCCAAATCTGCAGTAGCTATGGCTTCTGTGGCTGCAGTGACTCATTCTCAGGTGAGATTGGATAATGAAATATTGACTGCAGTGAAAGCTTCAGCTGAAGGCAAGTCTCTTCCAGAAACATACCCTACAAAATATTCTTACCATATCAGTGCGCAGAATGTTGCCTACGCAACACTTCCTGGGGTTGGAGATAGAGTGATCACCAATCAAGACCAGAGATTAGATCTAATAAAAGCAGCACATGAGGGTGTCGCTTCCGCTCATGTTGGTACTTCAGGCACAGTAACACTCTTTCAAAAAAAATTCTGGTGGTCAGGTCTATACAAACAGACAAAACAGTTTGGGGGTGATTCTGACTTCGGCGGGCGGCGGAGGCCGCCCGCCGAAGTTCCCCCACCATAATACCGCTCCGCGGTCGAAAGACCGCTGAGGGTATTTTGGGATTTGCCCTGGGCTGGCGGGCGGCCACCAAAAGGCCGCCCGCCAGCCCAGGGCAAATCAACCTTCCCATGAGGACGCCGGCTCAGAATTGAGCCGGCGTAGTGGGAAGGTGCGACGGGTGCAGTGGCACCCGTCGCGTATTTCAGTGTCTGCATAGCAGACACTGAAATACTTTGTGGGGCCCTCTTACGGGGGCCCCGCGGCACCCCCTACCGCCAGGAACAGGATGGCGGTAGGGGGTGTCAGAATCCCCATGGCGGCGGAGCGCGCTCCGCCGCCATGGAGGATTCTGCAGGGCAGCGGGAAACCGGAGGGAGACCGCCGGTTTCCCGCATCTGACCGCGGCCGAACCGCCGCGGTCAGAATGCCCTGCGGGGCACCGCCGGTCTGTCGGCGGTGCTCCCGCCAACCCTGGCCCCGGCGGTCTCGTACCGCCGGGGTCAGAATGACCCCCTTTGTCCTTTGTTGTGACATTTGCAGCAAATTAATGGCTCAAATATCAAAAGCCCACCACAGACATCCCTCTTAGTGTCCAGCACGCCACTACAATGTGTGTACCTGGACCATTGTGGTCCACTTCAACCTGATGGTGCATACAAATACATCTTGGTTGCTGTAGATTCTTGTTCTAGATTCATGTGGGTAAGGCCTCAGCGGCCGGCTGATGCTCGATCTGTTTAAAAGACTGATCTTTATCGGAACAGATACGGTTGCAGCATTCCATTCGGATCAGGGCCCTGCATTTGCCTCTAAGGCATTCAGGGACACCATGGGGACGATGGGTATTGAACTCCATTACTCCTCACCATACCATCCTGAGGGAAATTCAGTCATGGAGAGGCGGAACTGTGATCTAAAGCAGGCCTTAACAGCTAGATATTAGGTTCTGGACGCAGTTGGCTTCATCACCTATTTGGGGTCCAAAGAGCACTGAATAATCTGCCAAGACATTCCTTGGGGGGACGCAATCCCTATGAGGTTCTCTTTGGGATACCTATGTATGTCCCAGAGCTTGATGGCCCTGGTTTGGTGGCAGCAGATACACCTTTTGACATAAATGAACATCTCACTGTTTTACAGGAGATTCAGCAATTTCGTGATGATAAATCATCCACCAGTGCTGCCACTTTAGGAATAAGGGATTTACCAACAACTTCTACTGGCTGGATTCCAAAAGTCGGGGCTCTGGTTCATGAGAACATTGCTGTGAAGAAGGAATTCGGCCCATCCTACAGTTCACCGGTCCCAGTCCTGGGAGTACAAGGTACCAGAACTGTCATCCTACCACCGCTGCCTGCTTCCAAAGGAAACAGATTCATTTCCATTGATGATGTCAAAGTTCACCATGTGGCCAATCCTGCACAGTAAACCCAGAGGTCCCTTGGGTAGTTCCCAGCCCCCTCTCACTACCCAACAGGAAATACCTCTTCAAAGTAGAAATAACAACACTACTTCTGACTACACAACAATGTCCAATGATGCTACAAATACCTCCTCGATCGTGGGGAGGGCACAAAATGAGATCTTGCTGATTCCAGTTAGCACGCCAACAACGGCACCTGTCCAAGATTTGGCTGTTTTCAACACCAACACTGCACAGACTGATGACACCGTCTACTATGACCCTCCACCAGTAATGCACCTGCTCCTGCGTTTGCAGAGACTGCCTCCGGTTATTTCATCTGTTTTTTCTTCAGACTCATCCACTCCAGTAATTGAAAATGTATCAAAGACATGTAAGCTGTACCCATGGCATACAAATAACTATATAATTCACCCATGGAACTGTTTATGGTTCTGCTTGCCATTTTTTGCATTGTTTCTATGGATTGGTTTTGTGACTGTTTTCTTTTTGCTCATAAATGGTCATTACCTTCCTGAACGCTTCCCTGTTGCGCCTGTGAATGAGATCTTAACTCCATATCATTCCTCAGAGAAGGTCCGAAGAGACTTGTCCCTTGTGAACATTTCTGCTGTACCAATTCCTTATGGGATTGTGTGGGACAACGTTCCATTTGATATATACGGGCCTACTGAGGTCATTCAAATTCCATATGTCTTCAAAATTTCTATGACTGATGTATATTACATCTGGTATTGTATCTGATGATTGGGATGTCCAGACAGTTGATTCTATGTTAACTGAAATGAAGGATTATTCTGTATTTGAAAGTGATGATGTATTTAGACATATAGGGGCATATTTATACTCCGTTTGCGCCGAATTTGCGTCGTTTTTTTCGACGCAAATTCAACGCAAAACTAACTCCATATTTATACTTTGGCGTTAGACGCGTCTAGCACCAAAGTTCATGGAGTTAGCGTCATTTTTTTGCGTGAACACCTTCCTCGCGTTAATGATATGCAAGGTAGGCGTTCCTGTCTTAAAAAATTACTGCGATGCATATGCGTCGTATTTATACTCCCGGGCAAAAATGACGCACGGGAGTGGGCGGGACTAAAAAACCCTCATTTGCGCCGGATTTTAGCGCCTGGGTCAGGGCAGGCGTTGAGGGACCTGTGGGCTCAGAATGAGCCCAGAGGTGCCCTCCCAAGCCCCCAGGGACACCCCCTGCCACCCTTGCCCACCCCAGGAGGACACCCAAGGATGGAGGGACCCACCCCAGGGACATTAAGGTAAGTCCAGGTAAGTATATATATATTTTTTTTGTTGTGGCATAGGGGGGCCTGATTTGTGCCCCCCTACATGCCACTATGCCCAATGACCATGCCCAGGGGACAGAAGTCCCCTGGGCATGGCCATTGGGCAAGGGGGCATGACTCCTGTCTTTGCTAAGACAGGAGTCATTTCAATGGGGGATGGGCATCGTAAAAAAATGGCGCAAATCGGGTTGTGGCGAATTTTTTGCCTCAGCCTGACTTGCACCATTTCTGGACGCCCACACGCCATTTTCCCCCTACGCCGGCGCTGCCTGGTGTACGTCGTTTTTTTTAACGCACACCAGACAGCGCCGGCTGCTAACGGCGGCTAACGTCATTCAATAAATACGGCGCCCGCATGGTGCTTCAGAATGGCGTTAGCCGGCGCAAATTTTTTTGATGCAAAACTGCGTTGGCGCAGTTTTGCGTCAAAAAGTATAAATATGGGCCATAGGGGCATATTTATACTCCGTTTGCGCCGAATTTGCGTTGTTTTTTTCGATGCAAATTCGACGCAAAACTAACTCCATATTTATACTTTGGCGTTAGACGCGTCTAGCGCCAAAGTTCATGGAGTTAGCGTCATTTTTTTGCGTGAACACCTTCCTTGCGTTAATGATATGCAAGGTAGGCATTCCCGTCTTAAAAAATGACTGCGATGCATATGCGTCGTATTTATACTCCCGGGCAAAAATGACGCCCGGGAGTGGGCGGGACTAAAAAACCCGCATTTGCGCCGGATTTTAGCGCCTGGGTCAGGGCAGGCGTTAAGGGACCTGTGGGCTCAGAATGAGCCCAGAGGTGCCCTCCCAATCCCCCAGGGACACCCCCTGCCACCCTTGCCCACCCCAGGAGGACACCCAAGGATGGAGGGACCCACCCCAGGGACATTAAGGTAAGTCCAGGTAAGTATTTTTTATTTTTTTTGTTGTGGCATAGGGGGGCCTGATTTGTGCCCCCCTACATGCCACTATGCCCAATGACCATGCCCAGGGGACAGAAGTCCCCTGGGTGTGGCCATTGGGCAAGGGGGCATGACTCCTGTCTTTGCTAAGACAGGAGTCATTTCAATGGGGGATGGTCGTCGTAAAAAAATGGCGCAAATCGCGTTGTGGCGAATTTTTTGCCTCAGCCTGACTTGCACCATTTCTGGACGCCCACACGCCATTTTCCCCCTACGCCGGCGCTGCCTGGTGTACGTTGTTTTTTTTAACGCACACCAGACAGCGCCGGCGGCTAACGGCGGCTAACGTCATTCAATAAATACGGCGCCCGCATGGCGCTTCAGAATGGCGTTAGCCGGCGCTAATTTTTTTTACGCAAAACTGCGTTGCCGCAGTTTTGCGTCAAAAAGTATAAATATGGGCCATAGGGGCATATTTATACTCCGTTTGCGCCGAATTTGCGTTGTTTTTTTCGATGCAAATTCGACGCAAAACTAACTCCATATTTATACTTTGGCGTTAGACGCGTCTAGCGCCAAAGTTCATGGAGTTAGCGTCATTTTTTTGCGTGAACACCTTCCTTGCGTTAATGATATGCAAGGTAGGCGTTCCCGTCTTAAAAAATGACTGCGATGCATATGCGTCGTATTTATACTCCCGGGCAAAAATGACGCCCGGGAGTGGGCGGGACTAAAAAACCCGCATTTGCACCGGATTTTAGCGCCTGGGTCAGGGCAGGCGTTAAGGGACCTGTGGGCTCAGAATGAGCCCAGAGGTGCCCTCCCCAGCCCCCAGGGACACCCCCTGCCACCCTTGCCCTCCCCAGGAGGACACCCAAGGATGGAGGGACCCACCGCAGGGACATTAAGGTAAGTCCAGGTAAGTATTTTTTTTTTTTTTGTTGTGGCATGGGGGGCCTGATTTGTGCCCCTCTACATGCCACTATGCCCAATGACCATGCCCAGGGGACAGAAGTCCCCTGGGCATGGCCATTGGCCAAGGGGGCATGACTCCTGTCTTTGCTAAGACAGGAGTCATTTCAATGGGGGATGGGCGTCGTAAAAAAATGGCGCAAATCGGGTTGTGGCGAATTTTTTGCCTCAGCCTGACTTGCACCATTTCTGGACGCCCATACGCCATTTTCCCCCTACGCCGGCGCTGCCTGGTGTACGTCGTTTTTTTTAACGCACACCAGACAGCGCCGGCGGCTAACGCCGGCTAACGTCATTCAATAAATACGCGCCCGCATGGCGCTTCAGAATGGCGTTAGCCGGCGCTAATTTTTTGGACGCAAAACTGCGTTGGCGCAGTTTTGCGTCAAAAAGTATAAATATGGGCCATAATGAATTATGGGGAAATGTTCTGTTGCAATAACTGGGGACATTATTACCTGCACCGTCCCACTAGACACAGACCATTACTTAACTACACCCATTGGGAACACTGTTCAACACCACCTGTGGGAAGCCCCAAATGCTATTCAGATAAATGTACTTATTTTTCTGGAAATGACACAAAATACTATTTCAAATTACCTCCTTCAAAAATTAGGAAAATTTTGCTAACTGATACAAAGTTGATTTATTCAGATTCCTCTGTTTCCGGTCTTGCAGTTGAAGGTTACGAATACTGGAGGAACACTGCTGATTTAAAGAGTGTATGGGGAACACAAAATTGGCAAATACACTGTAGGGAAGCTTTATTTACAGCATGCCTGATCCTGTCTGGGGTTAGCAAAAATAAAAGGAATGAACACGCCGAGTATCCCCACACCAGCAAAGTTTAATGATTGGCAATTCTTCCTGAGTGTCACAGAGGACGAGCTAGATGCAAAGGTTCAGGCTGGTACCTATCACTCTTCACTTTCCAGGCCCGGCGGTTAGTTTATTTGGCCAATAGACACAAATGGATGTCAGGCACGATTTGTGAATTCCTCATTTGGTTTCAAGATTAGCCGGCCAGACCCTCGCTTTGTCTCGGGTCAATACACGGGTATAGTTAAAACATACAGGGCCTTATTTATACTTTTTGGTGCAAAACTGAACTAAGGAAGTTTTGCCCCAAAAAGTTTTGCACCGGCTTGCACCATTTTTTAGCACCAGCTGGCCACCATATTTATGGAATGGTGCAAGCCGGTGCAAAGGGTAGGCTAGCTTAAAAAAAATGACGTTTGGCAGTTTTGAGTCAAAATAAATGATTCTGACCAGATTAGCATCATTTTTTGACGCTAAGGGGCATATTTATACTCTGTTTGCACTGAATTAGCGTCATTTTTTTAAACTCTAATTCAGTGCAAAACTATCTCCATATTTATACTTTGGTGCTAGACCCGTCTAGCACCAAATTTATGGATTTAAAGTCATTTTTTGGAAGTGGAAACCTACCTTGCCTTAATGAGATGCAAGGTAGGCGTTCCCGTGCAAAAAAATGACTCTATGGCCTTAACACCATATTTATACTCCCATGTAAAAATGGTGCAAGAGAGGGAGGAGGGGTCAAAAAATGGGGCAAAGCTTGCTTTGCCCCATTTTTTAAGACCTGGGTCAGGGCAGGTGTTAGGGGACCTGTGGCCCTATTTCCATGGTGGAACACCATGGAATAAGCCCAGAGGTGCCCTCCATAGGCCCTAGGGGCACCCCCACCCACACTAGAGGGACTGCGAGGATGGGGGACCCCATCCCAGTTAAGTACAGGTAAGTGCATTTTATTTTTGAAAGTGCCATAGGGGGCCCTGAAATGGGCCCCCGTACATGGCACCGGGTGCAATGGCCATGCCCAGGGGACCCCTGTCCTCTGTGCTGGTCACTGGGGTGGTGGGCATGACTCCTGCCTTTTCTAAGGCAGGAGTCATGTGACATGGTAGGTTTAGCACCATAAAATGACGCTAATCTGGTTAGAGTCATTTTTTTTTACTCTAACCTGCCTAAAGCCATTTTTTGGTGCTAAACCCTCTTCTTCTATACTGCCAGCCCCACCCGACTAAAGTCATTTTTTAAAACTCTAGCCTACCCTTTGCACCGGCTTGCACCATTCCATAAATATGGTGCCCGGCTGGTGCACAGAAATGGTGCAAGCCGGTGCTAAACTTTTTGGTGCAAAACGGAGTTAGTGCAGTTTTGCAGCAAAAAGTATAAATAAGGGCCAATATTTTGTAAGTTTGCGCCACTTTTGTGTCATAAAATGACGTTAATGCGGTGCAAAAAAAGTTT
This sequence comes from Pleurodeles waltl, assembly GCF_031143425.1. NCBI lineage: Eukaryota > Metazoa > Chordata > Amphibia > Caudata > Salamandridae > Pleurodeles > Pleurodeles waltl. Next base: position 449,991,468 of record NC_090448.1, on the reverse strand, counting down.
AAATCAGGGCCTTGGTGCTAGAAAGTATAAATATGGAGTTAATTTTGCACCGAATTAGAGTGAAAAAAAATGACACTAATTCGGTGCAAACAGAGTATAAATATGCCGCAGAGTATAAATATGCCCCTAAATATGGCGTTAAGGCCATAGAGTCATTTTTTGCACGGGAACGCCTACCTTGCATCTCATTAAGGCAAAGTAGGTCTCCACTTTCAAAAAATGACTTTAACTCAGAGGGGTCTAGCACCAAAGTATAAATATGGAGTTAGTTTTGCACCGAATTAGAGTAAAAAAAAATGACACTAATTCGGTGCAAACAGAGTACAAATATGCCCCACAGTGTGGGTAAACTGTGCCAACAATGGGTACATTCTAACATGTTAGAACTTGGCCTGTTTTCTGAAGGGTACTCACGTTCTTTTGATTTAACTAGCATTCCATGTACTTTCGAATGGAAGTTATTTAGTGCTGAGTGACTAAGGGGGTCATTCTGACTATGACCGCCGGGGCCAGGGTCGGCGGGAGCACCGCCAACAGGCTGGAGGTGCCCCGCAGGGCATTCTGACCGCGGCGGTTTGGCCGCGGTCAGAAGAGGAAAACCGCCGGTCTCCCGCCGGTTTTCCGCTGCCCAATTGAATCCTCCATGGCGGCGCAGCTCGCTGCGCCACCATGAGGATTCTGACACCCCATACCGCCATCCTGTTCCTGGCGGTTCTCCCGCCAGGAACAGGATGGCGGTATGGGATGTCGTGGCATGGCATGGGCACTGCAGGGGCCCCCGTAAGAGGGCCCCAAAAAGAATTTCAGTGTCTGCTTTGCAGACACTGAAATTCGCGACGGGTGCGACTGCACCCGTCGCACCTTCCCACTCCATTCCATTCGGAGCCGGCTTCATCGTGGGAAGGGTGTTTTCCACTGGGCTGGCGGGCGGCCTTTTGGCGGTCGCCCGCCAGCCCAGTGGAAAACCCAGAATAACCGCAGCGGTCTTGTGACCGCGGTGCGGTATTCTGGAGGGGGGAACTCTGGCGGGCGGCCTCCGCCGCCCGTCAGGGTTAGAATCACCCCCTAAATCTGTTGCGGTATGCAACAAGGAATTCCCTACGCAATTTCAGTCTCTAAGGTCGTTACGTGTTGTGAACAAGTTTCATTCCCCCCCACACGAGAGATAAAAGTATCAGAAATGTGGCCTCACATTGATACTGTTAATGTAAATTATGACAAGCTGAGCAGACAAATGGCGCTACTGTTCCAAAAACAAGTCATGTTGACATCAGCTAGAGAGATGTATGCTCTCCAGATTGCAAGATCATCAGCGGGGATACAATCCCTATTAAATACCAACTTCCCCAAGCACTTTGGAGAGCTGGTATCCAGAATTTTTTATGCCTCAAGCACTACTGGGATTGTCCACTTCTTTAAGGCTGTTGGGTCTGGATTTGTGTACATCTTCCAGACTATCTTTGGAATCATCCCATTGGCCATCCATTCACTCTTTTCCAGTGTGTTTGGCGACTTTCCTAAAATGTTGGCATTGATTGCTATTTCTTCTGATTCACAGTGGCTGTGTCTTTCCAGCTACACAAAGCAATGGAGCCGCTGCCACCAGCTCAACTGTGCCGTGAACGCATGGTTCAGGTCTTTGATGCTTCGTTGCTGGAGGAATGGGAGCGTGATTGGTCATTGTCATTCTGACCACTCCAATGGTGTGTGCAACCATTCTTTCACTATGTATGGTGCCTCTTTGAACACTTGCCTACAGCGTGTCTTACTGTTATGCCAGTGCCTCCTGTGGACCAAGCACTGCTGATGTCCCTAATAAGGGTTCATTCATGGTTGTGCCCCTTAAGAATAAGGCTGATTCATGTGGCCACTTATGAGCCACCTTTCGTGAACAATCTGGCTCCTTTTGGCACTATGGAGGATGCCACTCCTGCAGGTGGACCTCCAGAAGACACTACTATGCACTGCTTGAGGATCATTTGCTTTAATCCTATTTTAGGAATGTAAGATGGCTTAATATGATTTTATTCTATTTATTTATTGCTACCTTGAAGGAGACTCAGCTCATCCTAACAGACCATGTTAGTTAGCACCGCCGAGAAATAAAACAACGCCAGGGGAAGTCTGCTTCAACGAGGCCTATGCAAGAACATGGAGGCCAGAGGAGCAGGCTTTTGTGGTCCTGAAGGCCAGATTTCGCTGACTGGACAAGACCGGTGTACCCCTCCTCTACTCACTCAATAAAGTGGGACAAATCAAGGTTGCTTGCTGCATATTGCACATCACCCTGCAACGGAACATCCCGTCAATTGCAGAGGATGGAGACCATGAAGAGCCACCAGGTGAGGATGTTGAAATTTCCAATGGAGATGACAGTGGTAAAAAGAAAAAAATTATCTACGTCAGAGAACAAGAACAACTTGTGACATACAGTCTGAGATGGCAATTTAACAGGAATGGGCAATTCAGAAAAGTCCAAGGCAAAGACGTGTATTGATCAAAGTTTCTTTACATTAACTATTGTGTTTATTGACACAGATTATCTTTGCTTGTGCTAAGTATATGTGTCCTCCTAACATCATTTGAATCCAAGGTCTTATGTGAAATGATTAATTTTTACATTTTTATTCTGTTTTAAGATTCTTCACCATGTCATATTCATTTTGACATTTCATAGTTGTGACAGAGTTGTACAGAAACAACTTTCACTGTGATTGAATGGAAGTTCTTAAGATTATATCAGACCTGTTTTCTATTGGATGTTGCCACCAAGGTAATATGTGCTGCTTAACTTTCTCTAACGATAAACAATAATGAATACACTGTTCCTGATGAGAGATCGGGAAATCCACTGGTTCAGGAGCAAGAGCCCTCACACATCCATTCGGATGTCATGCTTAATCATCGGGGTGCTCCTCATCAGACCGGCACTGCAATGTGTGACGGGCTCCCCGTGAGGGGACTCTTTGCCGGAGATCTTTAATAATCACTGCTGTGGTGGAAAGTGTGAAACTAAAACCTACAGGCAGGCAATAGCTCAAGACAGGAGAGAGTCAAAATTGGTTCTGTACCCCTTTCTTTAACCACATGTATGTGTCAAACCAAAGCACATTGATCTCTTTTCACATTGGCTAAATCTTCAGTTTGTGTTCAGTGTATTAAGCTGTTGATGTGTCTCCTCATAGTTGAAAGAAAGGTTTGTAGCACACCACTGAAAAGTGGTTCTGACATTCCACTAGATAGTGCCACAGTGTTCTGAAATGGCCATGTGGTCTCAAAGTTTGTTACTTCCTCGATGTAGACTATTGGTGCTATTGATGTAGGATTCCTATTGTAAGGACAGGATGTTTGGCTCTAGCTGAGGTCATGGATCAATAATAGTTTGCCTATTCATTTGGTTTTATGAAATCTTCCCTTTCCTCCATAGTGTCATGGTCGTGGAGTATCAGCTTCTAGAAGGTACAAACTATTTGGGTTATGCATGGTGTGTGAAAATCATCGATGATTTTGTCAAAGACTTGCTAGCTACAAATGTATGACACCAATGCATTGAGATTTCAAGGTTTTGATTTCTAGCTTTTATTTTTAAATGGGAAACACATGACCAAATTGTTATCTCTTATTTGTTTTTTAATCCTATTGGTTGACAGGTTTAAACAAGCATTTTCAATGCAACGGGGCTCGCATTTGCTCAAGTTGGAGCTATTTGCGTTGTAAACTCCTAGCGTAACTTTTCTTGCCACACAAATTAAAAGAAAGAAAAAACAGCGCGATCGCGCTATGTCAAATGCAGCGTGATCGCGCTGAAATTGAAAACGAAAATTAACAGATAAAGTAGTCCAGAAACCAGGCTCAGAACATCGAGTCTCATATGTTTCTAGTAGTTTACCGGTGCTGTGTAGGCGGGCTAAACACCGGAAAAGGCATGACATAGGCATGCCTTTCACAAATGAAAGCAAGCATATTGTAAAGAGCAAGCCGATGAACCAATGAAAGAGACTGATGTGACCTGGGCCTGGTTTGAAGCCCAAAGAGAGATTACTTTCTGGACGGAGCACTTTGTGCTCACCCATAAAAATGATGGTGTAAGGAAGACATAGAAAAGGAAATACCACAAGAAATACTACATCAGTCTTTGACGTTGTGTTATGTGCATTTATTTTGATAACAAAAATGAATATTTTTATGACTAGAATGAAAAAGAACAAGAAAAAATACTAAAGTCCATCATGGTAGATGAATCTAATTTTGTTGAGCACAAATTGTTTGGAGTCCAATGTACCAAGTATAATTGTCCTATGAAAAGGTAACTGTGTCCATGAAATAGCCCACTGAGTGAATGGTAGACACACAGGAGGAAATGAGGTTTGATGTCTTTTGGAGGTGGTGGTGGAGGTCTTACCATCCTCTCATGGTTGTCCGGAGGAACGTCCCCTCCTGGGAGGGAGAGGGGATCCACAGTTGAAGGGACTGGGGTGGGTGGAACAGTGTTCTGTTGTGACAGGGACTTCCTTTCTGTGGCTAGTGTAGTTTGTTCTGATGTTCAAAGACCATAGACAGGGGTAGATGTTAGAGGAAGGTCTTTTCCCCTACCATCTACCCCTGTCCACGGTTCTGTCACCCCAGTCAGGGAGCACAAATTAGAGTTGAGATTGTGCATCTCTGCATTGTGCTCCCTCTGCACCTTCTTCATCTCCTGAATCTTTGTTATGGCCTGGCCAAGCTTGAGGACTGCTGTAGTGTTCTCAAGAATTGGTCGATGGTGGCCTAGGTGACAGTTATCCCAGTGGCCTTACTTTGCTGGCTCGCAGATTCCCTCCCATGAGCCCTACCCCCTCTACCTTGTGCACTTGAGGCAGTGTGGCCCATCCCACTGGGTCCTGGCACAACTGTAGGTGTTGGTTGCTTAAAAGTAGCCATGACTGGGGAGGTACAAGATGGGTATTATATTCCTTTGAGCTCAGGAAGTAGCGGTATCCTGAGGCTACAGTGTTGTAGCAGCTGGAGAAGGAAGTGTAGGTGTGGGCTGATTGTGACTCACTGTAGCTGTCTGTCCACACAGACCAGATGGACCACACATGTCCACATCCTCCAGACTTACAAGAGTGGTGTCCTCACTGAAGGCTTGATCTTGGTCTGGAGTGGAGGTGTCTTCTGTTGCAGGTGGTGGTCTGCTGGCTCTGTGTGTTGAATTTAGGATGAATTACAAACAAAATGAATTTAAAGGTCAGTATTGTACCTCAAATGTGTCTTCAACTACAAATTAAGCAACCTAAAATAAAGAAAAATATAATTAATGGAATGATTAGGCCTATGTGTGATTTCACATGCAGGTTAACTTACACACATGCAAACTTCAGCAACAAGGATAGAGAGATGTAATGAAATGCTAAATGTTATTTAGAAAGAGCATACTACATGTATCAGACATACAACTTGCAAAGAGCCATTTCAAGCCCTAGCAACCTCAAAAACAAACTATGATACAACCTATTACCATTAATGGCATTGGTTATCATATGAACACTACAAAGTAAATTTTGGATCAAAACTACTTATATTCAGCATGTCACAGAACATGATTGGAAATCTTTGAATCAACAAACTATGATTTGTGCAAGCACATAGATCAATTCAATGGAGTAACAAGAAGGTGACAACATACTGAATCAACACAGCTGATGACATTTTCATACATACCATGAAATTGTGAATTACAAATACATAAAACTTTGACATTTGTGCATGAATGGAAGAAAAGGGAGGTTGAGCAAATCATGTTGCACTATTGTTTTCAAGACACATAAAATGGGCATCATGGTAGTTGCAGTCATTTGTTACCACCACTGACAATACTTGTTAAAAAGTGGGTTACATATACCTATTTTAATTACTTAAGTGAAAATTAACACACGATTACAATATGTACACACACATATATGTATAATAATGTGAATAGGTGAAAAAACACTTAAAATCACCATACCTTCCTGTACAAATTGACAGAGTTTAGAACCTTTTGAAGGAGTACAAGAAGCTACATTGAGATAAAGCAAGGAACTACACAAATGCAAAGGGATGATCCATGGAGAATAACACACAATCTGACAAAACACAATGCTCATTGTTAAAAGAAGAAATACAACCATAATGCTAGTAATTTGGATGAAACAAGCTATTATGGAGACTCAAGTTTAGATATATTTGTTTTGGTAAGGGTCTTTAAACATTCTGAACAACTACCTTAAGGTCAAAAACTCAATTTGTGATTAGTGAGACATCGCAAAGTCTGCTTACCAGTCTCCACTCCACCAGGGACACCTGTCAGGCCTTTAGGATGTAGGATCTTCAAGACCTTCTACTCCCAGGTAAAGAATTGAAAGGGGGGTGCTGGGAGAACCACCACAAATCCTCTGGTCCTCCAGGTGTAGCTTGGAGGCCAGTGAGTGCACTCTCCTTCGCATGTCATTCCACCTCTCTCCAATTTCCTCCTGTGTGCCTAGTTTGTTAGCTACCTCATTCAACCTGTTCACTATTCTGGTCTACATTTCCGTTTTCTGAGGTATGGTTGTATTTTGTACTTTGTATCCAAACAATTGTGGCTCTACTCTAATAATTTAATTCACCATGACTGACAATGCTCCCTCTGTAAAAGGTGGGTTCCTTCTCCCTGTCATATTGAATTTCTAAAAAAATGAGCTACTGCTCTAAAGTTGATGAAAAATTAAACAAATGTGAGAAAAGTAAAAAAAACAGAGGGAGAAAGAGAAATGAACAAAACCTGACTTGTATGTCACAAATTCGGTATCAAAATGCTCTTCTGCAATAAAATGGCAAAGGATCATGATCTGAAATGGAATGTGTTTTATAGTATGTTTTGCAGGTGTTCACAGTTGCCCGGGGGCTGCTGACATCCATCGAATCCAATGGCCCCAACCATAGTACAATTCTGAACGGGTCCCGCAACAGACTCCCGCCATCATGGGACCGCCGCAGGTACACCGCCAGCACAAAGGTGTTATCTAAATATGGCCGGCGCAATGCCGCTGTTCTTACGGCAATGGAATAATATTCACCAGCATTGCGTTGGCTGAGGTATAAAGCTTCGGGATACAGCTAGTACACTCCGTTGATGCGGACAGCGGTTGAACGGCATTGATCTAAATATGGCGGTTGGAGAACTGTCAGCTTGATGAAGGATGTGGGACCCCTGTCCTGAAGTTAAAAAAAGAATAATATCTAAGGAAGTAAAGCACGGATACCCTGTCCCCCTAGGCTCTGTGGAGGGAACCAACATGTGGTATGTGGGTGCCTCTGCTGGGTACAGGGGTACCCATCTCTGGGCCTGGTGGGAAAGAAGGATCACCTAGGTCCGCATGGCTCCCCTCCTCTTCTAAATTGCTGATGGACCAGGAAGGTGGGGTCCAAGTGCGATGAAACCGAGCAGGGAGGCTGCATGGCCCACTCCCTTTCTTTATGTGAATTTGACACCGGGGTTGGGGTCTCCAGGATCTAAGAAGTCTCACAGAGTCGGGCCACATGGTCCTCCTTCTGTTTGAGGTTACAAACAGTCCTGGAGGACAGGGTCCCTGCGATCTAATGAGGCTTGTTAAGTGTACTTGACCTTGGGGAATGGGGTTACCGGGGATAAGAAGACTCAGGGACGGGGCCACGTTGTCTCTCTCCCCTCTATAGAAACATGTGGCCCTGGGTTTCCCAGGGCCTGATAAGGCACGCAGAGGGGGGTGTGAGGCCCCATCTCCTTTTTATTATAATAGGCCCGAAGGATGGGGCACCTGGGGCCTGACAAAGCTCAGAGAGAGGGTCGCACAGCCCCTCCCATTTTTTATTGTATTTTGCTCTGGGGGATGGAGTCCCCAAGACGTATTAAGACTTAGAGAATGGGGCTGCATGCCCCCCTCTCCTTAGAATTTGGCATCAGGGATGAGCTCCCTAGGTCCTATTCAGACCGGAGTAGAGGGGCTGCATGCCCATCTTGTCAATATATTTTGCTGCCAGGTTATGGGGTCCCTAGGGCCCAAAGACCAACCCTACCCTGAGTAGACAAAAACTGTGTTTGGTGTGGGGCGGGTTGTCTCCAGGTGGGTTGGCCACCCCCCAGAGATCAGGGCTAAAAGATGTGTGCAGTGTGGGCTTGGATGCCTGTAGGGGAGTTGGCCACAGGGCCTGGCTGAAGGCCATTCACTGCCACCAAGCTTTGGCCATGAACAGCCAAATACTGTGCTCAGGGTGGGTTCACCAGAGGGCATGGCTGCATGGGGTTAGCTGCATGTGGGGAGGTTGGCCTCAGACCCTGTAACCAGCCTTGCAATGTGTGATTGGCTGTCAACCGGGTGTGACCCTGGGGGCGGTCCCGCCGCGGTCAGAAACGGAAAACCGGCGGACACCGCTGCCCTGGGGAATCCTCCATGGCGGCGCTGCAGGCAGCGCCGCCATGGGGATTCCGACCCCCTTACCGCCAGCCTGGCTCTGGCGGTTTTGACTGCCAGAACCTGGCTGGCGGTAACGGGTGTCGCGGGGCCCCTGGGGGCCCCTGCAGTGCCCATGCCACTGGCATGGGCACTGCAGGGGCCCCCTAACAGGGCCCCACCAAGATTTTCAGTGTCTGCCAAGCAGACACTGAAAATCGCGACGGGTGCAACTGCACCCGTCGCACCCCTTCCACTCCGCCGGCTCCATTCGGAGCCGGCATCCTCATGGAAGGGGGTTTCCAGCTAGGCTGGCGGGTGGCCTTCTGGCGGTCACCCACCATCCCAGCGGGAAACTCAGAATTACCGCGGCGGTCTTTTGACCGCGCAGCGGTATTCTGACGGTGGTACTTTGGCGGGCGGCCTCCGCCGTCCGCCAAAGTCAGAATGAGGCCCTAAGTCTAAAGTAGTGTTACAGTTAGGTAAAATGTTAGTTAAAAATGTAACATTTTTAACTAAAAAACACAGAAATTCACCAGTTATAGTTATAGTTATCTCAAGTAACTATATTCCAGATTTACAAGGCCCTAGCACTTCTTAGCACCACACTAGAATCAATTTTTATACGCTAATGTGGCATTAATGAGGTCATTTGCAAAGTGACGCAATGCATGCGTTGCACCACTTTGTAACCCCTTGCACCACATTATGCCTGCACCAGGCATAATGTATACAAGGGGGGTGTTCCCACACAGGGAGGCCCGTAAAAATGGCACAGTGAAATTTACAACATGTCACTGCACCATTTTTAGTGTCATTTAGTGGCCTAAGGCAGGCATTAAAATGACACGTCTATTACTTTTAATGGGCCTTCCTTTATTTTGCGGGATTACAGCCACAATTTGAATAAATAAAGCACACTCCTGGTGTCGTTAGGGGGGGCAGTGGGATGCAGGAAAAGTGGCACATCAAAGTTGATGCGCCTCTTTCTTGTAAATATGGCCCTATTTCTCTTCCCCTGAGGTGACTATAACTAGGGTCCCAGCCATGCACTGCTAATTACCCCACATATTAAATCACTCATAGCATCTTCTATCATATGTTATGTTATGTTATGTTATAAAGATTTATATAGCGCCCAACTGCCAACGGCCTCGTAGCGCTTATACAGCCATAGTGACGATGTATTGTTTAAAAACACAAGATTATTCAGTTTTAAGTTTTAAATAGCCATGTCTTCAATTCTTTTCTAAACGATACCTCTTGAGAGTTGTTTCTCAGCTTGAGAGGAAGGCTATTCCACAGTAACGCGCCTTGATAGGCTACCGATCTACCTCCCCATCTAGCTTTCCTCATAGTTGGAACTTTAACCAGATTAGTTGAGGAAGATCTAATAGGCCTAGCTGGAATATAGAACTGAGCAAGGGTTTTCAACATGTCAGGTCCCTTCTCAAATATGGATCTATGAACATGGCACAGAGTCTTGAATTGGATCCTTTCTGCCACCGGGAGCCAGTGTAACGAGACAATTCCTGGCCGTATTGAGTGATGTTTCGGAATGTTTAGTAGTAGACGAGCCGCTGCGTTTTGTACTCTTTGCAGTCTCTGAATTACATATTTCGGGGAGCCAATGAACAGCGCGTTTCCATAGTCAATCCGGGCCCCAATCAATGCCTGGATGACCATTCTCCTCGCTGTAAAAGGCAGAATAGTTAACACCTTCCTTAAGGTCCTGAGCAGAGCGAAGGTCGTTCCTGCTACTTTGTTTGCATGTTGAGCCATAGAAAGAAAGGGATCAAGCCATATCCCCAGGCTTTTTATCAAGCCTTTAGGGGGGGGAAAAATCAATATCCCTCCCAATATGCTAGGATTGGCAGGAGGAATTTTATTTCCAAAAAACATAACCTCTGTTTTATCATCGTTAAGCTTTAGTTTACTATCAGCCATCCAAGTAGCAACTGCCTTCATACAAGGGCCTAAAGCTAGTCCCATGTCCGGGTGGGAGTTGGAACAGGATACTATCAGCTGCGTATCATCGGCATAAGAAACTATGTTCAGTCCGAAGGGCTCAACTATGCCTGCTAATGGCCTCATGTATATATTAAAAAGCAGTGGACTCAAGGCCGAGCCCTGGGGGACACCACAGCTGCTAAAAGTGCTTCTAGAGATACATTCTCTGTCAAGTACCTGGAAAGACCTACCGTGAAGGAAGGAACGTATCCACTCCAACGCGGACCCGTCAATCCCACATTCTAGTGCCCTTTCTAAAAGGATTTTCCAATCAACTGTATCAAAAGCGGCACTTAGGTCAAGAAGGATGATCGCGGTTTCCATACCTAAGTCCATCCTCTTCCTTGCCTCTTCTGTTATGGCAATTAAGGCGGTTTCCGTACCATGTTTAGGCCTGAAACCCATCTGAGTCGGATGTATAATCTTATTTCCTTCTAGGAAAGATGATAACTGAAAATGTACATGTTTCTCCGCCAGTTTAGAGATTAAGGGCAACAATGAAATTGGTCTAAAGTTACTTAGTATCTTAGGGTCCAGACTAGCTTTCTTTAGGAGTGGCTTGACAATGGCTTGTTTCCAGTGGTCAGGTACAATGCCATCCTTCAGGGAATTATTAATAAGATTCTTTATTATAGGCTCTATGACTGAGATTCCCAAGCTTAGGACCTGGGGAGGGGCCGGGTCAAGCGGAGAGCCCGATTTTGTTAGTCTCATTAGACTGATGACTCTATCCAGATTGATAGGGGTAAAATTAGTAAAGGTAATTATTTCCCCGGCCTTCTGGATTGCTCTTTCCTGTCCTGTATTCGACGTATTAGGAAATGCCAGGTAAATAGTCTGGATTTTGTCCAGAAAAAAATTAGCTAGCTCTTCAACATGTTGTTGGGGGGAATCTCTACTTTCTACTTCCTCTCTAGGATGGATAAGATCTTTTAGGGCCTTAAAAATCTCCTTAGGAGAGTTGGCCGCAGCTTCAATTTTTCCTGCATAGTATATTGCTTGAGCTTTTTTTATATCAAGGTGATATTCTCGAATCGCATTTTTATAATCCTTTTTCATGGATTCATTTTTGGTACATCGCCATCTTCTCTCAAATTTCCTACACTCTCTTTTTTTCTCTAGAAGATCGGCATTGTACCATGGGGGTGACTTCTTACGCCGAGTACAATTGGACGAGGAGAGGGGTATAATCTCATCCAGGCTGTTCTCTATCCATTTATTGAAAGAATGCGAAAAGACAGTTGTATTGTTAGTATTTATGCTCCCTGGTCTATTTTTCTCCAGTGCGGAGACAAAGTCTACAGGTTTTAGCCTATGCAATTTCCTCCGACGTGGGGGTATCCCTCTGTCTGGGGTCTTGTAGTGTGCAAGGTGTAGTTCCATTTCTACAATAAAATGATCTGACCAAACCAGCGGGGAGGATAATAAAAAGTTTAGATCAGGATTATTGGAGAAAGCCAGGTCAAGAGTGTGGCCCCTAACATGTGTGGGGCCCTGAATAATTTGATTTAAATCACATACATTCAACTCTGCTATCAGCCTCTTGGAGGATGCAATATCTAAATTTTCTATATGGAGGTTAAAATCACCCAACACTAGAAAATTAGATTTGGTGTATGTTATTTGTGAAGTGTATTCTGCTAGTGACATTATAAAATCTCCCATAGAACCAGGAGGACCGTAGAGCAGTATCCCCGAGAGAGTATAGTGAGGGTTTACATTGATTGCAAACAGCATGCTTTCGCATCCTTTAATTAGGGCGGGGGAACACTCAATCTTACATGTGTCTCTGATGATAATTGCAATACCTCCTCCTCTGCTAGGTCTATCCACTCTACTAATCTTATATCCCGAGGGCAGGGCCATGACAATATCTGGTGAGGAACTTTCATCCAGCCAAGTTTCAGTAAGGAACAGGGCCAGGGGTTCCTTTTGTTCTATCATGAGGTAAATATCCCTAGCATGTGCTCCTAATGAACGGCAGTTAACTAAACATATGGGGAGTCTGTCATCATTCTTCGCTTGTTGGTGGTTTGTGGGTGCTTTATGTAACCAGGCACAGCTGGGGCATCTAAAATTAACCTTACCTGGCTCTAAGCTGTTATAGCATAGAGCTGAAGGATTTTTATTAAAATGGAGAAGTTCCTCGCTTGAATACGTAATGCCTATCCTTCCGGTTGGGTTTCGGGCATAGATTTTGGGCTCTTGGCTCGTTCTGGCGCGGACGGGCGCAGGCGCATATCATTAATATCACTGCAACATTTTCAATTAAATTATTGATGAAAAAACTGTGCATTATGGGGGTGTCAGTTACAGTTACCTTAAGGCATGAGTTATAGTTACTTGAGATAACTATAACTATAACTGATGAATTTCTGTGTTTTTTTAGTTTAAAATGTTACTTTGTTACTGAATGCTCTCTCTTTCTCTCTCTCTCTCTCTCTCTCTCTCTCTATCTATATATATATATATATATATATATATATATATATATAGGTTAAGTCTAAGTTATAGTTAGAAAAAAAAAAAAAATGTATACAGACCATCTTAAACTCCACAAATATTAGAAATTCTAACTTCGAGTTATATTTTCCGCCCCAGTTGAAATGTACTCTAACTCATACACCTCCGTACATAGATTTGTTAACTCGCTAGCCACACTACATTAACTCAAGCCTCTATCATTGCTTAATATAGGGGAAACCGTGACTTGTAGTTGAGGTACTCTGGTTAGCCAGTTGACAACACTGTGTACAGAAGTGTGCAAGTTATAGTATGCCCTGATCAGGGCAGAAATTATAAATCTAAACATACTATAATTCAAGAACCTCCATACACAGCGTTGCCAACTCGCTAGCCAGAGTACCTGAGCTATAAGTTTCGCCTTTCCAATGCACGGCTTATACTCTTACATATCACATAACTTCAAATAAGTTCAATGCTAGCATTCAAATCAACACTGACAACATCTCAAATTACATCATTCATGAGAATAGTGTGCAAGATGAAGGCAGAGTTATAGTTAATGTAGTGTGGCTAGTGAGTTGTCAACCCTGTTTTTGGAATTGCACGAATTATAGAGCATTTTGACCAGGGCAGAAATTATGACTTGAAATGGTAACTATAACTTCAGAATTTCCAGTGTTTGTGTAGTTTAAAGTGGTTATGTATACACACATGAATAAAGTTTTCCTAACTATACCTTAGCCTTAACCTTTAGGTTTTTTCACTAAATTGTTCTTTTTTTAAATAAAAATGTGTTCACATCATATAGCTTAGTGTTGTCATAAGGAGTGTCATGGAGTGCAGTATTATCGGTTGGAGTGTTGTGGAGTGGAGTGTCATTGAGTAGAGTATTGTAGAGTGACATAGACTGGAGAACATTGTTTAGACTGGAGTGAAATACAGTGGTGTACAGTGGAGTAGAGTGTCATAGAGTTGAATGGTGTCAAGTGGAGTGTGCAGAGGTGAGTAGCATGTAACACGTAGAGTGCAGTGTTGTACAGTTGAGTGTCGTAGAGTGATGTGTTTGAAGTGAAGTGTTGTAGTGTGAAGTGGCATGTCGTACAGTGGCATAGAGTGGAGGGGCATCCAATGGAGTACAGTATCCATAGAGATGATTTGAGTAGCTGTAGTACTGTATTGTATAGTGGAGTGGCATTGAGTGGAGTGTCATATGGAAGAGTGAAAGAGAGTGTTGTAAAGTGCAGTATAGTAGAGTGGAGGACTGTAGAGTGGAGTACAGTGTAGTAGAGTGTATTATAGTGGGATGGCATAGAGTGTCATGAAGTGCAGTGGCAGCATAGAATGGTGTAGATTGGAGTAGTGTAGTTCAATGGAGTAAAGTAGAGTAGTGTGTTGTAGACTACCACTGAGTAAAGTGTCTTGGAGTGGTAAAGAGTGAGTTGGGTAGAGTTTCACAGAGTGGAGCAAAATATCATAGAGTTGCATATAGTGCCATACAGTGGCACAGAGAGGAGTAGAGTGTTCTATAGTGGAGGGGTGTAGAGTGGTGTACAGCAGAGAAGAGGGTCATACAGTGGAGTACAGAGGAGTGTCATTGAGCGGAGTGGTGTAGAATGGAATAAAATGTAGTACAGTGTTGTAGAGTGGCATGGTAAAGAATGGAGTAGAGTGGAGGAAAGAGCTGTGGAGGGAAGTGTGTGTAGAGTGGAGTGTCATAGAGTGTCTTAGAGTAGATGGAAATAGAGTGGAATGGTGTATAGTATAGTGGCATGTTGTGGATTAGAGTGGTGTGTCGTCAAGTGGAGTGGCATGTTGTACAGTGTCATAGAGTGGAGTAGTGTGGTGCAGAACATAGTGACATAGAAGGGAGTAGAGTGTTGTAGAGTACGGTCACATAAGTGACGTGGTATGTTATGAAGTAGAATGGGGTGGCATGTTGTAGAGCGGTGAGTCATAGATGGAATTGATTGGCCTAGGGAGGCAAAGAGTGGAGTAGAGTATTATAGAGTGGTAAAGAGTGGAATTGTGTCCTAAGGAGTAGGGTGGAGTGGAGTGTCATAGAGTGGCCAGTTGTACTGTGTGTTTGAGTGGAGTGGCGTATGGTGGAGTGGTGTAGAGTGGATTAATGGAATGGAGTGCAGAAGAGTAGAACAATGTTGATAGAGTAGAGTGGAGTAAAGTGGCATGGAGTGTTGTAGGGAGATTTGCGTAGACTGTTGTACAGTAGAGTACACTGTTGTAGAGTGGCATAAAGTTTCTCATAGAGTAGAGGAACATTGAGTGGAGTGGAGTAGAGTGACATAAAGTATAGTAGTGTATAGCGGAGTGGTATGTTTGGCAGTAAAGTGGTGTGTCATAGAGTTGTATCTTGTACAGTATCTTAGAGTGGAGGAGTGTAGAGTGTAGTTGCTTAAAGTGTAGTGGCATGTCATAGAGTGGAGTGGAGTGGCATGGAATGTCATAGAGTGGAGTGGAGTGTCATACAATAGAGTGATATGTCGTAGTGTGGAGTGGCGTGTCATACAGTGGAGTGCCGTGTCACAGAGTGGAGTGGCATGTCGTACAGTGTTATGGAGTGAAGTAATGAGGCATAGACTGGCGTAGAGTGTTGTGGCATAGAGTGGAGTAATTGTAATTATAATTGTAATTATATACCGCTTACTGCACCTCATGAGGGGTAGAAGCACTTTTCATCCAGTAGCACGCTACACCGGAACCCAAAGGATTAGTGGCGGATTAGTATAGGGAAATATAAGCTGTTAATTTGAGGGGTGGACATGTGACTATGTTAGCCTGATTGAATAGGTTAAAGTAGGGATAGAGGAGGAAAGAGTCTAGATAATGTTTTTTGGGAGTTCATATTAGTTACATGAGGTTTGTGATGAGTCAAAGGAGAGATAGAGGAGGGAAGAGTTTAGAAAGATTTATTAGGGACATCAATGTAGTTAAATGAGGTTTTGTGTGAGTCAAGGAGGGAAAAGTCAAGTAAGGATCTTAGGGAGATCATAGTAATACAACGAGGTTTGGGATGAGTCAGAGAGTGGAGGTAGAGGGTATATTGAGAGAGGTATTGGATGAGAAATAGAGTAGCACCTTGGAGGGAGTTGAACATATTTTATACTGTAGGAGTAAAGCAATAAATATATAGATACATAACTACATAGATTGGGTATACACATATGGAAAGAAATAAAGGGATATAAAATTATATCGCATAAAGTTTCATATGTTGAAATATGGTTAGCTGGTTGGAAATTCAGACATTTTCAGCTGCTTCTGTAAGTAAAAGCTCATTTATTTATGTATTTTTAAAAAATATTAATTTTTATTTTTATGTTTTCCTTGATTATTTCAATAGTGACACACCTGTAGATGCAATTGTGGTGATTATATTTACTTATTGTGATAGATGATTAAAACAAACAGAGACCTAAAAGTATCTAATCAAAACACTTATATGACAACTACGCAGTGACCTATATGCATGTTGAGCATAAAATTATAACATATACATATACATATATGCACACACATACATATTACCTAGTGGCAGTTGGTGTTTTTCCTTTAACTTTGGTGCCACTTGAGAAATCTTCACAAAATTTTCAAAACTTATACCTTGATCGGTTCAGGTGCGGTCTTAAAAGTTTTGGGGTGGTCTGTCAAGTGGGGGCCGAGAAAAAGGGTGGGTCCCAAAACACGCTTTCTGCATTAATTTTTTCATAGGACATTTAGACACACCTACAGCCCAAACAGCTATAGAGTATTACACCAAATTTGGCAGGAAGCTCGATCCTGTTGTGCAGATCACGCTTTGTGTGGTTTGATGCAAATCCGTTCAGTAGTTTTGAAGTAATTTAAAGGCAAAAAATGTAGATATAAAGGGATGTGGACCCTCCGCAGATTGGGACCCATCACACTCTCATGAGGGCGCCAGAGTCTGTTAGAGTGAGTTCACAGGTATAAATCCAAGCTCCAAAGAATTAATGTCGGCACTCATTGCAAGGGTAAACATTCATTTAATTTGAACGGTTACAAACACAGACGCGTTTCAGCAAATGCCCTTGTCAATGTAGGCATCACACGACAAAAGGTCAAATAAATTCTCTGTAATTATTGGTCATAACACAAGGAAGAAAGGTCTACTCAAATTGCTAGCCTAGAAAACCATTCCAAAACGGTCATTCATTTTTAGGTTCAATATGCATTTGTAAATAATGTAAAGATAAACTCTCAATCTTCGCTACAATAACATCCATATTCATTTCCCATATATAATATCTGTATTGGAAATAAATACATAATTAATCACAAGCGTATCTCATACCCATAACTGAGCCCTGGATGGGCTAATTACATAAGTCATATCATACGTTTCTCATACCCTTAATTGAGCCCTGTATGGGCTTATAACAGAAGGTAGTGGTCTGATTTACACAACTGTTTGCATCTCTCCTAAGACCCATCACACTTCTCGTATTTGAACGCACAAATGATTCTAAGAAATTATTGTAGCATAAAAGTCACAATTAAAAAAAAATAATCACTGAAGTTCCTCACTTCACTCTTTCATTCTTCATATGGGGCATCTATCTATTGCCTCACATCATGTTACAATACTCTTCTATAATCTCAAATGTATTGCAAGTTGTTCTCTGCTGTTCAGGCCTAACGGTAATTTTGCCTGTAGTCTATAACATAGCAAGACTCCAAAAGCCTCAATTTCTGCACTATGCCACCTCCTCTTTCTTCCTGAGGTACATGGTCCAGATAGAAGAAACTAAATAGATTTTTATCACTACCATGATAGAGATAATATGACTTATGTATTCAGCCCATCCAGGGCTCCGTTATGGGTAAGAGATACCCATAAGATGAATTATGTATTTGTTGCCTCAGTCTGCCTCCCCAGGCCAATCTCGGCCCTGGGAACCCCATTCCCTAGGGCCCACTCATATAATCTGGGTGCCCCCGAGAGCACCCAGTCAAAATGGTTGGGGACCACAAATAAATATATTTACTGAAAAAAAACAAAGGTTACCGTGTCATTATAGTTAGGAAATAGAATTTCAAAAACATAGAAATTCACTGAAAAAAAAAAGATTCCAGAGACTTTATGGTTAGGTATTGAGTTTATTCGCACAAAAGCAGAGAAATTCAGTAGTTTGTTTCTTTCAGTGAACTTCTATGGGTTTTTTAACGCAAAGAAATTTTCATTACTGTACATTCATCTAATCACCGCTGTGCATGGCCTTAAGCAGTGTGTGGTGGGGTTGTCCACAGGGCCTCACCTGCAGCCATGCCCTGTGGCGAGTCCCCATACACATCAAACCCTGCACTGCACATGGACTTTGGCCATGAGTGGTGGGAGTTGGCCGCAGAGCCTGTAGCTCTAGGTTTAAGAGGGTGTTTCTGGGTGAGAGCGTGGTGTGCGAGTGGGTGTTTGAGGGGGTATTTTTGGGTGTGAGAGTGTCTGTCTGGGTGTGAGAGTAGGTGTAAGAGAGTGTCTCTGGGAGTGAGATTGTCTGTGAGTGTCTCTGTGAGTGGGTGTTTGAGTGTCTGTGTGAGTCTGTGAGTGGGTGTGTGAGAGTATTGGTGGATCTGAGTGGGTGTGCAAATGTCTGAGTGGGTCTGTGAGTGGGTGCATGAGTGTCTAAGTGGGTCTGTGATTGGGTGAGTCTCCGAGTGGGTCTGTGAGTGAGTGTCTGAGTCTCTGAGTGGACCTGTGAGTGGGTGCGTGAGTCTTTGAGTTTATCTGTGAGAGGGTGCGCCGGTGTGTAAGTTCATCTGTGAATTAGCGCATGAGTTTCTGAGTGGGTCTGTGAGTGAGTGCATGAGTCTCTGAGTGGGTCTGTGAGTGGGTGCATGAATGTCTGAGAGGGTTTGTGCGTGGGTGGGTGAGTGTCTGAGCGGTTCTGCGAGTGTGTGAATGAGTCGCTGAGTGGGTCTGTTATAAGATACATGAGTGTCTGAGTGCATCTGTGAGCGGGTGTGTGAGTGTCTATATGGGTGTGTCAGTAGCTGCGTGAGTGACTTGGTTACAAAGGAAGCTCACCGGCCCTTTCTTCAAATATGAATCTACAGCTCTGCACAGAATATCTACTCAAGTGGAGTTCTTTCTGCCTCCTTGGATAAATGTCCCGTGCGCATTCCACACTACAGCTGTGTAATGGAGCACAAGGAAATGCCACCAATGACTTTGTGCGCGTTTTGTTAATGTACTTTTTTCTGTTGCCTCTTTCTCAATAGCTCTTTGATAACATGAATCCTCCTATAGAGAAGTCATCAAGACTACAAAGTTGCAAATTTCCACCAAAGCAGGGTCCTTCCTCTCATATATATGACTTTAATGCTTTTTTGTTTTGTGGAGATGTCCTCATATTCCTCTGCACCAAGAATATGCCACCAAAATCAGTGGGAAATACACCGGGGGCCCTTTGCTGAACTGTCCGTCATCCTAGTAAAATGTGGGAAGACCTTTGCATACTACTAAGGTAGACAGTGCGGGCCAAGTGGGCGCAGCTTTCAGGTGATTTGCACATTTCCATACTCATAGCAATTAAAAGGGAGAATCATGGATTCTAGGTTAGGGGTTACCTCCCTGGGCCAATTTTAGCCCCTTTGACCCCATCCTCCAGGGCCCTGTTTACTCGCTGCCCCCTCCCCCCCAACAGGGCCCCCAGTGTGCAATAAGACCATGGGGAGAGCTTCAAGGCCCCTGCGGTCCTGCGGTCTTAGCTGGCTCCCCAACTCCTGCAGGATCTGGTATTGCTTCCTGCACACAGGAAGCTGCAAAACATGCAGGACTGCCAATAGGTCACACCCACACACACAAACGCACATACACACATACCCCACCCCCCACACACACACTTATATATTTACATATATACACATATATACTTACAAATATATATACATATACCTATATATATTTATACATTTGTTAAACAGA
Source organism: Pleurodeles waltl (assembly GCF_031143425.1). Classification (NCBI taxonomy): domain Eukaryota; kingdom Metazoa; phylum Chordata; class Amphibia; order Caudata; family Salamandridae; genus Pleurodeles; species Pleurodeles waltl. Next base: position 449,971,608 of record NC_090448.1, on the reverse strand, counting down.
CCAATAGATATGTATGGACAAAAAATGCACCTATCTAAATCCATATATATAATCAAATTATACATATTTAGATGCACAGGGAAATTCTGTAAATTTGTGTTTGAGTGTGTTAATTATGTAGGAAAGAGCCAAGTCTTGAGTAGTCTTCTGAGGATTAAATAGTTATCTGCGACTCTTATGTGTTAAGGGTAATGAATTCTATAGTTTGGCTGCTTGAACAGAGTAAGCAATACCACCAATGGATTTTTCTTGAATGTTAGAGTTTTGAGCTGTGGTACCAATCTTGAGCATTGGTTCCTCTGTTGTTTATATTTTGTGTTTTTATTCTTATAAAAGTGGTCCTGTTCCATGTATTGCTTTGTGGGTGATAGGAACCAGCTTGAAGGTGGATCTTCTGGCAATCAGTAACCAATGTGGGGCCCTCGCGGTAGGGGAGGTGTGGGCATGCAGCTTTACATGAAGGAGTAGTCTTACAGTAGAGTTCAGAATTCGTTTTAGTTTTTGTAATAGTTGATTTGCGTAATCAAGTTTAGACAGTACAAGAAAGATCATAGCTTGGACCTTGTATGGAATTCGTAGGTGGGGGAAGATGGATTGCAGAGTTTTCATAGTAAGGAACCTTGAGCTTGCTAACTTGTCCTCTTGGACATTCTTGATAATTTGGAGTCCATAGTAATTCTAAGGTTACTTACTCCTTAGACACTTTAGGAGGGGGTCCCAGATCACCAGGTCGGGCATAGAGTTGGTCATCATGTTTCTAATCACCCCATCTGAGGATTTCAGTTTTAAAATTATTCAGTTTGAGGAGGCTCCATGGCATTCACTGATTAACTGCTATGAGGCAGCTAAAATATTTTGTTTTCCATTTTCCAATGTCTCTTGGGCTATCCAGTTTAAGAAGTATTTGTGTGTCATCTGCATAGTTTTAGCTTGTGAGCTGAAATTCATTGATCATTGCTAGTAATGACTTCATGTAGATGTTGAAAAGCAGGAGTGAGATGATAGAGCCTTGAAGACCCCAACTTTTGTGAAATACAGTTTCAAGAGAACGAGGGAGTGGGAATTACATTTGTGTGTTTTGAAGGTAGGATGTACGCCAGTCAAGAGTAATCCATTCTATACCGGCTTCAAAGAGTCTTTGGATTAGAGTGTCATGGTCAACTGAGTCAAAGGCAGTTGAAAGGTCCTAGAGAAGTAATTCAATGATGCCGTTCTGGTCAGTTATGTTTTTAAGGTCATCCCAGATAGTGATGAGGGCAGATTCTGTGCCTCCTTCTGAATGGAATCCTGTTTGGAAGTCTGAAAGTATGGAGTTATCTTCAATGAAGTGGGGCATCTGAGTGAATCTTACTCTTTCTATAACTTTTCCCATGAAAGGTCCATTTGTAATGGGTTTGTAGTTGTTTGGGTCATGTGGGTCCATGTTTTCCTTAAGAATGGGCATATTAATGCCTTCTTTAGTCTTCTGGAAAGATTCCTGTAGTTAAAATTGATGATTGTTCCTACTGGTGTGGCAGCAGAGGTAGTTAAAAGAATGTTCCTGAAAATTTGTGGTGGACAAGTATCAGAAGGGCAGCTGGCTGGCCTGCTTGCTTTGATCAGGTGCATAAATTCACTTTGAGATAGTTGACTGAAGGAATGCAGAGGGTAGGTTAGGCTGACATTGGCGGGAATTGTTGAAAATGGGTTGGTGCTGGTGGTTTTCCTTTTTTTAAATAGGATTCCAATATGTCTCCTTTGGGTTTGTAATGATTTGCTAGTTTCTTAGTACAATCTTGGATAATGGGTTCTATGCACTTAGATTTGCAACATCCAGTGAGTATTTTTAAAAATGCTTTATTTGCACACTTAGGGCCAGATTTAACCAAAAATGATGATGTGTGGCACTGCGACAAATTTGGCAGCATCAAGCACCGTCATTTCCAAAGTGCAGGGATGTGGCATATTCAAAGAATAAGTTGCAGCGCTGTGTTTCCCCCTGCTCTGGTGCCGTATTGCTGCTGTGTGCCAACGCAGCAATCCTTACACCATTGTGCAAGGATGGCTGCATTGAGGGGGAGATTGTTTTTGTGAAGAAAGGAACACCTTCCTGCACAAAAACAAATGGCAATTTGCTCTATGTGTGCTGCAGAATGCAGCACACATAGAAAGAGCAAACAGTGAGGAGAATTGAAATCATTTCACCTCTTTGCACCCTGCTAACACCACCCGTGGGGTGGCGTTAGATTTTGGCACTGCCTCAGGTTTGTGAAAACTCATAAATTTTTGACAGCGTCAAAATGCAATGGGTTTTGCTGTGGCACACCCAGAGCAACACCCATTGCAAGCCCCCTCCACGAAAAGTACTGCGTGTGAAGGGGCTGTATTTACAAGGTGGCGTTAAGCCACAAAAAGTGTCTTAACCCCACCTTGTAAATACATTGCAGTGCCTAGTGCCACTAGAGCGTCACTAAAAGTGATGCCCCTTTAGCATTTTGAATTTGGCTGAATAGTGCCTTTTTTGCTTTTTTGATTGTTGACATGTAAATTCTGTTAGGTTTATGTTCTAGAAGTTTGTCATGGTTGCTATTTGTTTTGAGGCAAGTGCATTGCAGCTTTGCAATTTGTTGATGAGTCAGAGAGTGGAGGTAGAGGGTATATTGAGAGAGGTATTGGATGAGACATAGAGTAGCACATTGGAGGGAGTTGAACATTTTTTATACTGTAGGAGTAAAGCAATAAATATATAGATACATAACCACATAGATTGGGTACACACATATGGAAAGCAATAAAGAGATATACAATTATATTGCATGAAGTTTCATATGTTGAAATATGGTTAGCTGGTTGGAAATTCAGACATTTTCAGCTGTTTCTGTAAGTAAAAGCTCATTTAATTATGTATTTTTAAAAAATATTTATTTTTATTTTTATGTTTTCCTTGATTTTTTCAATAGTGACACACCTGTAGATGCAATTGTGGTGATGATATTTACATATTGTGATAGATGATTAAAACAAACAGAGACCTAAAAGTATCTAATCAAAACACTTATATGACAACTACGCAGTGACCTATATGCATGTTGAGCATAAAATTATAACATATACATATATAATAATATTTATATATATATATATATACATATATGCACACACACATATATATTACCTAGTGGCGGTTGGTGTTTTTCCTTTAACTTTGGTGCCGCTTGAGAAATCTTCACGAAATTTTCAAAACTTATACCTTGATCGGTTCAGGTGCGGTCTTAAAAGTTTTGGGGTGGTCTATCAAGTGGGGGCCGAGAAAAAGGGTGGGTCCCAAAACACGCTTTCTGCATTCATTTTTTCATAGGACATTTGGACACACCTACAGCCCAAACAGCTAAAGAGTATTACACCAAATTTGGCAAGAAGCTCGATCCTGTTGTGCAGATCACGCTTTGTGTGGTTTGATGCAAATCCGTTCAGTAGTTTTGAAGTAATTTAAAGCCAAAAAATGGAGATGTAAAGGGATGTGGACCCTCCGCAGATTGGGACCCATCACACTCTCATGAGTGTTCCAGAGTCTGTTAGAGTGAGTTTACAGGTATAAATCCAAGCTCCAAAGAATTAATGTCGGCACTCATTGCAAGGGTTAACATTCATTTTATTTGAACGGTTACAAACACAGACGCGTTTCAGCAAATGCCCTTGTCAATGTAGTCATCACACAACAAAAGGTCAAATAAATTCTCTGTAATTATTGGTCATAACACAAGGAAGAAAGGTCTACTCAAATTGGTAGCCTAGAAAACCATTCCAAAACGGTCATTCATTTTTAGGTTCAATATGCATTTGTAAATAATGTAAAGATAAACTCTCAATCTTCGCTACAATAACATCCATATTCATTTCCCATATATAATATCTGTATTGGAAATAAATACATAATTAATCACATGCGTATCTCATACCCATAACTGAGCCCTGGATGGGCTAATTACATAAGTCATATCATACGTTTCTCATACCCTTAATTGAGCCCTGTATGGGCTTATAACAGAAAGTAGTGGTCTGATTTACACAACTGTTTGCATCTCTCATAAGACCCATCACACTTCTCGTATTTGAACGCACAAATGATTCTAAGAAATTATATTAGCATAAAAGTCAACATTTAAAAAAAATAATCACTGAAGTTCCTCACTTCACTCTTTCATTCTTCATATGGGGCATCTATCTATTGCTACACATCATGTTACAATACTCTTCTATAATCTCAAATGTATTGCAAGTTGTTCTCTGCTGTTCAGGCCTAACAGTAATTTTGCCTGTAGTCTATAACATAGCAAGACTCCAAAAGCCTAAATTTCTACAATATGCCACCTCCTCTTTCTTCCTGAGGTACATGGTCCAGATAGAAGAAACTAAATAGATTTTTATCACTACCATGATAGGGATGATATGATTTATGTATTCAGCCCATCCAGGGCTCTGTTATGGGTAAGAGATACCCATAAGATGAATTATGTATTTGTTGCCTCAGTCTGCCCCCCCAGGCAAATCTCGGCCCTGGGAACCCCATTCCCTAGGGCCCACTCATATAATCTGGGTGCCCCCGAGAGCACCCAGTCAAAATGGTTGGGGACCACAAATATATATATATTTACTGAAAAAAAACAAAGGTTACTGGGTCATTATAGCTAGGAAATAGAATTAAAAAACATAGAAATTCACAAAAAAAAAAAAAGGTTCTAGAGACGTTATGGTTAGGTATTGAATTTATTCGCACAAAAGCAGAGAAATTCAGTAGTTTGTTTCTTTCAGTGAACTTCTATGGGTTTTTGTAACGCAAATATATTTTCATTACTGTACATTCATCTAATCACTGCTGTGCATGGCCTTAAGCAGTGTGTGGTGGGTTTGTCCACAGGGCCTCACATGCAGCCATGCCCTGTGGCCAGTCCCCATACACATCCAACCCTGCAATGCACATGGACTTTGGCCATGAGTGGTGGGAGTTGGCCGCAGAGCCTGTAGCTCTAGGTGTGAGAGGGTGTTTCTGGGTGAGAGCGTGGTGTGCGAGTGGGTGTTTGAGGGGGTCTTTTTGGGTGTGAGAGTGTCTGTCTGGGTGTGAGAGTAGGTGTGAGAGAGTGTCTCTGGGAGTGAGAGTGTCTGTGAGTGTCTCTGTGAGTGGGTGTTTGAGTGTCTGTGTGAGTCTGTGAGTGGGTGTGTGAGAGTATGGGTGGATCTGAGTGGGTGTGCAAATGTCTGAGTGGGTCTGTGAGTGGGTGCATGAGTGTCTAAGTGGGTCTGTGATTGGGTGAGTCTCTGAGTGGGTCTGTGAGTGAGTGTCTGAGTCTCTGAGTGGACCTGTGAGTGGGTGCGTGAGTCTTTGAGTGTATCTGTGAGAGGGTGCGCCGGTGGGTAAGTTCATCTGTGAATTAGCGCATGAGTTTCTGAGTGGGTCTGTGAGTGAGTGCAGGAGTCTCTGAGTGGGTCTGTGAGTGGGTGCATGAATGTCTGAGAGGGTTTGTGCGTGGGTGGGTGAGTGTCTGAGTGGTTCTGCGAGTGCTGACAGCCCAAAATGGCTGTCAGCACTTCCTAGTTAAAATGTTGATAGCAGATCAAATATCAACACAGGGACAGTTGGATCCACGGCAGATCTGCGTCCCTAGATATCTATAGTTTTTGCCCTTTAATATCTCTAAAACCACTGATCGGATTTACACTAAATAAAAAAAAGCGTGTTTTCTGGACAAAGGGCCAGCTTTCTGCCAAATTTAGTTTAATTCTGTACAGTGGTTCGGGTTGTAGCCATGTTCAAAATCCCTATGGGAAAATGCATGGATGAAAGGTGTTTTGGGACCACCCCTTTTCTTGGCCCCTGCTTGATGGGTCAACCTGAAACTTTCAAGACAGAGGCTGAACAGACTAAAGTATATGTTTTAAAAATGTCTTGAAGATTTGTCAAGCAACACCAAGTTATTGGGAAAACAAAAAATGATCTTCCAATGGAAGTGAGGTCCTAACTATAACTACCTACTGGTGACTGCCAATAGGTTACACACACACACACAAACGCACACACACACATACACATACACATACACACATACCCCACCCCCCAAACTCACATTTATATATTTACATATATACACATATATACTTACAAATATATATACATATACCCATATATATTTATACATTTGTTAAACAGACCAATAGATATGTATGGACAAAAAATGCACCTATCTAAATCCATATATATAATCAAATTACACATATTTAGATGCACAGGGAAATTCTGTAAATATGTGTTTGAGTGTGTTAATTATGTAGGAAAGAGCCAAGTCTTGAGTAGTCTTCTGAGGATTAAATAGTTATCTGCGACTCTTATGTGTTAAGGGTAATGAATTCTGTAGTTTGGCTGCTTGAACAGAGTAAGCGATACCACCAATGTATTTTTGTTGTATGTTAGAGTTTTGAGCTGTGGTACCAATCTTGAGCATTGGTTCCTCTGTTGTTTATATTTTGTGTTTTTATTCTTATAAAAAGTGGTCCTTTTCCATGTATTGCTTTGTGGGTGATAGGAACCAGCTTGAAGGTGGATCTTCTGGCAATAAGTAACCAATGTGGGGCCCTCAAGGTAGGGGAGGTGTGGGCATGCAGCTTTACATGAAGGAGTAGTCTGACAGTACAGTTCAGAATTCGTTTTAGTTTTTGTAATAGTTGATTTGCGTAATCAAGTTTAGACAGTACAAGAGAGATCATAGCTTGGACCTTGTATGGAATTCGTAGGTGGGGGAAGATGCATTGCAGAGTTTTCATAGTAAGGAACCTTGTGCTTGCTAACTTGTCCTCTTGGACATTCTTGATAATTTGGAGTCCATAGTAATTCTAAGGTTACTTACTCCTTAGACACTTTAGGAGGGGGTCCCAGATCACCAGGCCGGGCATAGAGTTGGTCATCATGTTTCTAATCACCCCATCTGAGGATTTCAGTTTTGAAATTATTCAGTTTGAGGAGGCTCCATGGCATTCACTGATTAACTGCTATGAGGCAGCTAAAATATTTTGTTTTCCATTTTCCAATGTCTCTTGGGCTATCCAGTTTAAGAAGTATTTGTGTGTCATCTGCATAGTTTTAGCTTGTGAGCTGAAATTCATTGATCATTGCTAGTAATGACTTCATGTAGATGTTGAAAAGCAGGAGTGAGATGATAGAGCCTTGAAGACCCCAACTTTTGTGAAATACAGTTTCAAGAGAACGAGGGAGTGGGAATTACATTTGTGCGTTTTGAAGGTAGGATGTACGCCAGTCAAGAGCAATCAATTCTATACCGGCTTCAAAGAGTCTTTGGATTAGAGTGTCATGGTCAACTGAGTCAAAGGCAGCTGAAAGGTCCTAGAGAAGTAATTCAATAATCCCGTTCTGGTCAGTTATGTTTTTAAGGTCATCCCAGATAGTGATGAGGGCAGATTCTGTGCCTCCTTCTGAATGGAATCCTGTTTGGAAGTCTGAAAGTATGGAGTTATCTTCAATGAAGTGGGGCATCTGAGTGAATCTTACTCTTTCTATAACTTTTCCCATGAAAGGTCCATTTGTAATGGGTTTGTAGTTGTTTGGGTCATGTGGGTCCATGTTTTCCTTAAGAATGGGCATATGTATGCCTTCTTTAGTCTTCTGGAAAGATTCCTGTAGTTAAAATTGATGATTGTTCCTACTGGTGTGGCAGCAGAGGTAGTTAAAAGAATGTTCCTGAAAATTTGTGGGGTACAAGTATCAGAAGGGCAGCTGGTTGCTTTGATCAGGTGCATAAATTCACTTTGTGATAGTTGACTGAAGGAATGCAGAGGGTAGGTTAGGCTGAAATTGGCGGGAATTGTTGAAAATGGGTTGGTGCTGGTGGTTTTCCTTTTTTTAAATAGGATTCCAATATGTCTCCTTTGGGTTTGTAATGATTTGCTAGTTTCTTAGTACAATCTTGGATCATGGGTTCTATGCACTTAGATTTGCAACATCCAGTGAGTATTTTTAAAAATGCTTTATTTGCACACTTAGGGACAGATTTAACCAAAAATGATGGTGTGTGGCACTGCGACAAATTTGGCAGCATCAAGCACCGTCATTTCCAAAGTGCAGGGATGTGGCATATTCAAAGAATAAGTTGCAGCGCTGTGTTTCCCCCTGCGCTGGTGCCGTATTGCTGCAGTGTGCCAAAGCAGCAACCCTTACACCATTGTGCAAGGATGGCTGCATTGAGGGGAGATTGTTTTTGTGCAGGAAGGAACACCTTCCTGCACAAAAACAAATGGCAATTTGCTCTATGTGTGCTGCAGAATGCAGCACACATAGAAAGAGCAAACAGTGAGGAGAATTGAAAGCATTTCACCTCTTTGCACCCTGCTAACACCACCCGTGGGGTGGCGTTAGATTTTGGCGCTGCCTCAGGTTTGTGAAAACTCATAAATTTGTGACAGCGTCAAAATGCAATGGGTTTTGCTGTGGCACACCCAGAGCAACACCCATTGCAAGCCCCCTCCAAGAAAAGTACTGCGTGTGAAGGGGCTGTATTTACAAGGTGGCGTTAAGCTACAAAAAGTGGCTTAACCCCACCTTGTAAATACATTGCAGTGCCACTAGAGCGTCACTAAAAGTGACACTCCGGTGGCGCTAGGGGGCTCTCAAATATGCCCCTTAGCATTTTGAATTTGGCTGAATAGTGCCTTTTTTGCTTTTTTGATTGTTGACATGTAAATTCTGTTAAGTTTATGTTCAAGAAGTTTGTCATGGTTGCTATTTGTTTTGAGGCAAGTGCATTGCAGCTTTGCAATTTGTTGGTTTATCTTTTTTTAGTTCTGCATTCCTCCAAGGTTCTTTTGTCCTGTTTTGTTATTCTTAGTGGTATTAGGATAACAAATGCTTCCTGGAGTCACTCATAAAGTTTTTGAACTGAATTTATTGTGCCTAGATATGTGTTGGAAGTTAATTGTGATGCTAAGGCCCTGATTTATACTTTTTGGGGAAAAAATGCACTAACGCAGTTTTGCACCAAAAAGTTCAGCACCGGCTTGCACTATTTCTGTGCACCAGCCGGGCACCATATTTATGTAAAGGGGCAAGCCAGTGCAAAGGGTAGGCTAGTGTAAGAAATAATGACGTTAGTCGGTGGGGCTGGCAGTATGGAAGAGGGATTTTGCACCAGAAAATGACGTTGGGCAGGTTAGAGTAAAAAAATTACTATAACCTGCCTAGAGTCATTTTCTGACGCAAAACCATCCATACCACATGACTCCTGTATTAGAAAGGACAGGAGTCATGCCCACCACCCCAATGGCCAGCACAGGGGACCAGGGTCCCCTGGGCATGACCATTGCACCCTGTGCCATTTATGGGGGCCCATTTCAGGCCCCCCTATGGCAGTTTAAAAAATAAAATAAAATACTTACAAGTACTTACCTGGGATGTGGTTCCACTTCCTCCACTGTTCCTCTGGTGGGGGTGTGGGTGGGGGTGTCCCTGGGGCCTGGGTAGGGGACCTGTGGGCTTATTCCATGGTGTTCCACCATGGAAATAGGCCCACAGGTCCCCTAACACCTGCCCTGACCCGGGCGTTAAAAAATGGGGCAAAGCAAGCTTTGCCCCATTTTTTGACCCCTCCTTCCTCCCGTGCACCATTTTTGCATGGGAGTATAAATAAGGTAGATTTCCACGTCCCAAAAATTACTTTAACTCCATAAATTTGGCACTAGATGGGTCTAGCGCCAAAGTATAAATATGGAGTTAGTATTGCACCGAATTAGAGTTAAAAAAAAAAGATGCTAATTCGGTGCAAACAGAGTATAAATATGCCCCTAAGTGTATAAAACTGATGGTGGTCTCTCCATGTGACTGGAGTAATCCTTTGAAAGGTAACTAGTTCTGTATTTGCAAAGATGACATCTAAGGTATGTCCAGCAGTGTGTGGGTTTGTGGACAATCTGATGGATGTTCAGTGTGTCTGGGCCAGTAATGATAGTTTCTAGATGCGGCATATTGGGTTTGCCAAACCATATGTTTAGCTCACCCTTGTTGCATAAGTTGGTATAAAGTGTCATGAGGTTTGAAACTGTAGGGGTCATTCCGACCGGGAGACCGCCAAAAGACGGCACCGCGGTCAAATGACCGCGGCGGTCATTCTAACTTTCCCGCTGGGCGATCTCCAAAAGATCGCCCGCCGGCCCAGCGGGAAAGCCCCTGCAAAGAGGAAGCCGGCTCCGAACGGATTTGCAGGGGTGCGACGGGTGCAGTGGCACCTGTCGCGATTTTCAGTGTCTGCAAAGCAGACACTGAAAATCTTTGTGGGGCCCTGTTAGGGGGCCCCTGCACTGCCCATGCCAGTGGCATGGGCAGTGCAGGGCCCCCCAGGGGCCCCACGACACCCGTTCCCGTCATCCTGTTCCTGGCGGTAAAAACCGCCAGGAACAGGATGGCGGGAAGGGGGTCGGAATCCCCATGGCAGCGCTGATTCCCTGGGCCAGGGGTAAACTGGCGGGAAACCTCCGGTCAGAATGGCCCAGGAAGCACCGCCAGCCTGTTGGCGGTGCTTCCGTGGTCGTTGGCCCTGGCGGTCGGTGACCGCCAGGGTCAGAATGACCCCCTGTGTCTAGAAACGTGCCTGGGAAGGTTGGATTGCTAGATGGAGCTCTGTAAAGAAGGAGGATGCTACAGGAGGAAGTTGGTGTAGGGTTGCATCTGGTCATGAGGACCTTACAGCCTTGTTTTGGAAATTTCATCCACTTTGGTGAGATTTATTGTTTCCTTAAATATAACTGCCAGTCCACCTCTTCTTTGCCAATTCAATTTTGTGATGGTTTGAGAGCCTGGAGGAACGGCCTCATACAACACTGGAGCCATGTCATTTCCCAACTATGATTCAGTTATGAAGAGTAAGTCAGGTTGTGTGTCACTGAGTAGGTCACAGTTGTGGTGCTTGTCTTTAGAGAGTGACTAAGAATGTATTATTTAGCAGTCTAGAGATTCTGTTTTGGTGGTGGTGTGACTTTGTTTGTTAGAGTTGTGAGCAATACTCTGTGAAGTTGTAGTAAGTGTATATGTAGTGTTGGCATTAAGGGGGTCATTACGAACACCCTCAGGGGCCCCTGCACTGCCCATGCACCTGGCATGGGCAGTGCAGGGGCCCCTGTGCAGGGCCCCATCGCACAGGTCACTACCCGATTTACGGACAGTGATCTGCGCGACGGGTGCAGCTGCACCCGCCGCACAGAGGCATTGATGGCGGCTCCTTGTGGAGCTGCCGGCAATGTCCCGGCCCGCCTGCCCACCTGCCCGCCTGCCCGCCTGCCCGCCGGCCCAGCAAAATGTTTATTATGCGGCAGGCAGTATCCCAGGGGGGCTGGAGGTCAGTAGAATGACCGCCGGCCTGAACATGGCAGTGAAAACCGCAGTGTTCACAATGAGGGCCTAAGTGTTTGAAGATAGCCATAATGTTTTTGTCTGTACAATAATCATCATCCAGCAGGCTTAGAAGGTATTTTATTGGGTTTTCATATGCAAGTGGTGGTGAGTGTATCTAGTGTGTGAAAGGGAATGGACAGGGTTTTTACATGTTTGCTTTAGATTTTGTAGTAGGAAACAGTAATGTGTGGTGAAGAGGAATGTAAAGAGTTTTTGGTAGAAAGAGGTGGACGGCATTTGTGGTTGATGTGAGGAAGGTTTGAGTATCGGTTTGGTGGTGATGGAAAGGTGTCTGTCAGGAGAATGTAGAGGGTAGAGCTAGTGTTTTGTATGATTAAGGTTAAGTATTGTGTGGATTTGTGTTGTGTTTGTGATGTGTGGATTTAATAGTGGTATAGGACAGACTGGTGTTCTGTGTGAGAGTGAAGGTGTCATTGTGTGACAGTTGTGGTAGAAGGGGGTATAGTTGTTCCTTGTGGGGGATTATAGTGGTTGTTGAGACATTGAAGTATTGTTAGGGTTTGTTGGTTGTAAACGAGTAGTGTGTATTTGCTGAGTGTGTTATTATGTTTATGGATGGGTTAAGATGGTGGCTGGTGGATTGCAAAAAATGGCAGTATTTGTAGCCCAGGACTGACACGGGCCGAACAAGCCAAAACAGACAACTATAGTTGTGGGCGGTGAGCTCCACTCTGCTGGCAGAGTTAGCAGACTTTTTGCACTCCACTTGAAGCGTGGAGTTTGGCAAAAAACTTGGCTAGCCCCAACAGCGGAGCTCACTGGCACGCTGTGTGGCCCAGGTATGGGCCACACAGCGTGAGTACAGACAATCTGCGCTTGCGCTGTGTGGCCCATAACCGGGCTGCAGTGCATACTCAGCCCAAAAAATGTGGCATGTAGCTGCTGCAGCTGAGGGGCTTCAATGGCGCCAGCTCCAGATCCAGGCCTTCCTCCTTTCACTGTCATCAGGACCCTGGGAGTAGGGGGCAGAGGGAGGCAGACATCCAGGCCACTGGCAACTGGGATCCTGGATCCACGTAAGACACTTGTTTCACTTTCTCTTCTATGTGCACATGGGGGCCAGCACTGGGCATGGACAGTATTAGCATATGAGGGTGGTCTGTGCTTGAAAAAAGGAAACTTGCAGTCAAAGCTCCACTTGAAAAGATTCTGTCTCCCCAGAGTACGTGGGAAAGGAAGAGGTGTTATGGGGTACAGTGCTGAGGCCAGCAGGGAGAGTTAGAGATGGGTGAGCATCAGCTGCTGAGTGATAGTCCGGCAGCCTACGTACTTTTGAAAATATGAGATTGCTGGTGGTGAGCTGGTTTGCTGCTGCTAGTTCTGGGCTCTAAAGAAGGGGTTGTCTGAGGATGTGCGTAAGTGCAGACGAAGCGATTGCAAGGTTGGTGCAAGATAAGGGGTGTGCTTGGCCCTCCATAACAAGTTTGTGAAGGAGGACAGATGGTGAAGGGAAGTGTGCACGTGTGAGAGCAGCAGGATCCAGCTGGTGGGCTGTGTCAGTACAAGAGGACTGAAACAGCAGCTTTTGCTGCCTACAACATACCATTAGTCTGAATGCGCCTGATCTTGGAAGTGCTAAGCAAGATCTGGCCGAGATCAGGCACATTCAGACCAGGGTGATTGGGCAGGCGGCACTCCACTGCACGTGGAACTCTGCAGGATTCCATGGAGTTTTTCATCAACTCTGTGGAATTCCACAGAGTAGAACTCTATGAGCTCCACCCACCCCTAGGCAACTGTCCTTGACCACTCCACCTGGGCTGAGATGATCTGAGCCCTAAGGTTAAATAGTCCTACGTGAGGTGATTTTTAGCCAATGTGAACTCTAGTCCTATGCCCTAACCAATTGGAGCCCTAGCCCTAAGCCGTAGGACCAATAGGAGCCCTGGCCCTTTCAACCAATCACAACCCTAGCACTAGCAATTAATTAAAAGCCAAACGCTAAGCCCTAGAGCCAATAAAAACCCAATCAGAACCCTAGCCCTAGAACCCGATCTGAACTCTAACCAAAAGCCCTAGGTCCAATAGAACCCTAGCCCTAGGAACCAATCAGAAACCAGACCTTTCAGCGAATCAGAACTCTAGCCCTAAACCCTAAGTTCAGAAGAAACCCTAGCCCTGTGAACTAATCAGAACCCTAGACCTTCCAGCCAATCAGAACTCTAATCCTAAGCACTAGATCAAATAGAAACCCTATACCTACAAACCAATCAGAGTACAGATGCAATAACGAGAAAAGAAACCTTTGCAAGGGACATTTGATCTTACCCACAAACTGGTGAGTGGGGTGTCAGGGAGGCGGTCCTCAAGTCAGAATCTCCTTTGAAATAGACAGCCTCAATCCACACTTTGTGTTCCTGTTCAACCCTGCAGGTAACACCCAAATCTAAAGCCACTATAAAATACTGCTTTTCGCGCACTTAAACAAATAACTTTTTCTAGCCAAAAACAAGTGGTAAATATATTTTCCAAACATGGTTTAATCCATTAATCAGATTAAGCAGTCCCTTAAACACACTCTGGTTAGCCTCTCAGATGTATTTTGCCTTTTTACCTTGTGTAGTGGTGGGGGTGGAATGCCTTCTGCTGGTTTTAGCACAGAACAGGGGAAAACTAGGAGAATAATTTAAACAGTCATAAGTAGAAAAAACAGCAGTTTTAATAGCACAAGTTGCACAGAAACCGAGAGGAAAATCTAGAGTCACTGGTGGAGGAAGCAGTTTTAAAGTGCCACAAATACACAGCACAAAGTCTGGGTTCTTGCCACCTTCTTTGTCTTTTGTTCACTGCGTTCTTTAGGACACAGGGAAGCTGGGGCTACAAAATGGAGGTGGCTGTCTTGGGGTTCCCACCAAAAACGTAAGGGCCTGTTCAAGTGTCAGAGGAGGGCTCGGGGTTGCTTGCTAGAGCCTGTTGAAGCGCAGTGGAGTAGAGTGGAGTGGCATGTTGTGAAGTAAAGTGCAATGGTATAGATTAGAGTCGCATTGCGTGGAGTGGCATGCTATAGATTAGAGTGGAGCAGCATAGAGTGGAGTGATGTGTCATAGAGTGGCTTGTTGTATAGTGTAGTAGAGTGGAGAAGATTGGTATAAAGAGGAGGGGCATAGAGTTGAGTAGAGTGCTGTGAACTGGAGTGGCATACAGTGGAGTGAGATGTCATGGAGTAGATTTTAGTGTGGTGTCATACAGTGGCGTGTTGTACAGTGTGTTAGAGTGGAGTGTTGAAGAGTGAAGTGTTGTAGAGTGCAGTAAAGTGGAATGGCATTGAGTCGAGTAGGTGTTGTAGGCTACAGTTACTTAGAGTGGTGTAGAGTAGAGTGTCATAGAGTGTGGTAGAGTGGAGTGGCATAGAGTGTTATGAAGTGGAGTAGCTTAGAGGGGCATAAAGTGGAGGAGTGGAGTAGAGTGGAGTATTGAAGAGTTTCATAGAGTGTCTTAGAGTAGTGTTGAGTGGAGTAAAGTGTCTCAGCGTGGCATAGAGTGGAGTAGAGTGTTGTAGAGTAGAGTGCTATACAGAGGAGTAGAGTGCCATATAGTGGAGGTGTGTAGATTGTCATAGAGAGGAGTGTTGTAGAGTGTCACCACATGGAGTGTTGTGGCATGGAGTGGCATAGACTGGAGTGACATAGAGTGGAGTGTCAGAGTAGAGTGGAGTTGCATAGAATATAGTGGCATGTCATATAGGCCCTCATTACAACCCTGGCGGTCGGTGTTGAAGCAGCGGTAATACCGCCAACAGGCCAGCAGTAAAAATAATGGAATCACGACCACGGCAGAAACCTCCAACACATACAGCCACTTTAACACTCTGACCGCCACGGCAGTAGCAACAAACACTGTTGCGGTAACTGCCAACAGACAGGCGGAAGACAATGTGCCGCCCACCCCATTACAACCCGCCCATCCGCCAGCTTTTCCGGGGTGGTACCAATGGCATCAAAAGCACGGCGGAAACAGTACTTGGAAGGGAAACCACTCACCTCTCGACACTCAACGAAGAACCAGGACGCCATGGAGCCGGAGTTGCAGGTCCTGCCCATGCTGGTGTAACTTCTCATACATCAGGAGTACCAACGGTGACGACGAAGACCACGGTGAGTACAGGACCTGGTAGACAGGGGAGGGGGAGGAAAAAGAGAGTGACACACACATGCTACACGCAACATCCCCACCCCCACCCTCACCCCAAACACCATACACACAAACACATGCAACTACATTACATATACACCCCGTAACCCTCTGCAATAACGCAAAGACAAAAGGAATTGAGTCAAATTCGTGTAATGTTAGAATTCTAGAGAAATTCTCATAAATAAATAAACAGTATATACAATATATATACAATATATACAAAATGAGGGACAATGTCCACACAAAAATAGTCTGTGGCCACACGGGCCAAAACACATAGACCAAGCCCACACTAGACTCCTTCCTCAAAATGGAGATAACACTGCAGGGGCATCAGGTCGGAAACACACAGGCACCTCAGGGGGACGGGGAGGGGGGGCACCTCAGCCAGCTGATGGTACTACGCCACTACTCCTCAAGGGGACGCCATAGCCACAGCAATGTCCTGGGAAGTGCAAAGCCACTGTCTATCAAGTGGGTGCTTTCCCCACTGCTTGGTCCTGGGGAGTGCAAGGCCACAGGCTCTCAAGTAGGTGGGTTGCCAACTGCTTGATCCTGGGGAGTTCAAGGCCACAGTCTCTCAAGTGAGTGGTTTGCACACTGCTTGGTCCTGGGGAGTGCAAGGCCACAGTCTCTCAAGTGGGTGGTTTGTCCACTGCTTGGTCCTGGGGAGTGCAAGGCCACAGTTTCTGAACTGGGTGGTTTGCCCACTGCTTGGTCCTGGGGAGTGCAAAGCCACAGTCTCTCAAGTGGGTGGCTTCTTCAACTGGTCCTAGAGGGGGCTTTGTGCCCAGTGTGCTTCATCCTGCCAAGGATAGGGTGAGTGGATGCCTTTCTCCACTGGTTCCGGAGGGGGCTGTGTGCCCAGTCTGCTTCATCCTGTCAAGGATAGGGTAAGTGAATGCCTTTCAGGGTGAGGGGATGCCTTTCTCCACTGGTTCTGGAGGGGGCTGTGTGCCCAGTCTGTTTCATCCTGCCAAGGATAGGGTGAGTGGATGCCTTTCTCCACTGGTTCTGGAGGGGGCTTTGTGCCGAGTCTGCTTCATTCTGCCAAGGATAGGGTGAGTGAATGCCTTTCTCCACTGGTTCTGGAATGGGCTGTATGCCCAGTCCGCTTCATCCTGCCAAGGATAGGGTGAGTGAATGCTTTTCTCCACTGGTTCTGGAGGGGGCTGTGTCCCCAGTGATGCAGCAATTTGGGGGTGGCATGTCACAGTCCCTCACCTGGGTGTCAGAGCCACAAGATTTGCAGAGGTCAGGATGCATAGTAGTCCATGGAGGCAGGGCTACAGTCCAACCGCAGGCAGCTACGGCTGCACAGTGGTGGTAGTACCGGTGCTGGTGCTGCCAGTGGTGGGGGGAGGCTCCAGCCCTTCTCCTGCAGCCTCAGACGGCTACCCACTGGGGTTGCTGACAGTAATGGTGCTTGCAGCTGTGCAGATGGCAGTGTTTGCGGCAGTGCTTGCGTCAGTGCAGGTGGCGGTGCTGGCCGCTGTGCAGGTAGCGGTGCTGGCTGTTGTGCTGGTAGCCACCAGGCCGTCACCTGCAGGCTGGGATGGCTGAAGTGCCTTGGCTGGTGTTTTCTGCCCCTTCCTGCCCTTGGCAGATGGTGGTGTCACCTTGGGTCTGGCAGCTGGAGTCTTTGACGTGACTTTGCTGGGTGGTTGTGGCTCCTTCCCCTTACTGGATGCTGTCCCCTTCTTCACCTTGCCAGATGGCGGAATGTTCTTTGCCTTGGCAGGGGTTGGTGGCATACTGGGTGGCCTGATGGGTGCCCCCTTTGAGCCTATGACAGCTGCAGGAACCACAGCGGACGTGGACTTGGTGGCTGAGGTGCTGGGCTGAGTTCTTGCCACCCTGGCCCGAGGGGAAGGACAGGGGGTAGGGAACAGGTCAATGTTGGCTATGATAAGCTTCATAGGGGCATTGAGACGGGAAGAGGGTAAAGGTTTGGGAATGGAGGAAGAGGCAGTGGTTTTAGGAGGTGTCAGTCTGCTGTCTTTGGGTGAAGTTGCATGGGCTGGATGCTGTTGTGAGGTGGATGGCTGTTGGGTGGGTGTGTGCTTGCGCTGGTGTACTTTGGGAGGAGGGGTCACAGACACAGTGGGTGAGGACACAGGGGACATGTGCATGGATGTGGGGGTGGTGACTGCCAGTGAGGGGTGTGTAGTGATGGGCGTGCTGGTGATGGAGGTAGTGGATGAGGATGTAGTGCATGCAGGTGTGAGTGGAGATGCTACTGGGAGGGAGGTGGTCGAGGAGGAGGAGGGGGACACAGTGGAGGCAGTGGATGTTGGTGTGTCTGCATGGGGAGGGTGCTTGTGTGAGTGCCTGTTAGATGAAGTGTGGTGCTTGTGTTTGCTTGAGCCACTTTTGTGTGTTGATTTGGGTGAATTCTGGTCTGAAGGTGTGCTTGGGATAGGTTGGGGTTGAGGTGATTGGGGCTGGGTAGAGGAAGTTGGAGGGGGGAAGCTAGAGACAGGGACAATGGCTGCCATCAGTGCTGAGGCCAGAGCCTGAAATGCTCTTTGTTGGGCGGCCACGCCAGAGTGAATGTCCTCCGGGAATGCATTTGTTTGTTGCAAATGCCTCTCGACACCCTGGATGGCATTCAGTATGTTTGACTGCCCAACAGTGAGGGATCTCAGGAGGTCAATAGCCTCCTCACTGAGGGCAGCAGGGCTGACTGGGGCAGGGCCTGATGTGCCTGGGGCAAAGGAAATGCCCACCCTCCTGGGTGAGCTGGCACGGGAAACACGCTGAGGGGCTGCTGGGAGGGTAGTGCTGCTAGGGGGGGTGGCGGCTGTACCTGTTGTTGGGGTGGGCACAGAGGTGTCCGCCACCATCAGGGAGCTTCCATCGGAGGAGGAGTCGCTGTCTGTAGTGTCCCCTCCTGTCTCCGTTGTGGTGCTCTCCTCACCCTCTGTCCCACTGGTGCCCTCACCCTCGGTGGATTCGGCCTCCAGGCCCATGTGGGATGCAGCTCCCTCCATCACTGGTGCCTCTGCTCCTTCGCCGGATGATGCTAATGCACACAAGGACAGGGTGACAAAACAAAAAGGGTGGGGAGAGACAGAGGATACACTTGGTCAATGCCAGCAACACCACTACCACTGACGTACACAACACACAGGGAGCTGCCCTATGCACTAGGCCGTGCACTACCAGTTACAATGCTAGTCAACAGCCCATGGTGGACATGGCATAATGCCATCAGCTGCACACCTGAAACCCACAGGACCCTGCCCAGTAGTAGATGCCCACTAACACCATTGGGTTTGGAGTGCTTCAGAGCCTGCCCCACAAGGGACCTACCCTGCCATGTTCGCCCTGGCGTAGGGGCACCCACAGTCCTCATCCCCCACCCAGGTAAAACCTTAACACGCGCCAAATCATGAATCTGAATTTGTACTTACCCCCTTGTGGCTGCTGTGATGCCCTTAAGCACCTATCCAACTCCTGATAGGCCAACGCCAGGATGCAGAACATCAGGGGGATCAGGGTACTACGGGCACCCCTTCCTTGTTGGGAGGCCAGCCCTAGCTGGGCCTCCACCGTCGTCCTTGCCCAGCGGCACAGGTGCTCCCACCGTTTGTGGCAGTGGGTGCTCCGCCTGTCAAAGACCCCCAGGGTCCGAACCTCCTTGGTGATGGCATGCCAAATACCCTTTTTCTGATGGGCGCTGACCTGCAGGAAAAATAAAGCAGAGAATGGATTAGTTATACCGTCCGGACCGTCACACTCATGGCCCACCATATCCCTCCCTTCCACTAACGCATATACATTGACACCATACATGCAGCACTCTGCCTAGGACCCCTCAGACTCACCCCTACATGGGTTTTACATACACAGAAATTCATACAGTCATGGCCCACACATCATGCTAACAGTATAATCACCTGTTTGTCTGGAGGACCATAGAGTAAAGTGTACTGGGGTAGGACCCCATCTACAAGTCTTTCCAACTCCTCTGCAGTGAAGGCAGGGGACCATTCCCCAGACACATGAGCCATTGTCGCTTCCAGACACAGGTAACAGCAGCACTTGCAGTGTACGTCCTCTCCTGTTGAAGGTCAGGTAGCAAGTGAGTGAACAGATAGAAACTGGTGGTCACGTCCGCGGTAGTGCGTACTGTCACGCCGGCGTACATCGCCATTGGATCCTGGAACCCATAGGGCCCAGTGATAACCAATGCGAAGTAGCGCGGCGGTCGTTGACTGCCTACTGCAACAGCGCTCACCGCCAGCAGACTTACCTCATTTCCACTTGTCCCTCCACACAGGTCAGGCAGCTACCATTTCAGGGGGGCACAGGCGATGGCACCTAACTGCGTCACAGCAGACATTGGCACATCTACTGCCTCTCGGATTCACATACTGGTTCTGTAAATGAAGAGATGCATCATTATTGCAGTAGATGTGTGATTATGACCCTCTGCTCACAGTTTTCCTCCCTAGGCTTCGACCACTGAGGATGAATATGAGATGGAGACATCCTCCAGTATACAGACCCCTGGTGGACCTTGCGATAATGGAGGACAGATACATTATCATACGCCTACAGACTTGATCAGGCCAAATCTAAGCTCTGTGTGCCCAATTGGAGCCAGATTTGATGTCAGCTGTCCACCAGCCCACAGGTATCCCCCTCTAGTGCAGGTCCTGTCAGTGCTCCATTTCCTGGCAAGTGGTTCCTTCCAAACAACAGTGGCCATGGCATCAGGGATGTCTCAGCCAATGTTCTCAAACGTGTTGACCAGAGTGTTGTCTGCTGTGCTGAAACACATGCGCACCTACATCGCATTCCCACAGGTGGAGGATTCGGCCACAGTGAAAGCTTACTTTTATGCCCTGGGACATATCCCCAACATCATTGGTGCCATTGATGGTACACATGTAGCATTTGTCCCCCCAGGAGAAATGAACAGGTGTTCAAGAATAGAAAAAGCTATCACTCTATGAATGTGCAGATGGTGTGTTTGCCTGACCAGTACATCTCCCATGTGAATGCCAAGTATCCTGGCTCTTTGCATGACACCTTTATCTTGAGGAATAGCAGCATCCCATATGTGATGGCTCAACTCCAGAGGCACCGGGTGTGACTGATAGGTTAGCTCAAGGTCCCCACCCAGTATATGTTGGTGTCTGGGGTTGTCCCTAAGGGTTAGTGTGTGTCTAACAGATGTCCCTCAATGTTTTCAGGTGACTCTGGTTACCCCAACTTCTCATGGCTACTGACCCCAGTGAGGAATGCCAGGACAAGAGCTGAGGAACTTTACAATGATGCACATGGGCGAACAAGGAGGATAATTGAGCGAACCTTTGGCATCCTGAAGGCCAGGTTCCGGTGCCTCCATCTGAGAGGTGGATCCCTATTCCACTCACCCAGGAAGGTGTGCCAGATCATCGTTGCATGTTGCACGACCTAGCCTTGAGACGCCAGGTGCCTTTTCTGCAGGAGGATGAGCCTGGAGATGATCTTGTGGCAGCGGTGGACCCTGTGGACAGTGAGGAAGAGGAGGTAGACAAAGAAGATGTGGACAACAGAAGTAATATCATACAGCAGTACTTCCAGTGACGCACAGGTAAGACACTGTAACTTCACTTTACTTTTCAGTTTTCTGTTGGACATTGTATATGGCAGCCTGATTTCCCTATGTCTATGGCCACTTACTGTAACCTTTGGCATCTCTATTGTCAGATCTCAGTGGCCCACTCTGGCTCCTGGTATGTTTACTGCTGCCTACTAAAGGTCATAACAATGTATTAACCCCTTCGCTGCCAGGCCTTTTCCCCTCCTGTGCGGAGCCTTTTTTGGGCTATTTGGGGCAGTTTGCATTTAGGCCCTCATAACGTTTTGTTCACATAAGCTATCCACTCCAATTTTGCGTCCTTGTTTTCCAACATCCTAGGGATTCTAGAGGTACCCAGACTTTGTGGGTTCCCCCGAAGGAGACCAACAAATTTGGCAAAATACAGCAAACATTTCATTTTTTTCAAACAAATGGGGGAAAAGGGCTGCAGAAGAAGGCTCATGGTTTTTTCCCTGAAAATGGCATCAACAAAGGGTATGCAGTGGTAGAATCACCATCTTCCCAGCTTTAAGGAACAGGCAGAGTTGAATTCGAAAACCCAATTTTTCAACACAATTATGACATTTTACTGGGACATACCTCATTTTAACTATTTTTTGTGCTTTCAGCCTCCTTCCAGTTAGTGACAGATGGGTAAGAAACCAATGCTGGATACCAGAAAGGAAAGCTAAACATTTTTGAAAAGTAGACAAGATTCTGAATTCAGCAAGGGGTCATTTGTGTAGATCCTACAAGTGTTTCCTACAGAATATAACAGCTGAATTAAAAGAATATTGAAATTGAGGTGAAAAAAACAGCCATTTTTCTCAATGTTTTACTCTGTAACGTTTTCCTGCGATGTCAGATTTTTTAAAGCAATATACCGTTATGTCAGCTGGACTCTTCTGGTTGTGGGGATATATAGGGCTTGTAGGTTCATCAAGACACCTAGGTACCCAGATCCAATAAATGAGCTGCACCTTGCAATGGGTTTTTATTCTACACCGGGCATACAGCAATTCATTTGCTGAAATATAAAAAGTGAAAAATAGGTATTTAGAAAACCTTTGTATTACCAAAATGTCCACAAGATAGGGTGTTGAGAAGCAGTGGTTATTTGCATATCTCTGAATTCCGGGGTTCCCATACTAGCATGTGAATTACAGGGCATTTCATACGTCTTTTTTACACACTGTCTTACATTTGGAAGGATAAATGGAGAGAAAGACTAGGGGAAATAACACTTGTTTTGCTATTCTGTGTTCCCCCAAGTCTCTCGATAAAAATGGTACCTCACTTGCGTGGGTAGGCCTTGCGCCGCAACAGCAAATGCCCCAAAACACAACGTGGGCACATCACATTTTCACAAAGAAAACAGAGCTGTTTTTTGCAAAGTGCCTAGCTGTGGATTTTGGCCTCTAGCTCAGCCGGCACCTACAGAAACCTAGCAAACCTGCGTAGTTTTGAAAACTGGACACCTAGAGGAATACAAGATGGGGTGACTTGTGGGGCTCTGAACAGGTTCTGTTACCCAGAATCCTTTGCAAACCTCACAATTTGGCCAAAAAAATACTTTTTCCTCTCATTTCGGTGACAGAAAGTTCTGGAGTCAGAGAGGAGCCACGAATTTCCTTCCACTCATCGTTTCCCCAAGTCTCCCGATAAAAATGGTACCTCACTTGTGGGGGTAGGCCTATCGCCTACAACAGGAAATGCCCCAAAACACAACGTGGACACATCATATGTTCACAAAGAAAAGAGAGCTGTTTTTTGTAAAGTGCCTAGCTGGGGATTTTGGCCTCTAGCTCAGCCGTCACCTAGGGAAACCAGGCAAACCTGCACAGTTTTGAAACTAGACACCTAGGGGAATCGAAGATGGGGTCACTTGTGGGGCTCTGACCAGGTTCTGTTACCCAGAATCCTTAGCAAACCTCAAAATTTGGTCCCAAAAAAGTTTTTCCTCTCATTTTGGTGACAGAAAGTTCTGGAATCTGAGAGGAGACACAAGTTTCCTTCCTCCCATTGTTCCTTTAAGTGTCCTGATAAAAATGGTACCTCACTTGTGGGGGTAGGCCTAGCGCCCGCAACAGGAAATGCCCCAAAACACAACGTGGACACATCACATTATCACAAGGAAAACTGAGTTGTTTTTTGCAAAGTGCCTAGCTGTGGATTGTGGCCTCTAGCTCAGCCGGCACCTAGGGAAACCTAGCAAACCTGCACAGTTTTGAAAGCTAGACACCTAGGGGAATCCAAGATGGAGTGACTTGTAGAGCTCTGACCAGGTTCTATTACCCAGAATCCTTTTCAAACCTCACAATTTGGCCAAAAAAATACACTTTTTCATCTCATTTTGGTGACAGAAAGTTCTGGAATCAGACAGGAGCCACGAATTTCCTTCCACCCAACGTTCCCCCAGGTCTCCTGATACAAATGGTATCTCACTTGTGGGGTAGGCCTAGCGCCCGCAACAGGAAATGCCCCAAAACACAACGTGGACACATCACATTATCACAAGGAAAACAGAGCTGTTTTTTGCAAGGTGCCTAGCTGTGGATTGTGGCCTCTAGCTCATCCGGCACCTAGGGAAACCTAGCAAACCTGAACAGTTTTGAAAACTAGACACCTAGGGGAATCGAAGATGGGGTGACTTGTGGGGCTCTGACCAGGCTCCGTTATCCAGAATCCTTTTCAAACCTCAGAATTTGGCCAAGAAATACACTTTTTCATCTCATTTTGGTGACAGAAAGTTCCGGAATCAGAGAGGAGCCACAAATTTCCTTCCACCCAGCATTCCCCCAGGTCTCCTGATAAAAAATGGTACCTCACTTGAGGGGATAGGCCTTGCGTCCGCGACAAGAAATGATACAAAACACAACGTGGACACATCACAATTTTCACAAAGAAAACAGAGCTGTTTTTTGCAAAGTGCCTAGCTGTGGATTGTGGCATCTAGCTCAGCCGGCACCTAGGAAAATGTTGGGACGTGTCCTTCGCGCGCCTCCAGGCGACTGGACAAAGGGAATGTGGAATGGGGAGAATGAAGAATGTTGGGGAGGTTTTGAGTGTTGAGGGCGGTTGGAACAAGGTGGCTGAAGTGGGAGGACGGAGGTCGAAGCTGTTTAACCTATAACTCAAATAAAACAATAATTCTTCAAATTCCGGTGTGTGGATCGCAGTACCTTTCAGTGGCGACGAGGGTTGAAGTGTTGAGGATCATCCTTCCTAAAGCTACGCAAAGGATCCTTCGGCAATGTGAGGGATTCTTCTCAGCTTCTTCTTCCGTGTAGGCGTTCCCACTTCATTTCCGAAGGCGTCTTTAAATAGAAATCGTGGCCTGCTTTTGCCGTGCCGCAGGGAGAGAGTAACATTTCTAGAAACCCTCTCTCACCCCTATGTAAGTACGTCATCACGCGATCTAGTGCGTGCGTATACTGGCGGCCATATTGCTGTAAGCGATGGACAGCGTGTCACGGTGACACGCACACCTTTGGTGGCCATTTTGAAGTCACCTTGTAAAAAGCTAGACCGCGCATCTTCTAACGGCCATATTGAGAAAGCTACGGCGCGTCACAGTGACACGCACACCTTGGCTTCTTTGTTTTTTTTAAATCACATCTACACAGTGGAGCGCGCACTTACCGACATCATACTGGAATTTATGCTTGTGTGTCACGATGATACGCACACCTTTCACCGCTCTATTCAGACATTACGTCAAGTGAACTTGTGCATCCATCGGTGATATTTTCACCGAATTGCTCACCATATTTAAATACTTCAATAGAAATTGCGTGTCCACGGTGATACACACCTCCAAAACAAAAAACAAAAAAAAAGAGAAAACGTATTCACTTAAATGAACACATCTTGTTAACTTTTACCGGACGAGCACACCTTGTTATTTTAATGCATCCTGTTGTGGCACACCTTGTCAGTTAGTTAGGGTGAATATTTTCAGTCTATTGTGTCACGCTCAAATTTTTTGTTTTAGGTGTTTGGGTGCACATTTCATTTTATCACTGTTGTATTTAATCGCATTGGTAATTTCGTCACCAATGCAGAAATCTATCTCTCCACTGCCTCCTTTTGTTCCCAATCCGACCTCTCCTGATGCAGATTGGGAACAATAGAAAGAGGCATTTGAGGCATATTTAGACGCTCTTGAGGGAGAAACGTTCAGCCACAAGAGAAAATATGCATTTCTAAGGCATTGCCTAGGTAACGAAGGGCGGAAAATTTTGAAATATATTCCTAAGGTAAATGTATTAACTATTGAAGGTGAAGGTGACGGTGTTGAAGATGAGTACGGAACTGCTATTAAGTCTCTGGACGTAAGATTTAAAAAGTGCAGAAACGTCACTCTAGAAAGGCATACATTTTACAAAAGAGACCAAGCTGAAGGAGAATCTGCGTCCAGTTACGTAGGAGCTTTGAGACTCTTGGCAGTTTTGTGTGAGTATAAAGA
This sequence comes from Pleurodeles waltl, assembly GCF_031143425.1. Taxonomy (NCBI): domain Eukaryota; kingdom Metazoa; phylum Chordata; class Amphibia; order Caudata; family Salamandridae; genus Pleurodeles; species Pleurodeles waltl. Next base: position 449,945,985 of record NC_090448.1, on the reverse strand, counting down.
ATTTGAAGAAGAAATGATAAAAGATCAGCTAGTGGAAAAAACTAACAACAAGAAAGTACAGGAGGCCTTATTATCTACGCCAAATTTAACCTTACAAAAGGCATTGGAGATTGCCACCAGAATTGAAGCACTGTTTCGTTCAGGGAAAAATGTCAGTTTCTGACAACAGGAATCAACCCCTACGACCAGACGTATTTGCTGTAAAATCTAAATACAAAAAAAGGTAACAAGAAGAGTGAGAGTACTTTACAATCTATCGGAGGAAAAACTGAGAAAATTTTTTTGAAACCTTTAGAATGTTATAGATGTGGTAGCACTTCCCATTTGGGCAATGCTAAATATTGTCCGGCCATCGATAAAATGTGTGCCAAGTGTTATAAAAAAGGTCATTTTGCGGGAGTGTGCAAATCAAATAAGGTTAATAATGTTGATAGATCCAACTCCAACCGGGTCAACAGTGTGGTTGCTAATAATTGCACTTCTTCCAGTAGCGATGAGGGGGAAGTATTTATGGTGCAAGAGAACGAGATAGAGAATTCTTACAAGAAAATACCGTTTTGCTCGGTAGAAATAAATGGTTTTTAAGTCCAGATGATGGCCGATTCTGGGTCACCGTTCACACTTTTGAGTGAGAATAAGTGTAACGATTTGTTTAAAGGTCAAGGGGCTACTTTAAGTCAGTCATGTATTCAGCCAATTGGTTATGGAGGTAATTCTATTGATGTGTTGGGGGAATTTCAAGCTGAGCTCAGGTTTAAAAGCAATGTCTTACTAGCAACCATATATGTAGCTAAAGATGACGCATGCCTTTTAGGTTGGTTCGATCAAGGTAAATTAGAATTAATATTGGATCTGAATAACCTTGAACAAGTAACACTGAGAAATGCGTTCATGCAGGTGTCTACTGTCATGAGTGATAAATGGGAAGTGCGTTATCCTGAAATTTTTTAAGGTGGTGTGGGTCTATTCAAAGGATTTCCTCATAAAATTAAGATTAATAAGAATGACCAACCTAAAGTTCACAAGGTACGGAAAGTTCCCCTCACCTTGAGAGATGATTTTAAGAAATAACTGGATAATTTGTGTTCTCAGGATATAATAGGACCAATTGAATCCTCTGACTGTGTGGCACCTGTAGTCCTGGCTCGCAAGGCGAATGGTCTGTTACGAATGTGTGTGGATTTACGCGACCTTAATGATTAGATTTGGGTGGATCAATTTCCTCTACCGAACGTATCAGAAATGCTATCTTCTCTTAAAGGTGCTAAAGTATTTTCCGTGCTCGACATGACGTCGGCATACCACCAAATTAGTCAACACCCTAATTCAAGACACTACGCGGCCTTTATTACACCTTTTGGCCTATTTCAGTTTAAACGCATGCTGTTTGGGTTGGCGTCTGCATCTGCAGTTTTCCAGAGAACGGTAGAAAGTATGTTTAAGGAGTTGAGAGGTGTGAAAGCTTTCCAGGACGACATTTTGGTTTACGGGAAGGATGTGCAGGAACATGATGAGAGATTGGGTTGTGTATTAGACATGATGAAATTGAAAGGCGTAACCTTAAGTCCTACTAAATGTCGTGTTGGGGTATCGGCTGTCAACTATTTAGGTTTTGAGTTGTCGGCTGATGGCATCAAACCAAAAGAAAGTTTAGTAAAAGCCATTCAAGATTTTGGGAGCCCAGAGAACAAAGATCAATTAAGGTTTTTTATGGGTTTAGTAGAGTTTTATGCCCGATTTGTACCAAATTGTTGGAAAAAATGTATGATTTAAGGAATCTTCTAAAGAAGAATGTTAAGTTTGTGTGGGACGAATGCTGTAACTGTGAGTTTGAAAGTATTAAACATGAAATAGCTCAGGCAATTCCCCTGAAACCATTTGACACCAGGGATCATACCATCATTATGACTGATGCCAGCCAAAAAGGGTTGGGAGCCGTGTTATTGCAAAGAAGGGACAGCAAGGAAGAAGTGGTTGCGTTTGCATCAAGGAGTCTTAAGGGAGCCGAAGCGACGTATTCGGTGATTGAATGTGAGGCCCTAGCATGCTGGTGGGGCATTAATCACTTTAAACAATTTGTGTGGGGCTCTAGGTTCACTGTGAGAACAGATCACAAACCATTGGTTCAACTGTTCACAGCCAAGGGGGCAGAGAAAGCCACTCCTAGGATCGCCAAGTGGCAATATAAATTGTGTGAACACAATTTTAAGATGGAATATGTACCTGGTAAGAAAAATGTTTTGGCTGATTGCCTGTCTAGATTGTCTGGCACTGATCCTTTAGAAGAGTCATCTACTGATAGTAGCCTTAAGGATGAAGATGGTGATATTGTTGTATGCTCAGTTAATGAACAACTGGATGGTGCGTTGAGTGAACAGGGAAGGAGGGAAGCTTGTGAAGAAGATCATGATATGAAATTGGTCATGAATGCGGTGGTCTCCGGGTGGTCACAATGGTCCTCTGAAAGTGAACTAAGGAAAAAGTATAAACATGTCTTTGATGAGTTGTCAGTTATTAGGGGATTATTATTTAGGTCCAAGCAGATAGTAGTACCAAGTGGTATGAGAAATAACGTTTTAAGTTTGGCACATGAAGGTCACATCGGGATGCGAGCCATGAAGAGGAGGATAAGAGAAGGTTTTTGGTGGCCTGGGGTCGATAAGTGTATAGAACATTTTGTAAGAGATTGCATGTATTGCGCCACCAGTGACAAGTTCCAAGTTATAGTACCAAGCCCGATAGAAGCAGTGCGTGTGCCAGACAAACCTTGGAGAAAACTTGCAATTGACATTATAGGGCCAATGAAGTTGTCTTACGGGACCCAAGAATATGGGTTGGTGCTGATTGATTATTACAGCAGATGGCCAGAAGTGAAATTTGTGAAAATCCCTGACTCTAGCAATGTGATCCAATAGTTGGAAGGTATTTTCGCTAGAGAAGGCATTCCTGATGACATTTTGACCGATAATGGTCCTCAATTTACTTCAGAACAATTTGAAAAGTTTATGCAGTTCTTAGGTATCAAACACTCAAAAACCTTGTTGTACCATCCAAGGAGTAATGCCCTTGTGGAGAGGTTCAACAGGGTCCTAAAGAACAACATTCAGTTGTCCAAGGCGAGTGGACTACATTGCAAGTCTGAATTAGCAAAATTGTTGTGGACAGTGCGCACCACGAATAACTCTGATACACATGTTTCACAGTTTGTTCTGTTACGTGGTCAGATTCTGTCCTCAAAACTATCGAGAGAATGGATAGGTTGTTTTAGTGTACCATGGTATAAAGTTGATGGTATGGTGGAAAAATGTGCGACTGCACAACAGAGATATACATCAAATTCACAGAAGACGTGCAACTGCAAGATTGAGTGGAAGGAAGGCAATTTTGTGAGAGTGAAGTCGCCAAGAGCCATGATTAACGGTACATCTAAATTCAGTGGTTGGAAGAGAATAATTCAGGTGGGTGATAGTGCTGTTATATTGGACGACGGCAAGTGGTGGAACAAGAGTAAAATATCTTTATCGAAGGTTGTGAGTAAGGAAGATGTGCAGAGTGCGAATGTTAGTACGTGTATGATAACAATGGTGCTTTCAGTACAATTGTTCCATCTGTACATCATTGCGTACGTTCCTCCAGAATTATCAAACTACCTAAAAAATGTAATGACTATGGGGGTAATTCTGACCCCAGCGGCCGGCGGGAGCCGCCCGCCTGGAGGGAACCGCCAGAATACCGCTGCACGGTCAAAAGACCGCCGCGGGTATTCTGGGTTTCCCACTGGGCTGGCGGGCGACCGCCAAAAGGCCGCCCGCCAGCCCAGTGGGAAACACCCCTCCATGAGGATGCCGGCTCCGAATGGAGCCGGCGGAGTGGAGGATGTGCGACGGGTGCAGTGGCACCCGTTGCGTATTTCAGTGTCTGCAAAGCAGACACTGAAATACAAAGTGGGGCCCTCTTACGGGGGCCCCACGACACCCCTCACCGCCATCCTGTTCCTGGCGGGCGGAACCGCCAGGAACAGGATGGCGGTGAGGGGGTCGGAATCCCCCATGGCGGCGCAGCAAGCTGCGCCGCCATGGGGGATTCCCAGGGCAGTGGAAAACCGGCGGGAGACCACCGATTTTCCTGTTCTGACCGCTGCCAAACAGCCGCGGTCAGAATGCCCTGCGGGGCACCGCCAGCCTGTTGGCGGTGCTCCCGCCAACCCCGGCCCCAGCGGTCCTTGACCGCCGGGGTCGGAATGACCCCCTATGTGTTAATGCAACGTTAAGTGGAACACCTAGATGCAAACCATGATTATTAGGTGGTCCATGATGTTATTAATAGGTTATTAGACAAAAGTTATTTATGTAAGGTATAACAATTTTTATTGTAAGTTTTGTTACTGTCGTATTATAAAATTGTTGTAAGGGAAGAGATATGTTGGGACGTGTCCTTCGCGTGCCTCCGCGTGACTGGACAAAGGGAATGTGGAATGGGGAGAATGAAGAATGTTGGGGAGGTTTTGAGTGTTGCAGGGCGGTTGGAACAAGGTGTCTGAAGTGGGAGGACGGAGGTCGAAGCTGTTTAACCTGTAACTCAAATAAAACAATAATTCTTCAAATTCTGGCGTGTGGATCGCAGTACCTTTCAGGAAACCTAGCACGCCTGGACAGTTTTGAAAACTAGACACCTAGGGGAATCCAAGATGGAGTGACTTGTGGGGTTCTGACCAGGTTCTGTTACCCAGAATCCTTTTCAAACATCACAATTTGGCCACAAAAATACACTTTTTCATCACATTTCGGTGACAGAAAGTTCTGGAATAAGAGAGGAGCCATTAATTTCCTTCCACCCAGCGTTCCCCCAAGTCTCCCGATAACAATGGTACCTCACTTATGGCGATAGGCCTAGCGCTTGCAACAGGAAATGCCCCAAAACACAATGTGGACACATCATATTTTCACAAAGAAAACAGAGCTGTTTTTTGCAAAGTGCCTAGCTGTGGATTTTGGCCTCTAGCTCAACCGGCACCTAGGGAAACCTAGCAAACCTGAACAGTTTTGAAAACTAGACACCTATGGGAATCGAAGATGGGGTAACTTGTGGGGCTCTGACCAGGCTCTGTTACCCAGAATCCTTTCCAAACCTCAAAATGAGGCCAAAAAAACACTTTTTCCTCTCCTTTCGGTGACAGAAAGTTCTGGAATCAGAGAGGAGCCACATATTTCCTTCCACCCAACGTTCCCCCAAGTCTCCTGATAAAAATGGTACCTCACTTGTGGGGGTAGGCCTAGCGCCCACGACAAGAAATGCCACAAAACACAACTTGGACACATCACATTTTCACAAAGAAAAGAGTGCTGTTTTTTGCAAAGTGCCTAGCTGTGGATTTTGGCCTCTAGCTTGGCCAGCACCTAGGGAAACCTAGCAAACCTGCACAGCGTTAAAAACTAGACACCTATGGGAATCCAAGATCGGGTGACTTGTGGGGCTCTGACCAGGTTCTATTACCCAGAATCGTTTGCAAACCTCACAATTTGGCCAAAAACAAACACCTTTTCCTCTCATTTCGGTGACAGAAATTTCTAGAATCAGAGAGGAGCCACAAATTTCCTTCCACCCAGCGTTCCCCCAAGTCTCCCGATAAAAATGGTCCCTCACTTGTAGGGGTAGGCCTAGCGCCCGCAACAGGAAATGCCACAAAACACAACGTGGACACATCATATTTTCACAAAGAAAACAGAGCTGTTTTTTGCAAAGTGCCTAGCTGTGGATTTTGGCCTCTAGCTCAGCCAGCACCTACGGAAACCTAGCAAACCTGCACAGTTTTGAAAACTAGACACCTAGAGGAATACAAGATGTGGTGACTTGTGGGTCTCTGACCAGGTTCTGTTACCCAGAATGATTTGCAAACCTCATAATTTGGCCCCAAAACACTTTTTCCTCTCATTTCGGTGACAGAAAGTTCTGGAATCAGAGAGGAGTGACAAATTTCCTTCCACCCAGTGTTTCCCCAAGTCTCCCGATAAAAATAGTACCTCACTTGTGGGGGTACGCCTAGCGCCCGCGACAGTAAATGCCCCAAAACACAACGTAAACACATCACATTTTCACAAAGAAAAGAGAGCTGTTTTTTGCAAAGTGCCTAGCTGTGGATTTTGGCCTCTAGCTCAGCCGGCACCTACGGAAAGCTATCAAACCTGCGCAGTTTTGAAAACTAGACACCTACAGGAATACCAGATGGGGTGACTTGTGGGGCTCTGACCAGGTTCTGTTACCCAGAATCCTTTGCAAACCTCAACATTTGGCCTAAAAAATACTTTTTCCTCTCATTTCGGTGACAGAAAGTTCTGGAATCACAGAGGAGCTACAAATTTCCTCCCAACCAGCATTCCCCCAAGTCTCCCGATAAAAATGGTACCTCACTTGTGGAGGTAGGCCTAGCACCCGCGACAGGAAATGCCCCAAAACACAACGTAAACACATCACATTTTCACAAAGAAAAGAGTGCTGTTTTTTGCAAAGTTCCTAGCTGTGGATTTTGGCCTCTAGCTTGGCCGGCACCTAGGGAAACCTAGCAAACCTGCACAGCTTTAAAAACTAGACACCTATGGGAATCCAAGATCGGGTGACTTGTGTGGCTCTGACCAGGTTCTGTTACCCAGAATCCTTTGCAAACCTCACAATTTGGCCAAACACAAACACCTTTTCCTCTCATTTCGGTGACAGAGAGTTCTAGAATCAGAGAGGAGCCACAAATTTCCTTCCACCCAGCGTTCCCCCAAGTCTCCCGATAAAATGGTCCCTCACTTGTAGGGGTAGGCCTAGCGCCCGCAACAGGAAATGCCACAAAACACAACGTGGACACATCATATTTTCACAAAGAAAACAGAGCTGTTTTTTGCAAAGTGCCTAGCTGTGGATTTTGGCCTCTAGCTTGGCCGGCACCTAGGGAAACCTAGCAAACCTGCACAGCTTTAAAAACTAGACACCTATGGGAGTCCAAGATCGGGTGACTTGTGGGTCTCTGACCAGGTTCTGTTACCCAGAATCCTTTGCAAACCTCATAATTTGGCCAAAAAACACTTTTTCCTCTCATTTCGGTGACAGAAAGTTCTGGAATCAGAGAGGAGTGACAAATTTCCTTCCACCCAGCGTTCCCCCAAGTCTCCCAATAAAAATGGTACCTCACTTGTGGGGATAGGCCTAGCGCCCGCAGCAGGAAATGCCCCAAGAGACAACGTGGACACATCACATTTTCACAAAGAAAACAGAGCTGTTTTTTGCTAAATGCCTAGCTGTGGGTTTTGACCTCTAGCTCAGCCAACACCTAGGGAAACCTAGCAAACCTGCGCAGTTTTGAAAACTAGACACCTAGGGGAATACAGGATGGGGTGACTTGTGGGGCTCTGACCAGGTTCTGTTACCCAGAATCCTTTGCAAACCTCAAAATTTGGCCAAAAAAACACTTTTTCCTCTCATTTCGGTTACAGAAAGTTCTGGAATCAGAGAGGAGCCACAAATTTCCTTCCACCCAGTGTTCCCGCAAGTCTCCCGATAAAAATGGTATCCCACTTTTGTGGGTAGGCCTACTGCCCACGAAAGGAAATGCCCCAAAATACTATCTGGATACATCAAAATTATCAAATACAAAACTACCTGTTTTTGCGGGGGGCACCTGCATTTTTGGTCCTGAACACAGCAGCCATCTGGGGAAACCTACCAAACTCAGACATTTCTGAAAACTAGACACCCGAGTGAGCCCAGGGAGGTGTAACTTGCATAGATCCCCCAATGTTTTCTTACCCAGAATCCTCAGCAAACCTCAAATTTAGCTAAAAAGAAATCATATTTTTCCCACATTTCTGTGTGAGATCACAGCACTGGGACAAATTTCATACCACCCAACGTTCCCCTCAGTCTCCCGGTAAAAAATACCTCATTTGTGTAGGTGGGCCAAGTGCTTGTGAAAGGGAAGAGCCAAAAACATGTTGATATTGAGGGGGAACCAAAGGGGGTCCAAAGGGTAGTTTGCAAAAACACTTTTTTAGGCTGACAAGTGCAGCAGAAATTTTATCGGTATAGATGAGACAATGCTGGGTGGTAGGAATTTTGTGGATTCCTGCAGATTCCGGAACGTTCTATCACAAAAACGTGGGAAAAATATGGGACTTCCAGCAAAGTTGGAGGTTTGCAGGGAATTGTGAGTACGAAAATGGTGCGGGATGCATGTTAAACACACCACCTTAGAATCACCCAGATGTTTAGTTTTCAGTGTCTAGGTCTTGTGGATTTTTCTACATGGAAGCGTCCCAAAGTCCATAAAGTGCAGCCCTCACCATTCCAAGTGGGACGATTTTGAGAGTTAGCCAAGCTCTCATGGCCCAAATATAAAACCAAAACCCAAAATAATCAAAGGTCTTCTTGCTTGCTGTGGGATAAGATGTTTTAGAGTGCGGGCAGAGCTGAAAGACTGTTACCCCCTTCAGTTGGGGTGGGGGCATAACCAGGCCCATACTGGTTGGTAGCCACCACCCCAATATATATATTTTTTTAATTCCCTGGCATCTAGTAGACTTTCTGCCTCCCTGGGGTGTGGATCAGGGGTAATTGCCCCATCTGCCCACTGGTGGGCAGAACAACTTTGGCCCCATTTATTTGGGTTGGGGGTATGGCCAAACCCCACCCTCATATTTTGGGGAAAAAAACTTCCCTGGTCTCTGGTGGGCTTTCTGCCCCCCCTTGGGGGCAGATGGGCCTTCCAAAAATAGGCCATCTTCCCCCAAGGGGGGCAGATATGGCCAACAGTAATGTGCCCCCATGGGGAGCGACCCTTCTCAATAAAAATCGGCTGATCTGCCCCAGGCTTTGCAATGTTGGTAAGCATATGCCAGCGTCTTCCCACTCCCCATAGCAATGGGCTTACCTGCCTCGCCCAGGGAACAGAAAACCAAACACAGAGCAGGGTTACGTGCTTACCACCCCAGAAACCAGCTTGCAGTGTACACATATATATGGAAGAAAATAAATTGAGATAGCAGATTAAAATAATGTGTTCAAAGAAGATGCAAGGGGTACTACAAGCCAGTCAGATGCCACCAACAGGAAGAGCAGCTGGGCGAGCCTGACCTCTGACCTGGCGGCGGGATTTCTCCAGCCTCCTTCCATTGTACCAAGAAGAAAAAGTACCTCAAAAAAGAAAGTCACTTTCAATCAGAGGCCGATTTACTGTGAGTACTGCACAATAATGTAAACAAGCATGTGCAATGCAGCGGGTGTTGCGTTTGCTCGAGTTAGAGCTCTTAGCTTTGTAAACTAGAGCACCCGTTGCAATGCATATGTGCAGCAGCCACCGCCGCAAATCTCAAGGGGAGTGCGGGTGGGGGGTGTATGGGGACGGGGGAATTTACTAAGAAAAATATATATTTTTAAAAAATGAGCGCGATCGCGCTCTTTAGGAAACAAAGTGAAAAAGTAGTCCAGAAGCCATGGTGAAAACAAGTAGCCTCGTATTTTTTTCAGTAGCTGGCCGGTGCACTTGAGGAGGGATAAACACCAGAAATGGCATGACGTGTGCATGCCTTTCACTAATGAAATCAAGTGGATTTTGAAAGGCACACCGACGAACCAATGAAAGTGAGGGGTGTGCAGTGGGTGTGGTTAAAAACCCGTATGGAGATTACAGCAGGGAGTGCTTTGCCCTTGACCCTAACTAGGGCCTAACTATAATTACTTACTGGCAACACATATATATATATATACATATATATACATATATATATATAAATATATATATATACATGCAGACCCACACATGCACACATATTTTTTCGACTAGCGAGAGATATGAATTCCTATAGTTAACGGGCAGAAAGAAAAAATCAGTCCTAAACATGTTTTTTTAAACAAATGCATTTTCCACTGACTTTTCATTTGGACGTATTGACAAAACAAATAAATTTCCATGAAAGTTGGCAGTAATATGGATTATGGTGTGGAAAGGATCATTATTGCAATTTAATGAAAATTCAATTAGTAGTTTTGTGGTAATAAAGGACAAAATCCTAATAAATTATTGTCCTGCAGTATTTTCGAAATACACCACAGTACATGTCTATGACAAAACTTAATATTATTGGCAAATGACTGCACATTGGCTGTGTTCTGGGGTTGGACCTGACAAATATGTTAGTGCTATGTTTTACACTTATAGGAAGACCTAAGATACTTTACAAAACTTTTAATAGTTAGGAACAATTATTTATACTGTTCTATATATATTTAAAAATGTAATGGAGTACCATGTACTCCCTAGAAAGTATTGTAGTACCTCTTGAAATTTAAAAGCAATAAAACAATAAAGAACAACAAGAAAAAATTACATTTTTATTGTTTGTCATAAAATCTTGTTTATTTTTTTATTTAAATAGGTACAGTGGTACTTCCAAGATTCTACAGTGATACTCTTTTACCCTTTTGAAAAATATGTTCAGCAATACAAATACTTTGCCCAAACCATTCTGAGTTTGGTAAATTGCCTCATTTCTTCCAACAGGTTAAAAAATGTAGTGCCAGATTTACAAGAAAGTGGCGCATCAACTGTGATCCGCCACTTTTCTTGTGCCCCCCTAACAACACAATGTTTACACCATACTGTATTTATAATACAGCGCACCCTGGCGCATGTTAGGACAATTGCCTCAAAAGTTATGATGCCGTTGTGGTACTTTGCAGGATTAGTGGCATAAGTTGTGGACGAAAATCCTGAAAAGTAAAGGGAGGCCCATAGAAAGTAATGGGCACGTCATTTTAATGCCTGCTATGAGCAGGCGTTAAAAATGATGCTTGAAATGGCGCAGTGAAATGTTTTAAATTTCACTGCACTATTCCTACGGGGGAACACCCCCTTGCATACATTATTCCTGGTGCAGGCATAATGTGGCACAAGGGGGCACCATGTGGTGCAATGCAAGCAATGCGCCACTTTTTAAAAGATGGCGAAGGAGAATGGCCTCCTTAGCAGTACATTAGCATTAAAAAAAATGACGCTAGTGTAGCGCTATGAGGTGCTAAGGCCTTGTCAATCTGGCCCATAGTATTAATGGAATATCACTTGCAGAAACCAATAACTTAGCCATTTGGCCTCTATGTCTGTGTTATGCACTTTGGTTGTGTTCAAGCTTTGTATGTCAGATATACGTTATTGCTATGTTTTTTTATCCATACAAAGAATTGAGGCATTTTAAAGTGGTGTGAATAGTTAGGGAAAAGTATTTTTATTGTTCTGTATATTTTCTAGAAATTAGTAGGTCTGCATAGCAGACAGTGAAAAGCGCGACGGGTGCAACATTTGGAGCCGGCTCCCTTGTTGCGGCCGACATCCCCGCGGCCCAGGGGGGATGTTGAAATGGCCACCGCAGAAGTACGGCTGCATTGGCGGCCATGCGGCGGTTAAAACTTGTAATGAGGTCCTATATGGCACACCACTCTATGACATTCCATCCCACTCTTCTCTACAACACACCACTCCACTGTTTGCCACTGTCCTGTATAAAACTCTACTCCACTCAATGCCCCTACAGGTTGCACCAATTTCCTTCACTCTATGACACTGTATGACATGCCTCTCCACACCACTATAGAACACAGCACTCCACTCAATGACAGGTCACTTCACTTTACAACACACCACTCCACTCTTTGACACTGCACTCAACTCTGACACACCACTCCAATCTACGACATACATATACATTACACGTTTTCACGGCATGCCATTTTTGTGCATGACACACCACTCTACTCTACCACATGGCACTCCACTCTACTCTATGAAACTCCACAGCACACCATTTTATGACATGGCACTCCACTTCACCCTACAACATGCCACTCCTTTCTACAACATGCCATTCCACTGCATGACATTCCACTCCACTGTAGAATGTTCTGTGCGCCCCACTCTACAAAATGCCACTCCACTCTGTGCCATTCCACTTCACTGTATGACTCTCCACTCTACTCTACAACATGCCACTCCAATCTACAACATGCCAGTCCACTTCATGCCATTTGGATAGATTTAAATGAGAAATCAATGATTTTCAAAAACAAAACTTATAACTGTTTGCTTTATGCTAACTCATTGATGGTTTTCTATCTCAGTACACTGTGTTGTGATGTTTTCATTACTGATATATTTTACAGCCTCACTCGCTTGTCACCATGCCTCCAAACCAGGCAAGCTCTATAGAAGCGGTTGTGTTAACTTTCTTGTCAGAGAGAAACCTGAAGGCCAAACAAAACAAAGACACCGGATTTTCCTGTTACTTTTGTGTTTAGATCTTCACGACTGCCTACCGTTTTGGGGTTTAGATTAACACACAACAGGGTAAAGTTATCAGACTTTATTTCCTACCATTGGAATTCCCTTCATGTTAAAGAGGGCGGAAAGTAATCACAAACACAACGTATGTTGTCAGTGCTTTAAATTGGGATATAGACTCTGACACCCATTGACTAGTGTAAAAGGCCATTTTTCAGGACAGGCTAGCGCATCATAATAATATATTAACATAACTGGAACTTTAAATGAACAACTTTTCATCTTTAACTTTTGGACTACCTCGTGTTCAATTCTCACTTCATTCCCCCACTTATCCTCCATTCACCAAGCCTCCACTTCCATTATCTCACACATCCCCCTTTTCCTTTCATACCCATTCTCTTAATTGGGCATCCCCTAATCCGTCATCTTTCACCTGCTTCTTTTTCCCCCTGCAAGGGTGGCCAGGCCCTCATCTGACTCACCACCCTCCCCCACATCTACTGCCACCCAGCACAGACCCTTTTGACGTTTTGCTCTCCGACCAGCAAACCCACTGCAACACCTCGGCCCGTATTTATACTCCGTTTGCACCGAATTAGCGTCGTTTTTTTCGACGCAAATTCGGCGCAAAACGAACGCCATATTTATACTTTGGTGTTAGACGCGTCTAGCGCCAAAGTATGGGCAAATAGCGTCATTTTTTTGCGTGAACGCCTTCCTTGCGTTAATGAGATGCAAGGAAGGCGTTCCCGTCTAAAAAAATGACGGGGACGCAAATGCGTCGTATTTATACTCCCGGGCAAAAATCACGCCCGGGAGTTGGCGGGTCAAAAAACCCCGCATTTGCGCCACTATTTAACGCCTGGGTCAGGGTAGGCGTTAAGGGGCCTGTGGGCTCAAAATGAGCCCACAGGTGCCCTCCCCTGCCCCCAGGGACCCCCCCTGCCACCCCTGCCCACCCCAGGAGGACACCCAAGGATGGAGGGACCCACCCCAGGGACATTCAGGTAAGTATAATTTTTTATATTTTTTAAAAGATTTTGGTGGCATAGGGGGGTCTTATTTGTGCCCCCCTACATGCCACTATGCCCAATGACCATGCCCAGGGGACATAAGTCCCCTGGGCATGGCCATTGGGCAAGGGGGCATGACTCCTGTCTTTACTAAGACAGGAGTCATTTAAATGGCGTCTGGGCGTCGAAAATAATGGCGCAAATCGGGTTGAGGCGATTTTTTGCCTCAATCTGACTTGCCCCATTTTAAGACGCCCTAACGCCATTTTCCCCCTACGCCGGCGCTGCCTGGTCTACGTGGTTTTTTCCACGCACACCAGGCAGCGCCGGTCTGCTAGCGCCGGGTAACGCCATTCCATAAATACGCCGCCCGCCGTTAGACGGCGCTAAATTTTTTGACGCTAAACTGCGTTAGCGCAGTTTAGCGTCAAAAAGTATAAATATGGGCCCTCATGTCTTTCAAACAGGCTCACTCTGCCATAGTTTCTCCCCCCACAGATTGGTCAGCAAGAAACGCATCTCCAACATGTAATGGGCATTCCCCATCTCTGACAGATGCACTCCATTGTCCCTGAAAAGCACCTGCTCATCCTTCTTAAACCCATTGTGCATCAGCACTTTAATGTCATGCACCCAACAGAAAACCCACATAGCCCTATTGAGCTTCCTCTGAGCCCTTTCAATAGCCCCATCTTTCAGTGCTCCTCTCCATTTTCTCCTGGGCACAAATTCTGTCCACACTAAAAAGGTTCCATGCATGTTTTGCTGCAGCAGTGCCAGATCCTGTGGCATGTGTTGCAGTAGGGTGAGCCCAGATAGGTGGACCAGTTCATTCTCCCCTAGGTGTAATACCGTTAGATCAGGACATCCCCATGTCAGCATGATCGATGTGATAAAAGGAAGCAAATTACCACACCTCATTCCGCTCTTTCCCCACCACAACACCTCGTGCCTGCAACTCAGAAGTCTCAGAGACCATAATCCTGCTTCTCTGCATATTTAGCCGCCCAGTGAATGAACGAGTGACTGACCAGTCACATGACCACTTTAGTTTACTCGGGCCGGGCACGCAACTTGGAAGGAGAAACAAATGTCAGTGTGCAACAATATCCCAATCCCCCATCCCAAAAACCCCACACCTGAAAAACGAACCCCTACCCCAAATGTGGCCCAACCTACCACATCCCTGAAAAGCTTCAAATCAGGCCCTTACATATCTCTCGCAACGTTTAGACTGCCACCTCTCAATACGCCTGATTCTGTCCCAATCCCAACCCAACCGGGCCGCCTCAGTCACCGCACCAATCATAAAGGAGTGAGTACCAAAATTGCCCCCTGCCTCCCCAGCGCCTCAAGACCATCCTCAAAACAGACAACAACTGGAAAGCTGTAAGCTTCTTACTGTTCTTATGACAAAACACACTCCACTGTCGACACACCCTGTGCTCCTTGAATGTCCCATTCCCGCACTGGGCATGCTTCCACCACTCCACCCCTGTCCAACCATATCCATTTCCCCCCGCCCAGTTGATCCGTCTTTGACTGCCTCAACCAGATCCCCAAGAGTTCACCCTGTCGGTGCACATCCCCCACCCCTACTCCACAAGCTTTCCCCTCACCCAACAATTCAGACTCACAAAATGTCCCAAAAACATCCATATCATACGCAAATGAAAAAGAGCCACACTGTGGGCATTCACACAAAAAACGGGCAGGACATGCAAAATATCCAAAAGCAACTCAAATGTAATAGTTTCACGCACCACACCACCTGGCCCTGATCTTACCTTCCCCCAACCTTTCAGAATCTTTCCCAAAATGTCGTCCTTCGCCCGGTCCCAGCCAAAAAACAACTTCCCATAAAAAGACTCTCCTGCCAACTTGCCCCAAATCGTGGCTGGCAATAAACCCTTCTGAATCAGAAATATGACAAAACACAGCACCCGAGCCTCAAACATTCTTTGCTCCTGCCTCCAGAACCGCCCACCAAAAACTTCAAAATTCTGAAATTCCAACCATGCTAGGCAATAGCTGCTGAGGGTTGATTCTGCTAGCGACATCTCCACCAGTCTCAAGACCATCATGCCCCCCACTCCAAAATGTCTGCCGGACACTGTCTTGTGCTCCTCTGTGCCGGGCACCAATTGACAGAAACGCTGCCACTGCGAACGAGACAGGAAATCTGCAATAGAATTGTTTACCCCTGGAATATGTGCAGCCTTAAATATGATATTCAAAGTCAAGCAGTGCAACATAAACCTCAGCAGCAGCCGCAGTACTCTGAGATCCATGGCCTTCAGTCTGTTCACCAAGTCAACCACTGTCAAATTGTCCACATGGAACATCTCTGTCCTGTTGGCCAGTTCGTCACTCCACACCAACAAAGCCACCAGCAGAGGAAAGAATTCCAAAAAGGCAATGCTTCTGCCCTGACTCCACCGCCCATCCCATAAAAGACCAAAACCAGAGGCACCCGCCGCGTCCGAAAAAATATGCACCTGCCAAACAGTGTCTTCCTCCCGAAAGGACAGGGAGACCCTGTTAAACTGAGTCAATAACATACCTTGATGTCTTCATGCAAGCCCATGGTCAACCGAATCCTGTGATGAGGGAGGGATGCACATGATATCGCCAGCTCCACGCTCTTGCAGAAAGTCCTACCACCCCGGACCACCCTACATGCAAAGTTAAGGAAACCCAGGAGTTGTTGTGCCACGTGCAGTTCAATCTTCTGTTTCAACCTGATCTGCCGCAAAAATAGTACCTTCACAGCAAGCAGACGCGCCATGAAAGCCAATGTGTCTAGTTCAATGCCCAAAAAAACCAAAACACAGCTAGGGCCCTCCGTCTTCTCAGGAGCCAAGGGCACCCCAAATTCCAGAGCCAATTGCTCAAAACACTGCAGTGCCCTACCACACGAGTCAGAGTGTGGAGTCCCTACAAAAAGGAAATCATCCAAATAGTGTGACTCTCTCCGATGTCCACTCACCTGAATAAAAACCCACTGCAAGAAGGTATTGGATGCCTCAAACAAAGCACAAGAAATTGCTCACCCCATGGGCAGCACTCTGTCCACGAAATGGCCCCTCCCAACTGCATTCCCAGCAGGAAAAATCCTCGGGTGAATGGGGAGCAGCTGAAAAGGTGCCTTGATGTTGCACTTAGCCAGCTCAGCACCCCTGCGTGAGCCTAATGGCATCGTCCACTGAGGCGTACACCACCCAAGAATCCTCCAGTGCGATTAAATCATTCACCAATACCCCTTCAGGCCATGACAAGTGATGTATCAGCCGGAAACCCCCCATGTTCTTTTTTGGTACCACCCCCATAGGTGAAATCATCAAATCATCCATGGGCCACTCGTAAAAGGGGACCACGATTCTGCCCTCTGCCACTTCCGTACTCAATTTAGTTGCCACCACTTCTGGCATGGCCTTAGTTGACTGCAAGTTTTCTGCCCATCTCCTCACCCGCGTCCCTTGGAATCCTACCCGGAAACCCTCTCTAAAACCCCATTCCAACTTGAGTGCCATGTCTGTATCCAGGTACATGCACAACCAGGACAGTGACCTCATCAACTTAATTGGAGTAGGCGCCCTTTAGCCCAGGAGCACCTTGCTCCCTCTGCCCCAGGGTAGATCTCCCCTGCTCCGCCGGACTGGCAAGGGAAAAACATTGTACAACCAGGTGTCTCCCCCAGCATTTGGAACACTCATGTTTAAATGTGCAGGGGTGTCTGGAGCAAAACCCCTTGTTGAAGTTCAAACATGCAACTGAGCGAGGCACTGGGGCCCTCTGTGCCGTACCCACCCCCGAGTGGGATGCTGCTGAAAAGGCTTGTAAACCACTAGCTGTGTAGGTGGATGCCACTGAATGCGAAGAGGCCATCCACTGCATCCATAACTCTGAGTCCACATCACCCCATGGCTTTTCAGGATTAACGCTCACTCTCTAAACTCATCATGGCTCAGCCATGCAAAACCCCCAAAATGCATTTGGGCTTTGTGAATAATGTCCATATACTTAAACATGGCAATGGCCATGTCTGAGTATTTTTCGCAGTAGATACTTGCATAAATCAAGAATGCTTAGAACATTCCTTTGCCTAATATCCCTGTGAAGGAGCTTGAAAACGCCAACATGCTCGTGTCTCCAGATCCTGGCTTTTGTCTTGTCTGCTACATGCGACTCCAAAGGCATAGCTAGTCCCATATATGGGAGTCTTTTCTTATGTCCTTCTCCATCCTTGGCATCACCCTGCTTATTCCCGTTTGGTGCTGCCTCCCCTTTCCCGCCCTGAGGCGTATCATGTTGTCCCCCACCTGGTCTTTGCTGCCTACATGTACCGCACCTCTACTGGACATGCTGCAATTCGAGTCCTCCTCCACACCAATAGACTTATATAGAGCCGTGCCGCCCTTGCCCTTCCGATCACCCCATGGGGCCCACCAGTCCCCCTTACCTTGGAAGCAGTGGCCGGGAGTACCAGCTTCCACAGCGACTTGCGTGAAACCTTGTGCCCTCGTGTACCAAACATTGAAGACTGCAAAAAAAAAAAAAAATGTATTTAATAGTGAGCTCCTAGTAAATGGTATTACATAAACACAGGGCCTTTAAAGGCTACTAGTGGGCCTTCAGCACTCTTTTCACCACTTACTGAAGTAGCCTTTTAAAACATGTCTCACGCCTGCCACTACAGCCTATAGTGCAGTTTTAAACTGTCATTTCGACCAGGCAAAAAAAAAACTTTTGGCAGGCCTAAACCTCTCTTTTTAGGGTCAAGCGTGTAAGTGATCTAGCCTGTTGTAATCTCTCTGTGGACTTTAAACCACGTCCACTCTTGATACTTATTCTCTGTTGTTCTTGTCTTAAATGCAGCATTTTTATTGGTGTATTTTGTGAACGGTCCCTCCTTTGTGTGCTGAGTTCCCTCCCCAGGCGTTTTAACTAAGTGAACATTGTTGTTGATCATCACACTACGTCACACTTCCTCCTGTTACAGCTTATGATGGCCGCTCCTCTGATTATGGCTTGCCTTTCATCCCAGCCATGATCCTTTCTAGACACTGAGACAGGGAGCCAGTAACTCCTGTGTTCACGCTCATGGAAGCGGTGGCACTTTGACTCGTCTTGCTTCTGTCAACATTTTACTTTTCATTTTCAAAGTATGTGACAAGAAAAGTCCAGTTAGGAATTTACAACCCTAATAGATCTAACTCAAGCAAATGTGAGACCCATTGCATTGCAAATGCTTGTTTTTGTTTTGTTAACTTTAGAGCCATTTAACCCCTTAGCTGCTGAGCCTCCAACCCCCTCCACCACCCCAGTGCTAAACCAATGCTGGCTCCGGACAGCTAAGCATTTCTGAAAAGTATACAAAATTCTGAATTCAGCAAGGGGTCATTTGTGTAGATCGTTGAAGGTTTCCCCACAGAAAGTAACAGCTAATAAAAATATGTTGAAATTGAGGTGAAAAAAGAGCCATTTCTGGCCACCTTTTCTTCTATACCTTTTTCCAGCTATGGCAGATTTTTGATAGCAATATGCTGTTACGTCTGCTGGATATATAGGGCTTGTAGGTTCATCAAGAACTCTAGGTACCCAGAGCCAATGAATGAGCTGCTCCTGTGCAATGGGTTTTCATTGTATATCGGGTATACAGCAATTCATCTGGTGAAATATGAAGAAAGAAAAATAGGTATCAAGGAAACCTTTGTATTTCCAAAATGGGCACAAGATAAGGTGTTGAGAAGCAGTGGTTATTTGCACATCTCTGAATTCTGGGTCCCCATACTAGCATGTGAATTACAGGGCATTTCTCAAATAGACTTTTTTACACACTGTCTTGCATTTGAAAGGAAAAAATGTAGAGAAAAACAAGGGGCAATTGCACTTTTAAGTCTCCTGATAAAAATGGTACTTCACTTTTGTAGGTCGGCTTACTGCCGGCAACAGGAAACGCAACATGGACACATCACATTTTTACTTTGAAATCTGACGTGTTCTTGGAAAGTGCCGAGCGGTGGTCTTTCGCCTCTAGCTCAGCCGGCACCTAGGGAAACCTACCAAACCTGTGCATTTTTCAAAACCTAGGTGATTCCAGGATCGGGTGACTTGTGGGGCTCTCACCAGGTTCTGTTACCCACAATCCTTTGCAAACCTCCAAATTTGACAAATAAAACACTTTTACCTCGCATTTCGGTACAGCAAAGTTCTGGAATCTGAGAGGAGTCACTAACTTTCTTCCACCCAGCATTCCCCCAAGTCTCCCGATAGAAATGGTTCCTCACTTTTGTGGGTAAGCCTAGTGCACGTGACAGGAAATGCCCCAAAACACAACTTGGACACATTGCATTTTTCCAATGAAAATGGATGTGTTTTTTGCAAAGTGCCTAGCTGTGGATTTTGGCCTCTAGCTCAGGGGGCACGAAACCTAGCACACCTACATATGTTTGGAAACTATAAACCTAGGGAATTCAGAATGGGGTGACTTGTGGGGCTCTTACCAGGTTCTGTTACCCAGAATCCTTTGCAAACCTCAACATTTGGCAAAAAAACACTTTTTCCTCAGATTTCTGTGCTGAAAAGTTCTGGAATCTGAGAGGAGCCACAAACTTCCTTCCACCCAGCATTCCCCCAAGTCTCCCAATAAAAATGGTACCTCGCTTGTGTGGGTAGGCATAGTGTCTATATCAGGAAATGCACCAAAACACAATGTGGACACATGACATTTTCCCAAAGAAAACTAATCTGTTTTTTGCAAAGTGCCTAGCTGTTGTCTTTGGCCTCTAACTCAGCCGGAACCTAGGAAAACCTACCAAACCTGTGCATTTTTTAAAACTAGAGATCTAGGGGAATTCAGAATGGGGTGAGTTGTGGGGCTCTCACCAGGTTCTGTTATCTAAAATCCTTTGCAAACCTCAGAATTTGGCAAATAAAATACTTTTTCCTCAGATTTCGATGATAGAAGGTTTTGGAATCTGAGAAGAGCCATACATTTCCTTCCTCCCAGCATTCCCCCAAGTCTCCAGATAAAATGACACCTCAGTTGTGTTGGTAGGCCTAGTGCCTGTGTCAGAAATAGATCACACAACGGTCAATGTTGGTCCTTATATGAGGGCAACCGTTGACCCACGGGGTGATCCATTCCTGACGCAGGCAGTAGGTACAGGTACTCAAGTGGGGTAGCGTTTTTATCAGGACAGGTGGAGAAACACTGGGTGGTAGGAATTTTGTGGATCCTAGCATATTCCTGTGGTTTGTGTGACAGAAATGCAGAGTTTTTATTCAACATTCAGTTTTGCAGGGTATTCTGGGTGAGAAAACTTTGGGGAATCCACACAAGTCACACCTCTGTGGACTTCCCCGGGTGTCTAGTTTCCAGAAATGTCTGGGGTTGGTAGGTTTCTCAATATCGCCACCTAGCCCAGGACAAAAAGGCAGGTCCTGGCTGATTTACCGTTTACTAGGACTCACTCACAGGTACTCTTGTGCGATCCCTTGCCCCTTTTCTTTGCCCTGTAAATACTCTTTTCACTAACGGTTACTTACTTTATCCCCCCCTTTTTTTTTTTTTTCTTCTGTTTTGGGCTCTCTTTCCTTACATCCCTTCAGCATGAGAACTTACTATGTTTACTCTGGTTGACTCTTGGATTCTCATGGAAAGTATTGGTACGTGTTTCAAATAGATTTTCCCAGCTTCCGCATGGCTGCTGTACTCTCTTGTACCTCACACGTACACTTGTCCTTTTTTATGGCTCTGCTCTCACTTCTTGGACTTACTTTTACACCACTCTTTCTTGAACCAACTTGATGGTCGGTGTCCCTTTTTTAATTATACTGTGTCTCCTTTTGGTATATGTCACCTACCACTTCACTCTCTAGCGCACTAAGGTTTGTTTCTATATGCTTAACTTATGTTTTGGTCACGTAGCACCATACCCTTCTCTCTTCCAATTACTTGCCACTTGCACTGTCATGTCTGTATTTCTCACATATATATACTCTGGCTCTTAATATGCCGTTCCTTCTTTCCAATATAAAGCTAATATGTGTGTATATTATGGGGGTCATTCCAACCTCGGCGGTAAAAGGCGCTTACCGCCGTTCAGAAGACCGCCATAACACATCCGCGGCCGCTGTAAACCGCCATGGTCATTCTGACCCACAACAGGCAAACTGCCAAAATACAGACATCCACCAAAGGGCAGCGGGAAACTGGCGATGACCAAACCTCCACTGTCACGCCAACAGATATACGCCCACACTATCACAACACACGAATCCACGCGGCAGTCTTTCAACCGCGATATTCCATTGGCGGTACACACCGCTGCGCTCAAAATACACACACACTTACAAAACACAACCACATTGGACAATTCAAAATACACACACCTGAGACACAAACACACACCACTCCCACACACCCAATTAAATATAAAACACACACCCACATCACCCACAAACCTCCACTCCTAGAGATTCGTGAACACGCACCGAGAAAAGACATCCGAGCACTCAGACGCCCAATTCACTGTCACCCAGCAATATTTGCACGCACTTCACACAACACAACAATACACATCACCACACTTAGCACCACACAATCCACCCCCCACATCACCCACACCACCCCATGGCACCGCAAAGACACCCCAGGTTCTCTGATGATGAACTCAGGGTCATGGTGGAGGAAATTGTACGGGTAGAGCCACAGCTGTTCGGGGCACAGGTGCAGTACACCACCATTGCCAGGAAGATGGAGCTATGGAGAAGAATAGTCGACAGGGTCAACACTGTGGGACAGCACCCAAGAAATCGGGACGACATCAGGAAGAGGTGGAACGACCTACGGGGGAAGGTGCGTTCCATGGTATCCAGGCACAACATCGCGGTGCAGAAGACTGGCGGCGGACCCCCACCTCCTCCCCCAGAATTTACAACATGGGAGGAGCAAGTCCTGAACATCCTGCATCCTGAGGGCCTCGCAGGAGTAGGCGGAGGAATGGACTCTGGTAAGGCAAATCTTAACTACTTCTCCCCCCCACCCCACCTGCATGCCAACTCATCCCCCACCCTCACCCTCACCGCCATCACATCCTACTCCTTGCAACTGTCTCACCATCACAACCATCACAACCCACCCACCCATCCCAACACCTAGCCCTGCATGCGTCCACAAAGCATGGACACCCATCACCTAAGCATGCCCACTGCACATACACATACAAACCCCCCCCCAACCACCGTCACAACAGCCCCCACAAAGGAATGGCAGCACTGGGGTACACGGGCACCCACCCATTGCATGCTATGACACACACAGAAGCAATAACCATGCTTTTATACCCCTGCAGGACCCGAACGCCACGTCACAGCGCAGGAGGGTCCACAAATGTCCCCTCCACCACCAGAAGAGGCCCACAGTGTCTCCCTGGATCTAGATGACCAGCCCGGTCCATTGGGGACCTCGGGACAGTCGGTTCCCCTCACACAGCCACAGGCCACAGTAGACCTTCCCCCCTCTGGGAACACCAGCACAGCACCCACCCAGCGGGCCCATACCTCTGTCCCCAGGACACGTCAATCAGCTGCGTGTCCAACACTACAGGGAACCCAGGCTAACCCACCACCCCAACAACAACAGGGACCTGGGGGTAGTGGTAGTGGGCACACGGTCCAGGGGACCGAGGCCCAGGGAAACAGGGGAACTGGGAGGGCTGCTGTGCGACAGGGGGGGGACAGGCCCAGGGAACCCACTCTCCATGAGGCCCTCTCCTCCATCATGGGAGCATACCACCTCTCCCAGGAGACAATGGCGACGGTCCTGGCTAGGTTTCAGGAGATCCAGCTTCTGCAGGAGGAACAGTATATGGGGTTCAGGGAGGAACTAAGAAACATCAGTTCCGCCATGGGTACCATCGTAGTGGCCCTGAATGAGGTAGTCACGACATTGTGGAACACTGCGGCACCTCAAAGGGCCCCTGACACTAGCATGCACCAAGAACTGCCTACCACCTCCGCCGGCGCTAGTGGACAGGAGGCCCCGACACAAGACCAACAGGCCACCAGAACCCCACCCCCTGCAGAAGGCGTGCCCTGAGATCCAGGAAGAAGACAGAGTAAGATGTCAAGATCCCCGCCAGCAAAGGATACCGCCCTGATTGTCAACCCACTGTCCCATATTGTCACCCTGTCCAACCTTAATCTGCCCCTGCTCCACTTCCCACAGGCATTTGGACAATGCACCTGTGAAACTGTTAGTCTGGACTCTGCCATGGACAATCCTCCACCATCACCCCTCACCGATTTGCAACCACCCATCCAATTTAGAGCACTTGAATAAAACCACTTATTGCACAAAACAATCTGGAGTCTGGCTGTGATTTAGAACAAATGTATTAGACATGACCGTGCCAAAATGTTCATTCACATTGTGATGGTAACAAACCGCTGTCACACAGCTGTAGTCCATGGGGAAACAAAGCAAATGTCACGCAGTGGGGCCCACAGCTCTGAAAACAGAAGGGAAAGTCACAACACAGTTACCATGCACTGGGGGAAAAAGTCAGAGAGTAGAGAGGTAGGAGTCATTAAGTAAATGTAATATGCCGGTGTCTACTCTTACCTGTGTGTCACTGAAAATACTGCTGTATTACTGTGTTCCTGTTCTCTATGTCGTCCTCTTCGGCTTCCTCCTCTTCACTCTCCACAGGCTCCAAAGCTGCTACAACACCACCATCTGGACCATCCTCCTGCAGAAAAGGCACCTGGCGGCGCAAAGCCAGGTTGTGAAGCATACAGCAGGCCACGATGATCTGGCACACCTTCTTTGGTGAGTACATTAGGGATCCACCTATCATATGGAGGCACCTGAACCTGGCCTTCAGGAGGCCAAAGGTTCGCTCGATCGCCCTCCTAGTCCCCCCATGGGCCTCATTGTACCGTTCCCCTGCCCTTGTCCTGGGATTCCTCACTGGGGTCAGTAGCCAGGACAGGTTGGGGTAACCAGAGTCCCCTAATAGCCACACCCAGTGCCTCTGGAGTTGACCCATCACATACGGGATGCTGCTATTCCGCAGGATGTAAGCGTCATGCACTGACCCAGGGAACTTGGCATTAACATGGGAGATGTACTGGTCAGCCCAACACACCATCTGTACATTCATGGAATGATAACTCTTCCGGTTCCTGTACACCTGTTCACTCCTGCTGGGGGGGACCAAAGCAACATGTGTCCCATCAATGGCACCTATGATGTTGGGGATATGTCCAAGGGCATAGAAATCACCCTTCGCTGTAGGCAAATCCCCCACCTCAGGGAAAACGATGTAGCTCCGCATGTGTTTCAGCAGGGCAGACAACACTCTGGACAACACCTTGGAAAACATAGGCTGGGACACCCTGATGATATGGCCACTGTTGTTTAAAATGACCCACTTGCTAAGAAATGGAGTACTGACAGCACCTGCACTAGAGGGGGGATCCCTGTGGGTTGGCGAATGGGTGACATCAGGTCTGGCTCCAGCTGGGCACACAGTTCATGAATAGTGGCTCGGTCAAGCCTGTATGTCAGTATGACATGTCGTTCCTCCATTGTCGACAGGTCCACCAGCGGTCTGTACACCGGAAGATTCCTCCATCTCCTCGCATGTCCCAGCGGACGGTGCCTATGAAGGACAACAGCGAGCACAGAGTCAAGCAACCCACAGGTACGTAACCACAGCTTGCACATAGCACGATTCCCAATGCATTGAATGGCTTGTATGAGTGTTGGTGCATGGCCTAGGTGTGTGTGACGCAGTTGGTAATTAGGCCATGTGGGCCCTTGAAATGGCCGCTGCCAGACCTGTGAAGTGCGACAGTGTGATGTGAGGTCAATGCGCTGGCGTGGCACACCGCGGCGGTAGGCGGTCGAAGACCGCGGCGCTAAGCCGCATTGGTTAACATAGAACCCTATGGGTTTTAGGAGCCAATGACGATCTGCGCCGGCGGTCGCGGTACGCACCGCCGCGGTACGCACCGCTGCGGGTGTGACCGCCATTTTCTATCTGCTTAATCACTCGATACCTGATCTTCGACAGGAGAGGACCTACACTGCAAGTGCTGCTGTGACCTCGGTCTGGAAGAGACAATGGCTCATGCGACTGGGGAAAGGTCCCCTGCCTTCACTGCGGAGGAGTTGGAGAAACTTGTGGATGGGGTCCTCCCCCAGTATGCGCTACTCTACGGTCCTCCAGACCAACAGGTAAGTACACTGGGACCATGCTTAGTGGGCAATGCCTGGGTTGAGTCGGGTGGATGAAAGATGGTGGGGAGGGGAGCGATTGAGGCACGCATCAAACAACAGATGAGAGCATGTGCCACGTGGCAAGGATGGGGATGGGGGGCCACTCACATCGAGCATGCAGAAGGTGATGACAATTTTTCTCTCCCTGTACATGTCACGTAGGTCAGCGCCCACCAGAAAGTCGTGATTTGGCGTGCCATCGCCAAGGACGTCCGGACCCTGGGGGTCCACAACAGACGGGGCACCCACTGCCGGAAGAGGTGGGAGGACATCCGACGCGGGAGCAGGAAGACGGCGGAGGCTCTGCTGGGGATGGCCTCCCAACGTAGGAGGGGTGCCAGTCGTCAATTGACCCCCCTGATGTCCCGGATCCTGGCGGTGGCCTACCCCGATTTGGATGGGCGCGTGAGGACATCACAGCAGACACAAGGGGGTGAGTACAAATACATTCTGCTGACTTTGCGCGCAGTGGAGGTGTCTGGGTGGGGGAGGAGGGCTGTGGGTATCCCTAGGCCAGGGCGATTTCTGTAGGCTAGGCCCCTCCGTAAGGCATGGCCCTGTGCCCCCGCCCCCCACCTCTGTAGGGTGCCAAGTACAGGAATCCATGGCCCTGTGTCATCTATGTGTGCAGTTGTCGTCCATAGGCTTGTAGGCCTTGTCCCACGGATTGCGTAGTGGACCCCAAGTGCGCGGCGTAGTGCAGGGGGCTTCTGTGTCTGTCTTGTCCGCCAACGGTAGCGGTAATCCATGCACTCAACATGTCTTTATTTCTCCTCCCCCCCTTTTTTGTGGTCTTCCTGTTCATGTGTGCATTAGCATCATCAGGCGGAGGAGAAGTGGCATCGGAGCACGAGGGAGCTGCATCTCACATGGCCATGGCGGGCCATGCAACTGACTCGGATTTCACCAGTGAGACAGAGGGCGAGGGGAGCTCCACAGCAGGGACTCGTGCTGATGTCAGTGACAGCGACTCGTCCTCTGAAGGGAGCTCCCTTGTGGTGGCGGCAACATCTGTGCCCCCCGCAACAACAGGTACAGCTGCCACCCAGCGCACCAGCACCGCCCTCCCAGCAGCCCCTCAGCGTTTGCCCCGTGCCCGCTCACCCAGGAAGGTGGGCATCTCCTTCGCCCCAGGCACCTCAGGCCCTGCCCCTGTCACCCCTGCTGCCCTCAGTGAGGAGGTCATTGACCTCCTAAGGACCATCATTGTTGGGCAGTCTACCCTTTTGAATGCCATCCAGGGTGTACAAAGAGAGGTGCACCAGAGTAATGCATACCTGGAGGGCATTCATTCGGGTCAGGCTGCCCATCAGCGATCGTTGAACGCTCTGGCCTCAGCACTGACGGCAGCAATTGTCCCTGTCTCTAGCCTCCCCCTCCAACTTCCTCCACCCAGACCCAATCCCCTGTACCTCTGCCTATCCCAGACACACCTACAGACCAGCCTGCACACACCTCAACACCCAAGGGAAGCTCATCCAGACATAAGCACCACACATCACACAAGCATTCACACAAGCAACATCCACATGCAGACATACCAACACCCACTGCCTCCACTGTGTCCCCCTCCTCATCGTCTCCCTCCTCCCTCCCTGTGACGTCTCCACTCACACGTGTATGCACAACATCTTCAGCCACTACGTCCATCACCAGCACACCCACCAGAACACTCCGCACACGTGCAGTCACCACCCCCACTACCATTTACACGTCCCCTGTGTCCTCTCCAAGTGTGTCTGTCACCCCCTCCTCCAAACTACACAAACGCAGGCAGCCACCCACCCAACAGCCATCCACCTCACGACAGCCTCCAGCCCAAGCACCTGCACCCAAAGACACCAGACTTCACACTCCTACAACCACATCCTCTTCCTCCACTCCCACTACACCTACCCGTCCCTCTCTTTCCAAATTGCTTTTCCTTTCCAAACTTGACCTCTTTCCTACAACTCCCCCACCCCGTCCATCTCATAAGACTCCAATCAGCACCTTAGCCACCACAAAACCGGGACCAGTGAAGACTGTTGTCCATGGACTGTGGAGTCCCCCACCCTCAAGGGCATCCAGTTCAGCTAGGAGCCAAGCCACGGCCAGCCCACCACCGGAAAAGCATCCTAAGATTACCAGTGCCCGGCGCGAGCGACCAAAGACCCCAGGGACCAAAATCCCTACATTGGCTCCGTCAGGATGTGAGGTGCCACCTGGCACACCGCCAAAGGTGGGAAAGGGCCACAAGCGTGCAGGGAAGGGTGGGAAGGGCAGCACGCCCGACAAGTCCGGCAGCAGACCAGCTGGCCAGGAGGGCCCCACCAGCCCCATCCCAGGTGTGCAGGAGGACACACACAGGCCCGGTACTGCAGCCCAGGAGGGCCCCGCCAGCCACAGCCCAGCTGCCCAGGAGTGCCCCGCCAGCCACAGCCCAGCTGCCCAGGAGGGCCCCGCCAGCCACAGCCCAGCTGCCCAGGAGGGCCCCGCCAGCCACAGCCCAGCTGGGCAATGAAGGACCGCCAACTCAAGCACGGCTGAACATGGCAAGGACTGCCAAGGCAAGCACCGCTGAACAGGGCAAGGACCGCCAAGGCAAGCACCGCTGAACAGGGCAAGGACCGCCAAGGCAAGCACCGCTGAACAGGGCAAGCACCGCTGAACAGGGCAAGGACCGCTGAACAGGGCAAGGACCGCCAAGGCAAGCACCGCTGAAGAGGGCAAGGACCGCCAAGGCAAGCACCGCTGAACAGGACAAGCACCGCTGAACTGGGCCCTTCATCTCAAGCACCGCTCCGCTGGGCACCGCCGTCTCAAGAACCGCTGTACTGGGCCCTTCATCTCAAGCACCGCTGAACTGGGCCCTTCATCTCAAGCACTGCTGAACTGGGCCCCTCCTCTCAAGCACCGCTCCGCTGGGCACCGGCGTCTCAAGAACCGCTGAACTGGGCCCTTCATCTCAAGCACCGCTCCGCTGGGCACCGCCGTCTCAAGCACCGCTGAACTGGGCCCTTCATCTCAAGCACCGCTCCGCTGGGCACCGCCGTCTCAAGCACCGCTGAACTGGGACCTTCATCTCAAGCACCGCTCCGCTGGGCACCGCTGTCTCAAGAACCGCTGAACTGGGCCCTTCATCTCGAGCACCGCTGCACTGGGCCCTTCATCTCAAGCACCGCTGAACTGGGCCCTTCATCTCAAGCACCGCTCCACTGGGCCCTTCATCTCAAGCACCGCTCCGCTGGGCACCCGCGTCTCAAGAACCGCTGAACTGGGCCCTTCATCTCAAGCACCGCTCCGCTGGGCACCGCCGTCTCAAGAACCGCTGCACTGGGCCCTTCATCTCAAGCACCGCTGCACTGGGCCCTTCATCTCAAGCACCGCTCCGCTGGGCACCGCCGTCTCAAGAACCGCTGAACTGGGCCCTTCATCTCAAGCACCGCTGCACTGGGCCCTTCATCTCAAGCACCGCTGAACTGGGCCCTTCATCTCAAGCACCGCTGAACTGGGCCCTTCATCTCAAGCACCGCTGAACTGGGCCCTTCATCTCAAGCACCGCTGAACAGGGCACCGCCGTCTCAAGTACCGCTGCACTGGGCACTGCCGTCTCAAGCACCGCTGAACTGGGCCCTTCATCTCAAACACCGCTGAACTGGGCCCTTCATCTCAAGCACCGCTGAACTGGGCACCGCCGTCTCAAGCACCGCTGCACTGGGCCCTTCATCTCAAGCACCGCTGAACTGGGCACCGCCGTCTCAAGCACCGCTGAACTGGGCACCGCCGTCTCAAGCACCGCTGAACTGGGCACCGCCATCTCAAGCACCTCTGCACTGGGACCATCATCTCAAGCACCGCTGCACTGGGCCCATCATCTCAAGCACCGCTGCACTGGGCCCTTCATCTCAAGCACCGCTGCACTGGGCCCATCATCTCAAGCACCGCTCCGCTGGGCACCGCCGTCTTAGGAACCGCTGAACTGGGCACCGCCGTCTTAGGAACCGCTGAACTGGGCCCTTCATCTCAAGCACCGCTCCGCTGGGCACAGCCGTCTCAAGAACCGCTGAACTGGGCCCTTCATCTCAAGCACCGCTGCACTGGGCCCTTCATCTCAAGCACCGCTGAACTGGGCCCTTCATCTCAAGCACCGCTGGCCCATTGGCGGAAGGGGCAGGCCCGCATCTGTGTCGGGCAGGGCTGCACGAAGCACTCTGGGCACTAGTCCCCCTCCAGTACCAGTGGAGACTGTTATCCACTTGAGAGACTGTGGCTTTGCACTCCCCAGGATGGCACAGTGGGCAACCCACCCACTGTAGAGACTTGTGAGACTGTGGCATTGCACTCCCAAGGATGGCACAGTGGGCAACCCACCCACTGTAGAGACTTGTGAGACTGTGGCTTTGCACTCTCCAGGATGGCACAGTGGCCATGGAGGCCCCTCGTGGATCTGGTGTCGTGGACTCATCTGGCTGAGGTGCCCCCCCTTCCCTTCCCCCTGAGGTGCCTGTAGTTTTCCTATCTGATGCCCCTGCAGTGTTCTCTCCGTTGGAGGCAGGTATCCTGTGTGGGCTTTGCCCATGTGTTTTGGCCCAGTGGCCCACGAACAATGGCTGATGGACATATCGGACTGGACAATTTATGTATATAAAGTTAGAGATGTGTGATATATTTTATACTCAGTCTTACAATATAATTCTATATTTATAATCATTTCCTTTTGCCTTTGCATTCTTCCGGGGGGTTTGGGGGTGTAACTGTGATGTGTTGCTATGCATTGATGTGTGTGTTGTAGTGGTTGAGGGTGAGGGTGGGTGTGCCGCATATGTGTGTCCCCGTAATTTTTT
Source organism: Pleurodeles waltl (assembly GCF_031143425.1). Lineage (NCBI taxonomy): Eukaryota > Metazoa > Chordata > Amphibia > Caudata > Salamandridae > Pleurodeles > Pleurodeles waltl. The sequence goes on along the minus strand of NC_090448.1, from coordinate 449,915,544 downwards.
GCCTCCTCCTCCCCTGTGTCGTAGGTGCAGTACTCACCGTTGTCTTCTGTGCCGGCGTTCGTGCTCCTGGTAGAGGAGCAGGAAGACAATGGCTGGTAGGATGTGTAGTTCGGGTTCCATGCTGTCCAGATTCCTCGTGGGGTGTATGGAGGTGAGCGTTTTCCGTTTGAAATGTCTGTTTCCGCTGTGTTTTTATCGGCGGGGCTACCGCCCCGGAAAAGGTGACGGATTGGTGGGTTGTGATAGGGTGGGCGGTACATTGTCTCCCGCCTGTCTGTTGGCGGTGACCGCTGCGCTGTTTGTTTGTCCCGCCGTGGCGGGCGGTGTGTTAAAGTGGCGGTCTCTGTTGGCGGTTTCCGCCAGGGTCGGAATTGCATTTTGTTTACCGCAAGCCTCTTGGCGGTTTGGCCGCCGCTTTAACACCGACCGCCAGGGTTGGAATGAGGGCCTATATTCTTTACAGCCTTGAAAAAGTCCCTGTGTGACGAAACAAGTGTTGGCTGTGCTTATTTGGCTGTACATATTGGTGCACAACTTTTGATCCAATTAAACATCTCTCTGGAACACTAAGAAGAGGACTGTACTACTCATTTCCATATGTGTATCACCTAATTCTACTTTTTGTACCTCACTAGCTCTACATGCGCCTGTGTGCTGTGGTCATATGTATATATTTATTCACTGTGTATACCAATATACAGCAATGCTGAGATGGGCTGTTTACAACCTGAGAGAAAAGTTGTGGTCGCCATTTTGTCAATCAGGGACACAATTCTTGGGGGAGGACATAAAGAGTAAATAGGATATTAGGGGTCAGGATAGACGTCTTCTGACCCCATGCAAATGACGGAAGGTCCTCTGTACAACCACTCATGGGCAAACAATATCCCCCAAATGTTTTTTTGGGGTGTGCGAATATCTGCTAATCCTCCACAATGCTCAGCACACCCCTGTGTGAATCCATGACAGATTGGCAGATCCAGGCCCCAATTGAAAAACAATACACCCACTTACACACTGACATTCATTCACACACTCACACATCCAGTCACAGACCCACAAAACCACTACCACACCCAATCATGGACCCACACAGCCACTCACACACCCATTTACAGACCCACAAAAAATGTACATCCACTCACAGACCCACACAGCCACTCATATACCAACTCACTCACACACTTACTCACACACCCACCAAAACACTTAGATTGTCCTTATGCCAAAAAATGTATTGATCACTGTATAATATATATTACATCCTGGTGCTAATAAGTAAGTAGTTATAGTTAGAACCAACTTTTTCCATAGTTGCATCATTTTTTGTTTTGCCAGTAACTTTGGCGCCATTTGATGAATCTTCCCCAAATTTTCAAAACTAGTTTGCAACTCACTTTAGCTGCTGTTTTAAAAGTTTCACGGTGATCCATAAAGCAGGGGCCGAGAAAAAGGTATCCTAACCAATTAGGACACATGGAGGGGTTTCTTCAGGACCCATCATGGGCAAAAACTTGCCCATTTTCTTTTTTGGCTGATTTAAATACATATCTAAAATATTCCTAGGCCCATTCATAGGCCTATACACTTTCAGTAAAGCAGTAACAAGAATATAAATAATCAACAAAGATGAAAAAAAGGATAACAGAACAACATCATGGAAACTGACAAGAATTGTAAAATAAATGTTTAAAATGTCCTAGACACAAAATTGTCCAGGCAACAGTTTCCACAGCCATGGACAAAAACTGACCCAACTATAGCATTAGTCCGTGGCCATCCATAAGTCCCTAAAATATTAAAAGCCCCATAGTACTGAGAATGTGAGAAATATAAAAAGAACAATGTCTCACAGTACCCTAGGCCCCAAACAGTAAAACTCCAGACTATAATCACAGATTTGTACAAAAACACTAGGAAGAAATATAAATATAGCCTCGGGCCTCTCCATCCGAAAATGATGATTACCCAAACACTATTATCCCTTAATCCCACATGGGCCAGCCATTAGCATCCTGTCCAAACTGTAGGCCATCCAGAGACAGAAGAAAATGATATCCAAGGAAATACATAAGGACTCTCAAACATCAAGCATGTTGCAAAGTACTGCAGCACAGTTACTTGATTGTCCTAAATAAATGCAAAAATTCCAAGGGTTGATGATTCAGCAGAGATTGTAGACACAGGATGGCTGATACAAATCCAAAATGACAAAGGTATAAAGAAATAACAAGGAGGAGTCTTTAGGACAGGAAGAAAAGAACAATACTGTATTTACAGTAGCCTTCCTCTCTATGGCACTCTTCTGTAAAAATTATTAAATGAAACAAGATGCCTTTGTTAGACCTCTTAGCCTAAGTTTGTTGTTCTGTGAAACGTTTTGCCTACTCCATCCTGTTTTTACAGAAATGTGTTTTTGTTAGTTTTGGGACTCTGTGTGCTGTCCACTGCTAAAGTGCTTTTGCTCAATCCTTAAAACAAAGCTCTAAACTAAATGCTACTAGTGGGTGTGCAGTGCATATTGTTCCACCAACTGAATTAGCCATGTAAAACATGTCTTTTGCCTGCCATTGAAGCCTGTGAGCAGTTTTAAACTGCCAACGTGACCTGGCAAAATAACACTAAACCTCTGTTTTTAACACATATGTCACCCGCAGAAAAGAGCCCCTTGTGGCATGGTTACCCCCCACACCTGTTGCCTGATATTGATGCTGACTTGACTGAGAGTGTGCTGGGATCCTGCTAACCAGGCCCCAGCACAGTGTTATTTCCCTAAAAACTGTACCATTGTTCCCACAATTGGCACACCCCTGGCACACTGTTATGTCCCTTGTAAAAAGTACCCATGGTATCAAGGGCTTTGTGGCCCAGGGAAGGTCCCTAAGGGCTGCAGCATATATTATTCCACCCTAGGGGTCCCTTCACCAAGCACATGCACACTGCCATTGCAGCTTGTGTGTGTTGGTGGGGAGAAAAATACAAAGTCGATAGGGCACCCCTCTCAGGGTGCCATGCTCACAAACCACTGCCTGAGGCAGAGCTAAGTCATCCCTCTAGCAGGCCTTACATCTCTAAGGCAGGGTGCACTATTCCACAGGTGAGGGCATAGTTGCATGAGCAATATGCCCCTACGATGTCTAAGTCCATTCTTAGACATTGTATGTGCCGTGTTGCCATATGGCTGGGACTTTGTCATTACAAACTCCATAGCTCCATGATGGCTTCACTGAAGTCTGGGAACTTTGGTATCACACTTCTCAGCACAATAAACTCATACTGACCCCAGTGTTGGACTTATTGGAAAATGCACCCAGAGGGCATCTTAGAGATGCCCCCTGTATCTCAGCCAAACTTCCAGTATAGTACTGACCAGTCTGTGCCAGCCTGCCACTTCCAGACAAGTTTCTGACCTCCTGGGGTGAGAGCCTTTGTGCTCTCTGAGGCCAGAAACACAGCCTGCACTGGGTGGAGGTGCTTTACAGGAGCTGTAACACCTGGTGGTCAGCCTCAAAGGTTGAGGCCTCCTGCTACAGTGCCCCAGGGCACTCCAGCTAGGGGAGATGCCCACCTACCGGACAAAGCCCACTTTTAGTGGTAAGTCCAGTGGAAACATTAGGAAAAACAAGGAGGAGTGACCACTCCAACTGGGACCACCCCTAAGGTGTGCAGAACTCAAGTGACCCCCCTCACTGCAGAATCTTCCATCTTGGTGTGGATACAGGGACCAATAGGGTTAGGAGTGTGCCCACCTCCCCAAAGGGAGTGGGCACAGGAAGGGTGTAGCTGCCCTCAGGGAAAGTAGCCATTAGCTACTGCCCTCTGACCCCTGAAACATCCCTAAATCTAGTATTTAGGGGCACCCCTGAACCTGACTCACCAGATTCCTGGTGACTCCAAGAAGACGATAAGAAGAAAGATGAGGGACTGCTAAGCTGACACCCAGCAGAGAAGACTGAAGACACCAATTGATTTGGCCTCAGCCCTGCAGGTCTTTCTCCAGCTTCTAAAGCCCCAGCCACAAAAAGGCAGCTTATCCTGCAGGACCTGTGACCTATTTAAAGCCCCAAGATGACTGCCTGCACCCCAGAGGACCAAGATCTTTCATAGACAGCAGTGCTGTCCAGAATGAAACTCCACCAAAGAACTTTAGAACTGCCCTGGATCCGCGAGACCTGTCCCCTCTGAACCCAACACCCACTGCCCGTGTCCAGGTTGCCCACCGGTGCAGAGCAGGTCCCCTGGTGATTCTGACCCCTGGGTTGACCCCACCTGGCCAACACGATGATGCCTGTGGCCTAAATCCGGAGGACCCCACCCCAACCGTGAGAGAACTAGACTAAGGTTCCCGATGCCCAAAGGTACCCCTGCACCCACAGCCCCTTGGCCTTGGGGAATCCGACCACTAGTCCAGCAACTTTCAGCAGGTGGCCCGCCTCTATGTCCAGCCTGTGGTTTTCCGGAACTGGCCTCCTGGATCTAGCCTGGAGCCTGATGCTGTGTTTTCACCCTGCACCCATACCGCCCCTGTGCTACTGAGGGTGTGTGTTTGGTGCTGACCTGTGCCCCCCCTGGTGCTCACCTAAACCCCCCATGTATGCCCTCCAAAGATGCGGGTACTTACCTGCTGGCAGCTCTATTTTCAAGTCCTCCCAATCCCCATAGGAACCCATTCTAAATCTTGCATCAACCTTGACCTTTGCACCCGGATGGCTCTGTGTTGCTGGTGGTGGGTGTTTGGGGTTAACTTGAACCCCAACCTGTGGACTTCCAAAGCCCTGGAGACTGGAACTATAAGTCTTTTACTTACCTCAAAACAGTACTAACCTTTCTTCCCCCAGAACTCAGTCAACATTTCAAACAGAATATTGCTATTTATTTGAAAAGCATTTAACTTTAACTTACCAAATTGAAACAAAGTGGTGTTGATACATAGGCTTGCTACTTACTTGCAAATGTACTTACCTGCAAGTGGAATCTTGTGGTTCTAGAAATAAAGTAACACAATATATTTTTGCTATGTAAAAACATTTGGCCTTGGCTTAGTCATTGAGTGTGTGCTTCCTTTATTTCCTGTGTGTGCACAACAATGCTTTGCACTACCCTTTGATAAGCCTAACTGCTCGATCACACTACCACAAAAGATACTATTAGTATCATCTACTTTAGCCTCTGTTAACCCTCTGCGGAACCCCTGGACCGTGTGCACACTATGGACCTCATTATGAGTTTGGCATACTTTTTGGAAGAACTCCACAGTGGTAGCCGCCAAAAGACCACCATGTTGTCAGTAATCTGACTGCCGTGTTACGACTCACACTGTGAAGACAGCCAAAAGACAGCCACAAGTCCGAAACTGCAAGGACATTGGAGGGCGGAGAAGAGGCAGTTCCACCACCAGCACCAACATGTCAACACAATTCCACCTACCAGATTACAAGCCACAAATCAGCACAGAGGTTCTTTCATGGTGGAAAACCATCGGCTGTGCGAACCTCCGTGCTCAGAATCCACCACTGCCAGAAGAGAACACCACATTGGATAGTTTGAATACCCCACACCTGACACACATACACACACACCTGACACATCTACTCACTGCATTATATAACACACCCCCACACAACACACAATCCTTTGCCACAAAATCGACTTATATATATACAGAGAGCAGGGGAATATAGGCAGGGAAACACATCCCACCCAGCACACACAACACAACTGACCTACCAACACAAAGCACATATAGTGACCACACACACCACAAACCTCCATCACCCACTACGCACTTCCCACACCCCATCAATCACCAAACACTGCACCCTTACACACACAACACCCCACTCCCAACCACAACACAACCACAACCATGTCGCCACAAAAGCACCCATGGTTCACAGACAATGAGTCAAGGGTCATGGTAGATGAAATCGTCAGAGTAGAACCACAATTGTTTGGAGCACAGGTCCAGCAAACCTATATTGCCAGGAAGATAGAGTTGTGGCAGAGAATAGTCGACAGGACCACTTCAGTAGGCAGCCATTCATGTACAAGCGAGGGACATCAGGAAGAGGTGGAATGACCTCAGGGGGGAGGTGCGTTCGATGGCACCAAGAGACCAGATCGCTGTGTATACAAGACAAGAGGTGGGCCCCCACCTCCTCCCCCACAATTCACATCTTGGAAGAAGGAGGTCTTGAACATCCTTCATCTTGACGGCCTGACTGGAATACCTGGCGGACTGGACTCTGGTAAGTGCACCCAACCTCCATGTCACACAAATGTCTACTATTGCATGCTTCCCCACCACCCAAATACTCCCCAATGTTCTGCATGTTTCACTATACATCCCACCTATCCACCCACTGTCCCTCTCCTGCATACCACTCCTCCACCCAGCCCAAATGCCCACACAGCCCTTGGCAAAGGCACACCTAGCATGGGCTAAAACTAACACTATGCACAAGCCCATCTACCTGAATACCTGGAATGTGCACATCACATCCCTTGCATGAATTCCTATTGGACTAGCCATACTAACTAGATGTTATGACAGAGGACCACTATATGGCAATGGCATAATTGCCATTGAACAACACAATGCCAAACAAGGCTTAACACAGCTGCAGCACAGTGGCAAATCTAATTGGCCACTAATCAGGATCCACAACCCAGAAAGTCACCCACCATGGTATGGAATGACAGATGGCAGACTCCATGCACAGCATGCATAGACAGATGATTTAACCTTGCATACTCCCATGCCCTCCACCCACCAGGACACCATGCTGCTATGTCCAGCCTCCTAACACTCACAACTACCAGGGCTGAATTGCCACTAGCTAACAGGTGCAGAACAGTCATGTGACCTATCAGTCTGTACATGTATCCATCCACACAGCTAGATGTACTCAGCCTGATTCATACCTACCTAAATGGAGTATGGAACACATGTCGCATATCACTAACTAACACTAATGGTATGTTGTGCAGCATCTATCATTGTCATTGCTGTGGATCATGTCAAGCCACTATATGCATATGATAAAGAGTGAACCAAACACATCTTCAATATGTAACTCCCTCTCTCACTCCATCCACAGGCACCCCTGCCAGTGCCACCATGGAGAGGATACTAGAGACTGCCAGCCCACCACAAGATGAAGGCCCCAGTGAGGACAACATGCCTGGATGTCTGGACATTGACAACCTACCTGGCCCATCTGGGACACCTGGTCAGTCTACCACTTCCTGCCTCACCCTGCCCACAACAATCCCCACAAACCCGTGGTCTCAACATCACAGCCTACCCATCGTCCCCAAACCTGTTTCCCAAGGACAGATCAAACTATTGTGTGCCCCACAGTACAGGTACCTGAGGTGATCCCTTAGAACCCAGGCAATCAAGGTCCTGCGAGCACTGGGAGTTGGCACACCGTGCCTAGAGCACATGCACATGGGAGCAGGGGCAAGGGCGGTAAGCTGTGGGCCAGAGGATGGGGCCCCCAAGGGACTCTACTGACCAGTCTACCATCTCCCAAATCCTGGGAGAATACCAATAATCCCATGACAAGATGGGTCAGATCATAACCATGTTGGAGGAAAACCAAAGGCTGCAGAGGGAATACCACAGGAGGTAATGCAGCAGTGGTAGGCACACAATGCCACCATGGCCTCCACTGCAGGGGTGCTGAGGGATATCAACACCACCCTGTGTGCTTCCTCCAACCACCAGCAGGCTCCTTCCGCTAGCAACATAACATTGGACCCATCAACATAAGCGGTAGCCAACGGAATAGAGGCCCTGCCAAGGGAATCACAGCCCTCAGACACCTCTCCCTCTGTAGCTGTTGAACCCCACCCCCGCAAACATGGATGTCCATTGAGACATCCAGCTTGAGCAGATGGCAAGACCACAGCCACTTCCAGCAAGTGACCCTCATATGATTTGCCTCACATGTGTGCCACTGGGACACTCTGTTGACTGTTCAATGACATAACTCTATGTTTCCATTGGCAAGTGGACACTGGACCTGTGCAACCAACAGCTGTACTCTGATGATTTCATCTACCATGACCCCACTCATCACCTCTTGGACAATGTTTGCACCATATATTTTTGTTACTATTTCATTTTATGCACAATAAAGACCAATGGAACACAGCTACTGTAAAAGTAACTCCATTACAATGTCACCAAAAGTCCTGAGTGCTATATGTGAGATGTCTATGCAAACCTACATCCAACAGGCAGAGAAATGGACAGGAGAGGGAGGCATCTCAGCAGGAGACACATTATCTAAGATATGTTCCAGGACATGTCAGACAGTCCACAATCTGAGCCACATAAGAGTATAGTCATCATGCAAACCTTCAAGAAGACAATTACAGAAAGTACCATCAGGATGGAAGGCATGGAGCCACACAAAGCACATATACAGCATATAGAGGTCCTCCCCAGTGAAAAATACCACTTAACCAGGGTACACCAGAGATTACCTATACAACACTAGTCATAGATTATCCATCATGTAGCACTGTAGCTGACATCTGGCATTTACAACTCTCAATTCTCCAATCATTCAGCAATGGCTAGTGACTATAAAAGCCCAAGCCATAGGTAGCAGAGACACATGCATTCATGACACATTCAGTAGGTGGAATAACATGACTACAGGAAAATGCTGCACACATTGCGCATTACTGGTCAGTACATAGGAGATTAAAATCAAGGACACTTCAGTGGGTACAATTGTTAGATATGAGAAATAGTTACTGTGCACATGACTCACAGTCTGCTCCCCCAACTCACACATAGGAATAGGACCACATTAGACCACATTTGACCACCACTGATGAGTTTACTCTGGAGGACTATTGTCAGCATTTCATGCGGACATTCAACACTTGCCAAACCTAAATCACCATACCTGTACATCACTGGAGGGGCTGATTGATGAGCTCAGTCGTAGAGTCGACTGCACCTTCTTTCTCTGCCTCCTCAGCACTTGCCATATCAACATTACCAGCCACTGGTCCAGCTGCCTCACCCTAATCAACTAGCAATGGTATCTGGCATCTCAGGGCTAGATTGTGGAGCATGCAGCAGGCTACTACTATCTGGGGTGAGTGGATGAGGGCATGTCCAGAAAGGTCCAAACACCTGAATCTGGCTTTCAGGAGGTCTGATGTCCTCTCTATTACATGCCTCGTCCTCCTGTGGGCCTCATTGAAATGGACTTCTCCATCTTTGGCAGGGCACCTCACTGGTGTCAGCAGCCAGGGAAGGTTAGGATAGCCAGAGTCACCTGTGTGATAAAATGTAGGACCATTGACATGACAGGTACAGCGACAGGGCAGAACATGCAGTTGCTCCCCAATTTGTCCTAGTATGTATATGGCGCACTTAAATTAGCACATCAATGCATGAGATGTGCACAAAATGGTCACAGCCTGTCCTGAAGCACTGGACAGATGGAAGTGACCTAACTCTGCCGGCATACGTCGTCGTGGCGGTAATCAGTCGCTACTGCTGTGCAACTTTCCATCAGTTAACTTTGCTGCCTATGGGGGATTGGGGTCAATGGTGATGACCACCGGTGATGAAGGTCCTGTACGTGACGGCCGTGACCGCCATTTTCTGCAGCCTCTCTCACTTGACTCCTGACACTGTTGCCAGCAAGACCTCCATGACCTAAGCTGCTGTGTACTGACTCTGGATGCCATCATGCCACATCCTGTAGGTGATAGGGTCTGGGCCTTCACACCAGAAGTGCTGGAGAAGCTTGTGGACGGGGTCCTACCGCTGTATGAACAGCTATATGGGGCACCAGAGGAACAGGTCAGCACAATGCCATAGTCATGTGTGATAGGGGTATCAGTTATGGTCAATGGAGTAAGTGAACCGGTGAGGGAGCATAAATGCCTGCAGAGGGCATGAAGTGAAGGCGTGTGGGCAATGAGGATGGGTATGTGTGGGCACTGGTGAGTCAGAAGTGTATAGGCCTTTTCTGTTAGGATGGTACCAGTGTACATGACTTTCTCCTTTTGTTTGTGTCATCCATGCAGGTGAACTCCCATCAGAAGAAAGGGATCCGGCGTGACAACGCCAAGGAAATGCAGACCCTGGGGGTCCATAGCCGGTGGAGCACCCATTGTCACAGTCTGGGGGAGGACCTGAAATGCTGGGCCCGGAAGACCGCAAAGGCCCAGCTAGGGATGTCCTCCCAACGATGGAGGGGTGCCCGTCGGATCCTGACCCCCCAATGGCCCGCATATTGGCAGTGGCCTACCCTGAGGTGGATGGGTGTTTCACGCCAGCACAGCAACCACAAGGTGGTAAGTACTGACTGTAGACTGAAACTTGTTTAGAGTTTATGGGATTAGCTGCCTCACTGTAGCTATAGTGAAAATGTAGTTAGTGCTACATGAATATAGACTGAGGGGTAATGGGTAGTAACCATCCGGCCTGAGATTAGTTGTAAATGTGCCTTGATGATTTGCTGTCTGTGGATGTACTTATCCTATATCCAGTATTCTCCATGTCTGCATTGTGGAGATGGCTAATCAGACCGGCACATGTGTGACTCCATCCTGCCTTTACTATGGATGTGAGCTTGTGTACCACCCTAGCCATTGAGTTTTACCTTATCCATCCCTCGCTGTTAGAAATGGGGTTTCTGGTTGGCTAGGGTATGCACCTAAGCCAGGCAGAACCCACCCACTCTAGTCAGGGCAAGGGAGTTACACGTCCAAGATAACCCCTGCTCACCCCCTTGGTAGCTTGGCACGAACAGTCAGGTCTAACCCGGAGGCAATGTGTAAGGCGTTTGCACAACACACACAACACACGTCACACAAAATGTACACCACAAAGTAAATACAACACGGAGCTATGTAAAATTAAACTGTATTGCACAAAACATAATTAGACCAAACATTACACGTCAGTAATATCCTGCTACCTTAGCAGTTGTCAGAATGTTACACAAGTTACTAATACTCTGCAAGAATAAGCAGTTGTCACATTAGAACACGTTAGTACTCACAATTCTGCAACATAAGCAGTAGTCAGGAATCACATTAGCTATATAAATGCACTTGTCATAAAAATAGCATAAATGACCATGTTAGGAACATTATAAAATTATAAAGCAAGTTACTGACACATAGGGGCCTAGAATGCCCATAAAAGGAATATCAGCAACCCTCTATAGCTTAACACCAGAGGAAACAGGAAAGCATTATTATCCAATAATGCCCATAGTAGGAACTGTGGGAAATCCTAGAGTACTTGTTTATTCGTGAATAGGGCACTTACAGTGCCAGGAGGCCAAAGGGGGGCCAAGTCCAGACCCGCAAAACAGGGGGTCAGGAGAGATCTGGCGAAGAGGGGGCCTTCGATAAGGCTTCCACCCGCTCACGATCTCTGGGGCCAAATCACAACACCAAAGAAAAGGGGAGTAGGGCCACCGTTGAGGACTCCCTCGTCACATGATGCTCCCTTGTTGACTGTAGCCTGGCGGAGTGGGGGCCCCGGTGAGGCCTCTCCCCTGCTCTGGAAGCAGCAGCACCCGACATGGTGCGCAAACCACTTTCCTGCCATTTTTGCCCAATGAGCGGCAAGCGCACCACAAGAGGAGTGCGTCACCCCGGAGGTACCGGTAGGAGCTTGGATGCCTCATTATCTGTTTCTGTGTGCCCCGGGGGGTCTAGGAGAAGCGCAGCTCCGGCACGCTTAACACCAATCAAGCCGGGTCACGGCGGTGAGGGTTTAAAGGAAACACGGAGTGTCCTCAAAGGCGTGGTGCATCCCTGGAAAGCCCGGGCCGCAGCGGTGAACTCAGGCATTCGAGAAGCGCTTACAAAGTGTGATTGCTGTCAGCAAAGCGCTTTCCAAGTGCAGAGTCAGTCCTAGACAGGACAGCGCACTTTTGGGGCGTCCGATACCTCTTTGGAAGAGAAGCACTTTTCAGGCATTTGCCGAGTAGGTGATGGCAGGGGTCAGGGGCCACAGCACCCAGCCCCTGGGGACAAGAAAAGAGGGGAAGCACAGGGTTAGCAGGCCCAACAACAGGCCAGCACAAGGGGTGCAGGTGATGGCAGTTCCTCCTAGTGACCAGGCAGGTCACAGGTCAGCACAGCAGCAGCAGTCCAAGGTGGGTCCTGGTGAGTCCTTTCAACAGCGTCCTATGTCCAGTTTCCAGCAGGTTTACCGGAGTTCCAAGAATGTCCAAAGAATGTCCAAATTGTGGGGGAAATTCCCCTGTGCTTATACTCAGTTTACAGTGTCTTTGTCAATGAGGAGGAGAGGGGGTTGCAACCAGTCACAACTGGTTTTGGGAGTGCCCCTTCTCTTCTCCAGCACAGGCTCCAAACATCAGTGGGGGGTAAATGGCCCTATTGTGCAAGGCCAGGGCACAGCCTTTACAAATGCAGGTGTGCCCCGCCTCTCTCTTCCCTCAGCCCAGGAAAGCTATACAATATGTAAATACACCTCTGTGACACCTCCACTCTTCCTGTGTACAGGCTGTCTGAAAAGTCTGCACAAAGCCCAAACTGTCAGTCTGCACAGAGGTGGATTGGAAGCAAGCGGCAAAAACACCAGAGTCATAAGCACAGATAAATGCGCACTTTCTAGATGTGGCATTTCTGTTATAGTAATAAAAAATACACCTACACCAATAAGCAGCATTTCTTATCACTAATACAACCATATCAAAGATGCCTACGCCATCCCTCATGAATCAGACAATACCCCTTACACATAAGGCAGGGCATTTCTGATGTAATCCTATGAGAAGGCAGTACTCAGCAGTGAGTTAGGCTGTTTGTCACTACCAGGACAGGTCACGCAACCTGGCATATGTCCTGCCTTCTATATACATGACACCCTGCCCATAGGGCTAGCTAGGGCGTACCTTAGGGATTTACATGTAGCAAAAGGGGAGTTCTGGGCCTGGCAAGTAAACTTAGATGCCAGGTCCCTGTGACAGAAAACTGCACACACAGGCCCTGCGCTAGCAGGCCTGAGGTAGGTTTGAGAGGCTACTTCAGTGGGTGGCGCAAGTAGCTCTGCAGGCCCACTAGTAGCATTTAATTTACAGGCCCTGGGTGTAGGGATACCACAATTCAAGCAACTTATAGGTAAATTAAATATGCCAATTAGGTATAAGCCAATCATACCAATTTTACAAGGAGGAGCACATGCACTTTAGCACTGGTTAAAGGTGAAAAAGTGCTCAGAGTCATAACGTCAGCCAAGAAAGGTCAGAAAAATAAGGATGCAAAGGGCAAAAAGTCTGGGGAATGACCCTGTAAAAGGGCCAGGTCGAACACCCGGCATTTGGGCATTAGTGGCTCTAAGGTGTCAGTTCACTCCCATCTCTATGGCACAGCTGTATATGCAACAGTGTGACTCTGCTTTTACCATAGCGGCAGTAGTAATGAGGTACAGGTAATGGTGTAGACTCCATGTGTCAGCAATTACATTTCCACCACAAATATGGCTTGTGTATGACTGGACAATGGCTTGACAGTTGTACCCCATATATTGGTAAACTGCCATCTCTTGGATATGTAAAGGTTTGTAAAGGAGTTTCATTTGTAATGTAGCTTTGAAATGGTCTGACTGCAAACATCATGCATTTGTAAGTGCTAGTCTTGTGGGCAGGGCCGGCTTTAGCGCTCGTTAGACCCTGTGAGACAGTCTTTTTTGGCACCTCCCAACCCATGACCATCTCCTCGGATTCACTTACTACCACCATGCAAATGTGCCCCTCATCTCTCCATAGCCCCTCTTTCACATACATTTATTTGTTTTTAAGCACTTGTAAAGGCTTTATAAATCCACTCAGCTATCCACATAAAATATAGTTCTGTTATTTGCAGCAGGCATATTAAACCTCTATGCTACTTTATGGCGAGGCAAAGCTGCTGCTAGGCAAAACTCCAATTTCTCTCCCTAGCAGGAACATTTACCACAAGAGCTATCTTGGTATTTTAATTGTTTCCTGAAGGCTGGACACACAAGGAACTTTGCAGCAGGTACTTTTAAATTTCAAGTTTTTTAAGCCATTGCTAAACACAGCGCCTCCCTGAGGTCAGCCCCCCCAATCCAGGTCAGCATCCGGTGTGGCTGCACCTCCCTAAAGACGGCCCTGCTTGTGGGGATGAAACCTTAAACACAATGGGATAGTAATAGAGGTGGTAAGTGCCTAGACAGAACTCTGCATTCACAATGTGTAATGTAAATTCCATGTTTGCCAACGCCCTAGCTGTTAAAGCCATAAATAGCTTATTATCTGCCTACATCATGTCCCAATTGTTACATGGGGCACATCTGATGAAGTGTGAACATGTCAGCTAGCCATAGTCTAGCTGAAGTGGGTGATTAGGACAGGATTGGGTATCGTATTACTAATGATATGTTGATGTGAGATATATCTTGCATTTCCACTGCTGAGACAGCCCTATGTAGCGCTGTGATGTGCTGTCAGTGCCAAGGCGGGGCTGTTGGGCCATTTATGCATATTGCAACCATGTACTGAGTGTCAATGATGTGTGCTGTCAGGACCTAGGTACAGGTTTTCACTAAACAGGAATTGTGTCATTGAGGGTGGTGTTCTGGTGTTGTGAAATCCTACTAGTGAAAATGCATGACTGGTGGTGTTGTCTCTGGACCATGATGTCATATTTGTGTTCCTGATGTTCATCAGTTGTGACACTGCACTCAGTGAATGGGTATAGATGTGTTATATGTGCAATATCTGCCATTGTGGATGCACTTAGATGTATGTTTAGTAGTGATCGATATGTAATTTGTGTGATCTGTGATCGGTTTAGACCAATAGCATGCCTGTACCCATTACTTGTAAGGTACACATCACATGTCACGTATATAGATGTTCAACTTGTAGTGGCTCAATCAGTCAATAGTGAGAAATTACCAATATTGTACAGAGTGTAAAGTCAGCCATTTGATGTGACAGGCACATGCGGTGTGGTATGTGAGTGTAGTGGTGTTCACTGTCATGGATATCTCACAAAGGATATGGATTGATCAGCTGTTGTAACTGTACAGGCCTGATGTGTTAGGTTAATTCAGCTGCAATTCCAATCGGTGATAGGAGTATAGAGAGGTTTTATGTGACTTCAGGTATACATTTGTACATCACCCAGATTATGAGGTGCATTCAGACATGGCTATGGTGGCGATCATGTGGATGAATCCAGTTGTGCAGACCTACTTGGATGTTTATGTGGGTGTGAGGGTTGGCACACAGGGGTGGGTATAGGTGACATGTTGTGACATGATGTAGGACATGTGTATTGTCACAGGAGATTGCCTAGGCAGGATATGTATAGTGCCAGATGTACTTGCTTACAAGTGCATATGTGAGGTATGTGTTAACCCTTTCTCTCCCTATCACTCTACCTCCCTCATTTTCTCTCTCTACTTGTGTGCATCAGCATCGACAGGTGACGGAGAAGGGGCACTGGCAAGTGGGGATGCTGCAGGAAACAGGACCTGGAGTGCTGCTACCAGTGACAGCGAGGGACCCAGTGGGCACTGAGGGCAAGGTGAGTGCCAAGGGGAGGAGACCAGATCATCAACATCTTCTTCGGAATCCTCCTCCAGTGGACACTCTCTAGCATTGGTGGACCCTTCTGGGACCACCCAAGCACCATCATTGTCTGCCACCCACCTTAATACCACTGCCCTTCCTGTAGCTCCCCACCTAGTTGCCTGTGCCAACACACCCAGGAGGGTGGGCATCTCCTTCGCCTCAGACATCTCTGCCCCTACCCCAGTCAGCCCTGCTGCCCTCAGTGAGGAGGCTATTGACTTCCTGAGGTCGTCCTCTGTGGGTCAGTCCACCATTGTGGATGCCATCCAGGGACTGGCAGCTCAAGTCCAGCAGAGCAATGTGTTTCTGGAGGGCATTCAGGGTGCACTGGCTGGCCTACAAAGATCCTTTCAGGCTCTGGGCTCCATACTGATGGCAGCCAGTCACCTTTTGTCTACTGTCCCCCCACCAACTACCTCTACCCAAACCCGAGCCCCTCTTCCAAAACCCAGCCAGAGCACACAGACACACAAGCATGCTTCTACCTCAAGAGCCAAAAGTACCACTGACAAAAACAAGCACCACAAGACCCACCACCCGCATTCACACAAACAACACCCACCTGCAAACACACCAACATTCACTACCTGCACCGACTCCCCTACCACTTCCTCCTTCACAGACACTACACCAGATACACCTGCACCCAACATACCAACTTTGACAGATCCAGCCACAACTCCAATCTTACCCACAGACAGCATAATAGCAGACTCGCTGACATCCACCCCAGTAACCACAGCCGCAGCCACCACAACCACTGACACACCCACATGGAGCACATCTACTATACCTGCAGTCATCACCCCAATAGACAGTCACGGCATCTCCCAGCACCTCCTCCCCCTTCCCAAAATATATAAAAGCTCCCACTCACCGTCCCAACTGACACCCACAAGCATTCATCACACACACTTGCATGACCACCACGTGTGTCTAAGAAGGTGTTCTTGCTGAGTTTTCCCTGTTCCCTACTCCTCGTCCACCTGTGATACCCCCTTGTTACCCTCCCCAAGTCACAGCCCTTCCATGTCCAGGTCCTCCCCTACTTTGGGTTTTCCCTACAGTGTCAAACATGTGTGTATACTCACAGTTGCTGTCTTCATTGCCGTCACTGGTTCCTGAGTAATTGTGCGAGCAGGAGCAGTGGGAGGACTTCCAGTCCATGTTTTCCTGAAGGTGAGAGAGTGTAGATTTGGTTTCTGCAAGTGTTTTCATGGTGGTTCGACCGCGTCAGAAACCTTGGCGGTGTGTAGCCTTGTAATGTGTGTGGCGGAAATATGGTCCCCGCCGGCCTGAAAGTGTCTACTGTCATCCGTGGCGGCATGACCACACGGGTGGTACTGGCGGTTGTTTATCTGTCTTCTGTTGGTATGATCTCCATGCTCATAATTTGTCTTCTCCTCTGGACCGTGGGGGTACGGCGGTACGGGTACCGCCAAATTCGTAATGACCCCCTATATCTCATTTTGATATAGTATATACAGAGCCAGCTTCCTACATCACCCCTAAGGTATTCCCTAAACAGTCATAGGGCCAAAACCGTGGGAGGAAAACTGTAGAAGATTCTTCTACTTCAAAGCTGGCACCAGGTATAAAAATAGGTTTCTCAGACACACTCTTCAGTCCACTCCTGAACCTGTGGACACTCAGACGGCCTGCCTTATACTTAAGAGGGCAGCCTCGCTGCTTGATTTTAATTGAACAATAGTCATGTGAGATTGATTTAGAAGCAGAAACCTTGTGTATACCTATGACATATCCAAAAACCAATTAGAATGTCACTCTCAATTATCCATCAAACTGACTTAGGAAATAAGTACAGGTGTAGGAAAGTCCTCCTTTTTGCTCTGGTCATCCCCAAACCTTTTGGACAGATACTGGTGGTTACTGACTCTCGGCTGTGCCCTGGGTACTGCTTACCAGTCCCAGGGCCCGTGCTCTGTGTAAAGTGGATATGCAAATTACTCTAATTATAATTGGCAGTATCAACCTACCAATAAGTCCTTACCATATGGTAGGGCATGTAGGTTTAGGGACCCCAGAATAGGTTGAACATCCATAGGTGCACTGCTGAGGTGTCCACTGTCATTTTAAAGGCAGGCCTTGCTGGCTGCTTTTAAACTAAAGTTATATGCAAATTCAAAATGTGGAATTATAAGTACTTCGAAAGTCTCAAACTACCTTATTTTTACATATAGTTCAACTCTAAGGTGTGTCCTAAGTGCCCCTAGTATTAGCTGCTAAGTAACTATAAGCAGGGACCTTATAAAAATTGTTTCATAAGCCCTGGTGAGGTAAAGCAGCCACATTTGTTTTTCCCTCACTGTAGTCAATGGCTTCATAGGCTAAAATAGGGAGACTTTATTTTAATTAATAGAGTCCCTTTAGGAGCTAGATATTTCGAGTTTGGTATCAACTTAATTGTCGTTGTTGGATTTAATATAAGTAGTTCGGGGAAAAAGATTGAAAACTCTACCTGAAAGTTGCCAACTTCAGCTCTGTAGTTTCCATCTCTGATTGGCCATCCTCTGGCAGCCTGGCCAGGCTGATTTGATGAGGTGTGAAGTGGCCTGGGCTGAACACAAAGGAAGTGCCTGTGGGAGAAGATCTCCCTCAGCAGATGGTGAAACAGGATGGGGGAGAGCAGCTAAACTGATCTTCAAAGGAGGGAAGGAAATTTGGAGCAGCTCAGGACCTCCCCTGTTTCCTGCAACCTCAGACAATTAGGTACCCTCATGATTAGATTAGGAGCAGGGTGTTTTAAGGATTTTTAGCAACACCAGTGGGTGGGATCAGCCAGACCCAACCTCCAAAATTATGTGTCAGCCATGTTGGATTTTTAAAGCATGCTGCTTCTTGGGATTGATTTTTGCCACACTTCCCAGGAAGTGGTCATCCAAAATGTAGTGGCCTGCCTGTGAATGGACTGTCAGCTTCCCCTGCTTTTTACAGCAAGAGCAAGGATAAATATGACAGAGCTGCACCCACACCTCAGATCCCTACAAGGAACAACAACAGAAGGAGAAGGACTGCCTGTTGGACCCATGACCTGCACCTGGACACTGCACTCTGAAGCACTGCACCAGCTGCACACTTGGGCTTCACCACAAAAAGGACTTTGCCTGTCTTCAATTGGTTCAATAAGGGACTCCCTGCTTGCTCCAGGTGAAAAAATAGCTAACCAGAGTACCCAACATCAAAACTTGAAGGAACTGATAAGCTGACCAGTGGCTATTGGTCATTTTTGGATTTGAACCAGGTGCATTCTGGGAGTTGGAGTCCTAGTCATCAAAAAGCAACTCAGAGCTTCTGGGACCTTGGGGTGACCTTTGGACTCTTAAAGGACATTCCAAAACCTTCTAGAATAAGATCCAGAAGTTTGGAGAAGATAGGAGAACTTTCAGTAAAAAGCTCTATAAAAGGACCAACGCGCTGTCGAGAGTCAAGCCGGCTAACGTCAACCGCGATCCGGCCTGACTTGCAGGTTCATCCCGCTGAAAACCTCTGGAGGCCCAGACTTGCAGGATTAAACCGGAGGCTCCTGGAAAGGCAATCCGACAGTGTTGACTGCTGTGGAGGGTCGTCTGATATTGGAGAGAAAAAGCTTCAAAAAACTGGCAAGCATATACGAGGAGGGCTCCAGGACATCAGATTAAGATTCGGCATTGGACCAGATGAAAATTTCCATCCTGAAAAATCATCTAAGTCTGAAGGTAGAATTCTTCACCTCGTATCCAAAGAGAGCTCCGGGTAGGTTGGATCAGATTGGTGACATTGTCCTGCTGAAGAAAATCTTCAAGACAAAGACTAAGTCCGAAGGGAAACATTTGACCTAGGCCTCCCACTTGCTGTAGCCCAGTAGGGCTCCATCGCGTTCAGCCAGAAACTTTGACTTTGCCCCAGTCAAGGTGCGACCAGATACCCCGAGTGGCACTTTTAGTTTCTAAGCACTAAAAACATAAATTTAAAAAACAATCATATCTCTGGTTCCCCTTATCCAATTTTATTATTTTTGGTGTCAAATTAAAGATGAAAATATTTCCTATTTTTATGAATTGGTTTTGGATTGTTTAAACTGTTTCCTGTGTTTTATTGTAGTACTGTTTTGTGAAACTTGAATGCTTTACACATTTGTCTCCTGAGTTAAGCCTTGTTGCTCATTGCCAAGCTACCAAGGGTTGAGCTGAGGTTAATTTATTGAGACCTAACTGAACCTACTGGGGGTTAGTGGCCTATTACTTGCCTGCTCTAACCAATAATCCACTTTCCCACAACAGGATAAACATTTCTTTCAAATATATTTTAATAACATTCATACAAAGCAAGGTGTGATCATTCACAAAGTGATCATAGTGCAGAGAGCACAGTGCTCAAATTGTAGGCATATTTTCAACACAAATAACACATGACAATGCACAATTCCCAATGGTTGTAACTATCATTTAAAACAATTTATACTCAGGATAGTCTCAATCAGTACATAACATCCCTTGGTGTTATATATCCCTAGTTCACCAAAAAGGAGGGTTGGTTGACATTTCAACCTTGAATTATTATTTGGATCTCATCAGGAATTCTCTTCCCCTGACTACCACACCACCTTGAGTGAGACTACAATGTTCTTTCAAGAGTTTGTCACTGAACCTTCAATTGATTTGATTCACTTGTTAGAAAACCTTTCTTGCCTGATTCTTCCACAGTAACAAGGGGCTTCAATATTGTTTTTAATCTGCTAACCCTGAGTCAGTGAAAAATCAACTGCTCGCTATGTTAGCATCATCACTGTGGTGGCCAGAACTCCTTGTGGGCAGATAGGGTTCTCCTTGTTCTATGTACACATGCCCCTCTGATTGAGGCCTGCTTTGTACTTTAGAGGACTGTCATGCTATTCCCATGGGACTGCCCTGCTGCTTGAAGCCTTCCTTGAACCCTCAGAGGACTGCCCTGCTGCTTGACAATGTCCTGGCTGCTTGAACCCAGGACTACCAGAGTGACTCCAAAATCTATTTGACAAGCCTTCTGTTCTGAGCTACATGGACGCAAAAAGCTCCAAGCTTGAACCTGCACCTGGACTCTGCCTAAAGTTAGTCCTACCCTGCCCAGCCAGTCCTGGGCTCTTGGAAGTGGTGGTAAAGGTTCACAAACAGCTCAGAAAACTTGAGGCTTAGAAAGTTTTCAGCCAAAAAATGCCCTACGAAGCGACAGAAGACCTATCTGCTCACAGGTCCAAGGTGCATCGCTGATCGACTTGACTTCACAGTATCAACTGTTACGTTCTTCTCAGCAGCAAATGCTGTTCTGCTGCCACTTACTGAAGGGGCATGCAGTCTTGTGGAGGCCTCATTGTCTACAGCCTGCAGCTTCTTCTCACTGAAGAATTTCAACTTCCAGAAAAGTGACTAAGTTCAAATGTAGAAATCTTCACCGCAACTTCGTTCAACAGCTCCACAGTGCTGATGCCTCCTCAGACATCCTGGCTACCTTGCCCCAGGGATCTTCACCTTCTCAGACATTTTTCCTCAAACTTTACCAGGCCCAATCCACTTATTTTATCCAAACCAGGCTACATCAGGGTCAACCATAATTTTCAACCCGGTCTCACACGACTATGGGCCTCATTACAAACCTGGCGGTCAAAGACCACCAGGGTTGTTTTGGCGATTGTACCGCCAACAGGCTAGCGGTACAATCTGCCTCATTACGACCGCGGCAGTATCGCCATGGTTGTCCTGGCGGTTTTAATCCTCCAGGGCAGCGCTGCTTGCAGCGCTGCCCAGGGGATTACGACTCCCCTTCCCGCCAGCCTGTCCATAGCAGTAGAGACCGCCATGGCAAGGCTGGCGGGAAGGGGAGTCGCGGGGCCCCTGGGGGCCCCTGCACTGCCCATGCACTTGACATGGGCAGTGCATGGGCCCCCAGGCAGAGCCCCTCCCTGCTTCTCACTGTCTGCACAGCAGCCGTCGCACAGCCGCAACAGCGCCGGCTCCATTAGGATCCTTCTCCAATGTTACGGCCGACATCCCCACTGGGCCGACGGGCGGAAACTCTGTTTCCGCCAGCCGGCCCAGCGGGGATGTCATAATGCGGCCGGCGAGATTGCGGCTGCATAGGCGGCCGGCGAGATTGCGGCTGCATAGGCGGGCGCTCGGCGGTAAAACCTTGGCGGGCAGCAGTAATGAGGGCCTATATGCCTTAAGTTTTACTAAAAAATTGAATTTATAACTCTGGTTCTACTTATTGGATTTTTGTTGTTTTGGTGTCAAATAATTTAAAAACATATTAGTTTATTTTTTAAATTGGAGTGGAAATTTTCCTGTGCTGTGTTTTTGTTTATTACTGTTTTAGTGCTTCATAAACACCTTACATATTGCCTCCTAGTTATCCCTGACTGCTTTCGTGCCTAGCTACCAGATGGTTAAGCTCAAGGTTAAGCACAGGTTAATTTTGTGACTTTTATTTTTTACCCTGGCAGCGATTGTAGTTGTTGATTGAGAAGTGTTCACACCAAAACCCAACTGCTAACATGTGATGAAATAAAATTATCCAGAACGTCCGCAAGGGTAAAAATTCAACTCCAAATTAATTTTCTAGTTGCATTTTGGTGCCCAGCATTAAAATAAAAGCAGACCTAATTTAGTTCATCCTTATTGTTCCCGTGCTCCTGCGATAAGGTTTTACCTGAATAAAATCTTGTTCATGTCATAATGCCATAATATCGAGCATTATATGTCACATCCATAATGTCAGATTCCAGAAAGTGCTAGAGGTACTACCAGCATAAAGGAAATGTACCAAGGCTTCGTGATAAAATGCCCACCCTTGCAAATCTTCACAGGTACATATTGGCTGACCAACCCTGCTGGTATATACCTGTAGGAACTCCAAGAAATAGTCGGACATGCATATGTTGGTGCAGAAACCACCATAATCCACATATTATGCCTCATTTTGGATGATACAACTAGTAATCAGAGATACTTATCACACCTGATGAATTTCAACTTTAAGCGTTTTGCAAGTTTAACTTTTTCTATCTGTTAACTATCTCATACCCTTAGAGATAACATAATCAGGGCCAAATAGTTTTAAAAGCAACCAAATAACTCACATGAACCCCACTGGTGTTCCTGCAGGTCCTTGGCAAATTGGCAATAGAATCTTCTTGTTTGTTCACAGATATTAGCCTACTTTTTCAGTGTGAATCTGTTTTTCAACTGAGGCAACTGCTACGTGTTCGCACAAAATGTGAAGCTAAAATGCACATTGGTAAGTCTACATGATGTTCCAGTGATGGAGGCTTTTATGCTTAACGTCCTCAAAGCATTGCCCTTAATTAACAGTTCTTGTGATAAGATTGAGAAGGTTTTTGGAAAGTTTCACTGGAATGGATTACTTTAAAGAAAGGATTAACATTTGATTCAATATCCGTCTTTGTCCAGAAAATACAGTCCCTTGAACTATTATTCTGACGTTCTTTCTTCACACATGCCATGCTTTTCAGAGGACTAATGATTTTCTTTGAGCTGTGTGGTGTCTCCACTCCCTAATGCATTCCTTCTCAGCTCTGACTTCAGTAATATGTATCTGTTTCTACGTCTGCATCGACTTCGCATGTCTGCCCCTTTCCTTCCTCTCTCAAATCGTGAGGTCTGCTCCATTTCGTAGTCATTTTGATATAAAATTATTTTCTCATATCCTTTTTCTCCAACTGCAGTAAGTGACTTATTTCCTCATTGTGCCTTCCTAGCTCATTTTTTACTTATTTGCATTCTTTTTTTTTCAGACATCATCTTTTTGTTCTTTTGCCGTTCGTGTCCTTATGCAAAGTCAATGGAAACAAGAGGCACTGGGCTCAGGTTGTATCAAATAGTCTCATCGCAATCAGCAAAATACCATGCAGGAGACTTGCCTGCATCTCGTGGAAATTGGACATAGACAATGAATGTGAAAAGAAACATAGACGCTATTAGGAGTCAAAAATTGGCAAACCAATTCCCGATTTCAATTTTTTTCTTGTGGAAATATACTTTCCCTCTATTTTCTCCAAGTGTGTGTTATATTTGCTGAAAGTCTATGCCATTTATTTTACATAATCAGTCTAGAAGACTGCCCTTATCTCATATCATTTAAAGGCAGTTTCAATTGGACGGGATACTTCATATATTCCAAATAAGCAGTGTCGACGTGGTGACGGTAAATATTTGAATGGTTAATATAAAAAAGGTCGTCATTTGTGTCATCTTTTGTGATAATACCATGAGATAAAAAAAAACATTTACATTGCTTTACGTCTGTGTTTTTCACTTAGTAACAAAGAATATAATGCATGGTGATAACGCGTCCAGCCCTTATAAATTACCTGTACCTGGACACGTTGG
Organism: Pleurodeles waltl; assembly: GCF_031143425.1. NCBI lineage: Eukaryota > Metazoa > Chordata > Amphibia > Caudata > Salamandridae > Pleurodeles > Pleurodeles waltl. Next base: position 449,891,537 of record NC_090448.1, on the reverse strand, counting down.
AGGTCGGTGAATCTTTTAACCGAGTCGGGCTCTCCTCATCCTAGAATAGTCGGGTCACTCAGATCAATATTCGATAACTAATGCAATCGGTAATCAATACTCAATTAATAGCTCAATGTAGCACATCAGAAATCAATAACAGTTGGTATTTCGGCGCACCATGACCTTTCAGTCATGAATAACCACACCAGTTTATTAAAAGTTAGTGAATTTATTTCCCTAGATTAACAAAGCTAACACAATGTATATAAGTCTCAAAACCAAATGATATATGTAGATGAACATTACTAGCTGTCCATAGCGGCGGAAGAAACGCAATCTACGCAAAATCTGAATAATGATACACTCAGTTATGGCAATGCAAATCACTAATATGACTAACTGTATTTGACTAATTTCATACATTGGTCAGCATAACAAGATTTCAAATTAACATGGTGCAGCGAATGAATCCCTTGACTAACCTCTAATTAGCATTGGCATGTGGGACTTCATGCAAAATGAATTTAGTCAACACAAATTTGGATAACTTCTAGCTTGGGCCCTATCAAAATAGCAGTTGGTACCTAAAAGGAAAAACACAATGCATAATACATTTATCCTTTCATATTTACCAAATACAAACAGCATCCAAGAAAATCTTCGTCCCTCAGGTACCGGTTCGATCAGCATGGGGCAGATTTCAAAGGTACAAAGTTAAGGGCAAGCTTCCTTGCAGCGGCAAGAAGAATGGGGCAAAGTTACTTCATGGGCAAGACGGGGCAAATCAAAGTTAAAGTCTCTAGGGTGAGAATTCTTAAAGTCTCTTTCTCTCAGATAGAGAGAAGGGCATCAGGGTGTCGTCCAAAATGGAGTCTGGCATCTGGCTTCAAATTGGCATCAAGGAAAATGGCTGACTTCTCTTTGTCCAGTGGGTTTAAATAAGGAACATTCCAAATTCTGCAGGGTCTTCCATTGGAGGGTTCATAGGTTGGCTTCAAATTATCCAATGAAAATTGTCTTTTTACTAGCTCTCATTTATGCATACATTGTCCTTGGAGCCTTGGAACACAAGTTGTAACATGGTTTGCCAATTATTTTACTATCTGTACCTTCATTGTCCGCACCTGCAGACTGACCTTGTATCAAAGGGGATGAAACCGGCCTAGTACAAAACCTTGGAGATAAGTGTATTAGTCATCTCTGCTGGAAAAATACAACTTCAAGCAAGAATATATGTTTCATTAGTTCAAGGAAAAGCCACGCAGTTAGAATTTGAGACCAGGCAACTAGGCCAAAGCCCCTACAAAATTTAAGCTAAGCAAAACAGTATCAAACAAGAAATCATGGCATACATTTGCAATTATGACGGATTACTACAATTTTCAATCCTTCATGATTAATAAAGCTCGTTTACAATGATGGCAAACTTCTCCGAGGGCACAATTTCCCTCGTACATTATTTTCTTTACTAAAATCACACTACATCATATGCTTTTGATTACATGATATGTATGAATATATGTTGGACCCTCTTTTTCTGCGTCATCAATGGTCAGGGGTGGCTAATTTTAGCAGCTGTAATATACTTGATAAATACCAACACCACAGGTTTCATTATTTACCGTGTTCAGTATTGGGTACTTATTCCCACTTCTATACCTTAAATGGACGATAACGTGGGAATACTGTATATTTTCTGCCAATTCGCGCTGCAAAATTCGTAATCTTATATTTTTCCCTTGAAAAGTTCAGTTACTTATTACACGATTAAATTTGCACAGGAAAATAGTGCAGGATTTGTTCACTATTTGTCATCCCGATTGGGATGACAAATTCTATAACTGGCATCAGAGCTAAAGTTTGTTATCCTTATCAAATATATAAAATTGCAAAATAAATAATGGGCAAAGCACAAGAAAGGATTCAATAGCGAGCACATCATTGTCATATGGTATGACGAGGCAGCATTGCTACAAAATTTTAGGAAGCAGTTTTTTTCTGTCTAAATGTATATCTACAGCAAACAAAATTCTAGCTTGCCTTCAGTGTACAATATTTGCTTATTACATAAGTGTTGGCATTACTCAGCAGTACGTGTACTGAACCTCAGTTACAGTTGCAAGGAGAGTGCCTAGGGGCATATTTATAATCCATTTGCATCGAATTTGCATAATTTTTTTTAACCAAATTCGGCGCAAAATTAACTCCATATTTATATTTTGACGTTAGACCCATTTAATGTTAAAATATTGGAGTTTGCACCATTTTTTTGGATGTGTGAATCTACCTTGTGTCAATGAGATGCAAACTAAGCGTTCTCATAAAAAAAATGGTGCTAACCCATAGCCCCATATTTATGCCCCGTACTAAAATAATGCATGGGTGGGAGGAGGGGCTAAATAATGGTTAAAAACTTGCTTTGTCAGACCAGGTGTTAGGGGACCAATGGACCCATTTCCATGGTTGAACACCATGGAATGGGTCCACAGGTGCCCTCCTCAAGCCCCAGGAACACTACCATCCACACCAGGGTGACACCGGAGGATGGGGGACCCCATCCCAGGTAAGTAGAGTAAGTATAGGTAAGTATTTTCTTTAAATTCGAGTGCCATTGGGGGCCCAACTTGGGCCCCTCCGCATGGCACAGGGTGCAATGGCCATGCCCAGTGACCACTGGTCCCCTGTGCGGGCCATTGAGGTGATGGGCATGACTCCTGTCTTTTCTAAAACAGAAGTCATGTGGTATGGATGGTTTTGCATCAGGAAATGACGTCAGGCTGGTTAGAGGCATTTTTTTGCCTCTATCCAGCCTGTCATTTTTTGGTGCAAAACCCCCTTTCCCCATACCGCCACCCCCACCCCCACCCGGCTAACATAATTTTTCCAGACGCTAGTCCACCTTTTGCGCTGGCTTGCAGGATTCCATGAATTTGGTGCCCGGCTGGCGCACTGGAATCACGCAAGCCGGCGCTATACTTTTTGCCACAAAACTGTGTTTGCGCAGTTTTGCACCAAAAAGTATAAATATGGGCCCTAGTGCTACCAGAGTAAAAATTCTAGTTTCCAGGGCTCTCAGCCTTTTATCCCAATGATCACAGTGATTCTTTAGTAGTGTCTCATGCCAAAATTACTGAAACAACCTGTAACATGTAGCAGTTAAACGTTCAACCTGCATGAATTGGCAGGGATTGCATATATCAGCAGATTTTGTAAACTGCCAGGGGTTCCTGCTCCTAAATATCAACTTCAGGAATAAGAGCAGATAAAGCCAAAACAATCCTCAATAGATTTATGTGGTTTTGTTAACACTGACAGCAGTCTTCTGCAATCAAGCAGTCTTTAATGTACTTCCCAATACATTCCACCCATTTCATCCCTTAACTGGGATGCATAACATTAAATAATGGCTAGTAGGTCTTATCAAACAGCTTGGGGGAAAGGGAACAGCTATGAATAATCCTCCACTGTGCAATTGTGCCTTGCCATGGGAAATGCGAGTGCCATGGTGAGTGCCTCACCACAGGGAATGTTTGTGCATTGGTATCTATGCCCTAGTGTCTATGCCACAGTTAGTTCTTGAGCATTGGTGTCTAAGCCATACAGTGCGCCTGCCACAGTGAGTGCTTCTACAGGGGTGTCTGTCTCATAGTGCCTATGCCACAGTGAGTGCTTGTGCTTTGGGGCCTATGTCACGGTGAGTGCTTGTGCCCTGGGGCCTATGTAAAGGGAGTGCTTGTGCCTTGGTGCCTATGTCACAGTGAGTCCTTGTATCTTGGGGCCTATGTCACAGTGAGTGCTTGTGTCCTTGGGCCTATGTAGAGGGAGTGCTAGTGCCTTGGTGTCTATGTTACGGTGAGTGCTTGTGTCTTGGAGCCTATTTCATGGTGATTGCTTCTGACTTGGTGTTTTCTCATGGTGAGTGCTTGTGCCTTGGAGGCCTTTGTCATGGTGACTGCTTTTGCCGTGGCACCTACGTCACGGTGAGTGTTTGCGCCTTAGGACCTATGCTACAGTGAGTGCTTGTGCTTTTGGGATTATATCAAGGTGAGTGTTTGTGCCTTGGAGTCTATGTCACTGTAAGTGCTTGTGCCTTTGCGCCCATGTCACGTTGTGTGTTTGTACCTTGGAGTCTGAGTCACAGTAAATGATTGTGCCTTGGGGCCTATGTCACAGGGAGTGCTTGTGCCTCGGGGCCTATGTGACTGTGAGTGCTTGAGCCTTGGTGTCCATGTCACAGTAAGTGTTTGTGCCTTTGGGCCTATGTCACAGTGAGAACTTGTAATTTAGCATCTAAGTCATGTGAGTACTTGTGTCTTGGGGTCTATGTGAAGAGGAACTCTTGTGCTTTGTCCTCTATGTCATGGTAAGTGCTTGTGCGTTTGGGCCTATGTCAATGTGAGTGCTTGTCACTTGGCATCTAAGTCACGGTGAGCACTTGTGCCTTGGGGCATATGTCACACTAAGTGCTTGTGCCTTGGGCCTACGTCACAATGAGTACTTGAAACTTGAGGCCTATGTCACAGTGAGGGCTTATGATTTGGGGCCTATTTAATGGGGAATGTATGTGCATCTGCCATAGTGCCTATGTCATGGGGAGTGCTTGTGCCTCGGGGCCTATCGGCAGATTTTGTAAACTGCCAGGGGTTCCTGCTCCTAAATATCAACTTCAGGAATAAGAGCAGATAAAGTCAAAACAATCCTCAATAGATTTATGTGGTTTTGTTAACACTGACAGCAGTCTTCTGCAATCAAGCAGTCTTTAATGTACTTGGCAATACATTCCACCCATTTCATCCCTTAACGGGGATGCATAACATTAAAAAATGGCTAGTAGGTCTTATCAAATAGCTTGGGGGAAAGGGAACAGCTATGAATAATCCTCCACTGTGCAATTGTGCCTTGCCATGGGAAATGCGAGTGCCATGGTGAGTGCCTCACCACAGGGAATGTTTGTGCATTGGTATCTATGCCTTAGTGTCTATGCCACAGTTAGTTCTTGAGCATTGGTGTCTAAGCCATACAGTGCGCCTGCCACAGTGAGTGCTTCTTCAGGGGTGTCTGTCTCATAGTGCCTATGCCACAGTGAGTGCTTGTGCTTTGGGGCCTATGTCACGGTGAGTGCTTGTGCCCTGGGGCCTATGTAAAGGGAGTGCTTGTGCCTTGGTGTCTATGTCACAGTGAGTCCTTGTATCTTGGGGCCTATGTCACGGTGAGTGCTTGTGTCCTTGGGCCTATGTAGAGGGAGTGCTAGTGCCTTGGTGTCTATGTTACGGTGAGTGCTTGTGTCTTGGAGCCTATTTCATGGTGATTGCTTCTGACTTGGTGTTTTCTCATGGTGAGTGCTTGTGCCTTGGAGGCCTTTGTCATGGTGACTGCTTTTGCCGTGGCGCCTACGTCACGGTGAGTGTTTGCGCCTTAGGGCCTATGCTACAGTGAGTGCTTGTGCTTTTGGGATTATATCAAGGTGAGTGTTTGTGCCTTGGAGTCTATGTCACTGTAAGTGCTTGTGCCTTTGCGCCCATGTCATGTTGTGTGTTTGTAACTTGGAGTCTGAGTCACAGTAAATGATTGTGCCTTGGGGACTATGTCACAGGGAGTGCTTGTGCCTCAGGGCCTATGTGACTGTGAGTGCTTGAGCCGTGGTGTCCATGTCACAGCAAGTGTTTGTGCCTTTGGGCCTATGTCACAGCGAGAACTTGTAATTTAGCATCAAAGTCATGTGAGTACTTGTGTCTTGGGGTCTATGTGAAGAGGAACTCTTGTGCCTTGTCCTCTATGTCATGGCAAGTGCTTGTGCGTTTGGGCCTATGTCAATGTGAGTGCTTGTAACTTGGCATCTAAGTCACGGTGAGCACTTGTGCCTTGGGGCATATGTCACAGTAAGTGCTTGTGCCTTGGGCCTACGTCACAATGAGTACTTGAAACTTGAGGCCTATGTCACAGTGAGGGCTTATGATTTGGGGCCTATTTAATGGGGAATGTATGTGCATCTGCCATAGTGCCTATGTCATGGGGAGTGCTTGTGCCTCGGGGCCTATCGGCAGATTTTGTAAACTGCCAGGGGTTCCTGCTCCTAAATATCAACTTCAGGAATAAGAGCAGATAAAGTCAAAACAATCCTCAATAGATTTATGTGGTTTTGTTAACACTGACAGCAGTCTTCTGCAATCAAGCAGTCTTTAATGTACTTGGCAATACATTCCACCCATTTCATCCCTTAACGGGGATGCATAACATTAAATAATGGCTAGTAGGTCTTATCAAATAGCTTGGGGGAAAGGGAACAGCTATGAATAATCCTCCACTGTGCAATTGTGCCTTGCCATGGGAAATGCGAGTGCCATGGTGAGTGCCTCACCACAGGGAATGTTTGTGCATTGGTATCTATGCCCTAGTGTCTATGCCACAGTTAGTTCTTGAGCATTGGTGTCTAAGCCATACAGTGCGCCTGCCACAGTGAGTGCTTCTACAGGGGTGTCTGTCTCATAGTGCCTATGCCACAGTGAGTGCTTGTGCTTTGGGGCCTATGTCACGGTGAGTGCTTGTGCCCTGGGGCCTATGTAAAGGGAGTGCTTGTGCCTTGGTGCCTATGTCACAGTGAGTCCTTGTATCTTGGGGCCTATGTCACGGTGAGTGCTTGTGTCCTTGGGCCTATGTAGAGGGAGTGCTAGTGCCTTGGTGTCTATGTTACGGTGAGTGCTTGTGTCTTGGAGCCTATTTCATGGTGATTGCTTCTGACTTGGTGTTTTCTCATGGTGAGTGCTTGTGCCTTGGAGGTCTTTGTCATGGTGACTGCTTTTGCCGTGGCGCCCACGTCACGGTGAGTGTTTGCGCCTTAGGGCCTATGCTACAGTGAGTGCTTGTGCTTTTGGGATTATATCAAGGTGAGTGTTTGTGCCTTGGAGTCTATGTCACTTTAAGTGCTTGTGCCTTTGCGCCCATGTTACGTTGTGTGTTTGTAACTTGGAGTCTGAGTCACAGTAAATGATTGTGCCTTGGGGACTATGTCACAGGGAGTGCTTGTGCCTCAGGGCCTATGTGACTGTGAGTGCTGGAGCCGTGGTGTCCATGTCACAGTAAGTGTTTGTGCCTTTGGGCCTATGTCACAGCGAGAACTTGTAATTTAGCATCTAAGTCATGTGAGTACTTGTGTCTTGGGGTCTATGTGAAGAGGAACTCTTTTGCCTTGTCCTCTATGTCATGGCAAGTGCTTGTGCGTTTGGGCCTATGTCAATGTGAGTGCTTGTAACTTGGCATCTAAGTCACGGTGAGCACTTGTGCCTTGGGGCATATGTCACAGTAAGTGCTTGTGCCTTGGGCCTATGTCACAATGAGTACTTGAAACTTGAGGCCTATCTCACAGTGAGGGCTTATGATTTGGGGCCTATTTAATGGGGAATGTATGTGCATCTGCCATAGTGCCTACGTCATGGAGAGTGACTGTGCCATGGAGCCTATGTCAAAGAAACTGCTTGTGCCTTTGGGCCAATGTCACATGTGACTGCTTGTGCCTTGGGGCCAATGTCTTAGTGACTGCTTATAACTTGGTGTCTAAGTCACAGTGAGTGCTTGTACCTTGTTGCCCATGTCACGTGAGTGCTTGTGTCTTGGGGCCTATATAACAGTGAGTGCTTGTGCCTTGGGGCCTATGTCACAGTGGAGGGTTGTAACATGGCACCTATGCTTGTACCTTGGGGCCTAAGTCATGGTGAGTGCTTGGGGCGTATGCTACAATGAGTGCTTGCTCCTTGGAATCTATGTCACGGTAAGTGCTTCTGTCTGTCATAGTGCCTAGGCCATGGGGAATCCCTGTGCCACAAGGGTGCCTGTGTTCTGCCAAGTGGCCTTAGGGCCTATGTCACAGTAGGTGTTTGTGCTTTGGTGTCCATGTTACTGTGAGTGCTTGTGCCTTGGGGCCTATGGTATAATGAGTGGTTGTGCCATGGATCCTATGTTACATTAAGTGCTTGTTTCTTGGTGGCCTAAGCCATGGTGAGTGCTTGTACCTAGGTGTCTATTTCACAGTGAATGCTTGTGCCTTGTAGCCTATGTCATAGTGAGTGCTTGTAATTTGGTACCCGATTTAGAGTTTGGTAGCTGGGGTTACTCCATCACAAACGTGATAGATATTCTGTCCTCTGTATTGCAATTCAATTATATCCTATGGCACTTGAAATATGGTGGACAGGATAGCCGTCACATTTGTGAATGAATATCCATCCACCAGACTCTAAATCAGGCCATTGGTGTCTATGTCACAGCTGAGTGCTTGTGCCTTGGGTCATATGTCACAGTGAGTGCTTGTGCTTTGGGTCCTATGTCACACTGAGTGCTTGTGCCTTGATGTCCACGTCACGATGAGGACTTCTAGCTTAAGGCCTATGTTACAGTGAGTGCCTGTGCTTTGGTGCCTTTGTCACAGTGAGTGCTTGTGACTTGGGGACTATGCCATGGGGAGTGCTTATGACATGGTGTGTCTGCCAAAGTACCTATGCCATGGAGAGTGCCTGTGCAATAACAGTGCCCATGTTCTGGCAAGTGGCCTTGGGGCCTATGTCACAGTGAGTGCTTGTGCCTTGGGGCCTATGTCACAGTGGAGGGTTGTAACATGGCACCTATGTCATGGTGAGTGCTTGTACCTTGGGGCCTAAGTCATGGTGAGTGCTTGGGGTGTATGTTACAATGAGTGCTTGCTCCTTGGTGTCTATGTCACGGTAAGTGCTTCTGACCTGGGGCCTAAGTCAAAGTGAGTGCTTGTGCCTTGAGGCCTATGTCACAGTGAGTGCTTGTGCCTTAGGGCCTATGTCATGCTGAGTGCTTGTGCCATGGTGTCTATGTGATGGTGGGTGCTTGTGCCTTGGTACCTATTTCACAGGGAGTGCTTGTGCCTTGGGGCTTGTGTCATGGTGAGATGTGTGCTTTGGGCCTATGTAAAAATGAGTGCTTGTTTCATGGTGTCTATGTCACTGTGAGTGCTTCTGACTTGGGAACGAAGTCAAAGTGACTGCTTGTGCCTTGAGTCCCATGTCACAGTGATTGCTTGCTCATTGGTGACTATGTCATAGGAAGTTATTGTGCCTTGGGGCCTATACCACAGTGAGCGCTTGTGCCTTGGGGCCTAAGTCACAGTGAGCACTTGTGCCTTGGCATCTATCTCATGGTGAGGACTTCTCATTAGAGGCCTATGTCACTATGAGTGCTTGTACCTTGGGGCCTATTTCACAGTGAGTGCTTGTGACCTGGGAGCTACGTAATGGGGAGTGCTTGTGACTTGGTGTGTCTGTCATAGTGCCTAGGCTATAGATGGAGAGTCCCTGTGCCACAAGAGTGCCTGTGTTCTGCCTTAGGGCCTATGTCACAGTAGGTGTTTGTGCTTTGGTGTCCATGTTACTGTGAGTGCTTGTGCCTTGGGGCCTATGGTACCGTGAGTGCTTGTGCCTTGGAGCTTATGTCACAGTGAGGTCTTCTAACTTGGGGCCTATGTCATTGTGAGTGCTTGTTCCTTTGGGCCTCTGCATGTGCATGTGACTTCTGGCCTCTGCTATGAAGAGTGCTTGTGACTTGGTGCATCTGCCATAGTGCCTATGCCATGATGAGTGCTGTTCCATGGCGCTTGTGCCACAGAAGTGCCCATGTCCATGCAAGTGGCCTTGGGGCCTGTGTCACAGTGAGCGCTTGTTCCTTTGTGTCTCTTTCACTGTGAATGCTTCTCTCTTGTGGCCTAAGTCACAGTGAGTGCTTGTGCCATGGATCCTATGTTACATTAAGTGCTTGTTTCGTGGGGGGCCTAAGCCACGGTGAGTGCTTGTACCTAGGTGTCTGTCTCACAGTGAATGCTTGTGCCTTGTGGCCTATGTCATGGTGAGTGCTTGTGCCTTGGGGCCTATGTCACAGTGAGAGCTTGTAACTTGGGACCTGATTTAGAGTTTGATAGCTGGGGTAACTCCATCACAAACGTGATGGATATTCTGTCCGCTGTATTGTAATTCAATTATATCCTATGGCACTTGAATTATGGTGGACAGGATAGCCGTCACATTTGTGACTGAAAATCCATCCACTAGACTCTAAATCAGGCCATTTGTGTCTATGTAACAGTTGAGTGCTTGTGCCTTTGGTCATATGTCACAGTGAGTGCTTGTGCTTTGGGCCCTATGTCACACTGAGTGCTTGTGCCTTGATGTCCATGTCACGATGAGGAATTCTAGCTTAAGGCCTATGTCACAGTGAGTGCCTGTGCTTTGGTGCCTTTGTCACAGTGAGTGCTTGTGACTTGGGGACTATGCCAGGGGGAGTGCTTACGACATGGTGTGTCTGCCAAAGTACCTATGCCATGGAGAGTGCCTGTGCCACAACAGTGCCCAAGTTCTCGCAAGTGGCCTTGGGGCCTGTTAGAAATGGGGTCTTCAGTTGACAGTCAGGTTACCCCCTGTTCAAGCATGGACCCTCACTCTAGTCAGGGTAAAAGAGAATCACCCTCAGCTAACCCCTGCTTACCCCCTTGGTAGCTTGGCAGAGCAGTAGGCTTAACTTCAGAGCGCTAGGTGTAAAGTATTTGTACCAACACACACAGTAACTTCATGAAAACACTAGAAAATGACACAACACCGGTTTAGAAAAATAGGAAATATTTATCTAAACAAAACAAGACCAAAACGACAAAAATATGACATACAGAAGTCAAGTTATGAATTTATAAAGATTAAACTCAAAAATTGCGCTTAGAAACAAAAATGCTTCGATGAGATGTTAACACGGCGTCGTGACGGAGTCGTTCCCAACAAGCCGACACCAGCGGCGCCGGACACGGAGTTGTGTAGACCCCCAAGTACAGTACCTTTGGTGAAGAGTGAAAACAAGCCGATGCGCGAAGTCGGGGATCGCGGCGTCTGTGCGAAACATTGAATCCGTGCACTTCGAGCGGCGTTGGTCACGACGTGTTGCGGCGACTTACACAGAGTCGTGGACTTCAGCGGGGCTGCAGTGGCGTCGGGCCTGCGAAGAGCGTCGCGTTCCAGCGAAGGTCACGCGTCGGGTGCAGGCGGCGTCACCGGATTCAGCAGCGACGTCGGTCCGGAGTCGTCCGAAGTCGATTTCCTTGGATTTCCACCAGCTTTCCTTTCAAGGGCCCAGGGACTGGATAGGGCACCATTTGTCAGAGCAGGAGTCTCTCCAGAGACTCCAGGTGCTGGTAGAGAGAAGTCTTTGCTGTCCCTGAGACTTCAAACAACAGGAGGCAAGCTCTAAATCAAGCCCTTGGAGATTTCTTCAGAAGATGGAAGGCACACAAAGTCCAGTCTTTGCCCTCTTACTCTGGCAGAAGCAGCACTGCAGGAAAGCTCCACAAAGCACAGTCACAGGCAGGGCAGCACTTCTTCCTCAGCTATCAGCTCTTCTCCAGGCAGAGGTTCCTCTTGGTTCCAGAAGTGTTTCTCAAGTCTGTAGATTTGGGTGCCCTTCTTATACCCATTTTAGTCTTTGAAGTCACCTTTCTTCAAAGGGGACTCACACCTACTTGTGAAATCCTGCCTTGCCCAGGCAAGGCCTCAGACACACACCAAGGGGTTGGAGCCGGCATTGTCAGAGGCAGGCACAGTCCTTTCAGATGAGAGTGACCACTCCACCCCTCCCTCCTAGCAGAGATGGCTAATCAGGAAATGCAGGTTACACCCCAGCCCCCTTTTTGTCACTGTTTAGTGCGAGGTGAAAAACAACCCAACTGTCAAACTGACCCAGACAGGGAATCCACAAACAAGGCAGAGTCACAAAATGGTTTAAGCAAGAAAATGCTCACTTTCTAAAAGTGGCATTTTCAAACGCACAATCTTAAAATCAACCTTACTAAAAGATGTATTTTTAAATTGTGAGTTCAGGGACCCCAAACTTCACATGTCCATCTACTCTCTAGGGGAATCTACACTTTAATCATATTTAAAGGTAGCCCCCATGTTATCCTATGAGAGAGACAGGCCTTGCAACAGTGAAAAACGAAGTTGGCAGTATTTCACTGTCAGGACATATAAACCACATTACTATATGTCCCACCTTATCCATACACTGCACCCTACCCTTGGGGCTACCTAGGGCCTGCCTTAAGGGTGCCTTACATGTAAAAAAAGGGAAGGTTTAGGCCTGGCAAGTGGGTACACTTGCCAAGTCGAATTTACAGTGTAAAAATACACACAGGGACACTGCAGTGGCAGATCTGAGACATGATTACAGGGTTACTTGTGTGAGTGGCACAACCAGTGCTGCAGGCCCACTAGTAACATTTGATTTACAGGCCCTGGGCACCTCTAGTGCACTTTACTAGGGACTTAACAGTAAAACAAATATGCCAATCATGGAGAACCAATTACGTACACATTTTAAACAGGAGCACTTGCACTTTAGCACTGGTTAGCAGTGGTAAAGTGCCCAGAGTAACAAAAACAGTAAAATCAGAGTCCAGCACACATCAACAACCTGGGGAACAGAGGCAAAAAGTTAAGGGAGACCACGCCAAGGATGAAAAGTCTAACAGGGCCTATGTCACAGTGAGTGCACGTGCCTTGGGGTTGATGTCAGAGTGTGTGTTTGTGCCATGGTGTCTATGCCATGGTGAGTGCTTGTGTCTTGTGACCTATATCGAAGTGAGTGTTTGTGCCTTGGGGCCTATGTCACTGTGAGTGCTTGTGCCCTATAGTCGGATGTCCCAGTGAGTGCTTGTGCCTTGGGTCTTATGTCACGGTGAGTGCTTGTACCTTGGGCCATATCTGATAGTGAGTGCTTGTTTCTTGGTGTCTATGTCATGGTGGGTCCTTGTGCCTTGGGGCCTATTTCACAATGAGTGCTTGTGCCTTGGTGTAAATATCACGGTGAGTGATTCTGACTTGGGGTCTATGTCATGGTGAGTGCTTGGGTCTTGGGGCTTATATCAAATTGAGTGGTTGTGACTTTGGATCTATGCCATGGGGAGTGCTTGTGACTTGCTGTGGCTGCTTTAGAACCTATACCATGGGGACTGCCTGTGTTACAGGAATGCTTGTGTCCTTGCAAGTGCTGGTTACAACCAAAACACTCACTGGTTAATTGGCATTTTCAGTTAAAATGCAATATTTTTATGAATTTACAGTCCAGAGTCTGGCAGTGGTAGGTGGCAGACGGTGGCAGTGTGTAGGAGGGGGCGAAGGGGCAGTGTATGTAGGAGGTGGCAGAAGATGTAGTGTCTGGATTCTGAGGCAAGCAGTGCCTTGGGGGGGCAGTAGCAAATAGTGCTATATTAGTTTCACTTAGATTCAGTTACGTGGCAAGGATCGGGCCCCCTGGACAAACGTTGAGCAGCCTTGGTAAACAGCCCCCCAGAGCATGTGTGTCTCCACATCATTATGCGCACCTTTGTGAATTAGTGCAGCGAAGAGTTGAAGATGTTTGAAATGCAGCCCTTCCTCCTGCAGAGAGGGGGATGAATAGGTACTTGTGTCAGGAGGGGTGCTGTTGTGCAGCCCAGCTCTACAACTAGCAGCCATCCATTAATCTTTTTCCCTCTGCTATTCCTCCAGTATCCTATTCAATCAATCTAACAGACACTGCCCAAATTAACTCAGATAACCCCGTATAATCCACCACTAATACTTTTTGGGTTCCAGAGTAGCATGCTACTCACTGCAAAGTGCTCCGACTCTTCGTCAGGGGTAGTAAAAAGTCTACGCTGCTCTACATAGTTTCACAACATACACCTGAAACACACATGAAAAGCACACCTTGGCCAAACCCTCTGTAATTCTAACCATTGTACCAAATGAAAATACTTTTTTTATTCTGTAGGCCTAGAGCTAAAACAGACAAATTTTTTCTATTGCGACATCTATTTCACAAGTCAAAGTTCTAATTTTTTTAGAACCATTGCCTAGCATTATAAATCCCATTTGTGAGCATGATAATTAGCGAGGCATTGGTGTCAGTTTAAGCTCAGGGACCATAGTCACAATATCAGATTTAACATTTAAATTTAAATTTAGATTTAACATTTTAAATTTTAAAGTGGTATTGGATGCTAACTTGGCCATTCAGTCCGACCATCCGAGCTTTAGAATTAACTTAAAGAGGACCTTCTGCATTGACACAGCTTTATTAACTTAAATACAATCGCATTATCCACCAAAGGTAATGTGGGGGATCAAGTCTGTCCTGAATTAGTTATAAAGTGTTTTTCATCACACCTTCCAGACCAGTTGTTTTCTACAAAATATCCTTTTGAGAAGTGGACACATTCCAACTCAACCATATTTTCAGTAATTAAAGTTTTAGGAATTTCATATAAATACAATCACCACTCAACTAGTCTTCAACTTTCCTTTCTTTCATTCTCAAAGTATTTCTAGGTTTGTTCGGCTTCCTCAGTCTATAAGCTAAGAATATTCTAGCTGTTTCCACTCTCTAACAAAAAGTATGCATAATTTTGGGTATTAATAGGTTTTGTTTGCCCACAATAGTTACATATGTACCCTTGTCCTAGCCAAGGCCATTGTCCAGGATATGCATCCTTGCCAACACATTAGCATTCTTTTGATCAGTTGCCCATTCAGTCGACTGTGTACCAAAAATATGTAACTTCATTTCATTCTATATCACTACAGAGCCAACATATCTTGCATTCTCCAGGATACCAACACCTTAGTATGAAAATACTCTCCTAAATCTGTATTCTTCATTAAAAAAATTATATAATTCCACAAACATCTGGTCCTTTTCCATAAACTACAGCTGAACGCGCAGGCACATTGGTGCATGGTCTCAAAAGACAATACTCCCCAAGCAAAAATCCTACACACTACTTATGAGTGCTTTAAAATGTCATTTTACATTATATGCTGGAATGAGAAAAGTGAATTCCTACTCTTTTGGATATATCTAATGCCATAAGTCTTCTACCCTAAATTACACTAACCATTCCTGTTTTTACCTTTATGCCATCTATTCCTCTCTAAAAGGGTTTGTGGTCTATAAACCAGCGGTTGTAATGGTAAAGGCACCCCATAATGATCCTGTCACAGCTAGTACTTACCATTACATAACTGCAATTCATTAAAGAATGAATCCTAAGGGGCATATTTACAAGGGAGTGGTGTAGGACAATGCCGCAAGCATTCTTGCTACACTGCCCTCTGCCAATGTGAAAGGACAGGAATGCCTCCTATCCTTTTCCCCTGCACTGGCACACAATTGGCTGCCTAGTGCTAATGACGGAACACTTGCACCATGGTGTAAGGGTGCCTACGTTGAATGCAGGATTGTTTTTGTGCATGAAAGAGCACATTCCTGCACAAAAACAATCCTGAAAGGCATTTTCCTCTTTCTATGTGTGCTGCAAAAAGTGACGATCCAGCAGCATAAGCCTCTTGTAAATATGCCTCCAATTTTGATTAGCTGCGTATATATAATGGCTTAAATGTAGGACTTAAAGGTAGCAAGTTCCCTTGACCAATATCTTCGCACCACTGTAACTCACTTTAGGACTTTGAAGATCCTGTTGTTCCTCATCTCCTAAATATGTGTGAACTACTGTTTAAACACTCCTTTTCTTGTTATTATGTAAGACAGAAAAGTGGCTACCTTATCTTCCTTCTACTAGTTGCCCTTAATTCGGTTCCAACAATTATTTTTTTATTTGAAATTCACAAACGATTCACTTACCATTAAGAGAGCACATGTTCTTTTTTTAAGATAATCAACGGAGTAATTAATGTAGACCAGAGATGCCAAGTTAAATTGCATGTTTAGAACAAAAATGATTGGGTATTATTTATTACATTTAAGACTTGCCTTTGCCTCTTCCACCAAATGTTTACTATCAATAAATGGACTGTCAGGAACTGACCACTTAACAAGTTCCTTATATTACCCAAATCCTCAGCAGAAAGCAAACAGTAATACACTTGAGCAACAAAGTGTTAATAATTTGTGAAATGGGTGAAGAGCAAAGCAACACTATATATTGCCCAAGATAAATAATACGACTTTATGCAATATATATTCAAACAAGATTCTCCGTGCATAGTGGCAATAGATGCAGTGCTGGGCATTATGAGAACATGTGCAAACAACAGCAGTTAGAAATGGTTCGCTATAGCCTGCTACATCCAATAGAAATATCCTTAAGTCAGGCAAGTGAACAAATTCACTTTGCAGTATATATGTGTCCTACTTCATATATGTAGCTCAGGCTAATGCTTTAAATGGGCACGTACTGTCTGGTACTGAGTACATGTACTTATTTTGTTTGAAATGGAGAGCACTTGTACTTCTCAGGAACAAACAGATACTCTAAGTAGTGGGGGGCGTGGCTTGGCACCGAACGAAGATGGCCACCTTTTTCCGAGCTCCGTGACGGAGGCGGGAGACGAGGGAGCCGGCCCGTTTTCAAGGGTATTTTTAATTGCTGTTGCATAGAAGAAACGTTAGAGGAATATGCCTGGAGTGCATTATTCCCTTTAAAATGCCATGAAAGCTATTTTTATGCCCTAATTGACTCAGTTGAATGGCTGTCTTCTGAGGAATTGATTGCGACCACCATTTTAATTTTTTTGTTTTCACCTTACATTTTCTTTTTATGCTTACTACATCATTGCTAGAGATATTCTCTTTGCATTTTTTGGCCTAAAAAGTATTTACTTATGCTCTCTACTTATTGTATCCTGCTTTTTGCTGGAATATGTCCAGTTTATTTAATCTTTTGGTCGACTTTTTTCTGAGATGTGACTTACTGCATAGTGGGTAAAACTATATATCTTGCTTATAAGCAGATCTAGGAACCTTCAATTGACTGATAGTAAAATACAAATTAATAAAGGTTCAGATAGTATTCCTTTATTGAATTCATTCACCCTTTTGTCAAATAGGGAGAGCACACGGGCTACTAATCTTGACATTACACCTTCAATGCCTGTTTCTCCCCTACTCTTATTAATAAACTATCGTCCAAACTTCCAGTTACGGTATGGACGTCCACAAATAAGAGCGCTAAAAAGGATCCTCCATCTCCTATTAAAGTTGTCGGTACGGTTTCTATGGAGTTACTTCTTGAGGACATAAGAGCTCTTAAACCTTGTATGGAAGATACAAATAAACAACTACACAATTTGGATGTCAAATGGTCTCTTGTGGAGAATATAGTCTGTCAGGTAGAACGAAGAGTGGAAGTGCTTGAGGATTAAGTTGCATCTATTAAGTCTCTACAAGCTGAGGTCATTATGTTGAAGAAACAGGCAGAGGATATAGAAAATTGGAACCAAAGAAATAATCTACGTATTTATGGTCTTCCTGAAGTATATTAAAGGTTCGGACTCATTATCCTTCTTTCAATCGTTTCTGCCCAAAATTCTGGATCTGCCTACTTCTACTGCTTTAAATATACAAAGAGCACATAGACTTGGTCATCCCTCCCATATGGCTTCGACATCAAAGAAACCAAGAGGAATAATTATTTATTTTTTGGAGTATGTAGACCTACTAGAGGTTCACAGAGCAGCAAGATCTAAAGGTTGGATCATGTGGTCAGGTTCCAATCTCTTCTTTGCTCAGGATTATGCTAAACCAACGGCGGACAAACGAAAGAAGTTTCTGGATATGCATCTGGCATTTAAACCACTTAATGCTCGATATGGTCTCTTCCATCCATGTTTGTTCAAGGTCGCGTAGAATAAAAAGATAACAACATATGAAGATCCAATATTACTTCAGCAATTTATTGACTCTTGTAGAGGGGAAAATATGGATACCTCTAAAGTAACAGAGACTTGACTATTAAATAGTGTTTTAGTTCTTATTCAATGGTTATGCCCATTACTGGTTCATGTAACCTTACGAGTGACATATTTTCTAAGGGTTTTGAATTTCCCTATTTTCTTCTCTTTTTAGATTTTACTTCTTTAAAGCACCCGTCTTTTGTGGTAGCAACCTGTGTGGCCTGGTCTCTCTTCCCTCCCGTGTCTGCAGTCGTGGAGTGAAGGTTGCGTTGTCTTCCCTTTGAGGTTTCACCACCCTCACGTTGTTTTTATTACTCGTTCTGTTTTTTTTTCTATATTTGTAATGTTTATTTTGGACATTTACAGCAAATCTGGCAATTTTACTTTGAATCTGCCTACTTAATTTACGTACTTTGTTTTCATTATTTTGTCTGGCTCCAGCAACCCACTTGGGGTAATATGATATAATGTGCAGGACTACCGTAACCAGCGTGCACTTTCCAACTCACTTCAGAGGCCCACTGGGGCAAGGCTGGTATTTAAACAGATTAATCAGGTGCCAGCAATTAAACCAGCTGAAGAGCCATGCACTCAGTCTTTAAACAAGGAAAGAGATGTCTGGAACACCTCCAGCAATCACTGCACCTACGAGGGTGAAATACTTTTTATTTTTTCCTCTGCTGATGAAGGGATTAACCCAGAAACACGTGTCCAGAGATGAATTAACAACACAAGGCCTGGAATAATGAAAAAGCTTAAACTATTCACTGTGAGTTGCTTGCTTCACTATTTTCCCGATTACATAACCTGTTGGGAGTGCGCTTTCATTGAGGGCAACCTTGTTTTGCAATATATATATATTTGGTGCCTTTGGATGAATCTTTACGAAAATTTCCCAAAAAATACGACGCTCACTTCAGTGTCCATCTAGAAAGTGTTGGGGTGACCTGGCAAGCAGGGGCCGAAAAAAAGGGGGGGTCCCAAAAAGCTTTTTCTCCATGTATATTTCCGAGGGATTTTGAAAAGGAACAGTGCCTGAAACACTGGACAGAATTACAACAAATTTGGCAGATAGGTAACTCTTGATCGAGAAAGTGATCTTTTTATTTGGTGTAAATTCCTTCAGTAGTTTTTGAGTATTTAAAGAATTTTTTTTTATATATAGTGACGCAAACAAACCCTCCTGATCTCGTGCTGAGTTCTGATTGGCTGTCAACACTTCAACAGGGAAGTGTTGGCAGTCTTGTTGGAACTCGGCTTCAGCCGAGTCCCTAAAATAAAGATTAAAAAAAGAAAAGGGGCAAGGATAGGGAACCCCTGACCCCTTAACTCTGGTGCTGGGGAGCAAAAAAGATTTTTTTTTAAATCTTCAGTGTGAATCATGGCAAATCCATGGATCGGCCAAAATTGAACAAAAAATACAAGCAGGGCTCCCGTGCTTGTTTCAGTGAAGCTCGTGGGTGGGTCCGGTCCTAAAGGCATTGAAAATCTGAAGAGGGGACCATCCGGCCACCGCTGCAGCCCTGGGCCCTGCCACTCACTCAGGGCTTTATATAAAATGGATGCAAGGGGACCACCCAGCACCCCCACAGCCCTGTGGAGTTCCACTTTCTAGAGACAATTTCAAATTAAATCAGGGGGTTCAATTGCCCCCCCCCACTGACCTGGAGACCGCCACCTCCCTGGGGCACAACTTGAAATCCAATGTGAGGGTGACTGCCTGCCCCCCCACTGCCCAGGGGACTACCATCGCCCTGGGGCACAATTTGTAATCGGAATGCAGGGGGGCCACCCGGCCCCCCATAGCCCTGGGGACCACTGGGGCTTAATTTAAATGATTAAGGGGATCCTTTACAGAATCCCAGCCTCAACAACCACCACCTCCCCAGGGCAAAAAGGCAGATATGTTTGAGGGCTGCACAGTCCCCCAAAACCCAGGGGACCATCAACTCCCGCAATTTAAAGCACTCCCTGCTTGTAAGGGCAATTCCAGTTCTCACAAGACATGTGGAGCTGGCTAGGTCTCCGGGACCTTGAGGCTCCCCCAGCAGTCCTGTCACTCTCTCTCTCTCTTACAACCCATAAAGGGATGGAAGTGAGAGAGGGATTGTTATTGCAATGGTCTCTTAATACAATGACTTCAAAGGGTCAGACTAGAAAGATGTTTTGCACAAATGTTATAGATATGTTTGGATGCAGAGCAAAACAGTGTCATTTCTGGCCTTACGGTCAAGGTCTTGTACTGTTACTCAGTAGGCTGAAGGCTCAAATTCTAGTATCTCTTGGCAATGTATCTGTTTATTTTCTAATGTTTTCACTGTTAAACGTTCCTAGTGATGGAACATTGAAGTCTTTTTATCCTCAAAACCTGTTTGTTCACTGTCATAGCTAAGTCTGGACACTGCACAGTAAGGAATCACCTCTGGCCAACTGGTTAAGGTGTCAGACATGCACACTAAGGCTCATATTTATACTCTGTTTGTGCCAGATTTGCATAATTTTTTTTACGCAAATCCAGTGCAAACTTAACTCCATATTTATATTTTGACGCTAGACACGTCAAGCGTAAAAAATATGGAGTTAACATAATTTTAAGGATGCGTGAAACTGCCTTGCGTCAATGAGATGCAAGGTAGGCGTTCCTGTCCAAACAATTACTCAAACACCCTAGCGCCATATTTATCCACCTTGGCAAAAATGATGCACGGGTGGGAGGCGGACCTGAAAAATTACGCTAAACCTGATTTTCATCAAAATGTAATGCCTGGGTCAGGGCAGGCATTAAAATGAGGCAAACAGACCACTTCTTAAGGAAAACACACACAAGCAACATTACAGACCAACAGGACAACATGGAGGTGCTCCTGATGCAGCTTGCAAGACAACGCCGAGCACAGGAACAACGGCAGCAGTCACCACCACCCCAATGAGGCCCACCAAGGCAACGCAGAAGGCAGAAGAGACTTTTCAGGAACAGAACAACCCTCCATGGCCTCAGGGAACAGGACATCATCCGGAGGTATTGACTCAACAGGGAAGCCATACAGCAGCTGCTGCGCCATTTTGAGCCACAACTAACAGCTAACCTACAGAAACAACACAACATACCACCGGTGACCAAGATGCTAGCTGTCCTGCATATGTTGGCACGTGGCTCCTTCCAGACAATGGGTGCCCTGGTCACTGGGGTATCACAGCCCTCATTCTCGGCCTTCCTGTCCTAGATGTTAGATGCCATAATCTCCCTCACACCCCGCCATATCAGCTTCCCCAACACCCAGCAGAAGCAGCAGGAGATAAAGCAGGGCTTCTATCAAATCCATGGCTTCCCGCATGTGCGCAGTGCAATTGACTGCACCCATGTCCAGATCGTCCCACCTGCAGCAACTGAGCACCTAATCAAGAACAGAAAGCACATGCATTCCATCAATGTGCAGCCCATAGTTGACCACCAGGGATTGTTCACAAACATCTTGGCCAAGTATCCTGGGAGTGTCCATGGTTCATTCATATTCCGCCACAGCAGGATCAATCAGCACTTCCAGGATGGACAATATGGAAATGGCCTTCTTGTCGGTAAATCAATAAATCTAGTAATATACACACAAAACATACACCACTACATTGACATGTGGGCAGGCTGATACTGAGGTGTGACACTGGTAGTTATGTTGTACACCCTGACACATTGGGGTACACACCTCTGGACAAATGATGGCTGCCACAAACATTAGCTGCCACTCTAGAGCAACAAGGGACCAATGTCAAAGCCCCCAGTGACAAAGACATGGCCTGCACTGGAAGTACAACTTGGAAGATGAACCATTTTCAATTACATTAGGCCACATAGTCAATCAGCCACCCTCCCAAACAGTATGTAGCATGGAAGGGGTGTGCAATGTGTATTGCAGCAGGTCTAACACCATGAGACACATAGCATGATGATGCTGACTCAGATGTAGGTGACACAGAAATACTGAGGCAATCCCAACATCATACCTCACTCCTGCGGTGCCATTTCCAGGTTGCAATAAGGAAGTGATCTGTGCTATAAACACATATTGATGTGGCACTAATGTAAACTGCACACTGCTGCACACACTGAAAGAGCCAATTGTCCAATCAAATAGCCTATGTACAGGAAGATGGCCCTTCCTGCACAGAAACATCCACCGCCACAAGGCAGTTAGCCAGGTTCCCTGGAGCAAGTTCGGTAGTGTAGATGCACGGTTGCACATTAGCTACTGGCAGAGGGAACAACAAAGTCACACATGGGACAATTGTGCATTGTCAATACTGAACAGCTCAGTGCTGCCAACTTATGCAGATGTGTTATGCATTGTCACCTAGCCAAATCAAAGGGCCTTACTGTTGATTTTAATCTGCAATGACATATGTCTAAATGGATGGGATGTCCAGGCCATGTAGTGTAACCATATAACCACCACATCTGAATACATTGTGTGTGTGGATGTATCATGTCCCCTCCAGTGAAAGCACACTAAAACATGTTGGACACTGCACAATGCATGGTAATCCAGGTCAATGAGCCAAACACAAGTTGTCATGTCAAACAACCCAGTGCAGATAAAACCTCACAGAAGCCCAGGATCTCACACAATATCACAAACACATATGAGCCACAGACAACACAAGATATCAACTGCCATGCTACATGACATTACTGTTGCAAGCACTAACAAAATACTTACCCCTAATATCTTTTGCAGCGGATCAGGGTTACGGCATCCAGCCATGGATCATGACCCCAATCCCCAACCCAAGCACAGAAGCAGAGCATGCCTATAATGAGGCACATCGGAGGACACTCACCATTGTGGAAAGGACCTTTGGCATCCTGAAGTCCAGATTCAGGTGCCTGGACATCACAGGAGGCAGCCTCCAATACGCCCCATGTATTGTGTGTAAAATTATACTGACCTGTGCTATCCTGCACAACATTTGTGTGAGGAGGAACAGACCATTATATGAGCCAGACCAAGAACTGCCTGAGGAGGAGGAGGTTGGTGGCAGGGAAAATCTGGGGGAACAGCAGAACACAGCAGCAGGAATGTGCCGCAGACAGCACATTGTACACAACTTTTTCACTTAATAGTCACTCTACACACCTTGTTAAGATATGTAAATAAACACCTTACTTGCTCACACAATCCTGCTCTGGTTTCTTCATTCTCCATCACATGTTCCTTAGGAATGTGAGTATTTACCTCAGGGAGCATGTTACAAAGACAAATCTGACTACTTCTGATGCAACATCACATATGATGCATATGATTGTACAGAAAACATCACACACATGTAAAAAATATTCATCTCTTGAATTTCACATATGAAGGACAAAATCAATGGACCACAGCATTTGACTCACATCCATGTTGCCAAGATTGTCTACTGTAGCACATGACAAACAACTATGCCATCTCCAAACATAAGGTAAATGAGCGCACCATACTTGAGACATTCCTGTCGACTGTGTGGGTACAGACAAGAGTCATTAGAACACATTTTTTGTGCGTGCTCGGCTTTGCTAGGCCTCAGGACATTATATCTTAAAAACATTTTTAAGACACTGAACATACGCTCATGCAGACCGGCCATTACAAACTGGCTTAGCGGACTTTCCAATCCCGTTTTCCTGTCGAGGGACCAAATTCATGGTACAGGTTCAGAAAGAATTAGTGAATAAAGTTGAAGCAGAGTGTGCAAGGGCCATCATTTTATGATTAGTAAAGCTCAGAAAGTTTAATTCCAGCCAGGAAACAGCCCTAGGTACTACTTAGAATTCTCACTCATCTTCACTCATTTACTAATATAGTGTTCGTAAGGGAGTAAGAAAGTCCTAAAGTTAAGTTCTAGACCAAGGTTGGAATTAAGTGGAGAACATTTTAGCTATGCACAACTCTTTACCATGTTGTGTTTTAGTTTCAAATAAGCTTTATGTTTTTATTATAGGTTTCTATTAACATAATGAGTAGGCAAAGTATTTTTATTATTATTATGCATTTTGGAATTGCGATGGTTTTAATTAACCGAGTCAATAAACTTAAACTTGAACTTGAACTTGAACTTGAACATACATGAGGCAGTGGATGTGAAATATCAGTGGAAACAGAAATGAATGAACAGACCCTTGACATTAGTAAGTGTGACACTTGCAATCTCTGCAAGGAGCTTGTGTGACAAGGATTTCATCATTTGTAAAAAATGAGTAGCACAAGTGTCCCAGGTATGACAAGCAATGTTTACAACACATGCCCTGCGCAGTCCATCCCTGGAAATCAGTCCTGCCACTACCATGTGTTACGTCTCTGCCCTCCCATCTCTAGGGGGCTCTGTAAACAGACTACCTGTACCCTGGGAATAATCATTAACACTCACCCAGAGTCCCTTTCTGACTCCTGTTTGGTTCCCTTTTCCAAATGACATGCTATAGAAGAACTACATTAGCTTCCATGGACTTCAGGTCCCATAATGCACTGCCTGGTAGTCGGTAAGACCTGTAATCTTCTGTCCATTGCTTCCAATTGGAAAAGTCTGGTTGTCCCTTTATACAGGATTCTCTCCTTCAGGACCTGTGAGAGACTGAAGCTGCACACACCCGTGACCTCTCTTGTGCAGCCCAGTCATGTGACTCTGCCCTGGCCTTGCTGCTGCCTCGGACTGCTTATAAGCTGCCATTCCCTGAAGCTCCTCGTCGTGCATTTGAGTACCATTCCTTTGTGTTCCAGACACCTTGTCTGATTGTGTTTCAGTCCTGATTCAGCCTGAATCTGCTCTCTGTTTTTCCAGTCCTGTTCCTGCTTGGTCCAGTCAGAGTCTGCTCCCTGTTTCTCAGCCTTGTTCCTGTTTGTTTCAGCCAGAGCCTGCTTTCTGTTAGCCAGTCCTGTTCCTGCCTTTGCATCAGCCTGAGCCTGTTCCTGGCTTTGCCTCCCAGTTTGTTCCTTCTGTTCCTGTTTCCTCTTTGGTTATCGTGTCTGGTAAGTATACTATCAGTCCTCACCTGTGTAGAAGTGCTTTCCTTTGTACTTGGGTTGGCACCTGGTTTCCAGGAGGCAAATCCAGCCCCATCCTTTGTCTAGTGTTGCATGTAGTCTTTAGTGCCTAACAGTGACAGTGTGCTATGGATGTTTTCCAGGAATCGCCACTATGTCTCCAGCTGGACCCACAAGGGCTAGTCTTGTATAGTTAAGTACAATCCTTGTTTGTGCCCTAAGGGTCCAGAGACAGAATCACTTCTGCCGCCTCCTTTCTGTGGGGCTTGCGTGGTGACTATCTGTAAGAGTAATCTGCACAGAGGCATTGACATTCCCTGTTGCTGTGGGAAGTTCTGAGCCCTACCCTGTGTACAACCTTGGTGATAACTCCAGCATGTTTGTTCATTACTGACCCGTTCCATTTTTGTTCACACTAAGGTTGCTCTGCCTTCCCTTCTTGTTTTCTCTGCCTTACCATAGCTGTCTTTTCCTCTTGTATGCCTTGAGCTGCTCTTCTGCTTTGGTACAGTACCTCCTTGTGAGATACTCTGTGAACTCACAGGTCCCCCTAACAGAGTCCTGACTAGACCCACTCAAAATCGTGACACCATGGAGCCCAATCCTGACACAGGGTACACATGCCCACACACTTGAACTGGACACTTCTGTGGAATGCACATCTGAAAATATGTGAACACATGCAGACGGGGCAGCAGGTCCACCACAGCAACACAAGTAACATAGGTAATTGTAATGAGTCAAGCTGACCTGTACCAAACATTTTATGAGTAGAGGAAAAGCAGAGTGTCTCAAACACAGTACGTACCAAACATGTACAAATGTCAGACATTTGTGTAGTCCACACACAGGTCACAATGAAGTCGTAACCAACAATTAATGACATATGAGTGGTAACATATCCTACATAGCACTCATCAGCCATCCTCAATGATACCTAGGTTTTGTTTGTTGTCAGAAATGTAATGCCCCCTAAGTCAAACAACTACACACATCACATGAGTCCACACATGTTACAAACACATACCATGACTTTTGTAGATCACTGATTGCCATCACATGAAGATATACATTTGCATGACGAACAAGTATTGCGTACCGTTCCTTCAGAAACACACACATCGTGTTTACAGATCTTTCACACCCAAAACACAAAGTTGCATGCTCTACCACATATGGCTAAACACTATATTACACACTGTAGGCCAGACTATCCTATCTTCATATTGATACAAGGTGCATCCATGTTAAATTTGAGAAAACCACACAATCACAGATAGAGACAAAGATTTTGATGCAAACTTACCATACATGGGTCCTTAGCGTGAATTCCAACTGCGCACCACACGCATGCAGATATCCACTGAAATTGAAGTATACACGTAATGTGTGGTATTTTGCTGCAAATATTCACGCAAACATCGTATGCGTAAAAAAATAAATACACGCATGATGGAAAACGGGCATCAAAGGGGACAGGAAGTGATGTAATAGGAAATCCTGTTTACAGGCATGGTACAATGGGTGTACATTCACTTTCACTTTACAGTTTGTGCTATTTCTTGACTGTGGCTGTGTCTCGGTGTTTCTGCGTTTATTGTATCTTGTGGTGTCTCTCTTGTTGTGTCTTTTGTAAAATTTGTTTCTTGTTCCTGTGTATGTGATTTTGTGTAGTTTAGTGTCTTTCATATTGTATTTCTACTTTCGGGTGTCTGTCTGGGGGTTAGATTAGTTGGGTTAGTTGGGGTTCTTAGGTTTGGGCTGTAAGTTTCTTTTTTTTTCATTTCTTTTCCTCTTTTTTTTTCTACATTTTCTGTTTGGATTTGTTGTTGAGGGAAATGTCGGGAAGGGCGAGGCTGACACGCATGGAGGAGGAGGAGCTTGGGGGCTTTGTGTGCCTGGTGTGCTACTTTCTACCCTTGATGCTGGAGATGGGTGGGCGGGTGATATCAGGGTATCACACAGAGGTGAGGCAGCTGCGGTGGAGCAAGGAGCTCTACCACCTCGACATGGTGTACCATACAAGCAGGAATGAGCACCAGCTGAAGCATCGCTGGGCTGACCTGGTGGCCAGAGAGCAAGATCTGCTGGACCACCTAGGTGTGGTGATCAGTGGCCCTGTTGGTGAGTATCACATTGACAAATGTGTACGGTAGAATGCTCCTGAGTGACAGTAGCAGATGTGTTGATGTGCTGCATGCAATCTTTGCGGCCAGGTTGAATGCAAGCAGAACAAAGTGTTAGTGTCCCAGTACTGGATGGAGTCCACATATCTATACAAGATAACAATGCAGGCCTAAGGTTTGTTGGGTCATGTACGACTATCACTTATGGCCACATGTACAAAGCTATTTTTTACTGTCACAAACGGCCTCGTTTTCTGAATTTGTGTGTTTATGTCAAGAAAAAATGTTTATTCCAATGCATATACCAAATTTTGCATTCTGCAATCACATTGCCGAATCACAAAACAGGGTTTGCTAGTGGCATTTAGGAGGGAGCGTTCCCTTCCCATTTGAGAGTCACAGTCTGATGTATGATTGTTTGGTGACCGCGAATGTCATCACAAAACAATTGCAGTTACTGCCAGTTTCAAGCTAGTGCTAACCCATTCGCAAAAGGGAAGGGGTCCCAATGCGACCCCTTCCCCTTTGTGAATGTATGCAAAAAAAATGTTTCCGAGCAGGCAGTGGTCCCATGGACCACTGTCTGCTTTAAAAAAATAAAAATGATAATATTTCTTTTTTGGCATGCTTTCTATCAACCCTTAATAATATAAGGCTGCATTTAAAAAAAGAAAATACAGCCTTATTTGAAAACAGTCACAGACCTGGTGATCCAGTAAGTGTGATAATGTCTGTCCCATGTAGTGATTGTGGCTGTTGTGTGAGTGACTCTTGTGTGTTGCACTCATTGCAAGATATGATGTAGCTGGCACGTGATATCATATCTTACTAGGGTGGATGGTGACATAATGTTCCGTGCAAGGGTTACCCATTCACAAGCAGAGAGTCATATCTTGGGAGTCTTGTGCTGCGCAATAGGCTGCAGCATGTGAACAAGATGATTAGTAGCCACAATTAGGCCCACATGTGACTTAGAAGTGAACCAGTGTCAGTATATTTTTCACTGGGTCTTACCCTCATTCTCACAACACAGTGATGCATCAGTTTTCCACACAAAATTGTGCATCCCTGTATTGCACTGTACATGTAGGACTGTATTGGTAACTGTCCCCCAGCATTTAGCCCCACAAGTTGTACTCCATTTACGTGACATTTATGTGGTATGTAATAGGCGTGCATGCAGGTCAAGGCCAGACGTGTGCTGGCATCAATGTGGATGTTTTGGGAATTGTGTTGGAAGATCAGGTGTTGATGGTTGTCCACATCTGGACACATGAATGTAGATGTGAATGACCTATGGATACCTTATTCCTAGGTGGCAGCCCTCCTCACATTTGTTTCACTCACTAAATCCATGTATAAGTGGACATGCCTTCATGGTTGTCCTCAACAGTTGTGATGATGTATTTCATGTCCATCACCCCTGAGGCACAGGGGTAGGGGAACAACATATATGTAGGTAGATATGATGGTCACAGTGTAGATGACAGTCATCTCATTCAGGCATGCATGTGTCTCAAACAACACTGACCCCTTATGATTAGCAACAGCATACTATCCTGCCAATTACATCTACCAGTCACTGGTCTTGTGTGCTTTGAAGTTGACTCAGATGATAAAGATTAGTAGGCCTGGCCCATGTGAAGTAGTTGCTGCCTTTGCATGGTGACACAGTGCACTAAATTAATGCACAGATCACTTTATTTGGTCCAACTCTAGTTTACATTCTGACAATACCAGCTGTCCTGTGACATCAGACCAGTTTTACGTTCTACCCTGCCCTCCTGGTCTGCTTCAGCATTTCCACCAGCCTGGACATGACAGTGTATCCCCATGCAAAGGTTGTTGGTGTTGTGTTGTGCTGTGCCCCTGGATGCCCCTGCACAGCCCATGCACCTGGCATAGGCAGTGCAGGGAGTCCCATGCCCTGCCCCTTTGACCTTTCCACTGCCTGATTTGCAGGACCTACATGCACTGTATAGTAGGTATGTGCCTCCCCCTTCTTGCACTTGACATTAAGGCATTTTGGTGCCCCATGCAACTTACCCTGCATAAGTGTTGTTTCCTGGTAGTCTGCGCTGTCCTGCGATGCCAGTGACGATTTCCTCTGGGATGATTCCTGCAACCATCTCCTCCATCTCGTCCAGGTCCTCTTGTGGTGCTGGACTCCCACCTCTGGTCTGCAGTGCTGCCTTCCTTGCCATTTTCTCCTTTGTCCTCCACTTGCAGTCATGCCAGCGTTTCTTGCCCTCAGTGACAGTTCTCCTGACCTCTGCCACACCGTTACTCTTGTCCACAATCTGTTGCCAAATTGCCTCTCTCCTTCCAATTGGCAATTTAGAGGTGATGAAGAGTTGATCCTGGTGCTCCGTCATCTCTCTCACCAGTATTTCATGCTCCTCAGCGCTGAAGCGACACTTCCTCTTCTTCTTTTCTCTCCCTGGCACTGAAAGGGACCTCCCCTGCCCCTCTCCCCCTCCCCAGAGTTCTTCCCCACCCTCCCCCTCCAGACCCACCGACATACACACACCTACACGCACAGACATACACACGCATACACACATACACATACCCACTTTCACCCACGCATGCACACATCCATGCACACACACATCCACACCCACTGACATACATACAAGCACACGCGCATTCACACAACACAACATACAGGCACACTCACATCCATTCATGCACACATGCATTCCACACGCCCCACAACCACATGCACGCACACAGAAACATACACACACACACACACACACACACACACAACACCCCCCACCCCCCTCCCCTGTTGGAGCACCTGACTTACCTGCTTGCAGGGGGTCCTCTGACAGGAGACGATCAGGATGCTGCTGCCAGCAGAAGCGTCCACCAGCAGAACACCACCAGGCCGTATCATGGACATTGATACGGTCTGCGGCAGTCTACTGGCGTGGCGCTGCTGCTGACAGCAACGCCACCTTACCGCCTGTCCGCCGCCATGACCGAATACTGGCTACCGTAATAATATGGCGGTCGGCTGGTAACCACGGCGACGGTCTTTTGGAGGACGGCGCCGTGGTGTTACATGGTGTTGTGTAGCCATTTTAGCTATTGCTCCATGCACGTTAGTTTAATACACTAGGCCACTGTGCACTTTGACCTAGATATATTTCATGTGTCTTCGCATTGTTATTTTTACAATAACCAGTTTTACGGTCTTGTTTTAATTTCTTCTATCTAACTGTTTTGCTTAGCCCAGCACTGTGTTCTCAAACAAGACAGTCTTGATCACTTTGTGCTTCAGTCAAGGTTACAGTTTGGTACATTGCCGGTGAACATGGTAGAAGTTTAGTCTCAAATATTCGGAGAAAATACACATCCTTACGTAGGGACATTTTCTTAGAACATTAGCTGTGTTATTATAAAAATATTTCCTAGTCCCATTACACGTTAAGAGGGAGAGTCCAGCCAGGGAACCACAACTGTGTGCTGATTGCTGAATGCTTCGCTGCAGATGCTAACGCAGACTACAGGCCTTTGCTCAGGTATGAGGGTTGATGTCCTCCCGGGGGAACCTGAAAGGCAGGATTAGAGCTTAACATGCTGTGCTCAAATTATGATTGAGATCGAAAATAGTCCATCGATTCTAGTGGCAATATGATAGCGTTATTCTTATGCTTCACTCTCATTGTCACCATTTTAATATTGTCATGTTATGTCATTCTGGTTATTGCAGCTCATGCTTTGCTATCTAAAATGCAGTCATTTTATTAAACCAGTCTTTAAAACGTATACTGCTTTCATTGTCATTTATATATGAGACCGAATTGTGAATGAGAGAACCGGATGCGACCTGAGTGACCATGACTTCCCTGAGAAGTATGATATGTCATGCGCTCGGCTGCACAATCGTCTCTACCTTTCGGGAGAGACGAGGCATTGCTAGTTAGCCAGAGCAAAACCCGGATCTAGAGTGACAGGTGTCACCCACTGTGGGTCAGACTCAGTCTCCCACTCTGTGGACGATCTTGCTGCTCAAAATCCAGTAGTCTCATTAGAGAAATGAGAGCCTATGCGACATGACACCGCCAACGTTTGGTCAGGCTCTAATTTTCGGGTCCTCCGGAGTATCTCTGTCTCATTATATATAATGACACCTCAATGCCGTATGCGGAGATGTCCGTGGTACTGCGGATTTCCACCACAGCTTTGTAGGTAACCCTACTACACCTGGCGGTTGTTCAAGCTTGAACTTTAAAAGGAAACCCCATTTTGGTGTGCCTTCTCTGAATTAATAGTGTTACTATCATGGCGAGTCCCCAACATGTACAAATAGCTGTTAACATGAGACAACCTCTTACAGCACACTTACTAGCAAATGGCCGAAAGGGCCAGGGAGGTCCAGTCACATTTGTGGTGGACGCCCATGCAGCTTATTGAACAGAACTTTTTACTCTTGGGTCACATTTCCTGCAGTTGATGGGAACACTAACACATTTCATCAAAATACATCTGCGAACGCGCCTGGACAATACAGAGCGTACGCATATTTAAAGATACCTCTATCTTATCAAGAATATAATAATTGGCTTGATGGCCCCCCATCCCATACAATATTACCAGTAAGGTTAGGTCCACTAAGTAATGACGGTCCTACCTGGCCTTTATTGGCCACCTATACACCACATCCTGCGGTTGGAAATTTAGCAGTAGCTGAGGTTCGTCGCTTATACATTGAATTAACAGCAATATATAGACAATTAGTACAATTTGTGATGCAAACATTAAATACAAACCCAGCACATCCACATGCAGTAACGCCAGGTATAAATCCTGCAACTGTACATTCAATTATGGGTAAAGTACCCGCCAAGCGAGAAGAAACTCCGTTTTGGTTAGCACAGAAAATTAATATGCTGGAGGCAGTATTTCCCCATACGGGACCTCAGGATAAACATAGAATATTAACGATGTGCTTGCCTTTCGGGATGGTCCCTACAGTAGAAAACTGTAATACCTGGGGTACGGTATTTGCTGCGCTTTACACAACCACACACGGTACACCGACACTTGCCAATTTACCGGAAGTGCTGAAACAAATTCAAGATGAATATGGGGCTGCCCCAGCCCTAGATTTGGGGATGCAATTGATGGGCAATTTTGCCACAGTGTCCTCAATCATTTTAAGTAACCTTAAAGGGGAAGCAGTTGCACTTGCAGTGCGCGTGCGGCTTCATGACATTCCGCAACAAGATCAAGAACGAGAGCTGCCTAAAATAATAGCAGAGACCTATTCAAGTATCAGTCGAGATAGCCTAGGGGCCAGACCACAAAAACCTCAATTTCAGGGTAAATCAACTAAAGATAACCCCAAACAAACACCTGAGGGTAATAAGAAATGCTGGGATAAAAAGCAGCAAATGCCTTAAAAAGAAAGGGGAGAATCTCCGCGTACGGAGACCCCACAGAATAGGTATAATCTCAGAAATAGAGATAATATCAAAACGCCTGATAGATATCAATATACTGTTACACGCCAATCTCGTTCCTTTCAGGACTCATTGGAAAAGAGAAAAGAGAGAGGTGGGCGATCAGAGCGAAGAACAGAGTATGTGACACCGAGACAGGAATCACAACACTCTTCAGAGGTTTCTGTTAAAAAGGAAGAGAAACCCGCCCAACAAAAACAACAATTTAAAAGGAAAAAAGTGGCAGCAGTCGCAGTCCGACATGCCACACAGAAAGAGGGTCCTCTTGAAGAACAAGAATTGGGCTCTAGCATTGCTAGACAGCGCAGCAGAGGTCACAATAGTTCGCAGGAATCTTCTAGAGCATCTGGAGGTGAAAGCAAGTGATGACTTCATACAAGTAGAAACAGCGGACATGCGTGTCTCCAGGACTGATAGGGTGTAAAAAGTAACGCTAAAATTAGAAGGAGACATTGAACGCACAATAGACGCAATCTTTTGTGATCGCATAGTAAAAGTGTATGATGTCTTGTTGACCGAACAAGATTGGCCGCCTGACTTTCTCCGTACCTGCCCATATGGAGAAGATGTCATTAAGCCTTCCTGCTCGCCCCTTGTTCAAGAGGAACTAGCTGAATCCTATTCCACTAAATGGGCTCTAGCACAAGCACCTGCATTATACAGAAATCACGTAGGATGGAATAAGGATTCCCCCTACCATGTAATTCCCGTTAAAAGTGAACCTCAGCCACAACTGCAGTATCCTATAAAACATGAAGCAAAAGCAGCAGTGAGAGAAACACTCACACAATTAGAGTACCAGGGTGTGATTGAACCCTGTGTCTCGCCAATGAATAACCCTTTATTCCCGGTAGCTAAACCAGACCATTCATACAGAATAATCTTAGACTACAGACATCTAAATAGTCATACACGCACCTATGCTATACAAAACTCACATAGCACTGCACTAATGAGCAACATAGTGTGTAAAAAATACAAAACAACACTAGACATTTCTAATGGGTTTTTCTGCCAGAATATAGCGCCTGAAAGCAGAGACTTAACAAGCTTTAGCGCACTAGGCTCTCAGAAAAATTCTGTTGTTTACCTCAGGGGTATAAGAACAGCCCAGGACTGTATGAGGCTCGTGTCATTGCCATTTTACACGAGATTGACCCTGAAGCATTGTCCTATGTAGATGATATATATCTCACAGATGATGAATTACTACAACATTTAAGACGGGTAGCCCGCATTTTTGTAGGGTTTGCTGAATTTGGCTACAAATTTAATTTAAAAAAAACAAAAATAGCCTTCCTCAGCGTCCTGTTTCTGGGATATGAGCTGTCAAGTGAAGGAAAGAGACTAGCACCACAATTCTTAGAAAAGTGCGGACAGTTACAACCACTGAATATGATTAAAAAACTCCAATCATTATTGAGTTTCTTAAATTTTGGCAGAACCTTCATTCCAGATTATGCTACACCCATAGAACCTTTATTTGACCTAATACGTCCCGATTTTTCAAGTAAATACTGGACAACTGAACATACACGTATTCTTAGAGAATTGCAGACAGGCATGCTTGCAGCACAACATGTACACACAAGGGACAACAAAACACATTTGGTCATCAGGGTAATAGCTGGGGCCATCCGTTTCATCTATATGACATTTAATGAAGGTGAGACAGTCCTGATTGCATACAAATCATATTTGTTTTCAGCAGCTGAACAACGCTTTGCTCCCGCAGAAAAAATTCTCATTGCTGTACAGATGGCTGTCATTAAAGAATGATCTCTTGCCCAAGGAAAAAGCATTATTGTTGTTTCCCCAATCCCAGCCCTAGAGGCTGTTACAAAAGCTAGCGTTCCGAACGCAAAAGCACTACATCCACATTGGATACAATGGGCTACGTCTCTGACAGCCACTGATGTAGACTACATTTTCGACCAAAAGTTACAAACTCAGGAATTCCTACAATATGAAGTAGAAAACCCAGTTCCAGCAAATACCTTGCCTATTGATCAGTATCCTAGAGTCATGTACACGGATGGCTCTGCACAACCTGTGATTGGAACTACACATCAATATTCTGCTGCTTGCGCAGTCGTAAGTGGCTATATGAAAGGGGATACATTTTGTCCTCTACATACCTTTACACAGACCCTAGGGGATTGGACAGCACAATTGGCTGAGCTAAAAGGTCTGCTGATGGCACTGGAGCACACGGATTCGGCACAGCCTACGCTGATTGTTTGTGATTCATATTACTGTATCCAGTCCTTTAATGAATACCTGCATTATTGGCGCCAGAATGGGTTCAGAGACTCCAAAGGCAACACCATTAAACACAGACTACTGTGTGGGAAAGTAGCGGACCTGAAAGAGATGCTACCGAATGTCCATGTTGTACATACACTTGGACACCAGCGGTTTGGAATACATGTTGCTGGAAACACATTGGTTGATGAAGCCGCAAAGTCAACAGTGGCAGTAGCCACTGTAGCTGCAGTGACTCGCTTGAGTTCTAAACCAGACGCAGACCGGGCTGCCGTGAAAGCTACGGCTGATGGTACTCCCCATCCTAAAAGATTTCCTAACAAATATCATTATCATATGGGAAGTATGCCGAACGCTGAAGTTAAGATACCAGGCGTAGACGTACGAGACATCCCTAATAAAGATGTAAGACCACAATTGATTAAAGCTGCGCATGAGGGGGTAGCATCTGCACATGCTGGTGTGGCAGCTACAATTTCAATCTTACAGGCCCGTTATTGGTGGCCAGGTCTCTATAAAGAAACTAAGCAGTATGTCCTTTGTTGTGACATCTGTCAACAAATCAAAGTTTCCACTGCCAAGGGCCCGCCGCAGACACCCCTCTTAATTTCAAACAAACCATTACAGTGTGTGTACTTGGACAACTGCGGTCCCCTAACACCTGATAGTGCATACAAATATATACTAGTTGCTGTTGATTCAGGCTCCAGATTTGCATGGGTATGGCCACAATGCTCGGCTGACACTCGGACTTTTATTAAAGATTTGCGAGTCTTTATCGGCCGTGGAGGCAGCAGAAACACCAATTGACATAAATTAACGTGTCATCTTCTGACAGGAATTGCAACAGTTCTGTGATGATAATTCTTCCAAAAGTGCAGCCTCCACTGGAATTAAGGATGTGCCAGTAACATCTACTGGCTGGATTCCCTGAGTTGGGGATCTTGTACGTGAAAAAGTTGCAGTAAAAAAGGAATTTGGCCCTTCTTATCGAGCACCAGTCCCTGTACTAGGGATACACAGTACCAGAACATTTATTCTACCACCATTGGCAGGTGCCAAAGAAAATACTTTTGTCTCTACTGACAATGTCAAGTTACACCATGTGGCCGATCCTGCACAACCGACCAAGAGGAACATCCAGTAGTTCCCGAATCCCTCTCACTACTGGCGAAGAAGTTCCACTACAAGTTGTTTCTACCAACACCAATACCTCTCCGAGCTTGGGGAGGGTGGAAGATAATCTTGCATTAGTTCCACTAACGTCAACTAACTTAGACACATTTGACCAAGTCAACTCGACTTCAAGTCAAATGGATGGTGCTGTCTATAGTGTGCCACCAGAGGAAACACCAATTCCACCACTGACAACGGCTGTGCCATTTGCTCGAACTGCCTCTGGTTATTTTGCCGACTTCAACGATGATTTCTCAGACTCACTTGCGTCTTCGAAAGCTCATTTGTCAAGTGCAGGTAGGCTAACAAACTGGCTTAAAGAAAAGTATTTCATTTTTCCATGGAACTGTATATGGCTTTTTCTGACTGTCCTAGCCTTTCTACTTTGGATTGGTTTTGTTATTACCTTTTTCTTATTAATACATGGTCATTTTCTTCCTGAAAGATCAACAGTTGAACAGGTGGAGGAGGTTTTGAAACCACATTTTTCGTCACACAAAGTCCGAAGAGATTTATCCTTTGTGAACATTTCCGCAGTGCCATTTCCTGATGGGATTGTTTGGGACAAAGTAATGTTTGATATATATGGTCCCACGGAAATTATTTAAATACCGTATGTGTTCAAATTATCAATGAATGATATAGTGATACCAGGCATTGTATCTGATGATTGGGATGTGAAAACAGTTGATTCTATGATGACAGAATTGCAATATTATACTGTATACTGTCTTTGAAAATGAAGATGTTTACCAATTTAAAGAAAATTATGGTGATATGTTTTGCTATAATTATTATGGGCACCACTTCATACATAGAGCGAGCAGTCCCAAAATTATATTTAATTACACGCAATGGGAACATTGTCCAACTCCACCACAAGGGAGTTCTAAAACATATTCTGAAAAGTTTGCATATTTTTCTGGGCACAACCAAAAGAATGCTGAGTCGTATTACTTTAAGGTACCACCTACTAAGGATATACACATGTTATTGACTAATACGAAATTTATATATTCGGAATCCTTTGTTTCACGGCTATCGATAGAAGGCTATGAATATTGGTCCAAATCAATTGATCTGAAAAGTGTCTGGGTAACAAAAAATTGGCAAATTAAGGGAAAAGAAACATTGTTTAGACATGTCTAATTCCTGTTCAAATGACCTTCTTAAATGAAACAGTGCAACAAACGAGTTGTTTAGGTTGAGCAACAATAAGGGAATTAAACATGCCCAGTATACCTGCCCCAGCAAAATTTCACAAATGGCACAAATACACGAATGCAACTAAAGATGAGCTCGATGAGTGGGTCCAGAATGGTACGTTTAATGCTTCACTGACACGTCCAGGCGGGTGGTTATTGTGGCCAATAGATACCAATGGGTATCATCAATGTTTTATTATCTCCTCAGGGGTTTTAGGTCGAGTAGGCCAGACCCTCGCTATTTATCCCCAGAACATACAGATATCATTACAACATATAGGGGGTTATTCTAACTTTGGAGGAGTGTTAATCCGTCCCAAAAATTACGGTAAAGTGACGGATATACCACCAGCCGTATTACGAGTTCCATAGGATATAATGGACTCGTAATACGGCTGGTGGTAAATCCGTCACTTTTCTGTCACTTTTGGGACGGATTAACACCTCCTCCAAAGTTAGAATAACCCCCATAGTGTAGGAAAATTATGCCAACAGTGGCTAAAATCATCCTCACTGAACGCGGTTAAAGAACACCTCTATCTCCTGTCTAACACTACTGACTTACAGGATTTCTTGTCAGGCCCCAGAGCACCACGGAGGAAGCGTTTCTTATATGCAGTATACAATGAAATATGGAAACTTTCACAGCAAGATGCTGCTGCCCGGTTAAGGCAAATAGATCAGGAAAATCTAAAAAAGGCATTAGCTGTTGTGGATAATGGGATTAATACCTTGTCCAACCGGATATATACAATTAGCAACATTGTCTCTTCTGCTATAGACATTATACAATCTGAAATGTCTTCCTTATACCATGGACAAAGTCAGATCAGGTCCATTATGCAGTTGGGTTAGACGCTTCAAACATTGAAGGCGGGTCGCGTTACCTGGCACATCAGTGCAAGGGAGATATTTTCTTCTTTTAATCTAAAGCGACAACAACAACCAATGGCTAAGAAAGAAGCGACTTATGTCATGCTTAACATTGTGAAGTTAGAAAGGTTGCCTTTTACCGTAGCCGAAATACCATCAGCAGAGTGGTTAATACACGGGGTTATTTATCTGCCTATTTCAACACTGCAATTCACCTCCTGTTTGAAACACTTTCCGGTAGGCAGATATGAAAAGCTGGGAGATAGTTACATCCATGAGGTGTGGGAGCTTCCCTTCTCATACAAATGCTTCAATGGCATGAAAGAAGTCTTTCTTAGCGGCAGTGAATGCAAGACTTCAGTCAGTCATTCGATGATTTGTAAACAGCTGTCCTTGCATGGGGCGTGTAACGCCTCGGCTGAAAACTTGGCTTGTTATCTTAAAGGAGTTCCAGTCCCCTTGATTAGACCTACGTTCCAGGTGCTTTCAAATGGCAGCTATGTCCTTCTCAACAGTGAAGACTGTTGTGGTATGCGAGCTGGAATAGTTTACCTTGTTTCGGTCTCTAAGGTCGTTACATGCTGCGGGAACGTACTATTTCCCTCCGCTAAATTTAAGGAGGTAGCTGATATCTGGCCTTACATTGCTACTTCAAACGTGAATTTTGACAAGTTGAGTAGACTCAAGGCTTTATTGTTTCAAAAGCATGTGGCCCTTACATCTGCACGCGAGACCTAAGCACTTCAAGTGGCAAGGTCATCAGCAGAAATACAGTCCCTGTTGAATACGAACTTTCTGAGACACTTTGTTGAACTCGTGGGATGAATATTTATTATTTAATGCATCCAGGGCGACTGGAATAGCACATTTTTTCAAACCTGTTTGTTCTGGTTTTGTTCACACCTTTTCCTCCATATTCAGTTTGATACCTTCAGCTATCCACTCAATTTTCTGTAGTATTTTTTGGGGATTTCCGATAACTTTGGCTTTATTAGCTGGCATCCTGCTGTTGCTGTTGTTTATGCGCAATGGCTGTCCTGCCCCAACGAGGACACATGACGGCGCTCCCATCAGCGCAGCTGTGTCGTGAACGTATGATACAGCATTTTGGAGCAACACTCCTAGAGCATTTGGAGTGTGACTGGTCTTTGTCATTCAGACCGGTTTTGTATTGTGTGCAGCCCATGTTCCGGTGCCTCTGGTGCTCTAGTAAGAGTTGTCTCAATTAACTGTCACTCATGCCCTAACGTAACTATAATTCAGGCCCTCACCATGCACTGCTTATTACCCCTCAAATTATGGAACTCATGACATCTTTGATGACATCATTGATAATATCAATTTAATATTTGGAGTAAAATTTTCGATGTCAAAACTGTGCATGGCAGAGGCTCGAGTCATAGTTACCTTAGGGCATGAGTTATAGTTACTTGAGATTACTATAACTATAAAAGGTGAATGTCTATTGTTTTGTATGTTTAAAATGTAAGCCTACCTATAACATCCCTGTAACCTTTGTTTTTTAAGTGTATGTATATATATAGAGAGAGAGAATGTCTGGTTAGTGCCATAGAAAGAAAAATGTTTTAAGTGAGTTCTCAAATATCTTCTTCTTCTGTTTCATTAAAACATACAGACTGAAACATGCACTTTCAACACCAGTAGTAGACTGCCAGTTAACTTAATGGTGATCCACATATTTCTGGAGTATTCTAATAAGCAAGCAACTAGAGTGCTAACATTTTGAATTTATGTCAAAAATGTCGCACATCTAAATGCTATCTTGATGGAATTGAAGTAGAAAACTGAAAGCATTTTGTACTAATGATACTGCAGTAAATGAGGAAATTAGGGAGCTTCATGACAAGTAAGTCTTTCAAGATGGCCACTAGAGAAACAAGAGCCCAAATATAGCCCAAGTATAGTCCAATGACTAAAGTGTGCAAAACACTAAGGGGAATATTTACAAGTCCCTTGCGCCTCCTTGCGCCACATTAGCATAATTTTTTTACACTAATTTGGCATTATGTAGGCATTTCTGATGCACGATATTTAGAAAGTGGTGCAATTCTTGCATTGGACCACTTTGTAATCCCTTACAACACATTATGCCGGCACAAGGCATGATGCATGTAAGGGGGCGTTCCGGTGCTGGGAGGCCCAAAAAAAATGACCCTGTGAAATTTGCAAGATTTCACTGTGCCATTTTTTGCATCATTTTTAACTCCTGCTCAGAGCAGGCATTAAAATGATGCACCTATACTGTTCAATGGTTCTCCCTGTGCTTTGCTGCACCATTGTCAACATTTTTGGCATTAGTATAGCACAGCCCCACAAAAGCATCAAAAATGTTGATGCTATTTTGCTACCGACCACCATGGTGCACCGTATTGTAAATACGGAGCAACCATTGTGTTGTTAGGTACAGGTAGGAGGCCACAAGTAAAGTGGCACATCATCTATAATGCACCCCCTTTTTGTAAATATGCCCCTTCATTTTTTTTTTTTTGCATTTTTACATAGTGCAGACTTGACATGAAGGTCAAGAATTCATTTTGGTTTTAGGCATGGGGCGATGAAGTGATGTGCCAAGAATCACAGGATGTTGAGCTGACGCAGAAACTCGAACCTGGTTCCCCGGTTGCAAAGTCTGCAGCTGTGGCTGCAACACAAAATCCTCTCCCACAAGTGTAACATATAATCAAGTAATCACCTGGATAAAAAGGCATAAAGATAACAAATTAATTAAAAGTGCTTTGCGCTATTTGAGAACTCAGAAAATATGTCCTTATTTTAGTTTTTCAGAGTACTAACCATAATTTCTATGTGAATAAGATCCTCTAATTTTTATAATTTCTAAATGAAATGCTTTAGGTATTACAGTTTTGATTAGATCAAAATAACTTCAGGCGTGCCACACTTTTGTAACAAATATAGAATTTTAGCAATCTAGTTATTCATTACTGTAGGGAGGAAAAGGTCAACGGCATGGACTTGGATAATTGAGGGCAGGGAGGAGAGTGCAGAGGCAACAAGCTGACCATGGTGGCAGGAAGGAGGGGCTCTGGCAGCACAACAGACCATAGAGGGCATGGGAAAGGGGGCAGGGCAACAAACCCATCATGCAGGACAGGCAAGAGAGCCTGTGGCAATATAACAAACAATTGAAGGCACAAGGAAGAGGCAGTGGTAGTTCATCCACACACGCCAAAACACCTGTTTCACGCAGGAGACTCCTGATGTTTTTAAGCCCAAAAGGGCTTTATTTTAGCTCCTTCATAAAATCTCCTCTTTTTCAATATAAGGCAATGGGGAAAATCAATTCCCCACGTTTTTTTTTCAAAATCTCTCTCTTACCAAGTTAAAAATGTTGGAAAGTATAGTGCATTGGATCACTGAGGGCAGGAGGAAAGGGACATGGACTCAGATAACAGAGGACAGGAGAGAGGTGGGCAGGGGCACCAAACTGCCCTTACCGAGCAGGCATAAGGGGTTGCAGCAGCACATGGACCTTGGAGGGCACTCAGGATGGGCACTGGAAGCACAACACTCCATGGAGGGCAACAAAGAGACTATGATGGCATACACACAGACAACGGATGGAAGGCGGGAGGGGGTTTGGGACAGCAAGCTGACCACACAGGGCAGGTGGGAAGGGTAGAGCACAAAAGACCATGCCAAGCAAGTGGGAGGGTTAGTTGCAGCACAACGGTCATGGTGGGCAAGAGAGAGGGGGCAGGGGCTTGCACCAAGGACCATAGAGGACAGAATAGAGGGAGAGGGACTGGACACAGACAAGAGAGGGTAAGTGAAGGGGCTTCACAACAGAACATACAGGGCAGGCAGGAAGAGCAGTTACAGCACAACAGAGCATGGAGGGCAGAAGGGAGTTGCAACAAAAGGGATCATGGATGAAAGGAGTGAGGGGATAAGGGCATGGAACTTGGACAGGCAGGGTGGAGGTGGCAGGTGCAGGTGGCAGCCATCTGACCATGCTAGGCAGTTGGAAGAGACAGTGGCAACTCAATAGAACACTCAGAGAACATAGGAGGGGCAGTGGCAGGTCCATGGATCACGATGGGCAAAAAAGAGAGCAGAGGTATGCATACAGATGTTGGAGGGCAGGGAGAAGGAGGGGCAGCAGGCTGAGCACTGAGGCTAAGCCGGAGGGCAATGATGGGGGATAGAATTGGACAGCAGAGGACAGAAGTAATTGGCCGGGATATGAAGCTAAATGGAGGGTAGTGGCAGCCCATCAGATCAGCTAGGGCAGGAGGGAGGGGAGCTGGTGCTTGGACTCAGACAAGCTAACTGTTCTAGGCATGTGGAAGGTCAGTGGCAAATCAACGACCACACAGGACTTTAATGAGGGAGCAGGGGCATAGACTTGGACAATGGATAGCAAGGAGGAGGGGAGCAGGAGCAACAATGTTGGGAGGGGCAGCACAATGCCAAGTCAGGTTCTCCATCAAACCCACCCCCCACCGCGCATTGCGATTCACATCCTACTAGAAATTCACTGAAAAAAACAAAGGTTACAGGGACGTTTTAGTTAGGTTCAGATTTTACATGTACAAAACCATAGAAATGTAGCTGTTATAGTTAGAGTTATTTCAAGTAACTATAACTTGTGCCCTAAGGTAACTATAACTTGCACCCTCGCCATGCACTGCTAATTACCCCAGATATTACATCACTCATGACATCTTCTATGACATCATTGATAATATCACCGTAACATTAGTAGTAAAATTATTGATGAGAAAACTGTGCTTGGCGAGGGAGCAAGTTATAGTTACCATAGGGCACAAATGGCCCCTTCTCTGAGCAATATTAGGCCCTAGGGAACCCTCCCATGGGGCTTTTTTTAAAGGAGGATGGGTGCCGCACAGCCCCCCTCTCCAAGCCTTTAAAAAGCCATGTGGACCACCATGACCTAGGGCTACTTATTAAGTTGTAGCCCATTTTTAAGCCTATACAGGTCAAGGGCCTTTGTCAGGGCTGTGGATCCTTATTAAGTCAATAACTAAAGGTGAAGTTATATAGTATGATTTAGGATAGTGTGTAGTTATCACTCAGGGCCTACCTGACAATCTCTCTATTGTAGAGGACCCATCACTAAAGGATCTCAGACCTCATGTCTGGGAGCAGGGCGATGCCTCTCGTACTCACACAATCATCAAAGGATGCACCGTGAGGTACTACCTAGAAGAGTTGCCTTCTCCCATTGGTTGGGAGGAGGCCCTGTGTAACAACACAATTCCCAAACACTACCCTAAATCATACTATATAACATCACTCTTAGTTATTGGGCTTAATAGGGATCCACAGCCCTGACAAATGCCCTTGACCCGTATAGGCTTTAGAATGGGCAAAAACAGGTTGGCTTACCCATTGATGAACTG
Source organism: Pleurodeles waltl (assembly GCF_031143425.1). Classification (NCBI taxonomy): domain Eukaryota; kingdom Metazoa; phylum Chordata; class Amphibia; order Caudata; family Salamandridae; genus Pleurodeles; species Pleurodeles waltl. The sequence goes on along the minus strand of NC_090448.1, from coordinate 449,848,292 downwards.
ATTCATTATACTCAAATTCATCTTATCTTACTTGGTTTTTAATCATACCAGTGAATACCAGAATAAAGGTTAATTACCAGTAATCAACAAGGTATTTTTAAACATCCGGATCCCTTTATTATCCAGCAGAGTTGAAATAAGAACACCCTCTGGTAGGTCCAAACCAGATGGTTCAGCCCACCCTTGTGACATTGTTCTATAGGGGTGGGTAGGGGTGGTCTATGATGAAGCATGACACTACTATGTGTGTGAGACCACTCCTTTCATAAATAGAAACCTTCCCTTGTCTTTCTTATATGCAGAGAGAATTCAATTTGAACTAATGAGTTAGCTTCTCTCAGTAGGGATGGATTTATTAGAAACATGTTTTTTTAAATTCTTCAACCCATGACAATATGAGCTTTGACTTGCATTGGTAGTACCTCTAATCGAGATCATTCTACTAAGCTACTACTTCTTGTTTATTACCCCCCACACACCCTTTTGTGTACATAGATTTTCTTTGGGAAGATGAGTAGTGGGATGTACTTCCCAACTCTCTTCTCTGTGTAAGGAATAACATTAGTGTACCATTACATTAAAATCTCATTAGAATCTCATAATATCAGCTATAGGTTTCAATCAATAATTAACTCAGGTGTACTAAAGTGCAATAGCCTGAAAGGGTTAGCACTGACCTTGAGTGTGTCAGTCAACTAATATTTGTAGTTGATATGAGCAATAGAGAAACCTATTCACTAAAATGGCTTGAAATGGTGTGCACGTATGATAGATTTTTTTCTCCACAATTTCACACAATCTTTCGGAAGCTGTAATGTACCTATAGACCATATGGTATACTAATTCAGTTTGCAACAATTGGAGGTACAACAAAGCAGGTCTGCATTGTCTGAAATTTAGGGTTCTGAGCAGTGGTACAAATGTAGATGTTCTGGGTGTACTGTAAAGACAACAGAAGATAACAAAGTGTAATTGTGACTGTGATGAGTTGAAATCACACAGGGAGGCTGCAATATCATTATCGCTGTGAGCCAATGCTGAATATGAAGCCAGCAAGTGGGCCATAATAAGGCAGAATCTTACCCTACAGAATCACTGTGCAATAGAAATAGTGAGCAGGTAAGGTTCTATATAATTGGTCATCATCAACATGCTATATGCCCTCATCGCCTGCTTGTCACCCTCTCTTTCCTTTCCTTCTCTCGGCATTTGGGCCAATAATTTTTTTTTGACCAACAGTTTAAAATGCCTTATTATGTTCTGTGGGTTGTCAAAACGTTCTTGGAGACTTTTCAAGTAAAGTTAATCCTTCACTTACTGCATACACTGAATGTTACAGGCCTCATCAAGAGTCTAACAATCAATAATCACAGCTTTAGTAAGTGTTGCTCTGGGTCATCACCAAGTCAACAGTTTTAGCACAGCCGGAGCTAGCTTGACAGTATCTCTCAAGCTAGTTCTTCATGACATATGGAGGCCTTTTAGGTGAAGACAATCTACATAAAAATATGAAATTACATAACTTTAATAATTCATTTGTGTTTTTTTATTTTTATTTACGAATCTCACGCAAGCCGAACTCATGCACACTTACTGTTACGGGCTCTGCTTGGAACTGCATATCCGTTGAGAATTGTAACAACACTTAAAAACACAAATGCACACTATAAAATATATGTTGGATGTAAGTAATTTAGTAAAATAAAATATAAACTTACATTTCAATAAGTAATTTTTGTTTACAAGGTTGTTTTAATACATATTTCTGGAATCACAGTGATTGTGTGGCATCTCTGCGATGGATCCATGAATTCCATGTGACAGAGAAACAAATGCATTTGATTGGTTGAACCACCTGCCAACCTTTTCTACAGGAAGATCCTTCCCATTCAGTTCTTTCGGAGTGTCTCCTTAGTCATTACACCTCTGCAGCTCAGGTAGAATTCCTTCTTTCTTGTTTTTTTCAGTTAAACACGTTTTAAATGGCGTCAGGAGGAGAAAGAGAGCAAGAGGAAGAGCCCCAGAGAGAAGAAGAAGAACTACCAAGAAAGAAAGAATTGATTGCTTGGATTATTTTCATCTTAAAGGTTGTTAAATATAACTTTTGCAAGAAAGAATTGCCCAGAGGACAATCAAAAATTGCTCCCATTGCACAAGCAGAATGAGAGAAAATATCTGTGGACAATCCACCCCCGTCAACTGGGGAGAGAGGAAATCCAGAGGCATCAACATCAACTGCTGCAGCACCACTTGCTCCTGGATACGAGGTTCCTGATGCCTTCACTGCAAACATTCCTGCAATTATATCACAGATGCTCAAAATTGCATTGCATTGCACATTGTGCAATAAAATAGTTTCCATTGGGTAACAGTCCATGCCAGCATTAGTGCAGGCTGTGATCTCTGATTCATTTTTTGCTTTTCACAAACGTGTTTGAACAAGTTCTGTGCTTGTTCCAAAAACACAAATAAATGGTTCTTTTTCAGAACCGTCTATTTTAGCTTAAATAATGAAAAACTATATGTAATATGTCTGTCAATGTATGAATACCTTTTGCCAACCGTCTACATCTATGTCACTGTGAGAGAATGTGTGAGTGTTTGCATGGGTTTGCAACTGGTTGTGTGAGTGGCTCTGTGGGTCTGACAGTGTGTGCAATAATGGTTTTGTGGGTGTGAATGGGTGTGTGAGTGGCTCTGTGGGTCAGTCAGGAGGTGCAGCTGTGGTTTTGTAGGTATATGTGTGTTTGTGTGAGTTGGTGTATAAGTGTGTTCATAGGAGTGAGAGTGGGTGTGTCAGTGTGTGAATGGATGTAGAATGTAAGTATGAGTGTATGAATAGGTGTGTCACTGGATATGTGAGGTGTGAATGGGTGTGTGAGTGGGTGTGTGAGTGTAATAGCAGGTGTTTGATTGGTTGTGTTTGTGTGTGTGTGTGAATGGGTGTGTGAGTGGGAGTGCAACTGTATAAATGGGTGTGTTAATGGGTGTGTAAGTGACCATGTGGGTCTGTAACTGGGAGTGGTAGTGGTTTTGTGGGTGTGTGAGTAGGTGAAGAGGTGAAGAGGTGTGTCAATGGGTCTCTGAGTGTGTGAATGGCTGAATGAGTGCGTAAGTAGCTGTATGGATCTGTGTAGAGGTGCAGTAGTGAATTTGTGGGTGTGTGAATGGATGTGTAAGTGTTGTAATATGTGTGTGAGTCTGTGAATGGGTATGTGAGTTGGTGTGTGAGTGGCTGTGTGGGTGTGTCAGTAGCTGTGTGAGTGGCTGTATAACTGTGTTAGTGGGGTTGTAAATGTCTGTGTGGTTATGTGAGTGGGTGGAGTAAGTGATTGGCTATTTAGGTATGTTAGCGGCTGTGAGAGTGGCTGTATAGGTGTGTGAGTAGGTATCTGAGTGGCTGTGTGAGTGTGTCTGTTGGTGTTGAGTGCCTGTATGGGTGTGTTACTGGTTGTGTAAGTGAATGTGTGGGTGTGTGAATAGCTTTGTGTCTATATGGGTGTGAAAGTGGGTCTCTGAATGACTGTGTGGGCATGTGAAAAGTGAGTGTCTCTATAGGCATGTGAGTGGGTGAATACGTTGATGTATGGGACTGTAAGTGGGCATCTGACTGTGTAAGTTGGTGCACATTTTTTAATTGTAGCTTTGAACACCCTAACAATGTAATCAAATGCAATAACACCGAAAGAACTAATTTGTAAATCACATAACTCCAATAGATGTTGCCAATCATCTGTATTAAAAAAATATATGTATGCATAAGTATTTCAATATATAAAATTATAACTTAAACTTAGAAATATGACCAATGCATAACGTTATAATAGCATTAACCCCTTAGCTGCTGGGCCTTTCTCCCCACCCCCAGCGTTGAGCTCTTTTTTGGCTATTTGGGGTTGTTCTCACTTTGGGCTTATTAACTTTTTTCCAAATAAGGAATCCATGCCAAATTTGTGTCCTTTTTTTCTAGCATCTTGAGGATTGTAAAGATACCAAGTGTTTGTGGATTCCCCTGGAAAGGACTGAGAAAATAGGCAAAATATAGCAAAAACTTGAGTTTTTTTTAGAAAAATAGGGAAAAGTGCTCCATATAAAAGTGTCTGTTTTTTTCCCTAAGAATGGCATCCATGAACGGTTTGCTGTACTAAAGTCTCCATCAACCCAGCTTTCAGTAACATGCAGAACTGAATCCAAAAACCTAATTTTGTTCCACTGTTTTGGCATTTTTCCAAGAGATAGCCTATTTTCCCTATAGTAGTACTCTAAACCTAATTCCAGTTTGTGGTAGGCATCAATGTGAAACAGATCCAGAAAAGCTATAGATTCTGAATAGTAGACAAAGTCCCAAATTTAGCAAGGGGTCATGTGCGTAGATCCTTCAAAAACTGTTGAAATAAAGAAATATTGAAAATGAGTAGGAAAAAATTGGGCATTTTTGACAAAATTTTCATCTGTAACTTTTTGTCACAATGGCCGATTGAAAAAAGCAATATACAATTTTGTCCACTAGAGCCTTTTGGCTGCAGAGATACATAGGGTTTGTAGATTCTACAAGAACCCAAGGTACCAAGAGCAAACAACTGATTTGCACTGTAAAATTATTTTTTCATTGAACACTGAGTATACACCAATTCTTCACGCAAAATAGGCAGAGTGAAAAATGGGTATCAAGGAAACATATGTATTTCTGAAATGGGCACAAGTTCTAGAGTTTAGGAGCAGTGGCTATTTCTACATCTCTAAACTTGTGGGTACTTGTACTAGCGTTTGATTTGGGGGGTATTTTTTGAAATGTCACCTTTCTTATTCACTGGCTTACATTTGAAAGGAACAAATGTAGTGAAATCCAATAGATAATAAAAAATGTCCTACTATTCTGTGCTCCCACAAATCTCACAATACAAATGGTACCTCAGTTGTTTGGGTAGGCCTTGTGCCCGCAGCACCGGTGAGCCACTAACTTCCATCCACCCAGCATTCCCTCAGTTCTCCTGATAATTATGGTACCTCACTTGTGTAGGTAGGCCTAGTGCCCGCAACAGGAAAAGGCCCAAAATGCAATAAAAACAAAGCAAATTCTTTCACTGAAAACTGACCGTTTATTCCCAATAGGGGTAGTTTAAGACTATGGATCCTTGCTCAGCCAGCACCTATGGAAACCTAGCAAAACTGCATTTTTGAAAACTAGAATCCTAGGTTTATCCAGGGTGAGTTGACTTGCATGGATCACACCAAGGCCCATATTTATGAAAAGTGGCGCTGCACCTAGTGCAGTGCTACGTTTCTTGCTCCCCTTAGCGCCCTTTAACATCGCCATGTGTGTGCCGTATTTGAGATACAGCACACCATGGAAGTAGTCAGGGGGACTAGCATCATCATTTTTTATGCTAGTCCAGCACTTTGCAGGACTAGCAACAAAAATATTGACTCTAATCCTGCAAAGCATCCAGAGGCCAATTGAACACAATGGGAGCCTCTTTTTAACACCTGCACTCAGCATGCGTTAAATAATGGTGATAAAAATGTTGAAAAGGAATCTCTTAGATTCAGTTGTACCATTTCTACGGTCCCCCTAGCACCGGAAAGCCCCCCCTTGCATACATTATGCCTGGCTCAGGCATAATGTGGCGCAAAGGGTTACAAAGTGTCGAATGCAAGCATTAGGCTACTTTGTAAATATGGTGCAGCGTTTTTGCCCTTCCAACGCCACATTACCGTAAAAACAATTATGCTAATGTGGCGTTGGAATGACGCTAGGCCACCATAAATCTGGGCCCATGTTTTTTTTACCCAGAATCCCTTGCAAACCTCAATCTTTGACTAAAAAACATATTTTCCTCTCATTTCTGTGATAGAAAGTTCTGGAATCTGTGGAAAGCCACAGACTTCCTTCCATTCAACATTCCCACACAACTCCCAATAAACGTGGTACCTCACTTGTGTGGTTAGGCCTAGTGCCCGCAACAGAAAATGGCACAAAATGCAACAAGGACTCAGCACATTTTTCCACCAAAAACTGGCCCTTCGTTTCCAATGGGGTAGCTTGGGATTTCGGACTCCAGCTCAGCTGGCATCTAGGAAAACCTAACTAATCTGTCCATTTTTTAAAACTAGACACCTAGGGGTATCCAGAGTGGGATGACTTGTGTGGTTCACACCCCATTTTGTTTACCCAGAATCCCTTGCAAACCTCAAACTTTGATTAAAAAAACACTTTTTCCTCATATTTCTGTGATAGAAAGTTCTGGAATCAGTGGGGAGCCACAAACTTTCTTCCACCCAGCTTTCCCCCAGGTCTCCCGATAAAAATGGTACCTCACTTATGTGGGTATGCCTGGTGCCTGCAACAGGAAATGCCCCAAAATGCAACAAGTATGCAGCGCATTGTTCCACGAAAACTGACCCTTTATTCCCAAAGGGGGTAGCTCGAGAGTTTGGCTAGTAGATCAGCCAGCACATAGGGAATCCTAGCCAAGCTGTACATTTTCTAAATCTAGAAACCTAGGGGTATCCAGGGTGGGTTGACTTATGTGCTTCTCACCACAGTTTTTGACCCAGAATCCCTAGCAAACCTCAAATTTTGACTAAAAAACTAATTTTCTTTCCACTTTTGTGATGGAAAGTTCTGGAATCTGTAGGCAGTCACACATTTTCTACCACCCAGCATTCCCCCAAGTCTCTCCATTAAAAGGATGCCTCACTTGTGTGGGTGGGCCAAGTGCCCACATCAGGGAAGGCCCCAAAGCATTTTGTGGCGATAATGTCAACAATAGTGGATGTACTAATTAGTCCTGGGATCTCCAACCATGTTGGGAAATTTACCAAACCCGGACATTTTGGGAAAAATAGACATCAAGGGGAGTCCAGGGAGGTATCACTTGTGTGGATCTCCCAAAGTTTTCTAACGCAGAACACCCTGCATAAGTGAAACATTAAATAAAACACTATTTTTCCTTTCATTTCTGTAAGGAAAACTACAGGAATGTGCAGGGATCCACAATTTTCCTACCACCCAGTGTTCCCACACTTGTCCCAATAAAAATACTACCTCACGGGGATGCTTGGGCCTAGTGCCCGCTTGTAGGAAAGTACCATCTTGCCTGGCATGTTACCCCCATTTTTACATGTATGTAAGTTTGTTTTTTCCTGTTTCACTGGGACTCCAGTGCTCAAAGTTTGTGGCCTGAATGTGTGTACCTGTGTAGTGACAAACTGTGTCACTGAGACTCTGCTAACCAGAACCTCAGTGCTTATGCTCTCTCTGCCTTTAAAATTGTCACTATAGGCTAGTGACCATTTTACCAATTCTAATTGGCACACTGAAACACCCTTATAATTCCCTAGTATATGGTACCTAGGTAACCAGGGTATTGGGGTTCCAGGAGATCCCTATGGGCTGAAGCATTTCTTTTGCCACCCATAGGGAGCTCAGACAAATCTTACACAGGACTGCCACTGCAGCCTGAGTGAAATAACACACACGTTATTTCACAGCCATTTTACACTGCACTTCAGTAACTTATAAGTCACCTATATGTCAAACTCTCACTTAGTGAAGGTCAGGTGCATAGTTACTATGTGTGAGGGGACTCTTGCACTAGCAAGGGTACCCCCACATAGTTCAGGGCAATTTCCCCAAAGTTTGTGAGCGCGGGGACACCATTACACATGTGCACTACATATAGGTCAATACCTATATGTAGCTTCACAATGGTAACTACAAATATGGGCATGTAACAGGTCTAAGATCATGTAATTGTCCCCCCATGCCAAATCTGGTATTGGGGTGCCAATCCCATGCATCCCCGGGGCTTTACTACGATCCCCGGGTACTGCCAAACCAGCTCTCTGGGGTTTCCTCTGCAGCTACCGCTGCTGCCAACCCACATACTGGGTTGTGCCCTCCTGGGGTCTGGGCAGCCCAGTCCCAGGAAGGCAGACGAAAGAACTTTCTCCCTCTGGAAATAGATGTTAAGGGCTGGGGAGGAGTAGCCTCCCCCAGCCTCTGGAAATGCTTTGAAGGGCACAGATGGTGCTCTCCTTGCATAAGCCAGGCTACACCGGTTCAGGAACCCCCAGTCCCTGCTCTGGTGTGAAACTGGACAAAGGAAAGGGGAGTGACCACTCCCCTGTCCATCACCACCCTAGGGGTGGTGCCCAGTGCTCCTCCAGTGTGTCCCAGACCTCTGCCATCTTGAATCCAGAGGTGTGAGGGCACAATGGAGGCCTCTGAGTGGCCAGTGCCAGCAGGTGATGTCAGATACCCCTCCTGATAGGTGCTTACCTCACTAGGTGGCCACTCCTCCTCTGAGGGCTATTTAGGGTCTCTCCAGTGGGCTTTTCCTCAGATAACGACTTGCAAGAATTCACCAGAGTTCCCCTGCATCTCCCTCTTTGACTTCTGCCAAGGATCGATCGCTGACTGCTCCAGGATGCCTGCAAAACTGCAACAAAGTAGCAAGAAGACTTCCAGCAACATTGTAGTGCCTAATCCTGCCGGCTTTCTCAACTGTTTCCTGGTGGTGCATGCTTTGGGGGCTGCATGCCTTCATCCTGCACTGGAAGCCTTGAAGAAATCTCCCGTGGGTCGATGGAATCTTCCCCCTCCTCCAGCAGGCACCAAACTTCAGCGTCACCAGTACTCTGGGACCCCTCTCATCCTGACGAGCGTGGCCCCTGGAACACAGGTGGGGGACCCAAGTGACCCAGATTGTCCAGTGGTCCAACTGTCCAAATAGGGAGGAGGTAAGTCCTTGAGACTGAAGGACTCCATAGTCCCACCGAGCTTCCCGCTTCCTCTGGGAGCCGGCATTGCCGTCACAAAGAGGGAGCTCCTAAAGATGCAACTCCCTGTCTGTGAGAGCAATTTTTTCTGCTGTTTCCCTGCCTGGATCTCTGCAGAAAGGGAAACAGAGAAAACCTCCGCTTCCAGAAAGGGAGAGCTGTTTAATATCTCTCACTTGCTGGAACCTGAGTGTTTGCTCTGACTTGGGGGGAGTTGTCACAGTTGCCACCCTGGGACATAGCAGGAGCCGACCTGTGGTGAGTGGCAGTCTCCAGGGCAATCTATGTCTCCTCAAGGTGGGTATGCAGACCACCTCGAACTTGAATAGCCCAGGGTGGGTGGTGGTCCGCAGGGCAGGGGTCTATGATAGACCCACTTCATTCTTTAAATTCAGCCCATGGGAGGTGGTGGTCCTCGGGGCTGCAGGAGGACCACCCCTGCATACAATTCAATCTTTGTCCCGGGGAAGTGGTGGTCCAGGGGCTGCAGGGGGGGGGATACACACCCTACGCATACAATTCAATCTTTGCCCCGGGGAGGTGGCTGTCCCTGGGGCTGAAGGGGAGCTGTGATGACCATTGCATGCTATGCAGTTTTTGCCACAGGGAGATGGGGGTCCCCGGGGCTGCAGGGGGGGCCACATCACCCCCACATGCAATTCAATCTTTGCCTCTGGAAGGTAGTGGGAGCCTGCGTTTTTTCTTTTTTAATTTTCACTAGATCCATGAATCTGCCACGACTCTCTGTGAAATTGTTTTAAAAAAATGCTTTTTTGCTCTGGAGTGGAGGGTCCCTCTGGGACCCCAGCATCAGAGCTAAGAGGTCAGGCCCTTACCCTGGCCCCTTCTATTTTTTTCATTTTTTTTTTCTGGGACTTGATGACTACCAACACTTCCTTGTTGAAGTGTTTTCAGTAAATCCGATCTCAGCACAAGATCAGGAGGGTTCGCAGAGCCTTCCTGTCCCTATATATGTAAATTACTTTTTTCTTTAGTTTCCCAACAACTACTAAATAGATTTACCAAATAACAAAAAGGGATTTGTACTGTCATCTATAACTATGAATAGACATTAGGAATAGAATATGAGATATTTTCACATAAAGGATTAAGGGCCTCATTCTGACCCTGGCCGGCGGCGGTAGCCGGCGGCCTGGCGGGGCCCGCCAGAATACCGCTGTGCGGTCAAAAGACCGCCACGGGTATTCTGGGTTTCCCGCTGGGCTGGCGGGCGACCGCCAGAAGGCCGCCCGCCAGCCCAGCGGGAAACACCCTTCCATGAGGATGCCGGCTCCGAATGGAGCCGGCGGAGAGGAAGGGGTGCGACGGGTGCAGTTGCACCCGTCGCGATTTTCAGTGTCTGCATGGCAGACACTGAAAATCTTTGTGGGGCCCTGTTACGGGGGCCCCTGCAGTGCCCATGCCAATGGCATGGGCACTGCAGGGGCCCCACGACACCCCATACAGCCATTCTCTTCCTGGCGGCCAAAACCGCCAGGAACAGGACGGCGGTATGGGGCTCGGAATCCCCATGGTGGCGCAGAGGATTCCCCAGGGCAGCGGGAAACCGGCGGTACACCGCCGGTTTTCAGTTTCTGACAGCCGCGGTCAGAATGCCCATGGGAGCACCGCCAGCCTGTTGGCGGTGCTCCCGCGGTCGTTGGCCCTGGCGGTTTTTACCGCCAGGGTCAGAATGACCCCCTAAATGTGTTATTGGTTGCAGAGGGATGTCATTGATCTTAAAAGTGAGAAGTTAAAGTGATATATGGGGTACTAGACACACAATCAAGAGACATAAGTGCAACAGAAAATTGTGTATTTATATAAAAAAAGAAAAAAATGATGTGATAAAATATAACTATATATATATGTGTGGCTAATAGACATAGGGGGTCATTCTAAGTCTGGCGGGCGGCGGAGGCCGCCCGCCAGACTTCCCCCCTCCAAAATACCGCTCCGCGGTCGCAAGACCGCTGAGGGTATTTTGGCTTTTGCACTGGGTTGGCGGGCGACCGCCAAAAGGCCGCCCGCCAGCCCAGTGCAAAAACCCTTCCCACTAGGACGCCGGCTCAGAATTGAGCCGGCGGAGTGGGAAGGTGCGACGGGTGCAGTGGCACCCGTCGCGTATTTCAGTGTCTGCAATGCAGACACTGAAATACAAAGTGGGGCCCTCTTACGTGGGCCCCTGCAGTGCCCATGCCATTGGCATGGGCACTGCAGGGGCCCCCAGGGCCCCACGACAACCCATACCGCCATCCTGTTCCTGGCGGGAGAACCGCCAGGAACAGGATGGCGGTATGGGCTGTCAGAATCCCCCATGGCGGCGCAGCTTCCCAGGGCAGCGGAAAACCGGCGGGAGACCGCCGGTTTTCCCTTTCTGACCCTGCGGGGCATCGCCAGCCTGTTGGCGGTGCTCCCGCCGACCCTGGCCCCGGCGGTAGTGAACCGCCAGGGTCAGAATCACCCCCATAGTGACAGATGATAACTGGAGATGTGGCTAGAACGAGTAATGAGTAGAGTTTCTTTTTAGCTCATTAGATATTTTTAAATAATAATTTTTTTTAGTAATTTGTAGAGGTAGGATGTAGTTGCACTGAATCTTTTGTTACAATTGGTGTTTTTCTTATATTCACATGTGTGTTGGCTTGAACTACATATCCCAGAATGCCACATAAAGGCATGTTGAGATAAATAGTATAAATAGAGCACTAAATGGACTGATTTATTACCGTGATCAATACCGTGAGGGTTGAAACGCGTTGGTGATTGTCGGTGGTATCATTTTGCACATTAAAATGAAGAATTGAAAATCGTGTGAGTTCTGCGTCGTTGACAGAAGTGTCAAATTTGTGTGGTGATATATATATAAATATTTATATATATAAATATATCTATACATATATATATATATATATATATATATATATACATATATCTATATATCATCCACAAACAATGAGAAACTACTCATCGAATGGCTGCACCAAGTCAATTATGGCTCCAAAAAAGGCAGAGGAAAACAATTTCTTTGAATATAATTCATCCGCTTTATTATTAATCGAAACAATGCTGTCTCCACTGAAATGTCTAAATAAATATAAAGTGATTTACCATAGAGCTGGTGTTCTGAGACCCGAACGCGGCAGTCTGAGCAGAGATCTGGCAGCCCCAATACAATTGCAAACAATATCCTTACGCAATAGATACGCTCAGACACCGCTGTTGTTTTTACCAAAAACACGTTTATTGCTGGCTTCTCCCGATGCATTTTGGCTCATCCAGGCCTTGGTCATGGGTTACAGAATTTCAACTGTGCCTCATTGTAAGAAGACAAAGTAATGAACATAAACAAATTGCTAACAATCCTCCAGGATCGAACATAATGATGTCTGCAGCCACTATCCTAGAGTGGTCCTAAACCATAACATCAAAGTGATAAATCCATTAATTACCAGAACCCACAAAGTCTCCTTCAAGCAGTAGTTCTGTAAAAAATCTAAATACATTCAAAATAAATGGAATGCAGAGATGGAACAGGGTGGTCTAGCTCACCACCCCCTCCCAAATATGAACTTAATTTGGTACACCAGATACAAGATATCCTGCCAGGGAATAGAAAATATAGAGAGGATGGCAAAAGTATTGCAAACAATAGTTACCAATATCTAGAGTGCTGTTAAAATCTCTAAACTCATTGTGCACATGTGGGCGTATCAAATATTCCATTAATAATTTGACATAGATAAAAGACTTACATCTCCATTAATGTAATCTACAAAGGCATCTAATGCTGTAACATTACACTAAACCAAGTGCTGACATCCAAAGATAACATCAATTGCTTTTGTCTCCCCCATGTGGGCCTATTTGGCATTCAGGCAGAGATACATGAGACCATCCGTGCCCAAGATAACACCACACATCCCGGCCCCTCATTGAAACCTGCAAAAGAAACAAAAAATAAAAAAACAGGTTCAAAACTGATGAATCTGAAGAAACTTGAGGCTGCACAAAGCAGGCATCATATTCTAAAGCAAATGTATCTCCATCTCTTCATCATAGTTTAATCCCAGGGGTTCCAGAGTGTCAAAGTCCAAGATGTATCTTGACTTCAACTTGCATAATGCCTCCTCCCTATCTCCACTCCTACTACTTGGTAAGTTTGTGTCAATCACAAAGAAACACAGTAAATATATATTGCTGTAGTTCAACTCAGCAAAATGTTGTGCTTCTGGATACTGAGAGTCCTTGTGACCTATTGCTCTCAAATGTTCCAATATCCGCTTCTTAGCTTTATGAATGATACTACCCACATCAAGAAGGTCACAAGGACACAAGAGATAATAAACACAATACTCTGTATTGAAGTTGGTTAATTTGCGAATCACAAATTTTCTGTTGCTAATGGGAAACATGAATTCAGACACATCTAATCTGTTGCTACAGGCTTTGCAGATCCTGCAGCAAAAAAAGCCATGTATCTGCTTCTTAGGCACTGCACTTGTAACATGATTTTTGCTGAGATCATCCTTCAGGGAATGGCACTTCCTGAAAGTTAACCTCGGAGTAGTGCCTACTTACCTTCTCAAGATCTCATCCGTATGTAAAACATGCGAATGTCTATTGAGAATTCTTTTCAACATACCTGCCTGATTGGAGTAGGTAGTGATAAATCTAATGACCTCACAACTCTCCTCAAGGGGTTCATTATTCTGGTATAGTAAGCTCTGTCTCGAAACCTCATCTGGCCTCCTAGCAGCTTGTTCAATAATCTTACTCCAATAGTCAATTTCATCAAATCTCTCAATCATAATGTTCTTCTCATGTTCACATGCCTTCAGGGTACCACAATTCCTCCTGGCCCTCAGCAGTTCCCCATATGGAGTGCTATATATCAAATTCCTCAGGTGTGCACTAGTAGCAAAGAGAAGACTGTTCCCCCGGTGGGTTTGCAAAACAATCTAGTTTCCAACCTGCTTCCCACAACCATGACTTCTAAATTCAGGAACACCACACAATGCTGAATAATGTGCCCTGTGAACTGCAGAGTGTAGATGTTATTATTCAGACAATCGATTAACTGTATTGCAGCATTCTCATCACCTTGCCAGATGATAAATATATAATCTATGTACCAAACCCCCAGGGTCACATGTTCTACAATCTCCTTACAGCTACTAAGCACCTCTTCCTCCCACCAGCCCTGGAAAATATGTGTGTAACTGGGGGTGAAACAAGTGCCCTATTGTTGTTCCTTGTCTCTGTTTAAACACTTTGTCATTAAATATAAAATAGTTGTTATTCAGACAAAAATTAATCATATCCAAGATCATCTCTGAATGTACTAGATACAAAAGAGACCTGGCTATCAAAGAGTGCCTACACACCCCTTTTCCTGCTCTATGCTCTATGCAAGAATAGAGGCTGGTAATGTCCAATGGAACCATAATGAAATCTTCTTCCCAGTGTATGCCCTCAATAGTTGTGAGAAAGTGTGTGGTGTCCTTTAAATAGGTGGGTAGTGCTGTCATAAAAAGCCTGAGGTAATGATCAATGTATCTAGATGCATTTTCTAGCAGAAAGCTATAGTGTCTGCCAGGAGGGTTACTTGCATCCTTATGCAATTTAGGAAATAGGTATGGGATGGGAATCCTAGGTATGTTACACTTTAAAAACAAGAATACCTCCCACTCTAGAAGCCCCTTCTCGCTTCAATCAGTAAGCATTTCAAAGTAGACCTATTCTGCCTTCCTACAATCTGACCTACAAGAGATCGTGTAGCAAGATTACTCTGCCAAGTGTCGCCTGCTTTCTTCCAAATACATCTTTTTAGACAAGAGAACCATGTTCCCTTCTTTATCTTATTGGCATATGACAATATCTGGATCAGATTTTAGACTTTCCAATGTTCTAAACTGGCTACAAGTCAGGTTTTTCTTAACCCGAGGGGTATTTATACTGAATTTTCTTCAAATCACTGATAACCCCTTTCTCAAAAACACTTAGGGGGTGATTTCGAGGTTGGCGGGTGGCGGTTGCCGCCCGCCAAACTTCCCCCGTCGAAAGACCGCTCCGCGGTCAAAAGACCGCGGGGGCCATTTCGACTTTCCCGCTGGGCCGGCGGGCGACCGCCAAAAGAGCGCCCGCTGGCCCAGTGGGAAAGGCCCTGCAACATTGAAGCCGGCTCCGAATGGAGCCGGCGGTGTTGCAGGGGTGCGACGGGTGTAGTTGCACCCGTCGCGATTTTCACTGTCTGCAAAGCACACAGTGAAAATCCTGCTGGGGCCCTGTTAGGGGGCCCCTGCACTGTCCATGCCAGCGGCATGGGCAGTGCAGGGGCCCCCAGGGGCCCCACACGACACCCGTTCCCGCCATCCTGTTTCCGGCGGTGAAAAACGCCAGAAACAGGCTGGCGGGAAGGGGGTAGGAATCCCTATGGCGGCGCTGCAAGCAGCGCCGCCATGTAGGATTCTCCCAGCCGGGGGAAATCCGGCGGGAAACCGCCGGACCCGGCTGGGCGACCGCGCCGGAATAGCAAAGGAAGCACCGCCAGCCTGTTGGCGGTGCTTCCGTGGTCGTCGACCCTGGCGGTCGATGACCGCCAGGGTCAGAATGACCCCCTTATTGCTTCACATGCAATCATATGTTGGAAAGTGGACATAGGTTTGAAATTATTGGGGCAGCTCATGTCTACATCTATATCCAAATTAGCTAGATTTAGAGAAGGATCCTCATAACAGGACTGCGGATCTACATGCACTGTCAGACTGTGTAATGTTTCTACATCGCCAATATCTAAGTTTTTGACCATATTATCTCCCTCAGCGATCTTAGACCCTTTGGGGTTAGTACAGAGCTAGTTCTTTAGTTTTAACTTCCTTGTTAAGTGGAGCAAGTCCACCCTACTCTGAACATTGTTCAAATCTGTTGTTGGGCAGAAAGATAGACCCAATGACAGTAACTCAGGGCCTTATTTATACTTTTCTAGCGCCACATTTGCATAATTGTTTGATGCAAAAGCGGTGCAACCTTACAAAATATAATTGGATTTTGTAAGTTGGCGCCACTTTGCATAAAAAAATGATGCAAATGCGGTGCTAAAAAAGTATAAATCAGGCCCTCAGTCTCTTCCACAGTCAAAAAACGGACTGATAAATTTACCACAGTCATTGTGCCAGAGCTTTGCCCCTTGTTAACATTCCCATGGAGGCCTTGTTTTCTTCTTCTCGATCTGTTATTGCTCCGTCTTTTCCTCTTCCTCCTCTGAATCCTTTGGATCCCTTGCCTCTACCCTTTCAATAGTCTCTGTCTGGAGACTGTTATGTCCTGTTCTGATTTAGGAGCTGGAATTGTTTAAAGAAATTCCTATGAGAGCTTCTCAACTCATTGTGTGTTGATGTCGCTTCAGAGGCATCAGAGGCATTACTATCTGAGACTTAACTTTCAGATGTACCCACAGTAATTTTCTCCAGGGTAGAGGCCTTCAGAAAAAGTTCTTTACTATAAAGGTAGTCGTACTTTTTCATGAAAGTTAAAAGACACCCCACCTTATAACCTTTGAATTCTCTGATAAATTTGCATTGTTTCTTCATTGTGATCTCCATTTCCAACAAAGTTTGTAGCGATGTAACATCTAGCATAATTAGTAGTGCATGGAGAGGGCAGGAGTTATAGTTACCTTAGGGCACGAGTTATAGTTACTTGAAATAACCTAACTATAACTATAATGTTCCTGTAGCCTTTGGTTTTATTCAGTGAACGTCTATGTTTTTTTTAACGTTAAGTTATTTTAATTACTAAACGTTAACCTAACCACTGCAGTGCATGGCCTTTGGTCGTGTGTCACAGGGGCTGGCCACAAGGCCTGACTCGCTGCGAGGCCCTGCAGCCAATCCTTAAAACCACCAACCCTGTGCTGCACACTGTCTTTGGCCATGCACTGCAGGAGTTGGCCACAGGGCCTTTCCTGTGGCCAGGCCCTGTGACTGACCCCTATAACACCCAACCCCAGGCTGCACACTGCTTTGCGCAGCGGGGATTGGCCAAAGGGGCTGTCTGTCTGACTGTGACAATAGGTGTAAGAGGGTGTCTCTGGGTGTGAGAGTGTGTGTGAGAGTGTCTGTCTGAGTGTGAGAGTAGGTGTGAGAGGGTGTCTCTTGGTATACCATTGGGTGTGAGAGTGTCTCTGTGAGTGGGCTGTGAGTGAGTGCATGAGTCTCTGAGTGGGTCTGTGAGTGGGTCATGACTGTCTAAGTGGATCTGTGGGTGAGTGCATGAGTCTCTGAATTGGTCTGCGAGTGGGTGTGTGAGTGTCTGTGAGTGGGAGAATGAATCTCTTCGTATGTCTGTGGTTTCCCTTGGGGGCGATTGTAGCTCCCAGGAAAACCACACATCTATAACCATCTAACCACATATCTATAAAAAAAGATTTAGGCCCCACAGGGAGTTGGTACTGCTCATGAGCGACACCCTGTCAATTCACAGTTTATATCACTTTTAACTCCTGGGTAAGCGATTGCACCCCCCCCCTTCCCGGGAAGATCAACATATTTATTACAAAAACAATGCCCCTGTGGGGGTTCTGTCCACTTCCTCGTGGGACAATAACTTAGATGAAATCCCTGGCTTCTAGTGGGGGTTTCCTGACTGTGGATTTCAGGAAGGCCTCTTTTGAAAAGGGAGACTCTCCCCTTTTAAATTAGGCCTCACAGAAAGCTGGGGAGGATGTTATGGCCTTTTTCCCCACTGGAGTAGAAAGCAGCCTTATCTGCTGCCTTTGCTCTGGTGGGGAAAACAAATGTGACATCAGTGCATATCAGATAGCACTGATGTCACAGATGGTAAGGGAGAAGGGAAAGATGCAGAAGCTATATGCCATTGGCCGTCACACGCACCAAAGGCGTTCAAACACTGCACATTTCCTATAGTCTAATGCTATGTTATAATAAAAATCAACATTTAATTTTCCCTTTTGAGTGTTCACAGATTTCATACCTATAGAACAAAGATAATGTGCTCTACAAAGAATCATTCTTGAACAGTGGGAAAAACCAATCATATGGACAGTATAAAAACCCACAACTGGACAGTATGTCATTACAAATAACCAATATTGAGCATTGTATTTATTTAAAACTTTTAAACAATCATTTTATCTATACTTGCACTACTAATCCAAAGAAACATGCTGAAAATGAGAACTTCATCATTAAAAGTGCTACATTAATACTACTAAGTGCTCATCATCTCTCGCCTGGATTATTGCAATGCCCTCTTTCTTAGAGCTGCTAAATACTCCCTCAACAAGTTGCAACTTATCCAAAATGGAGCAGGGTGGATGATCCTTGAGCTCCAGAAGAGGTACTTGGTGAGAGAGGGCTTGAGGTCCCAACATTGCCTTCTGGTCCAGAAACAGATTTGTTTTAAAGCAGTGTGTCTGGTGCATAAGGCATTGCAACAGCCTGCCACAGGATATCTGAGGACCTATTTTCTTGGTATGTCCCCAGTAGAGCCTTGAGATTGGTAGGTAAAAAGAAGGTAAATACCTCCGGATTTAGGAAGGCCAGACTGGGGGGGCGAAGCCTTCTCAGTGGCAGCACCCAATCTATGGAACATGCTACAGCCGGATTTCAGAAGCATTTATTCACATCTGGAATTTCACAGGGCTATTAAAACCTGGCTACTTAGAACCAATTAGGAACGTCTGAGAAAGAACTGCTTCTTCATGCTGGGGGCTTATTCACACTCCAATCGCTTAGATACCCGCTATGTTGTATGTGCTTCATAAATGCAAATACAAATACTAGGTATATAAGGCACATCAGCATAGGCAAAGCCTAATAAAGACATCACCTTTGCTAGGACACATGATTTCATAAATCCCGATAATGCATCTACAATAACTAGACTATTACACTTTAAAAAACTGAAACTCTTCTTAGAATTTTGTCTCTAAAAACAAAAGATAGGAATTTGGTAACTTCCAAGGCAATTTTTGTCTGAATCAAAGGTTCTTATCATTACATTCTGTCCATCCACATCTGCTTTTCAAATAGACATTATCATGACCAGTTCTAATACTAATTCCTTCATGAAAAATGAAAACAATAGGCGTGTCTGTTTTACAAGATGTAGATACTTGTCTTGCTTTAAAGTTAATAATTGCAGTATTCTATCTGCTCTGAATCATTGTAGCATTAAAACAACACACTTGCCAGTTCTTGCTACACATAAAGTAGACAGAAGATCTGTTCGACAACTTGGGCATTAATATTAGGTGAAGCTTTTCTCAATAATCTCTCAATAGTCACACTTTTGGAATCTGGTAATGTTAAATAAATATAACACTCTGATTCTATTTGTGTAGTTGATGTATATAAGCAGTGTTCACATTCATGTTGTCATGAGTAACTAATTCTGAAAACTGCATTAACAGGTATCTCCTCTTTTTCTAAAACACCAAACATCCATTTTATCTTTGTCCTTCGGTTCCAAAATATCTTCTTTCTCCAATTCCAGCAATGTAGGCATTAGGCACACAATATTGTATAATATTGAACATTAGTTCTGCTTATGTCTTTGTTGTTGGATAAAGTGTTTCAAGAAGATGACTTTCTAGAAAACACCTTCTCTTTTGAAAAAACACCTGCCCTAATATCTTTCAAAAATAGTATCATATTCAATGTCAGATACTTGCCACATAATCCTTATTAATTGTTAGTATTCAAAATGTAACCAGATATTCACATTTCCAATGCTTCCCAAAGAATTCCTAGTTTTATCCTGCAGCAGTGTTATGTACACAGACTGGCCCTCCAAAGGTAAAAGTTGCAGTAGATCTCCAAAAACTATCAAATGTTTTCTCCTAAATAGGACATCATAATCTATTCTCAGAACCTCTTGCATTCAGAAATTTACAAAGGCTGCATTACATTTGAGACCATGCTCTTCTCATCGATTATGAAAAGTATCAACTTTTTTAACACTCTTGGTACTTCATGACAAGCTTCACCGGATAATGTTTGGTGTTCAATGTTACACAAGCAGAATTAAAATTTGATGTAAAGTAATACCTTTGATATTGTGTGCAGCACATCCAGTAGGTGCTGTAACATACATTACAAATTAAATCCTATGGTTTTGTATAGAAAAGCAGTAACAACTTTTATTAAGAAATGTGTACCAGTGCCAGCTTGACTGTTGACATACAACAGTGTAGGTTTAAATGTTCAGCATGCACACACTTTTTTGTCATGAAGCAATCCATGTTCAACTGTAGCCTTCACTTCCATAAGTATTGCATTTGCTCATCATGTATTTGCCTGTCTTGTTCCTCTATTGCAGTCTCCACCTCATTCATTGTCATAGCAGCCTCATTTTCAATTATTGGCTGTCCAAGTAAGTCAGTCTTTTGAGGGACAGAACTTAGGCTGCTTTACAAACTCTCCTAATCCACCTCAGAAACAACTGTCTCTTCCTGTTGAATTTCATCATTCAACATTTTCAAGTAGTTAGCAAATACTGATCACTCAATGCCATTCTTTGCCGCATTGAAAGAGTCTTCATAGCAGTCAAACGTTCCTAGTAACTCAATTTCATAATCCAAAGGTTTAAACAGCTGCAAAAGTGCCAAATAGAAACATTATCTTTTTTCGGCAGTTTGTTAACCCAGTTTTCCATGGTAAATTAGACTATCTTTGCTATGTTGCACCAAACACCCATTGCAACCAACTACTGTAAATTTACCTTCATCTACAATTTCTGTCACATTGTTTCTAAATGTGTAGCACTTGAGTACTTTTTAGAAACAACCATTTTCAAGATGTGCACTTCTTTTTGAATAATAAGTGTCCAACATGTTTGTTTTCACAATGCCTGTACTATCTGGGTCAAATTCAGCAAGATATGAATTTCGATAAAAGATTTTAAAACTCTGTTTTCAGTTAATGCTAGGCCTAGATTCATCCAAAAAAATCCTTTCTACTTAGACTATAAACTAGCATATCTCAGCTGATTAAAGCATTCATAGGATCCAATTTATCTGTGAGAAAGCATCTTCAATTTGAAACTGTACAGTTTTATTTTGTTATAGACTTTTCAGCAGAAATTCCCTGAGGTTTTAAGTGCTTTTGGTGATTTACGAGTAAGTGTATGTCTTACTGCAGACATAAACCTGTAAATTCTTCCTTTTGAAATAACAGGTCTTGGTAATCCAAAATGACATTTTGGCCCTTATTACAACTTAGGCGGTCTTTCACAAAGACCACCGAAGCTTTGGGCGCCAGTGTACCGCCAGTATTGGCGGGATATCTGGCTCCCTATAATGACTTTTCTGCTGGGCCAGCGGACGGTAACAGTTTTTCCTTCTGCTGGCCCAGCAGAAAAGTCACATCAACATTGCAGCGGGCTCGTAATAGAGCCGTCAGCAATGTTGATGTGCAGCGGGTGCAGTAGCACCCATCACGCATTTCACTGCCCGAAATTCGGGCAGTGAATTGCGTAATGGGGCTGTGCCTGGGGGCCCCTGCACTGCCCATGCCAAGTACATGGGCAGTGCAGGAGCCCCCAGGGGCACCCCGGGTCCCCCTTACTGCCAGCCTTTCCATGGCAGTTTTTACTGCCGTGGACAGGCTGGCAGTTGGGGACTCATAATCCCCAGGGCAGTGGTGGTTGCACCGCTGCCCTGGGGATTATGAACGCCAGGCGGAAGCCTGGGGGGTATGTGGAAGGGCCAGCGGTATGGCTGTGGCTATTGCACCACAGTCATAATAGCTGGCGATAAACCCCCAGCTTGCTGGTGGTGTTACCACCAGCTTACCGCCGGCCGCCAGGGTCGTAATGAGGACCTTTGTGTAAAATGTTCATTTTGCTCTGCTTTTTCACCAACAGTGCTTCCGACATCTTTGTGATTAGAAATGCAGTACTTGCTACTTTACGCTATTTTCCTCAGTGCCTTTTAGAATGCTACATAATACACTGTAATAAACTGTTCTATGAGAGAATGTAGAGACAAATGTAGGTGCATATTTTACCCACAATAGTATATGAATATGAAGAGCACATCTTGCTTGGTACTCTTTTCACCAAAAGAAATCAGTAATTTCTCTAATAGTTGATTTTTTTGTGACAGATAAAGGACAGCATAGCTTGAAATCAGTGGTTAAAGTACCTGCAAAGATTTGCAGGATCCAAACAGCAAAGTTCTTCTGATGTCTTCAACTCAATGCCTGTAATGTTAGAGTTTTTTCTTCTCAAAAACTCATGTAAATCATGCCATACAAACTCTGCACAACTCATTACTGCAAACCAAATTGGTGCAGCTAAATTTGGCAACATACCCTTAAGCTCACCATGACAATGACACCAATAATTATTGGTCCCACCTTGGCATTCCATCAAATGTATTAAATTGTACTCGAGCTTCTCATCTTTTCCATTAATGTTTTCAACAAAGTCTTTTGCAGACATATTTTGTACATTAACTGCTGTCTTAGGAACATGGTTAACGTCATATTACAGTCCAGACAAAACACTTTCAAATGAGAGATAAAATACATATGGAAACTTTATCAAAATATAGGGGGTCATTCTGACCCTGGCAGTCACCGACCGCCAGGCCAACGACCGCGGATGCACCGCCAACAGGCTGGCGGTGCATCCATGGGCATTCTGACCGCGGCGGTACGGAAAACCGGCGGTGTCCCGCCGGTTTCCCGCTGCCCTGGGGAATCCTCCATGGCGGCACTGCAGGCAGCGCCGCCATGGGGATTCCGACCCCCTTACCGCCAGCCTGGCTCTGGCGGTTTTGACCGCCAGAACCTGGCTGGCGGTAACGGGTGTCGCGGGCCCCTGGGGGCCCCTGCAGTGTCCATGCCACTGGCATGGGCACTGCAGGGGCCCCCTAACAGGGCCCCACCAAGATTTTCAGTGTCTGCCAAGCAGACACTGAAAATCGCGACGGGTGCAACTGCACCCGTCGCACCCCTTCCACTCCGCTGGCTCCATTCGGAGCCGGCATCCTCATGGAAGGGGGTTTCCCGCTGGGCTGGCGGGCGGCCTTCTGGCGGTCGCCCGCCAGCCCAGCGGGAAACTCAGAATTACCGCAGCGGTCTTTTGACCGCGCAGCGGTATTCTGACGGCGGTACTTTGGCGGGCGGCCTCCGCCGCCCGCCAAAGTCAGAATGAGGCCCATAGTGTCCTCTGAATATAATCTTGTTCACCTATACTCAGCTGCAGGTATTTGCACGGGGGGTCATCATACTGTCCCTCTACTACAGTTGGAAATAGTTGAGGAAAACATCAAGCTTCTAAACCTTTCTCTGAAGCACTCATTAAAGCTCCTTTAGCTAGTTTAATCTTATACCATCAATAGCATCAATAGCATCAGTTCAATAACATGCCCCAAACACAACTCTACATTTAAGCCTTTTTTGAAGCTCAGGGGGTTATAGTTTCCCAGTATTTGGTCCCTTCTACACTATAGCTTGAAAAGGTGTATAAATTGTGTGAGTAGTCCTTCATAAACATTCAGATGTTGAAGTTCCTCTGAAATTGTAACCTCTAACGTATCTGTACTGCTCTGGCAGGCAGTTTATTGTCCTCTAATTCATCATAGCAAAACTTGCATGTGATCTGTGTCAGCAAATCAAAACATTCCCCCACGTTGCAAATTCTAGCCACTTGGCTTTGTTTTCTTCCTCAGTTTTCAAGGACACATCAGCATTTTAAATCTATAGTGTGTGCACTGACAACAAATACAAACATAAGCTCTCATTATGACATTAGCGGTAAATCCCACTTATCGCCAGACTGACTGCAGCCAACATACCGCTGCTGCGGTGGATACCCACAAAGCATATTATGACACATACATACCAATCTGTCACTATACAGCCACACACACAGGTCTGCCAGCCCAAAGGTCAGTGATAAACTGCTGGTAGCAAAACCCACACCGTTACGCCAACAGAACTACGTCCACAACATTATGACCCATGAAACACAACGGCGGACATTGAATGTCGGTAAACCATTGGCGGTATATACTGCTGCGCTCAAAATACACACACCAAAACAACACCACATTGGACAATTCAAACTACAAGCACCTGACACACATACACACACCACACCCACACCACTATAAAACACACACCCACATTACCCACAACCCTTTACCATTACAAACAAATGCCAGCAGAGAGAGAGAGACAGCAAAGGCATTCACACAACCAGAGCCACATACCACCATCACCTATACACCACCCACGCACCTCACAACACACACCCCAACACATCCCCCTACACACCCTCGCCCACACCACTCACACCACACTAATGGCACCCCAACGACACCCCAGGTTCTCTGAGGAGGAGCTAAGGGTCATGCTGGAGGAAATCATCCGGGTAGAGCCACAACTATTTGGATCACAGGTGCAGATATCCATTGCTAGGAAGACGGAGTTATGGTGGAGAATCATGGACAGGGTCAATGCCGTGGCACAGCACCCTAGAACAAGGGATGACATCAGGAAGAGGTGGAACAACCTACAGGGGAAGGTACGTTCCATAGCAACAAAACACCAACTCACTGTACAGAGGACTGGAGGTGGACCCCCACCTCCTCCCCCACAACTAACAACATGGGAGGAGCAAGTCTTGGCAAGCATGCATCCTGAGGGCCTGGCAGGAGTAGGAGGGGGACTGGACTCTGGTAAGGCAATTCCAAATTACTATCACCCCTCTACCTGCATGCCATCACACAGACCCGCCCTCACCCCCACATCCATCACTCCACCACCTCCCACACACCCCACCATCACAACCCACTCATCCCAAAGCCAAGCCCTGCATGCAACACCAATGCATGGACATCACTCACAGACCTGCATGGACACCGATCACCACAGTGCACACTAGAGAGAATCACCTAGCGTCCAAATAACAACTCACACAAAGCAAAGCTGCCAGGGCAATACCAACCATAGAGGCCAACATACCCATGCACAATATGTCATACGCAGAAACAATAACACTGCATTTACATCCCCACAGGTAAACCACCCAATGTCACTGGCGAAGAGGTGCCAGCAACATCCCGATCCCTCACAGAAGAGGCCCTCTGTGATGACAGCAGCTCTGGTCACCTGGATCTGGATAACCAACCTGGCCCATCAGGGACCTCCGGACAGTCGGTTACCCAGGCACACTCTCACACCACCACAGAGCCTCCCCCCTCAGGAAACACCACCACAGCACGCACCCAGCAGGCCCATACCTCTGTCCCCGGGACATGTCAATCAGCAGTGTGTCCACCCCTACAGGGACCCCAGGCCACCCCACAAACACAGGACAATCAAGGACCTGGGGTCAGTGGCAGTGGGCACACGGTTCAGGGGACAGAGGCACAGGACAACAGGGAAACTGGGAGGACTGCTGTGTGACAGGGGGAGGACAGGCCCAGGGAACCAACCCTCCAGGAGGCACTCACTGTGATCCTAGGAGCATACCAACATTCCCAGGATATGCTGGGCCAGATCCTAGACAAGTTGCAGGAGAACATGCGGCTGCAGGAGGGACAGTACCTGGGGATCAGGGAGGACTTGAAGGCCATCAACACCACCCTGGTCTCCATTGCAGGGGTGCTGGCAGACATGGCCAACAGTATGAGGGAGGCAGTGGCACACCACCAGGCCCCTGACACTAGCCAAATCACTGAACAGCTCTCCACCTCTGCTGCTGCTAGTGGACAGGAGGCCCTGCCACAGGACCAACAGGCCACCAGCACTCCTCCCCCTGTAGAAGGAGAACTATCCTGCAAACGTTCCCTGTGATCCAGGCAGAAGCCAGAGACTATTGCCAAGAGCCCCGCCAAGAAATAAGACTCTCCTGATTGTCACCCTTGTGTCCCACTCTGTAACCCTGTCCACCATGAAGTGCCACTGCTCCCCTTCCTAGGACCCCTTGGTCAATGCACCTGTGATACAAATAGACTGGGCTCTAACCTGGACCTTCCTCCATCATCACCCCAGCCCATTGCACTACCCCCTCTTCTTCAGAGCACTGCAATAAATACACTTTGATAAAATACAAGTATGGTCTATGTCAGATGTCTTCAAAATGTATTTGTGTAACCAGGTTCAAACATTGCAATTCAACTGTACAGTAATGTTTACATATGAAAGACCTGTAGTTAGCTGCATTGAACACACCAGGAGAAATAATGGGGCACCAACATCTGCAAAAGGAGATGCCAAAGGGTACAGTGAGTGGGCTTAGAAGTCGGAATACACAGCCCGTCAGTGACAATGTCACACATCAAACTGTCAATTACATGTGTAATAACACTGTCTTACCTGTGTCTCTTTGGAAGTATTGACGAAGAATTACACTTCTGCTGTCCTCATCTTCATCCTCTGCCTCCTCATATTCACTTTCCACAGGATCCACTGCTGCTACACGGCTATCTCCAGCCTCCTCCTCCTGCAGAAAAGGCACATGGCATCACATGGCAAGATTGTGCAACATACAGCATACCACGATGATCTGGCAGGCCTTCTTGGGTGAGTAGCACAGGGATCCACCTGTTAGATGGAGGCACCGAAACCTGGCCTTCAGGAGGCTGAAGGTCCTTTCTATTATCCTTTTTGTTTGCCCTTGTGCCTCATTGTAACGTTCCTCTGCTCTTGTCCTGCCATTCCTCACAGGGGTCAGTAGGCATGAGAGGTTGGGGTAACCAGAGTCACCCGCAAATATTGATGGACAACTGTTAGCCACACACTCACCCTTAGGGCCCACACCATGTCCATACACCAACATCCACTGGGTGGGAACCAGGGCTCACCTTTCAGCCACACCCTGTGCCTCTGGAGTTGGGCCATAACATTTGGGATGCTGCTATTCCTCAGGATAAAGGCATCATGCACAGACCCAGGATACTTTGCATTGACGTGGGAGATGTACTGGTCCGCCAGGCACACCATGGAGTGAAAACTATTTTGATTTCTGGACATCTGTTCATTTCGCCGGGAGGGGGCGGGACAAATGCAATATGTTTTCCATATATAGCCCCAATGATGTTGGGGATATGTCCCATTGCATAAAAGTCAGCTTTCACTGTGACCAAATCCTCCACCTGGGGGAAAACGATGTAGCTACACATGTGTTTAATCAGGGCAGACACACTCTGGTCAGCACTATTGAGAACATTGGCTGTGACATTCCAGCTGCCAAGCCCACTGTCACTTGGAAAGAACAAGTTGCCAGGAAATGAAGCATTAATAGCACTTGCACAAGAGGGGGTATCCCGGTGGGGTGACGGATAGCAGATATTAGGTCATGCTGCAATTGGGCACACAGCTCTGTGATTGTGGCCCTGTCAAGGCATTAGGTGAGGATAATGTATCTGTCCTCCATTTTTGCCAAGTCCACCAGGGGTCTGTACATGGGGGGTTGTCTCCATCTCCTATTCACCCGCAGCAGTTGCAATCTATGAGGCAAAAGAGTGAGCAGTTGGTCACTATATGTACATTCCAACCACTACAGTTCAATGCATATTGTGATTGTGACATTGTCTTGGTGGGATATGTCCAAATAGCGAATTTGTGTACTGTGATGCAATTAGGATCCATCGCTTGCACCCCTCCTGAAATGGTGTCTGCTTGTCCTGTATGGAGGACAGGTGGAAATGAGGTCATTGCGCTGACGCTGTGTGCCGTTGCAGGAGGCAGTCGAAAAGCCCCGTGCAACTCCTCATTGGTTATCATTGGGCCCTATGGAGTACAGTGGTTAATGGTGATGTACGCCGGCGGTGACGGTAATCAGTCCTGGCAGTCTGGCATTGCAGAGTAGGTCCCATGTTGGGCAGGGTTCTGATGTGAAAGTCCTCCAACCAAGCCAGTAGGCATCCAATACTGGGCAGGGGTCTGTGGGTCTCAGGTATGCTGCAATATGTTTTAGGTGTCCCTATCCATGGGCTGGTGACTTAATTGTGAATGGTAGTGCATTGCCTAATGCGTAGGGCTGTTCCCTGTGTATGAGTGTGTTGTGTACATCAATGGTGGTGTTTTTACTGCCATTGACCAAGTGTATCCTTTGTCTCTTCCCCTCCATTTTTGTTTTGTCACCCTGTCCTTATGTGCATTAGCATCATCTGGCAGAGGAGCAGAGGCACCAGCGACGGAGGGAGCTGCATCCACAGAACCCAGGAGGCCGAATCCACTGACGGTGAGGGCACCACTGGGACGAAGGGCGAGGGGAGCACCACGGCGGAGACTGGAGGGGACAGTTCGGACATGGACACTTCTGATGGAAGCTCCCTGGTGGTGGCGGACACCTCTGTGCCCAACCCAGCTACAGCCACCAGTCCCCTACCAGCACCACCCTCCCAGCAGCCACTCAGCGAGTTTCCAGTGCCCGCTCACCCAGGAGGGTGGGCATCTCCTTCGCCCCCAGGCACCTCAGGAACTGCCCCAGTTAGCCTTGCTGCCCTGATTGAGGAAGCTATTGACCTCCTGTGATCCATCTCTGTTGGGCAGTCAACCATTGTGAATGCCATCCAGGGGCTGACAGCCCAAATGCATCAGTCCAATGCATTTCTGGAGGGCATTCACACTGGCTTGGCGGCCCAACAGGGTAACAATCCAGGCTCTGGCCTCCTCTCTGATGGCAGCCATTGTCCCTGTTTCCCCACTTCCCCTCCAACTTCCTCTTCCCAATCCCATTCCCCTCAACCCCAACCTATCCCAAGCACACAGGCAGATGAGCAGGCACCCAGGACAACACACAAGAGTGGACATGGCAAACACAAGCACCACACTTCATCCCACAGGTACTCACACAAACACCATCCAGAAGCAGACATACCATCATCCACTGCCTCCACTGTGGCCCCCTCCTCCTCGTGGTCCACTTCCCTCCCAGTTGCGTGTCCACACACACCTACATGCACTACATCCTCGTCACCAGCACACCTATCAGTACACACCCCTCACTGGCAGTCACCACCCCCACATCCATGCACACGTCCCCTGTGTCCTCTCCCACTGTCTGTGCCCCCTCCTCCCAAAGTACACAAATGCAAGCACTCAGACACCCAACAGCTATCCACCTCACAAAAGCATCCAGCCCATGCACCTGCACCCAAACACAGCAGACTGACACCTCCTGCCACCACTCCCTCTTCCTCCACTCCCAAACCATCTCCCTCTTCCCGCCCCAATGTCCCTAAGAAGCTTTTCCTCACGTCAGGCCAGGGTGGTCAGAAGCCAGGCAAGCACCTCAGCTACCCAGTCGACGGGCACAGTAGTGTCCCAAGCAACTGCAGATGGGAAAGGATCCCGGCCACCAGCCAGCCAGACGTAAAGGGTGCCTGCCACAAGTGCTTCAAGGAGCCAGCCCCACCTGCAGGAAGGAAGGGCAAGGGGCCAGACCCAGCTGCAGGAAGGAAGGGCAAGGGACCTGCAACAGCAGACAGTAGAGACAAGGGGCCTGGTGCTGGGACTGAGTCTGAGCCCCCACCACCAATCATGGTGGTGCTGCCATCCGAGGCTGCAGGGGATGGGCCTGAGCCTTCCCCCACACCACCAGCACCACCACCAGCATCACCACCTACCCCAGTGGGCAGCCATCCACGGCTGCAGGGGATGGGCTGGAGCCTCCTCCACCACTGCCACCTCGACAAGCAGCATCACCACCAGCACCACCACCTGCCCCAG
Organism: Pleurodeles waltl; assembly: GCF_031143425.1. NCBI lineage: Eukaryota > Metazoa > Chordata > Amphibia > Caudata > Salamandridae > Pleurodeles > Pleurodeles waltl. The sequence goes on along the minus strand of NC_090448.1, from coordinate 449,818,794 downwards.
TGGACAGCCGTCCGAGGCTGCAGGGGATGGGCTGGAGCCTCCCCCCACCACTACCAGCTCCACAAGCAGCACCGCCATCAGCACCGCCACCTGCCCAGTGGGCAGCCGTCCGAGGTTGCAGGGTATGGCCTGGAGCCTCACCCCACCACTGCCAGTTCCACAAGCAGCACCACCAGCAGTAGCCCCAGTAGGCAGCCATCCGAGGCTGCAGGGGATGGGCTGGAGCCTCCCCCCACCACTGCCAGCTCCACAAGCAGCACCGCCACCTACCCAGTGGGCAGCCGTCCGAGGCTACAGAGGATGGGCTGGAGCCTCCCCCCACCCCTGCCAGCTCCACAAGGAGCACCACCACTGCCACCACTGAGCAGTCGTCACCGCCGGCGGACAGTGTGTAGTCCAGCATCAATGGGCTGTTTTGAAGCCTGGCCCCTGCAAATCCTGTGGGTCTGACACCCAGCTGAGAGACTGTGACCTTGCACTCCCCAAGATCTGTGACACAGGGCACAATGCCCACTCCAGAACCGGTGGAGAAGACATCCACTCACCCCATCCTCCCCAGGATGAAGCTCACTTGGCACGATGCCCCCTCCAGAACCAGTGGAGAGGACATCCAATCACCCCATCCTCCACAGGATGAAGCTCACTGTGCACGATGCCCCCTCCAGAGCATGTGGGCAAGTCACCCACTTGAGAGACTGTGGCCTTGCACTCCCCAGGACAAAGAGCACAGGGCATGTTGCCCCCTCCAGAGCATGTGGGAAAGTCACACACTTGAGAGACTGTGGCCTTGCACTTTCCAGGACCAAGCAGCGGGCATGTTTCCCCCTCCAGGACCAGTGTCATTGTACCTTCTTCCGGCTGAGGTGCCCCACCATTCCCCATCCCCCTGAGGTGCCTAGCTATTGTCGACCTGATGCCCCTGCAGTGTTCTCTCTGTGTTGTTGCAGGAGTGAGGTGGGGCCTTTGACTTTGTAATGTGGCCCTGTGGCCCAAGAACATTGAGGACTGGGCAGTGTCCCTTGAGTTGTAAATATTTATATACCTTTTGGTTTGGATGCACGTATTACTACTATATTTATCTTATAACACTCTTTTTACCCTATTGTAGTTGTCCTTACATTATTCCTGAGGAGTTACGAGGTGAATATTTTATGTTACTGCATCTGCTTGTGTGTATGGTGTTTGGGGTGGGAGTGTTGCGTGTTGCTTGTGTGTGCCACTCTCTTCCCCCCGTGTGCTAGGCGGCAGTACTCACTGTGGTCGTCTTCGCTGTTGTTGTGGTAGTGGAGCAGGACGTAGAAGAGCAGGGGGAAAACATGCTCCATGGCATCGTGTTTTTTCCCTGAGTCTCCAGAGGTGAGTCGCTTCCCTTCTGTTTGCTGCTTTTCCGCCAGGCTTTTGATGTTGTTGGTACCACCGGAAAAGGTGTCGAATTGGTGTCTCATAATACAGTGGGTGGAACACTGACTTCCGCCTGGCTGGAGGCGGTTACTGCCGTAGGGCCTGTTGATTCCGTCCTGGCGGTCAGTGTGTTAAAGTGGCTGTCTGTCTGAGCGGTTAACGCTTGCAACATTCCAATTTTCTGCTTCACATTTCTATCTTAATATATCATTTTTTTCCTAGTAGATGCTACAAATACTACTGCAGTCCCATTTATACTCAGGGGCATGGCTATGCCTTCCGTGTACCTCTTCACCTATTTCTTCCTCTACATTTCTAGCAATCATCTCCTCTTTTGCAATGGAAGTATTGTCTTTTACCTCATAGCATTAGCCAGTTGTTTTAACTCAATGTTCTAAGACGTTCTTTTGTAAATAGCTTTCTCTGTTAAAGAAAAGTTCCATACTAGACACATGCTTCCATTCTTCTTTGAAAATTTGAAAGTTTTCCAAAAATTAATTTTTAAATATTCTTTTTTTGGCTTCTTTTCTTCATAGGCAGCCCTGTTTTATATAGTGTTCTCATTCTGTTTAATATCAAGATAAATAATTTGCGCTTCAGGAAAACTGCTTTCTCAAGTACACTCTCAATATACTGTTTTTGTTTCAGTGTTGCCCTTCTCTTATACTGCTTGAAACTGGCCCGAAAATCTCTTTGACATAATAAAACAGCAATCAGCAAAACACAAAGAACCCACAACTGCAAACAACTCAACAGACATCTGCAACACATTTTCCACCTACTTTAAAGATAAAATTGCAACCGTAAGTAACTCTATCCACAGTCAGGGTAGTACCCTACCTAGAGATCACATCAACCGCAACCCCATAGCACAAATGTCACAGGCAAAAACTGAGCCTTCTGGAACAGCTTCAGATCTCTGTCCGAAGAAGAAATCCAGAGAGCAATTTTCTTAATGAAACCCACCTCACACTTTGATGATCCCATCCCCTTCCACCTACTGAAAGAGTTACACCAAACCGTCACTCCCTTATGGATAAAAATAATAAACGCATCCATCCGGCAAGGATCCCCTCGCAGAATGTATTAAGATGGGCCAAGTATCCCCTCTACTAAAAAATGAGACATTGACAAGAATGACATAAACAACTTCCGACCAGGATCCAGTCTTCCTTTTCTATCTAAATTGGTAGAAAAATGCACACATGATCAGCTATGCAAACACATCAAGTATTTTGACATACTAGATGAACACCAATCAGGTTTCAGGCCTGGACACAATACAGTGGTCGCCATTTGTAACATGCTAGATGATATACAAACTTCAGTAGACCAAAGCGAATCCTCCCTCCTAATACTGCTAGATTTATCAATGGTGTTTGAAACTGTTAGCCACAAAGGCCTCAAAAAACATATTGAATTCAGAATGGGACTTTCAGGAACCGTCCTTAACAGACTCATCTCCTTCTTGTAAAACTGAAAACAGAGAATCATAATTGGCACCTCCCTTTGCCAATTATGCAGACGACTTTGACAAGGGAGTTCCAGAAGGATCTTCAATTTCAACAACACTTTTCAGTCTAAACATGGAACCACTCATCGAAATTCTTTAACAATTGGAAATATCATACCACATGTATGCTGATGATACTCAGCTATACATCAAGTTTCCTCTCATGAGGATATCAGAAGACTGGATGACACCCTTAGGAATACAAAGGAATGGCTGGCACACAACCATCTAAAACTCAATCTGACAAAAAGGAATTAATTATCTTCTCCATAGACCTTAAATCCCCTCAATCGCATCTTAGGTCCGTAAAATCACTAGGCATCACACTAGACTCTAATTTAAACATGCAAGCCCATATACAAGCTGCAACCAAAAGAGCTAACCTTCATCTGCACCTGCTGCGAAAACAAAAACCCTTCACACCACTAAGTGACCTCAAACTGTGGTTCAATTACTAGTGCTCTCAAGACTGGACTATGGGAATGCCTCACTCATAGGTCTACTGAAAGCCAGACTAGCCCCAATCAAAGAAACAATAAATGCAGCAGCAAGAGGAACATGTCGGTATGACCACATCTCCCCATCACTCAGAACCATCAACTGGCTCCCAGTTGAAGCTACAATCCAACTGAAGGAGACTTGCAATATACGCAAAGTTCTTCACAACTCTGGTCCTCAATACATGGCAAATATGATATAAGTGGGTGTGTGAGTGTATTAACTGGTGTGTGAGTGGGTGTGTGTGAGTTGATTTGTGAGTGTTGTAAATGGGTGTGTGAGTGGTTGTGTGGGTCTGTGAGTGGGTGTGTGGATGTTTTCCTTGTTCTGTGAATGGGTGTGTGGCTGTGTATGTATGTGTGTGTGTGTGTGTGTGTGCGTGTGTGTGTGTGTGAGAGTGTTTGAGTAACTGTGTGGGTCTGTGAGTGGGTGTGTGAGTAGTTTTGTGGGTATGAAAGTGGCTGTGTGAGTGTCTGAGTGGATGTGTGAGCGGGTGTAGGAGCTATTTGGGCCTGTGACTGGGTGTGTGAGTAGTTTTGTGGAAGAGTGAGTGGGTGTGTGAGTAGTTGTCTGAGTGTATGAATGGATGTGTGAATGAGTGTGCGAGCATGTGAATAGGTGTGCGAGTGACTGCATAGATCTGTGAGTGGGTGAGTGAGGGCTTTTTGGGTCTGTGAGTGAGTGTGTGATTGTGTAAACGGGTGTGTGAGTGGGTGTATGAGCGTGTGAATGGGTCTGAGTGGTTCTGTGAGTGGCTGAGTGGGTCTGTAAGTGGGTGTGCTAGTGACTTTGTGAGTCTGTAAGTGGGTGTGTGAGTGTGTGAATAGGTATGTGAGTGGGTGCATAAATGTATGAATGGGTGGGTGGGGGTGTGGGTGGCTGTGTGGTCTGTGAGTAAGTGTATTAGGGGTTTTGTGGGTCTGAGAGTGGGTGTGTGAGACAGGGAATGGGTGTCTGAGTGGGCATGTGTGGCTCTGTGAGTCAGTGTGGTAGTGTTTTTGTGGGTGTATGAGTGAATGTGTGCGTGGGTCTGTGAATGATGTATATTTTTTCAATTGGGGTCTGGATCTGCGGATCTTTTGCAGATTTACACGGAGGTCACACTGAGCACTGCTGTGGATCTGTGGATCCTTGTGTGCCCAATAAAACAGTTTTGGGCAAATTCTTGCCCTTGAGGGATCCCTCAGAGACCCCTATATCACTCACATTTTTAACTTTTATCCTCCCCCAACCAGGCCCAAGTCCTGACATACAAAATGGCAGCTGCATCTTTCCTTTCGGGTTGTGGCCAGTCAATCATGGCAGTGCTGTTGGTGCATGGATCAACATCCCTAATAAATGCATACATCTTTTTTTCTTCAATAACTCCAAAACTACTGAACAGATGTACAACAAATGACAAAATGCAGCCTTTCTGGACCAAGATCTAGCTTTCAGTCAAAGCTGGTGTAGTTCTGTCCAGTAGTTTGGGTTGTAGTTGTGTCTAAAATCCATATGGGAAAATGCATGTGTAAAACTTGTTCAGGGACCCCCTTTTTCTTTGTCCCTGCATGACAAATCACCCGGAAAATATCCACAGAGCAGTTGAAGTGAGTGGCAAACTAGCTTCAATTCCGCAAAGATTTGTAAAATGGTGCCAAAGTTATTAGCAAAACAAAAAACCATGCCCTGAGGAAAATTACCAATGGTACTATACAATATTTGCACTTCGGCCCCTTATATCTAACAAAAAGAATGTCAGCCCTGTGGTGTGCATGGGAATTAACAGGGATATCCATGGTTGATGCCTATACTACTCACCAAATATCAGTTGGTAAATGTTTGAATTGTTTCAAAAAATGGACTCCTATTAGGATCGCATATAGTCACACAGAAGGCTCTAGAAGGTTACTTCTAAGAGAAATAAATAGTTGTGTATTAATATGTAATGCGTTGTGGAAGCCACGTGAGGTATAATGTGATCTCATAATGACTCACCCTTCATAAAGCGATACACACTAAAAATAATCTGGTGACATTCTAGTGTGTAGCATATATTCTTAGAAAGGCTCCAGGAGGTCGTCTTTAGTGTCATAGATGGGTACGTTCAAATACACAGTACAATATTGTGTCACAGCAGGATACAGAAATAGACAATATCTGACAAGCCTGATGAGGAATGTGCAAAAAAACTGAATTCAGTCACGTCTGTATCAATCTATCACAAGTACGTTGGAGGCAGGTGTAGTGTTGCAATTTTTAAAATCTTCAGCCCTAGAAAAAAGGTAAAAAACATTGTCAAGATGTTCCATGTTTACTTTGTGCTAAGACCATGTAATACTCCAGGCTGTTTCTAATAAATGCATTAAGTAGCACACTTCTTAAGGTTTAAGGTTATGCACATTACGGATGCATGCATACGGGGAGACCTGCTCCTACAAAGAGGACGGATACTGGCCAAGATGCTGTGAACACTTACAGATAAATTTTTAGATCAGTAAAGCAGAAAAATAAATCCACATGCCTGACTTAAGAATAATGCTCATATATATCATCCAAGCAAAAAACACGGGGGCCTTAACAAAGCCTTGTAGACCTGAAGAAAGTGTTTTGCATCCCCTGTACATGAAGAGAACGAAGTCAAATTGAAGTATCTAGGCTACATCTCACCTCAATAGGTGAATGTGCAGGCATGTCATGAGTAATATCAGGCACATAATTGTTCGGTAATTGTCTACAAGCTGTACTGATATGCCCCAGATGTGTCTCAATGATCTTTGCCATTTCTCCCCCATTTGTATGTGAATGTTACAAATCTCCTGAAATGGTCACACTCGCAGAAGGATAATTCATTCTTGGTGAGTGAGGCCTTTGTGATTTAGGGAAGATGACAAGAAGAGGTTGCCAAATACCTATTAATAGGAGGTGTTTTGTCTCAGCCTTTAAAAAGTACTGCCTTCATCCAAATCTACTACACTACCAACGTTTACCTCTAATATACCACTGCATAACTACGAGAAAATGCCCCTTTGCTTAGCCAACCGTATTTCTTGGTGGATTGTATTGATAGTTTTTAGACTCTGCACATCGGGCGCAGCTGACTGGTGCACAGACTGTGTTCTATGGCCCCTAAAACATGTAGAAATTGGCTAATACCTGTTTGGAATATTTAACTCTCCTATAACACAATAACATATGGCATATACATTTTACCAACAACATGGACATTTAAGTCACCTGTGAACTGCAACATTTAATGTGCCATCCACTAAAGTGACAAGGAAGACTTAGATTCAGGCCTACCACTTCTAGTTTCTAGAATTTAAGTCTACAGCCCTTCCTGACAAAATATCTATTTGACAGGAGAAATCCCTTCCTTTTAAATATTAGTAAGTCACCTCTCCTAGGCCTTGTTGCTGATAAGGGAGGGTGCATAGTATTTAAAAGTGAGACATGTAGAAATTTAACATTACCCTATCCCTACTGTGACAAGCCCCTCAAGTTATTTTTACTGTGGCAAATTCTGGCTGCCTGAAAGATTACACATTAAAATATCAGTTCTGCTGTCTCGAACTTTGGACCATCTACACACATAGGCGGTCATTACAACATTGGTGGTAAAAGCCGCTTACCGCCGTGCAGAAGACCGCCAACACACCGCCGCGGCCGCGGATTTCCGCCACAGCTATTATGACCCACATTTCGGAATCCGCCAAAATTCAGACACCCACACAAGTCCGCTACACCAAAGGTCAGTGATAAACTGGCGATAACAAAACCTCCATCTTCACGCCAACAGAAATACGCCCACACTATCACGACACACGAATCCACGCAGCGGTCTTTCAACCGTGGTATTCCATTGGCGGTACACACCGCAGCGCTCAAAATACACACACATTTACAAAACACTACCAAATTGGACAATTCGAAATACACACACCTGATACACATACACACACCGCTCCCACACACCCATTACAATATAAAACACACACCCACATCACCCACAAACCCCCACAACCAAAAATACCAAAAGAAGGCCAGAGAGAGCCACCACCAGCAAGAACCACAGCATCCACAGGCACACAACACCATTACCCATAGAACTTCCACGCACCTCACACAACACACCACTACATATCAGCACACTTATCACCACACACTCCACCCCACACATCACCTACACCACCCCATGGCACGGCAAAGACACCCCAGGTTCTCGGAGGAGGAGCTCAGGGTCATGGTGGAGGAAATCGTGCAGGACACCTCCATTGCAAGGAAGATGGAGCTATGGCGAAGAATAGTGGACAGGGTCAATGCAGTGGGACAGCACCCAAGAAATCGGGAGGACATCAGGAAGAGGTGGAACGACCTACGGGGGAAGGTGCGTTCCGTGGTCTCAAGACACCACCAGGCAGTTCAGAGGACTGGCGGCGGACCCCCACCTCCTCCCCCACAACTAACAACATGGGAGGAGCAGGTCTTGGCGATTCGGCATCCTGCGGGCCTCACAGGAGTAGGTGGAGGAATGGACTCTGGTAAGACAAATCTTAATTATTACATCCCCCACCCTACCTGCATGCTATCACATACCCCCACCCTCATCCCCATCACCCCAACTCCTCACATATGTCCCAACATCACAAACCACCCATCCCAACACCAAGCCCTGCATGCAACAACAAAGCATGGACACCCATCACTAAACCATGCCCACTGCACATACTCATACAACCCCCTAAACCATCATCACACAGGGTCCCACACAGGAATGCAAGCACTGGGGTACACGGTCTCCCACCCATTGTACACCATGACACACACAGATGTAATTACCATCCTTTTATACCCCCGCGGGACCCCTACCCAATGTCACCGGACAGGAGGGTCAACACATGTCCACACCACCAACAGAGGAGGCCCAGAGTGATGACAGCAGCTCTGTCCAATTGGATCTAGATGACCAGCCTGGCCCATCGGGGACCTCGGGACAGTCGGTTCCCCTCACCCAGTCACAGGCTACCACAGACCTTCCCCCCTCTGGAAACACCAGCACAGCACCCACCCAGCGGGCCCATACCTCCGTCCCCAGGACACGTCAATCAGCAGTGTGTCCACCACTATAGGGAACCCAGGATAACCCACCACCCCAACAACAACAGGGACCTGGGGGCAGTGGTAGTGGGCACACAGTCCAGGGGACGGAGGCCCAGGAACACAGGGGAACTGGGAGGACTGCTGTGCGACAGGGGGCGGACAGGCCAAGGGAACCCAGTCTCCACGAGGCCCTCTCCTCCATCATGGGAGCCTACCACCACTCCCAGGAGACGATGGCAACGGTACTAGCAAAGTTTCAGGAGACTTAGCGGCTGCAGGAGGAACAGTATATGGGTTTCAGGGAGGAACTCAGAACCATCAGCTCCACCCTGGGCACCATCGTAGGGGTGCTGAAGGAACTACTCAACACCAGGAGGGACACTGTGGCACTACAAGGGGCGCCTGACACTAGCCTGGATGATGAACTGCCCACCACCTCCATCGGCGCTAGTGGACAGGACCGCCCGCCACAGGACCACCACACCAGCGCCCCACCCCCTGCAGAGGGAGAACCACCCCGCAAATGGTCCCTGAGATCCAGGACAAAGACAGATCACGATGCCAAGACCCCGTTGAGAAATGAGACAACCCTGATTGTCATCCTACTGTCCCACTTTGTCACCCTGTCCATCCTTAAACTGCCCCAGCTCCACTTCCTATGCCCATTTGGGCAATGCACCTGTGAGACTAATTGACTGGACTCTGCCATGGACATTCCTCCGCCATCACCCCTCACCATTTCACTACCCCCTCCAATATTGAGCACTTAAATAAACACACTTAAAGCACAAAACAAGCTGGAGTCTGTCTGTGATTTCGAAAAGGTGTATTAGCAATTACAGTGACAAAATGCTCTTTCAGTTGTAATGTCAACATACCTATGTCAGACAGCTCTAGTCCATGAGGAATCTAAGCAGATGTCACACAGTGGGACCCACATCTGTGAAATCGTAAGAGAAAGTGACAACTCAGTGACCATACACTGGGTGAAAACGACAGACAGTAGAGATGTAGTAGTGTTTAAGTACATGTAGTAGGCAGGTCTGTACTCTTACCTGTGTCTCACTGGAAATATTGCTGGATCACTGAGTCCCTGTTGTTCATGTCTTCTTCCTCTGCTTCCCCGTCTTCTCTGTCCACAGGCTCCACAGCTGCAACAACACCGCCATATGGACCATCCTCCTGCAGAAAAGGCACCTGTTGTCGCAATGCCAAGTTATGAAGCATACAGCAGGCCACGATGATCTGGCACACCTTCTTTGGTGAGTAGAATAGGGATCCACCAGTCATATGGAGGCACCTGAACCTGGCCTTCAGGAGGCCGAAGGTCCGCTCGATCACCCTCCTAGTTCGCCCATGGGCTTCATTGTAGCGTTCCTCTGCCCTTGTCATGGGATTCCTCACTGAGGTCAGTAGCCATGACAGGTTGGGGTAACCAGAGTCACCTGCAAATGGTGAGGGACAACTGTTAGACACGCACTAACCTGGAGGGATATCCCCAGACCCAGAAAACCATTCCCACTGACTTGCCTCCAGGTGCTCACCTAATAGCCACACACAGTGTCTCTGGAGTTGAACCATCACATAAGGGATGCTGCTATTCTGCAGAATGTAGGTGTCATGCACTGATCCAGGGAACTTGACATTCACATGGGAGATGTACTGGTCTGCCAAACATACCATCTGTACATTCATAGAATGATAACTCTTCCGGTTTCTGTACACCTGTTCACTCCTGTGGGGTGGGGGACCAAAGCCACATGGGTCCCATCAATGGCACCTATGATGTTGGGGATATGTCTCAGGTCATAGAAATCCCCTTTCACTGTAGGCAAATCCTCCACCTGAGGGAAAACGATGTAGCTACGCATGTGTTTCAGAAGGGCAGACAACACTCTGGACAATACGTTGGAAAACATAGGCTGGGACATCCCTGATGCTATGCCCACTGTTGTTTGAAAAGACCCACTTGCAAGGAAATGGAGCTCTGACAGCACCTGCACTTGAGGGGGGATTCCTGTGGGATGGCGGATTGCTGACATCAGGTCTGGCTCCAACTGGGTACACAGTTCCTGAATTGTGGCACGGTCAAGCCTGTATGTGATAATCACATGTCGCTCCTCCATTGTTGTTCTGCTTTCCCACTTAACTCCTATTGGAGCTTACAGAACCTCTCTGGAATGCACTTCTGAGTTCAAAGAAGACATTTATTGTTGTTAATTCTCCCCCACCCACAAGTTCCTGAGAGACGAAATTAGTAGATTTCAAGCACACGTTTAAAAGTAGTCGCAGATATAAAAGCAAAATATATCACAGTACTTCTCAGTTGCAATGTACACAGCAAATATATAGCATTACTGCAAAGCAAAGCATAAAAGTCAAATTCATCACCATATGGGCAAGGCGGTAGGGCCTAAAGCTTAATCTTTCTGGGGTCTGCAAGTTGATGACTCCAGTCAACTGGGAGAAAGAGATTTTCTACCCAAACGGGAGACTGGCAACTGACGTCTAGCTCCAGCCTGAAGTCAAGCAGATTCAAATCTAACTCACTGTAGCTCAGAGTCATCCTTAAAAGCAAACTTAGGGGGTTATTCTAACTTTGGAGGAGGTGTTAATCCGTCCCAAAAGTGACGGAAAAGTGACGGATTTACCACCAGCTGTAGTACGAGTCCATTATATCCTATGGAACTCGTAATACGGCTGGTGGTATATCCGTCACTTTACCGTCACTTTTGGGACGGATTAACACTCCTCCAAAGTTAGAATAACCCCCTTAGTGTGAGATCCGAACAACCTTGGAGAGTGGCCAGTTCTCCTGAGCAACTCCGCTCTCAGACTGGATTGCGAGGTAAACACAAAATCTACGTGCTCTTATCAGCTAAGGTCTGGTGTGAAGAAAACAGCTTGGTTCATCTTGTGGAAAAACACAGCTTGAAAAAACACAGACATCTGTAATGTCTCAGCTGCAATGTCTAACCCTACGTTAAAGCCAATAGGCAGCTAACCTAAATATCAAATGTAATGTCTAATGTCATGTCAAAGCCAATCGGCAGCTAAGCTGAATATCAAATGTAATATCTAATGTCATGTCAAAGCCAATAGGCAGCTAGCCTAAATATCAAATGTTATGTCAAAGCCAATAGGCAGCTGAGCTGAATACAAAATGTAATGGCTAATGCCATGTCAAAGCCAATAGGCAGCTGAACGGAATACAAAATGTAATGGCTATTGCCATGTCAAAGCCAATAGGTGGCTAAACTGAATACAGAATGTAATGGCTAACTCCATGTTAAAGCCAAAAGGAAGCTAAACTGAACAAAACATATAGGCTCTCATTCCGACCCTGGCGGTTTGAAACTGCCAGGGTGGAGGGCAACGGAAGCACCGCCAACAGGCTGGCGGTGCTTCCAGGGCTATTCTGACCGCCATGGGGATTCCGACCCCCTTCCCGCCAGCCTGTTCCTGGTGGTAAAACCCGCCAGGAACAGGATGGCGGGAACGGGTGTCGTGGGGCCCCTGGGGGCCCCTTCACTGCCCATGCCACTGGCATGGGCAGTGCAGGGGCCCCCTAACAGGGCCCCACCATGATTTTCACTGTCTGCTATGCAGACAGTGAAAATCGCGACGGGTGCTACTGCACTCGTCGCACCCCTGCAACTCTGCCGGCTCCATTCGGAGCCGGCATCCTCGTTGCAGGGGCTTTCCCGCTGGGCCGGCGGGCGATCTTCTGGAGATCGCCCGCCAGCCCAGCGGGAAAGTCAAAATGACCCCCGCGGTCATTTGACCGCGGTGCGGTCTTTGGGCGGTTTCCGCCCGGCAGGCGGCGGGCGAGCCCCATAATGTGCTACTGGTGAACATTGAGCAACTAATATGCACAGTAGTGAAACACAAAGTCATTGGTCAAACACAATTAATAGCATCACAATTGTCGACAGGTCCACCAACGGTCTGTACACCGGAGGATGCCGCCATCTCCTCACATGTCCCAGCGGACGGTGCCTATGAAGGACAAGAGCGAGCACAGAATCAAACAACTCAGAGGTATGTACCCACAGTTTACACAGAACACCAATCATACACAAAAGGTGGCCTGTATGTGTGTTGAGTCTAGGCCTAGGTATGTGTGACGCAGTTGGAAATGAAGCCATGTGGGCCCATGAAATGGCGGCTGCCTGACCTCTAAAGTGAGACAATGGGAAGTGAGGTAACTGCGCTGGTGTTGTACACCGTTGCGGTAGGCAGTCAAAGACCGCGGCGCAATGCTGCATTGGTTAACATTGGACCCTATGGTTCCCAGGAGCCAATGACGATGTACGCCGGCGGTGACGGTACGCACCGCCACAGACGTGACCACCATTTTCTATCTGTTCAATCACTCGATACCTGATCTTCGACAGGAGAGGGCCTACACTGCAAGTGCTGCTGTGACCTCGGTCTGGATGAGACAATGGCTCGAGTGACTGGGGAAAGGGCCCCTGCCTTCACATCGGAGGAGTTGGAGAAGCTCGTGGATGGGGTCCTCCCCCAGTACACGCTACTCTACAGTCCTCCAGACAAACAGGTAAGTACACAGGGAGCATGTTGTATGGGCTATGCCTGTGTGGAGAGGGCTGGATGTAAGAAGGAAGGGGGGAGAGTGGTGCGTGCATGAAAGAAGGTGAATGCATGTGCCACATGGCAAGGGTAGGGATGGGGGCCAATCACTTTGAAGGTGCAGTTGGTAATAACTTCTCTTTTTCCCCTGTACATTTCATGTAGGTCACCGCCCACCAGAAAAAAGACATTTGGCGTGCCATCGCCAAGGACGTCCGGACCCTGGGGGTCTACCACAGACGGAGCACACACTGCTGTAAAAGGTGGGAGGACATTCGCCGCTGGAGCAAGAAGACGGCGGAGGCTCAGCTGGGGATGGCCTCCCAACGTGGGAGGGGTGCCCGTCGCACCATGACCCCCCTGATGTTCAGCATCCTGGCGGTGGCCTACCCAGAGTTGGATGGGCGCTTGAGGGCATCACAGCAGCCACAAGGGGGTGAGTACACTCTCATTCTGCTGACTTTACGCGCAGTGGAGGGGTCTGGGTGGGGGAGATGGGCTGTGGGTTTCCCTAGGCCAGGGCGAGTTCTGAAGGCAAGGCCCCTCCATAAGGCAGACCATGTGGCACCCCATCCCACCTCTGTAGAGTGCCAAGTACACCTAGTCATGCCCCTGTGTCATCTATGTGTGCAGATGTCATCCATAGCCTTGTAGGCCATTTCCCAGGAAATGAACAGTGGAGCCCAAGAGCGTGGCGTAGTGCAGGGGGCTTCTGTGTCTGTCGTGTCCGCCAACGGTAGCGGTAATGCATGCACTCAACATGTCTTTCTTCTGTCTTCCCCCCCTTTTTGTGGTCTCCATGTTCTTGTGTGCATTGGCATCATCAGGCGGAGGAGCAGTGGCACCGGAGCACAAGGGAGCTGCATCCCACATGGCCCTGGAGGGCGACACTACGGAGTCTGAATTCACCAGTGGGATGGAGGGCGAGGGGAGCTCCATGGCGGGGACAGGAGCTGACACCAGCGACACAGACTCGTCTTCTGATGGGAGATCCCTTGTGGTGGCAGCAACATCTGTGTCCCCCACATCTACAGGTACAGCTGCCACCCCCCCACCAGCACCACCCTCCCAGCAGCCCCTCAGCCTTTTCCCCATGCCCCCTCACCCAGGAGGGTGGGCATCACCTTCGCCCCAGGCACCTCAGGTCCTGCCCTAGTCACCCCTGCTGCCCTCAGTGAGGAGGCCATTGACCTCGTCAGGTCCCTCACTGTTGGGCAGTCTACCATTTTGAATGCCATCCAGGGTGTAGAGAGGCAGTTGCAACAAACCAATGCATTCCTGGAGGGCATTCATTCTGGTCAGGCGGCCCTTCAGCGAGCTTTTCAGAATCTGGCCTCAGCACTGATGGCTGCCATTGTCCCTGTGTCTAGCCTCCCCCCTCCAACTTCCTTCACTCCGACCCAATCCCCTGTACCTCAGCGTATCCCAAGCACACATATAGACCAACATGCACACAGGTCAACACCCAAGGGAAGCTCAGGCAAACATAAGCACCACACATCCCACAGGCATTCACGCAAGCATCACACACATGCAGACACACCAACATCCACTGCCTCCACCGTGTCCCCCTCCTCCTCGTCTCTCTCCTCCCTCCTAGTCTCGTCTACACTCAACCCTGCATGCACTACCTCTACAGCCACTACGTCCCTCTCCAGCACATCCACCACCACACCCCGCTCACGTGCAGTCACCACCCCCACTACCATTCACACATCCCCTGTGTCCTCTCCCAGTGTGTCTGTGACGCCCCACCCAAGATACACAAACGCAGATACACACCCACCCAACAGCCATCCACCTCACGACAGCCTCCAGCACATGCACCTTCACCCAAAGTCACCAAACGTACACCTCCTACAATCACCACCTCTTCCTCCACTCCCAAACCCCCTCCAGCTACCCATCCCAGTGTGTCCCAAAAACTTTTCCTGTCCAACCTTGACCTCTTTCCCACACCTCCCCCACCCGTCCATCTCATAGGTCCCGAACTAGCACCTCAGCCACAACATCTCCGGGACCAGTGGTGTCTGTAGTCACCGGAATCTGGAGTGCACCGGCCACCAGGGCAGCCAGTGTGGCACGGAGCCACAGCATAGACAGTCCCCCACCTGTGAAGCATCAGAAGTTGGCCAGTGCGCGGCGGGAGAGATGGAAGACTCCAGCCACCAAAGCTGCTCCCAGTGGTCCCAGTGGGAGTGTGGAGTCAGCTGTGACACCTTCCAAGGTGGGGAAGGGCCACAAGAAACCCGGCAAGTCTGGGAAGAGCAGCATGGCAGAGAAGGCCGCCATCATCCCCGATGCCCAGGAGGCCACCGCCAGCACCAGCCCAGCTGCCCAGGAGGCCACCGCCAGCACCGTCTCCGATGCCCAGGAGGCCACCGCGAGCACCATCCCACCTGCCCAGGAGGCCACCGCGAGCACCAGCCCAGCTGCCCAGGAGGCCACTGCCAGCACCATTCCAGATGCCCAGGAGGCCACCGCCAGCCCCATCCCACCTGCCCAGGAGGCCACCGCCAGCACCAGCCCACCTGCACAGGCGGCCACCGCCAACACCAGCCCAGCTGCCCAGGAGGCCACCGCCAGCCCCATCCCAGTTGCCCAGGAGGCCACCCCCAGCAGCATCCCACCTGCCCAGGAGGCCACCGCCAGCACCAGCCCAGCTGCCCAGGAGGCCACCACCAGCACCATTCCAGATGCCCAGGAGGCCACCGCCAGCACCATCCCACCTGCCCAGGAGGCCACCGCCAGCACCAGCCCACCTGCCCAGGAGGCCAGCACCAGCCCAGCTGCCCAGGAGGCCACCGCCAGCACTAGTCCCGCTGGGCCATGAAGAACCGCCAGCAGCTGAAACCCTGCAATGGAGACCACCATCTCAAGCACTGCTGAACAGGGCACCGCCATCTCAAGCACAGCTGAACAGGGCACCGCCATATCAAGCACCGCTGAACAGGGCACCGCCATCTCAAGCACCGCTGAACAGAGCACCGCCATCTCAAGCACCGCTGAACAGGGCACCGCTATCTCAAGCACCGCTGGCCCATGAGTGGCAAGGGCACTGACGCAACTGAGTCCATCACGGGGTGAATGATGCACTCTGGGCACCATGCCCCTCCAGAACCAGTGGAGAAAGGCATCCACAACCTATGTCCTTGGCAGGATGAAGCATTCTGGCTACAAAGCCCCCTCCAGAACCAATAGAGAATGGCATCCACTCCCTCTGTCCTTTGCAGGGTGAAGCTCTCTGGGCACAAAGCCCCCTCCAGAACCAGTGGAGAGATACATCCACTACCTCAGTCCTTGGCAGGATGAAGCACTATGGCCACAAAGCCCTCCCCAGAACCAGTGGAGAAAGGCATCCACTCCCTCTGTCCTTAGCAGGATGAAGCACTCTGGGCACAAAGCCCCCTCCAGAACCAGTGGAGAAAGGCATCCACTCCCTCTGTCCTTAGCAGGATGAAGCACTCTGGGCACAAAGACCCCTCCAGAACCAGTGGAGAAAGGCATCCACTCCATCTGACCTTAGCAGGGTGAAGCACTCTGGGCACAAAGCCCTCTCCAGAACCAGTGGAGACTTTTATCCACTTGAGAGACTGTGGGGCATATTTATACTCCGTTTGCGCCGAATTTGCGCCGTTTTTTTCTACGTAAATTCGACGCAAAACTAACTCCATATTTATACTTTGGCGTTAGACGCGTCTAGCGCCAAAGTTCATGGAGTCAGCGTCATTTTTTGGCGTGAACACCTTCCTTGCGTTAATGAGATGTAAGGTAGGCGTTCCCGTCTTAAAAAATGACTCCCAGGCATGTGCGTGGTATTTATACTCCCGGGCAAAAATGACGCCCGGGAGTGGGCGGGGCAAAAAAACCCACATTTGCACCTCTTTTTAACGCCTGGGTCAGGGCAGGCGTTAAGGGACCTGTGGGCTCAGAATGAGCACAGAGGTGCCCTCCCCTGCCCCCAGGGACACCCCCTGCCACCCTTGCCCACCCCAGGAGGACACCCAAGGATGGAGGGACCCACCCCAGGGACATTAAGGTAAGTTCAGGTAAGTATTTTTTTTATTTTTTTTGTGGCATAGGGGGGCCTGATTTGTGCCCCCCTACATGCCACTATGCCCAATGACCATGCCCAGGGGACAGAAGTCCCCTGGGCATGGCCATTGGGCAAGGGGGCATGACTCCTGTCTTTGCTAAGACAGGATTCATTTCAATGGGGGATGGGCGTCGTAAAAAAATGGCGCAAATCGGGTTAAGGCGATTTTTTTGCCTCAGCCTGGCTTGCACCATTTCAGGACGCCCATACGCCATTTTCCCCCTACGCCGGCGCTGCCTGGTGTACGTCGTTTTTTTTAACGCACACCAGACAGCGCCGGCGGCTAACGCCGGCTAACGTCATTCAATAAATACGGCGCCTGCATGGCGCTTCAGAATGGCGTTAGCCGGCGCTAATTTTTTTGGCGCAAAACTGCGTTAGCGCAGTTTTGCGTCAAAAAGTATAAATATGGGCCTGTGTCTTTGCACTCCCCAGGATTGAACAGTGGGCAACCCACCCACTGTAGAGACTTGAGAGACTGTGGCTTTGCACTCCCCAGGATTGAACAGTGGGCAAACCACCCACTGTAGAGACTTGAGAGACTGTGGCTTTGCACTCCCCAGGACTGAACAGTGGGCAACCCACCCACTGTAGAGACTTGAGGGACTGTGGCTTTGCACTCCCTAGGATTGAACAGTGGGCAACCCACCCACTGTAGAGACTTGAGAGATTGTGGCTTTGCACTCCCCAGGATATAGCAGTGGGCAAACCACCCACTGTAGAGACTTGAGAGACTGTGGCATTGCACTCCCCAGGATTGAACAGTGGGCAACCCACCCACTGTAGAGACTTGAGAGACTGTGGCTTTGCACTCCCCAGGATTGAACAGTGGGCATGTGGCCCCCTCGTGGATTTGGCGTCGTGCACTCAACCGGCTGAGGTGCCCCCCCGTTTCCCTCCCCCTGAGGTGCCTGTGTAGTTGCTGTCTGATGCCCCTGCTGTGTTCTCTCCGTCATGGTCGGGGATCTTGTGTGGGCTTCGTCCATACCTTGTGGTCCCAGTGTTCCATGGACTTTCTTAGAGCACTACCTGGACTACTATGCTTGGTATATATTATGTACATGGTGTATATATATATTTCTGCTGACTTGTTTTTAATATATTACAATGGTTACACTCATTTTCTATTGTCTTTGCATTCTTCCGGAGGGTTTGGGGAGTGTAACTGTGATGTATTGATATGCATTAGTGTGTGTGTTGTAGAAGGTGAGGGTGGGGGTGGGGGTGTTGCGTGTGTGTGTCCCTGTTTTTTCCATCCCCCCTTCCCTGTGTCGTAGGTGCAGTACTCACCGTGGTCTTCACCGCCGGCATTCGTGCTCCACCCTGGTAGAGGAGCAGGAAGACTATTGCAGGGAGAATTTGGAGAACCGGGTCCATGGCGTCCTCGTTCCTCGTGGAGAGTGTAGAGGTGAGCGTTTTTCCTTCGGGATTCCTGTTTCCGCCGTGTTTTTATCTGCGGTGAAACCACCCCGGAAAAGGTGGCGGATTGGCCTGTCATAATAGTGTGGGCGGTACATTGTCTCCCGTCTGTCTGTTGGCGGTGACCGCCAAGCTGTTTGTTTGTACCGCTGTGGTGGTCGGAGTGTTAAAGTGGCTGTCTTTGTTGGCGGTTTCCGCCACGGTCGTAATTGCTCATTTTTTACCGCCGGCCTGTTGGCGGTCTTACCGCCGCTTTAACACCGACCGCCAGGGTTGTAATGACCACCATAGTTGTTATGCTATCTGTATTTAACCACTGATTCCATCTTGACCACTGACTCCATTTTGTGCTTAGCTTAGCTTCAAATGCCGTCACATCGGTGGTTCACGTATTTTTCTACTCACAGCTTGTTCTCTTCATTAAACATGTTTTAGCTTTTCTCACAAGAGAAGGGAACATAACATGGGGGATGCAACGATGATAAGAGTGTACAAGGATGATAATGTTTATAGCAGAGAAGGGTATGGCTCTGTCTTGGAAACAAACATTGGGATCTGGCCAATCCTTTTGTGTGATTTCAACACTGACTAAGTACAGCCAGCTCTTGAATTTCACAACTTACTTGAAGGGATGGGAGAGTTTACTAGAATCTTCCTCTAGAGTTTAAGGTATATAGGGCCTGATTACAACTTTGGAGGAGGTGTTAATCCGTCCCAAATGTGACGGATATACTACCAGCTGTATTACGAGTTCCATAGGATATAATGGACTCGTAATACGGCTAGTGGTATATCCGTCAGTTTACCGTCACTTTTGGGACGGATTAACACCTCCTCCAAAGTTGTAATCAGGCCCATAATGTGGGGAAACTTGGCACTGAGGCAGAAGGAACTCATTTCTGAGGGTGGATGCAATGCTCGGAAATTCAGAGTGCCATTGGGGACATTTTCTCCTGTCTCAGTTGTCCAGGGTTCCACAACTTGACGTTGGCAAGGACAAGTATGATGTTGGATTTGATTCCCATGTTTTTTTTTTTTTTTTTTCCTCATCTCACCAGCCCGTGCCAATAGCGGGATAATCCAAATTTGCTACAGGTATCCAGCCCCTTAGTATCAGCGGGCCGTTCCACCCAACGCACTTTTCAGTGGATCTCCTTATCTCCTTGGCAAGTCGTCCCCTCCTTCGCCAAAAATCCCGATTGGCCAATAGGGCCCGGTACATCCATGAGGGGGGCAGGTATAATCATCGGACCTCTTTAATCACTTAAATAATATTTTACCATTCATTTTCCCATCCCACCCACAAAACATCTCTTTTACTGATCGGCCCGGCTCTATCCAGTTTATTCAATCTATCTATTGAAATCAGCCACTCCTGTACTGTAGGAGGTTGTGAACTTATCCATTTATAACAGATTTGTCGCCTAGCAATAAGCATCAAAAGGAATAATAAACGTTGCTGAGATTGATCTCTCATCTCACAAACGCCAAATAACACTAAGCCAAGATTCAAAATTATTTCTTCCCCAAATATCCTATTTAAGACAGTCTGCACATCTGTCCAATATTTCACTAGTCCTGGACAGTCCCAAAACATGTGCACATCATCCGCCTCAGTGCCTTCACATCTTGGGCATTTCCTCTGTGTTCCACTTATCCGAGATAGTCTCGCTGGAGTCCAATACACTCTATGCAATGTAAACAGAAGATTCTTCCTTATTGCCGCAGATTTCGCCGTATTCCAGAGAGTATACCATGATTTTTGCCACATCGCAATTATGTCTATATTTGGGAACACCTCTCCCCATTTCTGGCATGGGAGAGGAGGGTCCTCCTCGACTGCCTCCATCAATGCTTTATACCAAACCGCCACTTCTTTCGGTATAGATCATTGATTTAGTTTCTCCTCCCAGCTCGATCTACCAATTTCTCCTTCATGTAGAGATTTGATCCAACTGACCAGCTGGTAGTATTTGAATTTAGAAATGTCTTCTCCCACTCTCTCCAAAAATGTGGCCCATGGTACCAAATTCATGCCCTCTATAATTTGTCCCCATTGTATTATCCCGCTAACTTTTAGAAGATTTGAGAGTTTATCGCACAGACATGCCGGAGTGCCTGGTGAATCCCATATTGGAGCTGAGCCTGAGTAATAAGCTGTCCGCAATAAGTTGCGGATCTGTAGCCAAATTTTACATGCCTGCCGCAAAATCTTGAGTCTAACTTTTTTGAAATATTTTGGGTGGCCAAATTTGTATAGAAAAAATTCCGCTCCTTCCCCCACGTATGCTGTCAATGCTGCCCACATTGGTGTGTAGTCTGATTTTTTGTTTAAGAGAATTCTACTATTCTTAAATTGAAAAGCCAAATAGTACTTATAGAGGTCAGGTGTTGCTAGCCCCCCGTTCCTTTCTCTTGCATAGCTTTTTCCACAAGATTCTTATTCCCTTTTGTGCCCAAACAGACAAAGACATATCTCCTTGTAGTTTTGTAAACCACTTACTCTTAAATTCCAACGGAATAGTATTAAATAAAAAAGTGAATTTTGGCAAAATAATCATTTTCAGAATATTAGATCTACCTATTAAGGACAGCGGGAGAGCCGCCCATGATCTTAGAAGTTTCTTGGCCTCTAGATATGTTTTCTCAAAGTTTATCCTTGCCACGTCCCCCAATTCTTTTGTGATCAAAACTCCTAAATACCTAATTTCCTGTTTAATTAGCGGAGATTCATATGCCATATTCCAACACATAATCTCTGTTTTCTCAGCGTTAACTTTATATCCCGACATTCTACCAAAACCTTCTATCGCCAATTTTATTGGAGGAAGTGACAAAGAGAGATCCCTGGTGTAGATCATAAGATCATCCGCATATAGTGCGACCTTCTTTTCCCAACTCCTACTCTGAAAGGAGAGGATTTCCCTATTATTTCTAAGCCGTGTCGCGAGTGGCTCAATATATAGATCAAATAACAAAGGAGACAAAGGACAGCCCTGCCGCGTCTCTCTGAAAATAGCTACTTCTTGTGAAAGCACATCATTAATCAGAATTCTCGCTGTTGGTGACCTATATAGTTCATTAACTGCTCTGATAAAAATAGTCCCTAGTCCAAACCTTTCCATAACCACCTGCAAAAATAACCAGTTTACTTGATCAAATGCCTTGGCTGCATCAAAAGTTATTATTGCAAGAGGAAGCCTCTCTGCCGAAGCCAGATCCATTGCCGCCAATAAATCGTGCACTAACTCCTGTAGCTGTCTATCCTTAATAAACCCTTTCTGATCTTGGTGGACCAGTCCCGGTAAAACCTTCCCCAACCTTTTAGACAGCAGACTTGTATAAATTTTATAGTCAGAGTTGAGTAATGAAATAGGTCGGTAAGAAGAGCACTGTGTTGGGTCCTTACGGGGCTTCAAGATCAAACAAATTACTGTTTCCCTCCAGGAGCTTGGTGCTTGACCCCCCTCTAAGAGCATATGATTAAATAATTTCAATAGAACCGGAATTAATTCTTCCCTCAGTGCCAGATATAACTCGTTCGGGAGATCATCTGGGCCTGAAGCTTTACTTCTCTTCAAACCCTTAAAAATGTCCATTAATTCTGACCCAGTTACCTCTCCTTCTAAAATGTGCAACCCTGAGCTCTCCAGGCGAGGCAGGCTGACCGTAGCCAAGAAATCTCTAACCTGCTCCTCAGAGTTCCGCAGCTCATCTGAATACAAATCTTGAAAGAAGGAGACAAAGGCAGCTTCTATTTCTGTACCTTTTACACAAAACTGACCAGTAATGTTAGACCTGATTCACGCAATATGTTTCTTTGAATGGTTAGATTTTACCTTCCAAGCCAGTAACTTACTGCATCCTTCCCCGTACTCGTAATGCGCATACTGGCTAGCTTCCCATTTCTTTCTTTCTCGGACTTCCAGTAAATACTCTAGTTTCGAATGGGCTTCCTCATGCTGTTGTTCAAGTGACCTTAATTGATCCCCATTCCCCATTCCCTGTGCGGCTTGTATAGAGTCCTGCAGCATCGCTATGCTGGTCTCGAGACTATGTATTTTCTCTCTCTCCTCCCTACGCTTAAATATGGCCAAATTAATCAGCCTCCCCCTTATATAGGCTTTATATGCATCCCAGACTATTTGCAAGCTAGCAGATCCCTGATTCACTTCAAAAAAGTCTATTGTGTCCTTTCTTAGTGTCTCAATAATTAGATCGTCTAGTAATAATAAACGACTTATTGTACCTCGAAACCTAGGAATTTGTGCCGTGAAAGAAAGATACAGCTTAACAGCCGCATGATCTGATAAGTGTAGCGGGGCATGTACTATTGAATCCACATTTCCCATCAAGCTATTCTGTACTAGGAAGAAATCTATTCTGGATTTATGCCCGTATTTCTTATTATGAAAGGTAAATCTAGGTCCTACACCCCCCTTAACCTGCCACACATCAACCAGTCCCAGATCAGTCATAGCATGCTTAACCCGTAACCTACATCTAGGGGAATTAGCCGTTCCTCGGGGAGTGGACTTGTCCAAGGCCAAGTTCAGTAATATGTTGAAATCCCCACCTAGTACAATCGGGTATTTGGATTTCAGAAGGAGGTTATATAGTTCTATAAATGGGGTGGCATCATCCATATTGGGTCCATAATAACCAATTCGATTCCCATGGTGATGCATTTTTAATTCTTAATTATCTAGCTTTGCTCTCTCTCTCTCTCTGCATATATATATATATACATATATATGTATATATCTATTTAGATAGATAGATAGATAGATAGATAGATAGATAGATAGATAGATAGATAGATAGATAGATAGATACATATATTCCATGCATACTTATTAATTGCACTTTTTTCTGCTCATTATTATTCAACTGCTGTGATTATTTTAGTATCTGCACGTGTTTTGCTGCATTGAAGTTAAATTCTCATGTTAATATTTTTGTATACTTTCGTTAGAGACCTGGAAAGTGCCTTAATAAATTCATTACTCATACTAAGAGTGCTGCATTCTTTGCATTCTTTTGCCTCGTTCCTTCTTAATTTGAAGCTAAGTAGAACAATAGTTCAACCACTATTTTTAATATTTATTAAAAGCCCAATTCATGGAGAAACTTGAATTTTAAATAAATATTTAGGAAAAGTAACTTTTACAAAGTTAGGCCCATATTTATACTTTTTTAGCGCCGCATTTGCGTTGTTTTTTGACGCAAAATCGGCGCAAACTTACAAAAACCAATTGAATTTTGTAAGTTTGCGCCGATTATGCGTAAAAAAACGACACAAATGCGGCGCTAAAAAAGTATAAATATGGGCCTTACTTTTTCCAGGCCTAAAGCTCCTGGAATTCACAACTCGACAGCTGTCCAGCAGGTGCTTGACCTTAATGAGGTTTAAAAACTGCTCCCAGAGTAGGAACAATGGACTTGGTGTAGGAATTATTTTTCTTCTCTTTTCAGGAATATAATTTAGCCTGAACCTAGTCACTTCATTAACTTGCAAGGGGACTTCTAATTCACATGTAAATGTAAGGTTGAAATATGGAAAAGGTAACCCTGTGGTCTCTCAGCCTGGCTGGCACTAAACCTAGTGGGTTGGGGGAGTTACCTCCAGAACTGGTTTTGAGTGACTACAGCAGAGGAGTCTTGGCCACACCTCAGGGTGGGCACAGACGCTCTGTGCTAGGGTGAAAATTTCCCTTGTTTTGGATTTTGAGAGTAAGGTACACTGTGGGATTCTTTATAGTAGGGCCAACAAGAACTGCTGCAAAAGTGGGTAGGGTTGTCACATTGGGACCAATCACTCAAGCCAGTACGCTCAAGGTGCGACTTCGCTGGGCTAGAAAAACAGATTTTTCCTGCTTGAAACTCCCTGTCAGCAGCAAATCCTTTTCAGCAGGCCCTCAGAAAGAAAGTACACAACTTTGTGGAATTCATTGTCCTACTGAAGGATTCTGAATAGAAGTTTCCAAAGCGTGTTTAATTTGCTGTAGCATAATTATATGAAATCACAAAGCATTTCCACAAAATTAGGTGCAATAACTCAAAATGTATCTCACACTCAAGAAATTACTGGAATGGTCTGGACGTGTAAAAATGAAACTTGAAAATTTGATTTTGAGTTGATTTGCGGTTGCTCACAATTAAAACACTGCTGCTCACATTCCAATTTGTAGTTTTGTGCTAAAATATTACCTAAAGGTCAGCTCGGGTAAAAGAATCTACCTGAAATTTATATTGACTCCCCACATTCAATAAACTGTTGTTCATGGTCAAACAGCTGCAGCCCAGGTTCAGATTAGCAGTTTTGTGCTAAAAAACTACCTGAAAGGCCCACTTGGGTAACACAAAATCTACCTGAAATGCTGCTCTTGTTAAAAAATTATTCAAATGCTAGATTTCTCCCAGGAATGACTTGATGTGGCATAATCTCTGAAATTTTGTATTTATTACCAAAATTACGCCACTTAGACTAGTGAACTGCTTTGGATAGTGTCTTCAAATGTGCCCTGCTGGAGGCTTTTGACTTCTGCTTCAGAGAGTAAGACGGCAGTGGATCCTGTTTAGTTTTAATGGGAATTAGGATTTTAGCTTACCCTTTGGCTTGCAGGCCTGTGTCCCCTTCACCTAGTGACTTTTAACCTACTTAGCTTGCTCTATTTTAATAATCATTTAATCCAAGATAGATGCCATGTTTATAGTTAGGAAGATGTTTACGTTTCACGTTATCAGTGCCACTCTGTAAAGGTGTCACTATCAGCATCAAAGATAAATCAGATACATACGTATTCATATCATGTACTTTCCCACTTTCGTGTGACGTTAACATAATGTACCTTTTCAGGGAATTGTTTAGATAATTGCTGTCCCAAACATGCCTTCTTATCTATTGTTTAGGTGTCCTACCAGATCTGTATTTAATACATCTCACACAGACAAGATAAGCAGAGGGACTCCTACCAGATGCCATCAACGCTAGCTACACTACACGCCACCTTGATGCTGACCCAGCCTTGGTGTCCCCACGTAGCCTGATCTAGAGACCTCATTCCAAGGTAAAAAGTGTTGGGGAGCTCTTCTCATGGGCATGGTACTGGCAAATTCAATTTAACACACCTAGGTCTCTTTAGGTTAGAGATTAGGTTCATCATGCTAGGGTATTAGGGTCTACTTTAAATTCATTTCACATTTCATGTTATTGCAAGATGGTAGGGGTCTTTGTATTCATGACTCTCGTTTTTACCATTCTGTGTCTTGCATTATTCATTATCCTAATTATTGTCCCATACAATTTATCATAGATTGCAGTCTTGTTAATAAAACCTACTAAAAACGTTACTGCATCTCTTTCATTGCCTGTGTTTGACTGAGACATGTTGTTCATGTGAGAAAGGGGTAATCTGTCTTTAACGACGACCTCCCTGAGATGTCACACTCTTGAGTCCATGCATAAAGGCTGCCACAAATCACCTTTTACTGTTTGGGTTTTTGGTGGAGTACTGCTTGTGAGCCAGGAGGGTTGGGATGACAGTTGTGACTTGTAGGATTGGTCTGCTTACCTTCAAACATAAGTACTGTCACCCTTAAACCAGCAGTCTTGCCTAGAGCAAGAGTCCAACTACGACAAGACCAAATGTAAAATCTCTGACAGAGACAAACCAGTTTAGGTTATCCAATCCACATTCCATCACTGTTGGCATGAAATTATGACAATGTCCTGGTCTACCAAAACCATGAACTATCCCTAGTGCTTAGTGCCTTTGTCACTATTTCTACTTAACTCTTTCAAAATAGTCCAAGTTGTTGGATTTTTATCATGCTGCTTTCATTTTTTTTTTGTTACACTGAACTCTTTTTTTCTAAAATGGAGTTTGATTTTAATTGTGCTGTGTTTCTGGCTTGTTTTAACAGTTCTTGATACTTCTAAATGCTTTACAACTTTTTTATAAGTTAAGCCTGCATGCTTTATGCCATAGCTACCAGTAGTTGCCCACAGGTTTAAACTACTGAAACCTTTTCACTAGAACTATCAGGTTAGTGACTTTATAACTTGTGGTAAATTACCATCCACACCATCTAATGAGTGACTTTTTTTCAATAACCTACAAGTATTTGCCAGCTGCAACACATGGTAAGCATGCTTACTACTTATTTCACATCCCCTTTGACTATGAGTGAAGTGCAGGTTTAGCAGTTCAAAGGGCAGAATTGTGGCCAGGGCAGAAAAAGCAGGAAGTTGATAAAAAGGTGTACAATGCTGGCGAATTTTCAGATGCAGTTTTATGAAGCCAGCATCTCCTCCTCCTTACAAAAAGAGAGAATGTGATACACCTATTACAAATGCTACTGCAAATTGTTAACAACTTGTTAAGTATATTCTACACCTAAAGAACCTGTAAAAGAACCTGTAAATATTTCAGTTATTTGGCACCAAACAGCACAGTGTTCTTATGCAGAGTATAAGAGAGGGAAACCTTGGGCCACTTGGAGAAGAAATTAGAGATTTTATAAAAGAAGGACCAATTCAAAAATATAGGAAGTCATTTGAGCTGTGTTTGGTGAAGAAAGGAAGGTGTGGAGGTCAAAGAGGATGGAGTGAATATGATTTTGAAAATAAAAATGCATTCAAATAGAAAATGCAACATTTTATGCAAAATGAAATGTATTGTACATGCAAATTTCTAGTTAGGTGTTGCAAGCACACAAAACAAATAATAATGTACTGATTTAAGTTAACCTAACTGCCAATGCCATATCAACATTGATTTAGACATTAGCATTGAAAGGTATGTTTGCGTTTTGAACTGTTGTTTCTCTTCCACTGCAGATGCTGTAACTTTCTGGAAGCGTACTGTTAGTTAGTGATTAGGCATTTGTTATATATTAAAGAAGTGATAGTGAGGTTCTCACCAGGATGAAAGGAGATGGCAGGAAACATGTGGACGGAGAATCTTTTCATTAACTTGTTTCTTTGGTCTATTGTGAAGACATTGTAGAAATTCAATTGGATACTGAGAATGAGGAAAGCATCAATTGTTTTTTCTGGACATTTTTAAACATATATTATAGACCTGACCGGGCCATACATTTATAGAGGAGTCTTGAGGATAAAGTCCAATAATGTATAAACACAAACATTTACACTATAACATCCTTGCACACCCCACCCCTTGCTTCTGACTGTGACAACACATATTCATACAGCCCCAGTTCATCTCATGGCTCCCCATCTCCCCCAGCCATTGAGTCCAGACTCAATGTCTATTAATAGTCCTGGTGGATGGACTGGGTCTAGGGTCAGTCCTCGATAGTCTGCCAACCTCTACCAAATCTTATGATGCTTCTGGGGGCATCCCCGGGCCTGGAACACTGTCACCAACAGCACCAAACAAAAGTCCATACCATGCTTCCACACCCCTAGAGACGGCGGAGTGGTAGCCTTCCGCAGTCGCACTATGGCCCTCATTCCAACCCTGGCGGTGCTTCCAGGGCTATTCTGACCGCGGCGGTAAAGCCGCGGTCAGAAAAGGGGAACCAGCGGTTTCCCGCCGATTTTCCCCTGGCCCAGGGAATCCTCCATGCAGCGCCGCCATGGGGATTCCGACCCCCTTCCCGCAAGCCTGTTTCTGGTGGTTTTCACCGCCAGAACCAGGATGGCGGGAACGGGTGTCGTGGGGCCCCTGGGGGCCCCTGCATTGCCCATGCCACTGGCATGGGCAGTGCAGGGGCCCCCTAACAGGGCCCCATACAGATTTTCACTGTCTGCTTTGCAGACAGTGAAAATCGCGATGGGTGCCACTGCACCCGTCGCACCCCTGCAACACCGACGGCTCCATTCGGAGCCGGCCTCTGTGTTGCAGGGCCTTTCCCGCTGGGCCGGCGGGTGCTCCTTTGACGGGCGCCCGCCGGCCCAGAGGGTAAGCCAGAATGGCCGCCGCGGTCTTTTGACCGCGGAGCGGCCAAATGGCGGTAACCGCATGGCGGGTGGCGAATGACCGCCTATGTCTCTTTTTGCCAGTGTGAGTCAAAGAAATCTGTATCTATTCCAGCCCATCCCCTCCGTGCCATGAAGTAGAGTCAGCTTTGAGACAAGGAACAACACAGGCCAGCACCTCACTCAAGCACAAAACTATGCCACTCCAAAAGCACGTCAGTGTGCTACAGCTCCACACAGTGTGAATAAACGTGCCCTCTGTAGTCTCACATCGCAGACAGGCAGGGGAGTCAATGAGGACCATATGCCACAAACGATGCCTTGTTAGTAATCCCTATGAAGGTATTTCAGTTGGATAAGCCTCATATGGCAGGATGTTGTTGCCCCCCCGGGGTCCTCCAGAGACTCTGTCCAGTCATCATCATCATCTATGTTTGTAACATTGGTCAGCCACGCTGCCCGTGGGCCAGGCAGTATATTGGGACAGTTACAGATAAGGGATTGGTAGACTGTGGAAATTGTATGGCTTATTAAGCAACACTGCAGCAGGTTGCCCTCAAGAGGGTTACGTTCGCGGAGATTCGAGAGGCCATGCAGGGATGAGGAGACAGCATGGCATGGCTGCAAATATTTATAAAATTGGCTGTGATGCATCATGAATTCTGTTTGGAGTTCTTGAAATGATTTAAGTGTGCAGTTGTGGAATACATTGCCTAATGAGGAGATGCCTATCTGATCCCACCTCTGAAAACCCTCTAGCTGGGCCACCTGAGTGAGGAAGGTACCCCGCCACAATGGTGTCGTCCACGTCAATCGCTGCCACCAGAGCATCTCCCTAACGGATGTACTCCATGCCTGCACAACTGCTCGCGTTGTGGGGGGAGGGCGTCCGTGTTTGTCTGACTAGATAGCAAACCGAGGATATCAATGTCAACCAAAGCCCACCTCTCAGATGCGTAGGCTGGGTCATCCCATGGCCCATGGCACCAGTCATAGAGAACCTGTAAGTTAGAAGCGGCATAGTATGATTGAACATCAGCTGCTTGCAATGCCACTGCAGTAGGTAGACTGGAAGTAAGTAAGGAGTGCCATGCAGGAGGTGCCACCACCCCACAAGAATTGGCCTAACAGGGCGTTTATCTGCTGAAACCATGAAGGTGAGACAGTATATGGGTATCCCTGATCTACACAAAAATGTCAAAGACAGCATTGACCAAGACCTGGTTTCCTCTCTCACATATAGGAACAATGGACCTATATCATGGGTCCATGAGATCGCTGAGTCAGCAAGAGGAACACCCCCAGGTATTTAAACCCTCCAACTGCCATTGTGAGGTCCTAGGCCCAGTCTAGGCCACTCAACAGGCCATGTAGTGGGAGCAGCACAACTTATTATTATTCATACAGAATCCAGAACTATCCCCAAACACCCCCATAATTTGTAATATGCGTGGGTGCGATGTCTCGGGTTTGTCATGAAAAACAATCCATCATCAGCGTATAGTGCGATTCTGTTGGATACCTCTGGTGACCACTCAAAGCCCTGTACTTGGACATCTTTCTGAACCCAGAGTGCCAGAGACTCCATCATCAGCACGAAGAGCAACAGTGACAATGGGCATCCCTGTCTGGTGCCCCTATAAATGGGGCGAAAACTGCACCCACCACACGGACTGAAGCTGTCAGATCTGTGTAAAGCAATCAGACCTAGGAAAGGAACTGGGACTGAAAACTGAGATGCTGAAAAAGAGCAAATGGGTACTCACGGAATCAAAGGCCCTGTCTATGTCCACCATCAGCATCACCAAGGGGCAACCCAGCCTGTCTACCAGGGCCATGGCATTGTGTGCCCACCAGATATTATGGTGAGTGGCCCTATGTCATAAAGCCAGCCTGGTCTGGGTGGACCAGGACGGGCATATATGCCAGCAATCTAATAGCCAGTGCTTTAGCAAGAATTTTGACTTCGATGTTGAGAAGAGAGATGGGGCAGCATGATCAATGGTCCTCTGGCAGGCGGCCTGGCTTATGGAACACTGCAATTTTGGTGTGTCTCCAATCTGGGGGCAGTCAAAATTCCTCTTGTGCCGCATGGATCACTCCAAGGACGTTTGTCCCCAATTGTGGCATATATACTTTGAGAAATTTGCTGGGAAACCCGTTGGGTTCTAGGGCCCTCTCAGTCTGCAATATTACCAGGGCAGACGTTAATTCTTCTAATGTAAGTGGCTCATCCTGCTATGCTCTAGCAGAATGTGGCAAAGGTTTAATAGGCAGGTCTTCAAGGAAGTCTACTATCTGGTCTTCTGTAACAACTTCCCTCCTGTCATATAAGTTTTCAAAATAATTCTGCAAAGCTTTGGGCAACTGCCTGGGGCTCTGTTGGAAGTTATCCCCGCGTGTCACAGATCACTGGAACCGGGGCTATTGCATGGGAGGTTTGCTCAATCTATGGAGCATCTTACTGGATTTGTCACACTATTGATATATACAGCTTTGGGATGCACGCCATTGGCCTCATCTAGAAGGATTTGTTGATATTTCTGTTAGGTGTGGTCTAGGTGCCGGTGAGCCTCTCCCCATCCACCCCTGGTTCGCCAAATCAGTTATCTGCAACTCCAGATAGTGCAGCTCGTGTACCTTGCATTTGCACTCACCGGTGCAGAAATTGATATCTGCGCCCCTGAGAGTGGGTTTCATGGCCTCCCATAATACTGTCTGTGATGTGGCATCTTGGTATTCAGAAAGAAATATCCTGTGATGGTGCTGTGAATATGTGACTTATAATAGGCTCCTCAATGCCATGATGAGAGCCGCCATAAAAAGGGAAGGCACCGCGGACCCACATGTAGCCATAATGCTAACGGGGAGTGGTCTGACAGCCCCCTGGGGAGGATGTCAATGCCAGAAACTCTGTGCAACAGGCCAGTAGGCACAAGCACATAATTCAGGCAGGAGATGGACACATGCACTGTAGTAGGTGTATCCCACCTCGGTGGTGTCGTAAGACCTCCAGGTATCGGCCCATCCCATTGTGCCCTCCAAGGACCCCAGTTTGGACCTTCGGTCTCTGCTGCCACATCCCCCCACCCACCATCTATCCGCCATTGGGTACATAATATTATTCCAGTCACTTCCGACCACTGCCAGTCCCTCTGGCAGTTCTCCCCACACTCCCAGGATGCATTCTACGAAGGACTGGCCTAATGGCGGGTGCTGTAGAGGCTGCCAATGGCAAGAGACTATTCAGCCTGCCACAAAAACATATCTGCCCTGTGTGTCAACCCAGGTTCTCTCAACGTATGTTTTAACAAATTTATATGCGCGTGTGTTCCCTGAGTAGTGTGACACTCTGACTTCCAGCATGCAAGAGCACTCTGGACTCTTATTGACATCTATAGGGTTACCTCTCTTCTGGAGAGATTCCCTTTTTAGCTCTTTTCCTTTCAAAAGGATGTCTGCTGATTTATAACTAAAATACTTTCCAGCTTGAAACTTGTTTTGCTTAAATGTGAAAGCTTTGTGCTATCTATCTTATTTTCTCATCAACACACTTTATTGAGTTTCTGAACTAACACCTTTATCTCAGCTTATATAAGAAATTGTATTTTTTTTGCTTACTCTAGATTAGGTATATCCCTTTATGGAACACACCTGCTGTATCATGTGTATTTTATTTGTAATCTTCATTGATTTGATATTTTAACTTCTTTTGAAATATAGACTAATGAATAACCAAGATATTTTCTTTACTAACTACTATGAAGACTAAAGAAGTTATTTTGTTCATAAAGATTTTATGTAAATGATTGCTCCTTTGCACTCTCCCTGTCAACAAACAAATGTCCATAGGATCAGCGGTGGGGTTACTTAATCATTACACCAGAAGAACTGAGATACAAGAATCCCCACGCTGTCAAATGGAAACAGGAGGATGGTACAAGTCGCAAGAGAGAAAGGAGCTGAAATTAAATGCCTTAGTCTAGAAGTATCCATGTCCTTTAAATTCAACACCCAAAAAATAGGAGATAAAAAGAGTTTGCAGGCCCGTAGGTATTTGCAGTGGTAGTGTGAGTATCAACAGGGCTGTTCATTGCAAATGTCCTTGCTGAGCTTACATTATTGTATTGAAGTTATGTGTCTTGTGTCTTGTGTTTTGGTAAAATGTAGGGTTTCATTGTGCTTACATGTTTGCTGTTGAAGAGTTGAAGCTGTTATCAGACTCAAAGATGTCTAGGACCCTTGGATGGTTAAGATAGAGAAATAAGAAATGGTGGTACTACTTGTCTGATAAGGTTTTGTGATGCTGGTTTCAGAGGTGCCATTGACCTCACAATTGAAATAGGGAATATAACAAATTGTTGTGATTGTACTAATGGTTGCACAAAGGAGAAACTATATCAGTCAGTGTAAATTTCCTCTGTCGAGAATTCATCTGGTTGTGTTTGAGAGGAAGCTGGATGGTGTTATTTCTGATTGTTTCTTGAATTAATTAACTACTTTAAATTCTCTAGTGGTGCAGAGAAGGGTTATTTGCTTATTGTGCTTGTTTAAAAGTTGTGATAATTAGTTTGCAAGAAATTCCAAATGAGAATGAACCACTGCAAAAAAAGTAAGAATTATGTCAGACTGTGTAACACTGGGATAGGTCAATTTGTGCAAATTGCTGCACTAGGATGGGTTGGTGCCTCATCAGGTGCTATACTTTGAAAGGCTCAATAAAAAGAAAAATGTGTTGGGATTGGAAGCAAATGTAGACTTATACATAACTTTGAATTGAACAAAAACATTGAAATTAGTTGAATTGAAATTTGCTCATTTACTGAGTTTCTGTCCTTGAGGATTAGGAAGCTTCACCAGAAGGTATACCATGTCATTATCTGTCAACAAAGGTAAGGCTTCATACATGTTTGTGGCTTCAACAGTGGCATACGATTACTGAAAAAGAAGTAGAATTAAGGTTTCCATAATATGATACCTTTGATTGAAAGATTATTAAAAATGTAAAAGAAAAGCTATATGAAATGAAGCCACCTCCTAGACCCACAGAGTATGAAGCAGTAGATGTTTGGTAGAAAGCAGCTCATTCCAAAAAGAAAGAAAAGTAAGTGAATAGAGTAAAGAGAGCAGTGGATAGTTAGGCTGATGCTAAATGGGCTGAAGAACAAAAGAGATGTTGGAAATGTGCAGTTGAGGGAGCTAGAATGTACCCAAGAATTACAATCGAAAAGCCTAAAAAGAATCGAAATCAGGGAAATGAAGATGAGAACTCTGCAAGGAAAACTGATACGGATAGTGAGTCGGGAGATTACATATTTGATACTTTGTTGTCCTCAGATCCACCACCACACATGTGGCTCCAATCTTAGGATCAGAAAGACCTCTTCGATTATGTTTTGTATTATCAATCAAAGTATTGACAAGCAAACTTCCTAACTTAATAAAAGGCTGGCTTTGTGATATTTGTGACACCAAAGATCGCAGAACTATAAGCAATTTTTGTATTGCTTTAATAGTGTGGTGTCTCTTTTCTCACTTGAGGATCACTTGTTTCAGCTATCACTTTTTGTTTATTTTCACCAGTATATGCGGATGCAGCTTTCAAAGCATTAAAAACACGTTTTTCACATATGTGTTGGTACTGGATTCAGTGCAGTTTTTTTTAAAGATTCTAGACAGATGATTTTCGTCTTCATTTAAGAATTTGTTTGTTTGAGTTAACCAGTAGCAAGATTTTTCTGCTATAATATTTCAATTGATTGTAAATGAGTTTCACTTGGATATGTATTTTGTGATAATTATACCAAGGTTCACGTGGACATTCTGGTTTGCTCTTGTATTTGTTTAGCAGATAGATTATGAAGCAATTAAGACCATGCAATCCTCAGGAATGATATAGCACATTGCTGAATTGGTGGAGCGCATCTGAAAATGGAGCAATTTTGACAGATTAGGCAGCAAGTAGTAAAGAAACAAGGAAAGAAAAAGAAACAATCAGATATTACAGAGTTTAATGATAAGCCACCACCAGTACCCCCAGATGAAGATGAGGTTCTGACTGTCCCTATGAAGGAGATAGCAGGCGGAGAGTATGTTAATGTACCCAGGGAGCAGAGGTGATCTTACGACATTTACAAGCAATTTTCTAAAATTGAAAGAGAATCCTGCCCAGTGGTATACACAAGTTGACAGACGTTTGAAAATTTCAAAGGTTTTGTGAACAGATTTGAACACTTTCTTCAATAATATGGTACTGAGTGATTTATGGGCTGAGTGTAAGATTGTCATGCCATTGCCATGTACAGAGCCATGAAGAGATGCACATACCCATGTACCTTTACCTTTAACGGGAAAAGTTTCAGCTGGAGACATTGATTGGTTAAAGATCAATAGAACTACTCAAGAAGCTAAAGAGTCAGTGCATGCTTATTATGAACAATTGGTACAGGTGTTCAAACCGCACAGTTTACGAAATAATTCCTAATAAGGGAGATATGGGATGTTTTGTGTCATGGTTTGTTCTTGGGTTGCAACCAGAAATCAGTATACAAAAGAATGTGATTTAATTGCAGACGAGACCTCTAGATGGAATCCTGAGGTAAGCATAATACTGTAGCGATGAACAAGAGATGAAGCAGAAAAGAGGAACTTGATCAGAAAGGATTTTAAAATTAGCTGCATGTAGGGAATGTTGGTGGAATGCAAGGAGTTGCTTTTCAGAATGCAGATTAAATGACACAAAATGGAGTTGGTGTTTCACAAGGAAGAGGTTAAGGTGTTCTGACTGATCCAAATTGAGGGGTGGATATTACCAGGTTGAAAACGTCGACTCCCTGTCATAAATCTTTATAATGAGGCCCCACAAGCTCCAAAGGCTTCAGAGAACATGCGCAATCCCAGAGTTAATATGAATCATGTATCAAGAACAAACTCAAATGATTTCCAAAATTAGAACCCATTTCAATAATTCCCTGCATTTGAGAATGAGAGCTTTGATTCCAACAGTTTACAATGACCGTGCCTGATGAGGGAGGAATATTGCATACTTGGGCAGTCTTATAGGTAGAACAGAATGGACCATTGTACAAGAAGAGGTAAGTGGTCACCAAGTGTCATTTTTAATCCACACAGATTCTACACATTCCACTGTTAGAACAGCAAAAGCTCCAGGCCTACCCCTGTCTGGAACAAAGATTCAAGATGTAGATGTCACAAATAAGAAAATATCTAACCCTGTTTTGCAGTAGGTTCTGCACACCAGATGGTGTTAAATTCCAAACACAAGATAAAGATGTTAAATTCAAAATGGCTAGACTAGGAACAGCTGTTGAACTGTAAACTGTAAAAAAAGTAAAGGTTCTACTTCCTGATTTACAAGATACTTTAAAATCAGAATTATGAGATTTATCAGCGATAGACATCAGGCTAATCCAAGATGTAGAATCAGTTTGAATACCAATGAAGGAGAATGCAGCGTTTTCTGTGAACAATACCATATACTCTCACACCTGAAACAGTAGCTGGAAACACTTTGCTGATTCAAATGATGTTAAAACAAGGCATTTAGATGGAAATAGGTACAAATCCTTTCAATTCACTAATTGTGGGTTTAGAGAAGCGCAAAGGCAAATATAGATTTATACAGGATCTTTGAAAAATTAACAGTATGGATGTCCCATGCTGTCAGGTAGTGCCAGATCCAGCTACAATATTACTTCAAATTCCCTGTTCTGTAAAATGGTTTACTGAGGTGAATCTCTGCCAGACATTTTTCTTTGTCCCATTGCATGAGGACAGTCAATTCCTGCTCTTTGTTTTCAGAGATAGCGTTTTGCCATGGTGCCAATTTCCACAAGGGTATACAGAGAGTCCTTTGATGTTTATTCAGATGTTTGAAAGGAATCTTGAGACTTTAGAAATGCCTTGCAACTCGGTTCATGTGCAATACATTGATGACCTATCTGTGGCGTCAAATACACACAAAACTTGTAAGCAGGACACAATTGCCCTACTGAATCATTTGGCTAAGAATGGAAACACAGTGTCCCCAAACAAAGCAATTCTGCCAGAAAGAGGTCCTTTATTTAGAATATCTCACTGAAAAGGAAATGAGAATGGTGTCACAAGAGAGCAATTTTGAAGATTAATCGACCCAAACTTCAGGTTGTTCCTGGTAATGGTGGGCTAATGCAAATAGTGGATGCCCAAATTTCCCTTGTGGCCACGCCTTTACTGAGGCTGACGTGCAAGGATGTGCCCAATCCACTCCCATTGGCCAACCATTGTCTAAAAGTGTTCCTAGAGCTGAGAAAAAGTATCTGTCATGACCAGGCACTGGGAATGCCTGATTACAGAAAACATTTCATATTATTTTGAGTGAGATGTTGGGATGTGCTCTCTTAGTGTTTACTCAATTTCATGGAGACTCTTGAAAACCTGTGGAATATTTTTCAACTACCCTTGACCATGTTGCCGTGAGATTGCCCGGCTGCTTAAAGCGGTTGGGCTGGTTGGTGTCAGTACTGAGAGAAGCAAGAGCATAGCTTATGGACATCCTCTTACAGTGATAGTCCCTCACTCTGTTGAATTTTGCTCACTTGTACAAGACCTATGTTTGACAAACAGCAGACTTACAAAAATCGAACATTTGGTTCTTGATGCTGAGAATATTGTGCTTGAAAGATGTCAAACTCTCAATCGAGCTGCATTGTTAACATTAGCTGAAAATGAAATTGGTGGGATAGAGGTTGAGCATGAGTGTCTCTATTTTACAAACCTATGCACCAAGCCAAGACCTGATATTAAGACCCCCTTCATGAGCCTGATTATTTACTCTTTGTAGATGGCTCAGGCTTAAGTGATAATGAGGGGACTTTGAGAGCAGCGTAAACTGTTTGTAAAAGTCAGCAAGTGGTGGAAGCCTCCTGGCTTTGAAGTGTTACCTCTGCACAAGTGGATAAATTGATCATGCTTACATGAGCCTCCTATCTTTTAGCACAATTGCGCTTGACTATATTTACAGATAGTCAATATGGCTTTGCTGTGGTTCATGATTCTGGACAGTTGTGGTCACAAAGAAGATTCATGACTTCATCTGGATCAACAATCGGAAATGGGCAATATGTAATGAGATTGTTGAAAACATTACAATTGCCTCAAGAAATTACAGTAGTTAAATGTGCAGCCCACAGGAGTGGAAATTATAATATAACTGTTGGAAATAAATATGCTGACGAAGTTGCTTGGTATGGTGCAATTGTGGCATGTATAATTAACAGAGAATATACAAATTAATTTTATGATGGCATCACCTTTTCCATGCAGTAGCTGATACATGGCAGGAAATCAAGAGATTGCAGGAAAAAGTTTCTGAGGTGGACAGCAAGGATGGTTCAGAGCAGGATGTGCTGAAAATGCAATCAGCTTCAGCTGATGGAAAACCTGTGTTACCAAACATGCTGTTATTTCCCATGACAAGATATTTTCATTGCCTTGCACAGGCATGCAAGGGGAGATTATTTAGGCAGAACTGGTTTAATCCCTGATTCCAAGTTTTAGTTGAAAGACTACATCACAGGTATATCATATGTATGTGACCTGTCAGCAGATAAATGAAGGGAGAATAATCCCTGTAACAATGAGCCACACAGGAAAATCAGGAAGACCCTTTAACAGGATGCAGGTGGATTTTATTGAAATGCCTTTTTGCAACAGGCTGAGTTATATTCTGGATATAGTGTGTATTTGTTTCCCGATGAGTGGAAGCCTACCCAACACGGAGAAATTACAGTCTCACTGTAGCTGAGCTGCTGTTATGTGAACTTATACAAATGTTCGTATTTCTGGTTTCTCTGGAATCAGATGGCGGAACCCACTTTAAAAACCAGGTGCTTAGAATGTTGTGTGTGGCACTTCAAGTGGACAGAGACTGTATTGTAGCAAATGTCCAGAAGCTTCTGGGATAGTTGAGCAACTTAATAGGCCAAAGTCTACCTCAAACATCCAGAAGGTTCTGGTATAGTTGAGCAACTTAATGTGCCAAAGTCTACCTCTTAAATGGCCAGGTGCTTTCTCATTAATATTGATGAGTCTCCAAAGCAGCCTTGACAGAAGGGCAGGATAATGGCTACTTGAAACACTCATGGGACGTGATTTATGAATTCCTGCTGTGCCTGCAAATGACATGGTTTCTGGACTATTGCAAGGGGTAGATGATGTGGTGAGTTCTGTTTCTCACCAGTTTGGAGCTGTCACTGCCACTGGAAGCCAGGTGCAGTGCCACGACCTTAAACTCGGCGACTGGGTCCCTGATAAAAAACACTTTGAAGCACTGCATTGAGCCAAGGATTCCAGCCACTCCCCCTCTGTCCTTCTCATGTTTACAACTAGAACAGATACTTACACAGAGACTCCGAAATCTTGGCAGAGATCTCCTCACAGAAAAAGATAGGAGAGGGGGAGATGTAACCTCTGCACCTTACCACATACATTTAAGTAGTACTAGTGTAGTTCCATCAAAGATAATCCCTTAGTTCCTTGGGCCAGTATGTAATTCAGGGATAGTGGCCAATGAAGCAGTAATTGGTTTGGGTTTATATTGCAAAAGAACCTGATTTTTAAATTCACTCTATGGAGAATTAGGGCCTGATTTAGAGTTTGGCAGAGGAGTTTCTCCATCACAACAGTGACGGATATCCTGTCTGCCAAAATATATATCCCATTATATTCTGTAGGATTTATATTTTGGTGGACAGGATATCCATCACTGTTGTGATGGAGTAACTCCTTCGCCAAACTCTAAATCAGGCCCTTAGACTACTTTTCTTCTTCTTTTCAGAACATGGGTGATAATGGTAGCAATGTCTGAGGAGTTCACTCAGTCTCCTCATAAAGGCGCAATATTAAATTTTCAGAGATTTGAAATTCCACCTTACACTGGTTAAATGTTTAGTGGACACTGACCTAAACAAAAAAGCTTAGGAGATAATACTGAGCCTAGGGAATCCATCCATGATAATAGGTGTGTTTTCATTGTTATA
The DNA here is from genome assembly GCF_031143425.1 of Pleurodeles waltl. Lineage (NCBI taxonomy): Eukaryota > Metazoa > Chordata > Amphibia > Caudata > Salamandridae > Pleurodeles > Pleurodeles waltl. The sequence goes on along the minus strand of NC_090448.1, from coordinate 449,779,207 downwards.
TTTGATCATGAAAGAACAGCGAGATTCATTCTAAGACTGTGACTGTGATTCATGTGTGTGCCTTTATGCATTGCACTCTGATTAAGTAATTAATTATGCTATTGCCAACTGAGAGATATAGCAAAATCAAGGTTGGTGATTGATCGTTGCCAAGGGTTCTCAGCAGTTCCGTGTGAATTTTAGTGAGCCTCAATACTTTTTGTTGATCTGAATCAGTGGTCTTCAAATTTTGTAAATTGGAGTACTCAGGCAGAATGCTATGGTGTCACACCCCCTCCAACTTTGGAAGAGGAGGATGGGTTTGAGAACGAAGAAACTTACTAAACAGTAGAAACACTGGAGACTGTAGAAAATTCCCCTCACATCGCCTCTAAGGGTCATCTTGCCACTTCTCTTCAAAGTCCTATCCTTCAACCCTATGCAAGTTCCAACCTAGACCCACTCAATAAAGCCCAACTCTCAGTTTTCCTCTACCAAGCTCCATGGAAACTGCTACGTGCCATACAGACGTCTTCTACAATGTGATATCCAGACCTCTTTATTCAAAGCCTCCTCCACTACACATGTACCAAACTACAATTTGAAACTTTTATGTAGCCACATCAACATATCTGCATCTAGACTGTGACTCTACTCCCACTCTTACTCGACTAAAGACATGCTTCTATATACACTATGCAGACCCCTTAGCAAACAATGTCCATGTGCCATTTTACAAAAAGTCCCACTCAAGTTATCTTTGGAAAGACCTATCCAAGCACCAAACTCCAATGTACTATTTAGCCCCCTTGGTATTATTTAATTCACAACCATCTGTACAAGGTCTCATCAAGACTGCCTCATTAAAGCACCATCCAGACACATTTTTCAGTGCCCCACCTAACCTTCTTTGAAAAGCCCCACGGGAAAACACCCTTCCAATTCCATCCAAAAGCCTTGTACATAGTCCATCTAGTGCTTTCTGTAAAACCACGTTCAACCCCTCTATTGAGACTACAACAGAGACCCCAATCAAAGCCCCCATACAAAGCTCTCCCTTCAAAGCCCCTAAGAATCCCATCCAGACCACTATGCAAGCTACCTTACGAAGTTCTGTCTCTACGCCAAATGCAAAGTCCTAGCAAGACATTCCCTGCAAACGATCCTCACCTCATTACCCCTTCTCCAAAGCCCATCCAGATCCGCTCGCTAAAGTCTAACGTTGCCATGTAGTTGTGGTTTTTTTTTTTACCAGCATGGCCTGTGTTTTTATGCCTCTGCCAGTAAATAAATTTTGAAAAAGCAGATCAATCTGGTACTTTTTACGTTTTGAAATGTGGACTTAAAACAGCAAATACGTGCCTAACTCACTTAAAAAGTGTTTGAGAGATTTCTAAATAATACCTAGATGATGATTAAACCAAACAGAGGGGTGATTGTCATTGTTCTAAAGAATACTGATGATTTTACATACATTATTTCACCTACCAGCACTTAGCCCTTCCAGTAAGTCAAAACGTAAACAATTGGGCAGTATTTTGAATAAAAAAAGGTGGCAAACCTAATAAAGTTCAATCCACAACACCCTTCCAAAAATCTATTCAGATAATATCTAAAAACTTTATTGTGTACCCCTCTTCAAAACTCTTTCAGGTTGTCAATCCCTGCTGTAAACTCTCACATCCTCTTCCTCGCATGCACTCGTAATCAACTCTTTCCTTAGGAAGGCTCCATCCAGTCAACCTGGTGAAATGTCCATCCAGTTCCATTTAGAAAGAACCAATAATTCCCATCTTAGAAAGCCTTAATTTAGTACCATATCCCCATCCAGCGACTCCAAAAAGTCCTATCGACTTCCTTACATAAAAAAGACATATCCAGTAACTCTTCTTCAAAGTAACTTCCAATTTCCTGCATTTCACTCCTTCGTGCACCGACTAGATTTCACCCCTGAACAATAACACAAGAGCTCACAAATGCCACGCTGTAACATGCATCGTTTTGAATCCATCTTTTTTGGTCCTGCATTTTCTTTCACTTGTCTTTCCGCTTATTTGCTCTGTTCTCTGCTTTTTCTTTAATTCTCCCTTCTCTTTTTACAGCCACTGCTGTTTTATCTTGCACTGCGCACACTGCTTGCTCTGCTCTCTCTGCATCCTTTTCTCTCCCCTTCACTGACTACCTAGTCTCTCCATTGAATAAGTCTGAAGGAACCCTTTACAACGGTCTTGACGTTTGAAGTGGCCATTTGCTGCAGCCTCTTGATCACTGCAGAAGGAATGGAGCATGCAGCATTGAGATATGTACCATACCTATATCTAATGGGTCGGTACACTTGTTCCAATAGTACTTAAAGTGAATACATTTTTGTTTGAAAGTATGTACGTTTTTCTGTTTCCAAACACTCATTAGCAAGTAAGGTAAACATTATTAGGCCTACATCTCCAAAGTTTTGCTGCGGCTACAATTTTCCTTTTTCTTAAAAATGTGGTCTCCCTTCCAGCTCCTTTCATTTGTTAACAATCTGAGAAAGAAGGTGTGGTTTACCAAACCTGGCCCACCTAACACCTACAAGCGCAGTTGTTGTATGTATGGTTGCTGAACGACAACTAGGCTGTGGCTGCAGGGGGCTTGAGTGGAGGCCAAGTGACCTCCCTCACCTGTCAATACACTCCTCCTAACAGGGTATCTCAGCCCGAGTGTTGAGGCACAGGCCAGAGAGAACAAGGATGGCTTTCTTGTTTGGGCCTATTAGGGCCTGGGAGGAATTGGGGACAGAAATTCTGCCCAATTTAATCTCTAGGCAGCTCTTACACAAACGTTTTATGACGAATAAGATGCATTCACACCCTCAAAACACACCTCAAACTTTCGAAGCACCCCAGGTCACTCCAAGTACGCCTAATTCACCATCCACATCATCCTTTCAACTGAACACATACCTGCTCCCATACCCTATATCCAGCAAGTTTACTCCCATCACAACGTTACGATATACTTCAATCCAAAACACCTACCTCCACTCTGTCGCTATCACATACTGTATATATCTAATCTCCCTTGCATCTCCCACACTCTTCTCCATTTTTCTTCCACCCCTCCTCCCTGTTCTGCCTCTCCCAACCCTCTCTCTTTTCTCTCTACCCTTACTAATTCCTCTATCTCATCCCAACAACACATCCCTTCTCATACCAACACTCCGTTATCACCTCCCCCTTAGAACTCTCTACGCTATTCACCTTTCATCCAACCCACCTAACCATTTCTCTCCCCTAACACCATTTCCAGAGCCTCTCCAATATCTGTCAACCTCGCCCCTCTTCTCCTCAAGCATCCACCTCATTACTTTTCTCCTCATTACCTGTAAAAGATATTCCTTAAACTTGAACAACCTTCTTTCACAAAATGTCAGGGACACACCTGCCCTTTCCACAACACCAACATCCAGGCATTCAGCAAATAATGGCAACACTAATAACTCAATGTGTTACACATGCAGTTCTCACACCTTCTAAGTAACTAACACCTCATCCACTGAGTACACAAACACACAGCAACACTTCTCAACGACCTATCTCTCAATCAGATCCGAGCCTTACAACTAGACCCTCATACTTCACCCCACCTTTCACTCATACCCTTTCCATCTTCAACAGAAGCAAAAGTAAGGCACTCTAAAGCACTACTCCTAAAATTGCATCTCCTATACTGCCACACACAATAATCCAAAAACGTTGTTCTGCACATCCAGTTTTCAAAAAATAGTTCAAACTCTATGCCCACAATCACAACCACTCTCCCTACCTCCCACGTCAGTAGATCACACAAAGTGTTGCCTAAGCTTTTCAGAACTGACTAGTGAGAACCAGAATCAACTGAAATTCACTTTTACCACGCTTCCTACAATCCGCCAAACAATTCTCAAGAAAAATCAACATTAATCAAGAATTACAGAATTACACAAGCCTCAAGGTCCGGAGGTGCATAGATGGGCTGGGGTGGAAAAGGAGCAACTGTTGATGCTGCTAGAACATTTAAGGGGATGCTACTACAGTCAGTATATCAACAGGGTACATAAGGAGCAGGACAAAGTGGGACGCTTACTTGCATGGTTAGAAGACCCCCATACGCAACATGAATATGTATTATCCTTAGAGGATCGGACAGGTCAGAAGGTGTATACAAAGGCTGCCTTTACACAGCCCTTGAACTAGTCAGTAAGAAGTACATACTTATGTCATTTCGCCCATGACTAATGAACTGCTTTGTGATGTGGCTGCCCCACTAGGGGAAGACATTCAGATACAAGAGGTCAAGGAGGCCATTAAATAGCTAGCATGGGGGAAAGTTCTGGGCACAGTTGGGCTACTGATACATTTTTACTTGACTTTTGTTGACATACTATCCCCCCTACTGACCAAAATCTATAATGCCGTGAAGGATGGTAAATCCCTCTCTCCAACTTTGAGAAAAGCTCTACTTATACCGTTGCTTAAATGGGGCAGGGAGGCAGACCAGGCCTCCTTATACAGGCTATCAATCCTCAATGTCAACTATAAAATTTTGTGCAAGATTCGGTTACCTGACTCATGCCCCACACCAGAATTTAATACACCCAGATCAGTTAGGATTCATCTTAATGTACAATATGGTCCCTAATATCTGTAGGCTTATCCACATATTACGCACCCAGTTAGGCAACTAACCCAGGGTAACTCTCCTGGGAGTTGACAAAGGAAAATCCTTTGATTCCCTCCAATGGGACTACCTTTAGAACGCCATGATCAATATAGGGCTGAGCCAGGGTTTCCTCACCTGAATGAAACTCTTCTACACCTCTTCGGCACACAAGTTAAAAGCAGACAAAACTTCTCCAATCCCTTCAATATGGAAAGGGGGACTTACCAGGAATGCCCCCTTTCTCCAGTGCCCTTAGCCATCATGGTAAAACCACTGCCGGCCACATTTCGGCTAGGTGGATCTTTCCAGGGACTAAACCTGGGAGGCACACTCCTGTGCATACCGCTCCATGCAGAAGATATGCTGCAGTACCTCCAAGGGGAATGGTCTGATATGCAAGGGGGGTACACTTGAAGAGTTTGCTGGGGTGTCAGGGCTCAGAGTCAACTACAACAAATCCAATGCCTATCCGGTGCACGCCCCGGAGTTAACGATGGACCACCGGAACTCAGGGGATATGTGCTGGGTGCTTCACACCTTTTGCTAGATAAGGGTTTAAATCTATTGCTCCAAAACTCAGCTGGCTGAGAGCAACATATGGACATCACTCATCTCTATCAGACAGTCTATCACCTTTTGGCATATATTTCCACTGTCCATGGTGGGGGAGGCATTCAAACCTGGTGAAAATGGTAGCTCTCCCACAATTATACAATTATCATATTTTTTCACCATGCTACCAATCTAAATTCCTTAAGTTGTCTTTCAAGAAATTGACCGATTATTCTGACTTTATGCAAGTCATGCTGTTTCCTTGACCAAAGACCGCCTCCCAGCTGCAGAGGGTGGATTGGGAGTCCCCAACTTCAAACTTTATTATCTGGCTGCACAACTGGTTTCAGTGGCACGCTGGTGGGAATCACCACGGTGTATCCTGGGAGCCAAATCAGTAGAGACTCCGAGCCAGTGTGCTATGCTCTAACTACTTCTGCACCCATTTGGGAGATAGCAGGATGAGACAGATAACATACTTCACAAGACTCTCAGATACACTTGGAACCAGGCCTGCCGTCGGACTCGTATGCTCGTGTCTGCCCACGATTTGCCACTAATGGGTCGATCTCTGCAGCAACTGGTGTGGGCTATGACAGCAGAGCGAAGTGGGACTCCACAAGCTGGGACAACTTTACAAGAACAACATGCTTAAGGAGTTGCAAGCCCTCGTTGACACATTTGACATCTCCCCTCAGCACTTCCTACTCTACAGTTCAGTCAGGCCACACCGCCGGCCCACTGGAAACTTGGTGCTGATGAACTATTCAACGTCACATGCCTCACTGCAACTTGTGTACTCGACCTCTGGAAGGGTGAAAGGGATATTGCTGTTTTACAGTGCATTGCTTCAGCAAGACAAAAGGCACCTCTGGGACCTTCGAGCTCATAGGATAGAGGATATTGCCACCCCAATCTCAGCTAGAGTTTGGGACAACATTCTGGAGGTCACACCATAGGTCTCTAGAAATTCGAGATTCAAGCTCATCCAATTCTTATCTTCAAAGAGCCTATATCACCCCAAAGAGGACTGATGCAATGTTCACAGAGGCACATGCAAAGTGCCCCAGATGCAGTGCAGAGAGAGCAGACGTCCTCATGGTATTGGAATGCCCACCTCATCATCTTTCCTGTGACTCCATCACTTCGTATCTGGATAAGGCCACAGGGCATATCCTAAAAAAAAAAAAACGCCTATTGCTGGCTTGGCTCATTCCCTAGCCCAGAGGGAAAATTGATTATGCCCAAATGTATAGAGCTAGTGCTAATCCTGGTGCGTTGCCAGCTGGCAGTGGGTTGGAAGGATCGTAGAGGCCTGAACATCCTGCACCAATGCCCAAAGGTCCTTAAGTGGGCAGAATGCAAGGGAGCATACTTCCCCAGGAAGGCAAGTTGTGTTATCAGATCAGCAGACCAGAGCACGTGCAAGCATGCAATGCCACTTTACAGGATTACCCACACGTGGATGGGATCAGTGCTCATTTATTGGCCCCAAACAGTGTAATGAATGAGTCTGATTGATACTGCGTTCAACCTCAATACCTATCCAGGCATCTGCACCAATGTAACTCCTCTTCCCAATTGGAGCACCTTACTTCCTTTCCTACCCCTCTGTCTCACACCTGGAGCAAAGGAAAGTGTGCTGCATTCACCCCTGGCCCGTGAACTCTCCACACTACCGCCCTACTCTGACTCCAGCTAGTCGATATCTTTGTCAAAGTTGGACATAAGTTGTTATTGATACATGGATATATTCTGTCTATGGAATAATGTTTGCCTGCTGAACCACCTATGCATGGGTTCTATTATTTAATGGTTCCTCTTGTATTAACACTTACCTGACACGAACCCTTTTCCATCCTTTTCTGTATGTCTTTACCTGGAATAATGTAATGGTACAGAAATGACTGGGATGGCAAAGAATGTTATAATTGCACTGTATTTGTAAGGATATGCACAATACTCTATAAAAATGTATTAAAAGTGGATTTGGAAAACATAAACTTATTCACGCAAATAATTAATAACCTTTCATTTCATATGTGGTTTATCTAACTCCTAATAGCTTATTGTTGACATATACTTGTGTTGGCCAAATGTTGTTGTGTTATACTAACAATATGGAGGTCCCATATCTCTTCCAGAAACCATAAGGTCTATGATGTATGTGTGCTGTAAAAAACAGCAACTCATATTTTAACCTGTACTGTATTGTATATTTACATTTATACAGAATTTACTAGTCCCATCTGTCTTCATCGGTTCGTGGTTGGTAGGTTGTTCCCTTTATTTTGATCGTATCTGTAGTGCAGCAACTGCTTCAAGCAGATAAATTCCAGAAGCCCTAACTTCACTAGACCTGTAATTCACCAACAGACTCCACATTTGGTGTGGCCTGGCCAGTCACCAGAAGAAATAGTACAAATCGGTGCCCTTTCCGATGCTAACAAACGGGGCAAACAGCCTAAATAGGGTAAGGTGCTTTTGGATACCCCAAGTACGGACTAAACAGAGTCTCTGCCATCCATCTGGCAGTGTGCGTTTCACTGGCACTTTAATGTGAACAGCGACGGAGGAATCGAGGGCAGAACAGCATGTTATTTAATGCTACTGCAGTTTCTTAACCAACTAGTTACTTATTTCCTTTCAAATGGAGAGTGTTAGCACACTTCATCGATGAACCATCACTTCCGAAAGCATTGTAGTCTGGTATTAGTGTATGCATAGTGCTTTCATACCGACTGCGAGGCCCAATATATCAACAGTTACCTTACACTGCAGGAAATAGCGCTAGTCTACATTGTTCATACCTAGTCACATCAGCACCACCTAACTGTGGCAATTCAGTGATGTTCTTCAGCGCAACCATGATTTTCTAATAAAGAATACCACTTTTTCTGTGAGGTTAGAAAACAATAGTTTCTAATGTAATGCAAGTTCATTCGCATGTTTACAGAGCCTACATATATGAACACCTTTATGAATAAATAGAGTAGTTTGATCAATAATATTTAATCCTGTTATTCAATTATTCACTTTGTAAAAGACTGGATTTAGGAAATAAAAAAAAAAAATTGTCCAGAATGTTTTTGTTAAGTACCAATTTAACTAATCAGTAGTGAAATACACAAACAAAAAATTCAGTATATCTGTTAATGTGGAAAGATATGCACATTTGCAAGGCGTGGTAAAATAAGAACACGGTATAAAAGAGAAAGACAAGTCAATAAATAGCCTTTACTCCTGTGGCTAGCAAAATGCGGACTTTGTCTTGAATTCAGAAATTTAATTAGAACACAAGGGTTGATTCCAAAGCAAACCATTCCAACACCTCGTTATCACAAGTGTTAATTACTAGCCTTGCTTTCACAGAGTGACTAATAGAAGAGGATGGCAAACACTTTCCCAATAGAAAACAGATTTACTGACAAGTGAAGCAGGATGCAAATTGGGAGCATCCACTAGCCTTTGAAAAGCTGCGTTCACTGCTGTGAATGATAATTAGAACCTGCTTTACTCCGCCTTGGGTGTTGTCTTTCAGGAAACCCAGTCTGCAGTTTTGCACATAAAAAGTAGATGCTGAGCCACCGTGCCCGGAAATTCTTATTTCAAAATCCCCCCTTAATTAACATGGGATTTAATGATCAAATAGGGAAATCATATTTATTTTGAATTTCGCGCTTCTCATCAACTTTTGGTTAAGTACGCAGGGTCAAAATTTCACACAAAGAAGCAAGACACCTTTCTGTGCTGCACTGCGCTGTGTGAAAGGGAGAGGGCAGGAACGTGCCACATTTACCAATATATAGTGCATTCCTGCTCTCTGCCTGTGCTGACATACAACTTGCTGCCTACCTCCAATGCAGACACCCTTTGCATCATCGTGCAAGGAAACCTGGGTTACAGGCTGGCTTGTTTCTGTGCAGGAAGGGACAGCTTCCTGCACAAAAACAATCCTTAGTGACTGCAGCCCACACAGAAAGAGGATACAATGAGGAGAAATGAAGATATTTCTCCTTGTTGCTCCTCTGTTGAGAAGGTGCTGCATTTTGACACATTCCCAGATATACCAGTCTTGGTAAATCTAGGCATGAGCCAAAATCCATGGGTGGATGGATGTATGGAAACACCCATACTCTACCCATGGAACGCCTTCGCAGGGCAGAGTAACACAAGGCAGTGAACTGCTCTGCCTTGTCTTACTCCAGATTTACCAAGAAACACATGGCCACGTAATGTGGCTTTGTGTTGCTTCGTAAATATGCTTTGCAACACGCAAGGGCAATGCAATTCAGGGCCAGGTGTAGCAAAGGTTTTTACCCATTCATGTGTCTATGGGAAAAAGTGTTCGTACATATGGCCCTCAATTATAAATCTGGACGACAGTTTAAGTCAATTGCCCAGCCCTCGAGCCTCATCTTGTAAGCAGCAGGAAGACACATGCAAAGGCTCATTCTGAATTGTTATCTGAAAATCCATGAACGAGAATGAAGCATGCGCCTTAGTATGAAGCGTACGTACTATTACTGCACAAATCAATTTGAAAAGGCTGAATGTGTATTATTTAGTCAACCACATGATGGCAGGGAGTGTGCTTCCCTGAAGGGACTGCAACCAATTGTGTATTATTGCTAATTCAGTGTTTAGCATTAAGCAAAAAAAAAACACGAGGATGCCAATTCTAGCGTGATAATTAATTTGCCTTAGATTTGTAACACCTCTTCGGCTTTCCTGTCTGACACTTTTAAAACTGCATAAACGCCTGGTGATGTGTAGATTTTTTTCTGCTGTTCTGCCTCTCACCACCAATCAGTGTCTTCTCAATCCATTTACATCCCATACAAAAGAATTAGATGTTTTAACGTCTGTGGAGTGTGATGTTAGTGATACACAAAAAGCAAAATATGTGTTCAAAGAAAATAGCTGAGCCAATTAAGGTTTGGCATGTAAATTACTTGAGTCCTATTACAGATGACCGCACTGGTTATCACATACAGCACAACATTGAAACACTTGTGTTGGGCTTGACCCTTCCTGCAGGGTCATCCCCAAACATTTTGCCTTTCTCCTCCTCTTTTTGCTGAATTAATATGGATTCTGAGCACTTTACCACTGCTAATCAGTGGCAAAGAGCATGTGCTCTGTACTCTAAACATGGTAACATTGTCTTATCCACAATTGGCAAATTTAATTAACTTTTTAGTCCCTAGTAAAGTGCACTATATGAAATGCTACCAGTGGGCCTACAGCACTGATTGCGCCACCCTCTTTAATGGACCTTTAAACATGGTGCAGGCCTGCCACTGCAGAGCCTATATGTGCAGTTTGAAACTGCCATTTTGGTCTGGCAAGTGCACCCACCTAAAAAAAATAAAACGAGCCACCAAAGTGAATCACAGCCAATGTGTACTGCAAAAAACAAAACACCACACTTTATATACAAATGCTACAAAGATTGGCAATCAAAAACGTTCAGCTCAAGATTAATATTCTCAGAACCCACTTGTAGATGCCATCAAGGTAAAATGTAATGCACATTGTTGTGTGCAAATAAATAGCATATTTCTCTTTTATTTTTCTCTTTTATTGCCAACGAGACATAGAATGTGTATTTTCAATGTGTCACTCACATTGTACTTGCTCTGTCCTGGGTGTTCTGTGGAACAACATGTCATTTCCTCAGAACGCCGGGGATGGGGGAGAAGTGGTTGTGGACTTCTAAGCTCCATACTTTTAGTCTTCAAATAAACCACTTCCTTTACACATCAGATACTGTGAAGTCTGAGTTCTCTTCCAATATAGTTGTGATGAGCGAGCACCCCACTGAAGCCCACCGACCCCAGGAAATTCAACTTTATTTTAGAGGACCCAGCTCTGCCTCTCTGCATTTCATTGCACTGCCATCCCAACCGCCCTTCGTTGCCATTCTGGATTCCAACACTATGGAGACATATTGATGACCAGGATCACAATTTACGCCAGGTGTGGTCATAGACTTCAATACATCAAAATGCCAGGGGTAGCAGAAGTGACATCACACGCTATTTTATTTTTACTTTCACTCACACACATGTTTACACATACAAACACATTCACTCATTCTCACACTTTTTTTTACATAAGCACACACAGACCTGCAAGCATGTATACAACATACATTACAAAGTTGTTTTTACTTACCTCAGCTGTCATGGAGGGCCATAGACTCATAGTCCAGCTAACTGCACTGATGTCAAGAAGGATGAGCTGCCCCTGTGTTCCTGGCACTGTTTTTGCCACCTTTGAGGCCAGGGGTTGCAAAGGCATTGTCAGGGGTCTCATGGTGCAAGCTGGGGGTCGCAGCTGCAACTCCTGGGGACCCCTAAATGACGTCCATGGGTGTGGTGTCCAAAGCAAAGCTCTTGTGCCGAACCACCAAGTTCGCACTGGCATGCACAGAAGTTCACTCATGCTGGCATGCACAGCTAACACAGTGCTCAGCTAATCAACACTTCTCCTGCCTGCATCACCACGTTATCACGCAGCACGTCGGGGTGGCCATCTTTGTACAGATTGATACTCGCACTCGATTTAATGTGACACAAATGCAACTACCGGTGAAATCTACAACAGGCCCATCGCTGTACAGGATTCTGTGCCTAAATTGATGACAGGCAAATAGCTGAAGAAAATTCTGTGCCTCATTTCACATGGTAATAATTGGTGACAGGCACACTTTAACCAAGGTATTTCAGATATTGCTTTATCAACAGTTGCTTATTGTATTGTTTGCAGAGGTGCCAGCTATAAGTTTCATTATTTACATTTGTTTTTGAAGAACATCATTTTAATTACCATATCTTAACATGGATACTAATGCTCAAATACTCCAAAGCAATGCCTTTCTTCAAAAGCCTGGCAAACCTATTATGTTCTGGAAACACTGGTTCAGATCCTTTGAAAACTATTTAGTTGCAATTAATACTACACTATTTGAACCAAAACGGAAACTTGCTTTACTATTTGGACATCATGGCCATGAAGGTCAACAAGTTTTTGATAACCATCCTCTGGCAGATATGCCATCAGGATGGGTAGAGCCTTGGAATGTTTACACAGAGGCTGTTGCACGGTTTACAAAAATGTTTTCTGAAGAACCAAATATGTTCCTAGAATGCTTCAACTTCTTTAAGAGGAAACAAAATGTTGAAGAGTCGGACGAAGAATATATCTCAGCTCTTAGGTTGTCGGTGTCTTCATGCAACTTTGGCAATTCTCTTGATACTTACATCAGAGACCAGTTCATGTACAGTTGTGCCTCTAAAACATCTAAGAGATTTCGTTGAGCTGTGGAGCCCCCACTCTTTCAGAGGTTATCGAAATTGCCAAAAACATAGAAAGGTTGATTATTTCAAATAAATTATGTCATCAGAAATGACAACAACAGGTGGATTAGAAATAAATGCAATTGATGAACATGAGACCATAGCAGCTCTTGACATTGAAAATAAAGGTACACATGTTACGGTCAAGATGAACACCAACACGTTACAAATGTGGTTAAAGGTCTCTTTTAGGAAATGACTTAAATTGTCTGGCTGTTAACAAACTTTGCAACAAGTGCTGGAAATATTGGACATTTCCAGTCAGTTTGCAGGGACACCAATAACCTAATTAGAATCAGCACTGTTGATGTTGATTCTGATCAAGGCTCAGAGACCATGTCCAATTTGGTTCTCACTGTTTCCATTGATTACAAGGCATCTAATATGGTTAAAGGTCCTTGGCGCATTGCAATCATTGGACAAGTACGATTGACATGATGGCGGACTCTGTTGCGCCCATTACCATTATATCAGATATTCTTTCCAAGGAAAAATAAAATACAACCTCACTAACAGAAACAGGAATACACCCAAAAGCATTTGGTGAACAAGATATTAACATGCTGGGGTAGTTTATTGATACTCTTTGCTGTTTAAGAAGACACATTATTACAAAAATGTATGTTGCTATCAAAGGAAAGAACATTATAGGATGGCAAGACCAAGCCAGACTTTAGATTAGGTTAATACCTGATGCAGAGCATCCCATTGTGCTGGCTGATACTTGTATCTCTTTCATTGAAAATATGGAGGATCTCAACCCAGAAAATGTTGTTAATACCTTTCATAAAAATTTCAGTGACAAAATAGGAAACATTAAGAGATTTGAGAATTTGATCAAACACAAATAGGGTGCTACTCGTATTGCACAAAGGTCAGATCTGTGCCATTAAGCCTCAGGCCTGATCTCAAGAATTTATTAGATAAATTGTCTGAAGAGGGGGTGATCCAAGAAACTGACTCCTCTGAATGGTCAGTCCAATAATATAGTTAAAAAAGAAAACAGGTGAATTGCACCTATGTGTTGATTTACACACTCTCAATAAGAACATCATAATTGATTGTCATCCATTACCCAATGTTCAGGATTATTAGCCAACCATTGGAGGTCCAAAGTTTTCTTCCTACTTGACCTCAGATCACCGTATCATCAAATACCGCTGTCTGTGGTGAGCCAGGGCCTTACCACCTTCATCACTCTATTTGGAGCCCACACATTTTTGGGCATGTCATTTTGACTGGCCTCCGCAGCTAGCGTATTCCAAAATAATTAATTCTGTTCTGAGGGATATTCCAGGGTGTAAGCATTTCAAGATTATATACTTGGGTTTGCAAAAACTATTAGCGAACACAATTTGATCTTAGAAAAAGTATTGGATGCATTTGAAGATGTAGGTATCACCATTACGTGGGACAAATGTAAAGTTCTAATTAATCAATTGGAATATTTAGTTCGCAACATCTCTGATCAGGGCACTAAATACCAAATTGTCAACAGTAGATGCATTTCAGAACACCACTCCACCAAACAACAAAGACACTTTGGCCCTCATTCCGACATTGGCGGGCGGTGGGCGCCGCCCGACAAGCGGAAACCGCCATTTGGCCGCTCCGCGGTCAAAAGACCGCAGAGGCCATTCTGGCTTTCCCGCTGGGCCGGCGGGCGCCCGCCAAAGGAGCGCCTGCCGACCCCGCGGGAAAGGCCCTGCAACAATGAAGCCGGCTCCGAATGGAGCCGGCGGAGTTGCAGGGGTGCGACGGGTGCAGTTGCACCTGTCGTGATTTTCACTGTCTGCAAAGCAGACAGTGAAAATCTTTATGGGCCCTGTTAGGGGGCCCCTGCACTGCCCATGCCAGTGGCATGGGCAGTGCAGGGGCACCCAGGGGCCCCACGACACCCGTTCCCGCCATCCTGTTCCTGGCGGTAAAAACCGCCAGGAACAGGATGGCGGGAAGGGGGTCAGAATCTCCATGGCGGCACTGCTTGCAGCGCCGCCATGGAGATTCAGCCCAAGCAGGGGAAATCCGGCGGGAAACCGCCGGATTCCCTTTTCTGACCGCGGCTTTAACGCCGCGGTCAGAATGGGCATTGAAGCACCGCCAGCCTGTTGGCGGTGCTTCCGTGGACACCGGCCGCCAGGGTCGGAATGACCCCCTTTATGTTCCTTTTAGGTTTATGTGACTACTATTCCCGTTTCATACATGGGTATGCCCTATTAGTACAACCACTGAAAGAATTATGAAAAAAAGGACAAACCTTTGAATGGTTTGGCAAGACAAATAAGACATTTTTTTAAATTAAATCTCTCATTACCACATTTCCCATCTTTCTGCTTTCACAGTTGGGCTTACCTGTTTTTTGATGGTGAATGCCAGTCAGTTAAGTTTGGGAGCTGTACCATCACAATGGGTTGGGAAGAAAGAGCACACAATTGCATTTGCCTCATGCTCCCTTAGTCATTTTAAACTTTATTACAGCACCTTTGAGAGAGGCTCATGCCTGTTCATGGGCTGTTGAAAAGTTCAAAACATTTTTTGTGGGGGACCTAATTTGAAATGTTCACGGACCATAGACCCCTTATGTACTTACTGAGTGGTAGCGGTATAGGCAAAGTCTTGGACAGATTGGTATGCATCCTATCTAGACAGCAAGAATTTAATTTCTCTATAAAATATTTACTTGAGGGGAAACATTCTAGAGCAGATTGTTTGTCCAGGATGCCAGTGCTTAATGTAAGTTTGGATGTTCATTAGGTTGATGTGGATTGTGTCGTAGCTCCAGTCGGAGATTTGCCTAAAGGGCACACTATTGTATCTAGAAAAGATTGGATGGATGCTCTTACTGAAGATGATATTTAAAAAAAAAGTAATCAACTCTGTCAAAAATGGGTGGCCCAAGGAAAGGAATTGAGAACCAAGTCTGACATTTTTTGCTCAAGTTTCTGATCATTTATTTGTAGTTGAAGGGTTTTTACTTTGTCATGAGTTATTAGTACCTCCTACTCAATTGAGAGAAAAATTATATTTAAGTGTGCATGAAGGTCATTTAGGCTTCAAAGCTACCATTTGCAGGTTAAAACAGTACTGCTGGTGGCCTGGAATGGATGCACATGTCAACAGATGAGTGTCAGATTGCAATACTTGGTTAGTGTCAGATAAGGATAGGAGAACACATTAACACAATTTGCATATGGTCCCATCACTGGATGCACTGTGGAACAAAGTTTCACTTGACTTTGCTGGCCCATATGGGATACTACCAAGTAACAAGAGATTCTTGATAGTTCTGATGAACTATTTCTCAAAATGGATTTATTTTACCTTTGTTAGCACACCTGACACCACATCTGTCATCATATTTTTTCACAACGTGCTCCTGATTGAAGGTCCACCCAAAGAGATTGTGACTGATAATGGTACTTATTTCAAATCTCCTCAGATGTCAAAACTTTTTACGGATTTGAATATCAAACACCTTCAAGTAGTGTTATATTCTTCCCCTGCAAATGGCCTAGTAGAACAGGTTAACACATTTTTTAAAGAAGGGGTACAGACGGCTTTATCTTCAAGGTTACTAGTACGGAAATTTCTCAAAGAAAAAGTATGGCGCTACCATACTACACCTCACAGCACCACTGGTGAGTCTCCCTCTAAATTATTGTGTAACAGGTTGCCCAGATGTACATTATGTCCTGATTGGATCAAGGACATAACTATGAATTCTAAGAAGCAAATTGATTTGGATAAAGGTGATGAACAAACAAAAGGCTATAACACAATATTTCAATGATAAACATAATTCTAAGATGTGTGAGAATAAGGTGGAAGACTGGGTTCTTATTAAAAATCCTAGCAAAATCAAAAAAGGGGATTTAAATTTACCTTACCTGTTAAAGTGGTTCAAGTGTCAAAAGGTATTTTACTTGTAGAAGGGAAAGGATGAGTGCATGAGAAGTTTAGAGAAAATATCTCAAGAACTAGTTAAAAAGAAAACTGTTGTTGAAAGCAAAAATCTTGAATATGTCAAAGATCTGGAGAGTTGTTGGTGGGATGTTTACCAACAAAAAGCTTCTCACTATCCTGAATGTAGCGAATTTCTTTGTAATGAGAGTGATAACTCAAATGTTATTAATCATGATGACAGATCTTCTTTTGGCTCCTCGTCCACAGGGAAGTTTACCACATCTAACCATTTAGACTACTGTTCAAGGATATCTAGGGGGTCAGAGAGACCTACTAGGAATGTCTCATTACCTCTTAAATTTGAAGATTAATATTTGCATTTATCCTGTTCAAGTAACATCCTTTTCTAAACATTTATAACCTATTTATTTTTATTTCAAACTCAATGTTATTTTCTTTATTTTGTTTTTGTAAAGGGAAGGATGATGTTGTATGCCCATAGATACTGTATGGCTCTTTTAGCTTTACTGTTCTTTATTGTCCTCAAGACAAAGAATGTGTATTTTAAATGTGTCACTCACGTTCTGCTTGCTCTGTTCTGGGTGTTCTGTGGAACAACTTGCCATTTCCTCAGAGCACCAGGGACATGACGGAAGCGGTCATGGGTTCCAAGCTCCACACTTTTATTCTTCAATAAACTGCTTTATTTACACATCGGATCATGTGAAGTCTGATTTCTCCTCTAAACCACATGATTCAAATGATTCATATATAATTGATATACAAATTGCATTGTAGTGAATTCTTGAATGTCACTCAATCCATAGACTGCATTAAAACCCAAGGCATTTCGGGACCATGAAGACACTTTTTCAGGGGCAACTGAAAACAAAAGGAAGGATTCAAGGCCGAATAATAATCACATCGCCTAACATCTAAACAAAGTTATTCAAGAGTTTCTGAAACCTTTCATCACCAAACAAGCCTGTGGTGCTGTAGAAATTCAGGGCCTCAATAATCCAAAGCAACATGCTCAGCACCACATATCCACTAAAAAGTAGTAGTCACACAGGGGATTGAATTCACAGACAATGCTCCTATACCAAAAAAACATTCTGGTGGTGCTGCCCAGTGCATGAGTAGAACATGATAATTACCACAGCGTGCTACCCACTGTGTACTCTAGAAGAAACCAAAGTGCCAAAAGTGTTCCCATAGTGTGAATGACTATGTTGCAACTACCACAATCCTGAAATATAAATGTAACTTACAAATTACTCACAATTTCCTCAAGATGACAAATGTAAAAGTTATGCAGCCCATCAGTATTACCTAAGACTCCAATTCTGTATCCGCTGCAAAAGATAAATGTAAAGCGTTATCGACATACCACAAGCATGTACTAACACACCGCTATATGATTGCTAAAAAAGCAGCAGTTGCTTAGTAATACCATAATGACAAGACGTTCATGGCGCCAACCATCCAACTGTGAATTGCTACATCCCACCGAAAATAACCAGCTGGCTGTAGAAATGAGCCATTAACTACAAACAAAAATAAAAGATTCCCATATTATTGAAAGTTACTATCTCATCTTAGAATGATCAACAGCGCTTCTAGCAACAACACAAAACTCACCACCGCCAGGATCAGAAAAACACCACATATCCAATTCGCAATTTATGGTGAAGATGGATTGTAAATTGTAATTCGGAAAATGCCACTTTAAGAAAGATGACATTTTCTTACTTTAACCATCTAGTGCTTTCTGCCTGTCTCTGAATACACATCTCGGTGGGTGAGAGTTGGGCTATGTGCAGTCCCTCCAGACAGCAACACACATAGGGAGCTTAGGTGCGACTGATGGGACATCAACAACCTGATGGGCCATCCTAGGTGGGATAGGAGGAGCTGATACACCTAAATGGGCTGTGTCCTGATTTTACGTAAAGGGTTTCATTACCCCTGTAGTGAGACTGGAGCCAGGGCTGAAGGACAGTGACTCTGTGCGCTTCCAAGGCTTCTGTTTAAAGTCCCCCCACTTCAAAGGCACCACTGGGTTTAAGAACTGGACCTCAGACATCACCAAGTCAGTACACTTCTGGAACTGTGGATACTTTGGTAGGAAGAAGGACTGCTGTGCTACAAAAAGGATTGTCACTGATGGACTCTGCTGCACTATTCCTGCTGCATCTGTTGATGTAGTTCCCGTCTTGAGCGAGAGGGCTTTAAGGTTAACCACGCGGTATCACCAATTTTCCAATGGTTTGTGGAAACCTTTCCCCTCAGGCATCCCTGTGGCTAAACAGGACACAAATTCTCACACTTTCCAGGACCTAAAAATTCACCTGGGGTCCTATGGCCGGGAAGTATTATTTAGGGACCTTCCCTTTTGTCCTCCTCCTGATTTAAGTATCACCCCCATTCTTGGAATTGGTTACCAGCAGTCTTGAGTAGTACTAATACAACCTCTAGACCAACAGCACCACTAATGTAGCAATGAGCTAACCCTCGTATCTTGGAATGTGGCAGGTATAAAGTCTAAAGGGGAAAAAATAGTTTTTCTGAACTCTCTCAATTCCGATATAATTTGTCTTAAAAAAACCTGGTCTATTGGGGGGCTTCAGTTTAAAAAATATTATTCCTTCTGTTGTAAGGCAACCCCCTCAATGAGGGGTCATGCAAGGGGGGGGTTGCATGTTTGCTGTCGAATAGACTTCACTGGCAGTATGAATGTTACAGGGATTCTAGGAATTTGTTTTTAGCAGTAACATTACACTGCATTGGAATTGGAGCCAAGGTAGTCTCCCTCACTTTGATTAACTCTTATGTTCCGCCCGGTGTCCCTTTTAATAATCTCCTACTAAAGGTATTTCTTTACATAAAGGAACTTTGTGACAGGGATCCAGAAACCCAAATCATTATGGTAGGAGACCTTAATTGTAAGATTTCTAACCTGGGGCTTGCATCCTTTTGGGATGAGGAAAAGGAAGAAGCTTTTAGATTACCGCCTTAAATTTTTCCCCACAATTTAAAGTCTGATAAGCGTGGGAGGCTTTTTCTAGAATATTTAAGAGCGAATGATTGTGTTTTTGTTAATGCTAGACTTCCATCTGACTCCCCAGCCCATCCGACCCACAAATCACCTGAGGGTGCTCCAATTCTGGACTACGTGGTAACAAACTACTATCAGTCTTTCTCTATATTAAAGGATTTACTAGTAGTACAGACTGCCCTTAGTGATCACAATGTTTTGGTAGTATCACTTGATCTGAAGGCACAACTCACTGTTTCATGGAGTCTGGCAGGGCAGCACCCCCAGTTAAGTGTTAAAAATGGTAGAACATTTTGGTCCCCAAATAGTTTTAAGGGATTTAAAGGAGTCCTGGAAAGTACCCTGAATGACCTTGGTAGCTGGGTAGGGAAAGAAATGGAGAGTTTCATTAATTGCATGCAACTGGTTGCCTCAATCCCTAGTCAAAAGCCTCCGAGCAAATATATAGCAAAACCCCCTCCATCTGCAATCTTTACTCTTTCACCATCACAGCTTAAATTCGCTCTTAGGAAAGCAACTCGGGCAGTGAGTTTCTGCCAGGATAGTCAGGCCTGTATACATAGACAGAATTTCCATATAATGGCTGACTCTTTAAGGCCAGGGGTCACACAGCCTTACCTTACCTAGAATTTGCCTCATAGGGTGAGAAGATTCTGGCTCCTGCTGCGACAGGGGCAGCTCCCCCTGAACACATTACAAGCAAAATGGTTTGGCTCTTCCGCCATTTGTAATCTATGTAATAATGGCGTTCAGGATTTGAAGCATGTTGTCTTAATTTGTTCACCCTTACTGCCTTATTGTCGTAAGTGGCTGCGCCCCATTTGTCTATCTCTTTCACTTACATCTGATTCTAATTTATCTCAAGCCTTATTTATTCCACCCAATGAAATGTTTTGTGCTAGAGTTTTTAACGATCTTAAGTGTTTTTTAAGTTTGTATTAACTTATTTCAATTTGCTTATCAAAGTCAAATGTATTTGTTATTTCTTATATTTCTTCCATTTGTGTATTTATGTTTTTATCTTATGTGGATCTCCATCGGAGTTCCGTAACATAATAAACTTAAACTTGAAACTTGAAACTTGACTCTGCTGCACTCCGGCTCTGCTGTCCTGCAGCCCTCCTGGCCTGGTAGTGGGAAAGATTCAACCTGCATCTCTCCAACCCAGAACAAAAGTGACTCCAAGGTCTTGCTGGCATGCCTTCTGAAGTCCCAGGAACACAAAAGACTTCCAACTCATCACTTATAGCACCTGCAGTTTGCTTGCTGCAAGTCTCACCCTGCCAAGTGGTGCCAATCCAGTCCTTGGCCCTTGGAAGTGGGTATAGAGTGTTGCTCCAGTAAGAATTGACACATTACAGCTGTTGTGAGGGACAGAACCGGCGCATCACCCGGTTGAATGGATCAGAACTGGCACATCGCCTGTACTGTGGGGGATCAACTCTGAAGCATTGCCGCTCTTGTGAAGCCAGAACTGGTGCATAACCTTTGGAACCTCCTCACCTTGGAGCCATTGCGTCACCAGTGCATGAGGAACATTGACGCATCTTCATGGTTGTGGAGCCCGACACTGGTGCATCTCCTCATGTGCTCCCCGCTTCTCCATTGACGCAACCAGGATTAAGGTACTTTGTTCAATTGGCCTCACTGGGTCCCTCCAGCCAGCTGCACATCATCACGGTCAGCCTGAGCCTATTCCTTTGTCCAGGTCCAGAGTGACCAGATATCCCAAGTAAGCGCATATTGCTCATAACCTCTATTCTACAGTTTATTCTTTAAAAAATCATGTCTCAAGTTCTACTTATTGGATTTTTGTCATTTTTATCATGTTTTATTTATTACATTAAGCTCTATTTTTCTAACCAAGTGTGGTATCTTTTTTGGGGTGTTTTCCATGTTTTATTGTTGGAAATGTTGCACAAATACTTAACACATAGCCTCTTAAGTTAAGCCTGACTGCTCTCTGCCAAGCTTCCAGGGTTGACCACAGGATAATTTAGGGTGTGTTGGTGACTTACCCTGACTAGGATGGCTTGGACAGGGTGCATACCTCTGTCAACCAGAGACCCAATTTCTGACAACAATTACATCTCACAATGAGACAATCTGATGGGGTAACATAGGGAGATTAAAAGTTGAGTTAGGAGGAGAAAGTAGAGAAACATCTGAAAGGCATCGCCAAAGTAAATTTGCTCCTGGTTTAGCATTTGGCGGTTATTATTATGTGATATTTTTGGCTAAGTTGTTAATGTTTTCTTTTGCAGGCTTAAAGAAATTTTAAAGCTGTCCAATATTTTGAATATTTGGTTGTATATTAATTATTAGATTTTCACTTTAATGGTATCTCTCTTAGTGTTTCCTGTCAGTTGTTTTCATTGATGAGGAAATGCTACCTAAACAACTGCTTTTAGATGTAAATTGAACAACATCTGTAGAGCTATCTAAGGTAAACATCAGAACATAACAAAGTACCATTATAAAAAGAAACATACCAATTAAAAATGTAAGAAATGGGCTATTAGTTGATAGGGGTAGGGGCTTTACTCAAATAATGAACACAATTCCTGTCAGTATGAGCCACAAAAGTCATTAAATAAACATATGCTTCACCCTGTAGTAGCTCAGCACAAAAGCATTCAGGCTTCACTTAGAGGCAATGTGTAAAGTATTTATGCCGCCCTCAAACAGTAACGAAGTGAGCAACACGAAAGAAAAGTCCTAAAACGCTTTAGAAACATGGAGCACATTTCGATGAAGAAAATGACATAACAATGGCAAACATCTAACAAGTAGAGCTGGAGACATGACATTTTAATGTTTTAAGCAAAAATAGTGCCACAAAGCACAAGTTGTCAATTGCACTTACCTGGTTGCATTGGATCATGTCAAAGTAAAACGTTCAAGCCAACCACAATGGATTCTGGGCTGGATTTTAGACAAGGTTCTTCTTGGTAGACGTTTACCTTCTAACTGACTCCAGTTCATGCAAGGAGCCTCAGTCAGAGGTTCACATTGGTGGTGCTGTTATTGTTATTGTCGGCATGAAGAGCTGGGTGCAAGACAGAGCTTTGCATTGGCAGGAAATGCTGGGCGGATGTTGTCAATCCTAAAATGACCATGCAGGTACGTCTGTAGTCTGTAGCCCGGAAGGTTGCGTCAGCTGTTCGATGTAGCCTCAGTAAAGTCCACTTATGTTCAAGAGGAGACCTGGAATTGGAACCTTTGGGTTTTCACCTGGAGTACAGTTTTTGCAGTTGGCAGGTTGGAGGGGTACACTCTGACACCAGCCAAGTGTCCAGGACATGGGAAGGCACCTGTGCAGGGTCAGGACTCACTCTAGCAGAGGTCAGCAGCAAGGTTCAGGAAGGTCCAGTTGGTGTTGGTCAGCTGGGAAATTGCAGAA
Organism: Pleurodeles waltl; assembly: GCF_031143425.1. Lineage (NCBI taxonomy): Eukaryota > Metazoa > Chordata > Amphibia > Caudata > Salamandridae > Pleurodeles > Pleurodeles waltl. Next base: position 449,756,268 of record NC_090448.1, on the reverse strand, counting down.
AACCCCCTTGGCAGCTTGTTGTGCCCTTACAGAAAGTCAGCCAACTAACTCTTTGAACCACTTCTGGGATCCTGAGTACAAGGCAAAGCGTTTCAGTCTTCCTTCGTCCTATAGCATGGCAGACCTTCTCCTGAATCTTTGGAGGTCCATGGTGCTCTGCTGAGAATTTTTGAGAGTGATAACTTTGTACTCAGTTCTTCCCTGTGTGTATGGGCTTTCCCCTTTGTTTAACCCTAGCTGGTTCTGGTTAGTTCTTCCTGTTCCCCTGAGTCTGGCACTAATCTGTCTCAAATCTTTCTAGGGTGTCAAAGGGTTGGCAGTCTCAGGTGTGGGCTGCAATTGTCATTGACAGATTGGGCAGGTTCAGAAGTCTGGAAGGGAGCGGCCACAGCCCTTATACTACCCTTTGAAGCTCAGGAAAGGCTGATTGCAACCCCAGGCCATTTTGCTCATGAAAGGAAAACATTTCCCTCCCCCTGGGATGTTTTGTCTTCTGTCTGGATGTTATATACATCACACTACAGGAGATCCATTATCAGTCATGTGACCGTGGATACCAACAAAAAGGCGCTTTTGATTTAGACAGGAAAATGCCAACATTCTAATAGTGGTGTTTTCATAATAGTAATTTGGAATCCACCTTTGCCATTAAAGAGGGTTTTAAATTACAATTCAAATGAGTGGAAGACGTATTTCTATATCTCTTTTCAACTGATGTTATGACTTAGAAGGTGTAATAAGATAACCCAAGGTTAGTCAATGGGATCGTTAGCCTTGCTGCAATGAAAAACGACTTTAGGAGTTTTTCACTGTCAGGACATTTACACTTAAGTGCACATGTCCTTTAAAAAAACAATTGTACACCCTGCTCTATGGGCCCTTAAGGCCTACCTTAGGGGTGACTTATAAGTATTAAAAAGGAAGGTATAGGTTAAGCAAAATATTTATTTGGCCAAGACATAATGGCAGTTTAAAACAGCACTACAGGCTGCAGTGGCAGGCCTGAGACATGTTTTACAGTGATACTTTAGTGTGTGGCACAATGTGTGCTGCTGACCACTTTGTAGTATTTAATTTACAGGCCTTGAATGCAGGTACTACAATGTATTAAAGAATTATATTTAGTTTAAATGTGCCAATTTTGCATATACCAACGGTACCAGGTTGGAAAAAGATATCAGGATTAAAGTGTGCAGAGTCTTAATGATGACAAAAAAAGGTTCAGCAAAACAGGGTTGTAAAGGGTATTGAGGGCAAAACGTCTGTGGAAATACCACAGCAAAAGTGGTCAGGTCTTTGAAAAAATAACAGAGTCCAACACAGCAGTCAAAATTAAATGCAACAAAATACAACACTCAACAACCCTAAAACACAATAACAACACATTTCATAATGCAACACAAAAACCGGCACTCTTTCCACGATGCTTACTCCAATGCTCACACAGGTTAAAAAAAAGAATAGATAACAAATCAAATCATTGATTTTAGCAGATTTCTCCTGCAGGGAAATATACTGAGTAAATATGTTCATATAGAACAAGTTAGAAAATGCAGTTTCAGAAATGAATTGCTTGAACTGCCTTCTGAACCATCTGTTCAGTTTATACATGAGAACACAGATACCCACAAAATCAGACTTGGTAATTTAGGGCCTGAGCAAAAATTCTACAGATTTTGTAAAATATGCAACATTTTTCAATTCATTTTCAGTATTCTAGACCAAAAGAAAAATAGAGAAAAGGTTTGGGAAGCTTAAATCCCATACTTTTTCACACCCCTACATGTGAGTAACACCTGAAACTGTTTCCAACAACACAGGAAAAGTATTATCTAATTAAAGGAAGAGCATATGTGCAACCAAGTGGTTTGTGAATAAAATACTGGATTATTTAAAGACAATATGAACATGGATCTGTGCCATTGTTGGTCTCTTTTAATGTCGTACATTTAGACCACATATAGATAGAGTAGTAATTGATGCAGGTGTAGAAGAAAATAGATAGGGTTGGGTGGTGATCTCTGCTCGCGCTCGTCAACGGTGAGTTGCCGAGCACGAGCAAGGAAAATCTTACTCAAGACCACCTCCGAGTGAGATTTCTCAACGCAAGCGGTTGCAGATGGTTGTGACTACTTGCATTGAGAAACCTTCTGTTCACGTTGAGGTAGCTGCTGCTCGAGTAGAAAATCAACTCTAGGAGCAGAAAAGAAGCTGCGCCCTCTTGCACTGCACAGGGAGCCGTTTGAGCTCATTTTTCAGCACGAGAAAAATACCTGGTGCTAACAATCAGCGTCAACGGCATGACCTAACGCACTCCACTGCTTGTGGAAGGCCACGTAGCACAACTCCGCAAACTCTGCCCAGGCCTAAAAATTGTTTCATCTGAATTGGAAGACAGGAGAAGGACAGATAAATTATCAAATTTACCCCTTTACCCCATCTTGAATGAGCACAGGGGTTTGGAACATGACTTGGATTTTTTCAAATCAGATTAGTTTTCTTATTTTACCAGAAGATAAATGTTAGGACACGGTTAACATTGCATTAGAATTTTAGTTAAGTCCTAACAATTGTAAATATGGACATGGAATACAGCGGGGAAGCCCAAGAGTTAAACTAATCACTTTTGGATTTGAAATGTACCTTGTAGACTTGATTAAACACCAGAAATAGACACATGAGATTCTGGAAAAAAACATTCCTACCAATAAATGCAGGGAACAAAATATAAATTTTCTTAGACACTCAACCCTGCTTGCAAACAATTTCTCAGATTTATGGCAGGGCCAGAAGACACAGCTATACGAATTGAGGGCCCGATTCAGAAAGGTATTTGCACGAACATGTTCGCTTTTTATGTGGAAGTGGCATGATTTACAAGTGAAAATACATGTTTTGTGTCCATAACGTTAATTTGCACTTGTAAATCTATTTACTTACATGAAATATTACCCCAGAATGATGAAATATTTATTACATCAGAATAAATCTGTTCCTATTGGCTGGGAGAGGGCTATTTATTCAGCGGGTCTCTTGGGAAGTTTGCACACACTTAGAAACTATGGGGGTCATTACAACCGTCGACCGCCAATGCAGCCGCACTCCCGCAATGCCCATTTGGACATCCCCGCTGGGCCGGCGGGTGGAAACCAAGTTTTCGCCCGCCAGCCCAGCGGGGATGTGGGCCGCAACATGGGAGCCGGCTCCAAATGGAGCCAGCGGTGTTGCAGCCGTGCGACGGGTGCAGTTGCACCGGTTGCGCTTTTCACTGTCTGCATAGGAAACAGTGAAAAGCCGCATGGGTCCCTGTCAGGGGGGCCCTGCACTGCCCATGCCAGTGGCATGGGCAGTGCAGGGGCCCCACGACTCCCTGTACTGCCAGCCTTTTCCTGGCGGTCCATACCACCAGAAAAAGGCTGGCGGTCGGGGACTCGTAATCCCCTGGGCAGCGCTGCCCAGGTGGATTATCACCGCTGGGGCAAAAGTGGCGGAATACAGCCGGCCCCGGTGGTGTGACCGTGGCCCCGGTCTTGTCGTTGAGGTGCCCCATCAGTATGGTGATCACTCTCTCAAGGCATTTCTCCAGGATGGACTGGAGTGTGCTTTGTGGGTCCACAGAACTGGGTAACATTCATGATGATCCTCTTTTTCCTTGTGTGAAAGATTTCTGTGATGATTCTGGGAGCATAGGCTTCCCATACAATCAGAGCTCTATTGGCTGATGGTGTTACCATTAATGCTACTCCTTGAGTATGTGAGGTGTGCTCTTACTCATGTTCAGAATACACCAGTATTCCTCATGGAGACAGCCTTTTCTGTCTGGACTGTCTCCATCTGGCATTGCTGATGCCAAGCAGGGCAGTCTCATTTTTCCAGCAAGAAAAATCCAGAGTAGTGTTGGTGTAATTGGATGTGACACAGTCCATTGCCCCACCACAAAAACATTTTGGTCTGCCTTTTTCAAAGAGCTATGGGAGTGTCAGAAAAACAGCTGGATATCAGGTGCACATTTGCATTGGGCTTCTGACTGAAAGATACTGGCTGCATGTACATATTAAATAAAAATGGAGGTAGCATGGAACATCCTGGGGTACCACTGCTAAGCTCATTAGTGTCCTAGGTGAATGACAACAGAGCAACAGATACTTGCCTGTCAGCAACTGTGTGAGATAGGATTCTATTCAGGGCTTCTTGACAAAATATTGGTGTGGCATTTATAGAGCCTGTCCCTGCCACTGGCATAGATATGTGTTGTCTTCTATGAATTTGGTGCAAGTTGGAGCTTGTGTGATTAGTTGGTTTTGGACCTGACCCTTTCTACAGGGTCACCACAGATGTTTACACCTTATTCTGCCTTCCTTTGCTGAGCCCGTTTTTGTTGGCATAATGGCTCTTGGCACTTTACCCCAGCTAACCGCTGCTAAAGTGCTTGAACTCTCTCCTTCGAACTTGGTAAAAATGGGCTACAACTAACTGGCACATTTAACATACATGTAAGTCCCTAGCAAATGGTACTACATGTACCAAGGCTCTATAAATTAAATGCTACTAGTGGGCACCCACTAAAGTAGCCTTTTAAAACATGTGCCAGGCCTGCCATTTCAGCCTGTAGTGAAGTTGTAAACTGCCATTTCGACCTGACAAGATAAACCTTTTGCCAGGCTTAAACACTCCTTTTTAATATTTGTAAGTCACCCATAAGATAGGCCCTAAAACCTCATAGAGTTGGGTGCTTTGCATTTACAAAATAGAACATATGTACCTAGGTTTTACATGTCTTGGCAGTGAAGGAATCCTAAAGTCATGTTTCACTGTTGTAAGGCCTGTCTCTGCCATTGATTAACACTTAGTTACCTTATTGCATTTAATTATTAAGTGCTAACTTCAGTTTGGGAGCAGCTATAGACTTGCTATTAGTACTCAAATGGATTGCAATCTAAACCCCCCTTTATTGGTGAAATCATATTTTAGTTACAATTTGGAAAATGTCATTTTGGCCACCTTCACAGGATGGCTGGGGGTGAGGTTGCATCCTATCCCACTTGCACCCAAAGGCCTGTCCTGCCTTTACCACCCTTGCAGTATGAGGCCTGGAAAAGGGGAAGAACTGACCAGAAACAGTTTTGTGGATAGGTCAGGGAATTTCACCACACAAAGGCTGGCACCAGATATAAAAACAGGACATTCAGAACCACTCAATAGTACTCTTGTGGACCTACATAAGATTCAGAAGAAGGATTGCCCTACTGCTTGAAGGACTGTCTTACAGCTGAAGAATTAAGACTGGACGTACTTGCCTTCATCCCAGGGGGGTCAGAGTGCCTTTGAAGGTCAGTTAGCTGGCAAAAAAGCTTCCAGAATCTTGCCTTGCAACTTCCTAGATGACCAGCACAAAATTAACCTACCTGGATCTGCCTGAGCCCTGATGCTGGCCTCTGTGAGAGCGAGTTCTAATCCTCAAGAGGTGCTTCCCAGGTCCTTTGATGTCAAAGAACCCTCCTCTCTGCATCACTGAAGGTCCCATCAGATCCAGCATGAAGCAGCGAGGAGCCCCACAAAGTCAAGCAGCTCCAATGTGTAAGCCTTACTGGATCCAACACCGAGCGAAATGATGCCCGGCAAAGCCTCGTTGCACAGCTGAAAGCATCACCGGATCGAGTGACGCAAAGCCCTGCAAAGCCTTACCACACAGCTGAAAGCTTCACTGGATCAGATACAGAGCAACCTAAAGCCTTGCAATAAAATGCAGAGCAAATCTTGCAGCAAGGGCATAAGGTACAATTGCCAGTGGGATGAACTTTGTCATGTACCACCTAGCCTGTGCTCCACTGTTGTTGGCCTGAACTTGTAATTTTGTCCTGCTCCAGTGCAACAAGAAACCCACAGTTGTCACTTTCTGCTTTTTGGCTCTATCTTTACTAAAATCTTTAACATTCAATATTTCTAGTTCTACTGATAGCGTTTTCGTCATTATGGCACCGTTTCATTTATTAAAGTTTACACCTCCAAAAAAGACTTCCTAAGACCAGAATCCAAAACCTGGGAAGCCCTAGAAGACAGTATTCCCATTGAGACTAGGGCCCAAGGGGGAAGATATACCGAAAAAGTGATCACGCTCACATATCATACGCTCATACGTAACAGGCAAGGAAACCTACAGTCCCTAAGAGCGCGTTGGGAACTTAACATACAGAACAGGGAGATATAGACTGGCAAAGCGCTCTGATTCATCCACATGAATTAGTAATTAAGTGAGCCTGAGGCTTATCCAACTGAAAATACTACAGAGGGTGTACTATAGAAGAAGCAGATTATACAAAATGGGAAGGGCCCCCTCATCCAACTGTCTGAGCTGCATCATCATGGAGGACCTTTATACACATGGTGTGAGTCTGCCCCTTATTAAACATTAGTGGAGTATGATTGTCGCAGAACTGTCAGGTTTCCTGGGAGTGCCATCCCAGCAAGCCCACAGTTTGTCTTGTTGGGTATCCCTGGCAATGTGGAACTAATGAATAAGCACTAGTTTTTTGCATGCTGGGATTTGCCCTGCAAAAAGGGACATAGGGAAACATTGGGGGGAAACCCATTGGGGGCCACCAAAGAGGTGTGGTTAAGTGTATGGCATACTGCATGAAATCTGAAAGGGAGGTGTATGCAGTGAGGGGCTGCCCCAAAATGTTTGAGCAAATATGGGGGTGCTGGAGACAGCATTATGGTCTGATGTGGGAGAATAGTGTGTCCACGAGAACTTTTCTGACAGGCATTGTTAACCATGCCGCCATCCCTAGCCCTGATGACTTGATGACTGCTGACATCCCACTACCCTAACCCCATCATGGGTGCAGTGGATGAATGCTCCAGAGACTAATAGAACTGGGATGGAAGGTGGCAGAAGCTGTAAACTGCCCTATCCCGAGTGGGTCCCTAATCTTATGTTAAATGATATGTTGATGCACAATTACTGTTGGCATTTGAATGTTATTCTGTAAAATGATTGAATGAAGTTCCAAAAAATTAAAAAGAAAGATTTTCCTAGATTGGTTTGGGATTTTTCAAGTGTTGGGTTTTTATCTTTTTGCTGTTTGTGTGCTGCATAAATACTTTACACATTGCCTCTATTGCAGGCCTGAATGCTTTTGTGCAGCTACCAGAGAGTTAAGCACAGGTTAATTTAGTGACTTTTGTGACTCACCCTGACAAGATTGTGGCTGTTGCTTGAGTAGGGATTCCAACTCTCTTAATCAATTATCCAATTTCTTACAGTTGGTTTGCCCAACATAGTAGATATCAGTGATTTTTTAAATTGGTATAGTGGTATAGGTGGAATTTGTGTTCCTAGTAGGCAGAGCGGGAGGCTGCAGTTAATTCAATTGTAGTACGCATTAGGTTCTGACAGGCAATTCCTAATATGTTACTGTGACTTGATATTGCACACGCACGCTTCAAGAAAAGCAGTAGATATGGAGAGAGGTTCCAACACTAGCGAGTAATGTATTAGATCAAACAGATCGCATTTCCTGCCCCCAGTTGTGAAAGCTGGACAACTGAACTAGTATCTTAAGTTGCAATTGAATTTTCTTTCAGAAGGGATAGGCAATCAGCCTGTGGTCTGATTTTGTTGAGTTGTTCCAGCGTTATTCACAGACACTGTACCCGTGTATTCACCGTGAAGTTCTGCAAACATAGGTCTAACTTCTGATGGCAAAAACATTGTGAATTGGCGCCTATATTCCACATATAAATAATTCATCGCTGCCTGGCAACAAGGCATCATTAAGCGTATTTTCCTTTTCCTTCCTCAGAAGATGCTATCCGCAATATTCCTTATAGCATCACCGAGCCAGTAGAATTTGTAAATGAATGTCATCACTCTGTGGTAATCAGAGAACAAATAGGTGGCTTCAGTAGGTTGTTCAAACATAAACATTTCCCCCGTCCTGTTCCTACTCTCTATTCCATCCTTAGAGGATATTGCTGGTTCTTCTGTGCACTATGCAACTGTTATATTTTCCAAACCCATAGCTATCTTAAGGTCGTTAATGGTTTGTACCAAAGAAAAGAAATGGGCAAAACAGTCAAATGCCATTGTTTGGAAGCAATCACAAAATTCCACTGTGTAATGTGAGCAGGATCGATGCCTTTGCATTTATTGCTAATTGTCTCACACTGAAACTATGCATTTCTAAATGTCACCAAATTTAATTTGGGGTTAATCTATGCAGTTATATCATTGAGTGTTCTAATTCATGAAGAAATCAATCATGCTGTGTTTAATTTATGCCTGTGGGATCAAAGGACAGGGAAACATTTGACGGGCGAAACGGAGTACTTAATGTGATGCAACTGCCATAGCATCACTTCTCTACTCACTTAACATTCAAGGACAGGAATAGCGGAGACAATCATCAAAAGTGCACTAATATTCACAAGTGGAAAATATTTGCAGCACGTTTTTTTCAGGAATTGATCACGATGCTCTCAACTGCGGACACGAGAAACAGGAAAAGAAATTACGGTATTTTCATTGGCGCCTACATTCCTCTTAAATCTCTGACACGATGTACTGTAACTAATGTCTTCAGCCTTATTTGAGTAATTGGGCAAACCAGTTATATAACTCAACCTCCTAAACAAAAATACATGGTATTGTATGCAACAAAAATACTTTGTTTATTTAGATATTTCATCTTGTCAGGATGTGCACACATTACGGAATGTTACACTTGATATTTCCATGGTGCATTGGGATGAGATGTTTCTCACGGCCCAGGGCTTTGTTGCATCATATGCTCATACAAGGCTCTCAGATGGGGCCTGCAGCATGATGCCCTCGCCGTCATTTTCTAGCCACACTCCCTAATTTAGGACAATTGCTTTCGGCAGCTTTGACCTAAAAAGGATGAGGCAGGGTTGGACTTGTCCAGAGCAGGTGGCTCCGACCGGATCTAAATGAAGTTTAAGCACTGAATTGGGATTCATTGCGCAAGTAGTAATAGTACAGTTCTAGAGGTGTAGTGAGCGATTATGGCGGTGGTTAAATTACATGCCAGTCTCACCCAGCAGAAATGCAGCCATCTGATGTTTATTGTTCCTAAGTGCCCTAAAAATGGGAAACACTCCATTTGTCTCACACCTAGTAGACTTCAGGGTGTAGCCCCTGTGACCTCCTTGGCATGAGCAGTGGCTAGCAGCCATTTATTCTTGTCTGCTAGCCTCTCCATGTAAATTAAGTCCAGAGGATTAGGACAGAGGTAATCCTCTTTCTGTTTATTTATATTTTTGGTAAATGTAATGCTTGTGAGCACTACAAGTAGTAGTGCTACTGAGTTCCCAAACATCAGAACAAATGTGTACGGCAAAGGCTTTATAGTTATTTCCGGTGTGCCTTTTGTTAGGGGTAGCCACCACTATTCAAAGGCATTCACTTCTGTGTGAGGATATTAATTTTCAAACTAAAGGATACATGCTGCTTACATAAGAAAATCCCACCTCTGACTTCTTTATATGCTGTTGTTTGCTCAGGGACTTTCTGGGTGGGAATACAAAATGCTTCCCTCAAGAGAAGCCCCAAAAGGTGTCATCTGCCACAACTATAGAGCGATTTGGTAAGATGATATTTTCAGAATGGCTGTGAAACTTTTGAACCATCCTGACTGACTGAAAAATAGAGCTTGGGAGAAACAATGACTGCCATTTGCAATGGACAACTGTCCAACTGCCTGGTTTTGAGAATATACATTGGAATGATCTTTGAGTTTAATGTAGACAATTTCCCTTGAAACTATGTGGATCCTGCTTCTGACTGTAGACCTGAGGGCTGCTCTTTTGCAGTTGGGTGGGACAAGCCTGAAAGTCTTGTTGAAGCTCTCATGGCCTACCTTACAGCAAATCTTTCTTGCATAGAAATCCACAGCCAGCTTAGGAATTCAGAGATGCAGGGACATCTCCTCACCAGAGACCAGAGGAATGCAGAAGCAAGGCACCTTTAACTGCAAGTGCAGCTGAGAGATCTCACTTCATGTTGAGCATACTGACTCACTTTGCCAAATATTACTGTTTTCTGCTTCTTGAACCAACCCTGTTATGTTCAGTGCTCCAACACCTATCCAACACCTGGTTGTCCAGCCATCTGCCTGCCACTACTAGGGAAGCCTGTGTGACATGAGAGTAACCCCCTGTGGCTTTGGACTTCCCTTTTAACTTCTGTGGGCCATACAATGGTCTGAATCTTTCCATCAAAGCTGATCCGATTCTACATGTGGAGTAATAGACTTGAAGTGTCTAACGCCTGTACAAAGCAACCAGTCCATATTTTTGATGATCGATTCTACCAATCCTAAATCCATGATATAGTCTGATCTTCCTGGAACCACCAGTGCATGCACTATTTAACCTTTGAAACAATTACCTCTTAATTTGAAGGTAACAGGTGCACAGTTGTTGGTTTAGCGTTTGGTTTGTTGTGTTTTAGTTGTTCACATATGTCACGGTGCTGAACTGTAAATGTTACCAATTCATAGAAAAGTATTCAATTTGGAGAGAGGTTTGGAGTATCTTCCATTCAGAGGGGACAGACCACGGTCATTTAATGATCATCATCAACTTTCGTTAGTGAGCCTTATTTAATACTTTCTATGGTTTCACATGTGTAGTCTGCTACTGTGCTTTAGTTCATCCAGCTTTATGAACATTAGAACTTCATGAACATTGTATAATAAGCATAGACTTTACTCCTGTACTGCTGCATACCATTTTCTTTTAATGACAAAGATTTTTTTTTTTAGAACCACATTTTTATTGATTTTATTAAATCTGAAAACTGTGTATATACCCCGCAGTCCGACATTATCAATAACAGAAAGTGCATAGCAAGGTTCATATTTCGCTACTGGTTCACCAAAATTAAGTGTACTATACAATAAGACTCCATGGTAGGTCCACCACTTCCTCCATATTTTATCATGTTTTTCCGGGCACCCTAGGGCAGTATAAATCGAATTTTCTTGGTGTGTGTGCCAATCCACCCCTGCCCTCTATCCCGTCAACGATGGACTTTTGGGTTGCTGCCACATGCAGGCAATATCCCTTTTGGCTCCAAGGCATGCAACCCCTACAAATCTTTGGTCTGAGCGGGGGCCACCCAATACCGCTAGGAGCCCCAGCAATGCAATTTTGGGACTCAAGTCTATGGAAAGCCTTGGGACCTCCGCTAATTCACTGCTGATCTCCTCCTAGAAGGGCCGTATCTGAGGACAACTCCAGATCACATAGAAGAAGTCTTCCTTGGGTAAACCACACCTGGCACAGATGGACAGCACCCCGGTGGACATTCTTGAGAATCTCGCAGGGGTGAAATAGGTTGCATGTAGGCAGGTAAACTGTATCATCTGCAGCCTAGCTGAGATGGCCAATTACCTGGGGGGCAGTACCGCCTTCAGCCAGTCCTCGTCACCTAGCTCACCAACCCAGTGTACCCACTTCTGCTGCAGGTGGTCAAACCCATCATGGGCATTTGTAAGTAGAGACTTAGAAATTTGGGATACTGGTTTCTTCCCCAAATTCCCAGCTAATAATTTTGCATCAAGCAGGTTATGTTCAGGAAGTTGGGTGTTTAGGGAAATGTGGGCCCCCAAGGCGTGGCACACCTGCAGGTAGTGAAAGAATTGTGCCTTGGCAAGCCCATATTGTTTCTTCAAAGTCTGGAATGATAAAAGGCTGCCCTCTGTGTACATGTCCCCTAGGTAGGTGATCCCTATGGAGTCCCAGAGTTGAAACCCCTTAAGTGCAGTAAGATGGTGCAGCCATTCCCCATGCCACAGTGGGGTCATCTGAGTAAAGCGCTGGTCCCATTGTATTATTCTGAGTGCTGCCCTCCAGCAACCCACAGCCAACACAGTGCATGACGCTGTCTCGTCAGAAATCTTTCTTCCACAAAGCATACTCAACAGGCCGGAAAAGCCCACCTTGTGGATATCAAGCCCATACACCGGGTCATCCTAATCCCTTGCAAGGCAGTCATTTATAGGTACCACCTGAGCCACTAAGTAATAGATACATAGATCCGGGAACCCAGCCACCCTTCATACTATGACTGACGGGCAGTATTGAAAGCCACTTTGTGTTGCCCCCGTTCCATATGAAATTAGTAAATTTGGACGTGAGAGCTTGGAACCACTCCCTTGGTATCGGATGTGGGTAGTTTTTGAGGGCATACAAGTATCGGGGGAGCCACATCATTTTGAGGAAGGCAGCACGTCCAATGGGGTTTAAGGGGACGTCTGTCCAGCTCTGCAGTTCCCTCCCCAAGTGTGTTGATAGGCTCCTAAAGTTTAGCACCCATGATAACATAGTTAGAAGAGAGATCTGGATCCCTAGGTACTTAAACACATTCCTCTGCATTGAAAAATGGGGGCACCACTGCCGACCCTCCGCGTCCCCCTTTACCGCCACCAATGTTGACTTTTTAGTGTTGACTAGAAACCTCCCCAAACCTTGGCAATAATTCCACATAAATAGGTCCCGACGAGGGCAGTTCTCCCAAGAACAGAAGGACATCATCAGCGTACAGTGCCACTCTATTCTCTACTCCATCCCCCCATCTCAAGCCCCACATCAGAGGGTCACTCCGCAACAGGCATGCCAGAGGTTCAATAGCCAGCACAGATAGCAGTGGGGAAAAGGGACATACCTGATGCATTTCCCACCGGATATAAAATGTGGGGCAGAGTACTCCATTCACCCGGACATGGGCCATGGGGTGATGATAGAGGATGTGGATAATTCCGCGAATCACCTGCTCCAGCCCCATACGTGGTAGGATTACCTCCGTGAATTTCCATGAGATCGTGTAAAGTGCCTTGCAAAAATCAATAAGGAGTAGGGCCAGAGGACCATTGGACAGTGAGCCATGGGATAAAGCCACTTGAACTCAGCGGATGCAGTGCCGCGTACTCCTGCCTGGGATGAAGCCACACTGATCTGGATGAATGAGATGGGCCAGCGTATGGGTGAGATGTGTTGCCATTATATTGGCATATATCTTCATGTCAGCATTGATAAGGGAGATTGGCCGATACGATGCGTATTGGTCAGGGGGCAGCCGCTCCTTTAGCAAAACCACAATTATAGCACAATCTAGTTCAGGGGTTAAAGCTCCCTTTCGACGGAGCATCTGCATAAAAGTCCAGAAGATGAGGCACCAACAGTGACCAGAACCTTTTGTAGTACTCTATTGGGTACCTGTCCAGCTCCACCTGATATCATGGCGTCCACCTCTTCTGCCGTCAGTGGCTGTTCTAAGTCCTGGAGAAGGTTAGACACACTAGTCGGTACCGGAAGGTCCCACACTACAGAGCTCTCCTCTGCCAGACCAGCAGGGGGTCTCTTACATATAGGCCTCATTACAACCCTGGCCGTCAGGGATAAAGCTGCAGTAATACCGCCAACAGTCCGGCAGAAAAAAATGGAATCACAACCATGGCGGAAACAGCCAACACAGACAGCCACTTTAACACTCCGACCGCCACGGTGGTAGAAACAAACACTGCGGCGGTCACCGCCAAAAGACAGGCAGAAGACAATGTACTGCCCACACTATTACAAGGCACCAATCTGCCAGCATTTCCAGGGCAGTACCACCGCCATCAAAAGCATGCCGGAAACAGTACACAGAAGGGAAACCACTTGACACCTCTTGACACCCAACGAGGAACCAGGACGCCATGAAGCCCGAGTTACAGAACAAAAAGAGAGTGGCACACACACGCAACAGGCAACACCCGCACCCACAACAACTTACACACACACACATCCAACAACATCACAGATACACCCGTCACCCCCTGGAAGAACAAAAGGACCAAATGAAATTAGTTTAACAAGTGTAATAATCGAACAATCAGGTAGGCCAAGATAACTTTAAATCATCAGAATATACAAATATTTAGAGCAAGTACACAAGTCCGTACACTGTCCCATTAAATGTCCATGGACCAGTGGTCTCAAGAAGCATGGGCGAAGCCCACACATGACACCTGCCTCAAAACAGAGAGAACACTGCAGGGGCATCAGGTCGAAAGAAACACAGGCACCTCAGGGGGAAGGGGAGGGGGGACCTCAGCTGGATGATTGGACGACGCCACTGCTCTTCGAGGGGCCTCCATGCCCACTGCTTGGTCCTGGAGAGTGCAAAGCCACAGTCTCTCAAATGGGGGGCTTGCCCACTGCTTGGTCCTGGGGAGTGCAAAGCCACAGTCTCTCAAGTGGGCGGTTTCCCACTGCTTGGTCATGGGGAGTGCAAAGCCACAGTCTCTCAAGTGGGAGGTTTGCTCACTGCTTGGTCCTGGGGAGTGCAAAGCCACAGTCTCTCAAGTGGGTTTTTTGCCCACTGCTTGGTCCTGGGGAGTGCAAAGCCACAGTCTCTCGAGTGGGTGGTTTGCCCACTGCTTGGTCCTGGGGAGTGCAAAGTCACAGTCTCTCTAGCGGATGCTGTTCTCCACTGGTTCTGGAGGTGGCCTGCTGCTCAGAGTGCTTCATCCTGCCAAGGACTGGGGTTGTGGATGCTGTTCTCCACTGGTTCTGGAGGGGGCATGGTGCCCAGTGATGCTGCACCAGTGGTGTGGCAGTTCCCATTCCCTCACATGGGTTTCTGAGCCACGAGATTTACCAGTAACAGGTAGCATGACACTCCATTGAGGCAGAGCCATACTCCTCCTTGCAACGACTAAGGCTGCAAACTGCTGGAAGTGCCAGTGCTGGTGGTGGTGCCTCATGTAGTGTGTGCAGGATCCAGGATGTCACCTGCAGCCTCGGACACCTGCCCACTGGGGATGCTGCTGATGTCCACTGTAGTGGCGCTGGCTGAGCACGTCGAGGGGCAGGTGGCGGTGTCTGCGGCGGAGATGCTGCCAGTGGTGCAGGTGTCTGCACTTGGGGAGGGAGACACCAGGCTGTCTCCTGCAGCCTTGGAAGGCTGCCCACTGGGGATGATGCTGCTGACTGTAGTTGAGGCAGCTGCCGTGCAGGTGGCGGTGCAGATGGTGGTGCAGGTGGCGGTCGTTGAGGGGGTGCCCACCGCGGTACAGGTTGCTGGGCTGTCTTGCAAAAGGGGTGACACCTGTCCGTCACCCGGAGGCTCCGTGCCCGGTGCTGACATCCCTTTGCTATTGTGTCCCTTCCCCACCTTGGAAGTCGCTGCTGGGACCTTGGCACTGTCCTCTATGGTTCTGGAAGAGGCCTTGCTGGGTGGTTGGTGCGGCTTTCCTCTTCCGCATGCTGGCCCTTTCTTTACCTTGCCAGGTGGCGGAATAGGGTGGTCCTTGGCTTCACTAGGTGGCACAATGGCAGCCCTGATGGGTGCCCCCTTTGATGTTCCCGGACTTGCAGGGACCACACTGATCGAGGATTTGGTGGCTGAGGTGCTGGTCAGGGCTCTAGACAACCTGGCCCTAGGGGAAGGACAGAGGGGGGGAAGGTGTAGGGAAGAGGTCAATTCTAGTCAGGAAAAGCTTCTTAGACACACTGGGATGGGAAGATTGAGGGGGGTTGGGAGTGGGGGAAGAGGTAGTGGTTGTAGGAGGTGTACATCTGCTGAATTTGGGTGAAGGTACATGGGTTGGAGGCTGTTGGGAGGTGGATGGCTGTTGAGTGGGTGTGTGCCAGCGTTTGTGTACTTTGGGAGGAGGGCTCACAGACACACTGGGAGAGGACACAGGGCGTGTGAATGGTAGTGGGGGTGGTGATTGCATGTGAGCGGTGTGTGGTGATGGGCGTGCTGGTGATGGAGGTAGTGGCTGAGGATGTAGTGCATGCAGGTGTGAGTGGAGAAGAGACTGGAATGGAGGTGGAGGATGTGGAGGAGGGGGACACAGTGGAGGCAGTGGATGTTGGTGTGTCTGCATGGGGATGGTGCCTGTGTGAGTGCCTGTGGGATGTGTGGTGCTTATGTTTGCCTGAGCAACTTTTGTGTGTTGATGTGTGTGCATGCTGGTCTGATGGTGTGCTTGGGATAGGCTGAGGTAGAGGGGATTCGGTCTGGGTAGTGGAGGAGTGGAGGTTGAAGGGGGGAGGCTGGACACAGGGACAATGGCTGCGATCAGTGCTGAGGCCAGACCCTGAAATGCTCTCTGTTGGGCCGCCACGCCAGAATGAATGCCCTCCAGGTATGCATTTGTTTGCTGCAAATGCCTCTCTACACACTGGATGGCATTCAAAATGGTTGCCTGCCCAACAGTGAGGATGTCAGGAGGGCAATAGCCTCCTCACTGAGGGCATCAGGGCTGAGTGGGGCGGGCCTGAGGTGCCTGGGGCGAAGGAGATGCCCACCCTCCTGGGTGAGCGGGCACGGGAAACACTCTGAGGGGCTGCTGGGAGGGCAGTGATGGTAGGGGGGGTGGCGGCTGTACCTGTTGTTGCAGTGGGCACAGATGTGCCTGCCACCGCAAGGGAGCTCCCATCAGAGGAGTCACTGTCACTGGTGTTCCCTCCTGTCCCCATCGTGGAGCTCCCCTCGCCCTCCGTCCCACTGGTGCCTTCAGACTCTGTACATTCACCCTCCTGGGCCATGTGGGTTGCAGCTCCTTCCTGCTCCGGTACCATTGCTCCTCCGCCAGATGATGCTAATGCACACAAGGACAGGGTGACAAAAAAAAAGGGGGGGAAAGACAGAGGAGACACATGGTCAATGCCAGCAACACCACTACTGTTGGCAGACACAACACACAGGGAGCAGCCCTATGCACTAGCCCATGCACTAATAGTTCCTAGGAAAATCACCTGCCAATAGGGGACTTTGCCTAACCCCATTTGCTGCACACCTGGAACCCACAGGAGCCTGACTAATTGTAGATGGCCACTACCACTATTGGGGTTGGAGTGGCACAGAACCTGCCTAACAAGGGACCTACCCCACCACATTTGCCCTGGCCTAGGGGAACCCACAGCCCACATCCCCCACCCAGACACCTTGTAAAGCACGCAGAGTCAGCTGAATGAGACTGTACTCACCCCCTTGTGGCTGCTGTGATGCCCTCAAGTGCCCATCCAACTCCGAAAATGCCACCACCAGGATCCTTAATATCAGGTGGGTCATGGTGCGAAGGGCACCCCTTCCACGTTGGGAGGCCATCCTCAGCTGGGCCTCCGCCGTCTTCTTGCTCCAGCGGCGCAGGTCCTCCCATCGCTTGCGGCAGTGGGTGCTCCGTCTATGATAGACCCCCAGGATCCGCACTTCCTTGGCAATAGCACACCAAATACCCTTTTCTGGTAGGTGCCAACCTAGAGGAAAGGTAAATTAAGAATGGAACTTACTCCCCCATCTGGTTCTTCTTACTCATTGGCCACCAGTTCCCACCCATGCCCTGAAACACATACACTGACCATCCTCACATGCAGGCCACAATCCCCCCACTACATGTATCTCCCATCCAGACCGCTCCATACATTCATGTCCCATCCATCATGCTCACAGTGTACTCACCTGTTTGTCTGGAGGACCGTAGAGTAGCGTGTACTGGGGGAGGACCCCATCCACCAGCTTGTCCAACTCCTCCGCAGTGAAGGCAGGGGCCCATTCCTCAGACACTGTAGCCATTGTCGCTTCCAGACTGAGATCACAGTAGCACTTGCAGTGTAGGTCCTCTCCTGTTGAAGGTCAGGTATCAAATGAACGAACAGATAGAAAATGGCGGTCACATCCGCGGCGGTGCGTACCGTCACCGCCTGCGTACATCGGCATTGGCTCCTGGAACCCATAGGGCCCAATGACAACCAATGCTGAATTGCGCTGTGGTCTTCAACTGCCTACTGTGACGCTGCACAACGCCAGCGCAGTTACCTCATTTCCCCTTGTCCCTCCTCATAGGTCAGGCAGCCGCCATTTCAGGGGGGGGACATGGCAGGACACCTAACTGCGTTACAGCACATTTGGGCAAGAATACGGACAGACAGCGCAACACACTGATTAAATCACATTAGTGCAAAACACCCTTGTGCAACTTATGTGGTACATGACTCTCTGCTCACCATTCTCCTTCATAGGGCACATCCGCTGGGGGAGATGATGAGATGGCGTCATCCTCCGGTGTACAGACCCCTGGTGGATCTGTCAACAACGTAAGACAGACACATCATTATCACCTAAAGACTTGATCGTGCCACACTCCTAGAACTGTGTGCCCAATTGGAGCCTGACCTGATGTCAGCTATCTGCCATTCCACAGGTATCCCCCTCTAGTGCAGGTCCTGTCAGTGCTCCATTTCCTGGCCAGTGGTTCCTTTCAATCAACAGTGGCCATGGCATCAGGGATGTCACAGCCAATGTTCTCTAACGTGTTGACCAGAGTGTTGTCTGCCCTGCTGAAACACATGCGCAGCTACATCGCTTTCCCCCATGTGGAGGATTTGCCCACAGTGAAAGGTGACTTCTATGCCCTGGGACATATCCCCAACATCCTTGGTGCCATTGATGGTACACATGTGGCATTTGTCCCCCCCGCAGGAATGAACAGGTGTACAGAAATCGTAAAAGCTAATATTCCATGAATGTACAGATGGTGTGTTTGGCAGACCAGTACATCTCTTATGTGAATGCCAAGTATTCTGGCTCTGTGCATGACACTTACATTTTGAGGAATAGCAGCATCCCTTTTGTGATGGGCCAACTCCAGAGGCAGCGTGTGTGGCTAATAGGTGAGCCCAAGGTCCCCACACAGTATGAATAGGTGTCTGGGTATGGGATAGTCCCTAAGGGTTGGTGTATGTCTAACAGATATCCCTCTACATTTGCAGGTGACTCTGGTTACCCCAATCTGTCATGGCTACTGACCCCAGTGAGGAATCCCAGGACAAGGGCAGAGGAACTCTTGGCAGCTCCAAACTCCACTAGTTTTCATAGCACAGAGTTAAAGAATGGCCAAGTGGGGGAATGGGTTTTGGGTTGGGAACAGCGGGGAAGAGGACCTGTGGAAACAAGAGTTAAACAACACAATTGCAAGATGAATCACAATGACTTTCAATAAGCTTTGTTTCAAATAACACATACTGAAAACATGAATGGCCTAAAGCTTCACTATAACTAGGCCTCAAGAATCTAGGTACCTGGAAATCAAGAAAGGTTGTGCCAAGTTTCATATGAACATTCCAGAATTAACATATCATATTTTGAACAATGAACGCACTCCAAATAGTTCTTAGGATAATCACTCCATTACAATAAAAATCAAAGAGCACCTGGTTTTCTCTGCATGAATGAACTGTACTAGAATCATGAATACAACTGCTATGTCACACTCGGATTAAGAGTTCCAAGACTCAAATGTTCAGGAATTATTATGCACCTTAATCAAACTGCACATCAAGATTTCAATGTCTAGAAATGATCGCTCACTCTGCCGATCTTTGTTTCAAAAGTAAAAACGCCAGGAAAGAATCACGCACATTGTTGCCGATTCGCACATCTAGAACCAAATGCCATGAAATGATCGCGCATACTGCCGATCTGAATGCCACGAGTTAAATGCCAGGAATGAATCGTGCACACTGTTGCCGATTCTAACTTCACGATGCAAATGCCATGAAATGATCACGCACACTGCCGATCTGAATGCCAAGAATTAACTGCCAGGAATGAATCATGCACACTGTTGCCGATTCGAACTTCACAATGCAAATGCCATGAAATGATCGCGCACACTGCTGATCTGAATGGCAAGAATTAAATGCCAGGAATGAATCGCGCACACTGTTGGCGATTCAAATTTCACGATGCAATTGCCATGAAATGATCGCGCACACTGCCGATCTGAATGCCAAGAGCCAAATGCCAGGAAAACAATTGCACACGCGGTTTTATGTTTAGGCCCAAAACTCGAATGTCATGGAAACGGAGTCGGGGGCCTAACCCGACATCCGTCTTACCGCCCTGCTTGAAGATCACCAAATAAATGAGGGTAGGCCTGGAAATGACTTGATAGGCCTCCGGGACAGGAGCTCAGGAAAATGCTGCTGCCTGCACCAGGACCTCTGAAAAGGGAACACGTGGAGCTGGGCTGCCTCCCTTATATAGAGCCAAGCCCCGCCAATGAGCCACACCCAACCATGCTGCAGGAAAGGCTTCTAGAATGTCTTAGAATAAGGACCACACCCTGTAATCCTGCAAACAAGCCTTGCAAATGAACAATGTTTTACAAACAGCATTAATGACTTTTCAAGGTAAAAGCTCTGCAATGAAAAATGTTAACATACTGCATAGAAACACAATGCATGAAATATGCCCATGCATAAGGATTGGGTTTTTGCATTTACGTCGCCCATAGAGCGCGCACTGTCCTGATGTTGACAGTACTCCCCGCTCCTAAACGCGCACTAGGGCCTGGTTTGTCTGGATTTAGGTGATGAAAACACCTCACTAGTCATGAAGCATGAATGTCAGATGCAGAGACCCATGAGTTTCTCTCAGGACTGTAACCTTTCCAAGATATTAGATACCAGAGATTACGACCTCTAAATTTTGAATCCACCACCTGTTTAACTTCGTATTCCAATTCTCCCTGTACTAGAACTGGAGCTTGTTAGAAGCAGACTTTTTGGACAGCTCTTTTCAGGAGAGAAGTATGAAACACTGTATGAATACGTAGTGACCTTGGTAACTGCAGTTTATAGGTCACTGGATTGATTTGCTGAAGGACTGTCTAAGGACCTATGAATTTGGAATTAAACATATGCTTTTTCTTGAAGTCAATATGACGTGTGGAAAGCCACACTCTATCACCTGGCTTAAATTGGGATCCTTCACAATGTTTCTTGTCATAGTGCTTTTTATACGTTTGTTTAGCTTTATCTAGATGTTGCTGGATTTGTTTGCGGGTTTGATGGAGTTGTTGAATTGTCTCTGACACGGCTGGTGTAAGTGAACTTTCTTGTGGAATCGTGATTGGCAGGGTATCAGGATGATAGCCAAACAGACCAAAAAAAGGGGTGACACCAGTGGAAGTATTGTAGGCTAGTTCAGCTTACCAAAGCATTGATGTCCAAGAATGAAGTGCTTTCTCAGCATAAGCATGCAGATATTGTTTCAATGTCTGATTTAGTCTCTCAGTATGGCCATCCGTTTGAGGATGATGACTGGTAGACAGTGTAGAAGTGATTTGAAGCGTTTTGCACCACGTTTTTCAGAAGTTAGAGGCAAATTGTGACCCTCGATCGGAGAGAATCATTTTTGGTAAACCGTGATATCAGACCACTCGATTTAAAAGGATTGTTGCCAGTTCACTAGAGGTGGGCAATTTCTTGCAGGCAATCAAATGTGCATATTTTGTGAGACTATCTACCACCACGAGGATTACTGAGTGATTTTGAACAATGGGTAGACCAGTAATGAAGTCTAATGAAATGTGCTCCCAAGGTCGAAGTGGAGTTGGGAGAGGATGTAACAATCCTTTTGGTTTTCAATGACTTGACTTGATGCAGGCACAAACTTCACAGTTAGCTACTATCTGCTCGACGTCTTTTATCAAAGTAGGCCACAAAAAGTAGCGTTGGACTAATTCAAGAGTTTTAGGAATACCTGGATGACCTGCCGTAGATATAACATGCAACCAATGAAATACCAACTGGCGCAACTTGGTAGTTGGAACAAACAAACGGGCATCATGGAAAGGTAGTCCTTGTTTGATTGACCTTTTGGGATCTGCTTGAGCCCATGTCTGCTATTTCTCAATGGTGAAGGAATTACGGATTTCTTCAAAAAATTATTTGTTTTTTATGATACAAAGAACCTTGTCTGGGGCAATGATAGACCTAGGAGACTGGATCGCGGGTAACATAGTAGAGTCTTGACGGGACAAAGTATCCGCTTTGCGATTATCTTTTCTGGGACGGAAGGTTACCACAAAATCAAACTCAGCAAAACACAGCATCCATCGTAATTGCAGAGGAGTCAAAAGTCTAGCTGAACTCATGAACTGGAGAGTGCGGTGATCTGTATATACTGTGATAGTATATTTGGCGCCTATCAAATGGTGTCTCCATTCTTTGAAGGCATCACAGATTGCCAGAAGCTCTTTCTCAGCAATGACATAATTTTGTTCAGCTTTGTTCAGTTTTCAAGACATGTAGGCTACAGGATGTAGTTGACCAGTATCTTTACTGCGTAGTGATAACACTGCACCAATTGCCACATCTGAAGCATCTGCTTCCACTATGTATGGACGCTCAACGTCTGGGTGAGTCAAGACTGGGGCAGTGGAGAAGGCTTCCTTTAAGGTTGAAAAGGCTCTGTCAGCTTCGGGGGACCATACAAATGGTTCTTTCTTTCTTAACAACTTGGTGATTGGCGCCGTTGCCTGCGTGAAATAATCTATGAACCTGCAATAGAAGTTTGCAAAACCTAGGAAGCACTGAACATCTCGAACAGTCTTTGGAGTAGGCCAATCAGCTAGCTCTTGTACTTTTCTTTCTGCCATGACCATACCTTGAGGGGTGAGGATGACTCCTAAGAACTCAACGGTGGTAACGTGGAATTCACATTTGGTTAATTTGCAATACAGATGATGCTTTCAAAGGGCTGTGAGAATCTTCTTGACATGTTGTACATGTTCGACTTCATTGTCTGGATAGATTAAACTATCATCGATATATACTATTGCAAATGGATCTAGATACTCTCTAAGGATGTCATTCAGAAAGAATTGAAATGCTGCTGGAGCGTTACAAAGTACAAAGGGCATGACTGTGTATTCCAATAGACCATATCGAGTTTTAAAGGCAGTTTTACATTCATTGCCTTCTGTCATTCTGACTAAATGGTAAGCACCTTTTAAGTCTAACTTAGTGTAGATCTTTGCTTTTTTAACTTGATCCAACAAGACAGGAATCAGAGGTAATGGGTATTTGTTCTTGACTGTGATTTTGTTCAATCCTCTATAGTCCATGCTGGTTCGAAGATCCCCATTAGCCTTGGAGACAAAAAAAAGAGGAGATGCTGCAGGAGACTTGGAAGGATGAATAAAGCCATTAGCTAGAAATTGATCTAAGTATTTTCTTAGGTGTTGATTTTCGTGTTCTGACAAGGCGTACACACGACAACTAGGGAGTATAGCACCAGGAGTTAGATCAATTTGGCAGTCATATGGTCTGTGAGGTGGCAAGGTTTCTGCTTCTCTTTCATCAAATACATCCAGATAGGATGAGTACTGCCAGGGCAGCGTTACATCTTTTTCAGCAGCTGTTGCTACGTGAGATTTGCAAGGTTTTGTGACTCTTGATGTCGGGAGACATTTTTCATTACACAAGATGGAGGAGAATATGATTTTCCGTTCTGACCAGTTGATTTCAGGGTTATGATAACTTAACCACTGCAGTCCAAGAATTATTCCATACTGAGGAGCATGGATGACATCAAAGATAATTTTCTCTTCATGTTTGATATTCTGATTTCCCCCATTACAGGTCACCGATAAGGGGACGGTCTGTAGAGTCACTGGACCTCCAGTTAAGAGTTTTCCATCTACGGCTTGTATTATTTCTGGTGTTTTCTTCTTGGTGCATGGGATCCCCCATGTTTGAACCAATTGTGCATCCACAAAGTTACCAGTAGCCCCAGAATCCACTAAGGCTTTCTTAAGATATTTCTTCTTCTTTACTTGCACTTCAATGTCTAACTTAAGATGCCTTGACTGTGAAGGGTCCATGGTGAAACCCAAGAGCAACCCTTCTTTACATCTTGGGTGATCTAATTTTTCCTGCTCGGTTTGTACATTTGCTGCAATTTTCTTGATAGGACTTTGTTTGCTCTTTGGTTTTATTGGAAACTGTTTGGCGATTTGGCCCTTGCACCCACAGTAAAGACACTGTCCGTTCTTTCTACATAGGTCTTTTTAGTCTTTTGTCAAAGGCTGCCTGATAGTTCCAATTTCCATTGGTTCGTGATTACTCTCTTTCTGACTTCTTGATCTCTACGTTCGTTAAAACGCCAGGAATATTTCTCAGTCTTTTTGCGTGTTCCTTGTCGTTCTGCAAGATGATGGTCTATTCTCAAAATAAGGTTTATCAGATCTTGACAATCTGTAGGTTGAGGATCGATTTGGGCAAGAATGTATTTTAGCTCTTCTTTGAGTCCCTGGTAGAACAGGGCTGCTTGCTTTTCTTCAGGCCAGGATGTCTCTGCTATCAGCCGATTAAAACAAGCCAAGTAGGAAACTAAGGCCCTCATTACAACTTTGGTGGGCGGCAACCACCGCCCGCCAAGTTGTAACCGCCGCGTGGCCGCCAATGCGGCAGCACTCCCGCGGTGCCCATTTTGACATCTCCACCGCCCGGCGGGCGGAAACTCGGTTTTCCCCCAGCGGGGATGACGGCCGCAACATGGGAGCAGGCTCCAAATGGAGCTGGCAGTGTTGCAGCGGTGCCACGGGTGCAGTTGCACCCGTCATGCTTTTCACTGTCTGCTATGCAGACAGTGAAAAGCTGCATGGGGCTGTGCCAGGGGGCCCCTGCACTGCCCATGCCTAAGGCCACCGCCTGCCGCCATGAAAAGGCTGGTGGGAGGGGGACTTGTAATCCCCTTGGCAGCGATGCAAGCAGCGCTGCCCTGGAGGATTGAATCCGCCGGGACCAACGTGGCGGAAAGCTTCCGCCGCCATCGTAATTCCCAAGATTGCACCGACAAAACAGCCCTGGCGGTCTTTTAACCGCCAGGGTTGTAATGAGGCCCTAAATCTTTATTGCCTTGTCGCCATTCTAACAGTTCTAGGTCTGCTGATAGAGTCACTGTTCTTCGATGAAACACTCTTTCAAATTCACGGACAAAATTTCCCCAATTATAAAGCAGGGGACTGTCTTTGAGCACCAGAGGAATTGCCCAGATGGCCGCGTCTCCAGTCAGATAAGATAAGAGGAAGGCCACCCAGGATTGGGCATCAGGGAAAGTGCTTGGTCGACAGGTAAAATGCAATTCTACTTGAATCAAAAAGGATTGTGCTTTCAGAGGATCACTTGAAAACCACTCTGGAGGAGCCAGAGGAATGTCTGAAGGAATGTTGATGGAAATGTTAGTTGGAGGATTACCCCCTGAACCTTGAGAAGGAGGACCAAGCCAACCCCGCAACCAAAGAACCTTGCTCCTTCTTTTTTACTCGGTCTTGTAACTGACTCACTCTCTCCACTAAGCTGGTTGCTATGTCTTTGGATGCTACTACATCATCTGATTGGACCTGCGTGATAACTTTAACTAACTCATCCAATGTGGCCATATTTAGAACCTAGCGCAAACCAGGAGGATCAAAATTTTGTGGGCTCACTATTCTGTCAAGGAGACCAGATCCTCGGGGCTTGTACATGTTCCCAACATGCCCACCTCTTGACAGCTCCAAACTCCACTAGTTATTATAGCACATAGTTAAAGAATGGCCAAGTGAGGGAATGGGTTTTGGGTTGGGAACAGTGGGGAAGGAAAGCTGTGGAAGCAAGAGTTAAACAACACAATTGCAAGATTAATCACAATGACTTTCAATAAGCTTTGTTTCAAATAACACTTATACTGAAAACATGAATGGCCTAAAGCTTCTCTATAACTAGGCCTCAAGATTCTAGGTACCTGGAAATCAAGAAAGGTTATGCAAAGTTTCATATGAACATTCCAGAATTAACATATCATATTTTGAACAATGAACGCTCTCCAAATAGTTCTTAGAATAATCACTGCGTTACAACAAAAATCAAAGAGCACCTGGTTTTCTCTGCATGAATGAACTGTACTAGAATCATGAATAACACTGCTATGTCACACTCTGATTAAGAGTTCCAAGACTCAAATGTTCAGGAATTATTATGCACCTTAATCAAACTGCACATCAAGATTTCAATGTCTAGAAATGATTGCGCACTCTGCCGATCTGTGTTTCAAAGGTTAAAACGCCAGGAATGAATCACGCACACTGTTGCTGATTCGCACATCTAGATTCAAATGCAATGAAACGATTGCGCGCACTGCCGATCTGTACTTCAAGAGTTAAATGTCTGGAATGAATCGCGCACACTGTTGCCGATTCGAACATCAAGAACCAAATGCCATGAAATGATCGCGCACACTGCCGATCTGAATGCCAAGAGTTAAATGCCAGGAATGAATCGCACACACTGTTGCCAATTCAAACTTCACGATGCAAATTCCATTAAATGATCACGCACACTGCCGATCTGAATGCCAAGAATTAAATGGCAGGAATGAATCATGCACACTGTTGGCGATTCGAACTTCACAATGCAATTGCCATGAAATGATTGCGCACACTGCCAACCTGAATTGCAAGAGCCAAATGCCAGGAAAACAATTGTACACGCGGTTTTATGTTTAGGCCCAAAACTCGAATGTCACCGGAAACAGAGTTGGGGGCCTAACCCGACCTCCGCCTTATAGCCTTGCTTGACGATCGCCAAATAAATGAGGGCAGGCCTGGAAATGACTTGATAGGCCTCCGGGAGAGGAGCTCAGGAAAATGCTGCTGCTCTGCACCAGGACCTCTGAATAGTGAGCACGCGGAGCTGGGCTGGCTCCCTTATATAGAGCCAAGCCCCGCCCACGAGTCACACCCAACCATGCTGCAGGAAAGGCTTCTAGAATGTCTTAGAATAAGGACCACACCATGTAATCCTGCAAACAAGCCTTGCAAATGAACAATGTATTACAAACAGCATTAATGACTTTTCAAGGTAAAAGCTCTGCAATGCAAAAGGTTAACATACTGCATAGAAACACAATGCATGAAATATGCCCTTGCATAAGGACTGGGTTTTTGCATTTACGTCACCCGTAGAGCACGCACTGTCCTGATGTTGACACCATGTCTGCCAGAACCCCTGCTATGGTGACCAGGGTGGTGTTAATGAACTTCAAGTCCTCCCTGATCCCCAGGTACTGTTCCTCCTGCAGCCGCTTGGTCTCCTGAAACTTGGCCAGTACCGTTGCCATCGTCTCCTGGGAATGATGGTACGCTCCCATGATGTTGGAGAGGGCCTCGTGGAGAGTGGGTTCCCTGGGCCTGTCCTCCCCCTGTTGCACAGCAGTCCTCCAAGTTCCCCTGTTTTCCTGTTCCTCTGTCCCCTGAACGTGTGCCAACTGCCACTGCCCCCAGGTTACTGATTGTCCTGGGTTGGTGGGTTTGCCTGGGTTCCCTGTAGTGGTGGACACACTGCTGATTGACGTGTCCTGGGGACAGAGGGATGGGCCCGCTGGGTGGGTGCTGTGCTGGTGTTTCCTGAGGGAGGAGGTTCTGTGGTGGGTTGTGACAGTGTCAGGGGAATCGACTGTCCTGAGGTCCCTGAT
Source organism: Pleurodeles waltl (assembly GCF_031143425.1). Classification (NCBI taxonomy): domain Eukaryota; kingdom Metazoa; phylum Chordata; class Amphibia; order Caudata; family Salamandridae; genus Pleurodeles; species Pleurodeles waltl. The sequence continues at coordinate 449,728,946 of NC_090448.1, read as the reverse complement.
GGGCCGGGCTGTTCATCTTGATCCAGTTGTGCAGAGCTGCTGTCATCACTGTGGGTCTCTTCTTTGGGGGGACTGGATATGTCTGGTACCTCCTGTCCGGTGATGTTGGGTTGGGGTCCTGCATGGGTGGAAAGGCATGATTATTGCATCTGTGTGTGCAATCACGTGCGGTGGGTGAGTGACCCTGTACTCCAGTGCTTGCATTCTTGTCTTGGTCCTTGTGTGATATTTGGTTTGGGGTCTGTGTGGGTATCTGTACTGGACATGCTTGGATGATGGATGTCCATGCTTTGGTGTTGCATGCAGGGCTTGGTATTGGGATGGGTGGGTTGTGATAGTGGGGAATATGTGAGGTATTGGAGTGATGAGGTGAGGGTGAGGGTGGGAGTATGTGATGGCATGCAGGTAGGGTGGGGGGGATGAGGTAGTAAAGATTTGACTTACCAGAGTCCAGCCCTGCTGCTACTCCTGAGAGGCCCTCAGGATGCATTATTGCCAAGACCTGCTCCTCACATGTTGTTAGTTGTGGGGGAGGAGGTGGGAGTCCACCGCCAGTCCTCTGTACAGCAATCTGGTGTCTGGAGATCACGGAACGCACCTTCCCCCGTAGGTCATTCCACCTCTTCCTGATGTCATCCCGTGTTCTTGGATGCTGTCCCACTGTGTTGACCCTGTCGACAATTCTGCGCATAGCTCCATCTTCCTTGCAATGGACGATCAGCAGTCCAAGAGCTTCATAGGTAGGCTGCAAGAGATTTGGAGGAACATAACAGGACTTCAAGTTGCACTGCCTTGCCTCTATCTGACCCTCCACTCTGATGTGTCTCTCCAGGGAGTCATCATGAACCTTAGTCACTGTCAGAGGTAGCGACATGTGTAACAGAAGGGCCACTCCCCGGGACCCACGTGTGAAACCAGAGTGGTAGACCCTGTTGTGTCCAAAATGTCCCAAGAAGGAGAAGGAGGCCCCCAATAAATGTGTCTCCGGCAGTAGGACCATCCCCGGGGCACACCTCTTAATGCATCTAAGTACTGCAGTCCGTTTGATGCAGTCTAGGAGCCCATTAACATTCCATGATATTACTGAGATCATGTTGAGTGTAGGAATGGATGCCCAGGAGGCACCAGGATGGACAAAGGGCAACCTGTAGGGACGGCAGATCATAATACTGGAGACTTTCTAAACCAGAACTTATTCTACGTCGGTGTCCCAGAACCTGTGCCTGGAGAGAATCAGTTATACACGTGGTTTTCACCTGAACTTGAAGACAACATCAGTGGTAACTAGTATAATAAAAGTAACATGTTCCCTTCCCGCAAACACCCTCCCACCCTAGAAGCATCTGTCGCCCCTATAAAAAATTTGAAAGCTGTGGTAACTCGTGGAGGTGTGAGGCAACCTGCAAATAGGTACCTCCCACCCATGTAAGAATGCTCCGCCTGACATCTACATTCACATTAGCAATAAACAATACGGGGGGCAATACATGGCACCATAAATCTTAACCATAACATCAACCCTTCCACTCCCCTAGGACCTTATAGGATGGAAATGACCCACCTCCACAATCAAGCCCCCTCAGCCATATATCAGTGCATAGTACTTGTACAACTGCAGTGTTTTAGGACAAGGTCTCTCCAGAGCATCAGTCAAGGAGGGCCCCCATCAGAATTAAAGATGGCAGGTGTGTCTGATAGAGAGGAGTCCTGCGCCTTTACCCATGGCCGCTCCACATCTTGAATCAGACTCATCGAGGCCCCCTATTTGCCCCTCCTGCTGAGGGGGCCTCCTCTTGGACCACCGACGGCACTCACGGGCCTCTCTAGCCGGCCACAGCAGCAGAGCAGCAGAACCGTCCAAGAGGTCCCTCAGATCCACTACCGGGATGCAATTCCTGCTGCTCCATCGCTCATTCCCAAGCCTGCTGCTTTCTTTAAAAAAAAAAGGGTGGAGTTGCCATAGATAACCTTCAACTTGGCCGGGAAGAGGAGCATGTAGCGCACGTTCAGTGCCCGTAGTTTCTGCTTGACTTCCTCATATGATTTTCGATGTTGTTGAACAGCTCAAGTATAGTCCAGGAAGATCAGAATTTTTGTATTGGAGTACTTCATCTCCGCCTGGGAGCGAGTCTGCCGCAAAACAGCATCCCAGTCCCTGTAATTGAGGAGCCGGACCACAACAGGCCGGTGGGGGAGCCTCAGGCAGGGGCTTTTTAGCAAGCATTCGGTGTGCTTGCTCCACCACAAAGCACTGTTGTAGCTTGTCCTCAGGAACCCAGGAGCCGAACCAAGGGGCTTGTTTTGTGCCGAATTTGCATAATTTATTTTTTTACGCAAATTCGATGCAAAACTAACTCCATATTTCTACTTTGGTGCTAGACCTGTCTAGCGCCAAATATATGGAGTTAAAGTCATTTTTTGGAGGTGGAAACCTACTTTGCGTCAATGAGATGCAAAGTAGGCATTCCTGTGACTCTATGGCCTTAGCGCCATATATATCCCCTGTGCTAAAATCACACACGGAGGGGGGGGTCAAATAATGGTGCAAAGCTTGCTTTGCACCATTATTTTTTGATGCCTGGTTCAGGGCAGGGGTTAGGAGACCTGTGGGCCTATTTCCATGGTGGAACACCATGAAATAAGCCCACAGGTGCACTACAGGTGCACTACCCAGGCACCAGGGACACCCCCACCGACACAGAGGGATAGAGGAGGATGGGGGAACCCCATCCCAGGTAAGTTTAGGTAAGTACAGGTAAGTATTTTTTTTTAAGTGCCATTAGGGGCCTTGAAGTGGGCCCTCTACATTGCACTGAGTGCAATGGCCATGCCCAGGGTCCCCTGGTCCCCTGTGCTGGCCACTGGGGTGGTAGGCATGACTCCTGTCTTTTCTAAGACAGAAGTCATGTGGTATGGATGATTTTGCACCAGAAAATTATGCTACACTTGTTAGAATCATTTTTATTTTACTCTAATTTGTCTAATGTCATTTTTTGGTGAAAAACCCCATTCTTCCATACCGCCAGCCCCACCCACCTAACATAATTTTTTTTTCTCTAGCCAACTCTTTGCACCGGCTTGCACCATTCCATAAATATGGTGCCTGGCTCGTGCTCAGAAATGGTGCAAGCCGGTGCTAAACGTTGTGTTGCAAAATTGCATTGGTGCAGTTTTGCACCAAAAAGTAGAAATCAGGGCCCAAGTCTCCATGAGCTCCTCCATTTTGCCTCTTGCTATCGCCTCCAGCAGACCCATCAGGAAAAGATTGTATCTGCGAGAGCGGTTCTCGACATCCTCAGCCCTCTCCTCCAGACCGGCCACTAAGAGACCCTTCCTGGAGGGAGGTCAGTGTATGATCCGCTGTGGAGATTCTAGTCTCCGTCTCCCTCTCAGCCAACCGCCTGAGGTCCTGACGCACCAGGAAGAGGTCCATGTGGACTCCATCCACCCTGGACTTTACAGCCTCCCTTGAGTCCTGGATTGCCTTTAGAAGAGTAGCCATGTCCGGCAGATGGGGATCTCTTCTGCCTCTTTCGCCGCACCATGTGCTGAGCCTGGGCCCGTGTCCCTAGGCGAGGTGTATTGATCCATTTTTGTCTGCGCCACCTTAGTATGGGAGGGCTTGTCGCATCCCATGTCTCGGGGTGCGCCCAACCAAGCTCCCGATCCCCAAAAGGAGAGCGGATTGTCAAGAAGCAAATACCAGCACTACTCGGGCTGCTGACTGCGTCGCCACTCAATGTATTGGTCACCACACACTAAGGCCACAGCACGATACACCCGATCAAAAGCTGCCACAGCAGTCACCTCCGAGCATATCAACTAACACTTGCCTGGTGTTGGTCTGCCTGAGGTGCGCCAAAGTCATATCTGCCTGATCTCAGGCCTCCAAGGTCATGCCTGGCCACATTGTGCCTCTTAGCCCAGCCAGCCATGAGTGGGGCATCCGTTCTCAAGAGCAGGTAAGCAAGGCATCATAAGCAGCCCCCAGCTGGCTTGAGACAGGCCAGAACAGGGTCAACCAGTCCACGGGCCAAGAGTGTCTCCTTCACTTCGGCCATGCACCAGCAATGAGTCTGCAATCAATCTGGCAACTCCAACATGCTGAATCCGCAGCCCGACTCCAATAACAGTCTATAGTCAGAGAGGAGGTGGGGTCTGGAAGCCCGAGAGCCCAGGGCCCCCAGACCTCGTGTGCAAGGTAGAGTCCGGCCCCACTCACAGTGACTTCCGAGCTCACTCGGTCTCCCCCCCCCTTGGCCACTGCCAAATCACAGCCCGAAGAAGGACTCACTTCACTGCGATTCTGGCTTCATCGTGGGGTCTGGCCTAGGCCGCCCCAGAGATCTTCAGGGTGGCCTCGTGGCACACTCTCCCCTCAGGCCTGAGCCAGCAGCCTCGGTCGGGGTCCCCCATGGTCATCGCTGGGGCAGCGCTGCCAACTCCTGCGTCGTCTGGCAAGCGATGGGACCACCACCACTATGGGACAACCTCAGGGCCTCAACCCTCCATGGTCCACCCAGCCGGGCACCACCAGTCCCTGGCACCCAGACACCGCCAGGGACAATGCCTCCTCCTTAGCCACAGCTGTACCTTCACTCAATACGCCGGCGAGGCACCCAGCGTGCGTTGAGTGAGAGCCCTCCTCCGGGCCCTAGCTGCTCCAGTCCATAAATTTCAGGCCTTGCAGAGCCAGCCCAGATCTCGTGCCATCTGCCACCCGGGCAGTCCTCTCCTGTTCCTCCGATGGCTGCAGCGGGCTCCCCATCACTGGATGTCTTCCCCACCTGTGTTAGCTGGTGGAGACGGTCTGCTGACAGGCAGGATCGGTTGGCAGATCGGAGGAGCAGGAGCTCCTTCATTAAGCAGCTGCCATGATAGCTCACTTGGCCACACCCCAATTGCAAAGATTTTTATTGATTATTTGCAAAAGGATCAAAAAATAAAAAAGAACCAAAAATATCACATCAAGGTAAGTAAGTACGATGAAAAGTTCTCTTGCAAAGGGTTGGTCAGTAGTCTGTAGGTATAAAGATACAGAAAAAAACAGAAAAGGAATAAGGTAAACCAGAAAATAAGTAAGAAACAAAAATGTGTGGTAGGACTTAGGAAGAAGTAGGCTAAAAATAAACACAATAGTGGACATGACCAGCTTATAACCAGGTCAGACAGAATACATATTAAAATACAAGTGTATCGTGTGCATGTAATCTAGGGTACAGATTAACAAAAGGGGCAACACTCCAGCAGAAAGGTAAAAAGAATGTTTAGTGTAGATCTTGATCATATATCCATTATATTTATTTATATTGTATGCTACGTTAAAGCAGGGAGTTTAAGAAGGTTTGGGGGTGGCAAAATAGTTGTCCATTGTCTTCCAGACAGACCTGTTCTGGGGTCTCCAGACTTTTGGGGTGTTGTATTGTCAGCCCCTCTTCAGGAAAGGAACCCAGTTCAGCCAGGATTGAAATGTGGTCGCTCCTGTTTATTCCAGTTGGGAAGGACAGACATACAAGCTGCAGATAGTAATATGTCTACTAGCAAACTATCATTTTTTGACTTAATTTGTGGGTCCAGGAAACCTTGAATTAGAGAAAGAAAGTCTCTTTTCAAATGTACTCCAAGTAGCACTCAAATAAAATTTAATATGCTATCCCAAAAAGGTGATACCACGCTGCGGTAAAAGGGTGTGTGGGGAAGGTCCCCTGTGACCCTATTATAGTTGCAACCTGTTGGCTATTCCTTAAGGGATAACTTATGAAGTTGCATGGGGGACCAGAATGTCCTATGTAAAAGCCAGTACATTGTTTGGGAGAGAGGGGGGGTCATTTTATGAGATACAATTGACTACCATATTAACTGCCATGAGTCTTTGGTATAGTTCCCAGTTCATCTCATTTTTCCAAGAGTTTCAAGTTCAATTTTAGCAGCTGGTAGAATAAGGAGGATTGGTGTCCAGATTTATTAAAATAGAGTATGATCTTGAGGAGTGAAGGGTCTCCTTTGGGGAGCTAAAGTTTAGACGGGCTAACTTTAAGCTTAAGGAAGTTGTAGAAGTCTACATTTGACAAATTATATTGCACCTGTAAATCTCTAAAGGAAAGGGGTGCTCGATGAGTACCAAGTTGTTTCAGAAAGTGGATACCTTTAGCTGCCAGTTAGTGCCAGAATATAGATTCCCCTTGGATTAAGATTTTTGGATTACGCCACACTGATTTCATATCGGAACAGGCAAATGGGGTCTCTAAAAGTCTATCAATCTTCAGAAGGGCTCTTTTGGTATTGTTGAAGATATATTTGACTGATTTGTGAGAGGGAGGGGGGGTTATTGATAGTTTGAAGCTAAATTTGGTGTATATCTCCAAGGATCTCTCTTTTGACTAGAAGCCACGTGGGAGCATTGGGGGTCATTACAACCCTGGCGGACGGTGTTAAAGGTGTAGTAATACCGCAAACAGGCCAGCGGATAAAAAAAGAGAATTATGACCGTGGCGGAAACCGCCAACATAGACAGCCACTTTTACACACCGCCCGCCACGGCGGTACAGACAAGCAGCGCGGCGGTCACCGCCAACAGACAGACGGAAGACAATGTACCGCCCACAGTATTACAACCCGCCAATCCGCCACCTTTTCCGGGGCGGATTCACTGTGGATAAAAAAACGGCGGAAACAGCTTTTGCAATGGAGAAAACGCTCACCTCAACACACTCCACGAGGAAGGAGGACACCATGGAGCCGGAATTACAAATACTCCCTGCCCTTGTCTTCCTGCTCATCTACGAACACCAGCAACGGCGGCGCCGAAGACAACGGTGAGTACTGCACCTATGACATAGGGGAGGCAAAAGTCAGGGACACACACACGCAATATCCCCACCCCCACGCCCACCCTCGCACATTACAACACACACACCAATGCATTTCCAAACATCACAGTAACAACCCACAACCCCCCGGAAGAATGCAAAGACAAAAGGAAATCAGTCCAAACATTGTAATGTATCAAAATACAGTACCAAATATATACAGATATATATACAGTACACAATCAAAATTATATACATTACGAGAAGTAGTGCAGGTATGTCCGTGCACCACTGGTCCAAAAATGCATGGGCGAGGCCCACACTAGATACCTGTCCACAAACGGAGAGAACACAGCAGAAGCATCAGATAGAAATACAACAGCCACCTCAGGGGGAAGGGAATGGGGGCACCTCAGCCGGATGACTGCACCACGTCAGATCCACGACGGGGCTCCATGCCCATTGATGTATCCTGGGGAGTGCAAAGCCACAGTCTCTCAAGTCTCTACAGTGGGTGGGTTGCCCACTGTTACATCTTGGGGAGTGCAAAGCCACAGTCTCTCAAGTCTCTACAGTGGGTGGCTTGCCCACTGTGACATCCTGGGGAGTGCAAAGATACAGTCTTCCAAGTCTCTACAGTGGGTGGTTTGCCCACTGTTACATCCTGGGGAGTGCAACGCCCCAGTCTCTCAAGCCTCTACAGTGGGTGGTTTTCCCACTGTTACATCCTGGGGAGTGCAAAGCCACAGTCTCTCAAGTGGATAACAGTCTCCACTGGTTCTGGAGGGGGCTTTGTGCCCAAAGTGCTTCATCCTGTGCAGGACAGACTGAGTGGATGCATGTCTCCACTGGTTCTGGAGGGGGACTGGTGCCCAGAGTGCTTCATCCTGCTAAGGCCAGACGGAGTGGATGCATGTCTCCACTGGTTCTGGAGGGGGAATGGTGCCCAGACTGCATCAGGCTCCCTGTGACGGTTCCTGTTCCGTCACTGTCCCAGCTGCACATGAGATAACGATGTTTGTTGTGGCGGTGCTTTTCCTTGTGCAGCGGTGCTTTGCCCTGTTCAGCAGTGCTATGCCCTGTTCAGCGGTGCTTTGCCATGGCGGTCTCTGACGTGTTCAGCGGTGCCTTGCCCTGTTCAGCGGTGCTTTGCCATGGTGGTCACTGACCTGTTCAGCTGTGCCTTGCCCTGTTCAGCGGTGCTTTGCCATGGCGGTCTCTGACCTGTTCAGCGGTGCCTTGCCCTGTTCAGCGGTGCTTTGCCATGGCGGTCTCTGACCTGTTCAGCAGTGCCTTGCCCTGTTCAGCTGTGCTTTGCCATAGCGGTCTCTGACCTGTTCAGCGGTGTTTTGCCATGTCAGTCTCTGACCTGTTCAGCGGTGCTTTGCCCTGTTCAGCAGTGCTTTGCCACGGCGGTCTCTGACCTGTTCAGCGGTGCCTTGCCCTGTTCAGCTGTGCTTTGCCATGGCGGTCTCTGACCTGTTCAGTGGTGCTTTGCCATGGCGGTCCCTGACCTGTTCAGTGGTGCCTTGCCCTGTTCAGCGGTGCTTTGCCATGGCGGTCTCTGACCTGTTCAGCGGTGCTTTGCCCTGTTCAGCGATGCTTTGCAATGGCGGTCTCTGACCTGTGCATTGGTGTGTGGCATGACGCTCCCTCATTGCCCAGCGGGCTGTGGCTGCCAGGGCCCTCCTGGGCACTGACTCCGGCAGTGGTCTCCTGACCAGTGACGACGGTGCTGGAGGTGGCGTTCGGCCGCCGGGGAGGATGGCGCCCTTCTCCGCCGTGCTGCTCCTACCAGACTTCTTCTGGCCCCTCAGCACCTTTGGAGGAGTCACAGCTGACTCTGCAATCCCCCTGGGACCCTTGTGTGCAGTTTTGCCGCCAGGAGTCTTCACCCTGTCCCGTGGACAGGGATTCCCAAAACTCTGGGTCATCAGTGTTTGGAAAATGTGAAAGGGATTTGAGTTTTTAGGAATGTTTGACATGATTCACCTTCCCTCACCGTCTGTTATGTGACAGTCGATGGAGAGACCCATTTTTTCCATGATCAGCGTAACCACTCCTCCCTTTTCATTTTTGGCAGGGAAGCATAGAACTTCGTTAATCCAGGATATCCTAAACAATGCCAGTTCCCTGTAGGTGATTATTGCTTCTTGTAAAAGAATTACATCAGCTTTGAGCTTTTAGAGATAGTTTTCAAATTTATTGTGTTTAACTGGGTGGTTAAGACCCTCATCAGTGAAGGTATTAGTTTTAGGTGAATGTCCAGGGGATTGTTTGTGATGTTCTGTAGTTGTGCTTATGGTTTTGAGCTGTTTATGCAGAGGTTGAGAGTAGTGTCTGCAGTGTGAATGGTTGTGGGAGACCCGGAGTATGACAGTGCTGAGGGTCATAACAGATACTTTAAATGACCATGGTTAAGATGGTTTGAGTCCATGATGCCCCTTTGAGGGAGTTAGGAAGTGGAGATTGTCACCACGGAGATGGTGATGAATAAGGACAGCGCTGGATTGTCAAGCCACAGGACTTATATAAAAAAGAACCATAAAACTTAACAGAGCCATACCTGAACCCTCCCTTTGAACCCCCACCCTAAACATTAAATGTGCGAGAGTGAACAGTGGGATGGAGCCCACAACTTCGACATCACAAGAACAGCAAATCATTTATTTAATTGAGCAGTAGATCTGCAAACAAGAAGAACATTGTAGTTGTATCGAACGTGAGACCGGTGTAATGTTCAACAATAAGAGACCGTAAAGGTCAACATTTAGTAATATGTATCGTATGATAGTGGTTTGGCCAGATCTGGGAGCATTGTAAATAGAGTTAAGTCCTAAACGTGAGCACCCTACAAGGGTGTTGTATTTGTAAGGAGGAGCCACAGAAATGATGCAGAAATCACTGATAGCGGGTATAGTACTCACATAGATAGGTGCCTGATATGCAGAGTGGTGTTTAACATCGGAGTGAGTTTAGCATAAGACAGACTATGGGGGTCATTCTGACCCTGGCGGTCGGTGTTAAAGCGGCGGCCAACCCGCAAACAGGCCGGCGGTCAAAAAAATGGAATTCTAACCCTGGCGGGAACCGCCAACACAGGCCGCCACTTTAACACTCCGACCGCCATAGCGGGACCGACAAACAGCGCGGCGGTCACCGCCAACAGGCAGGCGGCAGACAATGTACCGCCCAACCTATCACAACTCACCAATCCGCCACCTTTTCCGGGTTGGGAGCCCCGCCGATAAAAACACGGCGGAAACAGACTACGAACGGGAAAACGCTCACCTCTACACACTCCACGAGGAAGGAGGACAGCATGGAGCCCGAATTACACATCCTACCAGCTATTGTCTACCTGCTCATCTACCAGGAGTACGAACGCCGGCGCAGACGACAACGGTGAGTACTGCACCTACGACACAGGCGAGGGGGGAGGAGGAAAGCTTACGGGCACACACATGCGCCATACACCCACCCCCCCACCACAAATACCTACACCCCAATGCAGAGCAACAAGTCAGAGTGACACCACACAAAACCCCCGGAATAATGCAAAGACACAATTTAAATGATCTATAAAATATATGTATAAATAGCTCCATTGAAGGAATGGCAAATATGCCATATAAAAGATACAAAAATAAGGAATGAACATAGTCAACAATATATACATAGGCAAAAAGTCCTGCACATTCCATCAAAGTTCCATAGTCCGTGGGCCAATGTGCACAAACACATGGGCAACGCCCACACAGGAGACCAGATACCACTGGAGAGAACACTGCAGGGGCATCAGATGCTAAAACTACAGGCACCTCAGGGGGAAGGGAAGGGGGGGCACCTCAGCCACATGAGTCCACGACGCCAGATCCACGAGGGGCCTCCATGCCCACTGTCCCATCCTGGGGAGTGTAAAGCCACAGTCTCACAAGTCTCTACAGTGGGAGGCTTGCCCACTGGACCATCCTGGGGAGTGCAAAGCCACAGTCTCTCAAGTCTCTACAGTGGGAGGCTTGCCCATACAGTGGGAGTCTTGCCCACTGTTCCATCCTGGGGAGTGCAAAGCCACAGTCTCACAAGTCCCTACAGTGGGAGGCTTGCCCACTGTACCATCCTGGGGAGTGCAAAGCCACAGTCTCTCAAGTCTCTACAGTGGGAGGCTTGCCCACTGGACCATCCTGGGGAGTGCAAAGCCACAGTCCATCAGATGGATTACCGACTCCACTGTTATTGGTGGAGGCATGGTGCCCAGAGTGCTTCCTGAAGCCCTGCTCGACACAGAACCGGCACTGTCAATGGGCTAGAAGTGCTTGAGATGAAGGGCCCAGCGGAGCGGTGCTTGAGATGAAGGGCCCAGCGGAGCGGTGCTTGAGACGGCGGGGCCCAGCGGTGCGGTGCTTGAGATGAAGGGCCCAGCGAAGCGGTGCTTGAGACTGCGGGGCCCAGTGGTGCGGTGCTTGACAGGAAGGGCCCAGCGGAGCGGTGTTTGAGACGGCGGGGCCCAGCGGTGCGGTGCTTGAGATGAAGGGCCCAGCGGAGTGGTGTTTGAGACGGCGGGGCCCAGCGGTGCGGTGCTTGAGATGAAGGGCCCAGCGGAGCGGTGCTTGACAGGAAGGGCCCAGCGGAGCGGTGCTTGAGATGAAGGGCCCAGCGGAGTGGTGCTTGAGACGGCGGGGCCCAGCGGTGCGGTGCTTGACAGGAAGGGCCCAGGTGTGCGGTGCTTGACAGGAAGGGCCCAGCGGTGCGGTTCTTGTCCCGCCGGGGCCCTGTTCAGCGGTGCTCCTCCCGGCGGGGCCCGTTCAGCGGTTCTTGTCCCGGCGGGGCCCTGTTTAGCGGTGCTCCTCCCGGCGGGGCCCGTTCAGCGGTTCTTGTCCCGGCGGGGCCCTGTTCAGCGGTGCTCCTCCCGGCGGGGCACGTTCAGCGGTGCTCCTCCCGGCGGGGCCCGTTCAGCGGTTCTTGTCCCGGTGGGGCCCTGTTCAGCGGTGCTCCTCCCGGCGGGGCACGTTCAGCGGTTCCTGTCCCGGCGGGGCCCTGTTCAGCAGTGCTCCTCCCGGCGGGGCCCGTTCAGCTGTTCTTGTCCCGGCTGGGCCCTGTTCAGCGGTGCTCCTCCCGGCGGGGCCCTGTTCAGCGGTGCTCCTCCCGGCGGGGCCCTGTTCAGCGGTGCTCCTCCCGGCAGGGCACGTTCAGCGGTTCTTGTCCCGGCGGGGCCCTGTTCAGCGGTGCTCCTCCCGGCGGGGCACGTTCAGCGGTTCTTGTCCCGGCGGGGCCCTGTTTAGCGGTGCTCTTCCCGGCGGGGCCCTGTTCAGTGGTGCTCCTCCAGGCGGGCCCGTTCAGCGGTTCTTGTCCCGGCGGGGCCCTGTTCAGCGGTGCTCCTCCCGGGGGGGCCAGTTCAGCTGTTCTTGTCCCGGCTGGGCCCTGTTCAGCGGTGCTCCTCCCGGCGGGGCCCTGTTCAGCGGTGCTCCTCCTGGCGGGGCCCTGTTCAGCGGTGCTCCTCCCGGTGGGGCCTTGTTCAGCGGTGCTCCTCCCGGCAGGGCACGTTCAGCGGTTCTTGTCCCGGCTGGGCCCTGTTCAGCGGTGCTCCTCCCAGCGGGGCACGTTCAGCGGTTCTTGTCCCGGCGGGGCCCTGTTCAGCGGTGCTCCTCCCGGCGGGGCCCTGTTCAGCGGTGCTCCTCCCGGCAGGGCCCTGTTCACCGGTGCTTGTCCTGTGTGTCTATGGAGCCAGACCTGGGCAAAACTTCCCGCTCATTCACCATCCGAACTTGCGGTCGCGGCGCCCTCCTGTGATGGAGTCCTGGGCCCGTGGGTGTCGTCCGTCACACCCGGAATGGGGCTGGTGGGGCCCTCCTGGGCAGCTCGCCTGCTGCCTGACTTCTCCGCCCTGCTGCCCTTGCCCTCCTTCGCTGGAGCTCTGTGGCCCTTGCCTCCCTTGGATGATGTGGCAGGTGACGGGGCAATGCTACTGTCCTTGGTGGCAGCCGTCTCAGGCTTGTCGCGCCGGGCCTTCTTCTTTTTAGTCCTCTTCCCAGGGGGGGGGCTGGCTGTCCCCTTGCTGCTGGCCGATGTTCCTGCCCTAGGATCTGGTGGACTCCAATAGCCCTGCACTATGGTCACAGTAGATGCAGGGCTGGTGGTGGCTGAGGTGCTTTTTTTACTCTTACCAGATGGAGGGGGTGGGTCAGGGATTGGAATGAGCTCAAGGTTGGAAAGGAAAACGACTTGGGAAGGACAGGGACGGGTAGCTGTAGTGGGTATGGGAATGGAGGAAGAGGATGTGGTTGTAGGAGAGTCAAGTGTGCTGTCTTTGGGTGCAGGTGCTTGTGACGGAGGCTGTCGTGAGGTGGATGGCTGTTGGGTGGGTGGCTGCCTGCGTTTGTGTGCTTTGGAAGAGGGGGTGACAGACACAGTGGGAGAGGACACAGGGGACGTGTAAATGGCAGTGGGGGTGGTGACTGCACGTGTGCGGACTGTAATGGAGGGTGTGCTGGTGATGGAAGTACTGGCTGATGCTGGTGTGCATGCAGGTGTGAGTGGAGACGTCACAGGGAGGGAGGAGGGAGATGAGGAGGTGGGGGACACAGAGGTGGTAGAGACTGTTGGCATGTATGCATCTGGATGTTGCTTCGGTGAATGCTTGTGGGATCTGTGGTGCTTATGTCTGGATGAGCTGCCCTTGGGTGTAGAGGTGTGTGCAGGCTGGTCTGATGGTGTGGATGGGATAGGCAGAGGAACAGGAGACTGGGACTGGGTGGAGGGAGTCAGAAGAGGGAGGCTGGAGACAGGGACAATGGCTGCCGTCAGTGCTGAGGCCAGAGCGTTGAACGATCGCTGATGGGCAGCCTGACCTGAATGAATGCCCTCCAGGTATGCATTGCTCCGATGCACCTCCCTTTCTACACCCTGGATGGCATTCAAAAGGGTAGACTGCCCAACAATGAGTGTCCTGAGGAGGTCAATGACCTCCTCACTGAGGGCAGCAGGGGTAACTGGGGCAGGGCCTGAGGTGCCTGGGGCGAAGGAGATGCCCGCCTTCCTGGGCGAGCGGGCATGGAGCGAAGGCTGAGGGGCTGCTGGGAGGGCGGGGCTGGTGCGCTGGGTGGCGGCTGTACCTGTTGTGGCGGTGGGCACGGATGTTGCCGCCACCGCTAGGGAGCTCCCTTCCGAGGGCGTGTCGGTGTCGCTGACGTCTCCACGGGTCCCCGTTGTGGAGCTCCACTCGCCCTCCGTCTCACTGGTGTACTCGGAGTCTGTTGTATGGCCCTCCGGGGCCATGTGAGATGCAGCTCCCTCGTGCGCCGATGCCACTTCTCCTCCGCCTGATGATGCTAATGCACACAAGAACAGGGAAACCACAAAAAGGGGGGGGGGAGACAGAAGAAAGACATGTTGAGTGCATGCATTACCGCTACCGTTGGCGGACACGACAGACACAGAAGGCCCCTGCACTACGCCGCGCTCTTAGGCTCCACTGTTCAATTCCTGGGAAATGGCCTACAAGGCTATGGACGACATCTGCACACATAGATGACACAGGCGCATGACTAGGTGTACTTGGCACTCTACAGAGGTGGCCTGGGGTGCCACATAGCCTGCCTTACGGAGGGGCCTTGCCTACGGAACTCGCCCTGGCCTAGGGAAACCCACAACCCACCTCCCCCACCCAGACACCTCCAATGCGCGCAAAGTCAGCAGAATGAGAGTGTACACACACCCTTGTGGCTGCTGTGATGTCCTCAAACGCCCATCCAACTCCAGGTAGGCCACCGCCAGGATCCTGAACATCAAGGGGGCCATGGTGCGACGGGCACCCCTCCCACGTTGGGAGGCCATCCCTAGCTGAGCCTCCGCCGTCTTCTTGCTCCAGCGGCGAATGTCCTCCCATCTTTTCCGGCAGTGGGTGCTCCATCTGTGGTAGACCCCCAGGGTCCGGACGTCCTTGGCGATGGCACGCCAAATATCTTTTTTCTGGTGGGCGCTGACCTACATGAAATGTACAGGGGAAAAAGAGAAGTTATTACCAACTGCACCGTCAAAATGATTGTCTCCGATTCCTACCCTTGCCATGTGGCGCATGCATTCACCGTCTTTCATGCACGCAGCACTCTCCCCTCTTCCTTCTTACATCCAGCCCTCTCCACACAGGCATAGCCCATACAACATGCTCCCTGTGTACTTACCTGTTTGTCTGGAGGACCGTAGAGTAGCGTGTACTGAGGAGGACCCCATCCACGAGCTTCTCCAACTCCTCCGATGTGAAGGCAGGGGCCCTTTCCCCAGACACTCGAGCCATTGTCTCTTCCAGACCGAGGTCACAGCAGCACTTGCAGTGTAGGTCCTCTCATGTCGAAGATCAGGTATCGAGTGATTGAACAGATAGAAAATGGCGGTTACGTCCACGGCGGTGCGTACCGTCACCGCCGACGTACATCGTCATTGGCTCCTGGGACCCATAGGGTGCTGTCATCACTGTGGGCCTCTTCTGTTGGTGGTGTGGACATGTGTGGACCCTCCTGTCCAGTGACGTTGGGTAGGGGTCCTGCAGGGGTATGAAAGGATGGTTATTACATCTGTGTGTGTCATGGTGTGCAATGGGTGGGTGACCGTGTACCCCAGTGCTTGCATTCCTGTGTGGGACCTTGTGTGAGGATGGTTTAGGGGGTTGTATGGGTATGTGCAGTGGGCATGCTTTAGTGATGGGTGTCCATGCTTTGTTGTTGCATGCAGGGCTTGGTGTTGGGATGGGTGGTTTGTGATGTTGGGAACATATGTGAGGACTTGGGGTGCTGGGGGTGGAGGTGGGGGTATGTGCTGGCATGCAGGTAGGGTGGGGGATGTAATAATTAAGATTTGTCTTACCAGAGTCCATTCCTCCAGCTACTCCTGCGAGGCCCTCAGAATCGCCAAGACCTGCTCCTCCCATGTTGTTAGTTGTGGGGGAGGAGGTGGGGGTCTGCCGCCAGTCCTCTGAACCGCCAGGTGGTGTCTTGATACCACGGAACGCCCCTTCCCACGGTCCACCTCTTCCTGATGTCCTCCCGATTTCTTGGGTGCTGTCCCACTGTGTTGACCCTGTCCACTATTCTTCGCCATAGCTCCATCTTTCTTGCAATTGAGGTGTGCTGCACCTGTGCTCCGAATAGCTGTGGCTCTACCCGGACGATTTCCTCCACCATGACCCTGAGCTCCTCCTCCGAGAACCTGGGGTGAATTTGCCGTGCCATGGGGTGGTGTAGGTGATGTGTGGGGTGGAGTGTGTGGTGATAAGTGTGCTGATATGTAGTGGTGTGTTGTGTGAGGTGCGTGGAAGTTCTGTGGGTGATGGTGTTGTGTGCCTGTGGATGCTGTTGTTCTTGCTGGTGCTCTCTCTCTGGCCTTCTTTCCGAATTGTTTGCCGTGGGGGTTTGTGGGTGATGTGGGTGTGTGTTTTATATTGTAATGGATGTGTGGGTGTGGTGTGTGTATGTGTATCAGGTGTGTGTATTTGGAATTGTCCAGTGTGGCTGTGTTTTGTAAGAGTGTGTGTATTTTGAGCGCGGCGGTGTGTACCGCCAATGGAATACCGCAGTTGAAAGACCGCCGCGTCGATTCGTGTGTCATGATAGTGTGGACATATTTCTGTTGGCGTGACGGTGGAGGTTTTGTTTTCGCCAGTTTATCACTGACCTTTGGTGTGGTGGACTTGTGTGGGTGTCTGAATTTTGGCAGATTCCGTGATGTGGGTCATAATAGCTGTGGCGGAATTCCGCTGCCGCAGCGGTGTGTTGGCGGTCTTCTGCACGGCGGTAAGCGGCTTTTACCGCCAATGTTGTAATGAGGGCCATAGTGCCTGGTACTCCTAATAAACTAACCTAGATCTCTTCTTTTAAGAGCATATTGATATATTGCAAGTCTTTCTACTCAGGAGTTCCCTGACATTCCAAAGAATTGGATGAGGTTGGCTCACTCATCGGCCACCTCGTCTCACCCTGGTAAGATGATACTACCAGGACGGGCTTAGCCTCAAGTGGGGCTATCTTGAGGAAGATCTTAGATAATAACTGACTGAAAAAGGAACTCAGGTCCAGATAAAATACGTGTGTAGGTCTCTTTTTCTGCCATTTTTTGCCAGTGGAAGAATGATATAACTCTGTGTACCCCAGACTTGCCCTTTTTAAAGGTTACGATCTTAGGAGCCAATTTACCATCGGCTGCGGCTGAAGGCGGGAGCGGGTGCAAAGCATGGTTTGGGGTCAAGTTGCCCAATGAAGGTTGGAAAATCAGTGTATGGAATGTCATTTTGTTATGTTTTATGAAAGTAGGGGCATCGAGAGGTACCGATGGTACCAGGGGGTAACAGAGGTGGTTATGCAGGTTGGGTAGATTGCACTTCATGCAGCGGTATTCAACCAGAACCATGCAAGTTCGTAGAGTTCACCAAGGTCAGTAGGGTTTGTAATGACCAGCAGGGGTTCAGGAGTTCAGGGAGTGCACAGTGAAAGGTCCACAATTGTTCTTGAAGGCTGTGCCTTTAGGTATTGTATTGCTCTGCTATCTCAGCTTTCAAAGACAATTTCATAGACTATTTTCCCCCAATCGTTTCTATAGCACATTTAAAGTCGAAATCTGCTAGTGAAAAGATTTTCTTTATCGATTTTATTGGAGCGTGCTCCACTGCTGTAACCCATTAATGTGGGACATCCTGGCAATCATGTTATTTGGAAATGGATTTGCCTTAGTGGATTGCCGATTGAAATCTCATGGCCAGCCGCCATTTTCAAATCAGGCATGACAGTATGAGGGCCTCAGCAAAACCAGAGGGCAGCCAGAGTCCATTGAACACACATCTGACACTTTATAGATCGAGCACTAGGCAGTCCATTAGGTGAGCAGTTATCTCATGTCAGGAAGCTTACTTGCTTTGTGCCATTGGGTTTTGTCCTCATTCCACATCTGTGCTAATTAGGGACATCGACTATCATGGAAATACAGAGTGTTCCACAGATGAGACTCAGCCTTCAGAGGTGATCAAAGTCATTTAGCACCGAAGATTGAAAGAGTAAGTGGGCTTCCTTGGTACTCTCGGTGCTCCAACATTTGGATCTGCCATTCTCACAGAATAGGATGGTTTTCAGACCACATTATTTCTTTCTTGCGATCCTTGGCAGCTGGAGCAGAGCAGTTAAGCCACCATACACCTCATAGTCCAAGCCACACCCGGCTGCCTTTTTTCATTGAGTATTGTGTACTGTGCATTGCAATCTTGTAAATGTATTTTTTTATTTGCCATTTATACAATAAACACTTTTGTATTTATTCTTTATGATAACATTAAAGTGGTGTAGCATCACAAAAGTCTAGCTGCACTGTCTCTTCTTTTTTTAAACTGTCATTCTTTTGTACTGTATATATACCTCCCTTAATCTAGGGATTGCTGGTAATTCGGCCTACCTTGAGCCATTCAGGCTTGTTGATGCCAACTTTCTGCTGCAGATCAAGTACCTGATCTAGTAGTTGTAAGGCATATCCAGCATTCTAAATTTGTCAGTGCTTGATGGCACCTGTATTACCCCTTTAAATGTACATTCTGTGTGAGAAAATCTCACACCAGGGGACTGTGAGATGCAATTTAAATGCCTGCATGATTCCCATGAACCTGCAGCACATTGCCCCCTTTTTGCATGCTTTACTGTGGAATTATAAGACAGGGTAAAGGTAAGCAAGATTTTTACATTGGAATAAAGGGAGGATAGAAGTAAGCAGCAAACTTGTGGTCTTTTGCATCTAGCAATGAACTAACTAAACATCTATCAGGCTCAAAGCACACACAACCCAGATACCTCGTTAGTCCCCCGGTCTTCAATGCTTTTTTGAAGCTTTACATAACACAAACTTGACCGAAGGGCATTAGAGTACTACACTTTACAGATTGCTTTATGAAAACATACACATAGAATGTAGGCTTACATAAATAGCACAGTACAGTATTATATGCTTGGCTCGGGACCAACACGTTTGTATAGTGCACCTTACCATGACGTATCTCATTACAAATTAGCATATATAGGACCTGAATTACACTTTGGCGGACATACTAGGTTATGTCGCACTGGCAGAGGTTTTACTCTCACCAAGATGTCCATTAGGTCAGCGGATAGCTCTTTCATTTAAATGAATGGTCATTCTGTTGACCGAGCCGGACGTCAAACTTTCAACATATTTTATTTTTTATTTTCAAAAGGATAATCCCAAAGCCGAATTTTCTTTTGGAAAGTAAAAAAAAAACAGTGACCCCCCCCCCTCACCATGGGATAATTCTCCCATGGCACAGGGGTTATTTTGTGTTTTTCATTGCCCCTTACCAAAATGGTCTCTGAAAACTGACCAAGTGATCACTTTAAATAGGGCAGGCAAACACATGGCCAAACTTCTAATAGCCTTTACGGCATCAGATCATTAGAGGTGTGTGTAGATAGCAGATATGGAGTTACTCCACTGTCTATATACTGATGTTCTGCTCGACTCTAAATGAGGTGGACGGACCTTCGCTTTGGCAGAAAGGGTACTCTTTCACCATTGCAGAGTACCTTCTCTACTAAAGTCTAAATCATGGCAATAGTATGGAGTAGTGGTGTGCACTCCCTCAGTGTGCCCATGTGTTGCTGGCTTTCACACAAATCCTCAGAGAGTGGGAGTCTCTCCTGCCACTCAATAAGAGACTGTTCTGTACCCCAAAAACTTTGAGGAGAGGGAATACATTCAACTTTGCTGGGGTACTTAATCCCACCTTAAATGCCAGGAACGGGGTGTGCTGGTGCAAAACCAAAAAGTACTGTGCTATGCACCTGTGTTTACCTTACATCTCAATTCATGACTACAATACTGTTGAGAGGGGAGAAGTGCTTCTTGGTCCATACCTGCAGCATACCAAAGGCCCATTGGGTGTTGCAAAATGTTAATTACCGCTTGAAGAGTCACTGTTTGGTTTATGATGGGTTCCCCAATGACCAGTTGAAATGTCTATGTTGCACTTTCTTTAATAAGATATGCTCTGATTTTTTCTCTTGCATAGGGAACACCACCAAGCAGAGAAAGCTTCCCTATCAACAAACCCCAATAGAACATCTTCACATGTGCCTTTTATTTTAATGAAGGTTATCAAGGTATTTTCTCTAATGTGGGGCACAGGAATATCGTGGTCGGAATATTTTCTGGTGTAAAGATTATAACCTGAATATTTTTTAGAAAAACATAATTCCATTGGAGTAAATAATATACAATCTACGCAAACTGGGACAATATTGCTGTAAATGATTTTAGACCGCAGTTTATGTCAGACAATATTCATGCACAAGATATTCTTTCGAACAACTGTTGTACTAAAGTGTCACTCTCATAAGTCTCACCATTCCAATGATGTTGCAATTTTTACACCACATCCACTTAACATAACAAATAGCAAATTGTCTACTCTGAGTAATAAATGCAAATAGAGCAGTCTTTTTATATTTTTGGGACTATGCCATAATAGTGCCCTGTCATACTGTAAAGAATTATGTTAGCCAGTCTTCAAATATGATTCACACAGCAATAACAATCTTTAAATAAATGTTTCTAGGGCCGGTTCAAAGATTTATTGGCAGCTGGAATTCCAATCAATGACAGTGAAAAGTTGCATTTAGTGCTGTTACTGCCAAGTTCTTATGCACATAATGTAGATTTGTAAAATAAAATAGCAATTTTGTTTTGTAAAAGTGAACATTCAACATGGCAGAGATACCTGCAGTTAGCCATTTGTTACAAGGATACAAAGCTGGGCATTTACAGACAAATCTAAACTTAAATATTGTAAAGGGCATACATGAACATTGCAAAAGCCTTTACCCACTCCATTTAAAACAGGTACCATTTGTCCTGAAAACTTTGGAATTAGTTTCCAAGAAGCCAACAGTGTTCTAAACAACTTCATAGTTTAAGGCTGATCCTCTTTAAAAAAAAAATCTAAGTGGTGGAGAAAATAGATAAAAGGCAAAATCTGCAATTGCCTATTTCCTACATTTTTAAAATTATTTCAAGAATAGGACCTCCAGTGTGCACATGTAAAGTGAGAACAAAGAGTGTTGTGAGGTTACTTTAGCTATTACACAGGCTCATTATTTTAGCTTGGGCCTGCAGCTTGTGCCCTTTCTCTCCTTTATCATGCATTTTTATTCTAGCAAAAGCTTTGTTCTAGTAGATATGTTTTTATTATTTTATCAGCTTGTGCTTTTGCACAGAATTGTGTTATTCGTTTCTCTGCACAACATTTTCATTCTGTGCATTCAAGGCTGAACGTGATAAGTTATGAGATATTGCTGGCAGAAAGCGTTCATGATGTTCCCAACTCTCTCATACATTGAAATATACGTGTTGTCATGTCAGGGCAGTTTTTGCAGAGCACAAGATGTTTTATTATCAAACACCTCACTTCCCGCTACACAATAGAGGGGAATTCCAAACAGTTGCCATTGTATGCTTCACATCACAGTTGCAGTTTCTGCTGAGACCTGAAACCTTCTCTCCCTCCATGTAGGAGGATTCTCAGTAGACCTACAGACCTTTTCTCTACAAACAATTACAAGTATGTGGGATGGATTTCTTCCAGGGTTCCTGATGGGCAGATTAGGGCTTACACTGCCATGCTCTTGTATAGAATTTTAGTAGTGCAGGTAGGGATTCTAGAAACATTGTTGTGACAGCAAGGTGGGACTTTTCTAATATTTCACTTTCCTTGTTACTGCCTTACATTTATTGAGTTTTATCATCCATATAATTGCAATGCACGCCTTTTTACATAGATTTCAGTTAATTCAATACAATTTATTAAATCTAGTCCTGCTTCTGTTTTGCCTTTGTATGTGTGAGACATATATGACTGAGAGAAAGGGGTAGGGTCTATTCCACCATGATTTCCCTGAGGAATCTAGATGTCATGCAAAGAGCTGCCACAAATCACCTTTTACTTTTAGGTACTGGTGAGATGCTGCTATCTGTCCAGAAGGGTTAGCCCAACACGGCACAGGACCAGACTCAGTCCCCAGCGTTAAGTGGTGCTGCTGCCCAAATCCAGCAGTCTTGTTACTATAACCAGAGTCTTTATGACAAGAGCAACAGAATGCTTTCCATACAATAATATTAGAAATTAATGCCTTCTATTGTTGTCTTATTAAGCTCCCCTTGTCATGAACCCATGGACAAAGAAGAAAACGGTTTCACTCAATGTCAGTCAACATACAAATCAAGGAGTAAAGAAGACACAGAAAATGCTTTAACAATTAGAGAGACCAAGCAAAAACCAGAAGGCATTATGAATGATAAAATGAAATAATGTGTTATATTCTGTGCTTTAAAAAAAGTATATTATAAATTGCACACTTTGGCTTGTCAACTGAATCCCTTAAATTTTCAATACGACATTTGTAAAGTATTGTAAGAGCATTAGCATGTTTTCACAAAGTAGCTATTCACATTTTTGACACAGGAAAGATACTGCATCTAAATAATGAATTCCCCAGTTGCGTAGCACTACAGGAGCTGGATGCGGAGACATCAACACAAGAATTAGGCATTCAGTCCATCACCACTGCTTTAAAGAAAAGTTTTCCCAATGCTTGGGTTTTCTTCTTTAGATGGATGTAAAATATTTAACAAAATCTGTATGAAGTTGTCTGTTGATGAATTTGAAAGGTTTAGAACGCTCAGGGCCAGATTTAAGAAAAGTGGCGCTGAACCCAGTGCAGCACCACTTTTCTTGCACCCCATAGTGCCCCCCTAATGCCACCATGTGTACCATATCTAAGATACAGCACACCATGGCGGTAGCTAGGGAACTAGCATCAAACTTTTTAATGCTGGTTTGGAGCTTTGCAGGATAAGGCCCATATTTATACTTTTTGACGCAAAACTGCGCAAATGCAGTTTTGCGTCAAAAAGCATAGCACCGGCTTGCATCATTCCAGAGCACCAGCTGTGCGCCAAATTTATGGAATCCCGCAAGCCGGCGCAAAGGGTGGGCTGGCGTCTGGGTAAATTATGTTAGCTGAGTGGGGGTGGCGGTATGGGGGAAGAGGATTTTGCACCAAAAAATGTCACTAGGCTGGTTAGAGGCACAAAAATGCCTCTAACCAGCCTAGAGTCATTTCCTGTTGCAAAACCATCCATAACATATGACTCCAGTCTTATAAAAGGCAGGAGTCATGCTTAAAACCCCAATGGCCAAACACAGGGGACAAGGGTCCCCTGGGCATGGCCACTGAACCCAGTGCTGTGTAGGGGGGGGCATTTCGGGCCACAAATGGCACTTAAAAAAAATTCTTTAAATACTTGCCTCTACTTACCCTACTTACCTGGGATGGGGTCTCCCTATCCTCTGGTGTCCCTCTGGTGTGGCTGGGGGTGTTCCTGGGGCTTGGGGTAGGCACCTGTGGGTTCTTTCCATGGTGTTTGACCATTGAAATGGGTCCATAGGTCCCCTAATGTCTGGTCTTACGCAGGCCTTAAATAATGGTGCTAAGCAGGCTTAGCGCCATTATTTAGTCCCACCTCCCCCGCGCACCTTTTTTGCACATGAGGATAAATAAGGCGCTCGGGGCTTTGAGTCATTTTTTGGACAGGAACGCCTACCTTGCATCTCATTGGTGCAAGGTGGTTTCACACTTCTCAAAAATGACTTTAACTCTAATATAGATTAAGTTTGCACTGAATTTGTGTAAACAAATGATGCTAATTCAGTACAAACAAAGTATAAATAGGCCCCTTGGTGTAAAAAATGTTTACGCTAATCCTGCAAAGCCCATTGAGGCCCATTATGAATAATGGTGTGCCTCCTTTTAACGCGTGGTCTGAGCACGCATTAACAGTGCCGAAAATAATTATGCGAAGAAATCTCTTGGATTTCTTTGTGACATTTTTTTGCCCTCCCCCTAATAAGGGAACGCCCCCTTTGCATACATTATGCATGGCACGTGCATGATGTAGCACAAAGGGTTACAAAGTGGAGCAATGCATGCATTGTGCCACTTTGTAAATATGGCACTGTGTTTTTGTCCATCTAACGCCACATTAGCATAAAAAAAATGACCCTAGTGTGTCGCTAGATGGCGAAAGGGGCTCCCAAAACTGCCCCTCATTGCTTAAGTACTGAGGCGGACTAAATCCTAATGATGCCCATACCAGAAGTTGAACAGAAATAATTGGAACTTGATTTGCAGATCTGAATAAGTATATCAAAGCATTGCTCATCTGGCTTAAATCTCGAGAGGAGAGTACGAAAAAGAGAACATTTTTTTCATTGAGAACTACGATGGACCTCCTAACACGGACACTTGGACGAAACAGCATTTTTTCTAAATTATGAGCATATTCCTGAATAATTGGTACCACGAGGAGAGGTAAACCTGCAGTACAACCTCGAGGGAAAGAAAATCAATGAATCTTATGCTGTCACCGAACTGAATTCATTTTTGCATTTCTTTATAGTTGGAAATGTGCTTTCTTGCCATCTCATTTCTAATGAATAAGAATTGTTTTTCTTAATACTTCGAAGTTGTAGGGGATTGCTGCTGAATATACCTTGAGCTATGTGAACATTATAAAGTGAAATCCTTTTTGTTGTATGCATACAAGGCGTCTTGGTGTGTGAATTGCAGTACGGCTTATTACCGTTTACAGATTGCAGCCCAGGGCTCTGTAAGTGAGTTGCCCAGGGCTGATGGGCCCTTACACGCTTTGACAACCAGCAACTTGCATTAACAAATGATATGGGTATTTCATTTGAAGTGGAAGAATAAAGCGTATTGCTCGGAGTCATTCAAAAATGAAAGACTTAATACAGGTTGAGTACAAAAGATATGCCGGAACCTGATTGCTTTTTGTGGGAATAATTAAAAGGATAGAGTTTCAAAAAGGTACACATTATAATGAGCTGCTTCTTGAAGGGCGTCTCATTTAATTTTCCAAGTGTTCCCTTTAACCTTGGACTGATCAGGACGTGCTCTGAGTCATATCTGAATGTTGAAGCTTTTCAGTTTACTTTATGGTGTTTTTGTATTACAGAAGGAAGAACTGCTTAATCTAACAAATGCATATTTTATGGTGGCGACGAGGTCACATTTTTATAGAGCCCAGGCTTGATGCAATTTCCAGCGTTGTCTAAGGCAGCTCAAATTTAGTGACATGTAGTACATTTTTAGCTCTGGCTCCAAAGAGAATTATCAGTCAAGCAGTTCAACACACAACACATTTCATTCACAGATAAGGCATTTTGATCAGCTGCGTTAATCCATTAGCTTCGTTGGACAATTCCCCTTCAAGCATTGCATCTACGGGGTGTCTGTCATGCTTTGCGGAAGTATACATTTTGCTGTTATTGAGGCGTTAACTTTAACGGGGGGTCGAAAGTTAATTCCTGCAGTTGTCCTGTGCTTATGCAGGCATACAAGAATTGAAGCTGAGTCAAATTTGGGAACAAGTCAAATACTGATGTCTGATAACTAAATAAAAAAATTGCGAAATGGATCTCCATGTTAGGTTAGCGTTTGAAAGACAGACATCTTTAAAGTCTGGTTTGCTGAATAACTGAAGCATGATTATATCATATACTTTTGTAGAAAGAAACGCATTTTACTTCCATGTCAAGTGCGCTTTTCTCTTGTTTGAATTTTATCACTCTGGCATAGACACTAAAAAAAATGCATAGAGGCACTCATTTATATTATTTAAATAATTCTGATTTATATTATGAATACTCATTTTGTTGTCCCAAGTGTATGCAAAGTAAATTCACCCACACAGACCTGCATTCTGAGACTCAGTGGCAACCATGTTAGAGTAAGGCAAACATATTTTCCATCTAGCTGGTTCAGACCTCCGATGGACAACCTTTGCATAAACAGCATAATTTTGTCTGTAGTCATCATGCCACGTGATTAGGGCATTCCAAAGCCCACATTCCTGTTTCAGTGCAATACTATGAAGGTCATTCCGACCTCGGCGGTCTTTTCAATAGACCGCCGAGGGACCGCCGTACAGAAGACCGCCAGTGCTGGCGGTCTTCCGATCGGGCCATTCTGACTGTTGGCAGCGCTCTGCCCGTTTCCGGACGAAGAGCCGCCAACAGCCATACTGGCGGCAGGTGGGGAAGTGGAGTTAGCTCCACCTCCACCGCCACGCCAACAGAACACCGCCCAGCGAATCACGACCTGTAATTCGCTGTGGCGGTGTTCTGTTGGCGTGGCAGTGTCGGCGGAGCTGCCCCCATGGGTCCCGTTCCCTCCAAGAGGATCACCAGGAACAGGTAAGGTGATCGTCCCCTAGGGAAGGGGGGTGGGGGAGTGTTGTGAGTTGTGTGCGTGCATGGGGGTGTGCGTGTGTGTATGTTGAGGGGGCGTGTGAATGCGTGCATGAATGCGGGGGGTATGTGTATGTGAATGAATGCGCTCATGAATGCGGGGGGTATGTGTATGTGCATGAATGCGTGCATGAATGCGGGGGGTATGAGTATGTGCATGAATGCGTGCATGAATGCGCGGGGTGTGTGTATGTGCATGAATGCGTGCGTGTATGTGTGTATGTGTGTGTATATGTTGGGGATCGGGGTGGGGAACGGGGGTCCTGCAACCTTTTGGGGGTGGCAGGGGTGGTGGGGGGTAGAGGAGGGAGTCGGGTGGGGGTTGGGGGTGGAGGAGACCCCTATCAGTGTCAGGGAAGGGATTCCCTGGCACTGATAGTGCTTACCGCCATGGATTTCATGGCGGTCCCAAACCGCATGAAATCCATGGCGGTAAGCCGGGGTCAGGCGGGTTGGAATACCGCCGGCGGTATGTGACGACCACCGGGCTGGAGACCCTGGTCTCCAGCCTGGCGGTCGTTACCGCCGTGGCGGTCGGAATGGTGAAGCGGCGGCTGGCCATGGCGGTAACCGCCATGGTCAGAATACATGAAAAAAGACCGCCAGCCTATTGGCGGTCTTACCGCCGCTTCACCGCCGACCGCCACGGTCGGAATGACCACCTATGTGTCTTGAGGAGTCTTTCCTCCAGCGTGCCAAGAAACAAATGAACAACCAAGGTAGAAGCGGGGTATCAAGTTGGGAAGGTATGGCTTGGGGGTTTGTTTTAACTCAGTGCTCAGCCACGCTGCCCTCTCAGGTTTGTATTCTTGTTTATTGCTTTCTGTGGCAGTTGATGCATTCTCTTTACATGAGTTATAGTCCTACATTTTTACCTATGTTGAACTTTTAGTTTTCGAAACATGCTGAGAAGCGTAGGAGGCTTTCACAAAGTTAATGTGTTAGGCTCATAACTGTAAATGCAGCTCATACCTATTGCCTATGTCAATGCTTGTTTTATTAAGTGATGCAACACGTACAGGTGTACATGAATTGTGTACATGTTTCATAGAAGATGTGGCCAACCATCTATGTCAGCCACTGAAACTCATGCCCTGCAAAAACACTACACCTACTGATAGATCTTAAAATTTAGTGCTGACCCTCCTGTCACAAAAGCCATCTGGACGTGACAGATTAGGTTTATGAAAGTAAAAGAGTGAAACACTAACACAGAAAGGTGCACTGACATGCAATTTATATGTGCAATTGCTTGTATTTCAAAGTTCGACTTAGGTGCAGAGGAATAAACTGACATTAAAATGTAATTTAGACGGAAAATGCATAAAGAAAAGTTATTGAATTTTTAATGATTAGTAAATGATTAATGAGTTTGAAAATATGAGCAAAGTAAGAGAAATGCAGTCTCTCTGTTGTACTCAATGAAATGCAGTAACAAAGCTTTCTGTTTGGAACAAAATGTATTAATCATATTCATAAAATATTATAAATGCTGAATTTATAAGTTTGAATATAACATGTGTTTTACTAAAACAAATTAATTTGATGTATTATTGTGATTTTGTGTTAGCATAAGTGAGGCCTGCAGAGCTTGCATTTTTCAGTCATGTACAAATGTTGAATTATTTTTTCCTAACATGAAGTCTTCTTTCCGATTTCCTTCCCATGAGAAGCAAAGTCCTCTTGTAAAAGGTCCCATTGTTTAAGCATGGAAAGATGTATTCATTTGTCCTAGGAAACAGTACATTGTAGGAACATGGACTGAGTTTGCATACATATGTTTCAAACCTGTGTGGATTCTGTCAGAACTCTCGAGAAGCGCGGTCTGAAAGGCACCTCTCCCCACGACATCCCTGTTGCTCTGCGCGCCTGCCACACAGCTTGTGAGCAACCTCGCTATCTTCACTCCGTTGCTGTAAGGCGTGGTCTTCCTATTCTCCTTGTGCAAAAACCCATCTGCCTGGGAGCTGCGGACGATGGTGGCTACCGTGCCCTCATCGGCAGCTACCACTTGGGATTACATTTCCCAGCTTCCCTGGGCGGCGGCCATCTTGGGGTGTGGCCGATCCATAAATACCAGCCACACCCTGCAACCGGCGCTTATTATTCTGAGTCTTCTCAGAGGTCATTAGCTCCGTGTGACGCTTTGTGCCTCCCCTGCAAATCTTGGCAGGAGACCTTCCTAGCGAGTGGTCAGACTCGAGCACGGTAAGACCTTTCCGATGGGGGGTATCGCCCACCGGCTTCTTCGGAGGTGATACTTTTTTTCCGCGCTGGCTCCGGAACGTTTCTTGGCAACATTTGCAGTCAGTTCTACTGCTGACGGCTCCCAGTGGGAACTCTTTCATTATTATTAGCATGTGATCGTGTCAATGTTATTATTGTGTGTGATAGGGTTCTGTCAATAATGATTACAGTGTATCGTTTCATTTTTTAATATCTGCCGAAGCCTGCATTGAACATTCTAAGGGAACTCAGCGTTGCAATATATTTCATGATAGTGAGTTTAAGGCTTTCCGTGGCCTTTGATTGATAATGTTAGTTTGTTAGATACTCAGTAGGCAGTTTGGTGCAGGTAACCTTGTGTTTTCGGCATGACATTCTAGTTTAGTATTTTGTGTTGGTGAAGTGCAGTGGCTTTGCTCTAACCCCTTTTTAGTAAGACTAAGGGTTTTATTATTGCAGTTCGTTGCTTTTCTTGCTGTTGTTGAAGAATTCATGAATGACATACCAAAGGTGCTCTTGATTCCATGACCTAAGAGTGATTATTGATAGTGCTTGTCTTCAATTGTGATTATTATTATTGCCTGCATTTAACTCTTTCCATTCCAGATCTCCCTTCTGGCTGTTCCCTTCCTGCTATCCCTTCCACTTGCCTGGCCCCTTCAATCCTCAGCGCTACAAAGGCATCTGAGTTGCTGTTGCCTGTTGGTGGGCCCCTGACTAGCAACGTGCAGATCCCAAGGAATTGGGCGCCTGACAGATGCACACAGAAGTGAGATTGTCTCATGTTGAGCCTAGGAGTGAATGCAAAAGTTGCGGTTTAGAGTCATACAATTATGTCTCATTGGAGGATGCCCATTCAATGTGACATGAACTGATACCTTTGATGAATCAGAATGATGTGTGAATTCTAAAATATTGATGGACATTTGAACCTTGGTCAGTCGTGAGCTTTCCTGGGCAGTCCTGAGCAGTCCCAAGCAGATCTTTGCAGACTCCTGATGCTTGCAGATGCCTTGCTGATCCTTATGTGCTGTTGAAGATTCCCTGAATGCTGCACCCATGAAGTGGTATATTACTTTCTGCCATTTACCCTTTGATATGCCTGTTTAGATGTGGCATCATTAAAAGGAGTTTCTGTGTGCATATGGCTTGAACAATGGTGTAAAATGACTGAGATAGAGGTTGCATTAGCTTTTCACCATTATGGAACATTCAATTTGAGAATATTAGCCAATTTGAGGAGAATATTGCATGAGTCCAAGTCACCCCCAAGACCCGCACAATTTGAAGCCCTTTGTATTTGGCAATTTATTGCAAGACAGAGAACAATGATAACATTCAAGAATAGAATGCAGAAATCAATTAAGAGATTAGCTGAAGCTAAATGGGATGCAGAACAAAAAATGTGGAGAGCAGAAATATTAGATGGAGTGAGAATGTTTACAGCTATTACAGAGCAATGTGATGGGAGAACAAAACCTAAGACTCAAAAGAAACAGACAGCAAAGGCAGAGCAGACAGCAGAAAATGAGGGTAAAAAGATAGTCACATATGAGAGTGATTCGGGAGATGAGTTCATAAAGTGGAAGTAGCAGTTTTTTAATCCTGCCTCTCTGCTGCTTGACTGCTTGAAAAGGTTTTGACAATATATATTTATTTTAATATTTAATTCAACCTTGCTTTTATTCTTTTATTGTGGTATTGGTGCCTGGGTGGCTGCTACTGTTGTTTACCTGGGGGCTTCGTTTTTAAGGGTTTTTCATTGATTTTTGCACTTTATATTTTTGAGTGGTCGGTGAGTCTGTTAGAGCTCACTTTCCTCAGTTTTAGTTTGGCATCTTTTCTTCGCTTTTGCAAGGAGAGCCTTTTTTGGTCCTCTGGCCATTTTGGGTTGGTGACTGTGAAGTGCAGATCAGCATTCTAGTGTGGACTCTGCCAAGCCCCAACTGCCTTTAAAAACCAGGCCAATGCATGGATGCACGCAGCGGGTGCACCAAAGGTGTTCCAAAGGCAAGCCTGTCTGCGCCTGTCCACGCATAGACTGTGGTGTGCGCCAAAACCCCTGCCCAACTTTTGGCCGTGTGATACTCCAGAGACTAGCTGCTCCAACTTAATTAGCGAGGTAGGCTTGTGGCATGTGATCATTTTGGACCCACTATCGGGCCAGGTAATTTTTCATGGTGCCACTGCTCTTTTACGTGTCAAACATTGTTTGAGCCGGCGACTAGGAACAGAAACAGTGATGAACACGTTTCTGCTTCCCCTTCACAACAATGCTACTTTAACACTTGCAATACTATGTATAGCTTAATATAAGGTCAGTAATAAAGCATAAATATGACTTGCTCAATTGGACTGGATGAAGCTCTGGTTCATTTTTTGACTCCTTTGCATATGGATATGAAGGCCAGGGTCAGATTTATTACGAATGGAGAGGTTACAAAAGATATAGAGGTCCCATGAGGCAAGGATGTGCTTTAGCTCTGGTTTCATTCATTTTATACATAAATAACTTTTACACTTTAAAAAAAGATATAACCTCTGATTTTCCAGCAATTAACGGGTACTAGTTGTCCTCGCTATTATATGCGGATTATGTTGTTTTGATGGATCCCTGGAGCGCTGTGTCTTTGAATTCATGGATATGTACGTTTTATGGGTGGTCTAGATCTATGGACTAATTTTAACAAATCCCTTACTGCGGCCTGTGGACCGAAGAAATGTTGTTTGTCTACAATAATGGTAGGCACCAACACCCTGAAATGCACCAGCACTTTTACTTACCTAGAGCTGATATTTGCAAATAACGACACTTGGGCACCGCACTTTTCTTATCGTAAGGCGAAGTTAGCAAAGGCCAAATTCATCCTTGTTTAGCTTACCACAGCCCAGGGGCACTCTTATCCCTATTTTAGAAATTTGTAACTCGCAATGCTTATCATCAGTAACCTATGGAGCTGGGGTGTGGGGCATCCAAAAATGTGAGGCAATTCAGCTTGAGGAGACAGGTTTTGTAGAAGGGCAGTAGTGGCCCCTACTCCTTCTTCCAACTTGATCTATCATACAGAATTGAGTATTCTATTTATGGACGATTATGTTAGTACTCACCCACCTTTTATGGTTGGCAGTCTGTAAGAATAAAGAAGCAAGTCTCACATAAGATTGCATTGCTTCAGTTGTGATAAAGGTATGGAGAGTCCCTGGTCAGCCTATGTACTATTTAGCCTCTGTAAGATCGGTTTTTATCATGTTTTTAAGCATCCTGAGAGTGATATTAATAGCAACAAATACCAGTTGTATTGTGCCTTATTCAACTTGCCAGAGGATAGAGGAAAAGGCCTAGGGTGCCTATCTATGTGAATTCTCTAATGGCCAACCAGTGGTTAGGGTATATGAAAAGACCAATGGGCCGTTGGGAGTGGAGCTTGTTATTCCATTTTAGGGCAGGGATGATGAAATACCTGTTATGTTTTCTTTTATCTTTCAATTATGATCTGATCTGGACTACATACCTTGCCTGTGTGATGGGAGGTCTGGAAAAAACAATTAAATTTCAATTTTTTTTGCAAATGTTATTTCACGTATTCTAGTCTTTTCTTGATTCCTCTTGTCAAGAGATGCAAAATTAACAATTGTAGGGTTGCTCTTCAGATTTTCAGTTTTTTCCCAATTGAATGATGATGAGGCAACCACCCATGTTGGAGCATTTTTGACAGCAGCAGTGCGTGCCCGACGCTCCATGACTACTGATAAAATTTGTTGTATCTATATTTATTGTATAGTAACAAGATTGTCTGTGCATGCGGTTTTAAATAGTTTTAAGATTTATATTGATTTTTATCCAGATGATTTTTACTGTGATGTTTATCTTTTTATGGATAGACTCAGTATTTGAATGAAGTTATCTCGATCAGCTTGCACAACTACTTAGATTCACATGTTCCAGATCTTGTGTTCCTCACTGAAACCTGGGCAGATGAAGCGTCAAATCTGGACCTAATTGCTCCAGCTCTTACAGGCTATTCCTTTTTTAAAGTGGACCACATGGGTAAAGGTGGTGAAGGCATTGCCGTTATTTATTGAGAATACTTTGACATCACCTTGGAGCCTACAATGCTTAAAGACTGCGAAGGTCTTTCTTTTAAACACAAGTTGAATAATAAGGTTCCTGAAATATAGGCCACCTGGTCCTAAAGCCAACTTTCTGACCACCGTAAATGAGCTTATGCTCGCCAGTACTCACAGTTGCTATTTCATCATTGATTTTAATTTTCACCTGGAGGATCTTCACAATAAAAATACTATACAGCTGATAGATAATCTGAACTGTGTTAATCTTAAACAGTTGGTCACTACCGGAACACATGAGGCTAGTCACAGTCTTGAGGGCGTTATCTCAAGTCACCCTGACCTGACGTTTGACGCTGCAATACCTCTAACCTGGTCTGATCACAAGGCTATTGATTTTAGTATTAATATTCCAGTTTAAAAACCTGTTACTGCTAGGACTACATTAAGCAAAGAGCAGGCTTGGAATAGAGTGGACAAAAAAGAAATTAGGAGAACGTTGGTCACTACTCACCCTCTCTTGAATGATGATCCCAATATTTACACAACTAAAGATGCAAACTGGATTAGTTTAGCTGTACCTGACTTGACCCCTCTGAGACAAGTAAAAAGTCACAGAGCTATTCTAATGGCACCTAGTCTTAGAGAACTAAAACAAAAACAATGTATCCCGGAGAAAAATTGAAGAACGGGCTACAACCCTATGGAAAAGTCAAAATACAAAGAACTATTACAGGCCTATAAAAACTGATTATTAAACAGAAATCCAAGTATTTTACTAAGAAGATTAATTCATCTAAAAGCTGAACTAAAGAACTATTTAAAACTATCAACAAGCTTTCCTGTCCCTCCTCCCCAGCTACTGTCTTACCCCATCAGCCATTATGAATAGTCTGGATAATTATTTCAGAAATAAGGTTGATGCTGTTTTCAATGATTTTGACACAAACATTAGCAGTCACCCCTACTTACCTGGCGATGACACTCCAAAGCCCAATAATCAAGCGCTTAATAAGTTCCTGTTGCTTACTGTCAACGTGATGATTGAACTTATTGCATCACATAGTCTGGCATGCCCTCACATCCCTGTCCTCAAAATCTTATTCAGGAATTAGCTGAGACTGTTGCTCCCACTTTGACAAATTTAGTGAACAGGGATATCACTATGGGCCAGTTCCCTAATTAATCGAAAAAGGCTCTGATATTCTCCTGTCTGAAAAACTGTTCTCTTAATAGCAATGAAGAGAAAAGCTATCACCCTATCTTACTCCTCAGTAAGGAGACCACAATTCTTGAAAGGCACCTTAACATCATCCTGTCTGGATTTTTGAATAGTTAAGATCTCTTAGAGGAAGCTGAACATGGGATTGGATCTAACCATAGTACCGAAACAGCTTTGGTGGTAGCTTCAGAGGAAATCAGAACCATTATAGACAACAATGGGAAGGCGGTACTGATTTTGCTCGATTTGTCAGCCACTTTCAATACGGTGAGTCATGACATCCTCACCGAATGCTTAGCCCACAGTGGGGTTTATGGTCCAGGTTTAGACCTCTTGTCCAATTTTCTCTTTAACGGGGAACAGTTGGTTTGTCTTGAGGACTTTGGATCAAAATTCTTCTTGTTACCTTGTGGCATTCCCCAGGGCTCTTCTTTGAGCCCTACATTGTTTAATATTTACATTAGCCCCTTAGTGAAACGTATTAAATCCTTTGGTTTCTCCACCACAGCATACACAGACAACACACAAATTATTGTGCACATTCAGAATAGTGTTGAGGAGGCTGTGAAGAGTTTCAATATTTGCATGTGTGAGGTGGCCAAAAGGATGAGGCTTAATTGCCTTAAGCTAAATACAGACAAAACTGAGAATCTTCTCCTTGACAAGGAAACATTGTTCTGGAACTCTTTTTAGTGGTCTTCATCCCTGGTTACAGTCCTCAGTACAGTGCTAAAAGTCATGAATTTAGCGGTGATGTTTGCCATCAACCTTACTTTCAGAGACCAGGTTAGCAAAATCACCTTGTCCTGTTTTTTTCACTCTGAAAATATTAAGGAAGCTTTTTTTACTTCATCCCCCATTGAACTACAAAAATCAGTTGTTATTTCACTGTTGTTATCTCAGCTGGACTACTGCAATACTCTTAGAAAGCATTGTTGCCCATCTTCTGTGGAATTTAACCCAAGTCGCATTCCATGTCTCAAGTGTTAGTTGATCTCCATTGGCTTCTGATAAAGAAAGGGTGGCCTTAAAAGCACTTTGTTAGACCAATCCTTTCCTGGGATTGGTCCAAAACCCGTACAGAAAAGCTTCAGGTGGCACATACCCAGAATCACTCCACTGTATATAGAACTCTGGTTATACCTAACTGCAACAAAGTCTCATGGGAAGGTAGTAGTTTTGTGTACTCTATTTTCAAGTTATGGAACTTACTCACCCTGGCTCTCAGAACTCATGTGAGCATAGCTAATTTTCAGAAAGCATTTTAAAACTTGGTTGTTTACCACGCCTACTTAATGCCATTTTTTGGTGCTGTCTACTTGGACTCTGTTGGTGCCAAGATGCTTCCTGGCATTCGTCACGCTTTACAAAATTATATCAATATCAATAAATCAGCTTTTGATGAGTCATGCCCCACCGTATCATGCAGTTGAGACAGGAATAAGAAGATTGTTCCAGGTACACATGTAAATGCAGAGACACAAGTGCCCCTGGTGTATCCATCAGTTCCATCTGTTATTGCGCACAGTCCATTTCAAGTTGTAAATCAAGCAGTACCAAGCCCAGATATGAATCAGGTAATGCCAAGTCCTAATGTGAATCAGACAGTGCAGACAACTAGTGTGACTGTGCCTCGCAGAATGTTAATCAGAATCAGCCTATGCCCATGTTTATGCCAGTGCAGACAATGTCAAGTGCTACCTCAAATCAAACAGGACAGACTTTCAGTCCTATTTTAACAGGTCAAAATGCTGGAATGATAATTCCTCTGAATCAGAAAAATGTGATGGGTCCCGGTGCACTAACAGTTCCTGTGACTAGAGGTCCAGTTGTTCCCTTGTATGTTTCAGGCAATTCTGGAAATAATGTCCATTCAATATATGTGTCAACAGTTCCTGAAACACCAGTTGCATCTGCTGGGATATTAGCCATTTGGTGTGCAGATATCAGTTCATTCAAACAACTCAGAGATGAAGAGATCAGCTTCCTTTGTTCTACCTTTGACTCCTATACGAATTACAGAACCTAATCAGATGTTAAATAAGGCAGGACCAGTTGTTGATGTGAGGTTTCCTGAGGGAACCCCACTTTCTTACATACCCAAACCAGATCAGATTGTGTGCGTACATTGCAGTATCCCACAAGTAGATGTGCCCCAGAGAAATAACATCAGTTTGCAGGGTCGTTCAGCACAGAAGTTGATCTATTGATTGAACAATCTGAGCCCACAAGAAGCAGAATGTGCGACAAATGGCAACATTAGATCTGAAGTGGCACCAGAGAGAGACATGACAGTGAATGTGCCCAGATTGAAATTATAATTAAATTAATTTTGGGAACATTAGATGTGACTCAATTGGAAACATACACAGAAGATAAACTGCAGTTTATTTCTAAGGACGTTACTCAACCAGCAGGGCAGGCTTTCTGAAATGTTGGTAGAGTTGGAGAAATATGAAGTAGACTTAGAAAAATGTTAACCCCCTAAAGAGAAGTTACAGATTAGAGTTCAGCACCAAAGACATTATTAACATGAGATCACCGGGAATGAAAATGCACATTAAGGAATTCAATACATATATTCAAACTTGGGGAGCATTAGCAAATGGGAAGGGTGATAGGCAAAGGAAAGAGATCGAAGAAAGCAAAGCAGGATTTGTGTATGGCAGAAGCAAATGAAGCTGGGGAAAATGTAAAAATGATGCTTATGAGAGAAATACAAGGTGAAGATTATGTGCATGTACCCTGGAGTACGAGTGATATATTGTAATTCACTAATGATTACCTAAGATTAAGAGAAAAACAAGTGGAATGGTACAAGGAGACAGAAAGGTCTGTGAAAATTTCCAAATGCATGTGGGAAGATTTTAATACTTCGTTTGACATTGAGGTTCCAGCTGACGTAGAGTGAGTGCAAAAGAAGTATTGACTGGCCAGATCGTGATCCTCCAAGAGATCCAGCAGCAGGTGTGCAGTCTGAAGAGGTGATGAAAACGTATTATAAGGTAATTGAATTCCTGAAGAACAAGAAGTGTCCCCGAAAGATATTAATAGGCAGAAAATTGACAGGATATCACAGGAAACCAAAGAGTCTGTTCATGATTATTATGAGAAATTGCTACAGGCTTTCAAACACCATAGTGGTACAGAGAACATAGAGTTAAAGGTTATGGTTCATTTTTTGTTTAGCAGGGTTTGATGTCAGACATTAGTGAAATGATTCAACACCACCTGATTTGTTTGCAGAACAAACCCAATGATGAGATCCTGCGGTATGCAAGGTACTGCAGCGATAAAATTGAATGGAAGCAGAAAAAGTTGGATGAAAAGTTGATGATGATGCAATTGAGGGCTGCACATAAAGGAAGTCAGAGCCAACAGATGATGATGAATACAAGTTCGATGCAAGGTGTGCAACATCAGTTTAGCAATGTAGTTCAGCCTAGAGGTAAGGGACATGATGTTCAGGTAGATCAGAGTGGAAATTTGGTTAAAATTCAGTCATTGAAGAAAATGAATCATTGTCATGTTTGCAGAAATTGTGGTCATTGACGAAGGGAATGTCCCTATAATGATGTGAATAATTTGGTACAGAATGCTAGTGTTGCTCAGACTCAAAGTAATACTCATGTCCAAATTCAAAGAGTTAAAACACCCCAAATTCCGAATGTACATGTGTTTCAAGCACAGCAGATGAAGGTACCACAAGCCCCGATGACACAGCAATGGGTGATTGTTCCTCATCAAAACATTATTCCGAAGGCAAATGCAAATGTGAATCCAGTAGCATCACAACTTCCTTTAATTGATTTGAGTGATGAGGAATTCATAGAGATATTTCTCAGGGGTAGTTCTGATGATGAGGATTGCCTGTTAGATGCATCCTTAGAGGTAGATCAACCTCGTCCCTACGTAAATACGACAAATTATGGCTCATGATGTTTCAGTTTTTGTTGACACTGGAGCTAGACATTCCAGTATAAGAATCACAGAAGTACCAGGAAGGAGAATTCAGGTTGTAGGAGTAGCAAATCCTGTTACAGAACATGTCCCGGTAAAAAAAGGTTAATTTGAAGATAAGCACCAATTTGTGGTCTGCGATTCAAGCCCAGTCAGCCTGTTAGTATGTGACCTGTTATGTAAGCTAATCTGTTCCATTAGCTGCACACCTTGAGGAATACAAATACAAACAAATGATGAAGGCAATGTCCTCTGTGAAATTGTAGAACAGTACCCACTTGTCTCACTGTATCCATGTAACATGTATACATGTAATGAATTACCTGAAGAACTCAAGGAGAATGTTTTTCCCAAGCTTTGGGATTTTTCAGGAAAGGATACAGAACTCAAAAAAAGGAGTCAAAACAACAGCAAAGCCAAACAAAGTGTATTCAAGAATACCACCTTACAATATGATTCCCCAGAAAAAAATGCAGGAGCCCCCCACCCCTTTATTGATAACTTAATTGAGCAAAATGTTCTGAGGGAAATTTTGGAAAGCCCTTGCAAAGCCCTTATTTTGGGATTGCAGAAGTCCAATGCAAAATAATGCATAGTTCAGGATCTGAGAAAAGTGAATGAGATTGTTGTTCCATGTTGTCCAGTGGTACCAAATTCAGCAGTGATTTTGTTTTAGATCCCATGTGAAGCAGAGCAGTTTATACTCATTGACTTATGGCAGGCTTTCATTTCCATTCCTCTTCATGAAGATATCCAGTTTCTTTTTGCATTTAAATTTGGCAGTCATATTTTAACATGGTGTTGTACTCCACAAGGGTATATGGGGTCACCATCAGTTTTTAATCAGATTTTGTAGAAGAACTTGCAGTTCAGTAAAAGGAAGTCCAATATTGAGGTCATCACATAGAAAAGTATGCAATGAAGGTGTCCTAAGAGAGAATTTCAGCAATTATGCAGATTAATCCCCCAGTTACTCAGAGGAATGTCAGAATGTTAATGGGAATGGTCGCCTACTGCCACCCATGGATTCTGAATTTTTCCCTTTTGTCCCAGCCCTTATAGAGGCTGACACACATGGAGGTGTATGATCCGCTGTAATTTGATGACAAATGCATGTGGGCCTTCATTGAGCTGAGAGGAAGCTTGTGCCAAGCCCCAGCACTGGGAATGCCTGATTACAACAAATGTTTTTCTTTGTTTTGCTGTGAAAAGGATTGATGTGCTCCCTCAGTTTTGACACAGTTGCATGGAAATGCAAACAAGCCTGTGGCATATTTTCAGCCACACTTGATCCTATAGCTGCAGTATTGCCTGGTTGTTTAAGAGCCATACCCACCCTCAGCATCAGCATTTAATAGCGTGAAGGCATTTTTGTGGCCCATCCACTGACCATTTTTATCCCCCATTCAGTGGAGATTTTGTTAACCTGCACCAACTCTCAATAATTTACCAATGCACGTTTGACCTGTTATGAGCAAGTTTTATTAGGTTCCCTAAATGTCAATGTAAAGAGATGCAATGTATTGAATTTAGTGACTGCAAAGATGGGGTTGAGCATGACTGCCTCAATGTGACTGACCTGTGCACCAAACCAAGACCTGATATTCAAGATGTCCCCTTTGACGAAAATGACTATGTCATGTTTGTGGTTGCCTCCTGTTTAAGAAACCCTAATGATACCCGGAGAGCAGGTTATGCAGTTTGTACAGTCTCAGGTGTGATAGTAGCCTTCTGGCTTTGAGGAGTCTTTTCACCCCATTTAGCCAAATTGGTTGCTCTCACCAGAGCATGCTGTGTTTCTGAACAGTATAAAGTGAGGATTTTCATCAATAGCCAATATGGGTTTGGTGTTGTTCACAATTTTGGACAGTTCTGGCCCAGATAAGTTGTATAACCTCTTTGGGATCACCTATCCGAAACAGTGACAACGACGTGTATCAATTGTTGAAAGCATTGGATTTAACTGTAAAAATTGCAGTTGTAAAATGTGCAGCTCACTAAAAATCAAATGATTATGTATTCTTGGGCAATACCTATGCAGACGAAGTAGGAAAGTACTGTGCTCTGCATTGCACTTCCTTTAATGAGGAATGGAGCTATGGAAACGATGATGAGACAAATAAAAAAAAAATATGACAGCCATTGACACTTGGGAAGAAGTTAAAAGATTGCAGGAAGAAGTGACAGAAGAAGAAAAGCAAGGTTAGGTTAGATCAGGATGAGTCCAGAGGAATGAGGGTGATGTATGGGTATTGAGTGATGGGAAAGCAGTGTTGCCAAACATCTATTGCCCCCATACCAAGGTACTATCATGGGCAGGCACACATAGGTAGAGATGTGATGATCAGAACATTCAGGCAAATATGGTACAACACCAGATTTAGATGATTAGCACAAGCAGTGTGTCATAGATGTGTAAAGCTTCAGCAGATTAATGTAGGGAAGGGAGGGTTGTTACCCTGAGCCATGTAGGACAATCAGGAGGATCATTCAAGAGCTTGATGTAATTGAATTGCCAGTGTGCAATCGGCTGAGGTACATTTTGGTTGCGATGTGAATATTCTCCTATTGGGTAGAAGCGTATCGAACTCGAAGGAATGATAGCCTTACAGTTGCAAAGCTGGCTGTTGAGGGAGTTGATACCTCCCTTCAGCTTTCTCACTTCTCTGGATTCAGACTGAGGAACTCATTCTTAAATTATTGTATGCAGCATTACAAGTTGAACAAAGATTGCATTGAAGTTACAGACCGAAATCTTCAGGACTGGTAGAGCAGATTAATGCAACACTGATGTCTTGACTGGCGAAAGTATGTGAATCAACAACATTAAAGTGTCCAGAAGCCTTGCCTCTTGGCCTGATGAGTATGTGCAGCACACCTGACAGGAAGACAGGTCTGTCACATCATGAGATCATAATGGGACAAGCCATGAGATTGCCAATAGTGCCTGCAAATGCTCTTGTGAACATTACAGATGACTTGGTACTGTATTATTGCACATGATTAGCTGATGTGGTTCATTCCTTGTCTTGTCAGGCTGGAGAAGCAACTGCACAACTGTGACAAGAACTTTGTCATGACCTCAGCCCTGGTACATGGGTGATGGTGAACAAGCAAGTTAGAAAGACATGTTTGGAACCGCTTTGGAAAGAGCTGCATCAGTTCTAGTAACAACTACAGCTGTGAAGTGTGTTGGTCTTCCGAACTGGGTTCATAAAAGCCACATGCATAAAGTTCCATGTTCTCTTGATGAAACAGCACCTGTTCCCGAATGGTCAGTTACAGTGAGAGAGAACGTTCAGTTAGCCAAGCTGTGGGCACTGGACAAGTGACTAATGCAGAGCATGCACAGTCTGCTGAAAATCTGAGCGAGTCAACACCAGTTGAATGTACAGAAGTGTTGAGTCAGGTGACTCCTGCTAGGTCAGATCACATTGAAACCCTAGTCATGCCCGAGAAAAGAGGTGTACCCAGAGATCAGTGGCCCGAGAAAAGCCCAGAGACAGTAATAAAAGTGCCTCCTGCCTTTGCTTGAGTAACTGAAGAATCAGATTAAAGCAACAATGAAACTGAAGGTCATGCAACATTGAGATCAAAGAGAAAAAGAGTGCCAAGTTGAAGATATTGGGCTCCTGAATCAGGCTTATTTCAAAGCTGATGATTGGGTGAAGGAGTTTGTTGCCTTTTGTGTTAACAATTCAACTCCAGCTGAACATTTTGAAAATTGAAATTGCTTTTGAACTTAACTTTAAACTCTCATTGCCATTTGATGAACAAAGACATTATTTGTTGGAAGTGATTATTAGTGATTATCAGTTGCTTTATTATTAGAGTCATTTGAACTTTTTAACTAGAAAAGCTTGAACACTTGCAAGTAGAGAAGTTCTTAATGAACTTTTCGCAAAATCGAGGAATTTTGGGAACAATCACAGCTATTTTTATTTCTATTGTCTTAAACAAACTGTTTTTGATTTTGCTTTGCCCGAACAAAAAAAAATACTGAAAACAGCCAGTGAAATAATCAAAAGCTTCTTTGCCTTTATGAGTTTTTTAGATTTTAATTGTCAATAAGGAGCACAAAGTGGTCTGTGTCTAGACAAGTCATGAAACCCAATCAAAGTAAGAGGAGTTAATGTAAGTATGTGTGTAGGTTTTGCAGCAGTATGTGTGATTGTGATTATTTTGATGATTGTTGGATTGAGTTTGCCTGTTGAGAATGAGATTGAGAAAACTTCAGTATGAGGATGAGAGACCTTTGCATACTGATAGTTTTAAGGGAGATTAGACATCAAACATGTATTACAAATTGCCATTTGAATGTATTAAATCTATGGACATTTGTAATTGCTATGTATGCACATGAATCCCTTCATCAGTGCAGGAAGAAATCACTCATCACAGTTCACCACTAATATATGGAATTAGTTGTAGTCTTTTACAAACTCTATTGTATGAGCAGAAGTATTTTCAATACTTCTATTCCAATTATGGGTTAGGGCCAGATGTAGGTAGGTATGCGATTGCGACTTGCAATTTGCGAGTCATAGCGACTCGCAAATTGCAACCCGCAATCCGAGATGCAGAAAGGTGTCTCAGACACCTTCTGCGACTCGCTATGGGGTCGCAAAGACCCACCTCATGAATATTCATGAGGTGGGTCGCAGTTTGCGACCCCATAGCGAGTCTAGGCACTCACGGGGATGGTGGCCTGCTGGAGACAGCAGACCACCATGTCCGTGACTGCTTTTTTAATAAAGCAGTATTTTTTTTTCTCTTTGCAGCCCGTTTTCCTTAAAGGAAAACGAGCTGCAAAAAGAAAAATTCCGAAACCATTTGGTTTCGTTTTTTTCAGAGTAGGCAGTGGTCCATAGGACCACTGCCTGCTCTGAAAAAATATTTTTGTGGGCATTCACAAAGGGGAAGGGGTCCCATGGAGACCCCTTCCCTTTTGCGAATGAGTTACCATCCACTTCAAGTGGATGGTAACTGCGAGTTGGTTTGCGACCGCTTTCACGGTCACAAAGCAACTCTACATCGCGATGCGGTCGCAAATAGGAAGGGAACACCCCTTCCTATTTGCGAGTTGGAATCACATTTTGCGAGTCGGTACCGACTCGCAAAATGTGATTCTGCATTGCGTTCAGCCTTTTGCGCCTCGCAAACTGCATTTTTTGCCATTTGCGAGGCGCAAAAGGCTTCCTACATCTGGCCCTTAGTATTTATTTTCATGCCTATGATGAAGCACCTGAGTAGCATTGCTAAAGCAAAAAACAGTGACACTGTGAAAGAATTCTTTGAACCTACCTTGCCCTTTGGAACAGTTTATGTCCACAAGAATAATTTGACTTGCATACTTAGCCCAGAAGAAAAAAATTAATTGGACAAGTTGAGGAAATAAGGAGGGCAATGAAAGCCAAATTAGTAAAGGGAGTTGTAGCATTAGATTGGAAAAGGGACCCCGCACATGCTGCAGTGGAGAATAGTCAAGGGTTCTTAGCCTTTAATTAGCAACATGTAAAGAAACTATGCATACATAGGCCAAAGGCAGACACTATTTTTTTAGGAATAAGTGAATGTAGACATATTTTTTGTATTTAGAAGCAGATGGACCTTTATGTTAAATGGACAGGATCCCGCGTTACCAGGCGTTTATTTCATATGTGGAAAAAATGCCTGGGAGTAGTCTTTTGGCAAATTTATCATGTGGACAACATTAACGATCCAGTCTGGATTGACAAATCAAACTCCAGAGTTAAAAGAGGGACGAGTGCCTCAGAGATAGAGGGAGGTATTTTTGATGCCACAATTCGATCAGTGTTGAAAAATCTTCAACGATATCAAGATTTGGAAATTATCAACAATAGTAGGCAAACTACTGATACTACAGGTGCTATGTTGGTAATGGGCACAGAGATGGTTGCTGTGAGATCAATGGTTTTACAAAATCATCTTGGGTTAGACATTTTGCTTGCAAAAAATGCATGGTTTGTAAAAAGTTACATGCACAACATTGTTGCACATGCATAA
Source organism: Pleurodeles waltl (assembly GCF_031143425.1). Classification (NCBI taxonomy): domain Eukaryota; kingdom Metazoa; phylum Chordata; class Amphibia; order Caudata; family Salamandridae; genus Pleurodeles; species Pleurodeles waltl. Next base: position 449,685,268 of record NC_090448.1, on the reverse strand, counting down.
CTGGCAATAGATAAGAGAGTACATCACAAACATGACCAAATTGAAAAATGACCTGAAATGTTTGACAAACACTGGTGCATTTGAAGTGGTTTCTCAGCCATTGATAAATGGTTTGGGAACATGAAAAAGGGAAGAGTGGGAACCATCCTGAGACCTCTGTTGATTGTGGCTCTTTGTGTGTCATGATTACACTCGGACCGTACAAACTATACGAGATATGGAAAGAGAGAAGAGCCAAGACCAGGAAGAAGAAAGAGGAGATAGAAATGGAGACTAGGAGAAACATTTATTATTTTAAGCTCAAGAGATTGGAGGATTACAGCAGACCTTATCAGAATAAGTCATCGATGTGTTTAGCTGTCTCAATTACATGCAAATTTGGCCTTTTTGTGATGGTGTATTTCGCTATCAAAGAGGGACTGATAGAGCTTAAAATTTAGGACTGTCTCTCATTTCATGAAAAGTCATTAGCATGATTGTCAGTTTAAGTTTATGAAAGTAAAAGAGTGAAAAACTAGCAAAGAAAGCTGCACTGAAACGCAATTTAAATGTGCAGTTGCTTGTATTTCAGAGTTTGATTTAGTTGCCTTTTGAATGAAATCATATTAGAAGGATAAAACTGGTGTTAAAATGTAATTTAGACTTTAGACAAGCAGTGCATATAGAAACAATATTGACTTTTTAGCGACTAGTAAATGATTCATGAGTTTAAAAATATGTGCAATGTGAGAGAAATGCAGTTGTCCGGTGTACTTAATGAAATGCAGTAACAAAGCTTTCCATTTGAAATTAAGTGTATTATTCATATTATTTAAATATCATAAACACTGTAAGTTTGTATATAACATGTGTTTTACTAAAACATTAATTCAATGCATTATTGTGATTTTGAGTTAGCATAAGTGAGGCCTGCAGAGCTTGCATTTTGCAGTCATGTAGAAGTGTTGAATTGTTATTTTTTCCTACTGTAAAACCTTCTTTCAGATTTTGTTCCCATGAGAAGCAAAGTCCTATCGCGATAGACCCCATTTTTTAAACTTGGAAATATATTTTCATTTGTCCTTGGGAACAGTACACATAGGAACATGGACTGAGTTCATATACATTTGTTTAAAACCTATTTAAATTCACACAGAAGTGAGATGTTCTCATGTTGAGCCTCGGAGGGAATGTTAAAGAAAGTTGCAGTTTGGAGTCATCCAATTATTTCTCATTGGATGATGCCCATTCAATGTGACATGAACTGATACCTTTGACAAATCCGAATAGCTTGAGAAATCGGAACTACTGATGAACATTTGAACTTTTGTCAGTGGTGAGCTTTTCTGGGCAGTCCTGAGCAGTCCCAAGCAGACCTTTGCAGGCTCCTGATGCTCGCAGATGCCTTCATGATCCTGATACTTTGCTGATGAAGATTTCCTGAAAGCTGTATCCTTGGAGTGATATCTTCCTCTCTGCCATTTGGCCTTTAAAATGCCCTTTTAGATTTAGAAATCCTTTTATTTTACCATTCAGAAGACTCTTGACTGACCTTCTGAGACGCTGATGCTGTCCCTTTTTCTTGTTTTTGCCAAATCTAATTTGTGATCTGGAGTCAAAGAGTGTCTTTTTCCTAATTATTTTTGTCCTTTTATGCTTTTTGTATTTGTCCACATGTGCCTCTCTCCACACATCTATTTCCCTGCTTTAGTAAGAGTTGTAGGGTTGGCCTGTGCCCAGCCAAAGATTATTGACTTTGCTAAATTTGAATTGACCAATGATTGTTAACTCTGAGCAAAGTCTTATCTCAGTGTCTCTGATATTCTTATTGATGTTATGCCTTATTCTTCTTGAATGCTTAGTTTTGTAAATGTTAATTCGCCTGGACATATAGCAACACCTTGGGCAACCCTTGGTGATTATGTATCTTTGTAAATTGGTTTTGAACATTGTCTTCATGACTTTGAGCTTGCGTTTGTAATAAATCTTTTAACGTTATTTCTGGCTGGAGTTTTCCTTCTGTGGCCACATTGGTCATGGTGTTTAAAATATTTGGGTAGATGCTGGAATTGTGTTGATTGTTCTACCACACTACTTACTGGGTCAAAAGGAAAGTCAACCTCGGTTAGCATTTGATTCCTGCAAACGATGCAGATCTGGCAGCCGACTGATGGCTTTGTCCCATAAAAGGGAGAACCATATTTTTGTTTAGAGTAGGGATTAGGATTGGCCCCATGTTATTGCCCAGTCCAAAAATTGCCCACCTCATAACTCATCCAGCGTTGTATCTACAAGTGATGGCTTGCGTATCAATAGGAATTTGTGTGTGCAATGCTTTGGCTTTAATGGTGCTGTGAAATGTGATGTTGTGAAGCGTTTGCAGAGTTGTCATACACTAAGCACTCTAAGCTAAAAAAATATCTATGGTTGTTGTTGTTGATGGGTCTTTCATGGCCTAAGATTCTGGGATAACGAACAAGTGTAGAAGACACTAGGTTAATATATTGTCTGCAGTGAGGTACTTGACATGAGATGTTGGTGGTGACTACAGTTTTTCTTTGAGTAAGTGTGAGTTATTGGTCCTGAGTGCACATGGAGGGTCTATATCAACCGGAGTCAGAATTACTGGTCAAGTTTCACTCATTGTGTAATTGTGGAAGCTACCATCAGAAGTGTAGCCCATACAGCTTTCAAAATGTTTGAATTCCTACCCATGCAAACAGGTTGTTGGTTTTTCATTTTCAACTAACTATAACATCCCCTTAACCTCTATTTTTTCAGGTGTTGGAGGGTAGAAATACTAAATATTCTGATATTTTTTAGAATAATATGCAGGAATGTGTGCTTCTACTCCAATTTATACATGGTTGCTCCAAGTATTCAACCCTGAGATTTCTGCTGCTTCCAGTATACAAGACCTCTGGGACAAACAATGCCACGTGTACTCTCCATCACGGTTGGTAACTTCTGCTACCAATCCATCAGGGTTGACAAGAACACTGTTATCAAGACCCTTGGTTGCTAAAGATGTCTCTGTTGTCCCTCAGGAGGAAAAAATATCAGCCACTGTTTTAGTAGGTGTCCGAAGTTGCTACATTTTTTTCACAACTTCAGTATTTCTCACAAAAACTACAATAAATATTGAAAAACAGTGAGCCTCATGTTGAGTTTGACTTTCTTTTGAAAATCCTTATTTTACTTTAAAATTGCATATACCCTGTGTTGAAAATGTAGTTTGCGAGTGTAACTTGATATACTTTTCCTCCATGTTTGTCACCTGCAAACAATTCACTAACACAACACTCACAAATTAACTGCCCAAACACAGGCATAGGTGAGAGAAAATGAGAAAACTCTGCAAACCCTTTAAAGGCCAATAATTTAGAGCTATAATAAAAATGATTCACACCTCCGCAGATCACCCTTTTTATTTTGAAACTGAAAAATTATAGACCTTCAATTTGTTGTTTTGCACTAGTGATTCAGCTCATAACATACAATCTGTATAAGGGTAGAAAAGATAAGAAACATTGATTGTAAAGATGAATAGGCATCTGGGAAAGCAGGAGTCCACACAGGAAGCAGAGTTGCATTTGGGTGATGAACATTTCACATTTAAGGGAATGACAAATTAATCTTTCAGATGAACAGAGGTAATTGCAAGTGAGAAAAGAGACCTTTAAAAGCGCTGGACTCTGTGTTGTTGCGTCACTAGATGGTTGGGCAAGCATTAGGACACTAGACTACGGCCCTGATTATGAAGCATGGAATTGCTCCTAGAATGGCGACTTCAGATGGAATTCTGCCACTTGCCATTATGAGTGTCAGGGTATCTCCTGTGATTAAATACTGTGTTTGTAAGTTCCAGACCCGGTTATCTGCTTCTGCAAATACCTCACCCGACATTCAGGACTTGGAAATACTTTGCCTGGTTTCATGGGGTGCAGGTATGCACCCAGCAAAACTGCTGCAGAGGCAGGGTCTGAGGGCAGGAGCTTAACCCAGCCTCCGACAGACCCCTGCAGAAGGGGCGCTTACAAAGTTCCAAAAGCAACAAGGTGTTCTGCAGATGCATACCCAACCACATGCAGAATCTCAGTTCAGAGGCTATGGGCTGCGGCAGAGTGGGCCCCTGTCCCAACATCTGCATTGGGGTGAGGGATCTGCTTCCTCCTGCCTAAAACTCCTCTGTTGTGTCTACCTGAATTGGAAATCTTGCAACCGCCACTCCCAAACCAGCCCTCCCATGGAAACTTTTCCCCTGCTCTGAGCAGGCAGAAAATGTCAGTAGATTTGACTACATAATGAGGGGATGTCACATGGAAAGGACCCAGTAGTGCTGGATTCGTGAGATTATTCCTCATCCCGAAGTAAAACATTTAATCACTGATTTTTGGTATGGGGATAGAAGCTAGTAATGAAGATCTGGGCCTGCACCAAAAAACAGCAAACATTTAATCAGGAACAAAATGTGCTTGCTGAACATTCAGCTACTATACCTTTGACATTGCCCAGCTATAAAGTAGTAATGTTAGCATGTATGGACTTATTTTCACTGTGCGAAAAACAAAATTGTGATAAATCGAATGCCTTAATTAATCACACCACTGGTAATTATGACCATGAGACCCACCAACAACCCTTCTTTTCCTTTTTTAAATGAATTGTTCACATGTAGGCACAAACAGTGCACCAACAAATATCCAACCTCAATCTTTGCAATCCTCCACCCTTACACTTAATCTGCCCCTATTTTTTATTTATTGTATTAATGTGTCTTTTTGTCTGATTATTTTTTTGTTGATTTAATTTTTTTGTGTTTTTGTGTATTTTTGTTTATTTTTCCCTTATTTATTCCTTCCTTCCTTCCTTTTCCTCCTGTTCCTTTTCTTCTATTCTCCACCCTACCTCACCCAGCACCATGGAAGAAAAGGGCAACAGCAGCTGCGTATCTTGTGGGTGGCGCCGTAACAAGGGTTGCCGTCTTAGCTGATCTTTAGCAAGGAAGAGGTGGCAGCACTGTTTATTTATGTGCAGTGCCACCTTCCCTCCATGATGGCAGCAGGCAGCAGGCCTGGGAGTGGTTACACTTTGCTGCAGCATCAGCAGCGTTGGGGTAAGGTGCACCAGATGGTCAGGGCAGCCACCGAGATCCAGCGCACCTCCTGCCAGCTAATGCACCACTAGGTGGATATAATTGACCACGAGCAGGACCTGCTCGACCTGCTAGTTTGGAGATCCTGAGGTTTTTTGAGTATTATATTTTTATTGTGTTTGTGTTCTACAATGCTAACTTTTTTTCCGGATACCATACGGCTTCCACTCAGAGATAAGTTATATTTAATTTAAGTTAAGAATATTATTTATTATTATTTATTATGTGATTCAGTTAGATCTAGGCAGGTGCTCGGCTCTACATCATTGTACCCATAGGTAGGCACTTGCTTTGACAGATTACTTAGGAAGCCATTTCACCACAGACTCCTCTGTCCTCCTGTCTCCATAGTGAATTAGTGATATCAATGAGTTAGTGTTCTCTGTGACTTTATATAGCTTGTACAGTCCCAAGCAATTTCACAGTGATGTGAGTATACATGCATTGCAAAAAAGGGAGAATGAGTTGGCCCATCAAGTGGCTTGACAAATGAGAATAGAATCGAAGCTCATTCATTGCAATGCATGAGTTCCAAATCTAGTTTTGTTGAGAAAAATTGGAATAGGGATTTTTAGGAGTATAGCCAACTCAGCGATAGTTGATCATACTAGTATAGTACAATAGGCAATCTGATTTAAGTACAATGTTATTGCATTTGCCTGTTATATAATCATTTTGTGGAGATTAACAGTACCACTAATGTATTTTTTTATCTTCTTTATTTCTTACATCGCCACCCAAGGGTAAGAACAGGGGCACTGCACTGGTGGATCCGTCAGGAGCTGGGGAGGTGCCAATGCTTATGGCTCTGCTCACTCCAGTAAGTCCTTTATTTATTATTATTATTATTATTTCCCTATCTCCCATTTTTCCAACTGCCTATCCAAGTTGTGTTTAATTCCTGTTATCCCTGCATTCTCTTTTTTTCTGTCTTTCATTTGACCATTTTGTATTCCTCCTCTTCATTACTGTTCAATGATTCTGAGTCATCGTCAATTATAGGCTATAACTCTGCCCTTCCATTACGCAAAGTGTTTGGATGGCTTGACTACCTAGCTTTTCTAAGATTCCAACAAAATGCCCAGTGTGATATTTTTGACAGAAGATACTGCAGTGGTAACCATGTAACAATGCATTGCAGTTACATTTTTCTAATTTAAAAAATGAAGACTGGGAGGTGTACCTGGCACCCAAGAACTGTATACTGTTTTTTTAGCCACACTAACCAGTGGACCCGGCTCAAGTTCTACCACTGCAGGAGCAGATGGAGCAGGGGGAGATGCAGAGGCAGGGACGGGTGATGGTAAGTCAAATTGCTTACTTATTGACAATTTCTCTTACTCACTAGCTACGATGGTGTTGTCTTGATCGGATTCATGAACCCACGCATTATAGCTACATTGGGTTACTTCTGGCCTCTTCTATCTGCAACTCAGCAAAAGCACACATAGTGTAAATTAAAAATGATTGCTTCATGGAAACAAGAAAGAACGGAAGGTTAAAAGAAAGGTTGGGTGAAAAGAGTGAAAGAAAAGGATGTGTCAGTGGATGAAAAAGGAAGCATGGGTGAGTATTGGCATTAGGTAAATGGATGGATGTTTGAAAGGATGATTGAAAGAAAGGGTGGATAGTGTGGGCACTGTATGGAAGGATCAAGGATTGTGAATTGGGTTGAAAGACTGGATGAGAGAAAGTAAAACTTAAATGATAATGTATATAGTGTAAGAATGAAAGGATGATTGAATAATTGATTGGATGAATAAAGAATGGAGTTCTGCTTCTGTAGAGAGATCAGTGACACACCCCTATTATTCTATAGCAAAAGCTCCACTTATCTGACTAATCCATCTTCCTTACTCTGCAGTAGAGTAAGCCAAGTTTCTTTACTTTCCTTGCTGCTCAGTGAATCAATTTCCTGGAAAGAATTTGTGATGGTGGGCAGGAGCGGTGAGTAAAGTGGGACTAGTAAGTACCCGATTTGCTTTTAGGTTTGGCGTAGGGGATACTCTGTGACAAACATGCCAAATACAATCTCTACAACCCATTCCTTTCCCCGTAGTGCAGTTCATTATTTTCCCTTATCTACTTATGGCAGATGGTATCATGGGTTCTCTTTGAAGTGGATAACTTTCTCCTTTCTAGCTGTTGGTGTAGTCCCGCCTTGAGTTCTTTCATCTTCCACCTTCCACCTCCAGATTCAGAGTAACTCCGTCTCAGTCCCAAACCTGGCATGGTAGACCTGTGAAGGGCACTGTTGTTGAAGAACAAATAGAGAAACAGAACTGGAGTTTTTTTTTTTTTGTAGAATTGTGTTTGGATACTAATGTGGCTGCTTTGTTATCAGGAACCAGAAAAAAGGAGCAAACCCTGTAGATCAATTTTACTACTTTTGAATGGCCAATCACTTTCAGGAAACAATGATCACCAATCAGCCCCAAAACATTGCAAATCATTGTTCAAGTTTACAATTTTGTTGAACTCCCTCCCTCACTGTCAGCTACCCCATACATCAGTCATCACTCCCAAATTCACAATCAATCAATATATCTCCACTCTTAGTAGTTACCTCTGCCAATCCAAGCATGGTGGAGGAACAAAACATCACAGGCTTTTAATCAATGATCTTCTATGGCAGCCTTGCTATATAATGTAAACAAATTAGATAGGCAATAGCATGTGAAAGAGGCAAGCATTGTCTCCAACCTTCTGAAGAGTATGTGGGGCTTCTTCACTGCACACCGGTCCAACTCCAATTTGGGCTTATACGTGACTGTAAAATCAATGGTGGGCCAGCATATACCTGACACAAACATAATGTTGCACTAGCATATATATATTTTTTTTGCAAAGAAAGAGAAAAAGAAGCTGAATGAGAAATGATTTAAATGTTCTTTGATGGCACTGGCATACTCAAGCCAGGAAGTTGAGATACCATGCTTTATTCTGACCCATCATTCTCTTCCCCCTCCTGTGGTGTTTCGTGAATGGTGTAGTCAGGTGGTATAAAATGCTGGATCATTTTGATCATGGTCAATCTTTCCATGTTTTGAGGCAAGATACTTGTCCTTCTCACTGTAACAACTGTAGCAGCTGCACTGAACACACGTTTAGCAGACATGCTGGCTACAGGACAAGCCTTACATTTTATTTCCAGCCTGCTGAGCTCTGGCCATTGGTGCATCTTCCCATACCAAATCACCAGTGGGGTTTGATCCAGATGCACCTCTTTCGGATCATCCAGATACTCCTGGAATATCCTCTGAATGGTCAATGGTGCTGCCACCTGCTGAACCTCTTTTTCCTTCGCCTCTGCACTGGACGTAAGACCTGACACTTGACCCCAAGCCAATGCAGAGGTTGGGTCTGATTCTTCTGTTGCTGTTGTCATTGGTTTTCTTGGTTGTGGAGTTAGTGGATGTGAGACAAGACTTCCCTCTCTGTGGAAAGCAGCACCCCGGAACTGTGGAGTGGGACACTAAGTTGCAGCCATTCTTCATCCAGTTCTCCTGCCTGCTCAACAATCCACATCTTGTATTGTGAAACATCACCTTCAGAAAAAGGAATGATAGTGGAAAGAATGTTTTTGTAGCGTGGATCAAGTAGACTGGCACAAATGTGCTCTTTGGATAAGATTATGTCATTTTGCAGCCTTGCATTACATGCCAAGCGACAGCTTAGGCTTTCAACCAAGACATGAGCACCTAGGTTTTTTTGCACACCCGAATGTGAACCTTTCAGATACCTTCTTCAGCTGCTCCTGTAGCAGAAGCAATAATAGGATAGCTTGGCCCATTGTACTGTACTCCTTGCTGACTTTCCAGGTGAAAACCTCAAAATGGAGCAGCACCTGTGTGAGGCATTTTACCAGGCCCCATTTGTCCGCATCCATGGTTATAGCTTTCCCAATAGCATCAACTTCTCTTTGAATGACATAGTCCTTGATCAGTTTGTACTGCTCAAACAGACGTTGCTACATACATTGGGTTGAGTTCCAATGTATTGTCACCTCCTGTAACAGGGCTTTAAATGATACTCTGTAATCACACTGAATAATCAGCAACTGTTTCTGGTCTTTAAAGAAATCACTGAAATTAGTGCAAATGTGTCTGCAGATGGTCAGAATGTTGTTGTGTCTTCTTTTTTAAGAAAGTCTTGCACAACCAGAAGTGCACTAAACGCAGGACCCTGAAATAGTGACCGCCTGACATGGACTTGACTTCAGTACTGCCATTGTCCATGGCAACAAATTCAACTTGAAGATCTCTAGGTCGCAGCCATTCAGACACCTTGCAATGAAGTTTCTCCAAGATGCTTGCAGCCGTGTGTGATTTCTCGATGGCGAACATGGCTACTGTTGTATGCTGCCAAATGCTCTTAAAAATGTCTTCAGGGCCAAGACCTGTAGATAGTTTTTGCTTTATCCCCGGAAAAAAGATACAGTGTGCAGTGATGCACATGTGATCAGTCTCCTGACAACTGGTCCACATGTCTGTTGCCAGGTGGATAGGTTGGACAACACTTTGCTGCAAGCTTTTTCCAACCAAGTGCATCACATCGTGATACAGTGCTGGAACACCAACTCTGGCAAAATAGGTCTGCCTTGGCACCTTCCATTTCGGGCAGAGGGTTGCCACAAACTCTTAGAACCCCACTTCTTCCACAAAAGAAAAAGGAAGGAGGTGCAATGCAATTTTTTTTGCCTGCTTCCTATTGTACAAACGGGCCACTGGGTGTTTGCTGTCGTAGGGCATCTCCTCCCTAAACATGCCATAATTGTAGCCTGGGTTTTCTTCTTTTGTGGGGTCACTGACACAGGTGACTTTTGAGATGTAGGTGGTGGAAGACTCAGTGCACATCATGGTGCAGTCATCATATCCTGTGGTGTCTCCATCTGACTTGGGGTCTTCCTGTGCCATTATGAGGTCACTGAGGTGGATGATTCTGGCACACTGCTGGGGACAGGGCTGCTTTATGTGGGGGTTGTTACCATTTTCTTTCTCACCGTCTACTTTGATTTCACCAGTTGGAGCTGATGTTTCCTGGGTCTCCTCCCCTTTATCATCGCAACCACAGTGAGCCACTTTTTTAAGGTGCTTCTCCCACCAGATTATGTGATGTTTTTCATATGGGTCGTCTAGCCTCCAGTACCATAATGTGAACCTGGCTTACCTCGATGAACACTCGCATGGGAAATGGAGCATATGGCAATGATCTCCTCCTGTTTGTTAATCATCAAAAAGTCCCAAACTGGGGAAGAGTACTTTCTTATTGGGCCAATGCCTGAAGAAGAACTGGGTGTCGGTGGGTGTGTTGGTTGGCTCTCTGCAGTGTATACTTCAACTGAGGTACATGTTGGTGGAGGTCTCTGTTGGGGCCTTACAAATATGGTAGCTGGTGGTGCTGCCTTTGCCACATCCCTCAGAGCAGATTGGATGGTAATGTCGGGCTCCTCTGTGCCAGTTTACTGAACGCGAGCGGTAGCGAGCAGGCAAGCGCGAACTGCCACGACCGCCCTTATTTAGAAATCTGGCTTGCACTTGCCAACATAGGATTTTTTTTTGCATTGGTGAGCTACGCATGAGAAAAAATTCTGCTCTGCATCGCCTTATGTTTTTTTTGGGAATTCTGCACTCTGGACGGCATGTGGAGTGGGCAAAACTCTGCGAACTGCAGCGGGGGAGAGTAATTCTTTCCCCACCTCTAGTTTCTCTGTAAGCCTATGCTAAAGACACACAGGCTGCACACACAAAATGGCTGCCAGCCAGCCAAATGGTCAAACAACACAACAAGGGGCAAGGAGGAGGCATGGAGATCAAAGAACACATGCAAGCCTATGGCAAGGGACACTGGCTGGATGGACAAAATGAAATGATTGCCAGCCAGCCACATGGTCAAACAACAACAATAAGGAGCAAGGAGACATGGTAAACAAAGAACACATGCAAGCCTACAACAAGGGACACTGGCTGGATGGACAAATTGGCTGGCAGCCAGCCACATGGTCAAACAACAACAACAAGGAATAAGGAGTGCACAAAATGGCTGCCAGCCACATGATTAAACAACAACAAGGAGCAAGAAGGTATGGCAAACAAAGAACACATGCAAGCCAATGGGAAAGGGACACTGGCTGCATGCACAAAATTGATGCCAGCCACATGGTCAAACAACAACACCAAGGAGTAAGGAGAACCAAGAAGAACACATACAAGCCTATGGCAAAAATGCAATGGCTGCATACACAAAATGGCTGCCAGCAACATAAGTATGATCAAAGAACAGCTGCAAACAAGGAGGCATGGAGAACAAAGAACACATGCAAGCCTACGGCAAGGCACACTGGCTGGATGGACAAAAGGATGAAAAAAATGACTGCCAGCCAGCCACATGTTCAAAAAGGAGAAAGGAGGCATGGCAAACAAAGAACACATGCAAGCATATAGCAAGGGACACTGGCTTGATGAACAAAATGGCTGCCAGCTAGCCACATGATCAAAGAACAACAACAAGGAGCAAGGAGGCCTGGCAAACAAAGAACACATGCAAGCCCATGGCAAGGGACACTGGCTGGATGGATAGAAAATGGCTGCCAGCCAGTCACATGGTCAAACAACAACAGCAAGAACAAGGAGCAAGAAGGCACAGCAAACAAAGAACGTATGGAATCCTATGGCAAGGGACACTGGCTGGATGGACAAAATGGCTGTTAGCCAACCACATGGTCAAACCACAACAACAAGGAGCATGCAAGCCCATGGCAAAGGGAGGGATCCTGGCTGCATGCACAAAATGGCTGCCAGCCACATGCTCAAACAACAACAGCAATGAACAAGGAGGCATGGCAAACAAAGAACACATGCAAGCCTAAAGCAAGGGACATTGGCTGCATGCACAAAATGGTTGCCAGCCACAAGGGCAAACAACAACAACAAGGAGCAAGGAGAACGAAGAACACGTACAAGCCTATGGCAAAGGGACACTGGCTGCATGCATAAAATGGCTGCCAGCCACATGGTCAAACAACATCCTCCTATGCCATCAAAAATTATTACCCCACAATATATACACTTTTTGCAAACAAAAATGAAATGCAAACAATAGTCAACATTTTAAATTGAATCCAATGCCATGCCTGCCCTAAATGAAGTTTTAGAAACATATACCACTGAAAGATTTATTTCATGCACTGATGACTACTAGTACTTGGCCTACTGGCTAAATGGCCTTTTGGAAATCTAGGCCACATACTAAAATATTACTGCAAATGTTACAAACATGTGGAAAAGGTACTGAGTTGTACAACAATTTTCCTTTAGAAAGGTGAAAAATCAATGAATTGCAAATTAAATAATAACTAGGCCCATACTTAAACTCCAGCCCCCCCAACACTATAACATTTTAAAATCAAATATCAAACTAAAATACAAAGAAATACTGGTACATGCCCAAGCAAACAAACAACACCCTTATACAATATTTTTTTAACTTACATGTGCAATTCAACAAAAACAAAGTCCTTATCCAAAGGTAAAATCAGGAGCAAAAAAAGTGATCCTCCCACCTCGAAATTCAAGTGAAAAGTGACCAGTGGATGGCCAAAGCACTGGGAGGAGCCTGCTGGACAGGAACAGGAAGTTGGAGTCTCTGACGCTCTTCCTTCCTGTTTGAAAAAAAAAAAAAAGTTCTCAATCAGAAAAACAAACTGCAGGGTACATTGGAGAAGGAAATCTAGTTTAAATCTCTTTTTGACTTTATTTAGTGGCTCTGGAGTAGAAAATCTACTTCCAGAAAGGAGTTCAAGTTCACAAGCGGCCCTTTTTTGGCCTCTGGCTCAGATGGGAGCAGCTTGAGTGAATGCAATGTCTCCTGCGGGCTCACTAGAGCCCCGGGAGTATCGTCACACTCGCAAGAGAGCGCCAAAACTCAATCTCGCTAGCACGAACAAACTCAGCTCCATGCAGGAGTGTGGAATTCAGGACTTCCGTGCTACTCTGCATTACATGAAGTGCCCGAATTACAAAAACTCTGCTGGCCGAGCGGAGTTCTACACCCAGACCTGCAGATAACATAGGACCCATAAAATACCAATAGAGTACAATGTTCCAGGATAGAGAAGCAGGGAAACCTGACTATTTAGGAGCAAGAGCCCTCACACATCCCAATGGATGTCTTGCTGAAAGTAAGTGACTGTTCCTTAGTTCGTAGTCTAGGGTGTTTTATTAGTATTTACATTTTTGTTTATAGGAGAAGTTGCTTTTTGGTCCTGATGAAGCGTCGATGGATCCGGCTGGACCACCAGAAGCGAAACAAGTTGACCCTCGATTAGCGGTTCTATGATATTTTCTGGCCTCTCATTTTTTCTGAAAGTAACTGAGCATGACCACTCATACCTTACTTTCATTTGTTTTTAATCTTGGCCTATATCTCATACTAGCTGAATAAACTGGTGATGTTACTTGAGGTTTAGAGCCAATTTTAGCTATTTTCTTTTCTCCTGATTATTTAGTGCCTGCAGATAGTTATTGGCCACAAAATAGCCGATTAAGGTAGTCACTATAAAAGAACTCCGGCAAAGAGCCCCCCTCTGGGGAGCCCGTCAGACATTGCAGCGCCGGTCTGACGAGGAGCATTCCCAATGATGAAGCAAGACATTCATGGGTGTGTTTCCTGTGGTAGTCACAACCCCAGGAGTAGGCTACCAAGGTACTCACACTGAAGGAAGACCTCAGCCACATAAGTTGTGACATGCTAAGTGCACTCTGGGATAGCCAGGTGCCACACACCACTGAAACTATGTCACCAGGTAGGAGAGGACCTACTAGCCCATTGGCCATTGAGCATATTATCCCCTTGGAGCAGTTTACTGAGATATAAGGGGCACCCCTGGCACCCTCAAACGTAGTACTTGCTGGATTTGAACCAAGGACAAGAAGAAGACCACTCAGCACTCTTTTGAATCGCACAAAGAGAAGCTGCAGCACAAGAGTGACTGCACCTGCTGCACTCTGCACTAGTGGAGTTTGGGCCCTGTTGAGTATACCTGCCCACAGAAAAGTTGATTCCTGTCCCCACTCCATTGAAGAGACTCCAAGGATTAGGTGGCTGATCCCCTGGAGCACGTTCCAGGGGTGCAAGAGCAGAAAGAGCCCGAAACAGCAGAGTCATAGCCAGCATGGAAGTTGCTGGGTGCACCAACAAAGGAATTTGACATAGCCAAAGTCTGTTAGACCAGGGAGAACTGTCAGAGACCAGATTAGTTGGACTACAAGGACACTCACCCCAATCAAAGGTTTGCACCGGAACCACACTGTTGCAAGAACTAAAGGTCTGCACTTACAGCCCTTTGACCCCTGCGTAGAATACTCAGTGAGACCATAAGATCCATGGTCAGAGTCACCCCCACTCTTCCCTGGACTTCACACTTGTGGATCACACAGCCTCAGAAGCATCCGTTAAGCACCTAGAAGCCTTTTGAAATTTGCTTCTAGAACACTCTGGTGGCCAGGTAGCTGTCCAAAGGTTTCATTCTAGACTCCTAGACCTCCATCCTGGTGGATTTGGTCACACAAATTGGGTTGGAGTTGGCAAACTCAGTGTAACAAAGGTTTTACAAAGTTTGGAAAGTTTTAACTTGCCGGTGCATGTTTATGCTTGATGTTAATATTTTTTAATTCTTGAAAAATTCACATCTCTGGAACCCTACAGGGGATTTTAGTTATCAAAGCCTCTAAAGATTCAGAACAATATTCACTGTTTTTATAAATTGTTGTTGTGTCTCTTCCTTGTTTGGCGACTTTCTTATTTCCTTTGCAAAGCCATGCTGCTCTGCACCATAGCTACTAAAATGTTGACCTCAGGGTTCATCAAATAACAGTGATTTGAACCAAGGAGATAAATGTGAGTTTACTGCATGACAAGGCCCCAACCTTACTGTATAGTGCACCCATTTTCTTGAAGCATCTCTTCCATAATCATGGGTAAATACAATAACAACACTTACAGTCTGACTTAGAGTTTGAACGACTTGCCAAATTCGTGGTCCAGGCATCTAATTTAGAGACGGGAGAACTAATGGATGCTCTCTTGGCTTCAATTATGGAAATCTTCCTCCGATGGTCTAAAAGAATGAGTGCCATCAAAGGAAGGGCATTACACCACCAGCCCTATTTATGGTGGACACTATAATACTCATTGCTTTCTGTCTCTCATCACCAGGTAAAATCCTGTGGTGCAGAACGGAAAAAACTCTTGCTTTGTTTTTCTAATTACATGTAACACTACTTGAATTCAAGGCCATCACCACAGGAGTGGAAGCCACAATATATGTGTTGAGGCTCCACACTTTTCAGAGCCCTGTGGTGCAAAATGTATTAAATATCAGTGAAGCTGATGTTGCTTTCATGACACTTAGATGGTGCTGTATGCTGAGGCTGTCTCCAAATGTTTCCCTGGATATTCTTGGAGGTTGATATCATGCCAGACACCATAGAGGGGTCCAGAATGATATTTGTGTCCTAGGTTCCATAAACGTATCTAGCAGGCTTGGTTAAATGATTTACTCGCATTTATGAAACTGCATGTAAAATTGCTCTTAATATGCGCTGATAACAGTACTGAATGAACTTTTTGTTTCCTCTAATGAGGCCAATCCTAAATTATTTAATCACGATACACTTAGGCGATCACCTGCATCTCGTATCCATGGAACCTTCCCAAGCAGATTTTAAACAGCTATCTTCCTCGGCACAAACGTTAAATCGGTTTGAATAGAAAAACCGAGCTTTACTTGAAATACACTATCATTGCTACTCATTTAGCTCAAATACATATGTATTTAATTTTGAACGTCGTTCTTAAAAGAGGTCCAAGACCTGTGCAGTATGAAAAAAAGAATACATTTCATTAATCTACAGTACCCACATAGTTTATTTGCAAGCCTGAGATAGGATGACTATTGTTGCAGTTCAGACATAATCACCGTAAAGGGCTTAGACCAGTGGGTCCCAACCTGTGTTCTGGGGACTCCTGGGGGTCCGCAAAGCCTTCTCAGGGGGTTCTCGACTGCTTAGAAATTTAAAAAATCTTAACAAATATTGACAATTAGGTCCCCAGTTTTCAGTAATGACTCAGTGGGGGGGTCCCCGGATTCCAATGATGATTCAATGGGGGTCCCTGGGTTCCATTAGTAATAAAATGGGGGTCCACAGAAGTCAAAAGGTTGGGAACCACTGAACTGAAAAGAGAACGTGCTCTTTTACGAAAATAATAGAATTAAATATTATGCATGTTGTGGTTATTCCTGTTCATTTCTTTTTAAGTTTGCTTACCTATAAAGAGTGAAATTATTAGATAGAGGTAGAAAGTGCTTGGGCAGTACCTGCAGTTATATGAGATAAGAAAAAACTTCACTTATTGTTCTATGCACACGTTTGTAGTAAAGGGCTCATGAGCTGAGCATAAGCAGTATTCCGATTAAAGCAGATATTTCCTTTTCCCCTCACTACATGTTTAGGGGAAAAATCCTTCTTGAAAAGGAGCCAAAAATAGACTAATGCACATTCATCCCAATGAAATAATTTAAAGCTATGTGGTACCATGACTGCCCTTTAAAACCAGTGAAATTCCATTAGCATACCAGTTACCACCACCATTTTGCTGGTGCTAAATCCGCACAAATAAATAAGGAAAACTCTCAGGAATAGTGTGGGCCTCTCACATAAAGTGAACCCTGCAAGTGCTAATTTAGGATGCTGTGCGGCATATTTATACTTGTTTTGCGCCGGATTTGTGTAATTTTTTTTACGCACATTTGGTGCAAAACTAACTCCATATTTATACTTTGGCGCTAGACCCGTCTAGCGCCAAAGTTATGGAGTTAAAGTCATTTTTTGGACGTGGAAACCTACCTTGCATCAATGAGATGCAAGATAGGTGTTCCCGTGCAAAAAATGTCTCTATGACCTTAGTGCCATATTTATCCCCTCGCACTAAAAGCACGCATGGGGGAGGAGTGGTCAAATAATGGTGCAAAGCTTGCTTTGCACCATTATTTAATGCCTAGGTCAGGGCAGGCGTTATGGGACCTGTGGGCTTGTTTCCATGCTGGAACACCATGGAATAAGCTTGCATGTGCCCTCCCCAGGCCCCTGGGACACCCCCACCCACACCAGAGCGACAGCAGAGGATGGGGGACCCATACCAGGAAAGTATAGGTAAGTACAGGTAAGTGGTTTTTTTTTTTTTAAGTCCCATTGGGTCCCTGAAATGGACCCCCATACATGGCACTGGGTGCAGTGGCCATGCCCAGGGGACCCTGGTCCCCTGTGCTGGCCATTGGGGCGTTGGGCATCACTCCTGTCTTTTCGAAGGCAGGAGTCATTTGGTATGGATGGTTTTGCATCCGAAAATGATGCTAGGCTGGATAGAGTATTTTTTTTTAACTTTAACCTGCCTAATGCAGTTTTTTTGTGCAAAATCACCTTCTCCCGTACCGCCACCCCCACCCGCCTAAAGTCATTTTTTATTTACGCTAACGTACCCTTTGTGTCAGCTTGCACCATTCTATAAATATGGTGCCCAGCTGGCTTTTAAGAATTGGTCAAGCCGGTGTAAAACCTATTGATGCAAAACTGTGTTAGTGCAGTTTTGCACCACAAAGTATAAATATGCCCCTGAAGGGCTTATTTCTAAGACTCTTACGCGAGCGGTGCATCACTTTTTTCCCACATAAGCCCCTCAGTTTGATTTGGTAATAATTGACTTGTGCTACTCCTAACCTTGGACACAATTCAGTGCTTTTTTTAGGGCAGGTGTAGGCCAAGGCCAGTCCACTACATCTACTTTTTAGTGTGTTATTCACTTTTCACCCACAACAGAATATCTCATGGGGCATTTTGTCTGACCAATTCAGCCTATGGTTAACTTCACTGTGAGCAACAGCATTCTGCTCCATCACAAGGCGCACATCCATACACAAAGGCGCATATTTAAAAAAAGTGGTGCTGCACCTAGTGCAGTGCCACTTTTTTTGCACCACTTAGCGCCCCCCCACCGCCACCATATTTGCACTGTATCTAAGATATGGTGCATCATGGCACAGGGTAGGGAACAATAGCATCATTTCTATTACTCTTCAGAAGTAGCATTAAAATATTGGCGCTACTCCTGCAGAGTACATTGGGGCTCATTACAATTAATAGAAGCCCCCTTCGAATACCTGCTCTCAGCAGGCGTTAAAAGTCCCATAAAAAAAGACGCAAGGAAATCTGTTAGATTTCCTTGTGCCATTTTTTCAGGCCCCCTAAGGGATGAATGCCCTCTTTGCATACATTATGTATGGTGCAGGCATAGGGGGTCATTCCGACCCTGGCGGTCCATGACCGCCAGGGCCGGGGAGAGTGGAAGCACCGCCAACAGGCTGGCGGTGCTTCCTGGCCAATTCTGACCACGGCGGTAAAGGGGAACCGGCGGTTTCCCGCCAGTTTTCCCTTGGCCAAAGGAATCCTCCATGGCGGCGCTGCAAGCAGCGCCGCAATGGGGTTTCCGACCCCCTTCCCGCCAGCCTGTTCCTGGTGGTTTACACCGCCAGGAAGAGGCTGGCGGGAACGGGTGTCATGGGGCCCCTGGGGCCACTGGCATGGGCAGTGCAGGGGCCCCCTAACAGGGCCCCATAAAGATTTTCAGTGTCTGCTTGGCAGACACTGAAAATCGCGACGGGTGCCACTGCACCCGTCGCACCGCAGCAAATCCGCCAGCTCCATTCGGAGCCGGCTTCATCTTTGCTAGGTCTTTCCCGCTGGGCCGGCGGGCGATCTTTTGCAGATCGCCCGCCGGCCCAGCGGGAAAGTCGGAATGTCCCCCGCGGTCATCTGACCGCAGGGCGGTGTTTGGGCGGTTTCCGCCTGGCGGGCGGCGCCCGCCGCCCGCCGGGGTCGGAATGACCCCCATAATGTAGCGCAAAGGGTTACAAACATTGTGCCACTTCGTAAATATGCCACAAGGATTTCGGCCTCGTTGGGCCACATTAGCATAAATAGAATATGCTAATGTGGCACAAGGTGGCACTGGGGGCTTATAAATACTCCCCAAAGTATTTTGTTTCAGTGGCAGGAGCTGCTACGGCAATGTGTGCTTTTTGAGACAAAAACATATTTTGGCTTTTTTCCATTTTTTTATATAGTGTTTAGAACCCGGATGTTCCTTAACAATAACAATTAGCAAAACCTGTGATAAAAAAACAAAACAAAAATTCAGTGAACTAATGTTTGTTTTGTTATTGTTAAATGACATGATTTTTAATTTGCAGCTGTTGACAAATTATGCTGTATTTCCAGGCAAAACCACCACATTCTTTTAATACAGTAGAATACAACAAAGCAGCATAACAATACAATTAAAAGAGCACAACCCAAGACAGTCAAAACGCGAATGCAACACAATACACAACAATAAAATCCAACAGTATCATTTTACAATTATGCAACACAAAATCAGCTAAAAAAAAACTACATCAAAATGCCACATAACCATATGCACAAACGGTTTTGATATACATAACAACCTGCCCAAATCTGCTTTCATAATACTTTGGCAAATTGCTGCTTGCACTAAACACTGCCTTTCTTACCACCCTAAACACGTAGAGCGCCAATGAAAAAGGATTTGTGATACATCCCAATACCTTTGATACAGTTTTAGGCTGATTGCTGTCATTAAGAGGTAACGAAATTGAGCAGATGAATTTTACCACCTTAGACACTGGTATACAGTTGCTTGCCACTAGACCTGTAAAAGCATGTGCTGTTTCAATAATGGACTGTAGCAGGTCCTGCGGGGTTTAAACTGATTTGTATATGGCTAGGTCCAAACTGGGGTGACGTTGTGAACAAAATAACATTGGATTAAACCCATATCTGTGACTGTGGGGTGTGTGTTTGAAAAGTTTCAACACATAATACATCATTTTATTTTTCAATGTTGCTATGTGCACCCTAAGTGGCTAGGGTATGTCCAGACGTGGGTCCTTTGCTCGCTGCACCACTGGATTCAAGCTAGACTGGCTGATGAGGGGTGGCATTGCATGGCGCATGCAATGTGTCTGTGGCAAATTTAGCTTGCTACTTGAAGGGTATTCCAAACCCTTTAGTTTGCCCAGAATTGATCATAATCCCTTCACAACAATTCGGGCATATTAATGTTTGTGAAGAGTTATGGAAACAACACTTGCACATATTATTTGTGAATAATATATTTAATATAAAATATGTGCATGTGAGGCTCTGGGGTTGGGTTGGCAACCTTGCTGGGTGCACTTGACCCAAAACCTAAGAATCAGTTGCCACAAGCCAGGGAGGAGTCTAAGTAGGGTGCCCCCTTAAGACTAAGTTGTGGGGAGATTATTAGGGCCTCTATCCTCTGAGAGCTCAACCAAACTGTTAACCTGAAGACACCAATCTGAAATTTAGGGATGCTCAGAGATACAGGACCCCTCAGACTACTGCCAAACTTAAAAAACACAGACATCCAGGGAAAAGTGTGAAGAGAGGATGTGATACCAGCTGCAGAGCTTGTCTGGGCCTTTTGGCAATAGAAGAAATGTGGAGAAGCTTAAATACATCCAATTAAAAGAAGCATTCAGTTCCTCAATGCACAGAGATCAGTGTGTTAGAGGTCTACCCCATGATAGAATATTTTAGAGTCAGGGAGCACAAACGACAGGGGGTCCCAAATAAAGTGTAATGTGGCAGTGCCCTAGAAAGCATAAAGACAAAAGTACAGCCAGAAACAGAGCATCAGGGGCAGTGAGAGCAAGAGTCCAAGGTATAAGGGTCAATTACACCCCATGTGTGGCTGTCTCAGGGATGGAATTGGAAATAGTTCATTCCAGGAACCCATAATTTGGGGGTCACGGTGTGGCAGAGGAAAGAAAGTGGAATTGTGAGGAGGAGTAAGGAAAAGTATGGGTGGGCGTAACTTGTGTATTTTAGTGTAGTGTTATCATGCGGGATTACCTAATAATTATAAACAAATAGTAGATACCATTTAAATCATTAGTTGTGTTATTATTCATACACACAGATATAGCATTCATTTGTACGGTTCATGCACATTTCCTACATGGTACTTTGAACAAAGTCCAAAACCTGCCTCTAAGTCATGGGTTCTCTTAAGTAATTGTGAAGTGATGGTAAGTTGTAGACATTTGTTTATTTCCATTGCATTGGCTTCAGATGGCTCCTAGCATGGTGATACTCAAACAAAAGAAAGGCTGATGACCCTTTCATTCAGTGAAACACACAAGCAATGATGGGAGGATGCTTGCATTTCTTTAATAACTGTCAATCACTCAGAGTACCTAGCCATATGAAAATTAACCTTGACTTCACCCCAATAATCCAACTGAAGAGCCCCAGTTAGGGCAAAACCAGTCCTGGGTTGCTTGTGTTCCGGATTAGGGAAGACTTGGCCTGGCAGTTTGGACTGGACCGTTCCAGCAGCAGAGTCAGGATGAAACAGGAACAATAAAATGTAAAATATAAGTAGCTGTGGCATCCTCCTATCAATGCCTAACTATAAAAGTAGTACTTAAGTGGATATTCCTTCAAGAAATGATCGTCAGAGCTTTCAGTTGATGGAAGTCTTACATTTTCAGATAATTTGCTTATCACAATTATTCATTTGGTTCAGGAAACTAATTTGCCACAGAGGGACACAATATGTTACCCAAAAAGAAATTATTTAGAATTTAAGGATGGTTTACTTGCACTCTTAGCATTACATCATATATGAGAAGTTAAGAATAAATCCTTTTTTGTACACATTGACAGGTGGAATTTACTGAAAATCCCATGGAAATAAAGTACTCACTACCTGTGGCTTTGTATTACACGTTCTCCTTTACCTTGCTGGTAAAGCGGTATCAAAATATAGTTTAAGTATAGTTTAAAAGCTGTTTAGTGTTATTTTTACTCCTACATTTTTATTTCTGATTATAAATTATAAATCAATGTTGGCGGTAACCCCACAGTCAAATGATAATATCTGTCACCAAAAGGAACTCCCAGTTCCACTTTAGCTTCATGCAATCTCTAAATCACTGCACAGAGCTTTGGACTATCGCTACCCCTTTTATCATTCAGCAGGCAGGGGGTTGCAAGAAACGTGTGGCATCATTTACACAGCAATGACACAGAGTGGCGCTGCAAGTCAGCTTGCTGCATTGCATCATTTTGAAAGTGCAGGGATTTGTTGAGTTTATAGAAATACAACACATCTCTGTACTTTCCTCTGTGCTGGTGCACAAACTGCAGCCTAGCGCCAATGCAGGCACCCTTACGCCATGATGCAAGGATGTCTTCGTTGCTGGGATGATTGCTTACGTGCAAGAAGGGACACATTCCTGCACAGAACAATCATTAATGGTGTTTTCCTCTTTCTATGTCTGCTGCACAATGCTGCACACATAGAAAGAGGAAACAAATGGGAGAAATAATGTTATTTTTCCCCGTTGCCCCTCTTTAACACCACTCTGAGGTGGTGTAGGAATCTGTCGCATTCCCAGCCTTGTAAATCTGGGAATTAATCAGATTCCATCGGTGTTGCATGGGAACACCAACAGCAAAACCCATGGAATTACCCTTTTTTGTAGAGTTATGCATGAATGGGGGCCATATTTACAAGGCCATGAAAAGCCATGCAAGGTGGTTTTGCGTAGCCTTGTAAATATGGGCCGGCACAAGGCGCCACAGGAGCATTACTCCCCGGTGGTGCAGTGTGCTGCTTAGAGGGCTTGTAAATGAGGCCCTTGGAATAGATGAAAAGGCGACTGAATGACTTAGAGCAAGCAAAGATCCTAAATATTTACAGCTGCTGGGGTCTGAAAAGCAGTTACAATTCCAAATAGCATAGTTACAAATACAAGGGCTGATTCACAAAAGCACTTACGAGGACAGGAAGTACTAAAACAGGAGTACTCTGATACATACTCTTAGGTGGTCATTGCAAACCTGGCGGACGGTGTTAAAGCGGCGGTAAGACCGCCAACAGGCCGGTGGTAAAAAAATAGCAGTTATGACCATGGCGGAAACCGCCAACAAAGACAGCCACTTTAACACTCCGTCCGCCACGGCCGTAGAAACAAACAGCACGGCGGTCACCGCCAACAGACAGGCGGGAGACAATGTACTGCCCACAGTATCACAACCTACCAATCCGCCACCTTTTCCGGGGCGGATTCACCGCGGACGTAAACACGGCGGAAACAGCCATTTTGAAGGGAAAACGCTCACCTCTACACACTCCACGAGGAACAACAACACCATGGAGCCGGAACTCCATATTCTTCCTGCACTAGTCTTCCTGCTCTTCTACGAGGAGATTCAATGCCAGCGGCGAAGACCACGGTGAGTACTGCACCTACGACATAGGGGGGGAGGTAAAAACTCAGGGACACACACACTCAACACCCCAACCCCCACCCCAACCCTCACCCACTACAACACACACACCAATGCTTACCGATACATTACAGTAAGACCCCCCAACCCCCCCGGAAGAATGCAAAGACAAAAGGAAATGAGTGGAACCATTGTAATATATCAAAATATAGTAAGCAAATATATCCATATATATATACACAATAAACAAAATATACACCACGATTAGTAGTGCAGGTTTTGCACCATTCACAGTCTGTGGACCACTGGGCCCAAAATGCATGGGCGAGGTCCACACAAGATACCCGATCCAAACGGAGAGAACACTGCAGGGGCATCAGATAGAAATAACACAGGCACCTCAGGGGGAAGGGAAGGGATGGGCACCTTAGCCGGATGAGTGCACCACGCCAAATCCACGATTTGTATCCTGGGGAGTGCAAAGCCACAGTCTCTCAAGTCTCTACAGTGGGTGGATTGCCCACTGT
The DNA here is from genome assembly GCF_031143425.1 of Pleurodeles waltl. Lineage (NCBI taxonomy): Eukaryota > Metazoa > Chordata > Amphibia > Caudata > Salamandridae > Pleurodeles > Pleurodeles waltl. Next base: position 449,661,212 of record NC_090448.1, on the reverse strand, counting down.
TACATCCTGGTGAGTGCAAAGCCACAGTCTCTCAAGTCTCTATAGTGGGTGGGTTGCCCACTGTTCTATCCTGGGGAGTGCAAAGCCACAGTCTCACAAGCCTCTACAGTGGGTGGTTTGTCCACTGTTACATCCTGGGGAGTGCAAAGCCACAGTCTCTCAAGTCTCTACAGTGGGTGGTTTGCCCACTGTTCCATCCTGGGGAGTGCAAAGCCACAGTCTCACAAGTCTCAACAGTGGGTGGTTTGACCACTGTTACATCCTGGGGAGTGCAAAGCCACAGTCTCTCAAGTCTCTAAAGTGGGTGGTATGCCCACTGTTACATCCTGGGGAGTACAAAGCCACAGTCACACAAGTGGATGCATGTCTCCACTGGTTCTGGAAGGGGACTGGTGCCCAGAGTGTTACATCCTGTGCAGGACAGACGGAGTGGATGCAAGTCTCCACTGGTTCTGGAGGGGGACTGGTGCCCAGAGTTCAGCACTCACCCCGTGACGGTCCCTGTTGCGTCACTGCCCGTGCCGCAAATGGGCTAGCGGTGCTTTCCATGGCGGTCTTTACCCTGTTCAGTGGTGCTTGGCCTGTTCAGCGGTGCTTGAGTTGCCAGTGTCTGACCTGTTCAGAGGTGCTTTCCATGGCGGTCTTTGCCCTGTTCAGCAGTGCTTGGCCTGTTCAGCGGTCTTTGCCCTGTTCAGCGGTCCTTGCCAAGGCGGTCCGTCATTGCCCAACAGGACTGTGGCTGGCGGTCCTTCATGGGTCAGCTGGGCTGTGGCTTGCGGGGCCCTCCTGGCCAGCTGGGCTGTGGCTGGCGGTGGACTCCTGGGCAGTGACGATTGGGCTGGCAGTGGCCTCCTGGGCAGTGACGATTGGGCTGGCAGTGGCTTCCTGGGCAGTGACTCTGGCGGTGGCCTCCTGGCCTGTGACGATGGGGCTGGCGGTGGCCTCCTGGGCAGTGACTCTGGCGGTGGCCTCCTGGGCAGTGACGACGGTGCTGGCGGTGGCCTCCTGGGCAGTGCCGATTGGGTTGGCAGTGGCCTCCTGGCCAGTGACTCTGGCGGTGGCCTCCTGGCCAGTGACGATTGGGCTGGTGGTGGCCTCATGGGCAGTGACGTTTGGGCCTCCTGGGCAGCGGGGATGATGGCGGTCTTCTCCGCCGTGCTGCTCCTCCCAGTCTTTAGAGATTTCCTCTGCCACTTCCCCACCTTGGGAGGAGTCACAGCTGAGTCAACACTCCCCCCGGGACCCCTGTGAGCGGCTTGGCTGGCTGGAGTCTTCCCCCTCTCCTGCTGGGTCCTGTCCAATTTCTGGTGCTTCACAGGGGGGGGGACTGGCTGTGCTGTGGCTCCGTGCCACATTGGCTGACCTGGTGGCCGGTGCACTCCACATACCTGTAACATCAGGCACAACTGGTCCCGGAGATTTTTTGGCTGAGGTGCTCGTACGGGACCTATGAGTTGGACGGGGGGGGGGTGGTGGTAAATAGGTTAAGGGTGGACAGGAAAAGTTTTTGGGAGACACTGGGACGGGTAGGAGGTGTAAGTTTTGTGGTTTTGGGTGCAGGTGCATGGGCTGGAGGCTGTTGTGAGGTGGATGGCTGTTGGGTGTGTGTGTGCCTGCGTTTGTGTTTCTTGGGAGGGGGCGTCACAGACACACTGGGAGAGGACACAGGGGACATGTAAATGGTAGTGGGGTGGTGAGTGCACGTGAGCGGGGTGTGGTGGTGGGTGTGCTGGTGCGGGACGTAGTGGCTGTAGTGGTAGTGCATGCAGGTGTGAGTGTAGACGAGACTGGGAGGGAGAAGGGAGACGAGGAGGAGGGGGACACAGTGGAGGCAGTGGATGTTGGTGTGTCTGCATGTGTGTGATACTTGCGTGAGTGCCTGTGGGATGTGTGGTGCTTATGTTTGCCAGAGCTTCCCTTGTGTGGTGAGGTGTGTTCAGGCTGGTCTGATGGTGTGCTTGGGATAGGCAGAGGTACAGGGGATTGGGTTTGGGAGGAGGAAGTTGGAGGGGGGAGGCTAGACACAGGGACAATGGCTGCCATCAGTGCTGAGGCCAGAGTCTGAAGGGTTCGATGAAGGGCAGCCTGACCAGAATGAATGCCCTCCAGGAATGCATTTGTGTGTTGCAACTCCCTTTCTACACCCTGGATGGCATTCAAAATGGTAGACTGCCCAACAGTGAGGGACCTGAGGAGGTCAATGGCCTCCTCACTGAGAGCAGCAGAGGTGACAGGGGCAGGAGCCTGAGGTGCCTGGGGCGAAGGTGATGTCCTCCCTCCTGGATGAGCGGGCATGGGGCGAAGGCTGAGGGGCTGCAGGGAGGGCGGTGCTGGTAGGGGGGGTGGCGGCTGTACCTGTAGAAGTGGGGGGCACAGATGTTGCTGTCACCACAAGGGAGCTCCCATCGGAGGATGAGTCCGTGTCGCTGGTTGCAGATCCTGTGACTGCTGTGGTGCTCTCCTCGCCCTCCGTCCCACTGGTGTATTCTGAGTCCGTAGTGTGGGCCTCCATGCCCATGTGGGATGCAGCTCCCTCGTGCTCCGGTGCCACTGTACCTCCGCCTGATGATGCTAATGCACACAAGAACAGGGAGACCACAAAAAGGGGGGACGACGACAGAAGAAAGACAGGTTGAGTGCATGGCTTACCGCTACCTTTGGCGGACAATACAGACACAGCAGCCCCCTGCACTACATCGCGCTCTTGGGCTCTACAGATGCAATTCCTGGGAAATGGCCTACAAGGCTATGGACGACATCTGCACACATAGGTGACACAGGGGCATGAATAGCTGTACTTGGCACTCTACAGAGGTGGGGTGGGGGGCCACATGGCCTGCCTTACAGAGGGGCCTTGCCTACGGAACTCACCCTGGCCTTGGGAAACCCACAGCCCTCCTCCCCACCCAGACACCTTCACTGCGCGCAATGTCCGCTGAATAATAGTGTACTCACCCCCTTGTGTCTGCTGTGATGCCCTCAAGCGCCCATCCAACTCAGGGTAGGCCACCGCCAGGATCCTGAACATCAGGGGGGTCATGGTTCGACGGGCACCCCTCCCACGTTGGGAGGCCATCCCCAGCTGAGCTTCCCCCGTCTTCTTGCTCCAGCGGCGAATGTCCTCCCATCTTTTATGGCAGTGGGTGCTCCGTCTGTGATGGACCCCCAGGGTCCGGACGTCCTTGGCGATGGCACACCAAATATCCTTGTTCTGGTGGGCGCTGACCTACAGGAATAGTACAGGGGAAGAAGAGAAGTCGTTACCAACTGCACCGTCAAAGTGAGTGGCCCACATCCCTACCCTTGCCATGTGGCACATGCATTCACAGTCCTTCATGCACGCAGAACTGTGCCCCCTTCCTTCTTACAACCAGCACTCTCCACACAGGCATAGCCCATACAGCATGCTCCCTGTGTACTTACCTGTTGGTCTGGAGGACCGTAGAGTAGCGTGTACTGGGGGAGGACCCCGTCGACGAGCTTCTCCAACTCCTCTGTAGTGAAGGCAGGGGCCCTTTCCCCAGATGCACGAGCCATTGTCTCTTCCAGACCGAGGTCACAGCAGCACTTGCAGTGTAGGTCCTCTCCTGTTGAAGATTAGGTATTGAGTGATTGAACAGATAGAAAATGGCGGTCATGTCTGCGACGGTCACGTCCGCGGCGGTGCGTACCGTCACCGCCGGCGTACATCGGCATTGGCTTCTGGGAACCATAGGGTCCAATGTTAACCAATGCAGCATTGCACCGCGGTCTTCGACCGCCTACCCCGATGGTGTACAACGCCAGCGCAGTTACCTCACATCCCATTGTCCCACTTTACAGGTCAGGCAGCCGCCATTTCAGGGGCATACATGGCCTAATTACCAACTGCGTCACACATACCTAGGCCTTGTCTCACAACACAAATACAGGCCACATTTTGTGTATGAATGGTGTTCTGTGTAGACTGTGGGTAAATACCTCTGAGTTGTTTGACTCTGTGGTCGCTGTTGTCCTTTATAGGCACTGTCCGCTGGGACATGTGAGGAGATGGTGGCATCCTCCGGTGTACCGACCGCTGGTGGACCTGTCGACAATGGAGGAAAGAAGTTTGATCATCACCTACAGGTTTGACCGTACCACAATCCAGGAACTGTGTACCCAGCTGGAGCCTGACCTGATGTCATCAATCCGCCATCCCACAGGAATCCCCCCTCAAGTGCAGGTGCTATCAGTGCTCCATTTCCTTGCAAGTGGGTCATTTCAAACAACAGTGGCCATGGCATCAGGGATGTCACAGCCTATGTTTTCCAACGTGTTGTCCAGAGTGTTGTCTGCCCTGCTGAAACACATGCAGACCTACATCGTTTTCCCTCAGGTGGAGGACTTGCCTACAGTGAAAGGTGACTTCTATGCCATGGGACATAGCCCCAACATCATAGGTGCCATTGATGGGACCCATGTAGCTTTGGTCCCCCCCCACAGGAGTGAACAGGTGTACAGGAACCGGAAGAGTTATCATTCCATGAATGTACAGATGGTATGTTTGACAGACCAGTACATCTCTCAGGTAAATGCTATGTTCCTTAGCTCTGTGCATGACGCCTACATCCTGCGGAATAGCAGCACCCCTTATGTGATGGGTCAACTCCAGAGACACCGGGTGTGGCTATTAGGGGACTCTGGTTACCTCCAACCTGTCATGGCTACTGACCCCAGTGAGGAATCCCAGGACCAGGGCAGAGGAACGCTACAATGAGGCCATTGGGCGGACTAGGAGGGTGATCGAACGCACCTTCGGCCTCCTGAAGGCCAGGTTCAGGTGCCTCCATATGACAGGTGGATCCCTATTCTACTCACCAAAGAAGGTGTGCCAGATCATCGTGGCCTGCTGTATGCTTCTCAACTTGGCTTTTTGACGACAGGTGCCTTTTCTGCAGGAGGATGGTCCAAATGACGGTGTTGTGGCAGCTGTGGAGCCTGTGGACAGTGATGAGGAGGAAGCAGAGGAAGAAGACATTGACAACAGGGACTCAGTCATCCAGCATTATTTCCAGTGACACACAGGTGAGAAAACATTCCTGCCTACTACAAGTACTTTAACGCTTCTACCTCTATCCTGTCTGTCGATTTCACCCAGTGTATGGTCACTGAGTTGTCATTTTCCATTACGGTTTCACAGGTGTGGTTTCCAACGTGTGTCATCTGCTTAGATTTCTCATGGACTTGAGCTGTGTGACATAGGTATGTTGACATTACATTTGAAAAAGCATTTTGTCACTGTAATTGCTAATACACAAATTCGAAATCACAGACTGACTCCAGATTGTTTTGTGGTTCAAGGGTGTTTATTGAAGTGCTCATTATTTGAGGGGGTTGTAAAATGGTGAGGGGGATGGTGGAGGTATGTCCATGCCAGAGTCCAGTCTATTAGTCTCACAGGTGCATTGCCCATATGGGCATAGGAAGTAGAGCTGGGGCAGTTCCAATATAGACAGGGTTACAAAGTGGGACAGTGGTTTTACAATCAGGGTGGTCTCATTTCTTGGCGGGGGTCTTGGCATCGTGCTCTGTCTTGTTCCTGGATCTCAGGGACCGTTTGCGGGGTGGTTCTCCGTCTGCAGGGGGTGGGGTGCTGGTGTGGTGGTCCTGAGGCGGGGGTCCTGTCCACTAGCGCCGGCCGAGGTGGTGGCAGTTCATCATCCAGGCTAGTGTCAGGGGCCCCTTGGAGTGCCACAGTGTCCCTCCTGGTGTTAAGTATTTCCTTCAGCACCCCTACGATGGTGCCCAGGGCGGAGCTGATGGTTCTGAGTTCCTCCCTGAACCCCAAATACTGTTCCTCCTGCATGCGCTGGGTCTCCTGAAACTTGGCCAGGACCGTTGCCATCGTCTCCTGGGAGTGGTGGTATTCTCCCATGATGGAGGAGAGGGCCTCGTGGAGAGTGGGTTCCCTTGGCCTGTCCGCCCCCTGTCGCACGGCAGCCCTCCCAGTTCCCCTGTGTTCCTGGGCCTCCATCCCCTGGACCGTGTGCCCACTGCCACTGCCCTCAGGTCCCTGTTGTTGTTGGGGTGGTGGGTTATCCTGGGTTCCCTGTAGTGGTGGACACACAGCTGATTGACGTGTCCTGGGGACGGAGGTATGGGCCCGCTGGGTGGGTGCTTTGCTCGTGTTACCAGAGGGTGGAAGGTCTGTGATGGGCTGTGCCTGTGTGAGGGGAACTGACTGTCCCGAGTCCCACGATGGTCCGGGCTGGTCATCTGGAACCAGTTGGACAGAGCTGCTGTCATCCCTGTGGGCCTCTTCTGTGGGTGGGGTGGAGATGTCTGGACCCTCCTGTTTGGTGACGTTGGGTAGTGGTCCTGCAGGGGTGTAAAAGCATGATTATTGCATTTGTGTGTGTCATGGTGTGCAATGGGTGGGTGAGCATGTACCCCAATCCTAGCATTCCTGTGTGGGGGCTTGTGTGATGATGGTTGAGGAGGGTGTTATGGGTATGTGCAGTGGGCATGCTTTAGTGATGGGTGTCCATGCTTTGTTGTTGCATGCAGGGCTTGGTGTTGGGATGTGTGGTTTGTGTTATTAGTACATTAGTGAGGAGTTGGAGTGATAGGGGAGGGGGCGAGGGTGGGGGTCTGTGATAGCATGCAGGTAGGGTGGGGGATATGGTAGTTAAAGGTTTGACTTACCAGAGTCCATTCCTCGACCGACTCCTGCGAGGCCCTCCGGATGCAGAATCGCCAAGACCTGCTCCTCCCATGTTGTTAGTTGTGGGGGAGGAGGTGGGGGTCCGCCGCCAGGCCGCTGTACCGCCAGGTGGTGTCTGGAGACCACGGAACGCACCTTCCCCCGTAGGTCGTTCCACCTCTTCCTGATGTCGTCCCGATTTCTTGGGTGCTGTTCCACTGCGTTGACCCTGTCGACTATTCTTCGCCATAGCTCCATCTTCCTTGCTATTGATGTGTGCTGCACCTGTGCTCCAAATAGCTGTGGCTCTAACCGTATGATTTCCTCCACCATGACCCTGAGCTCCTCCTCTGAGAACCTGGGGTGTCTTTGCACTGCCATGGGGTGGTGTGGGGTGGTGTGTGTGGTGATAAGTGTGGTGATATTTAGTGGTGTGTTGTGTGAGGTGCGTGGAAGTTGTGTGGGTGATGGTGTTGAGTGCCTGTGGATGCTCTTGTTCTTGCTGGTGCTGTCTCTCTCTGGCCTTCTTTCTGAATTTTTTGTCGTAGGGGTTTGTGGGTGATGTGTGTGTGTGTTTTATATTGTATTGGGTGTGTGGGAGTGGTGTGTGTATGTGTATCAGGTGTGTGTATTTCGATTTGTCCAATGTGGCTGTGTTTTGTATGTGTGTGTGTTGTTTGAGCGCGGCGGTGTGTACCGCCAATGGAATACCGAGGTTGAAAGACTGCTGCGTGGATTTGTGGGTCGTGATAGCGTGGGCGTATTTCTGTTGGCGTGACGGTGGAGGTTTTGTTTTCGCCAGTTTATCACTGACCTTTGGTGTGGCGGAATTGTGTGGGTGTCTGATTTTTGTCGGATTTCGCGATGTGGGTCATAATAGCTGTGGCGGAATTCCGCGGCAATGTGTTGGCGGTCTTCTGCACGGCGGTAAGCGGCTTTCACCGCCAATGTTGTAATGAGGGCCTTAGTGATTTTGAATCACCCAGAAACGTCCAACTCCCTAATGCAAAGAGTGCACAGTCATTTTTATTTTGACTAGATGTGTATGAATGAAATATTTTCTGAATATTCCTATTGTAGTCCTGTTTTAGAAGTTTAGGGCTAATTTATGGATCATGGAAGAGAACATAAACAAGTATTTCTGTATTGTTACTTTAGGTCAGTGCTTAATTTGTAAATAAAAAGGTGCCAGTGCCCAAAGCCCTCCTCTTAAACAGGTGGCTGCTGCAATTAAATGTGTGAATATGGAATACTGAGGCGGCGCAATGCTGAAGCCATCTCGGGTCTCTTCAATCCATATAAAGCCACTCCCTGCCCCTTCAGCTCACTCTACCAGCTTTCTACTTTCTCCCTTTGTGACGCTTTTTCGTTTTTCCCTTCCTCTGTCTCTCCCATATGTGTCTTTTGCTCGCAGCAAATGCTTGAAGCTGAAGAATAAGCCCCGGCCCTCAAAAATAAGTGCTGGTGCTCAGCACCGTAAACAACAAGCACAAATTAAACACTGCTTTAGGTTCCTCAATATATGAAAGAATAACTCTCATCTCATACACCGAACATACAGAATTAACAGGCACAGCTCATTGCTGCATTATTCTTGTTATACTCTGATAACACCCAGCAAAGTTGTGGTTTACTTTAATATTTGTTGAATCGAAAAGAAAGATATTATTTTTGAAGAATGTGCTATGCAAATGGAGGTGCAATGAGAAGAGACACGGGGAAAAACATGTGCATTTTTTGTTCGAATTCATGGTAGTCAGGAAGAGATGTCTTCATAACTGCATTTCTTATCCATGATGACGGGTAGATGAGTAATGGAGCAAAGTGCATTAGCGTTTTACTTAACAGTAATTTGCAGAGCAAATGTTTAATATAATATGAGTCAGACCATTAGGCAGATGTAACAATATTTCTTTTCAATACCATCGATGTTGCTTCCAGATAATTTGTCTCCTAAAGTCAGTCCTAGCACGCAAAGGAAAGAATATATTTTGAAATGCACATTGAAGAAAGGAAAAGAGACATGCAAACAAAACGAGAGAGGAGCTGAAGTCGTCAGGAAAGCAGACAAAGAGCCGTGTGGCTTACAGCAGGTTACTCAGCAGATATAAGTAGTCTTTAAAATCCCCTGAGTCTCCCGGACCAAAGGCCATTGGAAAATGGCAAGTGTGGAGGCCCCATAGTGGTGGTAATCAGCAAGTGACACTGATCGGAGGCTAATTGCCTTGCTATCTGTGCTTCCTACCATGCCCATGATGGCTTGGCACCAGAAAAAAAAGAAAGGTCATGGGTGAAATCCTGGAACTTTCTCTTAGCAAATAGCCATTGTTTGCCCGGTCTGTCACCCCATTCAAAATTCACGCTCATGAAAATCAGCCTTGATACTGCTTCAACAAGAACAGTCTCACTCAAATAACTTGGGATTTGTCACTGAGGTGCTGCTTGATTCCTATGGAACAGTGAGCGCAGTACTGACAACTGGCCATAACCCTCGTGCTTAGGCGTTGCACTGAGGACAACAAAAGATGATGGGTGGAATGCTTGAATCTCAACCACTGGCAATTACTCTGGGGCATTGTTTTGCCCACTCTGTTCCTGGAGAAGAAGGGTGCTCCGTTAAATCAGGCCTTGTCCTCCTGCTCCTGTAGGAACAGTCCATCCCAAACTGCCTGATAAAGCCTCTATGAATGAGAGTTATGCAATCTGAGATCAATTATGGCCTCTTGTGGTCCGTTGTGACAGCAGCAGTGAGGTGCATTTATTTGCATGTTGCAGTGGGCAAAAGACACTTGCCTAGGCATACCCATTTTACTTTGGGAATCTCGCTGAAGGTAAACAAAAAGGTGATGAATGGAATGCTTGAATTAATCTCAGCCATTAGTAATTACTCTGAACTACATTCCAGTCCATCGTTATCTACCCTACGTGCCACTCCAGAAAATAAACAGTCTCATGCAAATTGGTCTTACCCTGCTTCATTAGGAACAGTTCAGCATGACCTGTCAGTGCAAGCCCTCAATGAATGGGAAACAAGAAAAATCATACCAGCTTCAGCCTATTTGGGCCTCATCAGAGTGCAGCTTGTTTCCTATGGTGCGGTGATCATTGGATTCATAGCAGGGCATATTCCTCATACCTAGCGCATTGAGCTCAGGAACACAAAAAAGTGAAAGGTGGAACACTCAAATGAATCTGAGACAATGGAAATTTGTCTTGGTCTCTGAGCCCCACAAGAAAAAATGCAAGGTCGGGCAGGTGGGGATCACTTATGTGGGGATTTTGCCTCACACTTCATATCTTTCATTGTCCTTGTATTTTCTCAGTATCTGTAAATGATTCTCAGTATATTGTACTTTCTATGAGGATTCACCTTTGCAGAGCTACTAGATGACTCTTTTCAAATCCCAAAATTAAGTACAAGAAAATATGTTCAGAAAATGTAACAAGAGAACTATTTCCTCTCCATAAGTGATTGGGAAGGGAAGTTATGATGTCCTAACACAGCTGTGATTGATTTTGTGTCAAAGACTTAACTACCTCTGACAGGCTTAAATTAGACTAGTTTAACTTTCCCCAAAAATATTGAAGTTAGTCCAACTCACTGAATCTCTTCCAAAATGGAGAGCAATAGTTGAATACAACATGACATTGCATGGGAGGGTAACGTTTTGAGGTTGGGGAGCTCTGTACATATCTTTCTAGAAGCAATTTAAAATGGTATTCCACCTGGGATAGTTGCTGAGCCTTATAATAAAATTCAATATATGGAAGACACAGCCAACCTGGAGTGGTTGATGCAAAATGCTTAAACAATTTTAATCATGGGGTGGAGATCTTCCTCAAATGTGGGTATTAACGGTTTGGTTAGTAGTCAGCTGGAGCAAGTGGGATCCTGATAGGGAACATGCCAAAGATATAATTAAACCTGGGGCCGCCACCATTTTAATCATTTGGACTGTGCCCCACAGGGACAGCTGCAATTATCCCACTTCAATAATTCTAGTTTCACCTTGCCTATCCACACAGGCAGGATACCTTGTATCATGCATAAAATATTATCACTCACCAGAATGCCAAGATACTTCAGTTAACTGAGTACCTACTGGAACAGAAGGCCAGTGAAACACTTTTTGATCATGTAAGATGTCATGGATAAAGAATCCCTTTCAGTTCAGTTAGTCTTGCACCCTGAAAAGAGCAAGATCATAGAGATGGTTTCCAGAAGGGTGGACTAAAAGGTTCCAGGGTTAGACAAATCAGTAATATAATGTAAGCACACAGCATCAGTTTAACTTCCTCTATCACAGTTGTGATTCCCTTTATTACCACCAATTGTCAAATTCCTGTAGCCAATAAATCTAATGCTAAAAGAAAAGGCAATAGGAATAGAGTACGTCATTGCAAAGTTCCTGGTCTATTTGCAATGCGATCTGATAGGAAACCATTAAAAATCATCAATGATGTGGGTTCTCATAACAGCCACACGATCTTGTCTATAATGTTGGTTTCAAAGACAGCTTGCTAATGTGAATCAAATAAATACTCTACCCTCCACCCGATTAGCTGCCTTTGCAGCATTGAGGCAGACAGCTATTTTCTTGTCATTTTCATGGCTTGTTTGCCAGAAGTGATGTAGAAGGATGTGCATATCATTCTTGGATGACCTTCATGGAGTAGAGCACACTTGATATTGGTCTTTAAGCAGAGTGATAACTGTCCTCACTCTTGCAGCTAAATCTGTGGTCCCCATTTTAATGCAATTGATTAGATATATGTAGGAACTGTTGAAGGTAAGGTGGAGACCTCCATTTCTGCAGCCTCTAAGAAGATCTTCTTTAACAATGGAACAGTTGGTCTAGCAGTAGTCTGTTTAGCAGTGGTCTCATGATATTTCAGTGGAAAGCCTCCTCCTCCTCTCAGAGCTCTCCCTTAGACATTAATTATAAGCTTCCATAATCTCTGCATTGAGGACATCTTGTTCAACGTAATTAGATAAGTCCCTGGAGAGGCTCGGTTTGGCTAAGCAGGAGAAAAAGGGATCTTCACTTGAGTTCATATCAGTTGATTCTGGAGTAGAGCTTAGAAAAGAAAGAGGCACTATTTTTTGTGATGTCGAGTGGATGAGATAGTATTCTTCCCTCAGAAGCTTTTATCATTGTTACAGCAGATCTGGCCGTTTTTGCTCCAGTTGGAGAGGAAGCAATTGGCCAGCCTTCTAGCTATGTTTTTTATCCACTTAAGAGCCTTTCTGCCAGAGAGAATAATAGTGTATTCAATTCTAATTTTAGTTTTGTTAAAGCTGAACATTTGGTTGATTGGGGAGATGTGACGTAGTGCTGTGAACCTTGATATTTCAGTCTCTGCAATAGTTTGGGATTCCATAAAAGCTTTGCACATGGGCACTGACTCTGTCATCAGCAAACCTTTGATATAGAACTTGATACAGGATTTACCACTCAGAGGGCTTGAAAGAAGATAACGGAGTAGTCACTGAATTTCAAATATTCTACCAGGTGATTCTGTAGATTTGTTTCCCCACAGTATGTTTGTATTGCAGGATGTTCATCTTCAAAGTTTTGAATTTAGGTACAACCAACTGTAGCTCAAGGGTGTGAGCTGAAATATCACCTTAAGCAATTTTGCATTTATTGACATTAAAGAATACTGTACCATTCAGCAGGAGATATTATATTTTAGCCTCAGTGCTGTGAACGTAGGGGAGAAACATCTATTCTGTTTCTGTAGGGTGAAGGGGATGACATGGATCTTGTAAGAAATGGTTTGAGATTAGATCATGAAGTAGCCCACAACCACTGATGATTTATAGCTCCAGGTGTCATACATGATTCAAGACAGAGTAAAAAGCAATGTCCCAATCTTCTCCAACAACAGTTCAACAAATATTTTGCACAAGAATACAGTCTTGGAACTTTGTAGGGAGGACATCAGGAGATGGAGACAAAATTGATACCCTTAAGAGATTGTTTGGCAAATATATATCAGCCAAATGCATGACACCATATTTATGAGGCGTTGATTGCTGACTTTTTATGAAAGATGATTTCTATCCTGCCATTTTCATAATGCAAAAGGCAATACTCTTTGTTCCAGAAGAGGAAGTGACCCTCTCCACCCAACCTCTCCAGCTTGTCAGACTCACTCTTAGAGGAGTGTGTTTCCTGTAACAAAATACTATCTGGCTTCTTGGTCATGAAGTACGTATTTTGCACTTTTGATATAGCTTGAAAGACTATTAATAGCGCGTTCAGCCGGGGGAGACAGCGGCAGCCTGAAACCAAGGGCAGGAGCCCTTTAAATCCAATTATCGCGCTCCCGCCCAGCGGGAAGCGCGTTCAGCCGGGGGAGACAGCGGCAGCCTAAAACCAAGGGCAGGAGCCCTTTAAATCCAACTATCGCGCTCCTGCCCGCCGGACGCGCGCGGGCGGCGCCCGGGCTAAGGACGGGCCCGTCCTGCGCCCGTCTTCGTCCGGATGAGGCTGGGCTGGGCCTGCTTTCTTTCAACTACTGTCTAAATACACCAAGTAAGCTTTAATTTATATAATTTACTGGCATTCCATAACTTTACAGTCTCCATGGGGAAAAGGAAAGCTGCTGATTCTCTAGACCCTTTGTCAGACCGTAAAAAGCAGAGGAGGCGTACTGCTAAATTAGTCATTAAGCCCAAAAAACCCTTCGAGGAGATAGATCTGTTGTTTGAAGAGGTTGAGGCGATATTAAATTGTTCACCCAATCATAATGGTGCCTCCCTCGGAAAAAATGCCCTAGTTCCACCTGGGAAGATACAAGACTACTTTAAGAAAAGGACAAAGAATCAAGGTCTGGACCCAGGTTTGACCAACAATGGTGCAACTTTATTAACAATGCACCTGCTACCTACCCCCCCCTCAAATGATATAATAAACACGACAAATGGATTGGTGCACAGGTGCGGATCTCCCCATGCGGAAACAGAGGGTAACATTCTTAATCCTGTCATATCACCGAGTCCTGCGATCAAACTGATCTCGAATATACCTTGTAGAAACCAGTTTGAGGCCCTAGCTGAGATTGATGAAACTCCCAGAGTTCTTGATACAACTACAGATGATACCAACAAAGAGGCTATCCCTTGCACCACAAAACCAGTTCCCGTCTCCCTCTCAATGCACCCCGCCACTGAGCCTAGCAATGCCCTTATACTTCAGAGAATAGAAGAAGTTAGGTCCCTGGTCTTACAACTGGCCAAATGCTTCTGGGAGAGCTTAGAGTGTAGATGTAAGTGCAATTTCAGGAATGAAGGGGCGAATGTAGGCCATACAATGCCTGACCCAACACTATCAATCCGGTTTGCACAGGGGGGCCAGGTTACTGATCATCAAAAGGAGAAGATACATCGGGCTGGCTCAGATGGGAATGCAATACGCCCTGAATCCAATACTACTCAGGCGAGCCAACATAGTAAAAGATCATTAGATGAGGGGGATACTATGGAAAACCATAGTGCTATTAATAATTTCCCCCCAGGGCCCTCAAACTACCTGCCATCAAAGAGCCGTAAACAGATTGACAATCCCCCACTCAGGAGGTCCTATGTCATACCTAATGCCAGCGACCTATTTGCTCCCTAACTCTCTCCCGGTTGTTTTAGTGCCCCTTCTTATCAGAGGACTCCTCACGATCCAGTCTTATTGTCAAAACCCCAATGCCTCAAGCCTGGAACAAATATTCTCTTTTTAAAACAAGTCCCGAAATTGCTACCAGAACTCAGTGAGGAACATGAGTCTAGGGTTAACAAAGTAATCCATTGGCTACGACACCAAAGAAATTGTCTATCAGTTATACGTTCAGATATCTGTAACACTAAGCGGTGGTGTCCTTTAGGGTCAACCTATGACGTAATTTCAATTGAGTTTCATAATAGATCCCTGGTAGAAAACCTTATTCTGTTCAACGACCGAACTCTCCATCTTATGGAGCAAAGAAGGGGATTCATCACCTTAGAGACAGCACTGGAGATGGAAGGCCAACCACAAATTTCTGGTTGCTCATGTAACAATGTAACTAGTAATCAGTCCAGGCATGTCGACTCTATCCGGCCTAACCCAGTATGACTGGCAACAGCCCAGGGAACAACTCTTGGGACTAGTTTAGCGTAACCCAGTCCGATGATTTCTGATGGACCTACTGACATAGAGTTGATTCCTGAGAGGCCCAACCCACAGCCACTAAGCCCGGTCTTTGAGGAAAAAGGCATATCAATTATGACATGGAATTTAGCTGGCCTTGGGAGGAAATTAGACGATACTGACTGGTGCTCGTACATCAACACCCAAGACATATGTCTTTTTCAAGAAACATGGGCTGAAGAGCTGATTACCCTAGATGGGTTTCTTTCCTTTAATGTGGCTGCTCAACCTTCCACAAAACTGACGGGTCGAGCCAAAGGAGGACTTCTGATGTTAATAAACAAAACTGTACAGTGCACATATAAGACTCTAAAGTTTGATGGCCCAGACCTGATGGGGCTACAAATTACGTTTCAACAGAATTTTACCATAATTTTTGGCAATGTTTATGCCCGTTCGGTTTCGCGAGGGGTTGAGTCCCAAGTCTTAAAACAGCTTCTTGATTTTTTAGACACCTTACAATCAAACTTCTACCTAATAATAGCCGGGGATGTAAATTGCACCTTTGAACCCTCTGTGATACTAACTGGTCTCACAGAGGATGAAGATCAAACATGGGGGATTGCACAGCTGACTAGTGATAATAACTGTTTTAACTCTTGTGTAGCTATCCAATTGGCATCCCTTTGTTTGAAACATGGTCTCAGGGCATGTAATGGTCGCATGCCCTCTGACCTGGATACTGCACCCACTTTTAAACGTGGTTCAATCACAAGCGTAATCGATTATTTTCTAGTGGATGTGAGATTGTGGCCCTTTTTTAATGATATGAAGGTGGATGTTAGAACCGAAAGCGACCATTATCCTTTGCTACTCTCTATGTCAGGCGATGTTTTTGGTAGGACCTTGAACAAACAAACTACTTTGGTCCCTATTCCTACCATGAATATCACATCTACCAAGTTCAGGTGGCCAAAGGTCCAGTCAAACCCTTATCTGCTACGCGAGATTTATCAGGCTTTCATAGACATCTTTGCTCCATACAGTGACTATGATTCCAATGATATCCCCTTCTTATCCATACACGAAAATATGATCATAAGATTACAACGCATATTCTATAGGAAGGTTGGGGCAAGACACCAAGGAGCTACTTCTAGCTCATGGTTTGACGAGTCCTGCCACACGGCCAAGAAAGGATTAAAAGGTGCCCTCATGGAAGGAACCCATGGGGAAATACAATTAGCTAGACGTACTTACAAAGAATCCATCACCCGAGCAAAAAAAAACTGGGAAGACACAACCTGGCAGGAATTGTTGGAGGCTACTCAATCCAACAACAATAAATTGTTTTGGGAATTGTTAGGTAAGCGAGAGAAAGAGAGCAGGATTGGTGTGAGAAGCCATATACAGCCAGAAAAATGGGTCAAGCATTTTTCAGGCTTATATAGAAAAATTGAGACCCCCACAATCTTAGTTACAGGGGAAGCAGGCCAAGATTTTCTCTCTACCCCTGATGAGCATCACGGACCAGCTCCCCTTGTAGGGGGCTCATAGGATTCTAAGAGCCATATCTGCTTTACTATCAAAGAAACAGCCAATGCTATTAGTTCTTTAAAACTTGGGAAAGCTCCAGGTTCAGACAAAATTCTGGGGGATCTTTATTCGTCAGAACCAATAGTCTGGACCTGGTACATCAATACACTCTCCAATAAAATTGCCGAAGGGGGGCAGATTCCCATGATATGGAAGGGTGCAGAAATTATCCCCATACATAAAAAGGGTAACGTAAACCTCCCGACAAACTATAGACCAATCAGTTTAATTGATAATATCCAAAAAATATTTGCCAAGCAACTCCTAGGTAGACTAACCCATTGGGCCAAAGATCAGAACATTCTTTCCCCTCTTCAAGCTGGATTTTGACCAAGGACCAGTACAGTAGACCAGGTTTTTAGACAGGCCATTCTGTACTGGAAATATACA
This sequence comes from Pleurodeles waltl, assembly GCF_031143425.1. Classification (NCBI taxonomy): domain Eukaryota; kingdom Metazoa; phylum Chordata; class Amphibia; order Caudata; family Salamandridae; genus Pleurodeles; species Pleurodeles waltl. The sequence continues at coordinate 449,644,436 of NC_090448.1, read as the reverse complement.
GCCCTGGCTAAACAACCATTATACATCACTTTTGTTGATTTAAGATCAGCTTTTGATCTAGTCCCGAGGGAAAAGTTGTGGGAGGTGCTACAAAAAATAGGGACCCCGGCCAATCTAATCCAACTGTTGAAGCGGTTGCATGAGGACACATATGCGCAGGTGAGATGGGGGAACCTAGGCGAACTAACGGACAAAATCCCCATAAATAGGGGTGTTCGCCAGGGTTGTGTGCTGGCACCTTTTTCATTCTCTATTTTTATTAATGAGGTTGTACAGGTTTTAATGACGTGCCAGAATGATGCCCCCACCCTATGCGCCCAAAAAATTCCAATCCTTCTTTTCGCTGACGACTCTCATCTTATTTCTAAATCTCCCATGGGCCTCCAAACTCTTATCAATAGATTTAACTCCTTTTGTCGAGATTACGGCCTAGAGCTGAACCATAAAAAGACCAAGTTAATGGCGTTCGGCTCAGGAGTGCGGAAGAAATGTACTATCCATTTAGAAGGGAACCTCCTGGATAAGGTTTCTTCCATTGATTATTTGGGTGTAAGGCTTACTGATAATCTGAACTGGGCAGAACAGATCAATAAAAGTGTGGGTCGCCTGCAGCACAGTGCGGCATCAATCCTGCGTTTCTATAGGGGTACGACAGCTAAAACTGTCTCCCCGGCAATTAAGATCTACATTGCCAGAGCACAGGGTGCCGCCGCATACGGAGCAGAGGTCTGGGGTTTTTCTGACTGTAACAGGCTCACTATCAGTGAGAACAGTTTTGCGAGGTCCTTGTGTGCCTGTCCTCCTAGTACTCCATTGATACCACTGTTCTTAGATTTGGGCCTGAGACGCATAGCCGATCTAATTGTTTTAAGACCATTATTATATTGGATACGACTATGGACTAACCCTGAATTAGACGTTTATGAGACCTCACTCCACGACCTGCTAATGTGCTCCAATTCAACCTCCATTCCTTGGGTTAAACATGTATCCAGTTGGTTTAACAAACTTGGCCTCAGCCACTTTAGGGAGAAACCCAAAAAACTAGAAAAGGCTCACTCCATTGTGCTGAAACGCATATATTGGTCCTATGTATGTAACGATTATATCACCCACAGAACTTATGGCACCTTAACAAATCGCTTCACAGATTTTAAGTGGCATCCACAATTTGAACCATATTTAGACAATATTCCTGACATCCTCGGTAAAAGCTTATATACCAGATTCCGTTTCGGGTCATTGCCGTTGAAGTCATTGATGTGCAGATGGGGTACAAAAACAGATACAAGTACATGCCCAGTTTGTGGTGCAAAATCGGAAACGGTTGAACATTTTATGTTCTTTTGCCCTACTTATTCCCTACCCAGGTCTAAGTGGATCCGTCACATTTGCCGCGAAAGGGGGATAAGAGACTGTGCCTCTGCTTTGAGGATTCTAAAAAGTCATAATTCTACGGTTTTAATACTTGCTGTTAGTAAATATTTATTAGTAGCATGGCGAATACGTAATTCCATTGCAAGGACTGTGTTTTAATTCAGAGCCCCACTTTTTACTTTTTACTCTTATAAGAACTGCAGGAGGGGGGTTGAAACCGTATTATGTGTATCATGTGTATTATGTGTACTGAGAAATTTATTTGGACCATGCTCTTAGCTATCCATGTTTTTATAATTTTTATCTATGTATTATTATTATCATTATTATTGGTTTTATCCTTATTCTTAATACTATTGTATATTTGCTTTGATGATCGATTGATCGAATAAAGCATGTGTTAAACGACAAACGACTATTAATATTTATAGACCCTGTTAAGTGATGATAAGATCTAGCCTCTGTACATCATGAGGTGTGAAGTCTGTGCACATAAAAGAAGGGGCGGACCTGGCTTCACCAAGACTATGGTGGTTCGTGATCAATGGCATGTTCTAAGTTCAAGAATGGGGGGACAAAGAGAACTACTTTCTGTGTTCTATGATGGAGAGTCAGCAGTACATCTCACCCATTGAGGGAGATAGAAAGTAAAATGTCTGAAACACAAATAGGAATGCACAGAGAAACTCAAGTGAGTTTTTCCACTGAGAGATTTATTTGTACATCCAAGATATAGTAGGCCATGTTAAATATTAACAATGCAGATGTGATCATTATGCGTGGAACAAAATGTGATCACAACGGTAACGGGCTATATGGACTCATCTCTGTCCTAAAGGATGCATCACACTCAAAAGACTCAAATTGTCATTTGGTGACACTGAGTAACGTATCTTCCATAGTTTTGTTGCACAATGATGGATAGAGTCCAGTAGCCATTAATGAGCTATTCAGGGGCTCTAGGAAACATTCTAGGTCATCAACATCACAGAAATATTTTGTACCTGCTACAAAATATTATCAAATAGCGAGCTCCAGCAGGCCACAGCTAAAGTGTTTTTTCTTAAGCCCGGGTTAGAATGCAAGGATCTTTTTTCTGTAGAATATATGTTTCCTGTGAGAATTTACCTGTAAACGAAGTCTCATGACCGTTATACAGATAGGACCCATGTTTTTTTGGTGTCTGGATGATGAGAAAATCTGCTAATGCTAGGGTAAACAAGTGGAAAGTGGTCTGGGTATGTCATTAGAATGCAGTCTCTTTGAACTAACTCTGTGCTGTGACTGGAATTCTAATGGTGGGGAAAATGCAAAGTCAAGGAGTTTTGAATGAACATGGAAAGCAATAATATCATGGTGTCTCTCACTTCTGATTCTGGGACCCTGAATTTTTCTACTACTCCTGTCCTCAAGGTCGGCCACTTTCTTTTGAAAATTCCACAGTTAATTTCTCCACTCATGGGCAATGAACAGTCTTTCCTCAACAGCAATCAAATGTTTATCTGTACTGTCCAGCTGTAATTTGAAAACTGCAACCTTTGTATAACTTGATTTAAATACTTGATTAGTTTCATTGTCAGAATGTTCAACTGCTGCAACAGAGATTTTTATGTGCTTCAGTTGAAACGTAATTGAGTCTGGTTTCACTGTAGTCAACTTGACTGATAAGGAATGCATGAATTGTCCTTACAAGACTAGGGACCTCACTACGAGCGGCCCATAACGGGTGTGATATTTATCACATCTGATCAAATCTGACTCCGCAGAGTCAAAATGTATTGGGTGCGATAAATATCACCAGACTACACGTTTTGGGGAAATAATGAAGATTTTGGTGCTTACGGCACTAAAATTCATGTGTGCTTGTCAATACTGGGGATTTTTCTGTCAATACATTTGGACAGGTTTGATTTTTTGGATTTTTTTTAGAGGAAAACCACAATGGTGTGATAATTGACAAGTAACTTGTAATTCCGGTCGCTGTGCAAAAACGGGTTTGCACAGGGATCATAACTTAACCCTGTTAATGCTGAAATTTTACTAACAAATATTCATGTATTCTGAATGTAGAATCTGCATAGAAAATGAGTTAATGTGGAAAATGAATACACAAGTTGAAAATGTGCCTAGTTGAGTGACCATCAATAATAATGCAGTGTACTTATTAACAGTTTATTAATATAAAATGTTGAGCTTATATTTGGATTATTGTAGTAGTATGTCATATTAATGGTTATGTATTATGTATTTGCTTTAGTAATCATAGGCCTTAATTTAGCGAGGTCTTGGGCCTAGTTACATGCCTCATGTCAAGTTGCATTGCTTAGTCAAATCATAAAATGGCTGCATAGAGAATAAATTGTGATTTTACACTGGGTTGACCAAATGCTAGTGGCTGAAATTCTTTCCCATGAGATCTGCTTGCTAGAAAACATTGTACTAGCTATAGATACTTTGTGTAACTTAGTGTGAGTCTAAGTTTAGGAGGACAAGCCCCAAGACTTTGTCAGTTGCTGTATGTGTGAGAGTGACGTCATTGGAGTTGCGCTGACATAGGTTGGTTAGTGAGAAGGGTAGCGCACAGATTGGCAGACAACCGTGAAGCACAATTGGTTGAGAAGGTCAGTGAAAAGGATTCTGGGATTGAAAGTCACTTCCTGATTTGATTCAGAATAAAATAAAGGTTGTAGAAATGAAATGTTTCACAGCATTAAAGAGTGCCTTAAGGGGTGATACTTATATTACAACAAGTATAGGGGATATTACACCACCAGAAGGTACACCATCTTACATTGTAATCAGAGAAAAGGGTGCTGCGCCATGTCTCTGGCTGAAACAATGGTGGAAAGTGACAGAGAGAGATTGGAGTTTAGCCTTTCCTGCCCATGGAACATTCAATTTGAGGAGCTTAGAGAAGTTGAGTAGGGTGCTATGTGATTTGAAACCTTCTCTGAGACCAGCACAGTTCGAGGTATTAGCAATCTGGTAATTAGTAGCCAGACAGCAACAGCAATAGAAATTTGAGAGGAGAATGAGAAAGGCAGAAAAGACACTATCGTAGGCTAGATGGGATAGTGATCAGAAATTTTGGAGAACCAAGACTTTACAGGAAATTAAGTTGTTTCCTGCAATTACACAGGACAGTGAGAGAGAAGAAAGGAAAGCTACAGGAAAGACAAACAGAAGCTCCTCCAAGAGTAGGGAGCGAAGATCAAAAGAGTCTACGAGATCTTTAACACTTGAGGAAGAATCAGATGATGATGAGTTCATTTTACAGTTACTGAGAAATCATCCCACACCATATGCAGCACAAGAGAGCGGTCTGAGCACTAGTGCAAACCCTTCAGCACCGACTCCACTTAACATGAAGTTGAGTCCAGAGTAGATTAATCCTAGCATGATACAGAGCCCAGTGCAGAGCAGTCTTAATCTACCTACTTCAGAAGCTCAAAATCCAATGCCACAGCTAGATGCACCAAGATTTACCCTGATAGACCCATTGTGGAAATTGCCACAAACCTGATAGTGCCAACAGGACAGGTTTTCCTTGAAACGGACATTAGTTCAGACAGAGCCAATTCCACTCTTACTGCCTCAAGTGCAGTCACCAGCCATTCCAAAATATACCCCAGTAACAGGAACACAGACAGATATGTCCGTACTGATGAGTCAGAACATGGGAATTATGCACCCACAGAAGCCGAATGTTAGACCAAGTCCAGATGCTGTGTCTGTACCCGTCACCATTGGTCCTGTCATACCCTTTTGTGCCCAGGGAAGTAACAGTACAAGTGGACAGGGAGCCTTGAATCAGAATTCATTGAGGGGAGGACTCAATGAGAATACTCGAATAGTCTCTCCTGTGGGACAGACCTTTGATGGAACAGATTATTGTTAGACCTTAGTCCAATCAGAGTTCCTGAATGCTGGAACTATGTCAAACATCAGTCATAGCCTGAAGTTACTGACACTCATTATCAAACTTAGCTGTACAATCGTTGCCAAATACTCAGCCCAACAATGTTTCACTGCAAGGGTTGACTGCCCAACAATTGACTGAATGGTTGGATAAGCTGAATACCCTGCCGAGTGCTACTAGAGGAGAAGAGTACTTGAAATATACTAGACTAGGGAGGGAAGCAGGTGAGCTTATTGAAGGGACTATGGCCCTCATTATGAACTTGGTGGTAATCATCGCCAACCGCCGTGCTGACGGTGAACAAAAGACCGCCAGTGGCAGTGCATTGCACACCTCCGAATAATGATGCCAAAACCCCCCCCCCCCAAAAAAATATGTAAACCTCTATTCACTGCCAGGGCCAACGACGGTGGAAAGGCACCACACAGCACCCCGCCACCGCCATTCTTACAAACCCCCCACACACCAAATAATGATGCACAAATAAGCGCGACGGACAGTGGATGCCCAACAGCAATTGGTGGTAACAAACGCTGTGCTCAGGAATGGGAACCGCCATCAACAGAAGCGCCGAAGGCAAATAAAGAAAACACACACACCTGGCACACATCCACACCACTATAAAACATACTCATACACAACTCACAATCCTCTGCAATGCCAACAGCACCACAGAACACAACACCACAACACACACACACAAACAACCACCACACAAGTCACACACACAACACACCTCCCACAACACACACCATGGCACCCCCTAAGTCCCCCACTTCACCGACAGGGAGCTGAGGACCACGGTGGACAAAATACTAAGGGGCGAGCCACAGCTATTTGGGGCACAGGTGCAGCAGACGCCCTTGGCCAGGAAGATGGAGCTATGACAGAGGATTGTCAACAAGGGCAATGGTGTGGGAACCCGTCCACGCATAAGGGTTGACATTAGGAGGAGATGGAACGACCTGTGGGGGAAGGTGCGTTCCATGGCATCATGACACAGCATCACGGTACCGAAGACTGGCGGTGGGCCTGCACCTCCTCCCCCCGAATACACTGACTGGAAGGAGAGGGTCTAGGCTATCCTGCACTTGGAAGGGCCTCACTAGACTCCCTGGAGGACTGGACTCAGGTAAGTCACCACACCTGTAATGTATGTATCACCCCATCCCTCTCACTACCACCATGCCCCCATCCCCTACCCAGCCCACTACACCCACACACTCCTACTCATGTCCTGTACATGCCCATAACCACTTCCACAGATCACTATCCAGCCCCTCTGCACGGTCACCAACCCATGCATGCCATGTCAGGAGCACTGCAACACATACAATACACCACCCCCCAATAGATGCATCGAAAGGAACACAAAGGGACCCTGCATGCCACTACATGGGACTCCAACCACCATTTACTGCTGACCAGTGATGCAATTGACAAGAAAGTGCTGAAAACCCACATCTCTATTCTCACACACACAGGCACCAACACCCATGCCACTCGGACGGAGACGCCAAGGAGTGCCAGTCCTTCACCTGTAGGAGAAGGCCCCACCCAGGAGAGTGCAGAGGGATGTCTGGACACAGGAAGTCCCTGGCCCATCCCACAGCCCTGGACACTCACCCTCCAGAAGCCCCACCCAGGATACCACTGATACCCCTACCACTCAGCCACCAACATCAACTCCGGTCCAACGCCCCCACACCAGTGCCTTCAGGCCACGGACTGACTGCCCACAAGTACAGAGCCCTGAGTCTCCACCCACCACCAGGCAGGGTGATAAAGGGCCCATTGCAATTGGGACTGCCAGACCTGTGCAGGGGCCACAGGCACAGGGGGCTAGGGCCAGTGGGAGGGGATCAGTGGCCCAGGGGGGTGGCCCAAGGAGGGATGCTGCTGCCCAGGAGGTCATTGATGAGGTTCTGGGAGCATACCACCATTCCCAGGACAGGATGGCCCAGATACTGGCCACCTTGGAGGAGAATCAGAGGCTGCAAGTAGCACATCACCAGGAGGCCATGGAACAATGGAAACCACTCAATGCCAACATGGCCTCCATTGCAGGGGTTGCTGCAGTGCCAGACCAACATCCAACCTGAGTCCTCCACCCACCTGCAGGCCCCTTCCACTAGCCAGGACAATGCCCTGCCATCTACATCTACATCTACAGCAGCTTGTGGACTGGTGGCAGTGCCAGAGGACTCACAGGACACAGCACCCCTTCTCCTACAGAGCAACTTCCTCCTCGCAAACGTGTCCTCAGACACCGACAACCTGGCGGATCACCAGCCAAGACCAAGCCCACAGCCAGGAAGTGACTCTGCCCTGTGTGCCATTGACCTACCTTGTTGACATGCCACTGCCACTTTACCATCATCCAATGGCCCATGGACTATGCCCCTTTGCTACCATCAGCTGTGGAAATGTACCTGAGTAGATTGTTCACCATGTGCCCACTCCCTTCCGCTGTCCCATCACTCATGTATTTTTTACCTTCAAATAAATGCACTTGTACACACAAAATATCTGTCCTCATTTAATTTAAGCAGTCAAATGCCAATGTGTATGTATTAGCCAGTTTCCATCATAATGACACTGTTTATTGCAGGAGGGGGTCTAACAGACTGTAGTGTTTGAAGTATGTCACACTGTATATTCCATTGCTGTAACCCACATCTGTTTAATCATTCATAAAGTTGCCACATCACTGGTAAGGGACACCACAGCAGTTTATATATAAGTCACCCTGAAACAATGCAGTAAACCCATTTGCATCATAGAAAGTGTACCTCAGAGACTGGAAGTATAGCCGGATTAGCTGGGTCCTGGAGTTACTTTCTTCCCCCTCCTCTTCTCCATCACTCTCATCCATCCTCTGAGGTGGCAGGGATGGTTGGACAGCATCCTCCCCATCCATTAGTGGTATAGCTTTCCTCAAAGCCAACTTGTGGAGCATGTAGCAGGCCGCCACTATCTGACACGCATCTTTTCAGTGACATAGCTCGGGGACCCTCCAGACAGATGGAGGCAACAAAATCTTGCCTTCAGGAGTTCCTATTGTTCATTCAATGACCTTCCTAGTGCGACTATGTGCCTCATTATAATGGATTTCTGCATCTGTCCTGGGATTTCTCACAGGTGTCAGGAGCCATTGCATGTTTGGGTAGTCAGAATCCCCTGTGAAAGTGGGCAAAAGAGGGTCAAAACACCCCCTTCCTACTAGCATACAGCCTGCCAGGCAGGTATGTCACTAATACAGTGCCATACACACTCACCTATGAGCCAAGCTCTATCCCCCTATAGTTGTCCCATCATGTGTGGCACACTGCTGTTTCTCAGGACAAAGGAATCATGGACCGATCCTGGGAACCTTGCATTGACATGTGATATGTACTGATCAGCCGTACACACCAATTGGACATTCATGAAGTGACAGTTTTTCCGATTCCCGAACACCTGTTCATTTACTCTTGGGGGTATTAGGGCTATGTGGGTACCATTAATGGCACCTATCACATGGGGGATATTAGTAAAAGCATAGAATCCAGATTTGATGGCGGTGAGATCAGTCCTTTGAGGAAACTAGACATAACTTTGCAGGTGTTGCACAAAAGCATTCAGGAAATTAGACAGGATGTGGCTGAACATTGGCTGTGATACCCCGGCTGCCATGCCCACTGTAACTTAGACTGAGCCTGTGGCCAAGAAATGTAGCACAGATAGTACGTGCATAGTTGTAGGAATGGCATGGGGATTCCTATTGGCTGGCATCAGAACAGAATCCATTTCTACACAGAGTTCACAGATTGTTGTCTGATTCAGGTGGTAATTTAGGATGATGTGACGTTTCTCCATGGTGGCCAGATCAACCAGGAGTCTGTAAACAGATGGGGCCCTCCCTCGCCACATGGGTCTGTACCTATGGTGGAGAAAGAGAGACACATTGAGGTGTGACATACACATGCATTACATGGTAACACAATTCATGTTTAACATGTGACACTATTAAACCTCACACAGACACAAAGAACAAGGTAATCTTGTCCGGCTAATGTGTCCTGAGTTGTCATAGTGTTTATGGCATGACAGTGTACACACTTCCCAGCATGATTCCATGAGGAGGACCACTAATCATGCCAGTACTCTATGAAGGGTAGAGGGAATGGAGCCATGGATTAGGACCCCGGACAGACTATGAAGGACTTGTCTATGTAAAATGGCAGCCCCCTGCCCTACAGGTAGTGTAGTGTAAGAAGTGACTTAATTCCGCCAGCGTTAGTCGTCATGGCGGTAGGCGGTGTTCACCACCATGCACCTCTTCATTGGACAACATTGGCGTCTATGGGGAAGCTGGGCCAATCACGATCACCGCCGGCGGTGACGGTGCACACTGCCGTAGTAAGTACCGCCATTTTGCTATGCCCTTGACACTTGACTCCTGCATCTTGAGAGGAATGGAACTCTGTTGCGTGAGCTGCTGTGTCCTTGCTCCGGTCCCTGAGATGGCACATGCTACAGGGGAACAGGTCCCGGAATTCGTCACGGAGGAGCTGGAGAAGTTGGTGGACGGGGGTCATACCCCTGTATGCAAAGCTGTATGGATGACCAGAGGAGCAGGTCAGTTGCTATTTGTCCTCCGTGAATGTGTGTGAATGTAGCGGATGCCTGCAGGCGTCTTTTGTTGGCTGTGTGAATGCTCACCCGTAGTGTGTCTGGCAGTTTTTGGCTTGGCTATTGTCTCTATTTATGCCTCCATGGGCTATGTCAGGTTCAACTGGCATGGCATTTGTGTATGGGGCACACACACTGACATCTGCTTCTTTACTCTGTGTGTCCCATGCAGGTCAGCACCCATCAGAAAAGGGGACTGTGGCAAGCTATCACCAAGGAAGTGCGGACCCTGGGGGGTCTACAACCGACGGAGCACCCACTGCAGGAAGTGGTGGGTGGACCTGAGGCGCTGGGCCAAGAAGACCAGTAAAGCCCAGCTGGGGAAGGCCTCCCAATGAGGGAGGGGTGCCCATCGGAGCCTGACCCCCCTAATGGCCCGCTTTCTGGTGGTGGCCTATCCAGATTTGGATGGGCGCTTGAGGGCAAATCAGCAGCCACAATGGGTGAGTACCAACACTGTTGTGATGCTACTATGGTGAGTGTAGTCAGGTACTAAGGGAAGCATGCATAGCAGTGGCAGGCTCATAGACAGGTCTGTCCCTGCAGTCCTACCACCCTCTACGTCCTTGGGATAGTGCCTTATGTAGTTATGGCAGGGTCTGTAGGCCTGTGAGGGGGTCCCCTGTTTAACCCATTGTTTTTAATGTAGCCTAATGGACTTGCAGGTGTGTTATCTTGGCATTGTCTCTCATTGTTTCCCATTGCAAACTGCATTAGAGTAGAGGGCCAGGAAGGGAATGTAATGTAGTGTGGGATCTTGCCTAGCAGTCAGGGGCACATTCAGGTGAATTATTTTGTCTGTGGGGGTTAGTGCATGAGATGGGTAGGGGTGTATGTGTGCCAACAGGTATGTATGATCTTGAGTTGACAGACTTATTTCTTGTTTGTCCCCCGTGCTCTTGTGTCCTTGTGTGCTTTACCATCATCTGGTGAGGGAGCTGAGGCTTCGGCAAGTGGGGATGCTGCAGCACACAGTTCCCAGGGAGCAGAGTCGAATGATGCCAAGGGGACCAGTGGGGTGGAGGGCGAGGTGAGTACCATGGGGAGGCAACTACCACTGGAGGTAGTGACTCCGATACCTCCTCCTATGGCAGCTCCCTGAAGGTGGCGGACACTACTGGGCCCAACCATTCTTTGCCATCTTCCACCACCCCATACCATCACCACCCTCCTAGTAGCTCCCTACCGAGTTGTCCATGCCCGCTCACCCAGGAGGGTGGGTCTCTCCTTCGCCCCAGGCACCTCTTCTCCTGCTCCAGTCAGTCCGGCTGCCCTCACTGAGGAGGCTATTGACCACCTGAGAACCATCTCTGTAGGGCTGTCAACCATCGTGAATGCCATGGAGGGGCTGGCATTCCAGAAGCAGCAATGCATTCCTGGAAGGCACTCACTATGCCATGTCTGGCCTACAGAGATCTTTTCAGGCTCTGGCCTCCTCTTTGATGGCAGCCAGTGTCCCTGGTCTTTCCGTCCCTCTTCCCACCACCTCTGCCTCTACCGGCTCCCCACTCCCTTCACCCATCCCAAGCACACATACAGCCAGCCATGCACACATATCAAACACACAAGAAGTACATACAGAAACACAAGCACAACACACGTCCCACCACATGCAGGCCCACACCCAATACACCAAAGCAGACACACCAACATCCACCTTCCCCACTGTGTCGCCCTCCCTCTCCTCCCTGTCTGTCACCTCACCATGCACACCCACATGGGCTGCACCCTCAGTCACTGCTGCTGCCCCATTCTTGCAGTCACCACAACAGCTGACATCCAGTCATGCACCCCAGACACCACACCTACAAACACGACGACTACATTCACAGACAATTGCAACACACTCACTAGACCTGCAAACACACACACAACATCCATATAAACTGGCAGCCTGTCTTCTCCCAGTGTCCCCCTTCTCCCTCCTCCCAGAACACAGAAACGCTCACACTTATCCACTCCACACATATCCACCAAACATGAGCAGACTCAACAGGTACCTGCATCCATGTCCAGCACACCTACACCTTGTACCACCACTCCCTCAACCTCTACTCCCAAACCTGTCTCCCAAACCCCTCCAACTGCACCTAAAAAGGTTTTCCTCTCTTGTGTAGACATGTGTGAACCCACTGGCCTACCCCGTCTTGTCCCTAAACATTCCTTGCCCTCACCAAGTCCACTCCTTCCACTTCAAAGTCCTCTCCAGTCCGCCATTCCCATCCCGTGCCCTTTCCCCAGGGAGGATGAAGGCCTGTGTGACCCCTGGCCACCCCAGGTACAGGCCCATTCCTCCTCCGTCCAAGGGCAAGTCCAAACCCTCTCCACCTCCACCTCCTAAACCAAAGCCCAAGACCCCCCTTCCAAACTGAAGTCCCTACCCCCGCCACCCCCTGCCCCTGTACCTTGAGGTGCCAGGCTGCCCTATTGATGCCCCTTCTCAGTGGAGTGTTCCTTTACATCGTGGGAGTCAAGTGTGGGCTATCTTTGCCCTACCAGGACATTGACTGGCAAATGGTCTTTTGTAAATTGTTTTTATTTTTCAAATTAAAATTTGCTGCCCATCAGACCTGTTGGTGCTATCTTGAGCAGTCGTGCAGCATTTCACTGTGGGAGAGTGGTGTGCATAAGTGTGTGAACTGGTGCAGGTATTTGTTGGATTATGTCTGGTAAGTACATTTTGTTAGGGTATGTATGGCTTGGGGTGTTGGGAGGAGTTGGGTGTGCATTGCATGTGGGTGGGGTGGGAGGTTGTGTAATTGTGTGCTCTTTCCTCCCTTGTGTGCTAGGCTGGGGTACTTACCGTCATCGTCTTCTTCGGCGGTCACGGTCATGGAGGAATATGGCAAGGAGAAGCACTGGCATAATTTCCAACTCTTTCTCCATGTTGGCGTCGCCGTGTTCTGTGTGCTTCTGGTGAATGTTTCCCTTTATATGTCTCGTTTCCAGGCTTTGTGTGGCGGTGGCTCAATCCCGGAACTGATGGCGTGCTGTGTTCATTATATGGTGGTCGGGTTGGGCCTTTCCATCTGCCTGTTGGAGGCCTCTGTTGTCGTTGTCGGTGCTTCCAGGATGCGGTGAGTGGATAGGCCACTGGCTGTTTCTCCTATGCTTCATTATTTGGCGGTCTGCACCGCCGGCCTGTTGGCGGTAATTACCGGCAGGTTCAAGATGAGGTTCTGTATGTGTGAACAGACTCGAATCTATACTGAAGCAGAATTGAGATACTTTTGCCCAAAAATTACAAGAGAAGCAAGCCACCTACATCAGAAACGAGCAGACTTAGCAGAGAGATGAGGCAAAGAAATAGAGAAAACAAAACATTTGAAGAGGAATTACAGGTTAGATTTTGCTCAAAAGATTTCGAACACATGAGATCTGCAGGAATGAATGCACATCTTAGGGAGTTACTACAAAGCGTCCAGACCTGGGGAACATTAGACAAGTGGGAAGGCAGATGGGTAAAGAAGAGAGATAAAATGAAAACGGATTCTGCAAATCTGATTGTGAATGTGCAGCAGGTCGAGGATCTGGTAAAATTTTCCCAATGAGAGAAATTCCAGGAGGGAACTTTGCTTATGTCCTTTGGAGCAAAAGTGACATTCTGTCCTTTACAAATGATTATCCTCGGTTGAGAGAGAAATCATTAGAATGATACCAGCAGATGGACAGGTTCGTGAAACTTGAAAAATGCCTGTGGTAGGATTTGAGCACCCTACTAGAGATAGTAGTTCTGTTGAAGTAAGCCTCAGCAAGGCCTACTAGTGCAAGGGGTTCACCTTTCTCTGCATAAAGTCCTCAGACCATATAGGAAGAAGTTGGCACAGAAACTGAAATAAAAGACAACGTTTATTAAACCTCATGAGGTGGTACTACAGTTCATACAGTACCCTTCGGTAATGTTTGAAGTAGCACACTGAACTGAGAGAGCATGGTTCTTTTATACCCACGCAGGGGCTAAAAGGAGGTGGTACAATTATAGAAGCAAGACTTGCATACATGTAAGGTCATGTGGAAATGCACAGTCGACAGGTAGGAGGGGCTAACAGTTTCAAGGACTAGTTGACACATTACTGTCTGTTACTGATTACTAACAGCTGCAGATCTTACTGGGCATGTGCGAAAGTGGCAGATGCTAAATATAACTTGTCACTAGGCAGATTTTCAAGAGTAGTTAACAGAAAGGTAGGACAGAGCACATGGTGAGCACATGGCAGCATGTGGAAGAGAAAATGGCTGCAATGAATACAAAATGGATTCCGCGAAATGTTCACAATAGTTACTAAATACAAGATGACTTCTGCTAATGCTTAATCTCATAGCTGCTAAACTACAACAGACGACCCTTTCAGCATTAGCTGAAGACATTCGTCTTTCTGGGATAATCTAAATATTCATCTTGTATATTTATGCTCATCATTTCAGCTATTTCCTTATCTAACATATGTTGTGCTTTCATTTCTGTAATATTTCTTTTGGTAGGCATACAAGCAGTAATACACATGGAGCAGAACATTGGACCACACTCAATACAGATACAGCATGTGAAAAATATTGCAATCATTACACACAGGATAGTCAGTAGTTTCCAGCCCCAGGTGGAAACAAGAGCCCAAAACCATCCAGAAAAAGTCCAAGTACCAGTCTCTGTGTGGATTTCTGCAGCAATTTTATGCAATTTAGATATTGCATCATATACTGAAGGTGAGTGATCTGGAATAAAAACACAGCAACTACTACCGATTATGCAACATGCACCACCTCGATCAGCTAATGTCACATCTAGTACCATACGATTTTGGAGCGCTACAATCCTCGCAATTTGGAGCTCCTCTGTAATATTCCCAAGTGCCAGAGCTGCCTGATTGGTAACAGCTTCCACAACCCTACTCAATCGTCTCACTTTCCTACTGTTTAACGCAGCACCCACAAAGGAGAACAACCCTAAATTAAAATCAACATATTGTTGCAGGCTAGTATCCATTTGGTCTACCTCATTTGTACTTATTGCCCTTTTATAACTATTTTTAATGATGTAATTGAACAGTTTAAAATCTCGGTGAAATGATGCAGGGGCCAAAAACACAGGGGGTAATAGAAAAGATACATAACACACACCTGACCACCCAACAGGTAATTGGTAATATCCATAGTTACCACAAACAAAATATGTATTATGTGAAGCTGTAAAACTATTATTATTTACACCCTCAATAGTTAAAATCAAGGTACAATCGCTTATCCCTACTGGAATTCGCCCTATGCTACGTATACATAAATCTGCTTTAGTTTTTGTAACAGAAATCACAAATTGTTCTTTCTTGTCAGAGTCTCTTATATTTGTGAAGACATTTGGGTGGTCATTCCAACCTCGGCGGTAAAAGGCGCTTACCACCAGACAGAAGACCGCCATTACACCGCCGCGGTAAACCACCACGGTCATTCTGACCCACACTAGGCAAACCGCTAAAATACCGCCATCCACAAAAGTCCGCCACACCAAAGGTCAGCGATAAACTGGCGATGACCAAACCTCCACCGTCACGCCAACAGAAATACGCCCATGCCATTACGACACCACGAATCCACGCGGCGGTCTTTCAACCGCGGTATTCTATTGGTGGTACACACCGCCGCGTTCGAAATACACATACACCTACAAAACACTACCACATTGGACAATTCGAAATACACACACCTGATACACATACACACACCACTCCCACACACCCAATACATTATAAAACACACACCCACATCACCCACAAACCCTTACGACCAGAAATTTTGAACGAAGACCAGAGAGAAACACCACAATCTACAAACAAGCATCCACAGGCACACAATACCAATACCCACAGAACTTCCACGCACCTCACACAACACACCACTAAATAGCACCCCACCTATCACTACACACTCCACCCCACACATCATCCACACCACCCCATGGCACCTCAAAGACACCCCAGGTTCTCAGATGCTGAACTCAGGGTCATGGTGGAGGAAATCCTACGAGTAGAGCCCCAGCTGTTTGGGACACAGGTGCAGCACACCACCATTGCCAGGAAGATGGAGCTATGGAGCAGAATAGTGGACAGGGTCAAATCTGTGGGACAGCACCCAAGAAATCGGGATGACATCAGGAAGAGGTGGAACGACCTACGGGGGAAGGTGCGTTCCATGGTATCAAGGCACAACATCGCGGTACAGCGGACTGGCGGCGGACCCCCACCTCCTCCCCCCGAATTTACAACATGGGAGGAGCAAGTCTTGAACATCCTGCATCCTGAGGGCCTCGCTGGAGTAGGTGGAGAAATGGACTCTGGTAAGTCTCATCTTCACTACTTCATCCCCCCCACCCCACCTGCATGCCAACTCATACCCCCACCCTCACCCCCTTCACAACTACCCCTTGCAAATGTCTCACCATCACAACCCACCCATCCCAAAACTTAGCCCTGCTTGCGGCCCCAAAGCATGGACACCCATCACCAAAGCATGCCCAATGCACGTACCCATCACCCCCCCCCCCAAAACACCGTCACAACAGCTCCCACAAAGGAATGCCAGCACTGGGGAACACAGGCACCCACCCATTGCACGCCATTGGCACACACAGAAGCAATAACCATACTTTTATACCCCTGCAGGACCCGAACGCCAGGTCACCGCGCAGGAGGGTCCACAAATGTCCCCTCCACCCCCAGAAGAGGCCCACACTGATGACAGCAGCTCTGTCTCCCTGGATCTAGATGACCAGCCCGGTCCATCGGGGACCTCTGGACAGCCGGTTCCCCTCACACAGGCACAGGCCACAGCAGACCTTCCCCCCTCTGGGAACACCAGCACAGCACCCACCCAGCGGGCCCATACCTCTGTCCCCAGGACACGTCAATCAGCGGTGTGTCCACCACTACAGGGAACCCAGGCTAACCCACCACCCCAACAACAACAGGGACCTGGGGGCAGTGGTAGTGGGCACACGGTCCAGGGGACGGAGACCCACGGAAACAGGGGAACTGGGAGGGCAGCTGTGCGACGGGGGGGGACAGGCCTAGGGAACCCACTCTCCACGAGGCCCTCTCCTCCATCATGGGAGCATACCACCACTCCCAGGAGACGATGGCGACGGATCCTGCCCAGGTTTCAGGAAATCCAGCTTGTGCAGGAACAACAGTATATGGGGTTCAGGGAGGAACTGAGAAACATCAGTACCGCCATGGGTACCATCGTAGTGGCCCTGAATGAGTTAATCTCCACATTGCGGACCACTGTGGCACCTCAAAGGGCCCCTGACACTAGCATGGACCAAGAACTGGCTACCACCTCCGCCGGCGCTAGTGGACAGGAGGCCCGACAGAAGACCAACAGGCCACCAGAACCCCCCCCCCTGCAGAAGGAGAACCACCCCGCAAGCGGGCCCTGAGATCCAGGAAGAAGACAGAGTAACATGTCAAGACCCCCGCCAGCAAAGGATACGCCCTGATTGTCATCCCACTGTCCCACATTGTCACCCTGTCCAACCTTAAACTGCCCCTGCTCCACTTCCCACAGGCATTTGGACAATGCACCTGTGAACCTGATAGTCTGGACTCTGCCATGGACAATCCTCCACCATCACCCCTCACCGATTTGCAACCACCCATCCAAATTAGAGCACTTGAATAAACACACTTATTGCACATAAACAATCTGGAGTCTGTCTGTGATTTTAACAAATGTATTAGACATGACAGTGCCAAAATTGTTATTCACATAGTGATGCCAAAAAAACGCTGTCACACAGCTGTAGTCCATGGGGAAACTAAGCAGATGTCACGCAGTGGGGTCCACAGCTCTGAAAACGGAAGGGAAAGTCACAACACAGTTACCATACACTGGGGGAAAAAGCCAGGCAGTAGAGAGGTAGGAGTCTTTAAGTAAATGTAATATGCCGGTGTGGACTCTTACCTGTGTATCACTGAAAGTATTGCTCTATTACTGTGTTCCTGTTGTCTATGTCGTCCTCTTCGGCTCCCTCTTCTTCACTCTCCACAGGCTCCACAGCTGCTACAACACCACCATCTGGACCATCCTCCGGCAGAAAAGGCACCTGGCGGCACAAAGCCAGGTTGTGAAGCATACAGCAGGCCACGATGATCTGGCACACCTTCTTTGGTGAGTACATTAGGGATCCACCTGTCATATGGAGGCACCTGAACCTGGCCTTCAGGAGGCCAAAGGTGCGTTCGATCACCCTCCTAGTCCGCCCATGGGCCTCATTGTAGCGTTCCTCTGCCCTGGTCCTGGGATTCCTCACTGGGGTCAATAGCCAGGAAAGGTTGGGGTAACCAGAGTCCCCTAATAGCCTCACATGGTGCCTCTGGAGTTGCCCCATCACATACGGGATGCTGCTATTGCGCAGGATGTAGGCGGCATGCACAGAGCCAGGGAACTTGGCATTAACATGTGAGATGTACTGGTCTGCCAAACAGACCATCTGTACATTCATCGAATGATAACTTTTCCTTTTCCTGTACACCTGTTCACTTTCTCTGGGGGGTACCAAAGCCACATGGGTCCCATCAATGGCACCTATGATGTTGGGGATATGTCCAAGGGCATAGAAGTCACCCTTCACTGTAGGCAAATCCCCCACCTCAGGGAAAACGATGTATCTCCGCATGTGTTTGAGGAGGGCAGACAACACTCTGGACAACACCTTGGAAAACATAGGTTGAGACATCCCTGATGATATGGCCACTGTTGTTTGAAATGACCCACTTGCTAAGAAATGGAGTACTGACAGCACCTGCACTAGAGGGGGGATCCCTGTGGGTTGGCGGATGGGTGACATCAGGTCTGCCTCCAGCTGGGCACACAGTTCATGTATAGTGGCTCGGTCAAGCCTGTATGTCAGAATGACATGTCGTTCCTCCATTGTCGACAGGTCCACCAGCGGTCTGTACACGGGAAGATTCCTCCATCTCCTTGCATTGCCAAGCGGACGGTGCCTAGGAAGGACAACAGCGAGCACAGAGTCAATCAACCCACAGGTACGTTCCCACAGCTTGTACACAACACGATTCACTATGCATTGAATGGTGTGTATGAGTGTTGAGGAAAGGCCTAGGTATGTGTGACGCAGTAGAAATTAAGCCATGTGGGCCCTAGAAATGGCGGCTGCCTGACCTGTGAAGTGTGACAATGGGATGTGAGGTCACTGCGCTGGCGTGGCACACCGTGGCAGTAGGCGGTCGAAGACCGCGGCGCAAAGCTGCATTGGTTCACATTGAATCCTATGGGTTTCAGGAGCCAATGACGATGTGCGCCGGCGGTCGCGGTACGCACCGCCACGGTACGCACCGCTGCGGGCGTGACCGCCACTTTTTTTATCAGCTTAATCACTCGATACCTGATCTTCCACAGGAGAGGACCT
This sequence comes from Pleurodeles waltl, assembly GCF_031143425.1. Lineage (NCBI taxonomy): Eukaryota > Metazoa > Chordata > Amphibia > Caudata > Salamandridae > Pleurodeles > Pleurodeles waltl. The sequence goes on along the minus strand of NC_090448.1, from coordinate 449,625,045 downwards.
ACAAAGCAAGTGCTGCTGTGACCTCGGTCTGGAAGAGACAATGGCTGCTGCGACTGGGGAAAGGGCCCCTGCCTTCACTTCTGAAGAATTGGAGAAACTCGTGGATGGGGTCCTCCCCCAGTATGCGCTACTCTACAGTCCTCCAGACCAACAGGTAAGTACACTGGGACCATGCTTTGTGGGCAATGCCTGGGTTGAGTCGGGTGGATGAAAGATGGTGGGGAGGGGAGCGATTGAGTCATGCATCAGACGACAGATGAGAGCATGTGTCACATGGCAAGGGTGGGGATGGGGGGCCACTCACACTGAGCATGCAGAAGGTGATGACAATTTTTCTCTCCCTGTACATGTCACATAGGTCAGCGCCCACCAGAACATCGCGATTTGGCGTGCCATCGGCAAGGACGTCCGGACCCTGGGGGTCCACAACAGACGGGGCACCCACTGCCGTAAGAGGTGGGAGGACATCCGCCGCGGGAGCAGGAAGACAGCGGAGGCTCTGCTGGGGATGGCCTCCCAACGTAGGAGGGGTGCCAGTCGTCAATTGACCCCCTTGAAGTCCCGGATCCTGGCGGTGGCCTACCCCGATTTGGATGGGCGCGTGAGGACATCACAGCAGACACAAGGGGGTCATTCTGGTGACTTTGTGCGCAGTGGAGGTGTCTGGGTGGGGGAGGAGGGCTGTGGGTCTCCCTAGGCCAGGGCGAATTCTGTGGGCTAGGCCCCTCCGTAAGGCATGGCCCTGTGCCCCCGCCCCCCACCTCTGTAGGGTGCCAAGTTCAGGTATCCATGGCCCTGTGTCATCTATGTGTGCAGTTGTCGTCGATAGGCTTGTAGGCCATGTCCCACGGATTGCGTAGTGGACCCCAAGTGCGCGGCGTAGTGCAGGGGGCTTCTGTGTCTGTCTTGTCCGCCAACGGTAGTGGTAATCCATGCACTCAACATGTCTTTATTTCTCCCCCCCCCCTTTTTTGTGGTTTTCCTGTTCATGTGTGCATCAGCATCATCAGGCGGAGGAGAAGTGGCACCGGAGCACGAGGGAGCTGCATCTCACATGGCCATGGCGGGCCATGCAACTGAGTCGGATTTCACCAGTGAGACGGAGGGCGAGGGGAGCTCCACAGCGGGGACTCGTGCTGATGTCAGTGGCAGAGACTCGTCCTCTGAAGGGAGCTCCCTTGTGGTGGCGGCAACATCCGTGCCCCCCGCAACAACAGGTACAGCCGCCACCCAGCGCACCAGCACCGCCCTCCCAGCAGCCCCTCAGCCTTCGCCCCGTGCCCGCTCACCCCGGAAGGTGGGCATCTCCTTCGCCCCAGGCACCTCAGGCCCTGCCCCAGTCACCCCTGCTGCCCTCAGTGAGGAGGTCATTGACCTCCTGAGGACCATCATTGTTGGGCAGTCTACCCTTTTGAATGCCATCCAGGGTGTAGAAAGGGAGGTGCACCGGAGTAATGCATACCTGGAGGGCATTCATTCGGGTCAGGCTGCCCATCAGCGATCGTTCAACGCTCTGGCCTCAGCACTGACAGCAGCAATTGTCCCTGTCTCTAGCCTCCCCCCTCCAACTTCCTCCACCCAGACCCAATCCCCTGTACCTCTGCCTATCCCAGACACACCTACAGACCAGCCTGCACACGCCTCAACACCCAAGGGAAGCTCATCCAGACATAAGCACCACACATCACACAAGCATTCACACAAGCAACATCCACATGCAGACATACCAACAGCCACTGCCTCCACTGTGTACCCCTCCTCCTCGTCTCCCTCCTCCCTCCCTGTGACGTCTCCACTCACACTTGCATGCACAACATCTTCAGCCACTACGTCCATCACCAGCACACCCACCCGAACACTCCGCACAGGTGCAGTCACCACCCCCACTACCATTTACACGTCCCCTGTGTCCTCTCCCAGTGTGTCTGTCACCCCCTCTTCCAAACCACACAAACGCAAGCAGCCACCCGCCCAACAGCCATCCACCTCACGACAGCCTCCAGCCCAAGCACCTGCACCCAAAGACACCAGACTTCACACTCCTACAACCACATCCTCTTCCTCCACTCCCATACCCACTACACCTACCCATCACTCTCTTTCCAAATTGCTTTTCCTTGCCAACCTTAACCTCTTTCCAACAACTCCCCCACCCCGTCCATCTCATAAGACTGCAATCAGCACCTCAGCCACCACCAAACCAAGACCTATCAGGACTGTTGTCCAAGGACTGTGGAGTCCCCCACCCTCAAGGGCAACAACTCCGGCGAGGAGCCAAGGCACGCCCAGCCCACCCCCGGAAAAGCACCAAAAAGTGAGCAGTGCCCGGCGCGTGAGGCCACGGACACCAGGGACCAAAATCCCTACCCTGGCTCCGTCTGGAAGTGGGGTGCCACCTGGCACACCGCCAAAGGTGTCAAAGGGCCACAGACGACCAGGGAAGGGCAGCACGCCCGTCAAGTCCGGCAGCAGGCCAGCTGCCCAGGAGTCCCCCACCAGCCCCCTCCCAGGTGTGCAGGAGGACACCCAGAGGCCTGGTACGGCAGCCCAGGAGGGCCCCGCAAGCCAACGGACGGATGGGCAGGAAGGCCCTGCCAGCCACATGCCAGGTGGCGAGTGACACCCATGCCTGGGCCGGAACCGCTGAACTGGGCCCTTTCAAACAAGCCCCGCTGAACTGGGCCCTTTCAATCAAGCACCGCTGAACTGGGCACCGCCGTCTCAAGCACCGCTGAACAGGGCACCGCCGTCTCAAGCACCGCTGAACTGGGCACCGCCGTCTCAAGAACCGCTCCGCTGGGCACCGCCGTCTCAAGCACCGCTGAACTGGGCACCGCCGTCTCAAGAACCGCTCCGCTGGGCACCGCCGTCTCAAGCACCGCTGAACTGGGCCCTTCATCTCAAGCACCGCTGAACTGGGCACCGCCATCTCAAGAACCGCTCCGCTGGGCACCGCCGTCTCAAGCACCGCTGAACTGGGCACCGCCGTCTCAAGAACCGCTCCGCTGGGCACCGCCGTCTCAAGCACCGCTGAACTGGGCCCTTCATCTCAAGCACCGCTGAACTGGGCACCGCCATCTCAAGAACCGCTCCGCTGGGCACCTCCACCTCAAGAACCGCTCCGCTGGGCACCGCCGTCTCAAGAACCGCTGAACTGGGCACGCCGTCTCAAGAACCGCTCCGCTGGGCACCGCCATCTCAAGCACCGCTGAACTGGGCACCGCCATCTCAAGAACCGCTGAACTGGGCACCGCCGTCTCAAGCACCGCTGAACAGGGCACCGCCATCTCAAGCACCGCTCCGCTGGGCCCTTCATCTCAAGCACCGCTGAACTGGGCCCTTTCAAACAAGCACCGCTGAACTGGGCACCGCCATCTCAAGAACCGCTCCGCTGGGCCCTTCATCTCAAGCACCGCTCCGCTGGGCACCGCCGTCTCAAGCACCGCTCCACTGGGCCCTTCATCTCAAGCACCGCTCCGCTGGGCACCGCCGTCTCAAGCACCGCTCCGCTGGGCCCTTCATCTCAAGCACCGCTCCGCTGGGCACTGCCGTCTCAAGCACCGCTCCGCTGGGCCCTTCATCTCAAGCACCGCTGAACTGGGCCCTTCATCTCAAGCACTGCTCCGCTGGGCACCGCCGTCTCAAGCACCGCTGAACTGGGCCCTTCATCTCAAGCACCGCTGGCCCATTGGCGGAAGGGGCAGGCCCGCATCTGTGTCAGGCAGGGCTGCACGAGGCACTCTGGGCACTAGTCCCCCTCCAGTACCAGTGGAGACTGTTATCCACTTGAGAGACTGTGGCTTTGCACTCCCCAGGATGGTACAGTGGGCAAGCCACCCACTGTAGAGACTTGGGAGACTGTGGCTTTGCACTCCCCAGGATGGTACAGTGGGCAAGCCACCCACTGTAGAGACTTGAGAGACTGTGGCTTTGCACTCCCCAGGATGGCACAGTGGGTAACCCACCCACTGTAGAGACTTGTGAGACTGTGGCTTTGCACTCCCCAGGATGGCACAGTGGGCATGGAGGCCCCTCGTGGATCTGGCGTTGTGTACTCATGTGGCTGAGGTGCCCCCCATTCCCTTCCCCCTGAGGTGCCTGTAGTTTTTCTATCTGATGCCCCTGCAGTGTTCTCTCCGTTGGTGTCAGGTATCTTGTGTGGGCCTTGCCCATGTGATTTGGGCCCAGTGGTCCACGGACAATGACAGCTAGAATTATCGGACTTTTAATATTTATGTATATATTAGTTTTAAATGTGTGATATTTTTATAAGGCAATAGTACAATATATTAGACTGTTTATGATCTATTCCTTTTGTCTTTGCATTCTTTCGGTGGGTTTGGGGGTTGTAACAGTGATGTATTGCTATGCATTGATGTGTGTGTTGTAGCGGGTGGGGGTGGGGGTGGGGGTGTCGCGTATGTGTGTCCCCGTAATATTTTCTCCTCCCCCGTCCCCTGTATCGTAGGTGCAGTACTCACCGTTGTCTTCTGCGCCGGCGTTCGTGCTCCTGGTAGAGGAGCAGGAATACAATAGCTGGTAGGATGTGTAATTCGGGTTCCATGCTGTCCAGATTCCTCGTGGGGTGTATGGAGGTGAGCGTTTTCGGTTTGAAATGTCTGTTTCCGCCATGTTTTTATCGGCGGGGCTACCGCCCCGGAAAAGGTGGCGGATTGGTGGGTTGTGATAGGGTGGGCGGTACATTGTCTCCCGCCTGTCTGTTGGCGGTGACCGCCGCGCTGTTTGTTTGTCCCGCCGTGGCAGTCGGAGTGTTAAAGTGGCGGTCTCTGTTGGCGGTTTCCGCCAGGGTCAGAATTCCATTTTTTTAACCGCCAGCCTGTTGGCGGGTTAGCCGCCGCTTTAAACCGACCGCCAGGGTTGGAATGACCACCATAGTATTGAAACATTGTCCGGTTGATACTCTTCCCATTCCCATTTAGTTCCTTTGGCTTGGGGATACCCATCTTTGTCTTGGTAGCATACTTTATTAAGGCGAAAAAGAAGTCCGCCCTCTGTACATTTTCCAGATGCAAACAAAAGCATATACCAAGCTTGACAAGAACCATTGTGTGATAAAAGGAAGAGGAATGAAAGGTGTTCCTCCTTTCTTTCGATGCACAGGTATCATTCCACATACCCAACAGTTAGTAGTATTTGTAGCATTATGAGTATGATGCAACATCTGAATGAAAGTATTATTGAAGTACGATTGACGGTGCTTCTGCTCCGGATAGGGAAGCGTAAAGTAATAGTGATCCTCTGGTACTGGAGTAGTGGCAACAAAAAACTCACGAGCAGGAGCCTTCTTTTCAACAAAAGAGGGGATTATTGCTATAACCACCAAAACAACAACAAACCCTATAGTACTAATGATAAGTTTGTTATTCATTTTAGCAACAGTGATAATCGACCCTTTCAGAAATGAATTAAAAACAATCGTTGGAGCTCTTATCCCTGGGCAGCCGCTGATTTCTTCACCACAGGCCAAGACGGGTGTCACTACTCTAATGCATGGCTGACCCCCCCCCTTGCCACATTGGCTCTCCGTTTCACTAACCCAGGGTGGTAGCTCAACCAGTTTAAAAAAAAAAAATGTCAGATTCTTTCCTCGGTCTCAAATTATATCACGACACTCCAGAAGTCGTATGGTCTGGGAAGACCTCTGCAGATTTGTCAGGTGATATAGCACGGCCTTTCTCCATAGTCAACATCTCTCGATGATCGGTCAGCACAGCAGGTTCCACCAAGGTAGGTAGCACTCTCTTGCAGTGAGTACAATGGACCCAATTCTTTCGGTTTGTCACTCGAACTGCTGTCCTTGTCGCAAGGAGCACCTGTTCTGGGCCTCGCCACCTTGGTTCCAAGCTGCTTGATCTTTCAAAGGACTTAATCATCACCTGGTCACCAGGTCGGAGTTCATGGCCTTCACCTGTAGATCTTTCAGGAAGTGCTTCTCGAACCTGTTGATGAATAGAAACCAAATTGTCGGTTAACTGTGCCAAATAATCATTCATCAGGAGACAAGGTACATCATATACAGAATTTGTCTTAGGAACTCCCCAAATGTTCATTGGCCTTCCAAACACCACTTCATATGGACTAAGGCTGATTCAAGAGTGTGGCACTGACCTAATAGACAATAATGCCAATGGTAATGCATCCGGCCAAGTTAAGGATGTGGAAGCCTGTATCTTCGCTAACTTCAGCTTCAAAGTAGCATTATACCTTTCCACCAATCCTGCTGATTGTGGGTGGAAAACCACATGGAACTTCTGTTTAATCCCTAATCCTTTCAGGACATACTTAATAACTTCCCCAACAAAATGAGGTCCGTTATAAATTCCATAAAAGCCTGCAAACACCAAACCTAGGGAAAAATGATTTCAAAAGCACCTTCGCTGTGGTAATGGCAGTATTATCCTTTGTGGGGTACGCCTCTATCCATTTACTGAAGGCACATACCACCACCAAGACATACTTTAAATTGTTGCAGCGTTCAAGCTGAATATAATCCATTTGTAGAACTTCAAGAGGTGCAGTTGGTGTAGCAAACCCTCCTGCAGGAGTACATGTCCCTTTTCCAGGATCAGGATTGTATTGTAAACAGATCAAACAAGACTGTACTACTCTCTTAGCTGTACTGGAAATTTCTGGATGCTCCCAAACGTGCATAAACAACTTTGTTATTGTTGAAGCTCCAACATGTGCCAGCCCATGTGCCATCTGAACCATAGGTTGTACAAAAGCTATAGGCAATTTCCATTTATCCATCTGCTTATTCCGTCAACAGCCCTCATCATCCAATTCTCCTTCTTCAGACCATTGCTCACGTTCTTTCACAGAAGCATTTTCTGTATATCTAATACGTCTTGTCTAGCATTATGCCAACGTTCAGCTTGTGACTTCACTACATACATAGAAGTAGTACTTCGCTGCATCGCAGTCTCACGTGCTACGCGGTCCACAAGGGCATTACCTTGCCCTATCTTATCTGTCACTTTCTTGTGTGCACTACATTTCACAATAGCTAGTTTCTTTGGATATGTCAATGCAGTCAAGAGGTTATGCACTAATTTTCCGTGCATTATCTGCATCCCGTGGGATGTGAGAAAGCCTCTCTCCTTCCAAAGCAAACCAAAATCATGAGCCACTCCAAAAGCATAGCGGCTGTCTGTATAAATGTTCACACATAAGTCAGTACTAAGCTCACATGCTCGTGTCAAAGCTATTAGTTCAGCTGCTTGAGCTGACTTCTGTGGTATAGGAGCTGTCTCCACTAACGTGTGTATTGTGGTGATTGCATATGCAGCTGAGGTCGTACGATCTGGCAACTTCAAACAAGACCCATCAACCCACAATTCCCCGTCTACATCTGGAAGGGGCGTATCTTGTAAATCAATATGACCCTTTGTCTGTTCTTCGGTAAGGAATATACAATCATGTGTTTCTTGTGACTGAGGCTGAGTCACCGGATATGGCAACAAAGTGGCTGGATTTAGTGTTGCACATCTCTTCAGTGTAATGTGAGGAGCCAGCAATGTCAATTCATATCCTGTCATGCGAGCACTAGTTAAATGTTGTGTCTTTGTTTGATTTAAAAGAGCATCAACCGCACGGGGTACTAACACCAACAGCTTATGTGACAAAACTATCCCTTCACTCTGACGTATTGACACAGCTGTTGCGGCAACTGAACGAAAACACCCAGGTAACGCTCGAGCGACAGTGTCAAGTACTGCTGAAAAATATGCACAGGGACGCTGCTTATCGCCATGTGTCTGTATTAAAACTGACAATGCACATCCATCTTTCCCATGTACGTGAAGTGTAAAAGGCTTCATGTAATCTGGAGTACCTAACACTGGTACTGAACAAAGGGCTTGTCGTAGCTGCCGGAAAGCAATGTGTGAAAACCCTAATATCCATTGCCTATAAAAAGAAGTAAGACCAAGGAATGCACGAACATCTTTCTGAGTAGAGGGTACTGGTGTGTCTAAAATTGCTTGAATACGATCTGATGTAAGTGCACGGCCCTCCTTAGACAAAAGCTGACCTAAGCAGGTTACCTTTGGTCTACAATATTGCAATTTATTCCGTGACACTTTATGATGGTGTGAAGCAAGAAAAGAAAGTAAGGACAAAGTGCACTTTTCACATTGCTCAGGGGTATCAGCTGCCAACAAAATATCATCGACATATTGTATGAGAGCCACACCCTCAGGCAAAACAAAATAATCAAGTTGTTGTTTTAACGCTTGACTATAAATACTTGGACTCTCAGTATAACCTTGAGGAACTCTGCAAAATCTAAATGATCATTTATTCAAAGTAAAACCAAACAAATATCGGCTGTCAGGATGAATAGGGATCGAAAAGAAAGCATTCTTCAAGTCTATCACAGAGAACGTAGTTGCTGTCGGGGGAACCAAAGTAAGAAGTGTTGTGATGTCAGATACCACAGGATATTGTGGTATCACAATCTTATTGACTTCTCGTAAATCAATAATGAATCAGTAAATCCTGGTATCAGTATCCTTTTTCAGAATAGGAAGAATCGGACTGTTACAAACATTATACAGAACTTCCTCAACAACTCCAACTGCAATAAGATCATGCACAATTTGTGTGAGTGCTTCTTCGCCCTCCTGTGAAATGTTGTATTGAGGCAAACGTGGCAATACAGCTCCCTCCTTGACACTAATATGTACCAGTGGAATAATCATTTGTCCCACTCAGTATCTGAAGTAGCCTACAAAGTACTAGGGAGTGAAGCTAATGCAATATCCTCTTTAACAAGACAAACTCTTTCCATCACAGGATGATTACCATTTAAAATAACACGCACCCCTTCAGGAGAGCATTGTATTGTAGCCCTGAAATACTTGAGCATGTCAAGACCCACAATATTGTCTGGTGTATTTGGAGAAAGCAAAAATGGACATGGAGCAGTAAATTTATCAACATGGAATGCAAGTGGTTGTGACAATGGGCTAGGGGAAGGTGTTCCATCAAAACCTATCGATGTAATGGTTGAGCCAGACAGGGGAGCCCTTGGAATCAATTGTTTAGACAAGGCGCTACGAGTAGCTCCTGTATCAACCAGAAACTGATCAGTAGAACCCAAAACATGTGCTGTAACATAGGGACTGATCTACTGGAACTTCAACTGATTCCTTACCCCATCCTAGGCAATCCTATGCATAAGCAGAATCTTGGAAATCAGTCTGCACATGGTTAGACATGATCATTGGTGCTTCTTCTAGGCCCTGAATATCCTGAGCGATTTCTCATTTGTCCCCGACCACGTGTACACTGCTTAACACGTAGTGCTGGACAATCAGCAGCCCAATGCCCACATTTCTTACAATACGCACACTGATCAACAGACAAATTTGAACGAGTGTAAGAAGAACCATGAGATCCACGTCCACCTCTATCACTACCTCTAAAAGGCGGACCATAAGCTTGAGCCAACGTAACCTTCGTCTTTAATTCTTTAATCTTTTTATCCACGCTACCTTTTGCTTCTAATTCCTGACGTTCATAATACTGAGCCATAGTCAAAAGAGAAACTGGAGTAGAGGTAGTCCATGAACTTTCACTAGCTTTTAGACGACTAGCTATTCCTGGTAACAGATTTGCAACATATTTATCGACAAACAAATGTCTGCCCGTATCATCTGACAATAACTGGCTGCTAAATCATGAAATGCTTCTTCAAAGCGTGTAAAGAAATCAGAAACCGATTCATCTGCCTTTTGCTTACAAGACGCTAAAACAGTCCAATCTATCTTTTTAGGGGGAATAATCATTTTTAACTTAACTAATATGGCTGCGGGAAGATCTAGAATCAACTGATATGGCTTTTTCGCAGGTTCCCTATCCCCGTCCATCTGTTGTAATTCTTTCCATGACGCCCCAAAAACTACAGGATCATCAATTTTACGAACAGTTTTCCACATATCTGGCGGTAATATCAATCCGAAAAATAAATCAATGTCAGCCAAAGTCATAGTACAAGAACTAATTGCTCCCTCAACTTCCTCATAAAAGGCGGCTGGATTTTTCTGCGGGTCAGGTAATGCTGTTTTAAGTGCCATTACATCTGCCCTATTCCAAGGAGTATACACCCAATTATAAATAAAATAAACCTTTGCATCAACAGAAGTTTTATCATCACTTGTACCCAATCCTTTAGGAGGAACATACAAAGGCGCGGCCTCCCGCATTGGTTTCGCATGAACTATCATTGTCTTATCTGTTCCGAAGCTGGAAGCTTGCACCCCGCCGGCCTGAGATGTCCGTGCAACTACATCCACAGCCCTTTTCTCCTCTTGCAAACCAACTGCCACAACACATAATTTCACCAATCGCCTGATTGCATCAGCCACCTTGGAGAAAACAAAAAGACCATCACGCATATGCTTATGATCAGCTGCTACATCATCGGGCTCTAACTTCATCAGAATATTTCCGATATAGTTTAATAACTTATGTGCCAAATGCATCAGTAAAATATAGCTGCTCCTTTTCCATCCACCCTTTCATGTTGTCTAAAAGTTCAGAAGCAGAGACAACGCTACGAATAGTTTTACGAGCAATAGATCTAAGCTCAGACGCACGGTCAGCAAGCAACATAGAGCGACTGTCTCGCATCTTCTGTTGCTCCGAACTGGAGACCTCAGCTAACTCATGAGGGGCAGAAGGAACGACATACGGAGGTGGAGGGCGATCTAGTAACAAAAAATAATCGTGTGGTTTATTAAGGATAGGATAGAGAGGTTGCCTAATGGTGTATTGGCCAGTTACCTATAATTTACGTTCTTTCTCTTCTAGCTCCTTTAAGTCATTTATTTCTTTCTTTCTTATTTCCAATGCTTTCACATATACATTCTTCCGCTGCTCTTTCTCAAGCAAGGCTTACTCACGCTTCACTCGTCCATGCACTTCTTTCTCCCACATTCGTACACTGTCAAACATATCTTGCCTAGACTTTCGCTTACACATACATTGTTCCACATACTCAATCTTTCGTAAATCAAATGACCAACGTAATTCAGGATCCGCACGAGTGTATTTATTCCATAATGTGCTGTACATTATAGAACAAAGACCATGTTTAACATACATATCTCTATTGGGAGTCCACTCTGAGGGTGCCGGTTGCGATTCTTCCAGTCTCAAATTGGTACCATTACAAAAGCAACACATCCTACGAAGTGCGCTAAAAACAGGCATGCCAAAAATAGTGCAAAATATGCAATAATATAATCAAAGTAGCACTTAAGGTGCCGTTCAAATCAAAATTAAATTGGAGAAAATTCTCCTCATTACCTGCCTATATAAATTGCAATTTATATATCAATTCAAAGGACACAAATTGACTAGTCACCCAAAACACGAGAGCCACAGTAAGTAGTGCTAAACTTCATTACCAAACAAAGGCATCAAAACCCACAGCAAGTGCCGTAAAATGGCTGTTACCAATCACAGGGTGTCCAGGTTCCAACTGCCAAGTTCTAAAATCGACCAAATGGTCACTGCATGACGAATGAACAAAAAGGATCTCAGTCGAGGACCGGCGCCACCTTGATGGTCAAATCAGAAAGAAGGGAAAAACGCTGTGGTTGCCAAGACTCGGGTCTCCTCAGGCATTGATTGTCCGCAGCGAGATCCCAATCCTTCGTCGTGACCAATCCGTTGGGCGTCCGAGTCGCCGATGAGTCCCTGTTCGGGTGCCAATTTGTTGAAGTAAGCCTCAGCAAGGCCTACTAGTGCAAGGGGTTCACCCTTCTCTGCACAAAGTCCTCAGACCATATAGGAAGAAGTTGGCACAGAAACTGAAATAAAAGACAACGTTTATTAAACCTCATGAGGTGGTACTATAGGTCAAACAGCACCCTTCGGTAATGTTTGAAGTAGCACACTGAACTGAGAGAGCATGGTCCTTGTATACCCACGCAGGGGCTAAAAGGAGGTGGTACAATTATAGAAGCAAGACTTGCATACATGTAAGGTCATGTGGAAATGCACAGTCGACAGGTAGGAGGGGCTAACAGTTTCAAGGACTAGTTGACACATTACTGTCTGTTACTGATTACTAACAGCTGCAGATCTTACTGGTCATGTGCGAAAGTGGCAGATGCTAAATATAACTTGTCACTAGGCAGATTTTCAAGAGTAGTTAACAGGAAGGTAGGACAGAGCACATGGCAGCATGTGGCAGAGAAAATGGCTGCCATGAATACAAAATGGATTCCGCGAAATGTTCACAATAGTTACTAAATACAAGATGTCTTCTGCTAATGCTTAATCTAATTGCTGCTAAACTACAACAGTTCCAGCAGACTTATGGATTGAGTGCTAGAGGAGCATAGATTGGCTGATAAAGGAACCAGAGCGAGATCCGATTACAGGTGTACCATCTCCTGAGGTGATGAAGTCCTACTATAAAGTCATTGAAGTTTTGAAAGTGAGAATTTCATCCAAAAACATTGATTGTCAGAGAATAGACAGAACAGTCCAGGAAGCGAAAGAATCAGTACATCAGTACTATGAGAGATGGTTGAAGCATTTAAGCGTTACAGTGATACAGAAACCATTGAGCCGAAAGACATGATTCATTTTGTGTTCAGATTTGTAGAAAGATTGAGACCTGAAATAAGCCAGATGATTAAGAGTCATTTGATTTGCTAGCAAGCAAATCTAATTGATGAGGTATTGCAATATGCAAAGTTCTTTAGCAACGAGATTGAGTTGAAACAGAGAAAGTTGAAAGAAAAGGTGATGGTGATGCAGATGTTCCACAGCAGCAGCAAGGAAATGTGGTATTTCAAAATCAGGCAAGAGGTGGAGGTCGTGAAGGAGTGGAAAACAGAAACCGTAATCCCCGAATTGGGTACTGTAGTAGTTCAGAATTATGTGCAAAGAATGAAGAGATTATTGCCATGTCAAGCTTGCAGAGGAATCGGACATTGGAAGCGAGAGTGTCCAATGAAGTTAGAGGAAGGTGTTTTTCAGCAAACAAGTGCCATTAATTTGTTCCAAAACATGAGAAGACCAAGAATGAGGGGTCATAATCTAAATTTCCAAAGTAATGTGAATCAAATGCAAAATTTCCAACCCATGCAACGGGTGCAAATGCCACGTTTGCAGATGACTCAGTCACAGCCAATGCAACAGCAGGTTCAAATGGCACCAAGAAAGCAAATCCAATTACCTCAAGCCCCAATAGAGCAGCAGCAGGTAATGCTTCCTCAACAGGTCACAGGTCAACGGTTTAACCGGAGTAATAACACAGTACACCAATTTCCTGTTACACAGTGAGAATGGAATAAACAATGATTAGATGAGAGAGAGAGTTCGGACATAGATGAATGTGTGCTTGCAGCTTCCTTAGAGGTAGATCAGATGTGTCCATATGTGAAACAAAAGTAATGGGTCACAAATGTTCATTCTTGGTTGACTCAGGAGATAGGGAATTGATACCCTGTTTTGGGTTTACAATCTCTTTAGAATCAGATAGAGGAAGTCACTTCAATAACGAAGTAGTTAAATGACTATGTTCAGCCTTAATCATTGAGCCATTGAGCAGAAGTTGCATTGTAGTTACCTCCCTGAAGCATCAGGACTTGTGGGACAGATGAATGGTACCTTGAATTCAAGAATGACGAATATGTGTGCGTCCACAAATCTGAAATAGCTTGGCACACTACCGTCAGTTCCGATGACAATGAGAAACACACCTGACAGAAAGACAGGACTGTCACTGCATGAGATCCTCGTGGGCAGAGCAATGAGGTTGCCAGTGGTTCCTGCAAATGCTCTTGTGAACATCACAGATGATATGGTGCTGGACTACTGCAATGGTCTGGCTGATGTGGTTCGCTCTTTCTCTCATCAGGTGGAAGCTCCACATTGCAACCGTCTCAAGATCAAGGAGCATAATTATTATTTTTCTCTTCTACTTTCTGATTCTTAACATGTCATGAGTAACATTAGTCAGCAGGGTAGGAAGAATAGGGGCTGTAAATACTTGGGTATTGGTTAGGTGATTGTGTGTGTGACGTTGTGCCTGATATTGATTGTTAGAATGACAGTTCTTGACAAAATTAAAGCCAACCACACTTCAGCTTTAGAGACAACTACTGCACTCACAGAAATAGAGAAGTTCAGGTTAGATGAAAAGTATCCTTGTGTAGATAATGCACAAGGAGAACTTTCTTCTAATTTTTTTTATCGCTTATTGAGTAAGTATGTTGAGACGATGGATGCGCAAAATTGTTATGTTTGCACGCAGATTCCTTCATCAGTTGCAGAAGGAGTTACCTATCATAGTTTGCACCTCACTTATAGGATAAGTTGTAGTCTGTTACTAACAAGATTCTATAACCAGGAGTACATCCAATATTTCTCCTCCAATTTTGACGTGTTTTCGTTTGTTCCTATAATTAAGTACCTGAGTAGAGTAGCTAAGCAGAACAATATAGAATTAGTGAGAGAATTCTTTGAACCTATGTTAACCTTTGGCATGGCATATGCACATAGAAACAACCTAACATGCTTGCTTACCCCACTAGAAAAGAGCTTTTTAGATCAGACAGATGACAAGGTGTTAGAGGAGAAGTTAGAAAAAGGCTTAGAGAAAAGGACTTTTAGAAATGATTATACATTTAGAGATATAAAAACACAAGGGAGGTTAACTTTAGATGTGCAACACGTAGGAAAGCTTTGTATATATAGGCCTAAATCTAGTACTGATGTGTTGTTTGTGGGAACGAGTGAATGTAGACATGTGTTTTTGTTTCAGAGTAAGTGGACATTTATGTTGAATGGACAGGATCCAGCATTTCCTGGAATTTATTACATCTGTGGGCCTAATGCTTATTACTGTCTTCCAAGAGGATGGTATGGCACATGTTACTTGCAGATAATTTCCCCAAAGATATTTCAACTTGATGACTTGAAAAGATTACCAGAAATGACTGAGTTACATCATGTTAAACAAACGAGAGAGTCTCATTCTAGTATAGTGAGAGACATATTTGGAGCAATGATTCATTCAGTGGGAGTTGTTCTAAATTCTATAAAGATTCGAAAGTTGTCTGCTTTTGTGGATAACATGTTGGCCAAATTTTTCAGGAGCCATAATCCTAGTGGATACAGAAATGGCTCTGCAAAGATCTATGACTCTTCAAAACCACCATGCGTTAGACATTCTTTTGGCAAAAGATGGCAGAGTTGTTCATATATTCCTGATAATTGCAAAGAAATTAGAAGCTTGCTTACTAATCTGATTAATGATAGTCCTGATTTGAAAGAGCTGAAAGAACCAGGTGTTTGGGAGAAAGTTGGCAATGGATTTGTCTCAGTGGTAAATTGGCTTAGCAACATGGGGAAAGGGATATTGATTATTATGACTTGCCTAATTGGAGCAGGGCGAATATGTAAATTGTATCGCATGATTAAATCAAGTAAATTGAAAATTGATCAGAGGAGAGAAGAAATGAAAAGGGAAAATTTGTTAGGGAAAATTCAAGGAGGGAACGAAGATTAAAAGGGATAGACATGACGAATTTTAGCTGAAGCTAAACATTTGCATGGGAAGATTTAAGTGTGATGACATATTTAGTCTTCAGAGGAGGGATTGTTAACACCGAAATTTTACTAATGAATTTTCATGTATTCTGAATGTTGAATCTGCATAGAAAATGAGTTAATGTAGAAAATTAATACACAAGTTGAAAATGTGCCTACTTGAGTGACCATCAGTAAACACAAAGGGCCTGATTACAACTTTGGAGGAGGTGTTAATCCGTCCCAAATGTGACGGATATACCACCAGCCGTATTACGAGTTCCATAGGATATAATGGACTCGTAATACGGCTGGTGGTAAATCCGTCACTTTACCGTCACTTTTGGGACGGATTAACACCTCCTCCAAAGTTGTAATCTGGCCCAAAGTGTACTTATTAACAGCTTATTAATATAAAATGCTGAGCTTATATTTGGATTAATGTAGTAGTATGTCATATTAATAGTTATGTATTATGCATTTGCTTTAGTAATCATGGGCCTTGATTTAACGAGGTTGTGGGCTTAGTTACACAGCCTCATGTCAAGTTGCAGTGTTTAGACGAATCATAAAATGGCAGCTTAGCGAGTTAAATTATTATTCTTTCTGAAATGAAGTAAATTCCAATGCTTTGCTGACCAAACAGATGTCCAGTTGATGAAGACTGTTACCGCTTGCTGAACCCTACTAAGGCAATGTTTAAGACGATGTTACTGATTATTATGTCTTTTTGCTTTTGTCCTTATGTACCAACTTCTAAATTTGATAGAGCCATAGTTAGATGTTTTCCAAATTTATGTTGGCTAAATTGTTTTGCATGAAGCCCAAATATGCTATCCTAATCAAAAGATTAGTTAGGATACTCAATGATGATGGTTGCTAAAGATTAACAACAGTTGTATTTTCTTTGCTGAATCTAAATGTATGTTATTTTGTTTGCACAGGTATTCTTGCTATTGATTTGTACTGTAACTTTGGAATGTGTAGTGGTCCAAGCTTTGATTAAATTACGATTCTTTAGGAGATTTGGTCAGCCAGTATTGTTTCTGTATGTTTATCATTTGATTTTGAGAGTAAGTTATGTGATACTAGCATTGTTAATATAGGGAAATACACATTCTAACTTTTATAGAAAGGTGTGGTTATTCATAGCCAAGGGGTCTTGGTGTGTGGAAATTATTGACTCTCAGGATTATTGATGTTATTCGTTGGTACTGCTATTGATTTGTTTTGGAACTGAGTCTTATGGTGGAAACTACTCTGAGCGCAGTCAAAAGATCTATTGAACCTCTAATGCATCCCTTTATAATCTGATGATAAGAAACCAAATAAGGTCAGACCAGCTAACAACCCCGTACTTGTAATAAGAGCCTTTGTCTCAGTGATTGATAATTGCCCGGAGGCTTTGTTGCCTGACATGGACTGGACTATTCTTCACCCTCACAGGGAGAGCTGGATTTCTATAGAAATGTTGCTGGGTCTGAGGCCAACTCCCCTGGCGGAATCCATCTTGCTACAAGAGAGCAATGGCCAAACCGTCAAAAGGGACATGAGAACTGCAACGCCCCCACTTACACATTATCACACTACAGTCATGTTGATTTTTAGCAAATGACTTGAGTCCAACTACGAGACCTTAATGGCTGTTACAGGCTGACAACATTGTGTTGTACGATCATCTGGTGTTAAAGAAAAGATAGTATCCTGCACATCATCACACAATATCACAGGGCTGTGTTCTTAAAAGCCGAGATGCCCAATGGGTTCTTCCAGAGGACAAACGTGATAGTAGGTCCATAGAAGACATCCACATACTTAAAAAACACTCCAAAATCTGTGCCTGTGCTCTGTGAGTCTAATTAGAGTAAGAATTGCAGTCTGATCACTCTGTGCCACCTCCACCTTTTTGGAAGCAGAGGCATTTTAAGGCATGGGAAACGTTAGCAATTGTTCAGAGTCCCTACCTGCTAAGCCCCGGACCCCCACCTCTATAAAGTGAGCTCTCTCAGTTTCTATCACTCTGTCTCACTTTTATCGATTTCTATGTTAAAACCTTTCTCTACCTGCTTCTACCTCTAATTCTGTTTCTCTCCACCAAGTATCGTTTTAAGTATTTTTGGGGCCCAAGCAAGCCATCCTTCAGTGGTGTCCGTGTAGAAGTATATGAATAATACTTTTTGGCATCATGCATGTTTCAGTTATCAGAAAGTAGGTAATAAAATTAAAAGTTGTTCTGAACAGGGATCCCAAAATATATCTTTCCCCGGGCCCAAAAAATCTTTGCGATGTCACTGTTTGGAAGATTAAGATGCTGGGAAGTAGTTTACCACGTGTCTGGCTTTTAACACAGGAACACCAGCATCACCTTCTAGGATGCTGCCCCAGAGATGGTGAGTAGGTGGGGGTTAACACGATGAATTGGAGAAATGAAGGCCTCATCTGCATGTCCACCTTGAGCAGTGCCAACAAGGGAGAAGGAAGAATGTATTCATTCAGCTGCAATCCTGAATTATTATTCATCGGTTGATGGGAGATGACATCAGCCAAAGATGGAGCATTTTCTGCTTCAGCACGTAAAGGCGTTAAATGATATTAAATATTGATGGCCGTAGGGAGTCACAGTGCTCAGAAGTCTGTTATCTTTCAAGTAGCCAAACTAGGCGTTACAGCAATTAATAATGTACGATTTCTTTTGTGGATAGAAGCATAAGTAGGTGATGAGTGATAGATAAAAGGAGGGATACAATCTGAAAGACAATGATTTCAACTGGTGAAACCGAATTACCTAAATCATAGCAAAAACGTCAACCCCAGTCCAGTAATTGTCACGAAAAAATACATTTATTGACAAGTTCTCAACATGTTGAAATCGTGACACAAATTAGAAATTGTTATGGGTTCACTTGCAGGTATCGATACAGAGTTCCGTATACATTAAATTGGACAACCAAATACATATCTTGCAAGGGAACCATCAGAAAAACAAACTATGGGGGGACAGATATGTAATAAAGGATTGGGAAATGAACAATACCACTCCTTCGTGTCAAGTTCATAGATATTGAAATAAAAGAACGCAGAAAATGCAGAAAATGCAGAAAATGCATCTGAAGTGCAAGGAAAATAGATTTAGTAGCACCTCCGCTGTTTGCAACTACATTCAAACAGCTGCACACTTGTGAACTCATCATGAGTGCTCCAGTGCGGGGGAGCGAGTTCTGCAGTGACGTTTATCTGTGAAATCTTGAGGTGCAGAAATAATGGGGAATACTAGTTTAACGCTCAGCATATCATGATAATCCCATGAGGAATTATTGGGGAAATCTGAAATTCGGGGCTGATACCCCTGGTATTTCTTCATTTTCCTTTGTAGGTTTCACTTGGAAATGTCTACTTTTTCTGAGGCTGACAAATCTAAAGGAAACGTGACAGTCTGCTGCACTTCCACAGTCTTTGTAACTCCCCTTGGGGTCAGTAACTCTGTTACCTGCCCCATCAGGATTTCTGCAGAACTCATAACAAAGGCCATAATCAGGTCCACTGGAATTATGCGGCAAGAGAGGGCCAAATTATGTGGCACGGTTGAGTAAATTATGTGGCAAGAAAAGGCAAATTATGCACATTTTGTAATAGTATTACTTGTTTATTTTATAATTTTTTAAGTTAGTAACACTGTCTGGCCATTGGTTTCACCTCATTACTACCAATTTAATACCAGCATATAGCAATAAGTAACAGAAAGGTGATCAGTCTAGCTTTCAAAAGTGGTTACCGTGGTGAAGCAACCCATGTTACGTTATTTTTAGTAACGTTTGAACAGTTTGAGCTAAAATTTATTTTTGTTAACATCCGCAGATTATGAAGCAGATGATGGATCATGGGGTAAATGCAACAAATTCATAATAATGCAAAAATTTCTGTGGCCGCACAATCTCATTCCAGTGGCCCGGGCCATAATCCAGCTAATTCAGAGATTAATGCTTACCCCGCGCTCAGTTACAGATTATGACATGGGCCAATGAAATTGCAAATTTCACAGGAAATGTGAAGTAAAAAAAAAAGCTTTGGCATGAACGGTGAAATGATGACTGAAATCCAACCCAATTTAGTAGTTTGTACAGGGCAAGGTTTTCACACAACTGCTGAAAGAAGAGAAAGTAGGGAAAACTGATATCTAACTGTTTTGTTACTGTTTCAGCGTCTTCAGATTCTGTCGCAATCTACACGGAACACTTCATTCAGTGCACTTCCTGTGCTTTTTAACTGCCACCATATGTTTCCACATCTCCTCTTGTTTGGGACACAGGAACCAAAAAAGCATGGCACTGTTGCTTTGTTGGCCTACTTTGTGCGAGGCAGGTTGGTCGGTCACCTAAAGCTGTCACTTTGCTTAACTCAAGCGGGAAGCCAGGAGGACTGGGTGTGTGACAGGAAGGATGTGTGCTCTCCTTGCGGTCCTCCCTCTTGTGGCACCTTGGGGGTGTTTGGAGTAGTAAGCAGAGTAATTAAGCAGACCAATAGTGGAGTAATAGCAGTGTAATAGCAGAGACCCTTGCTTGAAAAGGACTCTATGAAACTATTTCATAGACAATATTTGGGTGGCAGGATACTGCCAGCTTTCGAAGTGGTGAGAGCTAAAGTGACAAATTCTATGGGTGGTGGTGCCTCCAAGGTCTTAGGAGGTAAGTCATCTGTTATTTGATTTACTTTGCTTATACTCTCCTATTGATATGGCTACCAGAATTATTTTAGCCTATTTCAGCTTATTTCGGTTAGCTGTAGTCACATTGGTTTGGGTCGCAGTGGTTCTGCTGAAAGCCTCAAATACATACATTAAAACACAATTCTGCCATCCTGCCCTTTCTTCTGGTGAACACTATGTTAACTTTTCCTGAGACTCCCTGAGTTTCCCTCACAAGAAGAAAGGTTCTTTTATTCCTCACTCTAAATCTTCTCCATAGCTGCATCAAAACTGTCCCAATTCCTTGTCATAACTGCCTTCTCAGCTTGGTATACTTCTTAGCTTGGAGTCCTGCAGTAACCTGCAGTTACATCCTTTGATCTTCAACCACTGGTATTTGAACCCATTCTTCATCTTCTGCACAATGGAATGTTTAAAACAAAGGCATCTAAAACTATGGCCTCCTTGATGCCCTTGACTTTGACCACTTTATCTACCATGATGAACAAAGGCTTCCTTGTATGGGTGGTGAGGGTAATATCTAAGGAGATCAAGGTGGCAGAAAGGGGCTTACCACTTTCAGGTGCAACAGAACAGCCTCCATCTTCAGCAGTTTTGGACTCTGAAAGACATATTGTTGTCAACTGCTTTAATTCTGCTGCTTTCTCTGCATCTGATCTAATTTTCCAGCCAGCTCAGTCAGTGCAGCCCCCCCCAACTCGGTTGTGGCACCTGCAGCCAAACACCTAACACTTCTGCTAACCTTAAGTGTGGGAGTCAGTGTGTGCAATCTTCTATGCTGTCAGAGGGAGTTGAATCCATGACAATTGAGGCAATAATTTTATGGAATTATTATGCTCTAAGTTCCCTGCCATTTTAGAACCCAGGCTATGTTCCATTCATACTCGACTAGACTCAATTGAAAGCCGCTTGGAAAATCTTTGGGTGGTCCCTAATGCTTGTGCCACAGGGGCAGTTAACATCCTCTCCCAAATCAGAACATCATGATAGACACTCCCAGGGTTTTTCCAGTATTGAAGAGAAGTATGGAATGAACCATGCTAGTAGTGCAGGGCACAGGGAAACACTAACTCTTGCTCATCCTCATGGCCACCTTGACAGCCAGCCTACTCACCTTGGAGGGGGTGAACGAGAGGAGATGCTGGGAGTTGAGGTCGCAGGTGACTAGTCCCACTGGCCAGTCCACTGGCCAGTTCATCTGGCCACGATTCATTTCAGTTTGGAGGCCTGCCCTTATGTAATTGTTTAGCAAATGTCCTGTCCCTTATCACCCATGCATCAGAAACTGAAATGCAGTTTTAAAAAAGGTAGGATGTCAAGGACATGCATCTTTAAAGAAACACATCACATTCTAAAAGTGGTGTGACTCTAGTGTGTTATTTCCATTGAATAGAACAGAAATTACATTGTTTAAACATCTACACCAGTCATTCTCCTTTTCCTTTACATCACTACCCTGTCCCAAAGAGCCAGCATTTGAGACTAAACAAATGTAAAACACATTGAAAAAGCGAATCTGAGGTCTTTAAATTGTATGAGTTAAATAAATTAGCGTAGATACTTCCCAAAGCCCCTGCGATAAACATCTATTGAAATTGCAGATATATTTATAATCATAGACCACCAACTAAAAAGAGGCTTGCAAGCAATATGCATGGAGGAAGTGCTAGGTGTAGTGATCTTCAAGGTTCTCCCTGGACACCATTTTGACTGGGAGTGTCAGAGGAACTGCACCAACCATACAAAACACCCAACCATATTGTCTATTTCACAGCTAACATGTTTTCATCCATCCCTGCTAGTGTCACACATATGCAAGTGCGATTTGTTGTTTGATTCCATGGCAATTTCATCAAAATACTTAAACAATGGCATCCACAATGACATCCACATTCATCCTCTCTCCCTTTTCCACCTTACAGTCTTTGTATTACATCATTAAATGCTGCAATTTACCATTACCATTTACCATTTACCATTTCAATTTGCCATTTCAGTGAGATGCAGTTATGCCAGAATTTGACAAATGTGAGGGGACAGCTATTGCTAGAATTCCATCAGGTTAGGGCAGGTTCTAATTGGGATTTCATCAGTAACAAACTCATTTGAGCACAATAATTTGTAAAGAAGCCAAACTATTTCTGTTAGGTCTTCTTTCAAAGGGAATGCATTCCAATTGCACTGCCTCTGGACTTTTTCACTTTGATACTTTCTCTGTCATATGCGAGTACTGTGTCCAGCATGTGATCAATGTTCTGTGGTTGGCCACCCTCTAACTGATTCTAGATCAACACAGTCCATAAAACCAAAGGCTCACAAAACAACAGGGATAATAAAACCATAAATCAGCATCTTTTATAGCACTACAGACCAATATGTATTCGATTCCCCTCCTGATTTAATATCTTGTGCATCTGGGTATGTCATGTGGGTAATTTTCTTTGGTGCAACAGAGTGAGGTAGTATATAAGGTCAATCCAAAATTGCCACCAAATGAGATTGTGTTCATCTTGGGAGATTAGTGGACAGTACGTTTCTATGACTGTTACTTTGGCAATTTTGTAGGTACTTTTAAGGAAATATCTCTTTTGTCATGTTCACACCCACATTTTTGGACTGATGCTGCTGTTTTTTCGACTCTGAGAGTACATTGAGACCTGCTAACAAGACCTCTGTGCCGGTGTCTTAACCCCACTCAAATTACATGTTGAGTTGGATACACCCACAATGCAAGGCCAAACTTACTTACAAGTCCCTAGTAATATCATACCCAGGGGACCTAGGGCATATAAGGTAGAGTAACTACTGAGGGCTGCAGCACTGTTTGTACCACCCTTTGTGTGAGGACATTCAAAATGTCTCCCAGCGTGCCACTGCAGAATGGAAGAGCAGTGCTTGCATTGCCAGTTCGGCCTTGCTATTTAAGCCAATGGCAAATCCACCCTATCCATTACCATCATGTGTAAGTCTCCCCTAAGGAAGGCCTATCGAGTTCTATGGCAGGAAGCAATATTTTGTTAAGTAAGACACATGTTTTATGATTAGTCATATCTGCAACTCTTCCAAATTGTCTTTTTACTGTGGGTAAAGTTGGTAGCCTGATTATCTAGTATAGGGCTACCGCCTGGCATTCCCACCATCCCAACTTGTGGCTGGGACTACCAAACTGGGTCATGTGAGGTATCAAATTAATCGTGCATTGAATGTGACCTGATGCCAAGGTTGAATGTAATGCCACTATTAATGGTGGGCAGCTTTTCAGCTGCTGCTCTGTGCTCTGCTTGTCCAGTAGGCTCATAAAGGCATAATCACTCAGAGAGGCTTCTGACTGCATGGGGAGATGAGTGAATGACTCCCAGGCTGAGGAACAATGGGCAGTGCCACTGCATGGAGGTGTCACCTTCCTTGCACAGATACCACTCAGGAGGCTAGCCAGGAGGTGAGCCCCTAAGGGGAAGCCACTGTTGATGGGATGCCTGGCCCAACAACCTTGAGCAGGATGCCTTTTGTTCCTGTGGACAGCAAGGAGATAGGGCCAGACAGGAGAAATTCACCCCCAACTGGTTTTACCGTGGGCTTGTTGCCCTCGGGTAGCAAAACCTCTATTGTGGGCTACCTTGCTCCTCACGACAGAGGAAGAGTTGCCCCTTCTTGAAAGGGGCCAAAATTTAGCATTCTGGGATAGCCAGATGCAACCCTTCACTGAAACATCATCATCAGGTGGGAGTGGACCCAGTAGCCTATGGGCTAATGACCACATGGTTCCCTCTGAGCACTTTCCTGGGATATGTATGGCACCCATGGCACATTGACTCTCATTACTCTCTCGACTTGGAAGTAGGACAAGAAGAAGACCACTTTGCACCTGTTGGAAGTGTACAAAGATAGGCTACAACGCCAGATCAACTGCTGCACTTTGGGGTAGCAGTTTGGACCTTGTTCTGCATGCATGGCTTGGAGAAAAGTTGATTTTCAGCCCAAAGATTCAAGGGGGGAGTTGGCTGCCCCCCCCCCCAGAATGACAGTAGGGACATTGAAGCTGGAAGAGCCCAAATGGTATCTCTGGTATCCACCTCAGAAGTTTTGCCGCTACCCGACGCCGGGCACCCCAAAGAACATTCCCAAAATTGCCAAAAGGTACACCTGTGTCTGCTGGACTTGTGAGTGTTGGTTGTGACCAGATTCATCACCCAAGGCAGACACTAGCCTCCACTATAGATTTGCATTATGACCACTGTGTTGCAAAAGCATCAGCCCTTGGCATCCCACAAAGACAATTTTGTGGGACCCTGAGATCCATGGACAAAGTCGACCCCATTCAACCTGTGGACTTAGGGCTCGACCAGACTTCGCCCCATGGACTACACAGCATCAAAGTAATCTTTAAGCATCTTTAAACCTGCATCCCTTATCATCACAACCACACCATTGTCACCTATGGCGGCCATCCCCTAAAGTTTGGATCTTGCTTTAAAAATGCTCTAGTGGCCAGGTCCAAAATGTCCATTTTGTCCCTCTAGATCTCTGTCCTGTCAGACTTGGTCACCCAACTCAGGCAGGAGTTGTTGAACTGACTGTTTCCAACTTTTCAAAAGTTTCCAAACTTTTTGTTGCCTAGTGCTTGTTTGTGGTTGATTTAAAAGTTATTTATTGTTTCTAAAATCTGTATCTCTGGAACCCTCTGGTGGGTTTGAAGATAAAGGACTCTAACAATTCATAAAAATAATCTCTATTTTTATAAATTGGTGTCCTTTCTGCTCACAGCCACAGCTACCCAGGGTTGAGCTTAAGGTTGAGTAAATTTATATGACTGGACCCAAGATTGTATTTGAGAGTATACTTTATGATAGAGCTACCCAACCAATCATATAGTCACCCAAATCCTCACATTGGTGCCCAGAGGTGGGATCCAAAACTTATGTTTGGCTGTGCCATACATCTAATATGTTAGTAACTGACTGAAAGATTGAAGAAATATAAGTTTGGCCATGTTCTAACATTCTAAAGCTTCCAATAAGAAAAAGTTCTAAAAGTTGCAAAGAGTTTTCCTTGCTACTGCAAAATGTGTTTAAGGATGGAGGGCAAAGCAATTCACATGGCCACCATGCCTACTTTGAAAATAAATGAATTGAGGACACTGTACAAAGAGATGAAAATCCTTCCAGGAGTCTCAGCTAAGAAGGATAACATGGAAAAAGCCCTCAAAATCCTGGAAGAGGCAAGGAAAGCTTAGGTTTTACTGGGGGATGAGATCACCACTGATAGCAGCGATGAGGATGAAAATGTGGATCCATTTAACAGCGGGGGACCATGAGAGTGTGACCCCCACAACTCGTTCAACAAATGACTCCCTGTCTGGGAGTGGGAGGAGCTTCTCTTCAGTGCGGAGACCTTAGGACCTAGAGGTCCAGCTCAACTTCTTGAAGCTACAGGGGAGGTTGCTGGTCCTAGACGAGAAGAAACTGGCCCTGGAGGAGAGAAGGGTGAAGCAGGGGCTGAGACCCCAGGAGAATGGTGGCAGCAATAGAGTCAATGAGGTAACTGCTGAGGGTGCCTGTGATCCAAGGTTGCCAAAAGGGATTGAGCCCAAGTACACTGAGGGGGATGACATAGGGAAATGTCTGCATCCTCTGAGAGAGCTCTTAGGATGAGACGGGTGGGTGCACATCACTGGGGGACCTTCCTGTGGGAAATCATCCCATCTGTAGGGAGATAAATATTGCTGACACTAGAGGATGAGGTGGCAGATGTTCACATAAACAGTACATTCATTGAGCTCTCTGGGGACACCCCTGAAGCGTACAGATAGAAATTCAAGAGCACACAAAAGGGAACAACACAATCCCAGGTGGACATTGTAGATGCTTTAATGAAGTCACTGGATGGGTGGATAAAAGGTAACAAGGTTGATACCTATGAAGACCTGTACAATTTAGTGGTTAAAGTGCAAATTTCTTCAAACTGTTCCTCAGAGCCTCAGAGAAGTTGCATCAGTATATGATAGCTTCTAAGTCATACAGCCCTGGAGAGCCAGGGAAGATAACTGATGAGTGAGTATGCACTAGGGTATCCAAGAAGTCCTCAGCTGGTGAATGCAAAAAGGTAAGTCAGGCCCCCTTCAGGGGAAAGATGAGGTGAAGTTTGAAAAGACAGATAAGCCCAAAGTGTCTCCAGAAGAAGTATGTCCAGAGACACATAACAAACTTTGCGAAGGAGATATTAAGGAAAGGATTTTGACCCTTCAAAGGCTGGGGTGTGCTTTGTTTGTAGACAGTAAGGGCACAAGAGGGGTGATGCTACATGTGCCAGAAAAGAAAAAAACACTGGTGACTCCTCCAAGGGAATTTCCAGTATAGGAATTGGGGTGGAAGTTATCCCTGGGGATTGCAAGGGGAACACTGAAGCCACTTTAGTCTCCCTGGGCGGTGAGGAAATTGAACCTTTGGCCCCCTGGTCTGCCGGCATGGTAATGTACAGACTGTGACCAAAAACCAATGAGGTGGAATTTCAGGCCTCGAGAGACACAGGTGCCAGCACAGCCATGATCATAGCCAAGCTAGGTTCCTGAAGCCAGATCTTACCAGATGAGGTGCATGAGATAGTCAACTCTGACAATTTTACAAAGTCACATCCCATATCTGTGGTAGACTTAGAGTAGGGAGGGATTACTGGCCATAAGAAAGTAGCTGTCTCCCCTGTCATACTAGTCCAGTATCTTTTGTTAAATGTCCTTCAGAGAAGGACTCATGCAGCAATGCTGGGTCTCCTTGAGTTGGTTTGTGACTCCACTGGAGGGCAGAATGACTTAAGGAGAAGTAAAGCGACAGTGAATCCAGTCCCTAGCAACAATAGAAAGGGCAAGGCGCTTGGGAAAGCTTCTTTATAATGTCCTCAGAACCAGAAGGGGAGGGTCTGGTCTCTGAAGAGAAGGGTGCTGCCTCGAGAGACTTGCCTAACTTGGTGGAACTTCAAGGACCAGATGGTCCCTCCAGAGAGGACTTGAGACAGGGACAGAAGACTTGTCCCACTTTTGAGGGCCTGAGACAGCTAGCTGTCAGACAGGAATAAGGAAATGGCAATGGTACCCATGATGTATACTGGGAGGAGGGAATACTGTACAGTAAGGCAATGGACACCAAACCAGGGGCAACTGGACCGTGGTGGACCCCAAACAGTAAAAAGATTTCCTCATTACCTTAGTGCATGACACCCCATTGGATGAGCATCTGGGGCAGACTAGTCAACCACTTCTATTGGCCCTAGATGTTAGAAAAGGTGAAGGGATTTTGGTGTTCCTGTGCGACCTGCTAGGCCAGTGGCAAGGCAGGTAGAAAGCCAAAGGCCCTCCTAAAACCACTTCCTGTGATGGGGGACCTCTTTGAAAGGGTGGGGAGAGAGTATTTGAAACCTCGAAACACACCTACTGCCTCAGGGCATTGGTTTATCTTAGTGGTAGTGAACTGTGCCATTAGATATCCAGAAGCCACGGCCATTAGGACAGTTACTGCCTCTGTAGTGACTAGAGCCCTTCTTAGTAATTTTACTAGAGTGGGTCTCCCTAAGAAGGCTATTTCATATAAAGGTACGAACTTCATGTCTACCTATCTGAAAGCCATGTGGGATGAGTGTAGAGTGATGTACACATTCACTACACCATACAATCCACAAAGTAATGGCATTGTTGAAAGATTTAACTATACCATGAAAGGAATTTTTTATGAGTCTGCCTGAAAAAGCTCAGGAGGAGTTGGGGTGTTCTTCTCCCATGCCTTTTATTTGCCTATAGGGAGTTTGCTCAGAAGGAGTAAATTTCAACCCATTTGAGCCACTCTTTGGACACCCTGTCAGGGGTCCTTTAAGTTTGGTGAGACAAAGTTGGGAGAGACCTCTCTAGAATCCCAAGAAGGACATCTTAGATTATACTCTAGGCCGTCACTTCAGAATGTCAGAGTACATGAAGAAGGCAAACAAAAACTTGGAGGCCATCTAGGACCTTGTTTAAGCACTAGTATGGCCAAAAGGCCTCCATGGTTGAATACCACACAGGACAATTGTTTTGGTTGTTGGAGCTTGTAATACCCAGAGCTCTCTAAAATAAATGGACTGGACCTTACCATATCTTAGAAAAGAAGGGAGATGCCACAGACTTTGTGGAGTTTGGTGCCCAAAGAAACCCTCATAGATTATACATGTGAACATGCTCAAGTTGCATCATGGTAGAACAGACATTGCAATGTTCATGGTGACAGATGGTGGAGAGGAAGAAGAAAGAGAACTTCTCCCAGATTTGATGTCTACCAATGTCAATGATGGCTCAGTGGAAGGAGTTGTACTCCCTTCTACTCTGACAGATCAGAAACAGTCAGACTGTTGTAACCACTTAGGCAGTTTGCTGGGTTATTCTCTTTGCCCCAGGTCTAACAACTTGGTGTGCCCATGTTGTGAACATAGATGATAGTTTACCTGTCAAGAGCAAGATTTACAGACTGTCAGACCAGGTCAAAGCTAGCATAAAAACAGAGGTTTCTAAAATGCTAGAGTTGGGGGTGATTGGGCATTTTAATAGTCCACGGGGCAGCCCAGCAGCTCTGGTGCCCAAAGCAAAATCAAAAAGGATGAAAACCTGAAATAAAGCTTTGTGTGGACTATAGAGGCCTGAAGACAGCCACCAAGACTGATGACCACCCCATTCCAATATCTGAAGAGCTCAGAGTTAGATTGAGGCTGCACAATATCTGAATACCTTTGACCTGGCATCAGGTTATTGGCAGATAGCCCTCACTTCTGAAGTCAAGGAGAGGTCTGCCTTTTCAACTCCAGGAGAGCATTTTATAGTTCAAGCTGATGCCCTTGGCTTGGAAAATGCCTCTGCCACCTTCCAGAGGTTGGAGTAAAGAGTTATTTCAGGCCTTGACAGTTTGAGTGCCACATACCTGGAAGATATTACTGTATTCATTTACATCTGAGTATATTACCCGGTCTACCTCAAGGAAGTATTTCAAACCCTTCAAAAGGCAGGGCTGGTTATCAAGGCAAGTAAGTGCCAAATAGGGCAAGGGTCTGCAGTGTAACTAGGTACCACATTGGGGGAAGCCATGTATAACCTCCCCTGCCCAAGAACCAGACAATTCTGACCTGGGAAGCTCCAAAGACACAAACCCAGATCAGAGCCTTTTTAGGCCTGACTGGGTACTATAAGAGCTTTCTAAAGGGTTATAGTATCATAGTGACACGACTGACAGAGTTAACCACCAAGAAGCAGCCAGGGAAAGTCATTTGGACTAACTCCTGTCAAAGGACCTTTGACACCCTGTTGTTCAAAGAGATTCTTCAGAACATGGGATTGGGGAAGTTCTGTCACATCTAAATGACCATGGTCAGGATCAACCAGTTGTCAACACCAGGGCAGTGCGTGCTCTATTGGTGACTAGAATGCAAAAACCCAGCACTCTCAAAACAACGTAATTTATGCATTGTGCTGATATGTTGTTGTTTAACCTTTTGCATTGCAGAGTTCAATCCTGAAGACTTAATTTTAATGTGCTTACAAATGCTGATCATTTGCAATGTATTGCTGCAGGCTTTCAGAGTGTGTTAGGGTGTGGTCCCTTTCCAGGGCCTTCTAGAGACTTTCCCTGCAACATGCCTGGGTGTGGTTGTGGGCTGGGCCAAGACTCTATAAAAAGGAGCCAGCCCAGCTCCAAGTGCTCACTATTCAGAGGTCCCGGTGCAGAGCAGCAGCTACTTCCTGAGCTCCTGTCCCGGTGGCCTATTTGATCTTCCAGACATCTGACTTTCATTCTTCCTTTGGAGATCCTTGTTCTGGGCGGTAAGACGGTGGTTGGGCTGGCCTCCCGACGCCGTTAACGAGAACTGTCATGTTCTTGGGCCTAATTCTTTTATGATTTGACAGAGTACTTTGCGCGTGTGAAATATGCGCTTGAGTGTTTGTGACATTTGCAGGGTGACTTGTGAATCGGCAAGACGCGCAATTCGTTTCATGATAATTTAATCTTGTTAATTATTGCGCGCTACCATTTCTTGACATTTACAAGGTGGCTTAAGAATCGGTAAGACGCGCAATTCGTTTTATGGTGTTTTAACTTTGTTGTTCATTGCGCGCTACCATTTCTTGATATTTACATGGTGGCGTAAGAATCGGCAAGATGCGCAATTCGCTTTATGGTGTTTTAACTTTGTTGTTCATTGTGCGCTACCATTTCTTGACATTTACATGGTGGCTTAAGAGTCGGCAAAAGACGCGCAATTCGTTTCATTGTACTTTGATCTTGTTATTCATTGTGAGCTGCTATTTCTTGGCATTTACATTGTGGTTTACGAATCGGCAAGATGCATGATTCTCTCCTCGAGTTTAATTCATGTTGTTTATTGTATGCCACTATTCTAAGATATTTATCATGTAATATTCGAGTTGACAAGTTATGTGATTTGTTTTTCCTGAATCCATACTGTGTTATTCATGGGGCACAATCCTTTTATGGTGTTTAATATATATATATATATATATATATATATATATATATATATATATAAAAATATATATATAAATCTACAATGTGCGCAATTTGTGTTGAAACATTTTAAGAGTACACAGAAGATCAGAGTGTCTAGATGCAGTATTGTATGGTCCTAGTATGCATTCTCAAAAAAGGATTTATATGACTGGTTTAAAATTTGGTCAGAACGTTTTTCTGATTCTCATGTAAAGGAAAGTACTTGAATAAGAAAGTTTTCATTTAATCCATCTTGATTCCCTTACAGGTATCCGGCCATCTTGAAACTTAGTCATTTGAAACTTAATTCTTAGATTGTTCATGTTTTCAGAATGACTATGCTTAGAATCATAGTCTAGTATCGATTTCAGGAGAAATAATTTTCATATTGTGTGTTCTAACCTTTTTCTTACTACAGGTCTCCTTCCCAGCTGTTTCCCTTCCTAATCCCCTTTGCCCTCTTGAACTCTCTTAGCCTCTGCGATTTATCTATCAGAGTCTTGGAGCTATTCAATGGTGGACGTGTTGGGAACGTGCGCAGACCCAGAGGATCTGGTGACTCTGACACCAGTTGCCTTTATTAACAGGCGATTCCTTCCCAGAAAGCAGTTTTGCAGTGTAATGAGAGGGATGCATTTGTTGTGGTTTGGTTCCTGAAGAAGCTAAGACCCCTACTTGTTTGGGACTCACTTTTAAGTTCAAATTGACCACAGACCTCTCAGGTGGTTTAAGCAGATTTAAAGGAGACAAACATAAACTGCTGAGGTCGTCCATTTCCTTACCGGGTATAAACTGTGCAGTGGAAAACAGACCTGGAACTGACCATACCAATGCAGATGGCCTTTTCAGGATATTCCACTTAGAGGATGAGAATCACAAGGATAAAGACTAGGTCACTCACCACCTTTCATCTGCAGGAGGGCCATGTAAGGAAATGCCTCTTTTTGCATGTTCACCTCAACATTTTTAGACACATTTAGATGCTGTTTTCGACTCTGAAAGTACGCTGAGACTTGCTAACCAGACCTCAGTGCCAGTGTCTAACCACACACAAATTACATGTTGAATTGGATACACCCAATTGGAAAGTCCTGACTTACTTAAAGGTCCATAGTACATGGTACCCAGGGCTTGTAAGGCAGAGTGTCCACTCAGAGCTGCAGCACTGTTTGTGCCACCCTTCATGTATCAGCATACAAAATGACTATCAGGCTACCATTGCCGACTGGAAGAGCAGCGCTTGTACTGCCACTTCGACTTTGCAATTTAAACCTAAGGCGAAGCCACCCTATCCCTTAACATTATGTTTAAGTCTCCCCTTGAGAAGGCCTTTCAAGTCCGGTGCCAGGGAGCAATATTTTGTTAAGTAAGACATATGTTTAACAATACATCTTAGCAGCAATACTTCCAATTAAAAATAATAGTGGAGCACTCAAAGTTCTTTTTTCAACTCATTAATGTAATACTCAATGGAACCATTGGGAAAAGTAAGTCAATACATAAAATAGGAGAGAAGGAAAATCAAGCATCGAGAAATGAAATACAAAACCATATGGGTGTCCACATTCTTTTGATCATTACCATCTTTAACAATAATATATTTTTTTATGTATTAAAAAGCAATGTATAACTCAAATTCATAATTCAGAGAATCACACAAAAAAACAACAACAAGCTTATTATCTTTTAGAAATAAACAAAAACTGATATCCATTCATATGAGGTTCCATTTGTCAATGGAGCTCAAATATCCAGTCTTTATAACACATTAACCAAAACTGGTAAGATTCAGTTCATATGATGTTGATCCAGATGTTCAGTCCTTATAAGTCCTCAACTAATGGAGGTAAACTTCAGCCCGTATAATGTTTTAACCAGTCTTTATAAGTCCTCAACCAATGAAGGTAAACTTCAGCCCGTATGATGTTTCAGCCGATGTTGATCCAGATGTTCAGTCCTTATAAGTCCTTAACCAATGGAGGTAAGCTTCAGCCCATATGATGTTTTAACCAGTCTTTATAAGTCTTCAACCAATGAAGGTAAGCTTCGGCCCATATGATGTTTTAGCCGACACATGTTTCGTCCCATTCCGGGACTTTATCAAGGCTGATAAGATATTAACACCGAAAAAAGAAATTATTATATCATCTATTGCATGCATCTATCGGATCACAAATATTTGTAACACCAAATTATTATTTGATAGATGTCAAATGTCAAAGTCACCTTATAATCAAGTGTCCTAAGCTATATCCTTTATTCAAAATCACAGTGCCAAATATACGTGAAAAGAATTTGAAATAAAAGTATAGTCCAACACCCACAGATTCAGAGAACAGTTGTTAAACTGAGGAGAACCTCAGTGATCTCTTATAGTGTAAAACATGCTTTGTTAGTGATGATATCAAGAGATAAAGAATCAGAGTTAGGAGGTGGCCACAGAATGCCGTAACAATATAGTTTCTTAATATACTTTTTGTTCTGTTTGAAATAAACTCCAAATTTCAAATTCATTAGAATCCAACTCTGTAAAATAATATCCAAAGATTTTATAAGGTATCAGACATTTTATGAACTATCTAAAGCTAAAAATGTATATCCACACATATCACCTAAACCAACCTTATTATTGGTTTGTTTGTTTTTCAATATCCTGGTTTGGATCTTTATTGTCTCTTAATTCACCCGTTTTTAGAATTTCCAGACTCTCAAAGCAGGTCTGTGTATCGCATATAGTAACTTGTACATATCTAAATATGATGAACAACAAGAATGATTTAATTAAATAGAGTAACCGACGACCAAAGAATTACAGAATCCAAAAAGTATTAGTAAATTGATGCTGCATATTAAACAAACAGGAATCTAATAAACCATGCCCATAAGGTGTCACTTTCTCCACTAAGTCCGATTACATTTACAAAATCATCAAAAGCCAAAATGGAACCATTGCGCGTGCGCCAATATTAGAAATAAATTATTGATAAAGTGATATCTATTATATGACTTCTCATCCTCAAGTGAGATTCTTGACAATTTAAATGCCAATGTCTATATAGAATCTTTCATAATTTATCCCTAGAAAATACCAGTTCACATGTCAAAAAGATGTGTCATATATATTTAATAATATTAGTCAAAAAGGAATCGGTAAACTGTAGTTCGGCATGTTTATCTCAATTATGTAGACAAACGCTAACTCGAAAATCCCTTTAGAGATAGAAATACATGTATCTTACTCCAAATTGTATTCAAATTGTTATCTAGATACCTTTTATCTCTAATTCCTACCTTGTCCGATGCCTCGTAAGCAGTATTTAATATATGCAATCAAACCCAAATCGGTGAAAACAACCAGATTTAAAGAACCCGCTAACCAATCAAACCGCAATTCGGTGTCAGGTGAATATTCAACCAAAGCGATATTTTCATTGTCACGCGGCCATTTTGTAAAACCAAAAATAAAAAGTCCACTTGTTTTGAGACACAACAGTCTTTACAACACAAAAACAGAATTCGTATATATTAAACCGCATTATTTTTCAAAACCAGATTATATGACTGTGACAATAATTACACTTTCATATCACACAATGTTTTTTCAAAAGGACAAGGTTCCACAATTCCTTCGTAATACATTAATTTATCATCAATAATGAATTTACTTTCTCTGAATTATTAAAAACCTCATCTGCGACGCTAAGTATATACAATCAGCCCCCAATCAGAAAAGAAAAGCAGCTTTGAGAGACCTGTCAATCAAACACCTGATATATGTGTTTACACGTAAATGTATAATACGAACGTTAAGTTCATCACCACGGCAGCCATTTCTAAGGAGCAGATTTACTACTGCAAATGTTTCATCACACAAAATAATGTCTCAGAACATCCAAAAACAGTTCTTATATAAATTTGAACCGCATATTTCTTCAAAATAGAAGTGTATAACTATATTTTTTAATTTACAGAAACATTTTATATAGGTTATTTAGATGCCACGATTCGCTCGCATTCCACACAATTGAAACCAAGCATGCAGTTGTCAACCATAATACCACAAGAACATTTGGGTTCTGATCTCTACATTTGAGCTCTAAATTACCAAGCAAACTTGTTTATCCATGACTACGTCGATCACAAAATGTTGTGAGAATTCAAGTCATAAAACGTCCGCCATCTTGAGTGAGGCCATCCTCTATTGATATTACATATTAAAACACCCAAGTATGTCTCTAAGGTGACAGAGAGATTGGAATTAGAATAACGTTTAGTAAATAGATGAAAGAATATTAGCATAATAATTTTTATGATTACATGGCATAAACAATCAACATAGAGTGACATTGTATCTATACAATCCTCAATACCAATGACATAATTTTGTTAACACTAATTCTGACTCATATAACATACTAAAGGTGATGATAGGTCGTTATTTCGTAATGAACGCATATGTTCCTGAATTCTTTCTTTGAGGGGCCTGATGGTACTGCCCACACAGATTTCACCACATTCACATACCAATATGTAAACATCAAATTTGGTATTGCAGTTTATAAATGTTTCTACCTTGTATTTTTTGCTCCCATCGAAAATAAAATCCATGGTTTTATGTAAAGCTATATTGCACATATTACGGGACCCACATTTATAAAACCCACAAATCTTAGTAGGAAGCCAAGTTTCTGTTTTCTCCTTCGTCGGTGGTAAATAGCTCTTACAAACCAAATCTCTGATAGTCTTCCCCCTCTTATGTATCATTTAGGTTTAGAAGGTAGAATGTTTGATAAAGTATGGTCTGTATGTAGAACATTCTAATGTTTGCACAGTATTTTTAAATATCATAGCTGTTTTGGCTGTAAGATGTACAAAAAGATATTGATTTGTGCAATGAATGAGATCTCGATTTTCTCTGTGCTCTCATTAGAGATGTTCTCGATAATTAGTTGATCTTTTTTCTAGATGCCACTAATAATCTCTTTGGGTAGCCTCTTTGGAGAAATCGATATATATATAAATAGTTTTTGTTTAGTTCTAAAAGATAATAAGTTTGTTGTTGGTTTTTCATGTGATTCTATGAATTATGAATTTGATGCATTATAAATTGCTTTTTTAATATATAGAAATACATGGCAATGATCAAAAGAATGTGGCCACCTATATGGTTTTGTATTTAATTTCTGTATGCTTGGTTTTCCTTCTCTCCTATTTTATGTATTGACTTATTTCGCCCGATGGTTCAATTGAGTATTACATTAATGAGTTAAAAAAAAGAACTTTGAGTGCTCCACTATTATTGTTTATATTTGACATGAACTGGTATCTTTCCAGTCCACACATGGTGGCAACGGATGTATTATAGTGTTATTGAACACCACTAACTGATATTTTGAGGTTTGAAATCATTGTTTGTGGTTAATCTAAAGTCACTGTTGTCATGTTGTTCTTCTTAATACTTCCAATTAGTTGTTTTGCTGTGGGTAATGGTGGTAGCCCGATTGGATAGTATAGGGTTACCACGAGGCATCCCCACCCAGCTAACGTTTGACTGGTACTACTGAACTGAGTCATATCAGGTATCAAACTAATCATAAAATTAAATGTGACCCGATGCCCAGGTTGAGATTAATGTCACTATTAATGGTGGCCAGCTTTTAGAAAGCTTGCCCAGCAGCCTCACAAAGGCATACACATTCAGAAAACTTTCTGACTACCTAGGGAGATATGTGAATGACCGCCAGGCTCAGGAACAAATGACAGCACTGCAGACATGAGGCATCACCTCCTCCGCTTGGATGGCCACTCATGGGGTTAGCCCAGAGGTGAGCTTCAAAGGGGAAGCCACTTGTGATGGGCTGCTGGGCCCTACACCCTTGAGCAGGATGCCTTTTTTTCCCTTTAGACAGCATAGAGACAGGGTCATAAAGGGGAAATTCACCCCTCTCCGGCGTGTTTCCCTGGGGTAGCCAAACCTCTAGGAAGGACTACCTTGCTAATTACAACATAAGGGGCAAGAATGTTGCTTTCTGAGATAGAAAGATGCCTCCCATCTCAGGAAGTTCATCACTAGGTAGGTGAGAACTCACGAGTGCATTGGCTAGTGACTGTGTGGTCCCCTTGGGGTACTGTCCTGGGATAAATATGGCACCTCTTGCACATTGACCCTCAGTAATTACTGGACTTGGAAGGAGGACGAGAAGAATCCTTTACACCCATTAGAAGCATACAAAGAGAGGTTGTGATGCCGGATCGAGTGCACCTGCTGCACTTTGGGCTAGCGGAGTTTGGACCCTGTTCTGTGTGCTTGGCTTGGGAAAAAGTTGATTACCAGCCCCAGTCTGAAGCAGACTCCAAAGGTCAGTTGGCTGGCCCTCCAGAATGGTAGTGGGGACATTAAAGCTTTAAAAGCCCAAATCCCATCTCTGGTAGCCACTGCAGAAGTTTTGTGGCTACCGGACTCCGGTCACACCAAAGGGCAATTCAGAGATAGGTAAAGATGCACTCACACACCCACAAATATGCTGGACTCATGGGTGCAGGTTGTGAGCAGATTTGTCACCCAAGATTGACACCAGCCTCCACCATAGATTTGCACTGTGACCTCTGCTCTGCAAAAACACTAGGTCTGCATTGACAGCCCTTGGAACCCCAGAAAGAGGACTTCAAGAGACCCTGAGATCCATGTTTAGAGTCACCTAGACTCACCTGTGGATCGAGGACTCGACCGGACTTTACCCCCCTGGACCGCACAGCATCAAGGGCATCACTGAGCTCTTTAAGTCTGCATTCCTCTGCATTAGGACCACTCCATTGTCGTCTAGTCTGGTCTTCCTGTAAAGTATGGATTTCACTTTAAAATCCATTTGGTGGCCAGGTAACTGTCCAAAGTGTCAATTCTGGTCACTTAGACCTCTGTCCTGCTCAATTTGGTTGCCCAACATGAGCCCAAGTTGTCAAAATGTTTCAAACTTTAAAAAAAGCTTGTTTGTGGTTAATTCACATGTTATTTATTGTTTCTAAAATATATGTCTCTGGAACCCTCCAGTGGATTTTAATGATTAAGGACTGTAAAATGTCTAGTTTTATAAGTTGGTGTCTTTTTTTCTTTCGTGTCGTGAGACTTTCCTATTTTGTTGTTTGGTGATGTTAAATGATTTACACATTGTTTCTTTGTTGAGCCTTACTGCTCGCAGTCACAGCTAGCCAGAGCTGAGCTTAAGGTTCAGTTAGAATTCCTTACTAGACCAAAGATGGTATTTAAGAGTGTACTGCATTATAGGGTTACACAATCATATAATATAGTACCTTCTAATCTTCACAGTCATTCAGACTATGGAAGTCATCCAGCAAGCCAGCAGATGCCATGGCCTTTTCTTCAATTGTGGAGGACAGCCTACCCAATTTGGAGATCCTTATCATCAAGTCCATGTAGTAGCCTTCAAACTGGAGGATCCACTGTAGGCTTTGGAAAATGCCCAGTGGATTCCATGTTGACTTTATACCGCTGAGAATTTCTGCCTGTTTTACACAAACAAACTCTCAAATCTCTGTAACCCTTTTACGTTGGCAGAGCTCAAAGAGAAAATATGTCTATCTCCAGCTAAGAAATCCATTGGTGAAGATAGCATTCTAGAAGTGTTTGAACAGGTATTTTCATAATTTTTATCACCAATTTTATTGCTGTTTTTTTCAAAATGTATTTGATTTACAACCATTCAAAGTCTAGGTTATATGCAACAATTTTCATCTTTTTGAAACCAGATAAAGACTCCATTATATGCACTTCTATTTCCTCTTAGCTGTAGATGGCAAATTGAATAAGAAGATATTGGCTACTGATTTTTTAAAATTATCCCAGATGTCCCCTGAACAACATCTTTTTATTGTGAGAAGAACAATTGTAGATCATACCAATGTAATTGATATTCTGCTTTAGCTTGATGTTGATACCTCTTATGGTACACATTTTGGTGCTATTCTTTTTTATGCTAAAAGGTACTTGAAAGGTTTTCATGGAATGTGTTGTGATTTGTTATAGAAAAATATAAAACTCCATCAAATTTTATAAGATGTATCAAGCTTATTTATTCACAGTCTGTACAGCTCTCTCTTTCAATCGTTCCTTTTTGTATACATTCAATGTTAAACCCAACACTCTTCAAAGTTGCCTGCAATCCCTAGCCTTATTTGCTACCTGAATGGAATCTTTCATTTCTGCTATAAAAAAGTTGGATCGGATACCTTTTTACTGCTATCTGGGAAACGCTGTATAAATATTTGCATATGCTGATGATATTTATGTGATAATTTTTGATCTGCATACGTCTCTTACTGTGATTTTTGTTGTGATAGCACAATGTTGAATCAATGCAGGGCTCACACTATATGGTGATAAAAAGCAAAGGCTCTCCTCCAATATTTTTCCTGAAAATGTGCGAACAAAGCTAGTTGTCGAGTTTTTAAGGATGAAGGTTTCTGCTGACCATAGTTGCTTGTGGGCTATGAAGTTTGAGCCTATACTGAATAAGACTAGGCGTCTTTTAAAAAAATTGTCAGAATCACCAGATCCTCGGGGTCTGTGCACGTTCCCAACACGTCCACCACTGAACAGCTTCAAGACTCTGATAGATAAATCACAGAGACTGAGAGAGATCAAGAGGGGAAGAGGGGATTAGGAAGGGAACAGCTGGGAAGGAGACCTGTAGTAAGAAAAAGGTTAGAACACATGATATGAAAATTATATCTTCTGAAATCAATACTAGACTATGATTCTAAGCCTAGTCACTCTGAAAACATGAACAATCTAAGAGTTAAGTTTAAAATGACTAAGTTTGAAGATGGCCGGATACCTGTAGGGGAATCAAGATGAATTAAATGAAAACTTTCTTATTCAAGTACTATCCTTTACATGAGAATCAGAAAAAACATTCTGACTTAATTTTAAACCAGTCATATAAATCCTGTTTTGAGAATGTATACTAGGACCATACAATATTGCATCTAGAAACTCTGGGGGTCATTCCGACCCTGGCGGTACAAAACCGCCAGGGTCGCGGATGACGGAAGCACCGCCAACAGGCTGGCAGTGCTTCCTGGGCCATTCTGACTGCGGCGGTAAAGCCGCGGTCAGAAAAGGGGAACCGGCGGTTTCCCGCCGGTTTCCCGCCGATTTTCCCCTGGCCCAGGGAATCCTCCATGGCGGCGCTGGTTGCAGCGCCACCATGGGGATTCCGACCCCCTTCCCGCCAGCCTGTTTCTGGCGGTTTTCAGCGCCAGAACCAGGATGGCGGGAACGGGTGTCGTGGGGCCCCTGGGGGCCCCTGCACTGCCCATGCCACTGGCATGGGCAGTGCAGGGGCCCCCTAACAGGGCCCCATACAGATTTTCAGTGTCTGCTTTGCAGACAGTGAAAATCGCGACGAGTGCCTCTGTACCCGTCGCACCCCTGCAACTCCGCCGGCTCCATTCGGAGAAGGCTTCCTCGTTGCAGGGTCGCCCGCCGGCCCAGCGGGAAAGTTGGAATGGCCGCCGTGGTCTTTTGACCGCGGGCGGTCATTCGGCGGTAACCTCTGGCCTTCTGTATGCTCTTAAAATGTTTCAACACAAATTGCACATATTGCAGATATATATATAGATATAGTAAACACCATAAAAGGATTGTGCACCATGAATAACCCAATATGGATTCAGGAAACAAATCACATAACTTGTCAACTCGAATATTACATAATAAATATCTTAGAATAGTGGCATACAATAAACAACATGAAATAAACTCGAGGAGAGAATCGTGCGTCTTGCCGATTCGAGTGTCACCATGTAAAGTACCAAGAAATGGTAGCACGCAATGAATATCAAAGTCAAATCATCATTAATCGAATTACGCGTCTTGCCGATTCATAAAACACGATGTAAATGTCAAGAAATAACAGCTCATAATAAATAACAAGATCAAAGTACAATGAAACGAATCGCTCTTCTTTTGCCGATTCTTAAGCCATCATGTAAATGTCAAGAAATGGTAGCGCGCAATGAGCAACAAAGTTAAATCCTCATGAAACGAGTTGCGCGTCTTGCCAATTCGTAAAACATCATGTAAATGTCAAGAAATAGTAGCGCGCAATGGACAACAATGTTTAAATACCATAAAACGAATTGCACGTCTTGACGATTCTTAAGCCACCATGCCAATGTCAAGAAATGGTAGCACGCAATAAATAACAAAGTCAAACCTTTATGAAACAAAATGCGCGTCTTGCCTATTTATAAACTACCATATAAATGTCAAGAAATGGTAGCACGCAAGTAATCTGTTACTCATTTAAGAATTAAACCAAGAATATGAAAATTCTCAATAACGGTGTCGGAACAGTCTAACCACCGTCTTACCGCCTGGAACAATGATCACCAATGAAGGATGAAGGGCAGAAGACTGGAAGATCCAAATAGGCCGCCGGGACAGGAGCTCAGGAAGAAGCTGCTGCTCTGCACCGGGACCTCTGAATAGTGAGCACTGGGAGTTGGGCTGGCTCTCTTTTATAGAGTCTTGGCCCAGCCCAGAACCACGCCCCGGCATGTTGCAGGGAAAGTCTCTAGAAGGCCCTGGAAAGCGGCCACACCCTAACCCACTCTGAAAACCTGCAGCAATACATTGCAAAGGAACAGTATTTGTAAGCTTATTAAAAATGAGTTTTCAGGATTGAACTCTGCAATGCAAAAGGTTAAACCACAACATATCAGCACAATGCATAAATTACGTTGTTTTGAGAGTGCTGGGTTTTTGCATTTTTGTCGCCAATAGAGCGCGTACTGCTCTGGTGTTGACAAAAATGGCAGAATGCACCCCTTTCATTGTTAAAATGTCAATTCTGAAGGGTTTTCCATATCTGTTTAGAGCTTTTACCTGCTCAATTCCTCTCACATTTAAAAAAAAAAACTTCAGGGTCATATACCTTCATTTATCTGGCAGTCAAGTCAACCACAACATCTTTATATGGAATTTATGCCTCTGAGTTGAGAACCATCGACTATTTATCCAGGACATCCATTAAGACTACTACCCCTCTTTGGAAAGCAGAATTCAAGATTTAAATAACACTATTATCTAAACCCTTTATTCATTAATACAATTCCTCATTATATCTCAGTAAGTTCATCAGGGTTATTTAGGGCTGTTCAGGCATTCATGCTTCTTCAAACAGTTTACAGTAAAACTATATAGGCTCTTGCTAGAACATTGTTTGACCTAGCCAAGACTTAGTGGCACCATTATGAGGAAGCTACCTTGTTTCAAAAACTATCACAAGTAAACTTTCCACATATTGGCTAGAGCAAGGTGCTGTGAATGTATGCCAACTAATACAAGTTACAGACTGCTACCCTTTATCATGCTGCAATGATACCGCAGCATTATTGATAACTGATAGTTAAAATATTGATACATTTTAAAAAGTTTCAAGAGACATTATCTGACACATTTGAACCTTGATTTTAACCTGGTAGTTCTCAGCTTTATGAAAACGCTAATAGAAGTCACTATGACTCACCTAGATACACCGGAGTTTTCTAGGGCAAAAGATTTACAATAACATTTTAAAAGAGATTTTATCAGTACTTATTTCCTCAAAGCAGTTCTTGAGACTGACCAAGTTACGTATTCAGTCAATGTTAAACTTTGTTAGAATCTACAACAACCCTCATTGTGTCTATAAGCAAGGTTTAAGCAAATTCTCAGCTAGAAAGTAGTGATGTAGATGCTGATTATCTTTATATGTTTGTGTTTTGCAAAGTAAAATCCGATTTTAGGCATAGCATTTTTTATGAATGAATAGATTTTTGACCTTTTATAACATTCCCTGTTAATATAGTCATTGTTATACCTAAATCAAGCATGTAATATAGGGAAGCGATTCAGCCTTTGTGAGGGGGATGCTGTTAGTATTAGATTACACAAACTATAACTTTATTCTGGGTGAGTGGGTGATGTTTTAAACATGGAGAATTGTCATTCTTCTGAAGGGACAAGTAGGGCAGATATAGGATGCATATGGACTCTGAGATCATTATGGCCAGTGGTAGAACATTCAGAGATTGGACTTGGCATACAATAAGTACACATGGGTTAGAAAATCCCTGAAGGGGAAGTGAGCAGATTAATTGGGAAGTTCTAACGGATGAGATCTGTGGCATGAAGACCAAACAGGATGGGACATATGGTAGAGGTGTGGAGTTATGGGACATGTTATTGGTCAGTGATGGACAATGATAGTGCCAAAGATAGAGGGCTTTGGGTATTGTACAGGAGTTTGGGGTATGAGTGGGTGGTACTGGTGCAGCACTTTTCCTAATCCACCAATATGTGGGGGGGTTATCCAGAGATCTGATTAGTAGTATGGTTACAATAAAATTGATGCTTCTTAGGGCCAGATGTATCAAAGGGTTTTTACCCATTCTGTGTCTATGGGAAAATGGGTTTGTACATATGGCCCCTAGTTCCTTAAGTTCAAATATGCTTGAAAAAGGTGACCTGTTGTTGGATCTGTGACTGTTGGGTGATTGCAAGACCTGGTTGTTAATAGGATATACTCACATATGGGTTCAATTTTATGCCCTTTGTTCTCCTATTTGCTCAATCTTTTAAGACTTTATTGCTTTTGTGGATGTCTGCTTTAGCACTATTCACTTGAGGTGAGAGTGCCATTAATTACAATGATAACACATTATGAAGAGGCATTTCTTCTTTTGATGGTTCCCCTTGAAAGGTGCAGCATTTTGATGCATTACCAGTTCTATCTTTCATGGTAAATCTGGGAATGCACTAAAATTTATGGGTGGATGTGTGGGAATACCCACACTCCACCCATGGAGCGCCTCCCTGAGGCAGAGTAATGCAAGGCAGTGACTTGCACTGCCTGGTGTTACTCCAGGTTTACAGAGCACAGCGGGCCATTCAAGGTGCCCATGCATGGCTTGGGAAGTTGGACTTTAGTACTGCATTGCCTGTGCGTTAACTTGCATGAAGCAATGACAGCATAATTTTTTCTGTTGGCATGCAGGTCTTTTTTTCACTTCGTGGATATAATCTGGCACATAATTTTCTTTCTATTTTTATGGGCACAACTTTAAGGAGGCATGATGGTATATTTTTTACAATTGACAAGTCTTTGTACTTGTTTTAAGTGCTCTGTTTGATGAAATTTCAGCCCTGATGCAGTCGTTTGGGTTAATGCCCTAAGACGAAACACGTGTTGGCTGCATTAAATTTTGATTATATCGTCAGTTTTACATCCACTAACCGAAAACAACGGAGTACTGGAAAACGCATTGAGTTGTTCTTCTACACACCAACAGAGCAAAGGGTAATGCCCAGTGGAATTGGGAGTTTCCATGAATTAACTTTAAAGGACTGGATACCATTGATGGACTGTATTTGTGATCATTTTTGGATCTATGATATCATTACACATGAGATCATA
The DNA here is from genome assembly GCF_031143425.1 of Pleurodeles waltl. Lineage (NCBI taxonomy): Eukaryota > Metazoa > Chordata > Amphibia > Caudata > Salamandridae > Pleurodeles > Pleurodeles waltl. Next base: position 449,580,775 of record NC_090448.1, on the reverse strand, counting down.
TTAGGAAGGGTATATGTGATTGATTTATAAGTGATTGATTAATGAGTGTATCACAATTGTTTCTGTTTCTGCATGGGTTTACTTTGTGAGCCAGTTGGGGGATTTGGGGTGTGCACCATTTTTACATAATATAATATATTTCATTCTTGAGTGCCGGTGTTTCTTTCCCCAATTTGCACCCTATTTAGATTAGCCTTCAATGACAGCATAATACTTTGAGAAATCTAGCCCTGCATATCTTTTTTGACGTGTGATAAAAATCAAACCTGAAAGTTTTATAACAGGTTTCAAAATTCCTTCTCTAAAACAAAATTATCTTATCATTATGCTTTTCATAGCATCTTCCTTCTTTTTAGTGAGCCACTAACCGTGATCAATTTAAAGGTTTCATAATTTGATCCAAGTTCTGAGGATTCATTTTCCCTAATCGTTATACTTCTAGTTCTGTCAGCAGACAACTAGGAATTGCTTCCGCATTTCATTTAACTTCCACTCTTTGCTTCTGCCATATAGCATCCTCTGATATAAAAGAAAAGTTTAGAAAATCAAAGCTTCTGGACTTTGATCTTACTTGATTGCTGTCCAAAAACTGAAACATTTCTTTTACCTATAGCACAACGTTTATTAAATTCCGAAAAGGAAGATCTAACAACCTCTGTCAATACAGCATCTCTACCTTTTTTTTTTTAATGTTAATTTTTGTGTTGGGGATGCTCCAGAATCTTCATGTATGTCAAGGGGCATTTAACATTCCAAAACATCAGTTCCTATAATGTTAAGGTTAAAACTATAGCTGCATTCTAGTATACACTAAACATCAGATAATAATAACAATCTAGCTTACTATCAAACCTCCCTATGTTACCCCTATTATTTTACTTCTAGGTAGATCTCCAATATAATTATTCTACATTTATCTTCCGAAAAGTGTGGACAAGAGTATTGTATATTAGAAACAAAAATGACTGATGACATTGAGAGCCTCATTTACAAGGCCTTTTTGCCACAATTCCCTCTTTTTTTTTGGATTATCGGTGACGCAAGCAGTGCTCTACACTGCTCCACATTTACAAACTGACACATTGGGCCAATGTGTCAGTTTGCAAAGCCCTGCATTATATTATACCTGCACCAGGTATAATGTATGCAAGGTATGAGTCGCCATGGGAAGATCCATGCAAAAATAACAGTGAAATTTACAACATTTCACTGTGTCATTCTGTGACTTCACTGCATGAGATACCGCCTGCTCAGAGAATTTTTTTTACGCTAATCCAGCAATGCATTAGTTTAGACCACTGATGCATCAGAATTTTTGATGCATCCGTGAAAACATGTGGCATGGAGTTCTGTATTTTAAATACAGTGCATCAGTGGCGTTGTTAGGGGGTTGTATGGAAACACAAGAAATCTGATGCATAGGCCTACAATGCGTCAGATTCTTGTAGATGAGGCCCTGAATGTTATATTGTGAATCGAAAAAAACTGAAATGTGGCTGCTAAGGAGTGATTTAAGTATCATGTATTAAATGTGTTGCAAATTGTTCCCCTTATTCCCAAACACCTTTGACCCTCTGCCTAATTCTAGAAACAATGAGATGAGTTACAAGCTTTCCCACCAAATAATTAATTTTTGTTGTCAACACTAATGAGTCATTGCAAAACTCAGCCTCACATAATGACAGAGATGTTGTCAGGGTATTTTTCTAATATATCTTTTTATGTATGCTGTACTGTAAGTATGATATAATGAATAAAACTAAGATTGAATCATAATCACGTATAGTATTGTACCATTGTGAAGTGATGAACTATTAAAAACAGTATGTGGAACAAGAGCTGCACCTGTGATGGCCGAACAGTTTGAATTTCAGGTTTTTACAGTAGTAGATACCCTATTCCTTTTGTCCAAGCACACAGTGCAATATGAGATGAGACGTAAAGTATATATGCCATTTGTATCTGAAGACCGTCTATTAAGATTTTCGGCCTGATTTAGAGGTTGGAGTAGGAGGTTACTCCGTCACAAATGTGACTGATGTCCTGTCCGCCATATTACAATTCCATTATAGCCTATAGAACTTGTAATATGGCAGACAGGATATCCGTCACATTTGTGACAGAGCAACACCTCAGACAAACTCTAAATCAGGCCCTATGTCACCAAAAACATGCGTAATTTTCATGGTACACTGATATTTACAACATAACCGCAAGTAGGTAAAGGTTTATTTGCATAGTTAGTAAAAGCCATTGCATACAGCCAGTAACCTTTGCAAATTTTACAATGGTAGCAAGCAACACTCAACCAAAACGCATGAGACCGAAAGCAATGGCAATGCTCACAGTAATAGGAAATGATGATCATCTTAAAACAAGTCATTCATGGTGATTATGGCCCTCATTCTGACCTTGGCGGTCGGCGGAGAGGCGGCGGTCGGACCGCGAACAGACCGGCGGTATTAAAAATGGCATTCTGACCCTGGCGGGAACCGCCAACACAGCCCGCCAACTTAACACTCCGACCGCCACAGCGGTACAAACAAACAGCGCGGCGGTTCCCGTCAACAGCCCGGCGGCAGACAAAGTACCGCCCACCCTATTACGACCCACCAATCTGCCACCTTTTCCGGGGCGGGAGCACCACCGATAAGAACACGGCGGAAACAGACTACGAACGGGAAAACGCTCACCTCTACGCACTCCACGCGAGATTCCGGCAGTATGGAGCCAGAGTTACAGGTCATCCCCGCACTCCTATTCCTCCTCATATACCAGGAGCACGCCCGGCGGCGCGGAAGACATCGGTGAGTACTGCACCTATGACACAGGGGAGGGAAAAGATTACCGGCACACACCCACCCACCCACACCCACTACAACACACACATCAATGCATTCCCACAGATCACTGTCACAACCCACAAACCACCCCCCTCCGAAATAATGCAAAGACCAAAAGAAGAGATCATAAACGGGCAGATATTGAAATATGTACGCCATTAATCCCAAAAAATAAATAAACTATGTACAAAATATATACAGCTACTAAATGTAGTCCAACCACTGTCCGTGGATCACAGGGGTCCTGTGCAAAGGGGCAAGGCCCAGTCCCACGACAAGAACTCCATGGAGAGAACACTGCAGGGGCATCATAAAGAAAATAGGACAGGCACCTCAGGGGGAAGGGAAGGGGGGGCACCTCAGCCACTTGAGTACACGACGCCAGATCCACGAGGGGACTCCATGACCACTGGGCCATCCTGGGGAGAGCAAAGCCACAGTCCATACAGTCCATACAGTGGGTGGCCTGCCCACTGGGCCATCCTGGGGAGAGCAAAGCCACAGTCCATACAGTCCATACAGTGGGTGGCCTGCCCACTGGGCCATCCTGGGGAGAGCAAAGCCACAGTCCAAACAGTCCATACAGTGGGTGGCCTGCCCACTGGGCCATCCTGGGGAGAGCAAAGCCACAGTCCATACAGTCCATACAGTGGGTGGCCTGCCCACTGGGCCATCCTGGGGAGAGCAAAGCCACAGTCCATACAGTCCATACAGTGGGTGGCCTGCCCACTGGGCCATCCTGGGAAGAGCAAAGCCACAGTCCATACAGTCCATACAGTGGGTGGCCTGCCCACTGGGCCATCCTGGGGAGAGCAAAGCCACAGTCCAAACAGTCCATACAGTGGGTGGCCTGCCCAATGGGCCATCCTGGGGAGAGCAAAGCCACAGTCCATACAGTCCATAACAGACCCCACTGCCACTTGAGGAGGCAAGTTGGCCAGAGGACATCCTGCAGCCCTGCCCGAGATAGATCCTGCCCTGCCACGTCTGCCAAAGGGCCAGCGGTTCTTGCCCTGAAGGGCCCAGTTCTGCGGTTCTTGAGACGGCGGGCCCAGTTCAGCGGTTCTTGCCTTGAAGGGCCCAGTTCAGCGGTTCTTGCCTTGAAGGGCCCAGTTCAGCGGTTCTTGAGACGGCGGGGCCCAGTTCAGCGGTTCTTGCCTTGAAGGGCCCAGTTCAGCGGTTCTTGCCTTGAAGGGCCCAGTTCAGCGGTTCTTGAGACGGTGGGGCCCAGTTCAGCGGTTCTTGCCTTGAAGGGCCCAGTTCAGCGGTTTTTGCCTTGAAGGGCCCAGTTCAGCGGTTCTTGAGACGGCGGGGCCCAGTTCAGCGGTTCTTGCCTTGAAGGGCCCAGTTCAGCGGTTCTTGCCTTGAAGGGCCCAGTTCAGCGGTTCTTGAGACGACGGGGCCCAGTTCAGCGGTTCTTGCCTTGAAGGGCCCAGTTCAGCGGTTCTTGAGACGGCGGGGCCCAGTTCAGCGGTTCTTGAGACGGCGGGGCCCAGTTCAGCGGTTCTTGCCTTGAAGGGCCCAGTTCAGCGGTTCTTGAGACGGCGGGGCCCAGTTCAGCGGTTCTTGCCTTGAAGGGCCCAGTTCAGCGGTTCTTGCCTTGAAGGGCCCAGTTCAGCGGTTCTTGAGACGGCGGGGCCCAGTTCAGCGGTTCTTGCCTTGAAGGGCCCAGTTCAGCGGTTCTTGCCTTGAAGGGCCCAGTTCAGAGGTTCTTGAGACGGCGGGGCCCAGTTCAGCGGTTCTTGCCTTGAAGGGCCCAGTTCTGCGGTTCTTGCCTTGAAGGGCCCAGTTCAGCGGTTCTTGAGACGGCGGGGCCCAGTTCAGCGGTTCTTGCCTTGAAGGGCCCAGTTCAGCGGTTCTTGAGACGGCGGACGGTCTATGGCCAACTGCTAAATGCCTGGTGGTGCCCTCCTGGGCAGCGGGGATGGTGCTCCTTCACTGCCCACCTGGGCTGTGGGTGGTGGGGCCCTCCTGGCCAGCTGGGCTGGGTCCTCCCTGGGCAGCGGCTATGGGGCTGGTGGGCTCTCCCGGGGCAGCTGTGCCGGTTCCTCCCGGGGCAGCGGCTATGGGGGTTGTGGGCTCCTCCTGGGCAGCAGGCCTGCTGCCTGACCTCTCCAACTTGCTGCCCTTGCCCTCCTTAGTCGTCGGCCTGTGGCCCTTTCCTCCCTTTGGAGCTGTGGCTGGTGACTGTCTCTGGGTGGTGTCCGGGGGGGATGTAGAAGGCGGGCTCCTGCGGCGCCCCTTCCGCCTTCTTCTCCTCTTCCCAGGGGGTGGGCTGGCTGTCCCCTTGCTGCTGGGCGAAGATCCAGACATGCGGGCTGGCGGGCTCCAATACCCCTGCACCCTTGTCAAGGGGGCTGCAGGGCTGGTGGTGGCTGAGGTGCTCTTCTTACCCCGACGAGAAGGAGGGGGGGGCTCAGGGTCAGGAAAGAAGTTAGTAGTGGCGAGGAAGAGCTTCTTGGGACAATGGAGAGTGGTAGGTACAGTGGGAATGGGAGTGGAGGGAGAGGATGTGGTTGTAGGTGAGTCACGTTTGCTGTGTTTGGGTGCAGGTGCAGGAGGGATAGGCTGTCGTGAGGTGGATGGCTGTTGGGTGGGTGGGTGGCTGCGTTTGTGTGGTGTGGAAGAGGGGGTGACAGACACAGTGGGAGAGGACACAGGGGACGTGTAAATGGCAGTGGGGGTGGTGACTGCACGTGTGCGGACTGGAGTGGAGGGTGTGCTGGTGATGGAAACACTGGCTGATGGTGAGGTGAATGGAGGTGTGAGTGTAGACGTCACAGGGAGGGAGGAGGGAGACGAGGAGGTGGGGGTCACAGAGGTGGTAGTGACTGTTGGCATGTCTGCATCGGAATGTTGCGTGTGTGAATGTCTGCGTGATCTGTGGTGCTTATGTTTGGATGAGCTTCTCTTGGGTGTTGAGGTGTGTGCAGGCTGGTCTGATGGTGTGGGTGGGACAGGCAGAGGAACAGGAGACTGGGAGGAGGGAGTTAGTAGAGGCAGGCAGGAGACAGGGACAATGGCTGCCGTCAGTGCTGAGGCCAGAGCCTGGAACGATCGCTGATGGGCAGCCTGACCCGAATGAATGCCCTCCAGGTACGCATTGCTGCGATGAACCTCCCTCTCCACCCCCTGGATGGCATTCAAAAGGGTAGTCTGCCCAACAATGAGCGTTCGGAGGAGGTCAATGACCTCCTCACTGAGGGCAGCGGGGGTAACAGGGGCAGGGCCTGAGGTGCCTGGGGCGAAGGAGATGCCCGGCTTCCTGGCAGAGCGGGCACGGGGCGAACGCGGAGGGGCTGCTGGGAGGGCGGAGATGGTGCGCTGGGTGGCGGCTGTACCTGTAATGGCGGGGGGCACGGATGGTGCCACCCCCGCAAGGGAGCCCCCTTCCGAGGACGTGTCCGTGTCGCTGCAGGCTCCAGTCGTCCCCGTCGTGGAGCTCCCCTCGCCCTCCGTCTCACTGGTCCAGTCTGACTCTGTGGCATGGCCCTCCTGGGCCATGTGAGATGCAGCTCCCTCCTGCCCCGATGCCACTTCTCCTCCGCCTGATGATGCTGATGCACACAAGCACAGAAAGACAAACAAAAAGGGGGGGGAGCGAGAAATAAAGGGATATTGAGTACATGGATCTCCGGTACAGTTAGCGGACATGACAGACACAGATGCCCCCTGCACTAACTTGTGCACTTGGGGTCCGCTACGCATTCCGTGGAACATGCCCTACACGCCTAGAGTTGACAACTGCACCCATGGGTGACACGGCCCAGGGATGGCTGTACTGACAAACTACTGAGGGTGGTGGCTGGGGACACAGGGGCTTACGGGGGTGCCCAGCCTACAGATATCGCCCTGGCCTAGGGGGACCCCCAGCCCTCCTCCCCCACCCAGACACCTCCACTGCGGGACAACAGAGTAGATAATGCTTGTACTCACCCCCTTGTGTCTGCTGTGCTGCCCTCACGCGCCCATCCAAATCAGGGTAGGCCACCGCCAGGATCCGGAACATCAGGGGGCTCAGTTGACGGCAGGCACCCCGCCTACGTTGGGAGGCCATCCCCAGCAGAGACTCGGCGGTCTTCTTGGTCCCGCGGCGGATGTCCTCCCACCTCTTGCGGCAGTGGGTGCCCCGTCGATGGTGGACCCCCAGGGCCCGGACTTCCTTGGCGATGGCACGCCAAATCCCGATCTTCTCATGGGCGCGGACCTATGTGACACGTACAGGGAGGGAGAAATACCACGTTCAAGTTACTCTGCATTTTCCTTTCCAGTGGCCCAACGCCCCCCATCCCCGCCAGGCCCCCCGCCAGGCCCAACATGCCCCCCATCCCCGCCAGGCCCCCCGCCAGGCCCCCCGCCATGCCCAACATGCCCCCCATCCCCGCCAGGCCCCCCGCCAGGCCCAACATGCCCCCCATCCCCGCCAGGCCCCCCGCCAGGCCCCCCGCCATGCCCAACATGCCCCCCATCCCCGCCAGGCCCCCCGCCAGGCCCAACATGCCCCCCATCCCCGCCAGGCCCCCCGCCAGGCCCCCCGCCATGCCCAACATGCCCCCCATCCCCGCCAGGCCCCCCGCCAGGCCCAACATGCCCCCCATCCCCGCCAGGCCCCCCACCAGGCCCCCCGCCATGCCCAACATGCCCCCCATCCCCGCCAGGCCCCCCGCCAGGCCCAACATGCCCCCCATCCCCGCCAGGCCCCCCGCCAGGCCCCCCGCCAGGCCCAACATGCCCCCCATCCCCGCCAGGCCCCCAAGCCAGCCAGTGGCCCCAAATCCAGATAGAATTAAACTCACTTGTTGGTCTGGAGGACCGTAGAGTAGCGCATACTGGGGGAGGACCCCATCCACAAGTTTCTCCAACTCCTCTCCAGTGAAGGCAGGGGCCCTTTCCCCAGTCGCAGCAGCCATTGTCCCTTCCAGACCGAGGTCACAGCAACACTTGCAGTATAGGTCCTCTCCTGTGAAAGTTCAAGTCGCAAGTGGATAAGTAGATAGAAAATGGCGGTCACGTCCGCGGCGGTGCGTACCGCGGCGGTGCGTCCCGCCACCGCCGGCGCCCTTCGCCATTGGCTCCTGAAACCCATAGGCTTCAATGTTAACCAATGCGGCTTCGCGCCGCGGTCTTCGGCCGCCGCCCGCCGCGGTGTGCCACGCCAGCGTATTGACCTCACATCCCATTGTCACACTTCACAGGTCAGGCAGCCGCCATTTCCAGGGCCCACATGGCTCAATTTCAACTGCGTCACACAGGCCTAGGCCTTGCATAGCCACTCAGACACGCCATTCACTGCATAGAGAATCGTATACTGTGCTAGCTGTGAGTACGTACCTGTGGGTTGCCTGACTGTGTGCTCCATGTTGTCCTTCCTAGGCACCGTCCGCTGGGTTGGGCGAGGAGACGGATGAATCCTCCCGTGTACCGACCGCTGGTGGACCTGTCGACAATGGAAGAACGCCACATTATCCTGACCTACCGTCTTAACCGTGCCACTATCCATGAACTGTGTGCCCGGCTGGAGCCCGACCTGATGTCCCCCATCCGCCAACCCACAGGGATTCCCCCTCTGGTGCAGGTCATGTCAGTACTCCATTTCTTGGCAAGTGGGTCATTTCAGACAACCGTGGGAATTGCTTCTGGGATGTCTCAGCCCATGTTTTCAAAGGTGTTATCCAGAGTGTTGTCTGCCCTGATGAAATCCGTGAGGAACTACATCATTTTCCCTGAGGTGGGCGAACTGGCTACAGTGAAGGGTGATTTCTACGCCCTTGGACATATTCCCAACGTAATTGGTGCCATTGATGGGACCCATGTGGCTTTGGTTCCCCCAAGAGACAGGGAGCAGGTGTACAGGAACAGAAAAAGTTACCATTCAATGAACATCCAGGTGGTGTGTTTGGCTGACCAGTACATCTCGCATGTAAATGCCAAATTCCCAGGGTCAGTGCATGATGCCTACATCCTCAGGAATAGCAGCATCCCTTACGTGATGGAACAGCTACAGAGACACCGTGTATGGCTAGTGGGGGACTCTGGGTACCCCAACCTGTCGTGGCTACTGACCCCAGTAAGGAATCCCCGGACCAGGGCAGAGGAACGGTACAATGAGGCCCATGGGCGTACTAGGAGGGTGATCGAACGCACCTTTGGCCTCCTAAAGGCCAGGTTTCGCTGCCTGCATATGACCGGTGGATCCCTAATGTACTCACCTAAGAAGGTGTGTCACATCATCGTGGCCTGCTGCATGCTTCACAACCTGGCTTTGCGCCGCCAGGTGCCTTTCCTGCAGGAGGATGGTCGAGACGGTGGTGTTGTGGCAGCGGTGGAACCTGAGGAGAGTGACGAGGAGGAAGACGACGGGGCTGAAACAGACAACAGGGACAGAATCATTGAACAGTACTTCCAATAGGACACAGGTAACATTTCTAAGATAATTTAGTAAATGTTAACTACTCTGCAGCATCTCTGCTGCCTGTCTATTTGCCCCAGTGTATGATGACTGAGTTTTGGCTTTTCCCTCCCTATTTCAGATCTGGGGTCCCCACTACGAGTCCTGTGCTTCGTTTCCCCATGGACTACAGCTTTGTGGCAGCTGTTTGTTGACTTCACCATGTACAAGGACATATTTGCACTGTCATGTCAATTACAATCTATTGAAATCACAGCCAGACTCCTGATATTTTGGTGCAAAATAGGTGTTTATTGAAGTGCTCAAAATGGGATGGGTGGTTTCAAGTGGGTGGGGGCTATGGTGAAGGAATGTCCATGGCAGAGTCCAGAGTAACAGTCACACAGGTGCATTGTCCAGAGGCCTGTGGAGAGATGGAGCATGGGCAGTTCGAGGATGGACAGGGTGACAATGTGGGACAGTGGGATGACATCAGGTGGTATCCATTGCTGGCGGGGTCTTGACATCCTACTCTGTCTTGCGAGATCTCAGGGCCCTCTTGCGGGGTGGTTCTTCTCCTGCAGGAGGTGGGGGTCTGGTGGGCTGCTGCTGTGCGGGGGCCTCCTGTCCACTAGCGCCGGCGGAGGTGGATGGCTGTTCTTGGTCCCGGCTAGTGGCAGGGGCCCTTGGGTGTTGTTCAGTGTCCGCCCTGCTGTTTACGAGGTCCTGCAGCAGCCCTACCATGGTAACCAGGGTGGTGTTGATGGCTCGGATGTCCTCCCTGTACCCCCGATAGTGTTCCTCCTGCAGCACCTGGATCTCCTGGAACCGGGCCAGTACCGTCGCCATCGTCTCCTGGGAGCGGTTGTATGCTCCCATGATGGTGGTGAGGACCTCGTGGAGAGTGGGTTCCCTGGGCCTCTCCTCCCCCCCCTGTCGCACAGCTGCCCGCCGAGTTGCCCTGTTTCCCTGGGCCTCTGCCCCCTGGCCGGTGTGCCCACTACCACTGCCCCCAGGTCCCTGTTGTTGTTGGGGTGGTGGGTTATCCTGGGTGCCCTGTAGTGGTAGACACACCGCAGATTGACGCGCCCTGGAGACAGAGGCATGGGCCCGCTGGGTGGGAGCTGTGCTGGTGTTCCCAGAGGGGTTAGGGTCTATAGTGGCCTGTGCCTGTGTGAGGGGAACCGACTGTCCAGAGGTCCCCGATGGTCCGGGCTGGTCATCGGTGTCCAGATCGACAGAGCTGCTGTCATCGCTGACGGCCTCTTGGGTGGGGGGTGTGGATAATTCTGGCCCCTCCGCCGCGGTGTGTTGACGGTCGGGTCCTGCAGGGGTATAGAGGTATGGTTATAGTTTAAATGTGTCGCATATGGGTGTATCTGTGGGTTCTCGTGTCCCCAAGTGCTGGCATTCGTGTGTGGGGGCTTTGGTGAGGGTGGCTTGTGGGGGGGATGTGTATATGCATTGGGCATGCTTTGGTGATGGGTGTCCATGCTTAGTGGACGCATGCAGGCGTAGGTTTTGGGATGTGTGGGTTGTGATGGTGAGACATTGGCGGGGAATAGGTGTGCTGGGGGTGGGGGTGAGGATGGTGTTGGGGGTGAGGATGGTGGTGGGGGTGAGGATAGTGGTGGGGGTGAGGGTGGGGGTGAGGATGGGGTTCGAGGATGGGGGTGAGGGTTGGGGTCTGATTTGGCATGCAGGTGGGGGGGAAGCAGTATTGAAGCTTCAACTTACCAGTATCCATTCCTCCGCCGACTCCTGCGAGGCCGTCAGGATGCAGGATGTTCAAGACTTCCTCCTCCCATGATGTGAATTGTGGGGGTTGAGGTGGGGGTCCTCCGCCAGTCTTCTGCACGGCGATGTTGTGCCTGGATACCATGGAACGCACCTTCCCCCGTAGGTCGTTCCATCGCTTCCTGATGTCTTCCCGATTTCTGGGGTGCTGTCCCACTGCGTTCACCCTGTCGACAATCCTCTGCCATAGCTCCGTCCTCCGGGCAATGCTGGTGTATTGTATCTGTGTGCCGAACAGCTGGGGCTCTACACGAACGATTTCCTCCACCATAACCCTGAGTTCTTCGTCTGTGAAGCGGGGTTGTCTTTGGGGTGCCATGGGGTGGTGTGTATGATGTGTGGGGTGGAGTATGTGTATTTAAGTGAGTTGAGTGTGGTGGTGTGTGTTGTTTTGTGTGTGGATAGTGTGTGGGTGATGGTGTTGAGTGGCTGTGGCTGTTATGTTTTGGATGCTGGTGTCTCGCTCTTGCCTTCTTTACGAATTTTTAAGCGTAGGGGTTTGTGGGTGGGTGTTTTATGTTGTATTGTGTGTGTGGGAGTGGTGTGTGTATGTGTATCAGGTGTGTGGGATTCAAATCGTCCAATGTGGGTGAGTTTTGTTTGTTTGTGTGTATTCTGACCGCGCCGGTGTGTCCCGCCAATGGAATACCGCGTTTGAATGACCGCCGCGTGGATTCGTGGGTCGTAATGGGATGGGCGTATTTCTGTTGGCGTGGCGGTGGAGGTTTGGTCACCTCCACCTTTCCGCCGACCGCTGGTCTGGCGGTCTGTTGTGGCGGTCGGATTTTCGGAGGTTTGCCTTCTGCGGGTCAGAATGACCGTGGCGGGTTTCCACGACCGCGGCGGGATTATGGAGGATTTCTGACCGGCGGTAGGCGCCTTTTACCGCCGAGGTCAGAATGACCACCTATGTCTCTACTTAAAATGACCCATATTAAATTTATGGATTAATGCGCATGTTGCATGCAAGACTGTGAATGTCCTCATGTTGCTGTAATGTTTGGCTTTTTGTTCCCTTATGTTTGGATGTAAAAATAATACTTATTTTTAAAGGAAAGTGTGTGTGCAGTGCTGTTAGAGTACGTACTAGCCATGCCCAATCTCTATCCTGAAGCTTCTAAGGGCCAGATGTAGGTAGGTATCCGATTGCGACTTGCAATTTGCGAGTCATAGCTACTCGCAAATTGCAACTCGCAATCCAAGATGCAGAAAGATGTCTCAGACACCTTCTGCGACTCGCTATTTGGTCGCAAAGACCCACCTCATGAATATTCATGAGGTGGGTCGCAGTTTGCGACCCCATAGCGAGTCTAGGCACTCACGGGGATGGTGGCCTGCTGGAGACAGCAGACCACCATGTCCGTGACTGCTTTTTTAATAAAGCAGTATTTTTTTTTCTCTTTGCAGCCCGTTTTCCTTAAAGGAAAACGAGCTGCAAAAAGAAAAAATTCCGAAGACATTTGGTTTCGTTTTTTTCACAGTAGACAGTGGTCCATAGGACCACTGCCTGCTCTGAAAAAATATTTTTGTGGGCATTCACAAAGGGGAAGGGGTCCCATGGGGACCCCTTCCCTTTTGCAAATGAGTTACCATCCACTTCAAGTGGATGGTAACTGCGAGTTGGTTTGCGACCACAAAGCTACTCTACATCGCGATGCGGTCGCAAATAGGAAGGGAACACCCCTTCCTATTTGCGAGTCGGAATCACATTTTGCGAGTCGGTACCGGCTCGCAAAATGTGATTCTGCATCGCGTTCAGCCTTTTGCGCCTCGCAAACTGCGTTTTTTGCTGTTTGCGAGGCGCAAAAGGCTTCCTACATCTGGCCCCAAGTTCCTTCAGTGACAAATTTAAAATGCATAAAAATTTTGATGTAAAGTGCATGTGTGGAGCTCTTAAAGTGCATCCTAGTCATATCCATTCTCTATCCAGAATCTTTTAAGTTCCTTCTGTGCCAAATTTAAAGTGTTTACAAATTTCGGATGTAAACTGAGAGTGCAGACCTCTTAAAGGGCATGCAAAGAATGTTTTGCAAAATATCCATTCAATATCTATGCTGGACATATTTTTGTTCTATGTGCTGGTTAAAATGTATGTTTGCTCACACACTGCAAAGAAATCCGAAATCTCAAAGTAAAAGCCACCAGCCAGACAGCAGGAGAAGAGATGGTTAATTGATAAATAGCAACAAATATTACATTTGAGGGAGCCTAAACAGTACTTGGGTTTCGAGTTCATTGTAAAAACTGGGAAATATCATTGAGGTTAGCTACAGGATAATAGCCTCAAGGTCAGCATTAGAACCTCCTTGATGCCAAACCTTTTAGGAGGCAGTGTTTTTACTCTTCTACGTAGGGCTAAATCTGACTACGAATGGCACTGTTTTGCAGATTGATAGGGCAATATTCAGTTTTTCCATATTGTCTAGTTGCTGCAGTGTATATCAATTGACTTTGGAGGCACTGAGAGAGCGACAGATTAAGATATACTTGCAGTGGCATTAGTTAACAGACATGACCTCTTGTGCCACTCCTGATAGACAGTCTTCTTTTTCTCTAATGCCAAACTGCAATTGAAAGGTGCGTTTTTGTTACGAAGCAGTATTTACAGTTTGGTAGACTGGATACTCCCTCACAAACTTGAGTAATGCCCCGTCCTTTGCATTATAAGTACATCATAGTTAATGGCACTTGTAAAATGGGACATCTACCACATTTTAATGGAATCATTATACCCCAAATTCTAAACATGTCCCTAGGGTTTGACGCCATTTCTATTTGTCTTTGCAAATAAAGTAAACATTGGTTGAGGTATTTGCAAAATGTCAGGCACAAGATGCCTAGCAGGCTGTCTAGAGACATTAGTTAAATGCTGTACTAGGCACTACAGACCAATTTTACTTTATTGAGAAGCCATGTGTGTTAAACTGTTGTGGGCACAACATAGCTTAAGTCCCCGTACACCATTTGTGCTCTACACTTGCAGAAATTGTGAAATATATAAACGCAGTTTATCAGAAGGTGGATTATTAATTTAGAGGTGGAGCGGGTTACCTCTACCAACTTAATTAATGCAATCTTTTTCTGTGAAAACAGAGTTAGAAGAGACTCTCTGAGTAGCACCTAGTAGCGCAAGCAGCAAACAATTTCCCAAAGAAATGCATGTTACAGTAAAGCAGTTGCAATAGCTTAGAGAACAGAAACACCAAATGAGAAAAACAGAGGAATATTTATGGAGCAAAAAGCAGTTATAGATAAAAATCATATATTGACAAGCAGAGATATGTTTTTTTAACAACTGAGGCAAAAAAAACACCAAGAAACTACAATGCCCCATCAGTTCAGTTTACTCTTAGGATATATATGGGTAATTAGTGGGTAGTATTTTTAATTAGTCAATTATTTTAAATTTGCAATTTTTATTTTAAGTTGTGGGATTTATTGGTGGAATATGTGTGTGTGTGTGTGTGTATAGATAGATATAGAGATATAGATATACATTGATTCTTATATTAATTATGCACTTAGGTCCACTTCTATGTGGAAATTAATTTTATGATTAATTAACTTTCGTTTTTTGTTCACTTGTTAAAAGTTATTAGTCATTTTAGGTTGCTGTGAAGTAAATTGCGAGGATTTGTAGGTTGTAGTAAATAAGCATTTAAACGTACATTAAAAAATATTTATTGGGGTTTTGCATTTTATGTTTACATTTGAGGAATATTTTTTACTTCTAAAATGTTTAGTATCATTTTAATTTTTTTCATTACAATTCAGTTAGATTTTTACATTTTAAAAATATTTTAGTTTTCCCCCCAAATTTTCAGATATTTAAAATATTTTTTAGGTATAAAAAAAAATGTTTTCATTTATTAAATAATTTCTAGTGGATGCTTATTTTATTTGGGTGTAGTGTGCCTAACCACCAAACTAATCATGCTTCACAGAGCTACTTTGATCGTAGCTGCATACACTGCCAAACAATTTTACATTGTTTTGTACTTCTTGCCATATTTTGTAGTCTTTTTTGTTTTTAAATCGCTGTTGTACCTGGCCCCTTCACAGGGTCATTCCCCAAACGTTTTGCCTTTTCCTCCTTATTTTTCTGACCCTTTTTGCTTGACTTTATGACTCTGGGCACTTTACCACTGCTAATAAGTGCTGAAGTGCATGTGCCCTCCCTTGTAAACTTGGTATGATTAGCTTATATCTAATTGGCATAATTAGGTTACCTGTAATTTGTAAAGTGGTATCTCTATACCCAGGGCCTGTAAATTAAATGCTACTAGTGGGCCTGCAGTGCTGCTTGCGCCACCCACTGAAGTAGCCTTTCAAACCTTTCTCAGGGCTGCTAGCTAAGGGCTTATATGCACAGTTTTCTGCCACAGGGACCTGGCATCTACATTTACTTGCCAGGCCCAGAACTCCCTTTTTACTACATGTGTCACTCCTAAGGTAGGCCCTAGCTAGCCCTATGGTCAGGGTGCCATGTATGTAGAAGGCATGACCTGTGCCTAGTACGTGGCCTGTCCTGGTAGTGACAAACACAATTTGGTTTCTCACTGCTGTGAGTGCTGCCTTCTCATAGGATTGTAATGGGAATGCCCAGCCTTGTGTGTTGGGAGCATTGTCTGATTTATGAAGGGTAGCGTAGCCATGTTTGGTATGGTTTTAATGGCAATGATAAATACTGCTTACTGGTGTAGATAGATTTTTTATTATCATTACAGAAATGCCACTTCTAGAAAGTGAGCATTCCTCTGTGCTTATGACTCTGGTGTTTTGCAGCTTGACTCCAATCCACGTCTGGGCAGAGTGACAGTTGGGCTTTGTGAATACTTTTCAGACAGCCTGTACACAGGGAGGGTGGAGGTGTCACAGAGGTGCATCTGCATACTGTCTTCATGGGCTGGCAGTAGGGAGAGGCAGGGCACACCTGCATTTGTAAAGGCTGTATCCTGGCCTCATACAATAGGGTCGTTTACCCTAACTGATGTTTGGAGCCTGTACAGGAGGAGAGAGGGGGCACTCCCAGAACCAGTTGTAACTTTCTGGAACCTCCTTTCCCCTTTCTTTGGATACACACTGTAAAACTGAGCATAGGTAAAGGGGAGTTTTCGCCCACAATTGGGAGACACCTGAAAACTTACCTTGAACTGGACACAGAAGGCTGGAGGGACTCACCAGGAACTGCCATGGACTGCTGCTGCTGGGTTGGCCTGTGACCTGCGGGGTCACTAGGAGGGACTGCCATCTGCCTGCATCCACTTTGTGCTGGCCTGCTGCTGGGCTCTGCCACCCTGTGCTCTATTATCCTTTGTCCCCCGGGGGCAGGGTGCTGTGGTCCCCTGACCCTTGCAACTCCTTGAAATCAAGGAGTGCTTCAGTTCTTTGATCTAGCGCCTGGAGGGAGCTCTGCTCATTCTTAAAGAGCTAGCACTTTGGAAAGCGCTTTATTTTATTTCCCCCAGCACTTGAGAGCGCTTTTTGCTGCCAAGAATCACCACCACAACCCGGGCTTTTCGAAGTGCGTTAGCGCTCATGAGCACGTTACTGCCAAGAGATTCACTACTGCAGCCCGTCTCTGCTCTGCTTTGCGAGCCCGCCAGAGTTGCGCTGCCCCTAGGACCCCCAGGGCACTACTGAAATCCAAACAGGAGCAACTGTGCTCCTATCGTTCCCCCGGGGTCGAAGCACGCTTTGAGGAGCACCCCTGGGGTACAAGCAGGCACCTGCTTTGGTGCCTGCTCGCATCTGGAGCCTTTTGTGTGACAAGGGAGATGGGCGGTGAAGGAAGCCTAATCAGAGGCTCCCCCTATCCCCAGCCAGATCCTCAGCGAGTGCAAAGAGGACACGGGCAGGGTGGAAGCCTCCTGCTTTGTTGTGGGCCCCGTGAGAGGCAGGTGGCCCCTACTGTGGCCCTTGTTGCTTGCTGGCTTTGCCCCCCCAGGGAGCCAGTTGAGGCCCAGGAGGGGCCTCCAGAGATGACTGGTCCCAGGAGGGGCCCATTATAAAAACTAGAGGAGGTGCGTGTCGCACTCATCCTCCCCCAATTATCGGAGTGGCCCCCAAAGTGAGCGCACTGAGTACCGGGGGCCCCCTTTTGTTCCTCGTGGCACTGGAAGTGCCTTTCTCATTACAACACAGGTACTTTTCAAGGACATACATATTCATATGTTCATGGTATGGACATTAGTGATGTATATGTTACCCTGCTTGTTTATGATGTGCTACATATATGTGCTAGTGTTCCATTTATGGGCATGACATGCTAATATGTGCTTTTCACTTGCCATATGTTTTAGAATGCTCTTCGTATAGGTATTTAGGATACTTTTATGACAAGTGCACGTCTTTTGTAATGTGATTCCTGACTACTGCTTATGTTGCAGAATATTAAGTAACCTGTGTGTCATTTATGACTACTGCTTATTCTTGCAGAGTATTAAGGTTGCAGGGTATTGCTGACATGTAATGTTTGGTCTAATTATGTTTTGTGCAATACAGTTTATTTTTACATAGCTCAGTGTTGTGTTTACTTTGTGGTGTATATATATTGTGTCATATGTGTTGTGTGTGTTGACTCTGTGATAGGCCTGACTGCTCGGGCCAAGATACCAAGGGGGTGAGCAGGGATTATCTTGAATGTGTAACTCCCTTGCCCTGACTAGAGTGGTTGGGTTCTGTCTGGCTTAGGTGCATACCCTAGCCACCCAGAAACCCCATTTCTAACAATCGTTCACTATTTATGTTACATGGTTTAGGGGCTGATTTAAACCGTGGCAAATGGCACAATTATCCTCACAATGGCAAGGCTGCTACACCCTCCATATTCAGAGATCTCCCAAGGCCTTGCCTAGATATCTAGCATTTCCAGAAACCTCAATTACAGCAGTTGTTAAAAATACACTATAAGTTTGATGGATGGCTCCATCAGCATGACATAGACATATATAAAAAGCACAGCTCCTTTTTAATTTCATTAAGAAAATACCCAAGCAGAAAAAGTACAATGACCCCCACACCATGGAAACATTCTCTCATTGCTTGAGAGGGAGGGGGAATTTCAAAGTTTTCACTGTCTCTTAACATCATGTTTCTCATGGTGGTGACAGGCGGTAAAAACTGGCTAATGGTCCCCCATCTAAATATAGCAGGCAGACACATGACTAAACCTCCGCCATTTATACATTGAAGGTATGCCTGCCTTTGAATGAGGTGGATAGACGTTCACGTTGGAGGAAAGGATACTCCGTAGCAACAGAGACGCTTTTCCACCAGCATTTAAATCAGTCCCTTAATGTATAAAATAGTCAGTTTTGTTACCTATTTATAAAAATGTGTTTGGAGTGATTTACTAATTATAAAATATGCTAGGTGTTTTAAAAAAAATAGTAATACATTTAAATGTTTATGCTGTTTTATTATTTAAAATGTATTAATAATATATGTTTATTTATAAAAGAAGTTTATAGTAAATCTATTGTGATTATAATGTAATATTAGATTTTTTTTTTAATTGCTAAATTGATTCTGAATTGACATTTATTTTTAAGAACAACATTTAATTAAAGTTAGTAATGTTCATAGATTTTGGTATTACTTTTGTAAAATGAATGGAAGTTTTCTAAAATTTAAATCATGTTAATTACATTTAAATATATATACTTGCCAATGTAATGTGAAGTTTGAGTCCATGATATTGTTTTACTTGATCATCTTGTACTCTGCATCAAGGCCTCATTACGACTTTGACAGACGGACTGCCAGACGGGCATAGTGTTTTCTGCCAAAAGACCCCCATGTTGGATGTCATACAGACTGCCGTATTATGAGTCACACAGGCAGGACTGCCAAAATCCAGCTTAAAAAAAGCACCGCCATTACGTTGGAGGGCAGGAAATAGGTGGTCGGACCACCAGCACTGAAAGCCCATCAACCAACCACTAAACGCAGTCCTCCAATGGCAGTCCGAACCACGGCGGTTTGCGGACACCATAGTAAAACACAACACACCATTGGATGATTTAAAAAAAAATACACAGCTGACACACATTCACACTCCGACACACCTACAGACCACACTATAAAACACACCCCTTTACACACCACTATCCTTTGCATCTCCACGCAAAATACACCATTCAGAGAGCACAAAAAAAGGAAGTTTTCAATTTAATTGGAACCCCTCCATCTCTCACTGAGCAAATATCCCAAACTATCAATACACTCACATCACACTCATTGCACCCCTGCAATCCATTCACTATCTATCATCTTCTCAATTCTCAGTACCTATCTTTATTATTTATTATTGCATTTCACCACTGTGTCACCTCAAAATAATCCCTGCTTCAACAAAGATGAATTAAAAGTCATGGTGGATGAAATTATTGGAGTAGAGCAACATTTGTTTGGAGTCTAAGTCCAGCACACTACTATCGTTAGGAAAATGTTAATTTTGCAAAGGGTAATCAATATAGTGAATTCTGTAGGCCCCATCCTGCACACAAGGGACAACATCAGCAAGAGGTGGAATGACCTCAAGGGGAAGTTCTGTTCCATGGCATCCAGACACCAGCTGCATGTCCAAAAGACAAAAGCGCCCCCACCTCCTCCCTTACAACTCACATCGTGATAGAAGAAGGTCTTGGTCATCCTCCATCCTTAGGGCTTGACAGGGATACCTAGGGGACTGGAGTCGGGTAAGCAACAACAATAAAAATGGCACCAAAATGTTTTTGCATGCATGTTCACTGCTCACCTTTTGCCACCCTCACTGTTGCCCCACTCAGCAGTCCAGTGTTCACCTGTCCACAGATCCCTGTCTGGCCCCCAACATGTGAACTAGACTCACATGGTGGAACTACATCTCTGTATAGTGGGTGTAGTACAGGGATTGACAACACTGTAAATCCCAGCAGGCACTATTCCCACATTACTAAAACCAGAATAGTATAGCCTATTCAAATGTTACATTTAGTACAAACTCCACATTGGAGTGTACTCACCTGAGAGGATGGCATCTGTATAGTGTGTTGTGCAACACAGGCCCTGACAGCAATGCTAAGGCCATAAGGCACCGCTATTCTCATTCTACTCAGCCACAACACTGTCCTCTGCCTCTATGACCCTTCTCCGTTACTCAACCCTTAAACTGTACTTACCTGAGAGGGTGGCATTGCTAAGGCCAGCATGCACTGTATACCCAATGTCAAACATCAGCCCACTGTGCATCTTTTGAAGTATCCCTATAGGATGACCCATGTACATTGTGTGTACTCCTTGAAGTAACATGACTGTATGTTCAAGGAGGGAGGGCCTTCCCTGTAACTCCAAAAACCATGCTGGTGTCCATATGACAATGTGCAGCTGCCTGTACTCACAGATGAAGTATACCCACCTGGGAGGGACAAAATGCAGATCATGGTACACTATATGATGTGGCTAACCACCTAGATCCATTTTGGGCAGCTATGCCAAGATGCCTAAAATGTGGACTGGACAGCTCATACTGTGCGCCAAAAAACATTAAATACAGATCAAATGCATTAAAAAGCATCATCTGATTGGTATTGGAAGCACACATGGCCACAGAGCACAGACCACATGATGGCAACTATCCCATACCCAAAAAAGGTTCTAGATCTGCCTGCATGACAGTCAATGAGGACTTAATCTGCCCTAATACCACATCCTGCCCAACCACAGTCTTCACTGCACTGCTGGCAATATAAAGGTCTATGACCATCCCTCCAAGTGCTAATAAGCTCAGATATCCTGAAGCTACTTGACTAAACTGTGATTGGTATATTACCCAAAAGTCAGATCAACACTGTTGTTGCATTTGCGCCTTTCACATAAGGCTATTCGACAAATCCTATGTGTACATGGCCTTAGTCAACTGTCAGTGTTAACTATTGGAGGTAGATGTCATAATACAACCAGTAACATTATGTCTCTCACATCAACAGGTCTACCTGCCAGTTGGAACACAGAGACCACTCAAGAGACTGCAACTGTCCCCATGGATGAAGCCCTCAGTGAGGACAACACTCCTGGATGTGTGAACAATGAGGATGGTTCTGGCCCATCCTGGCAACCTGGTCAGATAACACCCGTCAGCCTCACGGGGACTCCTCCCAGTCCGGTTGCGTCAACATCTCTGGCAACCAGTCGCCGCAAACCTGTGTCCTAAAGACAGTGACGACAATCTTGTGCCCCCCAGTTCAGGATCTTGAGTCACAGCAAGACACCTCTGACAATGATGGTCCTGTAGTAGGCGGCAAGCTGCGGCAAGGGTGCAGGCACATGGAGTAGTATGTGTGGGAGGAATGGGGTGGGCGAGAGGCATGTGGCTGCTGGGGATGGTTTTGGCCAGGACCATCACCCAAGACTTGGGAGCATAGCAACAATTCCAAGGCGTGATGGGCCAGGTACTTGCCGAACTCAGGGACAACAAGGAGCTAATGAGGGACTTCCATAGGGAAATTCGTGAACAGTGGGAGGCCCACAGTACCAACATGCCTCCCTAACAGGGGTGCTGAGAGACATCAACACCACCTTTAGCAGGGATCGTTAACAACACCAGACCCCTTCCTTTGGCCAGTCTATTCCAGTCCCTTCCACATCTGTGGCAGCCCTTGGAAGGGCTGCCCTGCTAGGGCAAGGACTAGCCTCAGACACCCATGCCTCTGTAGCTGAATAACCCCCTTGCAAGCAGGGACGTCCACCCCAGCATCCAGGAGGTATGGATGGCAAGACACAAACCACTGCCAAGAATGAGTCCTTCCTGATGAAACTTCTTTGTGTTCCACTGATTCACTCTGTTGACTGCTCTTCAACCAGTTTTCATTTTCCATGCTAGTAAGACACTGGACTTTGGACTTCAAATCTGTGGCATTTACCATAATTATTGCATACACCATGACTGATTCCTACACTGTCAGTTTCTATTTTATGGGTTTATCTTTCTTTTGTGTGCACATGTAAATAAACACACCTAACACTAAAACGATGCCTGCTAGTAATTTGTCATTATTATGAGAATTTGAATGTTAAATCCATGTGATGCCAATGATGAATACAAAAGTGATAATGGAAGGAGGGATATGTCAAAGGTAATGGCATGCTTGGAGATTACTACTAACACAATGACACATTTGACTAGTCGCACCAAACATTTTATTGCTCTGTACAGCACATAGGCTGCCAAAATGTCTGGACTGTCATAGCCAAGAATGGCAGAACTATGTTGAGTCAGGCTAGATAGCTCAAGGTACCGTGCTCCAGACCACAGAAGAAAAGGCTATGTCAGACCTTGTCCCGTAGAATAAGCGAACATATTAGTGGATGTTGTCACCAGCTTGAGCCTTAACACATACAAAAAACAGGTATACAAAATTAACATAAACCATGATATAGACAGAAGACATTGCTACAGTCCCTAATCATAGGTCCATCCTATTACAATGCACAAGCATCTGGTGGTATGATACAAACCTAGGTCAGTGTTGTGGCATAGGCACTGTTGCTTGCAATGAAAAAACACTTTGGCAGCTACATAAAGGTCATGCAGGGTCATTGTAAACATAATGTGAAGGGAGAATGCATGGATTGTCCTGGATGACAACATTTATCAAGGCCATATGATCACACACATGAAGCAACAGGATCAACATACTGCATCAAACAAGTGTATTGTGTACTTCAGATTCTCACCCACCCACTGTCCTAGCTGCTTTCAGCAAAGGACTTTCACACCCCAAATCTGTGACCAAAATTAGCTGAATCTATCCAGGTCAACTTCATATGTCAAGACAGCAACAGCTATGTGCCAATGTCACAACTCTGAAATGCCCACATGAGGATGGCATGGTAAAGAGACCTGAGTGAAACACAATGTGATGAGTTTAGGCAGGATTAATACATATATATGACCATGAGTTCATATTAGACTTCAGTAGATCCATTCACATTTCCATTAGACTGACAAAAACAAAGAAGATAATGATGATCTTAGCTTATTTTATGTCTGAATATGCTATCACACCTTGGCTGTACACTGCATGGCATGTGATTCCCTGTCCTTTGTAAAAAAACATGTCCTAGTCAACACATCCTGTCAACTACAGCTTGCCATACAATCTCCGGAATCACATATTACCACACAATTGCACTCAAGTAAAGTATTGAATAATGAGATCTACCCGCAAGGCTTCACCTTCCTCCTCAAGACTGTTATCCTCACTTGGCATTTCAGGATTCTCACCTAGTGGCATTGCTAGCGCCCTCTCATCTGGTATATATGGGATGTTCCTCCTCAGGGCAAAGTTGCGGAGCATGGAGTAGGCCACTATGATCATACATACTTTTTTGGGTGCGTACAGGAGGGCTCCACCAGTCTTGTCTATGCTCCTAAATCTGGCTTTCAGGAGCCCAAAAGCCCGCTCCACAACACTATGGGGGTCATTCCGACCCTGGCGGTAAAAACCGCCAGGGCCGTGACCGGCGGAAAGCACCGCCAACAGGCTGGCGGTGCTTTCCTGCCCATTCTGACCGCGGCGGTAAAGCCGCGGTCAGAAAAAGGGATCCGGCGGGAAAGGATTACCCCTGGCTGGGCTGAATCTCCATGCAGCGCCGCCATGGAGATTCTGACCCCCTTCCCGCCATCCTGTTTCTGGCGGTTTTTACTGCCAGGAACAGGATGGCGGGAACGGGTGTCGTGGGGCCCCAGTGGCATGGGCAGTGCAGGGGCCCCCTAACAGGGCCCCAGCATGATTTTCACTGTCTGCTTAGCAGACAGTGAAAATCGTGACGGGTGCAACTGCACCCGTCGCACCCCTGCAACACCGCCGGCTCCATTCGGAGCCGGCTCCTGTGTAGCAGGGCCTTTCCCACTGGGCCGGCGGGCGCTCCCTTGGCGGGCACCCGCCGGGCCAGCGGGATAGTCGAAATGGCCCCCGTGGTCTTTTGACGTAGGAAGTTTGGCGGGCGGCAACCGCCGCCCCCCAAACTTGGAATGACCCCCTATGTGTTCTTCCATGGGCATCATTGAAGCTGACTTCCCCTGACGTAGTTGGGTTCCTCACTGGTGTCAACAACATGGTCGGCTTAAGTAGGCAGAGTGCCCTGTAATGGAATGGGACATAGTGTGACAATTGGTCCCTTTCATTGTTTCTTCTGCAGCACACATTTGATACAAACCCAAATGACATTTGTGAGTTACCAAACAGCCAGGCCCTCTCTGAGTACAGTTGTGACATCAGCTGTGGAACTGCGCTGTTCTGCATGATGAAAACATCATGGACTGAACCCAGATAACAGGCACAGACCTGTTAAATGTAGAGGTCCACCAAACAAACAACTTGGACATTGTAGGAATGGAAGCTCTTCCTGTTCCAATAGACTTGCGCATTTCCATGCAGTGGAAACAAGGCATTATGGGGGTCATTACGACCCTGGGGGAAGGTGGAGAAGCGGCGGTAAGACTGCCAACAGGCTGGCGGTCTTTTTTTTTGTATTATGACCATGGCGGTTACCGCCATTGTCATCCGCCGGTTCTCTGTTCCGCCCACCGGGCTGGAGACCAGGGTCTCCAGCCCAGCAGCCGTCACTATACTGCTGGCGGTATTTGGACCCGGCTGACCGCCATGGATTTCATGCGGTTTGAAACCGCCATGAAATCCATGGCGGTAAGCACTATCAGTGCCAGGGAATTCTTTCCCTGGCACTGATAGGGGTCTCCCCCACCCCGACTCCCTCCCCTACACCCCCCACCACCCCTGCCACCCCCCAAAGATGGCAGGACCCCCCTCCCCACCCCGACCCCCCATATAACATCACTCATACACACACGACACGCACGCAGGCACCACATTCAAACATACACGCACACATCCATACAGACATGCCTACAGACATACACGCACTCATTCCCAAACACACAACACCCCCGCAAGCATACACGCACTCACACACCCCCTCTACATGCACACCCCCATGCATGCACACAACACACAACACCCTCCCACTCCCCTCCCCTCACGGACGATAGACTTACCTGGTCCGATGATCCTCCGGGAGGGGACAGGAGCCATGGGGGCTGCTCCGCCGACACCACACCGTCAACAGAACACTGCCACGCCGAATCACAGGACGTGATTCGCTGGGCGGTGTTCTGTTGGGGTGGCGGTGGAGGTGGAGCAACCTCCACTTCCCCGCTGCCCGCCAGTATGGCTGTTGGCGGCTCTCTGTCCGTAAAAGGACGGAGAGCTGCCAACGGTCATAATAGGCTGAGCGGCAAACCGCCACCACTGGCGGTCTTCCTCACGGCGGTCTTAGAAAAAGACCGCTGAGGTCAAAATGACCCCCTATGTGTACCATCAACTGCTCCCACCACATGTGGGATGTGTGCCAAACAATATAAGTCAGCCTTCACATGGACAAAGTTCTCATGTGGAGGAAACCAGATATAGCTGTCCAGGTATTTCAACATTGCTGAGAGTACATCCTTCAATACAAAACTGAAAATAGGCTGGGACATCCCAGCAGATAGGGCCACTGTATTTTGGAATACCCCTGTGGCCAGGAAGTGTAACACTGCTCTAACTTGCACAATGGGTTTTATGCTATTTGGATGAGAAATAGCAGGCAGTAGATCTGGCTCCAACTGACAACAGAGATTCACAATTGTTTGCCTATTCAAACGGTAAATCTGGATGATGTATCTGTTGGCCATGGCCTGAAAGTCTGGCAGTGGATGGTAGACAGGAGGATGTCTGATCCTTCCCCTCCCTGGGTACCTATGTAGGACAAGAAATGAGTATAGCCATCATCCAATTTATTTCTTGCAACATACATAATGCGTGTTATTGACATATTGTGGCAAAGCATGGCCTGATTTAAAGGCCATGATGCTCAGTTCACTTCACCAGTGTCATTTCCACAGAAGTAACATGTTTCCCCAGTGCTTTACCACAAATTTCTATATATCACCTATCTGGGCTGAAACTATTTTTTTCATGAAATATGCTACCTGGAATGTGACAGAAGTCCCTGAATTTGAAATTACAATGGGGGAGGGTGTCTATATCCAAAATATTCTTGACATATTATTTGGAGTTGTGATACATTTATTAATTAGCCAAATACTACATAAAATGCTTTAAAAATGGCAGGTGCCCGACCTACTCCACTGAACACTAGGAAAAGCCCACATCTGCCGGCGGGTGAGGTCATAGTGATAGGCAGTTGTAACCTCAGCAGACACAGCTAACGTTGTTGCCAGTGGTGATCTTGGGCCAATGGATGTATCCGCCAGCAGTGATGGATGTGACCGCCATGCTCTGACTAATCCCTCACTTGACTCCTGACACTGCTGCCAGCAAGACCTTCAAGACCTGTACCGCCTCTGGGAGCAATCATGCCACATCCAGCAGGTGAAAGGGCCCCCTGCCTTATCCCCGGAGGAGCTGGAGAAGCTGGTGGAGGAGGTCCTACCCCTGAATGGACAGCGCTATGGGACACTAGAGGAGCAGATAGGTGCCTCATGTCCACTCTTTTTCTCCACAATTCATCATATATTCCCTCCTCACAGGCTAGATTGTGCCCATGTGTGCCAAAGGTTGTAGTAAAGGCCATGGAGCTGCAGTTGTTGTGGTTTAGGAAGCCACAGAGTTGGGTTGTATCCCATATTTTTTTTTAATCTCTGTCTGAATACCCGGGCATATCCCACAATATGTCAGTTGACCAACCTAGTTAGTGGAGGGCCTGAGCATGGTGGTGGTTTGGTGTGCAGTTTGAGAAATATTTGTAGTCTTGTCCATTCACTCTTTGACTGGTATGTGCCCCACTGGGGCATTTTGGGCTAAAACGTTTGGTCATTGCAATGTGTACTGACATGTATTTGACTCTGCCTTTTAGTATGTGATCTTGGGGCATACTTTCCTGTCATGTGTTTGTGCATCCAGCCAGGTCAACATCCATCAAAAGAAGGGGATTTGGAGAGCCATCACCAGGAAAATGTAGACCCTGATTGTCCACAGCCAGTGCTGGGCCCATTGCTGAAAGTGGTTGGAGGATCTGAGGCGATGGGCCGGGAAGATTGCGGAGGCCCAGCTGGGGCTGTCCTCCCAACATGGACAGGGTGGTCATCAGACAATTACCCCCCCAATGGCCCACACTGTGGCATTGGCCTATCTGGATCTGGATGGGTGTTTGAGGTCAGCACAGCAGCCACAAGGGAGTAAGTACACAGAGAATCCCTGCGTATCTCTTTGCCCACTGGCAATTAGGGATGAGCCATGTGTCACACATTATTTGGGAGATTGTTTGTATTGACATGTCATGTGTACCTAACTGGTGTACCTTGCCTTGTGAACCAGGGACCTAGTACAAACCTTGGGGGAAATTCACAAACCACTTAATCTGCAGGGTCCAAAAATGGCTGCGTCTACTCCTCATTCATATACTATTTGTTGTTGCAGTGGGTGTTATCTGTGAGCCAATAATCACTTCCCCTGAATGTCACAGACAAAAGGTAATGTTTTATGGATCACTGTCCTCTGCCATGTGTATGTAGACATTTGACGCCCAAAACCACATTGTTCTCAGTATATGATGGGTACTGGTGCCTCACTGCCGTCAGTGCTGTGTTGGTGCCCATCATATATTTGACATGTCTTACATGTATAATTGTTTGCAGACGTAGCTAACCACTTTCCCTTTGTAAGTCGTGAATGTCCATTGACATGAATCATGTCCACTGACTGTTGCCAACATTCAATGTGCCTACACGTCAGCATGTGTTCTTTTCCCTTTAGAAAATGTTCATTATCTGAAATTTCAGGCATGTCCTGGCTATTTTGATGTATGATTATGATGTCTGCATCCCCTCACATACATTTGCTAGGAAAACTGTTTGTGGAATGATACATTTACTATGGTGGTACATTCCATGTTGTGTCACAGAAAGGAGAGTGTTGGCATCATGCATTGACTGACAGATACCTCCATGCATCATGGTATGTCATTTGACATGTAGAACTGCTGTAGCATTGAGGG
Source organism: Pleurodeles waltl (assembly GCF_031143425.1). Classification (NCBI taxonomy): domain Eukaryota; kingdom Metazoa; phylum Chordata; class Amphibia; order Caudata; family Salamandridae; genus Pleurodeles; species Pleurodeles waltl. The sequence goes on along the minus strand of NC_090448.1, from coordinate 449,552,686 downwards.
ATATGACAAGTGGCCCAAGATTGTTGGACCAATCAGTGTTTATCTATGTCCTTGATGTGGCATCATATTGAAGAGTTTGGTGCTCATGTGTATTGATTGAGGATTGTTCCCTGAATGTTGTCAAGCATCATGGAATGGCTTGCATTGATGTTGACATCATATGTGTTTGAGTTCATGAATACATCCACAGATAGCTACCATGTTTGGCATGTCCAAGATGTGGATAGTGATGTTGATTTGCATTGAACAGCAGGTTGAAGTCCTTCTATTTGTGACTGTGTGCTCTGTGTCTCTACAACATTCAAGGGACAGATGTGTACTACTGACACAATCAGATGTTGTCATTGTCATGGGTGTCAGACATTAGTGGTGACTATCCTGGGACTTACTGTATCTTTGTTGTGTGTATCCTTGAGACATTACTCCCTGACATATTGAACCTGACGTCAATGATGTTCCTTTCATTGACAGATGTTAGGCCTCTCTGTGTGACACTGATAGTACCTCCTTGACTCTCTTGTGGCAGATGTCACTTGTAGATCTGTACATTGGTGACATGTGTCCATGAGGGCATGGGTATTTGCATTTCATATACTCTAGAATATTGAACCTTTATATCAGAGTCTGCTGGGTGTCATTGGTTTTATCCAAAATTGTAGGTTTATCATGAAAGCAAAAAATAGATGTGTAGATAGACTTGTGTGTTAATGTTAAAAATGGGTGTGTACTTTATAATAGGATACTTTTTCAGCTAAAGGTTAACTAGAGTCTGCTGCATGCAGCACATCATTGGGGATGGAGAAGTCAGCTAGTTGTCGTTTGGTTGTGGGGTTGACAGACTTCATCCATTCAACTGTAGTGGTCTGACATCCTGATTTTGTTGTGGGTGACTTTGGAGAATCCAGATGGCATTCAAGCATATGTTATGGCCCATGTATTTGCCTCTTAGGTGTAAGTTTTTTCTGAGGCCTACTTGACCTGATAGTATTCTTTGTCACTCAGAGTTGTGGTTGAAGTGTTATCAGGTGCATGGTGTGACCCTACTTATCTCACTTTTTGTAGTGTCAACACAGGTAAGCAAAGGAGATGGGGCACAGCAGAGTGGGGAAACATCTGGCCACGTGACCTCGGGTCAAGATACCACTGACACAGAGGGGCCCAGTGGCCTGGAGGGCGAGGGGGGTGCACTGTGGAAGACCGAACATTCTTCATCATCATCAGATTGTTCTGTCACTGGCCACTTCCTAGTGGTGGGGGACCAATTGGGGACCCACCCCCTGATCTATCACCGCCTTCCCTGTTGCTCCCCACCCACATGGCTGTGCCCACTCATCCAAGAGGATGGGTGTCTCCTTTGCCACAGGTACCTCTGTCCCAGCCCCTGTTAGCCCTGCTGCCCTCAGTGAGGAGGTTATTGACCTCCTGAGAAATATCTCTGTGGGCCAGTCTACCATCGTGAATGCCATCCAGGCAGGTCAACTTTTATAGACCAAAGTATTCCTTGAAGGCATTCATGGTGCAATGGCTGCCCTACAAAGATCTTTCCAGACTCTGGCCTCCACACTGAAGGCAGCCATTCACCCTCCACCTTCCGTCCTCCCCTACCTGCCCAAAGCACACAAACCGATCCTCATGCAACCACTTCAACAGACAATGGTAGCACACACAAACACAAGCGCTACAAGAGACACCACTGGCATGCACACAAACAACATCCACCCTCAGACACAGCAACCATCACTAATTTCTTTGACATCTCCACCACCCCAGCATCACACAAACAACATTAGGCCTACCTACAGACACCACCACAACATCCACAGACACCACACCCATACTACCCACAGACACCACCCCAGTATACCCACAGACATCCACCCCAAACACCACACCCACAGACACCACAGCTACTGACACAAATACATCCAGCACATCACCATGCCTGCAGTCACCACCCCAACAGACACCCACCCACCATGGCATCCCCCAGCACCTCCACCCCTCCAAGCCCAAGATACATAAAAGCCATTACTCACCCATCCAACAGACACCCACCACACACAAGCATACCTCTCGTAAACACGCACCCAAGACATCCACAACTACACGTCAGACAGCCACTCACTCAGTCTCCAAATCCTGACCCCCTTCTGATGACTGTACCTGTGTCTCGAAGAAACTTTTCCTATGTGACCTTGGCCTTACCCCTATCCTACCCCTGTACCACACACAAAAGCTCCGCTTCCATCCAAAAGGCCATCCCTTCCACCTCCAAGGCTTCCCCTGCCCTCCCTGCAAAGACCCATATCCCTCTCCACCAAGAATAAGCCCCCTCTCAAAAAATGAGTCTCCACAGCCCATCGCCAAACCTCCACCTCACAAATCCCATCGCCCCAGATAATCCCTGAGGCTCCTGTCTCCCCCTTTGATGCCCCTTACTGTGCAGGTTACATGGCAGTCAGGAGTCAAGTAGGGACACAACACTATTATGGGGGTCATTACAACATTGATGATAAAAACCGCTTACCGCTGTGCAGAAGACCGCCAACACACAGCCGCGACCGCGGAATCCCGCCACAGCTATTATGACCCACAGCTCGGAATCCGCCAAAATCTAGACGCCCACACAAGTCCGCCACACCAAAGGTCAGTGATAAACTGGCGATAAAAAAACCTCCACCATCATGCCAACAGGAATACGCCCACACTATCACGACCCACGAATCCACACAGCGGTCTTTCAACCGCGGTATTCCATTGGCAGTATACACCGCCACGCTCAAAATACACACACATTTACAAAAATCTACCAAATTGGACAAATCAAAATACACACACCTGATACACATACACACACCACTCCCACACACCCAATACAATATAAAACACACACCCACATCACCCACAAACCCCTACGACAACAATTGCGACAGAAGGCCAGAGAGAGACACCACCAGAAACAATACTAGCATCCACAGGCACTCAACACCATCACTCACACAACATCCACGCACCTCACACAACACACCTCTAAATATCACCCCACACATCACAACACACACCATCCCACACATCACCCACACCACCCCATGGCACCGCAAAGACACCCCAGGTTTTCTGAGGAGGAGCTCAGGGTCATGGTGGAGGAAATCATCTGGGTAGAGCCACAGCTATTCGGATCACAGGTGCAGCACACCACCATAGCTAGGAAGATGGAGCTATGGTGTAGAATCGTCGACAGGGTCAATGCAGTGGGACAGCACCCAAGAACTAGGGATGACATCAGGAAGAGGTGGAACGACCTACAGGGAAGGTGCGTTCTGTGGTCTCAAGACACCAGATTGCGGTTCAGAGGACTGCAGCGGACCCCCACCTCCTCCCCCAGAACTAACTACATGGGAGGAGCAGGTCTTGGCTATACTGCATCCTGAGGGCCTCGCAGGAGTAGCTGGAGGAATGGACTCTGGTAAGTCAAACCTTTAACTACCATATGCCCCACCTTACGTGCACGCTATCACATACCACCACCCTCGCCCTTACGCCATCACTCCAACTCCTCACACATGTCCCACTATCACAAACTACACATCCCAAACCCAAGCCCTGCATGCAACACCAAAGCATGGACACCCATCACCAAAGCATGTCCACTGCACATACCCATACACCCCCCTAAACCATTATCACAGAAGGTCCCACACAAGAATGGAAGCACTGGGGTACAGAGTGACCCACCCATTGCACACCATGGCACACACAGATGCAATAATCATGCCTTCATCCCCCTGCAAGACCCCTACCCAACGTCACCAGACAGGAGGGTCCAGACATGTCCACTCCACCCACAGAAGAGGCCCACAGTGATGACAGCAGTTCTGTCCAACTGGATCAAGATGACCAGCCTGGCCCATCTGGGACCTCGGGACAGTCGGTTCCCCTCACACTGGCACAGGCCACTACAGAGCTTTCCCCCTCTGGAAACACCAGCACAGCAACCACCCATCGGGCCCCTCCCTCTGTCTCCAGGACACGTCAAGCAGCAGTGTGTCCACCACTACAGGGAACCCAGGCTAACCCACCACCCCAACAACACCAGGGACCTGGGGGCAGTGGTAGTGGGCACACGGTTCAGGGGACAGAGGCCCAGGAACACAGGGGAACTGGGAGGGCTGCTGTGCGACAGGGGAGGACAGGCCGAGGAAACCCACTCTTCACGAGGCAATCTCCAACATCATGGGAGCCTACCACCATTCCCAGGAGACGATGGCAACAGTACTGGCCAAGTTTCAGGAGACCCAGCGGCTGCAGGAGGAACAGTATTTGGGGTTCAGGGAGGAACTCAAATCCATCAATTCCACCCTGGGCACCATTGTAGGGGTGCTGAAGGAACTCGTCAACACCAGGAGGGACACTGTGGCTCAACAAGGTGCCCCTGACACTAGCCTGGATGATGAAATCCCCACCACCTCCGCCGGCACTAGTGGGCAGGAGGCACCCCCACAGGACCACAACACCAGCACCCCACCCCCTGCAGATAGAGAACCACCCTGCAAGTGGTCCTTGAGATCCAGGACAAAGACACAGAACAATGCCAAGACCCCGCCGAGAAATGAGACCACCCTGATTGTCATCCTTCTGCCCCACTTTGTCACCCTGTCCATACTTAAACTGCCCTAGCTCCACTTCCTATGCCCCTTTGGACAATGCACCTGTGAGACTAATAGGCTGAACTCTGCCATGGACATTCCTCCACCATCACTCCTCACCATTTTATAACCCCCTCCACTATTTAGCACTTAAATAAACACCCTTATATCACAAAACAATCTGGAGTCAGTCTGTGCTTTTGAAAATGTGTATTTGTAATAACTGTGGAAAAATGCTATATCCAATGTAATGTCAACATACCCATGTCACACAGCTCTAGTCCATACGGAAACAAAGCAGAGGTCACACAGTGGGACCCACATCTGTGAAATCGAAAGGGAAAGTGGCAACTCAGTGTCCATACACTGAGTGAAAATGACAGACAGATGAGAGGTAGAAGAATTTAATCAGATGTAGCAGGCAGTGTTGTCTTCTTACCTGTGTCTCACTGGAAGTATTGCTGGATCACCGTGTTCCTGTTGTCTATGTCCTCTTCTTCTGCTTCCTCGTCTTCACTGTCCACAGGCTCCACAGCTGCCACAACACCTCCATCTGGACCATCCTCCTGCAGAAAAGGCACCTGTCGTTGCAAAGCAAAGCTGTGAAGCATACAGCAGGCCACGATAATCTGGCACACCTTCTTTGGTGAGTAGAATAGGGAACCATCTGTCACATGGAGGCACCGGAACCTGGCCTTCATGAGGCCGAAGGGCCTCTCTATAATCCTCCTAGTTCACCCATGGGCCTCATTGTAGCTTTCCTCTGCCCTTGTCCTGGGATTCCTCACTGGGGTCAGTAGCCATGACAGGTTGGGGTAACCAGAGTCACCTGCAAATGGCAAGGGACAACTGTTAGACACACACTAACTCTTAGGGACATACCCAGACACCTAGTCACACTGTATTGGGTCCATGTCCTCACCTAATAGCCACACACGGTGCCTCGGGAGTTGCCCCATCACATAAGGGATGCTGCTATTCCACAGAATGTAAGCGCCATGCACTGAGCCAGGAAACTTGGCATTTACATGGGAGATGTACTGGTCGGCCAAACACACCATCTGCACATTCATAGAATGGTAACTCTTCTGGTTTCTGTACACCTGTTCACTCCTGCGACGGGGACCAAGGCCACATGTGTCCCATCAATGGCACCTATGATGTTGGGGGTATGTCCCAGGGCATAGAAGTCACCTTTCACTGTAGGCAAATCCTCCACCTGAGGGAAAACGATGTAGCTGTGCATGTGTTTCAGCATGGCAGACAACACTCTGGACAACACGTTGGAGAACATAGGCTGGGACATCCCTGATGCTATGGCCACAGTTGTTTGAAAAGACCCACTTGCTAGGAAATGAAGTACTGACAGGACCTGCACTAGAGGGGGGATTCCTGTGGGATGGCGGATTGCGGACTTCAGGTCTGGCTCCAACTGGGCACACAGTTCCAGGATTGTGGTACGATCAAGTCTGTATGTGACAATTACATGTCGCTCCTCCATTGTCGACAGGTCCACCAGCGGTCTGTTCACCGGAGGATGCTGCCATCTCCTCACCTGCCCCAGCGGACGTGCTCTATGGAGGAGAACAGCGAGCAGAGAGTCAACCAACACTGAGGTACGTAAATACAACTTTGTAGCAAAATGTTTGAAAATCGATATATGGCTGTATTAGTGTTTAAGCAAGGCCTAGATATGTGTGACGCAGTCAAAATTAATGCCATGTGGCCCCCTGAAATGGCGGCTGCCTGACATGTAATGTGGGACAAGGGGATATGAGGTAACTGCGCTGGCATTGTACACCGTCGCGGTAGGCGGTCAAAGACCCCAGCGCAATCCTACATTGGTTAACATTGGACCCTATGGGTCCCAGGAGCCAATGACAATGTACGCCGACGGTGACGGTACACACCGCCGCGAACGTCACCGCCATTTTCTCTCTGTTCAATCACTTGATACCTGATCTTCGACAGGAGAGAACCTAGACTGCAAGTGCTGCTGTGACCTCAGTCTGGAAGAGACAATGGCTCATGTATCTGGGGAAAGGTCTCCTGCCTTCAGCACGGAGGAGTTGGAGAAACTAGTGGATGGGGTCCTTCCCCAGTACACGCTACTCTAAGATCCTCCAGACAAACAGGTAAGTACACTGAGAGCATGCCGAATGGGCAATGCCTGTGTGGAGTGTTGATGAAAGATGGGGGGGGGAGAATGAGGCGTGCATGATACGACGGTGATTGCATGTGCGTCATGGCAAGGGTAGGGATGCGGGCCAATGAATGTGACGGTGCAGACGGTTATATTTTCTCCTTTTCCCCTGTACTGTTCCTGTAGGTCAGCGCCCACCAGAAGAAGGATATTTGGCGTGCCATCGCCAAGGAAGTCCGGACCCTGGGGGTCCACCACAGACGGAGCACCCACTGCCGTAAAAGATGGGAGGACATTCACCGCTGGAGCAAGAAGACGGCGGAGGCCCAGCTGGGGATGGCCTCCCAATGTGGGAGGGGTGCCCGTCACACCATGACCCCCCTGATGTTTTGGATCCTGGCGGTGAAGTTGGATGGGCACTTGAGGGCATCACAGCAGCCACAAGGGGGTGAGTACACTCTCATTCTGCTGATTCAGCGCGCATTGTAGGTGTCTGGGTGGGGGAGGTGGGCTGTGGGTTCCCCTAGGCAACGGCGAGTTTAGTAGGCAAGGTCCCTTCTTAAGGCAGGCCCTGTGGCACCCCACCACACCTGTGTTCAGAGCCAACTACACCTAGTCAGGCTCCTGTGACTTCCATGTGTGCAGCAAATGCGCATAGGCCTTATAACCCATGTCCCTGTGATTAATTAGGGAACTCTAAGTGCACGGCGTAGTGCAGGGGGCTTCTGTGTCTGTAGTGTCCGCCAACGGTAGCGGTATTGGATGCACTCAACATGTCTTTCTTCTGTCTCCCCCCCCTTTTTGTGGTCTCCCTGTTCTTGTGTGCATTAGCATCATCAGGCAGAGGAGCAGTGCCACCGGAGCAGGAGGGAGCTGCATCACACATGGCCCTGGAGGGCGACACAATGGAGTGAGAAGCCACCAGTGGGACGGAGGGCGAGGGTAGGTCCACGACGGGGACAGGAGCTGAGCCCAGCGACACAGACTCCTCCTCTGATGGGAGCTCCCTTGCGGTGGTGGGCCCCTCTGTGCCCACCGCATCTACAGGTACAGCCGCCACCCCCGCTACCAGCACCGCCCTCCCAGCAGCCCCTCAGCATGTGCCCCGTGGCCGCTCACCCAGGAGGGTGGGCATCTCCTTCGCCCCAGGCACCTCAGGCCCTGCCCCAGTCAGCCCTGCTGCCCTCAGTGAGGAGGCCATTGACCTCCTCAGGTCCCTCACTGTTGGGCAGTCTACCATTTTGAATGCCATCCAGGGTGTAGAGAGGCAGTTGCAACTTACCAATGCATACCTGGAGGGCATTCATTCTGGTCAGGCAGCCCAACAGCGAGCTTTTCAGACTCTGGCCTCAGCATGATGGCAGCCATTGTATTTGTCTCTAGCCTCCCCCCTCCAACTTCCTCCACCCAGACCCAAACCCCTGTACCTCAGCCTATCCCAAGCACACCATCAGACCAGCATGCACACACGTCAACAAACAAGGGAAGCTCAGGAAAACTTAAGCACCACACATCCCACAGGCACTCACGCAAGCATCATACACATGCAGACATACCAATATCCACTGCCTCCACTGTGTCCCCCTGCTCCTCGTCTCCCTCCTCCCTCCCAGTCTCGTCTCCACTCACACCTGCATGTACTACATCTTCAGCCACTACCTCCATCACCAGCACACCCACCACCACACCCTGCTCACGTGCAGTCACCACCCCCACTACCATTCACACATCCCCTGTGTCCTCTCCCAGTATGTCTGTGAGCCCAACTCCCAAGGTACACAAACGCAGCCACACACCCACCCAACAGCCATCCATCTCACGACAACCTCCAGCCCATGCACCTTCACCCAAAGTCAGCAAACGTACACCTCCTACAACCACTACCTCTTCCTCCACTCCCAAACCCCCTCCATCTACCCGTCCCAATGTGTCCCAAAAACGTTTCCTGTCCAACCTTGACCTCTTACCCTCACCTCCCCCACCCCATCAGTCTCCTAGGGCCCGCCTTTCCAGGTCCCAACCCAGCACCTCAGCCATAACATCTGTTGGAACAGTGGTGCCAGTAGTGACCGGCTTCTGGAGTGCACCAAACAGCAGGGCAGCCAGTGTGCCAAAGAAACAGACCACTGACAGTGCCCCACCTCAAAAGCACAGAAAGTTGGTCATTGCCCGGCGGGAGGGAGGCAAAACATCTACCACCAAAGCCTCTCCCAGGGGTACAGTTGGGAGTGGGAAGACAACTGCGTCACCATCCAAGGTGGAGAAAGGGCACAGAAAAACAGGCAAGTCGGCGAAAACCTGCACAGCGGACAAGACCGCCACCAGCACCGCTGCCAAGGACACCGCCGCCACAAGCACCGCTGAACAGGACACCGCTGCCACCAGCACCGCTGCCAAGAACACCGCCGCCACCAGCACCACTGAACAGGACACCACCGCCACCAGCACCGCTGCCAAGGACACCGCCGCCACCAGCACCGCTGAACAGGACACTGCCGCCACCAGCACCGCAGGCCAATGAGCGCCAAAGCTTATGACGCAACTGAGGCCGCCACAAGCAGGATGAATCACTCTGGCCCCCTCCAGAACCAGTGGAGATTTACATCCACTACCTCTGTCCTTGGCAGGATGAAGCACTCTGGGCACAAAGCCCCCTCCAGAACCAGTGGAGTATGGCATCCACTGCCTCAGTCCTTGGCAGCATTAAGCACTCTGGGCACAAAGCCCCCTCCAGAACCAGTGGAGATTTACATCCACTACCTCTGTCCTTGGTAGGATGAAGCACTCTGGGCACAAATCCCCCTCCAGAACCAGTGGAGTATCACATCTACTACCTCAGTCCTTGGCAGGATGAAGCACTCTGGGCACAAAAACTCCTCCAGAACCAGTGGAGTAAGGCATCCACTTGAGAGACTGTGGCTTGGTACTCCCCAGGATAAAGCAGTGGGCAACCCACCCACTGGAAAGACTTGTGAGACTGTGGGTTTGCACTCCCCAGGATGCAGCAGTGGGCAACTCACCCACTGGAAAGACTTGTGAGACTGTGGCTTTGCACTCCCCAGGATGCAGCAGTGGGCAACCCACCCACTGGAAAGACTTGTAAGACTGTGGCTTTACACTCCCCATGATAAAGCAGTGGGCAACCCACCCACTGCAAAGACTTGAGAGACTGTGGCTTTGCACGCCCCAGGATAAAGCAGTGGGCAACCCACCCACTGGGAAGACTTGTGAGACTGTGGCTTGGCACTCCCCAGGATGCAGCAGTGGGCAACCCACCCACTGGAAAGACTTGAGAGACTGTGGCTTTGCACTCCCCACGATAAAGCAGTGGGCAATCCACCCACTGGAAAGACTTTTGAGACTGTGGCTTTGCACTCACCAGGATACAGCAGTGGGCCTGGAGCCCCCTCATGATCTGGCTTCGTGCACTCATCCGGCTGAGGTGCCACCCCTTCCCTTCCCCCTGAGGTGCCTGTTGTATTTCTATCTGATGCCCCAGCAGTGTTCTCTCCGTTTTGATCGGGTATTGAGTGTGGGCCTCGCCCATGCATTTTGGGCCCAGTGGTCCACGGATTATGATGGTGGAATACCTTGGTGTATATATTTGTTTATAGTGTAAATATTTATTTATATATATATATATTTTTTTTTTTTGATTACTGTATTTTAATAGATTACAAACGTTCAACTCATTTCCTTTTGTCCTTGCATTCTTCCAGGGGGGGTTGTAAATGTAATGTATCTACATGTACTTGTGTGTGTGTTGTAGTGGGTGAGTGTGGGGGAGGGGGTGGGAGTGTTGCGTGTTGCGTGCGTGTGTCACTCTTTTTTCCCTCCCCCTCCCCTGTGTCGTAGGTGCAGTACTCACCGTGGTCTTCGCCGCCATCTTTGCTGTTCCTGGTAGAGGAGCAGGAAGATAAAGTCTGGGAGTATCTGGAGCTCGTGTTCCATGGCGTCCTGGTTCCTTGTGGGGTATGTAGAGGTGAGCGTTTTCCCTTCCAAGTCCTGTTTCCGCCGTGTTTTTGTTCACTGTGAATCCGCCCCGGAAAAGGTGGCGGATTGGCCTGTTGTAATACAGTGGGCGGAACCTTGTCTTCCGCCTGTCTGTTGGCAGTTACCGCCACAGTTTTTGTTTGTACCGCCGTGGCGGTCTGAGTGTTAAAGTGGCTGTCAATGTTGGCGGTTTCCGCCACGGTTGTGATTCCATTTTTTTTACCGCCGGCCTGTTGCCGGTTTTACCGCCACTTTAACACCGACCGCCGGGGTTGTAATGACCCCCTATGTCATGATATGGACTATTATTGGACTGGCCAATGGCCTTTGAATGTTGTTTTTGACATCATTGTTGTTGGCATCAAAGGCAAACAGTTGATTTTGTTGCGTACACCTTTGACCTACAATTCATTTTCTAGGAGTGACTTTGGTTGTGTGCCTCCAGTTGTATGTGTTTGTGCCAGCTTGTTGCTGCATGTGCTGTTGTCTGCAGTGTGTGAGTTTGTTTGCAGTGCTGTTGTCCCCCAAAGGAAGGGTATCTGTTGTGTGTTAGGTCTGTGTGTGTATATGTAATGTCGGTTTCATGGCATTGTGCACTGTTTGGTATGGCAGTATTTATTTTTGTGTTGTCCAATGCAGGCAGGGATGGTGCTGGACATGCCCCCATGACAGTGCTATTGTATACATGTGATGTGTGCATTCTTGGGTTTTGTTATTGCAGACATGGAGTGTTTCAAGATATTCTTGGTTGCTTAGCATTTGTGTGTGTGTGTGTCCATTTAAGGTGTGTGTCCCTTCTAACTAGTTTGTGTAGAGGTATGTCCCATGGTGTTGGAGCAGTATGTGGTTTGTTGACTTGCCCTTCCCCAATGTGTAGCTGTGCATGAACATTGCTTTTGGTATTGTTTGTCCCTGAGATTCATGTAGGGCTGTTTCTTGTGCACATGTTGTTTGTGGGGCCTGTTTACCCTGATATGTGTCCCAGTGCAGCCTCCTTCCATGTATGCTCCTGGTGCTCCCATCCCAACTGTACAGGTATTGTTGGTTTGGTGCACTTCGTCTATTTTAACTATTTGTCAATCAATCTATTGTGTATACCACTGAGCTTCCATTGTGATGTGATGTGTGTGATGTGTGTGTCCATTGCAGGGTTGTTTCTCTGTGGTGTTATATGTATTCCATGCAACATCGATCGATATGTGTGTTATATTTGTGGACAGTGCCTGACCAGTGTTGTATGTGAGTGTGTGATTTGTATTTGTATATGTGCTGTAGGTGTGTTGTTGTTGCTGTGTGTGACTATGTTGTGTCTTCTTCAGTGTTCCTGTGTCTGATCTGTGTGGCCATGTGTATTTGTGTATTGTTGCAATGCAGTGAGTGTACTGGCCAAAGTGTGCCTATTGTGAGTGTGTAGTTGTCTGTGTATGTCAGTGAGTGTGTGAGGTTTGAGACTTATGCCTGCTGCCTTTTGAGCCCCTCCCATGATGTGTTTGGCAGTGCTACAAGCTGTTTTTATGGTTAATGATACAGGCAGGTGTGTGTACTTACAGTTAGTGCCATCCACGGCGGCGTTGATTTTGTTGTCTTTCAGAGAGCATTAGCAGTGGCATGACATTTGCGAATGGCTCTTTGGTGGCTCCAGACGTGTAAAGCTGTCTGCAGATGAGTGTCTCTCTTTGTGGAGAAGTGTGGCACAGCGGTTAGAGTGGCAGACCCTGATGCAGAGATCTGGCCCGGGACCAGGGTTTAATTCCCACCTCAGCGAGTCTTGGGCTCAATTCCCTTGGACCAGATATTTCTCGCCTTGGTGCTGTATCTAATTGATGGGTCCCACTCTGTAACTCTGGGCAATAGCTTGCTTAATCTCCACAACGGCCCTCACAGCGCTTGGATGCCTGGCTTCACCCTTGGGCTGTCCGGGAGTGGGTGCCTCACAGGGAAAAGCCATGAGGGGTTCCACAGTGGTATGCGTACAGTGCCTTGAGACCCTAACGTGTGAGTAGTGTGCTATACAAGTATACTGCTGTTTCAGCCAGCTTGTCCCTGGTGGTTGGCGGCCACAGTCACATTGGCAGTGTGCAACCTCCTAATGACTCTGGCAGAAAAACAGGCTCCCCTGGCCTGTTTGTGCTTCTGGGTGATAGTGGTGGTCTGTTTGGGCTGGTGGTGCTGGCTGACTGCTGGAGGTCTTCTGTTTGTACAACTGCCATACTTGTAATACGGCAGACCACCACTGCCAACATGGCAGTCACAGGACCACCAAACTTGTAATGAGGCCCTATTGGTATAAAAAAGTCAATGTTTTGGTTGGTATTATTTTTGAGGGCCTGATAACGAGTTAGGAGGATCAAAATTAGCTATAGTTTTTATGATTTACTTTCTCTTTGTCTGATTATGATTAGTTAGGTTTTTCCACACCTGGTTTTGCTTGTTGTGGGAGAACCTGACCCAATTTTTAAGCTGATAATTTAATCCGGAAGAATTGCATAAGGCTTTTGCTGCAGTAGCATTCCACATTTATTTTCTAACAAGAGGGTCCATACCATGCTCTCCACTGCTTGAAAAAATATTCCCTCTTTATCCCTCACTCTGTTTGTTATCCTCCATTCCCCCTTCCCCTCTGCCTCTCTCACTGATTCATCTACAGGCACACACATACATTGACCACCTGCTCAGAGGAGATGGTCAATGTGTGTGGTAAAGCCTCATGGAAATGAAAGTTCATTTGGTTTTAAGCACAAGGAAAAGGTCCCACACAGTTTTTCTGCAGTCCATGGGTTCCACCATAATTGCAGAGTAGGGGGGCGGAGGGAGTCCTGGAGAGGGGAGTGAAGTCGGGGATTTTCCGGGTGATAACGGTAAAATCGCACATGATCCAGTACCTTGCAACTCAAAATTCGGGCCTGAGAGTCTAAGCAATTTCCGTTACGAGAAGAAATTCCATAGCTATTTTATGACATTGCTTAAGAGCAAAATATCTCAGAAATAGCATAATCCTAGAATTAAAATACAGAGGCACTTTGCATTTCTTTTCACCTCTATCATCACATGGCATGTCCTATTAAGCTTTTCGTGTTCGTGCTCTTTGTGTGCGATCTGCAATGCTTACTTTACTTTGCGCCACCTGTACAAGAGAAACGACTGTGCTTGGATTGACATTTTATTTTTGGTTAGGTCCATGACAATGCTGTAAAAAGATCGGATATTTGAGCCACTATCATTACTCATTCAGTGATGCCATCCATTTTAGATTCCTTTCCTAAAGCAACTCTGTAATCCTCCCCCGGGTCCTTGAGTTATGTATGTATGCATTTCCACACCTTCTGTCTATTATAAATCCAAGCTGTTCTGCGAGGTCTGTTTGCACAAAATGACACCAGAGCTCTGCCAAGCCATGTGGGAGTCACAGGGAACACTCCAATTTCTCCCTGCGTAACAAATGCCACTTCAGTCATGTTGGTAGGAAAGGCATAAACTGCTGCATAGCTTTTCCAAGCCTCTTTTCAATAGCGAAGCTTCATTCGCTATGCATGGCTTTCCTGATATAGTTTAAACAATCAGTTTTAAATGAGTTATTAATAATACATTTCGAACAGCAGCGTTACTTTTCACATATATCTGAGAGAGGAACATAATTTCGAAATATTTGAAAAATCACTGTGCAAAATATAAGATCACATTATTTTTTTATTATTGTAAATTGAAATTTATGATATTCTTGGAACTTTTTAAAGTAAATGATGTAATGCCTTCGAAATGTACATGAATGTAATTCTTTATATGTCAGCATATGTCTTATGGGTTAATTTTTTAGAGTCATAAAGATGTGGAGGTGTGAATCAATGAAGCTTTGCTTTTATTGTTTAGCTCCTACACACATAATGAATACTGGTTTACTTGTTTCATGTACTGCTCTGCAATAGCATTCCAATATTTTTGCGGGATTGACTAATTTATCACTCTTATTATTGTGATTCTCTATGTGGACAAACAAGTCTTCTGAGAAGTCGACCTAGGCGCAAAATTCAAGTCACCATGCCGATGATGTTATCAATGCTGCTCAAGCAAAAATGTATGTTTAACGCGATGCGCAGCCTTGGTCAATAACGAGACGGCATGCTAATGGCATGGTCATAATATTTATGCCTGAGGGAACCCCCCCACTGCAATTTTCTACATGGAAACAGCAGTATAAGGGCAAGCCGCATTACAGTGGGCTTTTGTAACCAATAAGTATCCTCCGAGTACAACCGATTTGGGGCCAGATGTACGACCCCGAGTTTTGCGACTCGCAATGTGCAACTCATTTGCGAGTTGCAAATTGCGATTCGCAAAAACCGTATGTACAACAGTGCATTTCACACTGTGTGTGATCCCCAATGGGGTTGCAAATGACCTACCTCATGAATATTCATGAGGTAGGTTGCAATTTGCGCCCCCATTGGGAATGGCGGAACTCGCCGGGATGGTGACCTGCTGGCGTCAGCAGACCACCATGTCTGTGACTGCTTTCAAATAAAGCAGTATTTTTTTTTAAATGCACCCCGTTTTCCTTAAATGAAAACGGAATGCATTTCGAAAAAAAAATGAAAAGTTTTCTTTTCATTTTTTCAGAGCAGGCAATGGTCCGTGGGACCACTGCCTGCTCTGAGAAAATGTTTTCGCATGCATTCACAACGGGGACCCCTTCCCTTTTGCTAATGGGTTAGCACCAATTTGAGACTGGTGCTAACTGCGATTGTTGGAACACCCTTTCCTAATTGTGACTCGCAAACCCTTTTTGCGATTCGGTAAATAGTATTACCGAATCGCAAAAATGAGTCTGTACATACCAAAATGCTTTTTTCTCATCACAAACAGCCTGATTCTGCGTATAGGGCCGTTTGCAAAGAGAAAAAAGGTACATACATGTGGCCCTTGATCTCTTGTTTGTGCTTGTTTTCACTTGGCATTAGGTTTTATGCAAAGCCTAATCATGCTACCTTAGTTCATCTGGCTTAACATTTACACCTAAAAGGTGTTGCTTTTCTGATCCTAACACTTCCCATTTGTGTAATTTACCAGGGTTGGCCCGTCATGGCACAAAACTTTTGTGTTTTGATTGAAATATTGTAGAGCTGGACTGGACAGCTTCTGAGGTCAACCAGAGTCCTTGTGTAGGAGGTGAATGAGCAGAATTTTCTTGCCTTAATTTACTTGCTTTTTTGCCGAATCCCTTTAAAAGTGACACTAAGGGGGTTATTGCAACTTTGGAGGAGGTGTTAATCCATCCCAAAACTGACGGTAGAGTGACGGATATATCACTAGCCGTACTACGAGTCCATTATATCCTATGGAACTCGTAATACGGCTGGTGGTATATCCGTCACATTTGGGACGGATTAACACCTACTCCAAAGTTGTAATAACCCCCTAAGTGAGGTATGCCAAGGAGGTCAGGAGGTAGAGTAATTAATACTTCTGGATGTTTCATTTAAGATTGTTGCTACCTCGTTGCTGGTCCTGATGATGACCCTGTTTCAAAATTATGTTTATTGGGGTCGAAAAATTGACAAATATGCTAGAGGACTGACTTTGAACAGGGTTTTTCACACCATACTCTGATTCTGAGTTGAACTTTCCCTGGGGGGACCATTGTTTTGTGTTATTCCTGACCTGCCTAGGTTCCTAGGTTTATAGGTCTGCCCCTTTTAGTTTCCCTATTCTACTGCACAGTGGCATATATTGATGGCTTTTGCTTAAATGTTCCTTTAGGAAAATTGTGGAGATATATCTTTCAGCAGCATACCCTGCTGTACTCTCATGTGGGTCAAATGCTGGGTTTCTTTTAGGGCTTGGCAGAATCAGCCACCCACCAAAAATAACCTAGCCTGCACTTTTTAAAGTCAAGGGACATATTATGTTTCCAATGGTGAAGACTCAAGTGGTTCCTCCTGCCAGTCCACTGTTGAGCCACCAGTTAATGTAAGTCAGGCCTTCTGCCACATTTAGAGCGAACATTTTGAGATATATTTTTCTGTCCAGGGCCATCAGGGAAAAGCATGACGGACCCAAGCTTGAATCAAAAGAAATGGCCTCCAAATATTGCAAGAAAGATCTTAGTGCAACAACAAACACCTGCTTTAGCAGTTTGTTAAAAAACACAAAAATCTACCAAGTGTGTGCATTCAGCTAGGCACCCACTCAACAAATCTTAAGCAGTTTCAGCAGAGCTTCTACTGCTGCCCCATTCACTGAAGGTGGAGAAATCCATAACGGTCCAATGGACAGCTCAAAATGCCAAAGTCAATCTTCTCCCAGGGTAGTAGATGACATTCAGCTATTGATCTGGTGGGCTGCTGGCTGTCCACTAATCTCTAAGTAATCCCTTAGTTGGCGCAATATGAATGCACTAGAATATTTCTTGAGAGCCACTTCAGAACCAATAACTCGGAGACTGCCCAGGAATTATCTGTACAAGTTGGACTTTGTTGTTGTACTTGCATGCTTGCTGCAAATCTGGGCGGGTGGCATCCCCCACCAGTTGCAACTATTCACCTGTCGTCATTTTTCAAGGATAATTCTGTCTCAATCAGAGCAGTATAACCTTACTAATCATGAGGGCCAAAAGGGAATGCTATGCTAAAGATAAAAGCCATCCTGCATATTATAAAATTACTTGAAGAAAAATACAGGATGGCTTTGAAGCCAGAAATGAATTCTACCCTTTTCCATTATTTGTCAAAAACAAATCAGTCCCACATCAGTATATCAGCCCCAATAACTGATCTTATGACTTGAAACCGTATTATCGTATTCTACAAGGCATCTCCTAGTGCTCAGTATTGAACTTTAACTCTGCTGGTCCCGCATGCCACAGAACCTTAGCTGCCCCTGAGACAGCACTGATACTGTGGTCAACATATTAATAACCACACCATGGTAACAAAGTGGTAATGCATTTGCAAGTACTTATCCCACCGCATTTCGTTAGATTTCACCACCACATAACAACCCTGAAGTGGCATGATGTTCATAGAAATAAGGAAAATTATTCACTATGTCTTGCCCCAGGTTACTCTTTCATTACTATCTGCATTTTTGACCTCATTATCTTGCCTCAGTTTTTTCTATACCACCTGTGTCTGTGGTAAATGTTTCACCTTCATCCTTGTTCTTTGCTGTTGTGAGTAGCTCCTGCTCCCCATTCTCTCAATTCCCGGTCCTTCATGATGTAAATTCTCTGGCTCTCATCTCTTCCTTCTGTAGGAAAGCAGCCTCTTTCTAGCATGGTTAACCCCACTTTTGGCCTGTTTGTGACTGTGTGTCAGTGTGTTTTAACTGTGTCACATGGATACTGCTAGCCAGGACCCCATTGCTCCTAGATAAAAACCTATATGTCAGTATGTTTTGCCTGTCTCACTGGGACCCTGCTGGTCAGGACCCCAGTGCTCATAATGTACAGCCTAATGTGTATGCCTGTGTAGTGCCTAACTGTGTCACTGAGGCTCTGCTAACCAGAACCTCATTGCTTATGCTCTCTCTGCTTTTAAATTTGTCACTGTAGGCCAGTGACTTCATTTACCAATTTCAGTTGGCATACTGGACCCCCCTTATGAGTCCCTAGTACATGGTACCTAGGTACCAGGGAATTGGGGTTCCAGGAGATCCATATGGGCTGCAGCATTTCTTTTGCCACCCATAGGGAGCTCAGACAAACCCATACACAGGACTGCCATTACAGCCTGCGTGAAATAGTGCACACACTATTTCACAACCATTTTCACTGAACTTAAGTAACTTATAAGTCACCTATACGTCTAACCCTCACTTGCTGAAGGTTAGGTGCAAAGTTACTAAGTGTGAGGGCACCCTTGCACTAGCAAAGGTGCCCCCACATAGTTCAGGGCCATTTACCTGGACTTTGTGAGTGTGGGGACAGCATTACATGCATGCACTACACATAGGTCAATACCTATATGGGGCTTCACAATGGTAACTTTGAATATGGCCATGTAACATGTCTAAGATCATGGAATTGTACCCCATTCCAAATCTGGTATTGGGGAGCCAATTCCATGCATCCTGAGGGCTCCAGCATGGACCCCCAGTACTCCCAAACTATCTCTCTGAGGCTTGCACTGAAGATGCAGCTGCTGCCACCTCACAGACAGGGTTCTGCCCTCCTAGGGTCTGGGCAGCCGAGTCCCAGGAAGGCAGAACAAAGCA
This sequence comes from Pleurodeles waltl, assembly GCF_031143425.1. Classification (NCBI taxonomy): domain Eukaryota; kingdom Metazoa; phylum Chordata; class Amphibia; order Caudata; family Salamandridae; genus Pleurodeles; species Pleurodeles waltl. The sequence continues at coordinate 449,533,696 of NC_090448.1, read as the reverse complement.
TTTCCTCTGAGAGCAGGGTGTTACACTCTCTCCCTTTGGAAATAGGTGTTACCGGCTCGGGAAGGGTAGCCGACCCCAGCCTTTGGAAATGCTTTGAAGGGCACAGATGGTGGCCTCCTTGCATAAACCAGTCTACAACAGTTCAGGGACCCCTTCTCCCCTGCTCTGGTGGGAAACTGGACAAAGGAAAGGGGAGTGACCACTCCCCTGTCCATCACCACCCCAGGGGTGGTGCCCCGAACTCCTCCAGTGTGTCCTAGACTTCACCCATCTTGCTTTGCAAGGTGTGGGGTCACTCTGGAGGGCTCTGAGTGGCCAGCGCCAGCAGGTGACTTCAGAGACCCCTCCTGATAGGTCCATACCTGATAAGGTAGCCAATCCCCCTCTCAGGGCTATTTAGGGTCTCTCCTGTGGGCTCTCTTCAGATTCTGCTTGCAAGTTTCCCTCAGGAATCCTCTGCAACACCTTCAGACTCCTCTGACCTCTGATCAACCGCAGTCTGCTCCAAGAAACACTGTAACTGCACCAAACTGCCTACAAGAGACACTTTTCTTCAGCAACCTCAGCTCCAAATCAGCAACTGCAACAGGTTCCATGGTGTGCACGCTCTGGTGACTCCCTGTCTTCATCCTGCACCAGAAGAGCTGAAGAAATCTCCTGTGAGGTGACGGAGTCACTCCCTTGCTCCAAGCAGGCACCTTCAAGATGATGACCGGTACCCTGGGACTCCTGTCAGAACAACGAGCGTGCTCCTAAGGACATCATTGACATAGACTGTCCTGAGGTCCTGCTGACGCAATTTGGAGGATGTAAGACCTTACCTTCCCCGAGAGCGATGGTACCCCTCTGTACTGTGTCTTCTTCGCCTCCTGAGGCCTCTGTGCATTCTTTGCAAAATTCATGCACAGCCTGGCTCAGGTCCCCAGCACTCCATCCTGTGATGCTCAACTCGCTGAGTTGTTCTCCGGCGGCGTGGGACCTTCTTTTGTTGTGTTGTATCAACTGCATTTTGCACCTCCTTTGAACCCAGATCCTGCAACTCCTGGGGGTGCTGGCTGGAATCCTGAGAGCTCTCTAAAGTGCTGAGAGCCCCCTCTTCCTCCTCACATAGTAGTAGAGGTCCCCAGGTCCCTCCTGGGTCCATCCAGCCCCATTTTGACAAAAAACACACTTTTGTCGTAGCCAAGGCTTGTTGTCGACTTCCAACGCAAAATCTCATCTGCAACGACCTTCACGACATGGGACATTTTTTTGCATCATACAGAGACCCGCTGGCATCTTCCTAGGGTGAAATTCTGCAGTCTTCAACCAACCGTGGACTCTTCTTTTGTACCCTCTTCTGGGTTGGCAGGGGCTCCTGTCCTTCCTGGAACTTCTTTCAACTTCTGGACTTGGTCCCCTTCCTTTGCAGGTCTTCAGGTCCAATAATCCAGCAGTTGTTCTATGCAAACTTGGTTGGCTGCTGCAAAATCCCCAAAACGAGGTGTAGTGTGTCCTAAGGAAACTTGCAGTACTTTACTACTACTTTTCTGGTCTCTGGGGTGGGGTAATTTACTTACCTTTACTGTATTCTTACTCTCCCAGCGATTCTGCACACACTACACTTGTCTGGGGGGAAAACGTGATTCACATTTCACTTTCTTAGTATATGGTTTGTGTTGCCCCTAGACCTATTTTCTCCCATTGCATTCTATATGATTTCCCACTGTTTGTATTGTTTTATGACTATTTACTTGTATAATTTTGGTGTTTAGTGTATATATTGTGTATAATACTTACCTCCAGAAGGAGTATTGTCTCTAAGATATTTTTTGGTACTGTGTCACCCAAATAAATACCTTTATTTTTGGTACGACTGAGTATTGTCTTTACTTGTGTATAAGTACTGTGTAACTATAAGTGGTATTGCATGAGCTTTGCATGTCTCCTAGTTCAGCATAGGCTGCTCTGCTATAGCTACCTCTATCAGCCTAAGCTGCTAGAACCCTACTACTTCACTAGTAAGGGATAACTGAACCTGGTATAAGGTGTAAGTACCCAAGGTACCCACTACTAACCAGGCCAGCCTCCTACACCTTCTCAGCCCTTTCTCTTTGAAAGGACCTTTTACCTGTTGCATATGATACAATTGTGGCCCTCTGCGTAGAGCCTCTGCATGTGAGATCTTATTGATATTGCCTGTGCACACTCTTCCGCTTCATCTCCTAGAAACTCCAGTTGAAGGTGGCAACTATTCCCATAAGGCTGGCAGTGTGTTGTTCCTCTGTCTCCAATATGCAGCAATCTCTTTATAAAATATAGATATTTTAAAAGGACAAATGTGATGCATATCAAAGGGCTAAGAGATACCTGTTGTCTTATTTATATGGCGACAGTTAAATTAGATGGACATTTTAAAAGGAAACAAAGGAGATTTGCCTGCTACACTTTATTGTTTGAAAAGCACTTGGGGACTCATTGCGTGTTTGTCGGTCGGACCAATAGACCGCCATGCTCTTGGTCTTTGAGACCGCCCTGTTATGAGTTACACAGGCAGGACTGCTGACCGCCAAGCAAAAATGGCAGACTGCCAGCAGCACGGCAGACCGGAAATAGGCGGTCCGACCACTAGTGTGGACAGCACCATGACCAACCACAAGCCTATTACAACCACACAGTTGGTGTGGCGGTCCCTTTATGGCGGTCAGCCAATGGCGAGTCAAACGACATCAGTTAACGGTCAGCAAAGTAACAGACAACTGCATTTTGGATGAATTTGAAAACACCACAGCTGACACACATTGCCACAGTGGACATACCTGCAAAGGACACTATAAAAAACACCCCTTCACAGACCCCAATCCCTTGCATTTCCACTGCACGATGAAGAACACTAACCACCATTGTCCCATTTTTTTATTTTATAGGCACCCCTATTTTTTCACAATCCCATAAAACACCCTGCACACACTTCTGTCATTTCACACCTTTTTGCACTTCCCCTGTTTAGTAAGTTACTGTCACCCATTTTTTTTCACATTCTAAAAATCCATGTTTTTCAGAAGATGGTCAGGAGTCAAGGTGGATGAAATCATAAAAAAGTAGAGCCACAATTGTTTGGAGCACAAGTCCTGCATATTCCTCTCAGTCGGAAAATTGAAATATATGATAGGATCGATGACAGAGTGAATGCTGTGGGCATCACCCTGTGCACAAAGTAGGACATCAGGAAGAGGTGGAATGACTTGAGGGCAAGGTCCATTCTCTGGCCTCCAGGCACCAGCTGCAGGCCAAGAAGACTGGTGGTGGCCCTCCTAGTGCCTCATTACATCTCCTTCCTTGGGAGGAGAAAGTGCTGGCCACCCTGCATCATGAAGGCTTGACAGGGATATCTGGGGGAGTCTGGTAAGTCATAACACAAAAAATGTCACAAAAATGCCATGTCATGCATGCTCATAGCTCACCTTTTGCCACTGTCTTGTTCATGTACCCCACCAACATTCAATACTCGGAGCACCCGGGTGTTGACACTGCTAATCTGTATTGTTGGACCCAACATCACAGCCACTAAGGTCCATCACATGCCTTTGGTCCAAGTGGGACCTGTAGGTCTTTCAATATACAATAATAATCCCAGGACTCATGGTATGTCTCAACAGGTAAATGTATGCACAAACCTAAATGCAGTCTGCATACAGATATATAATACAAAAAGTTTGTATAGTGTTTGTAATAGAGAGAGTTGCCTGACTGCAACTCCCAGGAGGTACTGTTTCTCTTACTCCAAACACCACATCAGTGTTCACTTGTCCAAATACCTCTGTTCCTTAACTATCAATTGAAGTGTACTCACCTGGGAGGATACCATGTGTACAGTGTTTGTAGCAGAGAGCGTGACACGACTGCGGCTCCCAGGAGACACTGTTTCTGAAACTCTAATCACCAGCACAGTGTTCACTTGTCTAAAGACTCTTTTTGTCATCTCTCAATTGAACAGTTCCCACCTGGGAGGGTAACATTTGAAAAGTGTGTAGAACAGTTAGTGACATGACTGCCAATGCTAGGAGGCTTTGTTTGTGTGATTCCAATCACCGCCCAGTGTTCACTTGTCCAAATACCCCTATTCCTCAACTCTCAATTGAAGAGTACTCACCTGGGAGAGTACCATGTGTATACTGTGTGTAGTACAGAGAGTGGCATGACTGCAAATCCCCGGTGGCCTTATGTCTCTTACTCCAAACACCAGACCAGGGTACACTTGTACAAATACCCCAGTTTTGCAAATTACCAGTTGAAGTTTACTCACCTGGGAGGATGCTATTTGTCAAGGGTGTGAAGTAGAAGGACTGGCCTGACTGCAACTCCCAGCAGGCCCTGTTTTTGTTACTACACACCCGACCAGTGTTCACATGCCCAAATACACCTGTTTGGCAACTCCAAATTGAGGTTTACTCACCTGGGAGGATACTATTTGCCAAATGTGGAGGTGCAGGTCCTGTTTCTGTTACTACAAACACCAGAACAGTGTTCACTTGTCCTAAGACCCTTGTTCCTTAACTCTCAATTGAAGTGTACTCATTTGAGAGGATCCCATTTGCTAAGTGTTGGGAAACAGACGGAGTGACCTGAAAGCAAAGCCCAATAGGTCCTGTTACTCTGATTCCAACCACCAGCACAGTCGCCACTTGTCAAAAATCCCTTGTTTGCCAACTCTCAAATGAAGTATACTCACCTGGGAGTGATCTACCACAGATCACGCCCAAATCAAAGATGTATCTGTCAACATAGCTCCATCATGACTTGCTAACCCAAGATGAAATATTTGAGGACAGGAATGACATTTTAACCAGTGTGAAAAACAAGTATTCATAAGGCCTGAAGATGCCTCACCAGATTGGTATTGACAGCAGACACATTCACACTGCATTGTGCACAAGATGACTCCAGTCACATATGGACCAAAGTCCTGGTTTCCCTTTATAACACTCAATTAGGCCTCCAAGTAGGCAAAGCCATATCTGGTTTAGCCACTGTTTTGCCTACACTGATAACTAGATGTCATTTTCAGGCCTTCCTCCAAAGTAAAATGATCTGCACATTTCAGCAGCTGCTTTAGTCAAAATGGATTGGCAAGCTTTAGACTTAGGTAGATACACTCAATACCATGTTGATACACTCAATACCATGGTTACTTGGCAAAAAAGGATTAACTGCAACTTAACTTTGTTCAAGTTCTCTGATTATTGTAACTCTAAACCATTGGAAGTAGATGTCGCAATACAACCGGTAACATTGTTCATTTAACATCAACAGATTGATCTGCAGCTGGGCACACAGATGCCTCAGGAGATGTGGCCACTACCCCCCTGGATGAAGCCCTCAGTGAAGAAGACACTCCTGAAAGTCTGGAAATGCAGGATGGTTCTAGCCTATCTGGGCAACCAGGTCAGACACCAACAGTGTGTCTGACTGTGCCCACAACTTCACCTCCCAGCCCTGTTGCCTCAACATCACAGGCAACCATTCGCCCTCCAACCTGTGTACCTAGCGCAGTGTCTACCATCTCGTGCCCCCAAGTCCTAGATCCTGAGTTGCAGCCCAACACTTCGGACAATGAGGGTCCAGGAACAAATTGGAGAGGGCACCCTATGGCAAGGGCATAGGCCTTGGTGGTAGGGTGCATAGGGGGGCTCTACTTCAATGATTTCATTCACTCTACAGTTTTGTTTCTTTCTGTCCAAAATGTATGTTCTGTATTAGCATTGTAATAAATTCACCCATCACAAACTCATTGTCTGCTTGCTTAAATTTTCATTTAGCTACGTAACGATGTAAGACCATGTGAATCATACAATGAAAGTACACGCTACAAGTACAAGCAGGGACGTGTTACAGGTACACACTGTCCAGCTCAAGATTACAACCGTTACCCACCAACACGTTAGTACAAGTGTGTGGTCAAACCAGAATGTTTATTACAGTGTTTAGCACGTAGGCTGTAAATATGTCTAGACTACTGGAAATCAAGAATGAGTGACTCATACTGAGTAAATGAATATATTTACAGGTACAGACCCCCAGATCATGGAAGGAAGGGATTTGTCAGACATTGTCCTGTAGAATATGCAAACATTAAATTGGTTGATGTCAGCAGCTTGAGCCTTATCACACACCAAAGTAATTCAACATCACATAATCCAAGATAGAGACTGACGGCAGTAAATAGTCCCTGATCACAGGAACATCATAATCCAATTCCCATGCATCTGGTGATATCACACAAACATATGTCAGTGTTGTGGGACAGGCACTGTGGTCTGCACTGATGTAACATATCTACAGCTACATACTGTCATCGAAAAAGAGTGATTAGCCAATGCGAAGGAAAAATGACTTAGTCTAAAGCTAGCACTACATATTTTCTGACCACTTGGTGACACAAATGCTGCATCAGGCCCAACACAACCCACAAAACATGTGCAATGGACACTTCTGTACCTCCACCAACACACTGTGAAAACTGTCTTGGTATATGTCTAATACTTCCAAACTCTGCGACCTACATTACCTGGAACAATCCATGTCCACTTTGTATGTCAGAACAGCATTGGATACCTGCCAATGTCACAGCTCTGAAATGCTCACATGAAGATGTCAAAGGAAAGGTACCAGTGCAAAGAACAAAACAAGGAGTATAGGCTTGAAACCTTATTTTTGACATAAGTTACGTAGCAAGCAACTGGAAAACAAAGTGCATTGCAAGGAAAATGACACAAACAAAGCAACATCATTAGGATGGGGATGTGTCAAAAGCTATCTCAGAAAGCAGCCTTTGGCTGCATATTGCAGAGTATCAGCTCCCTAGCTGTTTCCAAAACGCTCAACTCCACACAATCTCACAACTACAATTTATTGTACAATCACAGTCATTACATCACATGACATACTAACACTCATGAAAAGTAGCTGTTGATGAGATCTTCTCGCAAGTAACCTCCTTCCTCTTCACTACTGCCATCCTCGCTTGGTATTTCAGGAGTCACACTGGTGATACTGCAGGCTCCCCCTCCTGTGGGATGTATGGGACATTCCTCCACAGGGCGATGTTATGGAGCATGCAGCATGCCACAGTGATCTGACACACTTTCTTCGATGAGTAGAGGAGGGCTCCACCAGTCATGTCCAGGCACCTATATATGGCTTCTGGAGCCCAAAAACCCACTTCACTGGTCGCCATGTTCTTCAATGGGCCTCATTGAAGTGGACTCCCCTGGTTTAGTTGGATTACTCACCGGCGTCAACAACCAAGGACAGTTTGGATATGCGGGGTCTCCTGATAAGGAATGGGACATTAGTGCAAGTATGAGTCCCTCACTTCAAGATTGTACCACCTGACATTGCAGACACACAATCAGGACAGACGTGACTTATCAACCAGTAAGGCCCTCTCTGGGTACAGTTGTGACATCAGCTGGGGTATGGTGCTGTTTCTCATTATGAAGGAATCATGGGCTGATCTTGGATAACAGGCAAAGACATGTGAGATGTAGAGCTCCCCCAAACAGACAACTTGCACATTGACAGAATGGATGTTCTTTCTGTTGCAATAGACTTGTTCAGTGGGCTGCAGTGGCACCAAGCCAGTATGTTTTCCATCAATGGCCACCACCACATGTGAGAAGTGGCCAAAACCATAAAAGTCAGCGTTCACATTGTCTAAATCCTCACATCAGGGAAACCTGATTATGATGTTAGTTTGTTTCCACATTGCTGAGAGGAAATCCTTCAACACCAGATTGAACATTGTTTAAGACATACCAGCATATAGGGGGCACTGTATGTTGGAAGGACCCTGTGGCCAGGAAGTGCAAAACTGACATGACTTGTACAATGGGAGGTATGCAGGTTCGATAACTAATAGCTGGCATCAGATCGGTCTCCAACTGACGCCATAAGTCCAGGCGATATAACATAATTATATGCCATTGCTTCATGGTCTGAAGGTCTTACAGTGGATGGTCGACAGAAGGTTGTTGCATTCTCTTTCTCTCAGTGTACCTATGTGTGACGACAAGACATAAGTTGTAACATTAGATAGTGTCTCCACAACAACATACATTATGCGTGCCTATAATATCATGTGACAAAGCCTTGATTAGATAGACATGACATCCAGTACACATCACAGCTAGCAACTATACAAGGGTCACAGGTGACCCCCATGGTTGTCAACACATGTGTCCATAGCATGGATGTGGACAAAACTCAAAGAAGTGCTACCCAATTGCCCCTCGAAATGTGACTGTATGTTCTGTCTGCCAAAATGACTGTTGGCAGTGGTGAACTGTGCACCACCATCATATGCCATCTGTGCCCTGCAACACACTACGCTGGTTGTTGTGTAGAAGGACCTACATGACTAGACAGAATAAGGATGTTTGAATTACCACAACACATATATTGTAGGTGTGACACAGTTTTCAAAGTCAAATACAGTATTTCAGGCCACCAAAATTGCGGAAGCCTGACCTACTTCACTGGACATTAGGAACCACCCACCATCGCCAGCGGAAGTCATCAGGCCGGTATGCAGTTCCAACCTGGGCAGACACAGCCATAAGCTAATGATGTTGCCTGTGGCAGTCGCAGCCCAATGGCTGTGTCCGCCGGCGCTGATGACCACATACACGGCAGAGGTGATCGCCATGTTGTGCACATTCACTCACTTGACTTCTGACACTGCTGCCAGAAACTCCTCCACCACCTGAGTAGCTGTGTGCTACCTCTGGGAGCAATCATGCCACATCCAGCAGGTGATAGGGCCCTGTCCATCTTTCCAGAGGAGCTGGAGAGGCTTGTTAATGAGGTCCTACCCCTATATGAACAGCTCTACGGCTCACCAGAGGAACAGGTAATAATAGCATAGGCCCGATTGATTATGGTGGAGACCATCCATTCCCTTTTCATAGGCTACAATGTGCCCCTGAATGCCAGTTCGACTCCTTGTGTGCCTGTTGTTAACAGTCTGTGTGGCATCATTGGGATGTACATTGTGCAGGCATTGTTGGTCATTACAGTCAGGCACAGGCAGGGGCAACACATCTCCTCAGCTCTTCAGCTCTTCTCTCTTTAGCTCTTCTCCTTGGCAATGGTTCCTTTTGATTCCAGAAGTGATCTAATTTTCAGGGGTTTTGGGTACACTACTTATACCCCTTTCTGCCTTTGAAGTAGGCAAACTTCAAATTAAAGTTTCTCTTGTTTGTAAGATCCTGCCTTGCCAAGGACAGGACCCAGACACACACCAGGGGGTTGGAGACTGCATTGTGTGAGGGCAGGCACAGCCCTTTCAGGTGTTTGTGACCACTCCTCCCCTCCCTTTCAGCACAGATAGCTCATCAGGATATGTAGGCTACACTCCAGTTCCCTTTGTGTCACTGTCTAGAGGAGAGGTGCAAACAGCCCAACTGTCAAAATGATCCAGACAGTGAATTCACAAACAGACAAAGTCACAGAATGTTTTAAGCAAGAAAAGGCCTACTTTCTATAAGTGCCATTTTCAAACACACAATCTAAAAACAACTTTTACCAAAAGATTAATTTTTAAATGGTGAGTTCAGAAATCTTAAACTCTGTATTTCTATCTGCTCCCAAAGGGAATCTACACTTTAATAATATTTAAAGGCAGCCCCCACGTTAACCTATGAGAGAGATAGGTCTTGCACAGTGAAAAACGAATTTGGCAGTATTTCACTGTTAGGACATAGAAAACACATTAGTATATGACCTACCTTAAACATACACTGCACCCTGCCCATGGGGCTACGTAGGGCGTACCTTAGAGGTGTCCCACATGTATGAAAAGGAAAGGTGTAGGCCTGACAAGTAGGTACACTTGCCAAGTTGAATTGGCAGTTTAAAACTGCACACACAGACACTGCAGTGGCAGGTCTGAGCCATGTTGACAGGGCTAACCATGTGGGTGGCACAAACAGTGCTACAGGCCCACTAGTAGCATTTGGTTTACAGGCCCTGGGCACCTCTAGTGCACTGTACTAGGAACTTACTAGTAAATCAATTATGCCAATAATGGAAAGCCAATTACACATATATTTTACATAGGAGCACTTGCACTTTACCACTGGATAGCTGTGGTAAAGTGCCCAGCGCAATGTTCCCTGTAAGGCGCGCGCACCTTTCCTTCCCCCATCACGCAGGCCCCTTCGGCAAGCACGCACGTTAATAAATAAGCCTTTTAGAGCGATATACATGCTCCCCTAAGGCAGATAAGGCTCATATTTGAATCTGGATTGAAGTGAATGAAAACAGCGTTTAAATGCCGCAGGGGAGTGTTTTAAACATCATTTGGCGTACTTTAGCATACAAGTGAGCAAGTGATATTTATGTTGAAAATGAATGGTTAATGAGCTAGGAAATGCTTCAGAACAGTAGGAAATGTGCTGTTATCAACTTTTCCATCATTGTCATACTTCATAGTTGTTTATATGCATTATCACTTTCTCAGCTCAAATAAGCCTTTTAGAGCGATAGTCGTGCTCTCCTATTGCAGAAAATGCTCATATTTGAATCTGGATTGAAGTAAATGAAAACAGCGTTTAAAGGCCGCAGGGAGTGTTTTAAACATCATTTGGCGTACTTTAGCATACAAGCGAGCAAGTGATATTTATGTTGAAAATGAATGGTTAATGAGCTAGGAAATGCTTCAGAACAGTAGGAAATGTGCTGTTATCAACTTTTCCATCATTGTCATACTTCATAGTTGTTTATATGCATTATCACTTTCTCAACTCAAATAAGCCTTTTAGAGCAATAGTCGTGCTCTCCTATTGCAGAAAATGCTCATATTTGAATCTGGATTGAAGTAAATGAAAACAGCGTTTAAAGGCCTCGGGCAATGTTCCTCTGTTTTCTCTAACTGGGGTGTAGGTGGCACTTAACAGGTCATGTCTTTGGGGTGTGCAACCAGGTCACAAAACTGCCTTGATGCCCTATTGCATGGAGCAATGATATCCCTTTTTTGCTTTAGTGGTATGGAGAGGCTAATGCCAAAGATCTTGGCTAGTTAGGCGCTGCGCGCGCGTGAATGGTCAATTTCTTGGCGCACGTATCCTTGGCTGCAGCGCACAGAGACCGCACACTGCCGCACACAGTGGAAAAAAATTAGAGGGAACATTGGCCCAGAGTATCAAAAACAGCAAAAAACAGACTATAGCACACATCAACAACCTTGGGAACAGAGGTAAAAAAATAGGGGAGGCCACGCCAAGGATGCCAAGTCTATCATTTTGTATGTTGGATGCCATTCTGCAGGACAGAAACATATGTCCAAAGGAATGTTCTGTGGTACAGGTACATACCACAGAACCCACCCCCTGAAGTGGCATGAGTCTGCATTTGGTATGCCACATGTCCACACATGCACACAAAATACACCACTTTCTGTACCCACCATCATTGTCACTCAAGTATAATGGTGAAGTCTGTACTATGGAAGTTGCCTGTAGGACTGTATCCAGTGAGTCATGAGGTCTACTGATGCAATAAGAGAATGTCATTGAAAGGGGTACCAGACATTAGTGGTACATTCCCTGGGCTTGCTGATTCTTTGTGTTGAGGGTTTTGGAGACATATCTCCCTGCCAATTTGCACATTATGTCTACAGTGTACATTTCCATGCCAAATGTGTGGCATATCTGAGCAACATTAGTTCTACCACCATGACTCCATTGGGACAAATTTCACTTGGTGAAGTGTGCATTATTGATATGTTTCCAGTGTGTTATGAGTAATTCCATGTCACCTTCTTCAGGCTACCATACTGTTGTCAGCAACAAAGCATGTACTGGGAGCATCATTTCACATTGATGTGCTATTGTGTACATGACAAATAAATATTTGCATGAGCTTGTGTAGGATCTGTGGGAATAAATCTGGCATCGGCCTACTAGTGTATGTCAACAGGTAACTGTGGTATGCTCCATACTTGTTCAATGGTTAGTTTGATTGCACAACTTCATCCATGCAATTGTAGTTGTCTGAGATCCTTTTTTGTCCTCTGGGCAACTGTTCACAGTTCATATGGCATGCATTCATATGATATGGTACATGTACAGCCCACTTTGGTGGAGTTTGTTGCTGGGGCCTACTTAACATTATGGCAATGTTTGCTAATCAAATCTATTGTTCAAGTGTGATCAGGAACATGTGGAGACACATTTTTTTCATTGTATTTTCAGCATCAGACCAGACAAGTGAAGAAGACAGGGCACACCCAAGTGAGGAAGCATCTGGCCACAGTACCTCCCATCAAGCCACCATTGACACAGAGGGACCCAGTGGGCCGGAGGGCGAGGGTAGTGCCTCAGAGGAGACCAGATCTATATCAAATCAATCAATCAATATTTGTAAAGCGTGACTACTCACCCATGAGGGTCTCAAGGCGCTGGGTGGAGGAGAGTGGCCTCATCTGAAAAGCCACGTCTTGAGGTTCTTCCTGAAGATAGGGAGTGAAGGGCTTTGTCAGAGGTGCAGGGGGAGGTTGTTTCAGCTCCTAGCTGCAGTGTCCGCGGTGGCTGCCAGGAGGGCTGTCTCCGTGCTCTGGTTGCTGCAGAAGCCAGACTGGGAGCTGTCCAGGGAGTTGCTGGCCTTGTTGAAATTCTGTAGTTGTGCGTTGATTGCTTTCTCCAGTACTTTGGAGGGGTAGGGTAGCAGCGAGATGGGCCAGAAATGTTGCTGTTCTGATGGGTCGGCCAAAGGTTTCTTCAGGAGAGGGCATATTTCGGCGTGTTTCCAGCCCTCAGGGAAGGTGCCCGTCTTGATGGAGCAGTTGATTGTGTTTTGGAGCTCGGGGCAATGGATACGCTGGCTCTGATGTAGATGTGGTGCGGGCAGGGGTTTGAGGGGGCTCAGGAGTGGGTGCTGTTCATGATGTTGACTGTTTCCTCTGTGGTGAGTGTGGACCAGCTGTGGATGGTCTGGGTGGGTTCTGTGGGGGTGGTCACAGGTTCTGATGCCAGAGGAAGCTGCGTAGATGTACTGGATCTTGTAGTGGATAAATGAGACAAGTTTGTCACAGACGTCCTGTGATGGGGGATGCCGGTGGCTTCAGAGGGGGAATCTGTGAATTCGTTGACTGAGAAGAGTTCCTAAAAGTTGTATGCAGAGAAGTTGATGCGTTCCCGGAGTGCGTCCTTCCTTGCATTCTTGATTTTCCATCAATAGGCGGTGGTTGCGGCTCTCAATGAGGCAAGGTCTTCGCTGGTTTGGATGTTCCTCCATTTTTTCTTGAAACGTCTGCGGGTACGTTTTGATTATTGGAGTTCGGTGGTGAACAGCTGTTTTTTTTAGGTATGCATTTGGCCGAAGTCAGCCGGAGAGGGGCTAGAGTGTTGCGCATTCGGTGATCCACGCGTTGAGATTGCGCGCTGCTGTGTTGGCATCGTCGGAGGGAGTGACTTGGTGAGCGATGAGGTGAGTTGTTTGTTGGTGCAGGTGCGGCTGCTGGGTGCGGTGATTGTGAAGTGTATGCAGTGGTGGTCGGTCCAGTCTGTGGTGGAGGTGGTCTCGATGGTGATCTGGTTGCTTGAGGTGAAGATGGGGTCCACTAGGTGTCCTACAATGTGTGTGGGTGCAGACACTAGCTGCCTGAGGCTGAGATTGGTGAGGTTGGCGAGGTTGTCAAGGTTGTCGAATAAAGTGGTGGTGTTATGGTTGTTATGGTTGGCGCAGTCCTCAAATTGGAAATTCAGGTCGCCGAGGAGGGCGTCGTCGACTGACACCAGGGCCTGGGGGTAGCAATGTCTATTAAAGTTGGGGAGTGAGCCCGGTGGCCTGTACACCAGGTGCCGTGGATGGAGGAGTTGTGATTAGAGTGGACCAGGAAGTGAATGTGTTCCATGGTGGTGCATTGTTCTTCTGGGACGGCCTTGACATGTAGTGAGGACTGCGGGCGGGACGGTCCCTCCTCAGGATGCTGTAACCATCAGGGACGGCGATGTCTGGACCCGAGGTTGGGTTGGTCCAGTTCTCGGTAAGGAAGGCGATGTCCGGTCAGGCAGTGTCAATCAAATCCCAGAGTTCGGTGGCGTGTTTGTGGAGGGAGCAAATGTTCAGGATCAGGCAGTTGATGGGGTTGTTGGTATCTTTGTGTGCGGAGAGTACCTTCACCTTGTTGAGGATGGCGCTGAAGTTGCAGTACCTGCAGGTGAAAGGTCCGTGGGTGTCCTTGGCGAGATGGTGCAGCAATTGCTGAGACGTCCGGTGTTGAGGGGGAGGAGGGTCTCAGAGTCATAATGGAGGCAATCCAGGGGTGGTTTAATGGAGATCCAGCGCAGTCCAGGGGTGGGCAGGCGCAGACACGCTTGCCTTTGGCTCACCAGCAGCGCAGCCACGCTGCAGCCACCATTAGGAAGGGGAGGGGCTGAGGGGAGCAGTCAGCTGGGAGGCGGGAGGGCAGGAAAGGTGCTTTGCAGGGGGATTGGGGCAGAGGAAAGAGGGGAGAAATAAAAATAAAAGGAATAGAAGAAAAAAACGAGAGAGAAAAGAGAAAAAAGGCAGAAAGCGCAAGAGTGAAAGAGCGACAGAGAGAAATACTTACTTGTGATGGCTACTAGACCACCAGGAATGAGGCGCAGGGATGATCCTGCAGGTGGAGAAGGGCCTTGAACTCAGAGTCTGGAGACTCTCAGTTCACCCCAGCCAAAGACAGAGGCAGCAGCCAGAGGAGCTGGGGAGGGCAGGAGACGCTGACCCGAAGGTCACTGCAGTTGCCCTCTCAAAGCGATGCAATAAGAAAAGGATGGGGTGGGGGAGCAGTCAGTTGGGAGGCAGGAGGGCAGAAAAGATGCTTCACGGGGGGAAGTGGGGACAGAGGAAAGAGGAGAGAAATGAAAATAAAGGGAATAAAAGGAAAAAACAAGAGAAAAAAGAGGAAAAAAGCAAAAAGAGCAAGAGTGAAGGAGCGACAGAGAGAAATACTTACTTGTGATGGCCACTAGACCACCAGGGATGAAGCGCAGAGACAAGCCTGTGGGTCGGGGAGGGCCCCAAACTGAGAGTCAGGAGACCCAGTTCATCCCAGCAAAAGGCAGAGGCAGCAGCAGCAGCCAGAGGAGCTTTGGAGGGCAGCAGACACTGACAAAGAGATCAGTGCAGTTCATCCTCATCACTGGACTCAACCTCCAGTGGCTATCCCTGGTGGTGGTGGACCCATCGGGACATAATTCTGTTTCATCTTTGTCTGCCACCCGCAGTTTTATTGCCACCCTCGATGTTGCTCTACACTAAGGTGGCCGGCCCGCTCACTCAAAAGGGTGGGTATCTCGTTTTCACAGGCACCTCCACCCCAGCCCCTGTTACTCCTGCTGGCCTGATTGAGGAGGCTATTGACCTCCTGAGGAACATCTCTGTGGGTCAGACTGCCATTGTGCATGCTATCCACAGGTTAGCAGGCCAACCTCAGGAGACCAATGCTTACCTCGAAGACATTCATAGTGCCATGTCTGGGCTACAAAGATCTTTTCAGGCTCTGGACTCCACTCTGATAGCAGCCAGTTACCATCCACATTCCTACCCTTCAACCTCTTACATATGAATCCAAAAACCCAATCCCCCTACGTATCCCAAGCACACAGGCACATCCGCATGCACCCACTGCAACACACACAAGCAGCACACATAAATACAAACACCACAAGACACACCGACATGCAGGTACCAGTATAAACCCACAAACAAGACAACAGCTCCCACTTCAGTAAAGACCTCCACCACCCCCACTGACCCAAACACCACATCCAGCATACCCACAAGCACCACCACAACAGCCAGTGAGACATCCACCACACCTATCATACCCACAGACACTACCCCAATATACACACAAACATCCATCATCTCCACCATACTAAAGGAAACTGCCCCAACAGACACCCAGATATCCACCACATCCATCATATCCATCATATCTGCAGGCACCACCCCAACACACACAGACATCCACCACTACCAGCATACCCACAAACAGCACCCCAACAGAGACACACACATCCCATCACCTCTTTCTCTCTGCCCACACTTACACATGCAGCAGACACCACCCACACAGAAGCATACCTCACACACACATACAACCTCGACATCTATACACAAGACAACCACTCCCTCACCCTTCAAATCCCCAACCCCTTCTGATGACCGTTCCCATGTTTGGAAGGAGAGTTTCCTTTTCAATCTTGCCCTTTCCCCTGTTCCCTCCAAACCCCCTCCCAAATTAAAAAGGCCCCCATCTATACCCAGGCCCATTCCTTCCACATCCAATTCATCACCTGTCACACCTGCCACCCGCAGGCACCCATTCCCCTCCCCCGAGAAAAAGCCCACCCCTCCCAAGAAACAGTCCACTCCTCCAAAACCCAAACCCATGCATCCCAAATCCACCCCATCAAGGATGATTCCTGAAGTGACCGCCTGCCCACTTGATGCCTCATCCTGCAGAAGTTCCATGGCAGTAATAGGCGTCAAGTGTGGGCACAGTACTGTGCAGAGGCTTACAAAGAGACTGGCCAATGTCTTTTGCTAGTATGCATTTCCACTTCAATAAACCAAAGTTGCTGTTTTGTTGGCAAAACATTTGTCCCACAATTCCTTTTCTACCTTTCTGTCGTTCCTGATTAATTTGTGCTGTCTGCCTACAGTTGTGTGTGTTTTAGCCTGATTGCTGATCCATTTGCTGTTGTTATGAAAATCTGACTTCGTGGGCAGTGCTGGTGTCACCCAGGACAAGGGTAGATGTTGACTGCATGGCTATGTGTTTGTTAATGCAATTGTGGTGTCATTACATTTTGTAATGTTTGGTATGATACATATTTCATCTTGTGTGGTCCAATGTCAGCATATATGGTGTTAGAAATGTCCCCCTGATATAGATTGTATATTGGCTCATGTGTGGCAGCTTGAGTTTTATTGTACAGACATGGAGGGTGTTCAATTGTGCTGGCTTCCTTTGCATTTGACTGAGTATGTGTCCATTTTGCTGTGTGTTTCTTGGAGCTACTTAATCTAGATGTATGTCCCATGCAGGTACAGTTGTATGTGCTTTCTTGACTTGCACTTTCCCACTCTGCAGATAGGCATGACACTTCGCTTCAGTATTGTATGTCCGTGAGATACATGTAGGGCCAATTCCTATGCAAATATTTCTTTAGTGGCATGTGCAAAGAGATATGATTCCTAGTGCAGCATCCTTCCCTGAGTGTTCCTGATGCCCATATCCCTATTGTGCAGGTATATTTTGCATAGTGAGCTTTGGATATTGTTTTTTTCTGAGTATTGTGCATCCCATTGTCCTTCCATTGTGTTGCACTGTGGGTGATGTGTGGGTCCATTACAGGGATGTTTAATGGCAGGGTTGTTTGTTTTAAATGATACATCCATACATATGTTTGTGAATCTGATAACAGTCCATGGCATGTATGTAATGTGAGGGTGTCAGTTGTGTTGGTAGATGTGATGATGCTGTGTTGGTGTTGTGTGACACAATGTTGGGTATAATCCACTGTCCCTGTGCCTAAAATGTGTGCAGATGTGTGTTTTGTGTAGTGTGGCAGTGCAGTGTGAGTGACCTGCCCAAAGAGGGTGGTTATTGGCTGTGATTGTGTCCATCTCTGTGAATGACTGTGACTGGACACAATGACATGTGTAGTTGGTGCCTGTAGCATGACCCAATGTCATGTGGATGATGGTGTAACAATCTGATGTTGAGCATAATGACACAGGTAGATGTGTGTTCTTGCTGTCAGTTGCATCCACAGCGGCGTAGATTTTGTGCATCTTCAGTGAACAACAACAGTGCAGGATATGGGTGATTGGCTCCATGGCAGCACAGGACGTGTAGTGCTGCCTGCAGGTGAGCTGCTCTCGTTATACTCTCTGTTTCCACCTGCTGGGGCATGGTGGTTGGACCACCAAGGTCACATTGGTGGTGTGCAACCTCATAATGTGGCCTGTTTATCCTGCCTTGTCACTGCGGTGGTCTGAACTGTCTGGCGGTGCCAGCAGAACCATGGTGGTCTTTGCTCCAAAGACAGGGTGTTGTGCCTCTTTCTGCATTATGCAGCAATCTATCTATAAAATCTAGAAATTTTAAAAGGACAAATGTGAAATGTAATGCATAAATAACTTGGAAGTCTTTTTCTAACCAAGACCTGACCTTCCAGTTTCTCTATCTCTCACCTCAATAGAGCAAACCACAGGGAAGATGGGGTGGCGTTCATCTATCACTTTAAATGTGACTGAACTATAACAACTCCTGAGTATTCCAATATGACTGCAGGCCTAATCTTTAAATATCTCTTCTAATTTTGCCTTTTCTTGTGCTTTGCTAAATCGACCTCCTGGATATGCCATAAACTTTGCTAATACAATGATAAATACATTGGCCCCAAGCTGTCCCAAATGTATTAGTTTTGCTGTTTACGGTGCATTTAGCAGACATGCATAATCCACAGTTGTATTTGGTATGTCAAACCATTAAAGCACTAGTGACCCTCAACCTCGTTCAACAGGTTACCTGTCCTACTCACAGCTCAGGCCATACTTCAGATCTTGTCTTTTCCAAGTATTAATTGTAGATTTTCAAGCCCTTTGAGTTGGGCAGATAATGTTTGATCCCTTTTTCCCTCAAACCTCCTGCTGTGAAACCAACCAGTCCTAACACACCTACCTGTCCCATCGTTGGTTGAAGGCAAATGAGTTAAACGCATCAGCCAATCTCTCTTCTTCTATCCCTGCACTAAGTGGTGATATGGAAGAGAATGTGTGGCCCTGTCTGAAAACTGCATTTCTCTTTTGTGTCAACTCAGTTGTTCCAATCAGCGTTAAAGCATCTCTGAGAGCCTGGCCCTCAGTTCCTTTGTTTTCAACTGAGTTGAGGTTAAAAAAAAAAAAAAATGTAAGAGGCTGGATAGATGTTGGGGATAACATATGAGACAGCTGATAATGAAAGATACAAGGCTACATTAGGAAGATATGATCAAGCCACCGACAAGCACAGGCTGACATTTTTTCCAACTCTGTTTCCCCTTCAACCAACTCCTCAAGAGAAATCTTCAAATTTTGGAAGTCTTTTCTCATTCCAAATGAAATCAACAAATACATTACACAGTCACTAGAGCCCTGTGAGAATTTACATTCCTTTTTTCAGAGTAAATGGATAAAATATGCAGAATTTGAGATAAGGGATGATGAGACATCCATCTCCCATTCAACACTACTTATGGTCCTGCAACAGGTACAGTTCTCTCTCAGTTCAAACTGGTTTCAAGGAGGCAATAAAGGCCTAGGCCTGTAAGTCAGGCTCCCTGCTGGACCCTTGCCCTCCTTACATTCTAGCTAAGGCAGTGCTTACATCAAACCCTGCCTTAAAAAAGCAGTTTAAAGAGTCACAGAACGAAGCAGCAGTCCTGAAGCTATGAATACATGCATAGGCCATTCCCTTGCTGAAAACTTAAACTGTAGATCTTAGAATTATGTAGAATTTCAAACCAATCTCTTTGCTTCTGCCCTGCATTCAGATACTGGAGAAATTGATAAATAGACAGCATAAATACCTACCTAGAAGCAAATGACCTTTTCCACAGCAGACAATTCAGATTTAGGGTTGGTCATAGTATAGTGTCGGCTCTGACACCATGTCTCACTCCATTTCTTTTGAAATGCTGACCAAGTGTGACATCTGCGGTTCTGTCTGACATTGGATCGCATTTTCTCGTCAGATTGATTTTAGACTGTCTACATTCTACCATATTCCTCTGTTCCTAAACCTTTGAGACACAGTATCCCACAGGACTTGGCAGTAAGCCTAAAGCAGTTCAATGTCTACCTTATGCAGTAGGCAGACATCATACAGCGCTTTGGCCGTAGGTTGATGTGTTATGCAGATGACACCCAGCTCATGTTCTATGATTTACAGGAGGCTTTTAGATCCCATCTAACCCAGGTTGTTGGCTGAATGAAGAGTAACTGTTTAAAACTCAATTCAGATTAAAAAGAAATATTGTTTATTACAGCCTCCCTTTCTGTCTGGTCATGCACCTGGTGGTCCTCAGAGTTCCGGACACTGCCTGCTCCAGTGAATATATTGAAGCATCTTGGCATAAAAATGGACTAAGATCTCTCTTTCTAGCCACACATAAAGGCAGTAGAAGGATCCTGTTTCTCACTGCTGAGATGTTTAAAGAAGATGTTTGAAATTGTGGTGGAAAACACCAGAAAGTTATTATCCAGGCACTCATCACTTCCTGCCTTGATTATTCCAACATATCATACCCCTACCAGAATACCTGATGCAGTGCCTTCACGTTGTTCAGAATGAAGCAGCTAGACTCTTGGTTAACCTATCACCGCAGGAAATGATTACCTTTGAACTAAAGGTTCAACATTGACTCCATGTGTGAAAACGCATTATTTTGAAATGCTTACTTATGAATTTTAGTGCATTTCAGAAGAGAAGCCCAAAATACTTAAGGGGAATGATTACCTTTATCAACCTAGGAGATCTCCAGTCACTTCTATTACAAGCCCAAGCAATATTAATTAATACTCATTTTGTTAGAAGAATAGATTATTGTTTTTCTCTTTTGTGTTTACTTTTACATTATTATAACCATTTTATGCGTTTTATTTACAATATGTGTTGTTTTGAAATTTTTACTATATTGTTTTTAAAACAATGATTTAGTTCTTTGTTACTAGCAAAATTATTTACTTAATTTAGTGAGTTAATAACATTGCAATGCATTACAATGACATAGTTTTTTTCTGTTGTTATGTAAATTAAAAATATATATATATTTATTCTTTAGTATGTTGTCAACTTATACTTTCAATAAAAATATTACATTGCAAAAAAAAGCTTTTTTAAATATTTTATAATTGTAGATGAAATTAATAATGCCTAATCAAATGTGACAAGTTCAGAATATGTGTATAGTTTGGAGATTGTTTTTTTAATTTTTGGTTCTCAATTTATAGGTTTTATTTGATATGTTTGTTTGAAATATGCATACATTTGTAGTTTAACAATCTGAATATTTAATCTGACCACCCAAATGAATATAGTTCTTCCTATATTTGTTAGGTTTGAGTTAGAATATTACTTCAGGCTCAACCACCAAAATATACGCACTTCCTTCAAAGTAGGTTAGAACTTAGGTTAGAATAGCAAATTTGAGACCCCCTACCCCACCCCGAATATACACACTTTCCCCATATTTGTTGGACTTTAATTCTTCAGTTAGAATAGTAAAACTCCCATCTCCTTCCAACTCTTTGCATTTTATCCAATATTGATCAGATTGGAGTAAGAATAGTAAATCTAACCTTCCCAAATATATGCACTTTCTCTAGTGTTTGTTGTACTACAGTAAGAAGAGTTAACACGTTTCTCAGATATATGCACTTTCCCCAGGGTTTGTTAGACTAAAACATGAATATTTGTGATCTCCCTTTTACTTACTATATGAATGTTTTAAATGTTTGTTAGATTGACATTAGTGTGGTGCATATTAAATGTGTTTATTTTACACAGGTTTAATGTTGATTAATTTGTTTTTTAAACTTTTAGCAAATACTTAATTATTTTCCTGTAGTATTTTAGATTTTTATTCTATTATCTATGTTTTATAATGTATTAAGTATAATCATTTTTTTATACAGTGTTGCATCATGTGACAAATGATCTCACCCAATGAACAATTAGCTGATACCTTTCAGTGGAAAAAAAAGGTATTGCCATTAAATGACCCAAAAGCAATCGTATAGATTTTTTTTTTTACCAATCTACATGCAGGATACGTTGAGATCCTACGATACTCACTAAAGGCTTAGATTTGAGGTCTACTTTACTGCTACTGAAAACAGGGTCAAACAAAATTCTCTGAGAAGAAACTTGTAGAATTTAAGAAAACTGCAAACTACTGAAATTCAGCAATTATCACAAAATGAGAAGGAGATATATGTGAAGTTAATATAGTGTCAATCAAATAGGACACGTTCAGGAGATGGTCCTCATTATCTTTGCTCAAGAGAGCTACAGTTGTGATTCTTCTCAGTCTTAACATTCCTGTTCCATATTACTGCCAGGATATTCCCCTGGGAGTGACAGTCATGCTTTAAAAATAATAAATTAAATCAAATCTAAATCAAAGGCTAATCTACCTTTCCTCAATTGCAGATATGAACAGATGCTGGATCAGGAAATCATTGGCAGAGAAATATAGAATGTTATTCAAAGCTTAGCCTTGGGAAATTTTATAAAGCATTTTTCTCAATGTTGGCACCAGTAAAGGTATAGATTGCATGCAAAGGGAATGAATAAAGACCAAAAACCTACAAATTTCCTGGAATAAAATTAACATTGTAGTTTTTCCAAGGAATAAATTAACATTTAGATGAATGTGGTTCCTAGAGACCCATCCCACTGAATAATGTTGATAGATTTCAAAGTCTTGATACTTAGGCTTTCTAGATTTATTGAACACTTGGTTTCTAGCATGCAGGATGGGTTTATTCCCAGCCAGGAAATGACTATTCATATCAATTAAACCATAGATATGACTGACACAGCTATTATTAGATACGCTCCAGTTGGTATAATCTTTTTTGGTGCTGAAAAGCCCTTTGACCATGTTTCCTGTCAATCTGCAACACATCCAAGCATTGCAGAAACTAACACAATGTTATATATATAAATAATGGTTAGAACATCATTAAATATAGCAATTGCAGGGAAACTTCTACTATGGGTCTCTCCTAAGTTGCCCACCCTTTACTTAAAGGCATATCTTTGTTGCTGTGCAATATGAATATTGAATTAGTTATCATTAATCAACTAAATTACAATGCAATGCTAAGAAATTGGGATTGGTTGTCCATCTCATTGGTTGGTGTACGTAATTATGGTTGAATGGATATCTTGGTAAAATGTATACACTTGGTTTGGTCCATACTTTTAATTCCTAGTTCTTTTTTCACAGGATAGATTCTTTAATTGGAAATTCTATATGGGGTACCATGGAGCCAAGTGAGCTATACCATTTTGAAAACTACTGCAAAAATAGGTGTCTGGGATTTGCTTTTTAAGTTTTATTACTGGGTTGCAGTGGCTCAAAGGATGTTCTTCCTAATTGTTGACCTACTAAAGATCGCTTTCTGTCAATGTATCAAATGAGTGTGCAAAGTAATGCAAATGGGTATTTAATGACATTCTGTGATCCAAATTATTTTAAGAGGGTCTTGTCTAAAGTAATCATGGCAGGATATCACATTTGCAACAAATGGTGAATAATGTTCCATATATTAGCAGTCAATAGGGACACCCTGCTCTGTGGCCATTCACCACTCCCAGATATCTTCAACAATCATATTTCTTTTTTTTAAATTGTATTGTAATTTTTAAATATAACAAAGAACAAAGAACAAACACAAAGCAATGCAGATAAAGCAGAGAAACTGTACAACATGTGAACAGCAGAGCATCATTACAAATCATAAATAGTTTTTCTGTTGACAATCAAAAGGTTTTCGGCAATGGTTGGTGAAATGTCAATTAGAGGCGAAGCAGAAATAATGACATGAAATGAGTGAGTTTAGCATGAGCCTGCATTGTTAGTGATATGAGAGGTTGGTGGAGAAGTGGGGGAATGTACTCAAATAGTCCTTCAGTGGTTGCCAAATATCTTTCTAAACGTCACAACTGTAGCAAGGTGTAAAGTTCGCTATTGGTGTCACATTATGTGAGGCTAGTCCCCCAGGAAGTAATGCTTGATGAATATTTGGAGCCCCTTAGAAGTGCTATCTCCCATTTAGCCAACAAGAGCGAATTCGCATTAATGTCTAATGAACTTTGACAAATCACTGGCATTGCCAATAAGGGCCACAAGAGGGTCAGGACAGAGAGGCCAACCTACAATGACCGATTATCGATCACACACCTCACACCAAAAGCGACTAATGTTGGGTCAGGTTCAAGTCATGTGTGAAAATTCTGAAATCGGTGCATGGCATTTGGGGCAAGCGGGAGAGCGGCTCAGATCAATATGGGCTGTATCACTGGGGTGATATAGACTCTCCTTAGGAATTTGAAGTGGACTAGCATGTGGCGATGGTTAAGAGAGACAAACCGGCCCTTCACACAACATGCCTCCCAGACTTTTAGGGAAAGTGGGTGCCCCAGATCTCTTTCCCAGGACTTCCTGAGCCAAGCATCTGGAACAGGAAAAGCCTTTATACACAGTAGATAGAGTTTGGACACCAATTAAGCCCCCGAGTCTGCCATAGCGACCAGGGTGAGTGGTGCAAACTCAGCAAGAGCCAGCGGATATGTGGTGTAGCGTGCACGCAAAGTGCATTGTAAGCAACATATTACAAAGTGCTGCAATTGTGTGGCATCTGTAAAACGGGTATCTGTAGTGCATGAAAATATCTGATTGTCTGTGAAAACGTCCCAAGGTAATGTTGGTTGAACCAGCACCTCTTGTGTAATGGGTATAGAAGGATTATTAATCAATTTCAGTGCTGGGGAGTACAGTTTGTCAGAGTGAATTAGGCGAGCAAGTTTAAGCTAAGCCCAACTACTTGTAGAAAGAGTTTGAATATCTCTGCAATGTAATGGAACACCAAGAGGGCGCTCAGCGGAACAGGAGCCGACAGGTCCCGCTCTGGGATGGAGTATGGAAGGCGAGCATCAGGATGATACTGGTGATACGTATATTGATATTGTGCCACCAGTTAGTAAAGCTGGAAGTGGGAGACCCCAAAACCACTCCACCCATAAGGCAGAGTGAGGGCCTCCAGTCAAATGCGTGGATGTCTATCTGCCCATACCAGCCGAATGATCAAGCCATGGAGTGTTGCAAAAAAGAATTAGTAAGCAGGACCTGAATATTCTAAAATAGATACAAGACTTGTGGGAGAACCACTATTTTAATGAGCGATGTCCGGCCTGCCATAGAGAGCAACAGCTTCACCCATCTGTCCACCTAGGCAGTGGGTCTCTCCACCCCAGGCCCATAATTTAAACGTATCACATGCTCCTTATCTCTATGAATATGAATACCTAAGTATTTCAGGGAGTCAAAGCACCACCGCATAGGGAACTCTGTTGCAGGTGGACGGGTAATGTCAGTCAGCGGAAAAAGCTCTGATTTGTTCCAATTTATTTGCAGCCCGGAGAATTTGCCAAAGCTAGTTACTTCATCCAGTATTGGTGTAAGATTAGTGTTGTGGTGGCGAATGAAAAGTAATATGTCATCTGCATACAGCAATAGCAGGAGCGTCCCACTGGTATATTGCAGTCCTCTGTGTAAGTGTCGCTAGGTGGGTTCCCATGACCACCTACTCAAAGCGGGGGCCATGCAGCAGTACGGCACAGCCGGAATGCCAGTAAATATTGGACCACCATCCAGACCAATAATGATGGGCACTCCACCGGATGCTGGAATCATGCGAGGAGCCAGGATCATGGGCCGGTCCACCATTTGATTAGGGCACACCCCCCCCAGTGGCCCAACTGTGTATCAGGAGCCACCAGTGGCTGCCACCCCTGCCACCACCAGCCGAGGCCCAAGCCCCCCTGCAGCAGGATGCATCGCCAGCCATCCCCCACAGGTGCCATCATGATTGCACGAAGGGCCGCACTGCCCAACATCCACTGCAGCTTGGCTCACCCAAGGACCCTGTTGCCTCAGGGCCTCCGCGAGGTGCGCAGGCCGGCGGACATAGGTCACGAAATCACCAGTGCCCGCGCACCGCAATACCTCAGCCATGGCTTCCCCACCATGATCCCCCCAACTCCTTCCCGCTCCATCTCCAACAGCCTGCCTCTGTGTTCTGGCTGCCCGTTCTTGCAGGGTATACAGGAGCCGCTGCAGGAGCTTCACAGCCGCACGGCCATTTCGGTCTGCAGCTAGGCCACACTCCCCAACAATCATATTTGTAATTAGTTAAGGGTTTTTTTTCAGAAGGGGTTTCTGATCATTTATGGACCTACAAATGGCATTCATTAAACTAAGAAATATTTTTAAGACCCTGCATGTAAGAGATTTTTTTAATAGATTTTTAGAACTTAGGTAAGGACTGTATTGAATTTATCTAATTGTTGGCTATTAAAATAAAAGTATGCTTTTAACATACATAACAAATACTGAATTTTTGTAAACTACTGATTATGACATGGTACATTTGACAACAAAATGGTCAGAAAAGATGGGTCAGCTATTCAGGGAAGGAATAAAAAATGCGATAGATATAAGTAGTAATTGTTTTCACACTGTTAATTTATGATTGCAATAATTTAAGGTTCTAAAGATGTTATACAACCTGGCAAAGGTGTACAAATAGAAATATAGAACTAATTCAGATTGCCCCGTGGTTAGATTGAAAGGAACTGAAGATTTGCATATGTTTTGTTGGTAGGTTTTGGTGAGACTTAGCAAAAGCAGTATCTATTCCTATATAATATGATGTTGCAATCATTGCCAAAAATATTGTTGAGGTTAGATAAAAATATAGTGCTTAATATTGCTGTATTTAAATTTACTGCAATAATTATTGCAAAACTATGGGCCTCATTACGAGTTTGGCAGTAGGACCACCAGACCGCCATGTTGGTGGTCTTTCAGACCGCTGTATTGCAAATTATACAGGCAGGACCGCCGTCTGCCACGGTCAGCAAAGCAATAGACAACTGCACATTGGATGAATTTGAAAGCAACACCGCTGGCACACATTGCTACAGTGGACATACCTGCAAAGCAGCCTATAAAACACACCCCTTCATAGACCACAATTGTTTGCATTCCTAATGCAACACAAAGAAGCCTGGGTGACTTTTTCAATAAACACTCCATAGATTAGGCACACCTTTTATATTTCACCATCTCATAAAACACCCTGCACACACTGTTGTTCATTCACACCCTTTTACACTCCCCCTGTTAAGTGAGTCTTGTCACCAATGTTTTTTTTTGTCACATTCTAAACATCCTTGTTTTTCAGAAAATGAGTAAAGAGTCATGGTGGATAAAATCATAAGAGTAGAGCCACAATTGTTTGGAGCACAAGCCTAGCATACTCCTCTCAGTAGGAAAATGGAAGTGTGGAACTTTAACAGAGTGAATGCTGCAGGCACCACCCTGCGCACAAAGGTGGCCTCAGGAGAAGGTGGAACAGCCTCTGGGGCAAGGTCTGTTCAATGTCTTCAGGTACCAGCTTCAGGCCAAGAAGACTGGCCGGGGCCCTCCATTTTCCTCATTACATCTCTGTCCCTAGAAGGAGAAGATCTTGGTCATCCTGAGGGCTTGACAGGAATACCTGGAGGAGTGGGGTCTGGTAAGTAAACACACAAAAAATGTCACGAAAATGTAATGTCATTTATGCTCACAGCTCACCTTTTGCCACTTTTACTGTCTATCCACTCATCAGCCAAGTGCTCACTTGTCCAAAGACCTCTATTTGGCAACTCACAATTGGAGTGTATTTACCTGGGGAGATAACATCTGTGTAGTGTGTGTAGAGCAGAGACTGACATGACTGAAACTCCTAAGAGGCACCATTTCTATAACTCCAAACACCAGACTAGTGTCCCCTTCTCCTAATACTTCTGTTTGTCATCTCTCAATTGAAGTTTACTCACCTGGGAGAATACCATGTGTACAGTGTGAGTAGTACAGGGACTGACATGACTACAACTCCCCGGAAGCCCTGTTCCTGTAACTCAAACCACCAGACCAGTGTTCACTTGCCTGAATACACCTGTTTGTTAACTCTCAAATGAAGTTTACTCATCTGGGAGGATAACACTTGTCAAGTGTGCGTAGTATAGAGAGTGACAAGACTGCAACTCCCAGGAGGCCCTGCGTCTGTAATTCCAACCACCAGGCCAGTGGTCACTTGCCCATATACCCCTGTTTGTAAACTCTCAAATTAAGTTTACTCACCTGGGAGAATAACATTTGTCAAGTGTGTGTAATATAAACAGTGACATGACTGCAACTCCCAGGATGCATTGTTTCTCTAACTCCAACCACCAGCACAGTGGTCACATGCTACACTACATATGTTTGTCAACTCTCAAATGATGTATACTCACCTGGGAGTGATCAATCACAGACCATGCCCAAATCACAGATGTCTCTGTCAGCATAGATCCATCTTGACTTGCTAACCAAATATGAAATATTTGAGGACACAAATTACACTTTACCCAACGTACAAAACAATGATCCCTAAGGCCTCCAGATGCATGACCAGAAAGGTTTTGGCAGCAGACAAATTCACACTGCACTGACCCTATGATGACTCCAGTCACATATGCAACAAAGTCCTAGGTCTGCCTGCATCAATTAGGCCTCAAAATGGCCAACACTATATCTTGTCTAGCAATTGTTTTGTCTGCACTGATGGCAAGATGGCATTCTCAGACTATCCTCCCAAGTGCTAATGATCTGCACTTGTCAGCAGCCGTTTGACTTAAATGGAATTGGCATGCTTCACAAATATCATGTCAGTACAACCAATACCATGTGTACTTGCCACAGTAGGAGTAACTGCAAATTAAGTTTGTACAAGGTCTCTGCTTACAGTAACACTAAACTGTTGGCGGTAGATGTCATAATACGACAAGTAACATTGTATGTTTCAGATCAACAGGTCGAGCTGCCACTGGGCACATAGAGGCCACAGAAGAGACTGCCACTAACCCCTGGATGAAGCCCTCAGTGAAGAAGACACTCCTGGACATCTGGACGTGGAGGACATATCTGCTCCATCTGGGCAACCTGGTCAGACATTAACAGTGAATCTCACTGTGGCCACATCAACACCTCCCAGCCCAGTTGCCTCGACATCACAGGCAACCGTTCACCACCCAACCTGTGTACCTAGCACAGTGTCTACCATCATGTGCCACCCAGTCCTGGATCGCACCCCAACTACGGAAGATCATTATCAGCTCCTTCGAGTCAGCCACCTTCCTGGAGAGCTGGAAACACACCGAGATCAACATCCTCCTCAAAAAACCCAAGGTGGACCCAAAGGGCCTAAAAAATGTCCGCCCTATCTCCCTGCTCCAATTTCCGGCAAAAGACATTGAGAAGGCTGTCAACAGACAACTAACCCGCTTCCTCAAGGAGAACTGCACCCTGGACCCTTCCTAATCCAGATTCTGCATGAACCACAGTACAGAAACTGCCCTCATCGCCGCCACCGATGACATCAGAACCATACTGGACAACAGCGAAACCACGGCCCTCATCCTCCGGGAACTCTCAGCCGCGTTCAACACCGTCTGACACCACACCCTACGCTCACGCCTCAGCAAAGCAGGAATCCGTGACAGAGCCCGGGACTGGGTCTCCTCCTTTCTCACTGGCCGAACCCAGAGAGTCCATGACCCAGCAAGTCAACGCCATCTCCTCAACCTGGTTCAACACCTTCCGCATGCTATGAAAGATCTACAAATGGATCCCCACCAAAACCAGAAAAGTCACCCTCGTAAGTAGCATACTGGACTATGGCAATGCCCTCTATGCAGGAACCAGAGTCAAACTCCAGAAGAGGCCTCCACGCGCCTCATCCTGGACATCCCCTGCCACTGCCACATCACATGCCATCTGAAAGACCTGCATTGGCTCCCAGTCAACAAGGGAATCACCTTCAACTCCTCACCCATGCTCACAAAGCACTGCACGACACCGGACCAGAATACCTCAACAGATGGCTGTCCTTCTACACCCCGACCCGGCATCTCTGCTCTGCCGATTTCACCCTCGCAACCGTCCCATGTGTCCGCAGAACTACAAGCAGTGGCAGAACATTCTCGCACCTCGCCGCCAAGATGTGGATCACTCTTCCGACCCACCTTCATCAGACCAAAGACCTCCTTACCTTCAGGAAACTTCTCAAGACCTGGCTGTTCGAGCAGTAGCAGCACCTCCCCCACCTCAGCGCCTTGAGACCCTCACGGGTGAGTAGTGCGCTTTATAAATTCCTGATTGATTGAGCCTGAGTTGCAGCACAACACTTCCGACAACGAGGGTCCAGGAACAAGTTGGCAAGAGCACAGGCCTGTGGGAGAAGGGTGTGTGGAAGGGATGCTGTGGGCCAGAGGGGTGAGGGCCAGGACACCATCACCTATGCCTTGGGGGTCTAACAGGAGTCCCAAGGTGTGAGGGGCCAGATCTTGATAGAACTCCGGAAAATCGAGCAGCTACAGAGGGACATTCACAGAGACATACAAGAACAGATGGCGGCCCACAAAACCAACATGGTCTCCCTAACATGGGTGCTGAGGGACATGAACACCACCCTGAGCAGGGCTTCTCAACAACAGTCTACCCCTGTCTTTTTCTCATCAACACCAGGCACATCTACATCAGTGCCAGCCCCTGGATGGAAGACCCTGCCTGAGGAAGAACCAGCCCAGACACCCCTGCCCCTGTAGCAGCTGATACCCACACTTCACTAGCAGGGACGTTCAGCGAAGAATCAAGGAGGTGCAGATGGCAAGACACCCACCACTGCAAGCAAGTGACCTCTTCCTAAAGGAACTTCTTTCTGTGTCACACATTCACTCTGTTGACTGATCCTTAACCACCTGCCAGTTCCAATGGGAGGAGTACTCTGGACTTTGGACTCCCAATGGTGTGGCATCTACTCCAATGATTTCATTCATCATGACTGACCCCTTCACTTTATTTTTTGTTTATGCATGTCCCAAATGTATTTTCTGCACTAGTATTGTAATAAATTCACCCATCAAAAACTCATTGTCTGCTTGCTTGATTTTCAACTTTTTGCTATGTTGAGATGCAAGACTATGTGAACCATATGATAAAGACACAAGCTACTTGTGCAAGCAGGGATATGTTACAGATACAGTGTCCAGCTCAGGATTACAACACACAAACACATTGGTACAAGCGTCTGCTCAAATCAAAATGTAATTCCAATGTAAAGCACATAGGCTGTCAATATAGCCGGACTTTAAGTTACAAGAATGTGTGACCCATACTGAGTCAAAGTACATATTGCAAGGTACAAACCACCAGACTATGAAAGGAAGGGCTTTTTCAGACATTGTCCTGGAAAATAGACCAGCATTGAAGTGGTTGATGTTAGCAGCTTGAGTATATCACATACCACACCAAAGTAATCCAACATTACATAATCCATAATACAGTCAGATGGCAGTACAACAGTCCCTGATCACAGGCCCATCATAATCTGGTTACCATTAATCTGGTGGTATGAAACAAACATATATCAGTGTTGTGGCATAGGCACTGTGGCCTACAATGATGACACACATCTGCAGCTATGTACAGGTCAGAGAAAAAAAGAGTGCTTAGCCAATGGGAAGGTAAAATGACGGTCAAAAGCTAGGACTACATATCTTATGACCACATGATGACACTAATGATGCACCAGGCCCACCACAAGACACAAAACAAGTCCAATATGCATTTCTGTACCTTCACCCAAACACTGTGCAAACTCTCTTGGTACAGGTCTCACACATCCAAACTCTACGAACTACATAACCTAGAACAATCCAAGCCCACTTTGAATGTCAGAGCAGCATCAGATACCTCCCAATGTCACAGCACTGAAATGCGCTCATGAAGATTACATGGTGGAGGCACATGTACAAAGAACAAAACAATAGGCTTGAAATCATATCTATGGCACGTCACATAGCAAGCAAATGGAAAACAAAGTACATTGCAAGGTAACTGACACAAACAAATCAACATCATCAAGGTGGGGATGTGTCAAAAGCTATCTTATCAATCAGCCTTTGGCTGAATAATGCAGAGTATCAGCTCCCTAGCTGTTTCCAAAACATTCAACTCCACACATTCTTACAAATACAGTTCATTGTACAGTCTCGGTCATGATATCAAATGACATACAATCATGAAAAGTAGCTGTTGATGAGATCTTCCCGCAAGTCAGCTCTTTCTTCTTCAAAACTGTCATCCTCAGGTGGCATTTCAGGGGTCTTTCCCAGTGGCACTGCAGGCTCCCCCTCCTCTGGGATGTATTCCTCCCAAGGGCATTGTTGTGGAGCATACAGCATGGCACAGTGATCTGACACACTTTCCCGGGTAAGTAGAGGAGGACCCATCAGTCCGATCAAGACAGCGAAATCTGGCATTCAGGAGCCCAAACGCCCGCTCTACTGTCCTCTGTGTTCTTCCATGGGCCTTATCGAAGCAGACTTCCCCTGGTGTTGTTGCGCTGCATCAACAAGCAAGGAAGGTTTGGATAAGCTGAGTCTCCTGTTAAGGAATGGGACATAAGTACAAAAATGAGTACCTGACTACATGATTGTAGCACCTGACATTACTCACTCACAATCAGGAAAGACGTGACTTATCAACCAGTCAGGCCCTCTCTGGGTGCAGTTGTGACATCAGCTGGGGTATGGAGCTGTTCCACATAATGAGGAAATTATGGGCTGAAGCAGGAATCAGGGCATAGACATTTGAAATGTAGAGTTCTGCCAAACAGACAACGTGAACGTTGATGGAATGGAAGTTCTTTCTGTTGTGATAGACTTGTTTAGTGGCCCACAGTGGCACCAATCCAACATGTGTGCAAACAATGACTTCCACCACATGCGTGATGCGGCCAAAACCATAGAAGTCAGCCTTCACATTGGCCCAATCCTCACATTGAGAGGAAATCCTTCAACACCAGACTGAACATAAGTTGGGACATACCAGCAGATAGGGCCATTGTATGTTGGAAGGACCCTGTGGCTAGGAAATGCAATACTGACATGACTCGTATAATGGGTGGTATGCTGGTTGGATAACTGATAGCTGGCATCAGATCTGGCTCCAACTGACGGCATAAGCCCACTATTGTTTGCCTATCCAGGTGGTAGTACATGATGAAATAGTGCTCTTCCATGGTCTGAAGGTCTGGCAGTGGACAGTAGACAGGAGGTTGTTACATCCTCCCTCTTCCAGGGTACCTATGTGTGACAAGACATGAGTTGTGATGTGACATTAATCAGTATGTCCACAGCAACATACATGATTCATGCCAATGAAATCATGAGACAAAGCTTTTGTGACTGGATAGACATGACACACAGTGCAAATCACAGCTGCCAACTACACAAGGATAACATGTAACCCCCATGGTTTTCAACTCATGTCTAAAACATGAATTTGGATAAAACTCATAGATGGACAACTCAATTGCACCTCGAAAGGTGACTTTATATTCCTACCACCAAAATGACCATTGATAGTGATGGACATGCACCACTGTAAAATGCTATCTGTGCCCTGAAACATACTACAATGGTGGTTAAGTAGAAGCACCTACATGACAAGACACGATAAGGATGTTTGTGATACAACACAACATGTACTGTAGGTGTGACACAGTTTAGAAAGCCCAATGCAGCATTTCAGGACACAAAAATTGCGGATGCCTGGCCTACTCCACTGGACATTAGGAACCGCCTGTGACCACCAGCGGACATTGTTACGGTGGTTGCAAAGGCAGCAGACACAGCCATAGGCTAACATTGTTGCCAGTGGGGGTTATGACCCAATGGCTATGTCCGGCGACTGTGACGACCGCATATGTGGCAAACGTGACCGCCATGTTGTGATTCACTCACTTGACTCCTGACAATGCTGCCAGCAACACCTCCGCAACCCGAGCTGCTGTGTGCCACCTCTGGGAACAATCATGCCAAGTCCAGCAGGTGATAGAGGCGCTGCCTTCTCTCCAGAGTAATTGGGGAGGTTTGTCAATGAGGTCCTAGCCCTGTATGGACAGCTCTATGGCTCACCAGAGGAGCATGTATGTACATCATATCCACAATTTTCTCTGTACTTCACCCTCCTTGCTCTCCTCACAAGCTACAGTGTGTCCCTGTTTACCAGTTAGACTTCTTGTGTGTCTGTTGTTGCAGTCTGTGTGGCATCAAATGGGATGTACATGGTGCAGTTATTGGTAGTGAATATCATATGTTAACTTCAGTCAAATTGTGTTGTGTGAGGTTTTTGGGGTACTAGATCCTCCTTGTGCTGGTTGCACATAACTCGCTAAGGAGACTTTACTGCCATCCACTGACATCTCTTTCTTCATGATTGTTGTAAATGTTGGTCAATATGTATGTTCGTGCTACCATAAGCTGTGTATTCGTCTTGTATGAGTCACTTTAGGATCTTATAAGCAATGTGAATAGTACCACAGGTCTTGCAACCCTCATCCAACCTTGCCAAACTATAGTCTGGAAGGCATATCCTAACTCAGTCTGCCCTTCAGGTGCCACACACACCATATGCCAAACTGCTGATGGTCACATGGTGTACTGCCATGCATGGAAGATATGGAAATTGAGTTTCATTTGGGTTATGTATGCTCATCCTGCAGAGACCAGGGCCTGTCAAATGTATCTCCCAGTACGGCACCTAGTCTAGGCTATGGGAGAGTCACTGTGGCTTTGCAACTGTGAAACTGTGTTCACTCCCTGTACACCTGCAGATCCTAGCATGTGGACAATATGACACTCTAGTGCCAAAACGTGTCCCTCATGCCTCAGTCCATTGACTAGTTTAGGAATGGGTAGTGAGGTAAATCATTAAACTAGTTCAAATGTGCATTATGCATCATTGTCAATGTGTGTCTTTGACTCATAACAGGTCCCTTACTCCCACAGCTCTGTCACCTTTACACAGGTCATTTTTGTCCTGTACTGGCTTATTGCACAAATGACAGTCCCACAGTGCAGACAGGGCATTGATTCTTGGGAGGCCATGATATGTGAGTCACTAGCTTGGTCACATAGGAGAAATTGTACAATGCATGCCTTTGCATGTTGGATACCATCTCTGTAGGATGGCCACATATGTCCAAAGGAGTGTTCTGTGGTACAGGTGCATACCATAGTGTCGCGTAGGCTCTCATTATTCTAATGAGACTACTGGATTTGTGAACCCACAATAGGTGACACCTGTTGCCATTATCTGGGTTTTGTTCTGGCTAACTAGCAGTGCCTCATTTCCACCCAAGAGCAGGGATGATTGGACAACCGAGTGCATGACACAATTGACCTCTCAGGGAAATTGTGGTCAATCAGATCTCATCTGTTTCTCTCAGTTACATTAGCCTCACATATACAAGGACAGTCAGAGGCAGGTTTTTATTGAAGCAACTGCATCTTGGATAATAAAATATGTACTACAATAACTAGGACGATAAAGCATCACAGGATTAAAATTGTGACAAGGAGAGTGAAGCATAAAAATAACACTATAATATTGTCACAAAATTCTTTAAAATAGCTCCTACCTAGGCTATAATTGAGCACAGCATGTTAAGCTCTAGTTCTGCCCTCCAGGTTCCCCTGAGCAAGAGGCCTGTAGTCTACATAAGCAGCTGTAGCAAAGCATTCAGCAGACAGTCGTGGTCACCTGGCTGGCATCTCCCTCTAACATACATGGGCCAAAGTAGTGTTTTTTATAATAAAACATCTGATGTTCCAAGAAAGGGTCCCTATGTAAGAGTGTGTATGTTTCTATGAACACTAGAGACAAAGCGTTACCACGTTTGACGGCAACCTATCTTACTGCAGCCTTGAGAAAAGCACAGAGTGAAAGACATGTCTTGTTTAAGAATGCAGTGCTGCCCTAGGCAAAGAACAGCTAGATAGAGAAAGTAACACAAGACTGCGAACGTGGCTATTGTTAAAATAATAAACAAAGCTGAATAAAATATATCTAGGTTAAAGTGCACAGCGGCAGGCTTAGTTCGCGAAAATAACGTGTATGAAGCTGTAACTAAAATGGCTACACAACACCCTCCCCTTGCCAGTTCAAAGGTGTTTCAAAGCCTAATTATGTATAAAAGCCACTAAAATTCAACATAAGGCATATATAACAATGTTAATAATGACAAGTTAAAAAGACACTTGAGCATGTCTAAAAAAGACAATTTAAAATGGTAACAGTGGAGTAAAAAAGAAGTCATTTTGGAAGTTGCCAATCGAATCCGGGATAATTGAAGACAGGAAATCTTCCACTTCGGCAGGTGGTAAAGTAGGAAGTTTATCGCCAAGAAAAACCAAGGAGCATTTGTGTTCCAAAGCCTGAGCTCCAGCCAAAGCAGCAACATTTTGTGTTGTGCCCAAAAATGAGTTTAGAGCTGTGTAATCCACAAAAGGCAACTCATAAGCAGCTTCCCATAGCAAACACACCCTCAACGCACATGTCTGATATTGAACCCTCAGCAAGAACATCAACAGATCAATGTCCAATGAAAGCAAGAGCTGCGTAGAAAGACAAACTTTCAGTGCATATTCGAACGAGCACCAGAGGGACAAAACACGGGCTGCACACAATGTAAAACCGGCCTGAATGACAGAGACCAGTCACACTCCAATTGCTCCAGGAGTGTTGCTCCAAAGTACTACATCATGCGTTCAGGGCACAGCTGCAGGAGCTGGTGGGAGCACTGTCAATCCTCCTTGTTGCAGCCGGACAGCCATTGCACAGAAAAAGTAGCAATAGCAAGATGCCACCTAATATAGCCAAAGTTATAGGAAATCCCCCCAAAATACCTGAGGATATTGAGTGGATGGCTGATGGTATTAAGCCAAATATAGAGGAAAAGGTGCTAATGGAACGAAAACCAACAGCCTTAAAGAAATGTGTGATTCCAGTAGTACTGGATGCATTAAATATTCGTCCCATGAGCTCACCAAAGTGTCTCGGAAAGTTAGTACTCAAATGGGACTGTATCTCAGCTGACGACCTTGCCACTTGAAGCACATAGGTCTTGCGTGCAGATGTGAGCAGCACATGTTTTTGAAACAATAAAGCCTTGAGTCTGCTCAACTTGTCAAAATTCACATTTGAAGTAGCGATATTGGGCCAAATCTCAGCTACTTCCCTCTGTCATGTAGGAGGAAAACTATGTTCCTGCAGCATGTAACAATCTTAGAGACTGAAACAACATAGGCTATTCTGGCTTGCATCCCACAACAGTTTTCACTATTTAGGAGGACATAGCTGCTATTTGAGAGCACCTGAAACACAAGTCTAATCAAGGGGACTGGAACTCCCTTCAGATAACAAGCCAAGTTCGCTGCCGAAGCGTTACATGCCCCGTGCAAGGACAGCTGTTTACAAACCATGGAATGGCTGACCAGTTTTGCATTCATTACCGCTAAGAAAGACCTCAAAGACCTCCTTCATGCCACTGGGACATTTGTACGAGAAGGGTAGCCCGACACCTCATGGATGTAACTATTTCCTAGACTTTCATATCTGCCTCCTAGAATGTGTTTTAAGCAGGACATGAATTGAAGTGTTGAAATGACCCTGTGTATTAACCACTCAGCAGATGGTATTTCAGCCACAGTTAGACGCATCTTTTCACATTTTTCAACATTTAACATGACGTAAGTCACTTCTTTCTTAGCCCTTAGTTGTTGTTGTGTTAAATTAAATGTGGAAAATATGTCCCTTGTGCTAACGTGTTGCCAGAGAACGTGGCCTGCCTTCATTGTTTGTAGTGTCCAACCCAACTGCATAATGGACCTTAGTTGATTCTGTCTATGGGTTAAAGAAGACATGTCAGTTTGTATTATGTCTATTGCAGAAGAAACAATGTTGATTAAGGTGTATATCCGGTCTGACAGGGTATGAATCCCATGATCTATAACAGCTAATGCCTTCTGTAAGTTTTTCTGATCTATTTGCCTTAACCGGGCTGCAGCTTCTTGTTGAGAAAGCTACCATATTTCATTATAAACTGCACATAAGAGGCGCTTTCTGCGTTGTTTTCTGGGGGCTAACAGGAAATCCTGTAAGTCAGTGTTATTTGACAGGAGACTGAGGTGTTCTCTCACAGCATCTAGTGAAGAACTCTTCAACCATTGATGGCATAGTTTCCCTACACCGTATGTTGTTACTATACCCGCATGTTCGGATGACTACTAGTTCTAAACCCCCTCGTGGAGTTTATAAGACATTTATGACAACCATCGGTATCCATTGGCCACAATAACCACCTGCCAGGATGTCCATCATCTGTTCTTTTTGCATTTGTCGCCCCAAGTGGGAAGGGTATGCTCAGACGTGGGTTCCGTGCTCACTGTGCCACTGGATTCAAGCTAGCCTAGCTGATGAAGGGTGATACCCTGAAACCGGTCCTAGGATGCTCGTTTCTGGTCCAGGAAGGACCTGGCTTGGCAGTTCGGGCTGGACTGTTCCCATAAGGAACAGGGACAAGACTGATTTGCAGATGGCTGGGTCCAAACTTGGGTGGTGTGGTGAGCAAAAAAATGATGGACTAAACCCAGATCTTTGTGACTGGGGGTGAATGTTTGATTTGTTCTGCATTCCGTCCATCATCTGTTCTTCTTCTTTTTTCATAGGACGTGACAGTGAAGTATTAAACGTGCCATTCTCGAACCATTCATCAAGCTGATCTTCAGTTGAATTTATATACTTTTGCCTTTTGTAAAATTTTGCATGGTCAGGAATACTGGGCACATTCAATTCCTTAATCCTTGCTAAGACTGAACAACTTGTCTATTGTGCAGTTTCATTTAAAAATATAATTTGAACAGGTATCAGGCATGCTCTAAATAAAGCTTCCTTCCCCCTCATTTTCCAATTTTTTTCCCCACACACTTTTTAAGTCGATCAACTTCAACCAATATTCATAGCCTTCTATAGCCAACCGGGAAACAAAGGAATCCGAATGAATGAATTTCGTATCTGTCAATAATATATGTACATTTTCCATCAATGGCAATTTGAAATAATGTGACTCAGCGTTTTAACATTGTGCCCAGAAAAACATGCACATTTTTCAGAATATGTTTTAGAACTCCCCTGTGGTGGAGTTGGACAATGTTCCCATTGAGTGTAATTAAAAATAGTCTTTGTGGTACTTGCTCTGTGAATGAAATGGTGTCCACAATATCTATAGCAATACATATCACCATAATTCTCTTTAGAATGATAAACATCCACACTTTTAATTACAGTAAAACACTACAATTTAGTCATCATAGAATCAACTGTTTTCACATCCCAGTCATCAGAACCAACTCCGGGTATTATTACATAGTTTATAGAAAGCTTAAACAC
Source organism: Pleurodeles waltl (assembly GCF_031143425.1). Classification (NCBI taxonomy): domain Eukaryota; kingdom Metazoa; phylum Chordata; class Amphibia; order Caudata; family Salamandridae; genus Pleurodeles; species Pleurodeles waltl. The sequence continues at coordinate 449,494,511 of NC_090448.1, read as the reverse complement.
ATATGGTATTTGGATTACCCCTGTGGGGCCATATATATCAAATGTGACTTTATCCCAAACAGTCCGATCAGGAATTGGTATAGCGGAAATGTTGATGAAAGACAAGTCTCTGCGGACCTTGTGAGAAGAAAAATTGGGTTTTAGGACCTCATCCACCAGTTCAACTTTTGAACTTTCAGGAAGGTAATGGCCATGTATTAATAGAATGAAAGTAATGACAAAGCCAAAACAGAGGAGGAAAGCTAATATAGTCAAAGAAAGCCATAAATAGTTACACGGGACAGTAATTTGTTTTAGGCCAGTTTATCAGCTTATGTGTTTTTGGCAGTTCAGATGTAGAAGAGGCAAATTAGTCCGAGAAAGTGCTGTTGTTGTCGGGAAAGTATCCAGAAGTAGTTTGTGCAAAAGCTGGAGCTGTATTTGTAGGAAGGGAAATGGTAGGGGTCTCCTGCGGTGGTTCACAGGCTTCACAGTAAATTATGCCATCCGTCTGTGTAGGAGTTGTGTCAAAATCGATCAGTAATTTCTATATCGTTTATTGTAACAGATGTTAGTGGAACTAATTCAAGATCATTTTCCACTCTCTCCAAGCTCGGAGAGGTGCCAGCATTGCTGCTCAAAACTTGTATAGGGACATCTTATCCAGTAGTGAGAGGGATTCGGGAACTACTGGCTGCTCCTCTTGGTCTTCTGTGCAGGATCGGCCACATGGTGTAACTTGACATTGTTGATAGATACAAAGCGATTTTCTTTAGCACCAGCCAACGTGTACTCCCAAAACTGGGACCGGTGCACAATAAGAAGGACCGAACTCCTTTTTCACAGCAACATTTTGACGTTCTAGATCCCAAACCTTAGGAATCCAGTTGGTAGATGTTATTGGTACATCATTATTTCCTGCGGAGGCAGCACTGGCAGAAGCGTTGTAATCACAGAACTGTTGTAATTCCTGCAAGACAGTGACATGTTCATTTATGACAAAAGGTGTTTCTGCCACCTCCACGCCAGGACCATCAAGATCTGGAACATACATTTGAGTTCCAAACAGCCACTCGTATGAAGTACGACCACCCCAGGGACCTTCTAGGCAGATTGTTAAGTGCTCCCTGTACTCCATACAGGTGATTAACCCAACTATGATCATATCACTCATACCACCGCTCCAAGACAATATTTCCCTCAGGATGAAATGGAGATGAGTAATGGAGATGGACCCCTAACAAAGCCATGGCGTCCCTGAATGCCCTTGAGGCTAAAGCAGGTTCCTGGTCCGAGTGGAAAGCTGCAACTGCATATGTGCCGATAAAGACTTGCAAATCTTTAATTACAGTCCAAGTGTCAGCCGAGCATTGGGGTCACACCCATAGAATCTGGAGCAAGAGTCGCCAGCGACTAAGATGTATTTGTATGCACTGTCCGGTTTTAGGGGACCACACTGGTTCAAGTACACACATTGTAAAGGTTTGTTGGAAATTAGGAGAGGTGTCTGTGGTGGGCGTTTGACTGTGGAGCCCTTAATTTGTTGGCAGATGTCACAACAACGTACTTACTGCTTGGTCTGTCTATATAGACCTGGCCACCAATAACGTGCTTGCAATAATGATATAGTAGCCGTCACACCAGCATGGCTAGATGCAACCCCCTCATGCTCTGCTTTAATCAACTCTGGTCTTATATCTTTATTGGGAATTACTCGAACTCCCAAACCTGGTATTTTTACTTCTGCATCAAGGAAGCCTCCAGTTGGTAGGAATATTTAGCAGGAAATGCTTTTGGATAGGGAGTGCCTTCAGCCATAGCTTTCACAGCAGCCCATATCTCATCACCCGGTTTCGTTCCAAAATGGGTTACTGCAGCAACAGAAGCCGTAGCTACTGCTGAATTGGCTGCTTCATCAGCCAGTGTATTTCCAGCAACGTGTATTCCAATACGCTGGTGTCCAAGTGTATGTACAACATGGACGTTTGGTAGCGTTTCCTTCAGTTACGCTACTTTCCCCCACAGAAGTCTGTGTTTGATGGTGTTGCCTTTAGAATCTCTGACCCATTCTGGCACCAGAATGCAGGTATTTATTGAAAGACTGGACACAGTAATATGAATCACAGACGATCAGTGTTAGGTGTGCAGGATCCGTGTGTTCCCAGTCCATCACCAGAGACTTTAGCTCTGCTAGTTGTGCTGTGCAATCCCCTAGGGTTTGCGTGAATGTATGTTGTGGACAAAATGTATTACCCTCCATGTATCCACTTACGACTGCACAAGCAGCAGAGTATTGATGCTTTGTGCCAATTGCAGGTTGTGCTGAGCCATAGGTGTACATGACTCTGGGGCTCATTCTGAGCCCGGCGGGCGGCGGGAGCCGCCAAATGACCGCACCGCGGTCAAAAGCCCGCGCGGCCATTCAGACATTTCCTCTGGGCCGGCGGGCGCTCTCCAAAAGAGCGCCCGCCGGCCCAGAGGAAATGCCCCTGCAACGAGGACGCCGGCTCAGAATTGAGCCGGCGTAGTTGCAGGGGTGCGACGGGTGCAGTTTGCACCCGTCGCGTATTTCAGTGTCTGCATTGCAGACACTGAAATACACAGTGGGGCCCTCTTACGGGGGCCCCTGCAGTGCCCCACGGCACCCCCTACCGCCATGGGGGATTCCAAGGGCAGCGGAAAAAGGGTGGGAGACCGCCGGTTTTCCTTGTCTGACCGCGGCCGAACCGCCGCGGTCAGAATGCCCTGCGGGGCACCGCCGGTCTGTCGGCGGTGCTCCCGCCGACCCTGGCCCCGGCGGTCTGAGACCGCCGGGGTCAGAATGACCCCCTCTGATATTGATCAATAGGCAGTATATTTGGCGGTAATGGATATTCTAGTTCATATTGCAAAAATTCTTGAGTTTGTGATTTTGGGTAAAAAATATAGACGACATCAGTGACTGTCAAAGATGTTGGCCATTGAATTCATCTTGGATGTAATGCTTTAGTGTTTGGAATGCTGGCTTTGGTAACAGCCTCAAGGGCTGGAATTGGAAATAGAACAATAATGCATTTCCCCTGGGCTAGTGGTCTTTCTTTAATGACTTCCATCTGAACAGCAGTGAGAATTTCTCAGTGGGAGCAAAGCGTTGTTCTGCTGCTGAATACAAATGTGATTTGCATGCAATTCTGAATGTCTCACCCCATTGAAAGTTACATAGGTGAAACCAAGGGCACCAGCAATTACTGTGATGACCAGATGTTTTTTATTGTCCCTTGTGTGTAAGTGTTGTACTGCAAGCATGTCTTTTTGCAAAGTTATATGAATGCGTGTGTGTTCGACTGTCCAAAATTTACTTGAAAAATCAGGACGCATTAAGTCATAAAAGAGTTTTAAGCGTGATGCATAATCTGGAATGTAAATTCTGCCGAAATTTTGGAAATCCAATGGGGAGTGGAGTTTTTTAATTGTATTTGGAGATTATAACTGTGCGCATTTTTCTAAGAATTGTGGCACTAGGCTCTTTCCTTCACTTGATAGAACATATCGCAAAAACAGGCCTCTAAGGAAGGCTATTTTTGTGTTTTGAAGTTGAATTTATAGCCAAATTTGGCAAATCTTACAACAATACGGGCTACCCGTCTTAAATGTTGCAGTAATTCATCATCCTTGAGATAGATTTCATCTACATAGAACAATGCTTCATGGTCAATGTCGTGCAATATTGAAGTCACATGAGTCGCGAACAGTCCTGGACTGTTCTTGTACCCCTGGGGTAAACAACAGAATTTGTTTCTGGGAGCCTAGTATGCTGAAACTTGTTAGGTCTCTACTCTCAGGTGCTATATTTTGGCAGAAGAAACCATTGGAAATATCTAATGTTGTTTTGTATGTTTTACACACTATGTTGTTCATGAGTTCTGTGCTATGTGAGGTTTATATAGCGTATGTGCTTGCATGACTGTTTAAATGTCTGTAGTCTAAGACTATTCTGTGTGTATGAATGGTCCAGTTTAGCTTCTGGGAATAAGGGATTATTCATTGGTGAATAATCGAACACAGGGTTCGATTACGCCCTAGTACTCCAGTTGTGTGAGGATTTCCCTCACGAGTGCTTTTGCATCATGTTTTATTGGATACTGTGGTTGAGGTTGATTTTTAATAGGAATTACATGATAGGGGAAATATTTATCCCACCCTACTTGGTTGTGATATAACGCGGGTGGTTGTGCCAATGCCCAATCTATGGCATAGAATTCTGCAAGCTCATCTGGAACAAGGGCTTGTGAATTTTAGGACCACATCTCCCTGACAATTTGCACATGATACCTACAGTGTACATTTGCAGGCCAAATGTGTAGTGTACCTGAGCAACATTTGTACTACCTCCAAAAATCAATTGGGACAAATTTCAGTGAAGTGTGCACTGTTGATATGTTTCCAGTGTGACATGAGTATTTCCATGTCACCTTCTACAGGCTAGTGTACTGTTGTCAGCAACATAGCATATTCTGGGAGCATCATTTCTTATTGTTGTGTTATTGTGTATGTGACAAATAGATGTCTGCATGACCTTGTGTGGGATCTACAGGAATTAACTTAGCATTGACCTACTATTGGATAACAGCAGGTAAGTGAAGTATGCTCCATGAGGAAATGCATTGAAGGTGATGTTGTCTCCTATTTGTTCAGTGGATTCTGTGATTGCACAACTTCAGCCATGCAGTTGTAGTTGTCTGAGATACTGATTTTCCTATGGGCAACTGTTAACATTTATGCTTGCATATATGCATATGGTATAGAACATGTAGAGGTCACTTTGGTGTAGTTTGTTTCTGGGGCCTACTTGACATCATGGTAATGTTTGCTAATCACAGCTTTTGTTCAAGTGTGATCATCGACATGTGATGACACTATTTCTCTTTGTCTTTGCAGCATCATCCCAGGGAAGCAAAGAAGACAGGGTACAGCAGAGTGGGGAAGCATCTGGCCACAGGACCATGGGTCAAGATACCACAGGCAAAGAGGGACCCGGTGGCCCAGAGGGTAAGGGGAGTGCCATGAGGAGATGGGATCTACATCATCAAGTGGATTCTTCCTCCAGTGGCCACTCCCTAGTGGTGGCAGACCCATCTGGACATACTCCAGTATTATCCATGTCTGCCACCCCCAGCTCTATCACCACCCTCACTGTTGCTCTCCTTGCAGTTGGCCATGCCCACTCACCCAAGAGGATGGGTGATCCCGGCAGCCCTGAGTGAGGAGGCTATTGACCTCCAGAGGAGTATCTGTGTGGGTCAGACTGCCTCTGTGAATGCCATACAGGGATTGGTCTGCCAAAATCAGCAGACCAATGCTTTCCTGGAAGGCATTCATAGTGCCATGTCTGGCCTACAGAGATCTTTTCAGGCTGTGGCTTCCTCAATGATGGAAGCCAGTCAACCCCACTTTTCATCGCCCCTCCACTCCCCTCTTCCCATTCCAAGTCTCCCACTACCCTACCTATCCCAAGCACACAGACAGATCTGAATGCACCCACCTCAACACTCAACAACAGCACACATAAACACAAACAGCACAAAATACACTGGCATGCAAGCTATCAACATAAACCCACACACACATCAACCACCACTTTCCCAGACACTCCCTGTACCCCTCATCCAAAACCCAAGAGGCCGGACCCATATCCCAAGCTACCCCTATCACCTCCAAGTCCTCCCTTTCACACCTGCTCTTCCTGCAAGCATCCATACCCTCTCCCCCAAGTAGAAGCCCGCCCCTGGTATGATACAGTCCATCCCTCCCAAACTCAAACAGAAACCCACCCATCCTAAATCCAACCCACACCCCAAGGATGATCCATGAGGTGCCTGCCTTCCCCCTTGATGGTCCTTCCTGTGGAGGTTACCTGGTAGAAATAGAAGTCAAATGTTGGTACACTACTGTGTTGTGAGAGACTAATGGACTGGTCAATGGCATTGGACATTTTGCCATTACTTGTTAATAAACCCCACACAGTTGTTATTTTGGGTATAAATTTGTCCTTCTACTACTTTTTTACCTTTTTTTCCAGAATAACTTGTGTTGTCTGCTTACAGTTGTATGTGTTTCACCATGATTGCTGATCCATTTGCTGTTGTTTGCAATATCTGACTTTGTGGGCGGTGCTGGTGTCAACCAAGACAAAGATAGATGTTGACTATATGGATATGTGTTTGTTAATGCAAATGTGGTGTCATTGCATTGTGTTATGTATGGTATGGTAAGTATTTCATCTTGTGTTGTCCAATGTGAGCATGTATGGTGTTAGGTTTGTCCCCCTGATATGGATTAAACATTTGTCTCATGTGTTGGAGCTTGAGTTTTGTTTGTGCAGATATGGAGGATGTTCAATTGTGCTAGCTTCCTTTGCATTTGACTGAGCATATGTCCATTTTGCTTTATGGCCCTGGCAGCTATTTCATCTAGATGTCTGACCCATGCAGTTGCTGTATGTGCTTTCTTGACTTGTACTTCCACGTTGTGCAGAAAGGCATGCCACTTGGCTCTGCTATTGCTTGTCCCTGAGATACCTGAAGGGTTAGTTCCTGTACAAATGTTGTTTTTTGGGCATGTGCAAAGTGATATGTGTTCGAATTCAGTGTCTTTCCTGGAGTGCTCCTAATGCCCCCATCCCTTTTGTGCAGGTATTTTTTACATTGTGTGCTTTGGATATTTGCCTCTCTAACTATTGTGCATCCCATTGTCCTTCCATTGTGTTGCAATGTAGGTGATGTGTGGGTCCACTGCAGGGCTGTTTAATGGGAATGGTGATTGTGTTTCATGACACATCAATACATAGCCGTCCATGGCATGTGAGGAACGTGAGTGTGTCAGTTGTATTGTTAAGTGTGATGTTGTTGTGTTGTTGCTGTTATGTGACAATATTTTTTTAATTAATTTTACCCATTGATTCGCTAAAGACATGGGTAGGAATACATGGTGCCATGATTGAGAATAATACAACAATTATACATGAATATTGTTAATTACACCCCCTTATATAGACCCACATTCCTTTCTCCCACCCCATTTGCCACTTATACAGACTGTCCTCCTTCCCAGATATTCTGATATTTTATTAGCAGCCCCACCCTTTGAGCGTAGAAATTTTCCTTATGTTGAACTTGTTGCATTTTATGAAGCTACAGCTCATATGAAGGAGCTTCCGTAGTTTTCCATAGATCAATGATTTTGCTAATAAGGATGAAATAAAGAGGTATTGACATTGCAGTATTGTTAGATCGGATTAGGAGCAAATTCCAAACAAGGCTCCAGGGGCCAGGGAAACCTGGAACTTGGCACTTAACCACTCAAAATATTTTCCCCAAAACAAAGCTAAATCTGGACAAGTAAAGTTCACATAAAACCAGTTCCCCTTACAATGCAAACATCTACAACAAGTCTCTGAAATAGAGGAGAACATTTTATTTAATTTTACAGGAGTGTAGTAAAGTATCCATCTACAAAAGAATGGCATTCTCTTAAAGTTGGCCTCCTTTATAGCCTTGTAAGCCCATACATTATTCATTCTCAAGATGCGAAGATCAATCTTGCTCCTTGTAACTTCCTCAATCCTTGCCAGAGTGCTAGAGACAAGCATTGACGGTGGCTCCTGCAAGAGAATTCGATACCAGATGCCAGTGATTAATAGTCCTCTTGCATAAGAAGCTTGAGAAATAGCAAAGCAAGATTATCATCCAGTGAATACACTGATTGTAAAAAGTGGCAAATTTTGAAATGCGAATAGAAGAGTATAGGCAGGATCATCAGATTGTTTGCTAAAATCTGGTCCTACAATCTAATAGCCTCGGAAGAGATAAGATTGCTAAATCGAGTGATCCCCAGCCTCTCCCAGCTTTTAATCTTGCCTATACTAATTTCAAAACCCAACATATCACACTGGTTTAAAGGCATAGCAGGATGTAAATTTGAGAAGTGAAATGTTTCTTGAAGCTGCAAATATCTAGCACTTATCACGTGAGATATCTTATCCCTGGAACGTTTAGATAACTTGGGGATTTTCAAGAAATGGGGGAGCTTAATGCAGCTTTCCTGCAGCATTAACTTGAGTAGAAATTATTCTGCAGCTGCCGGGGTTTAGTTGCCCTGATCACCCAGTCCAAATAAGCAGCCTGGCAATATTTTTTAAAAAGAGGTAGTGTCAAACCACCGTCCTCGACATTTAATTGCAAAGATGCAAGTTTTGTGTGGGACTTTTTACCCAACCAAAGAAAATAGCGTATCATCTGATCAGCCTCCCTAAAAGAAACTCGAAAGAGCCTTGATGATAACATTCAAAAACAACAAGAGAAATAAAGGAAGAACCATCCTTTTTACCTATGCTACGCATCCTATAATTGCAAATAGAACTGTTTGCCATTGTTGCAGTAATTACTTAACCTTATTCATCACTGACAAATAATTCAGTTGGTAGAAGTCATCAAATTTGTGTGAAAGAAAAATGCTGCAATATCTAAGTGACCTATTTTTAAGCAAGTTAGGGTGTATATCTGAGGGAAGAATAAGATGTGAGCAATCAAGCAAACTTGCTTCCAACTTCTTTTGATTTATTCTGTAACCACCTAGGTCTGAGAATAATTTAATTTTGTCAAATGCTGAGTGATATTTTGCACCCTCACCCGCTAGATAAAGAATCATGTTGTCAGAAGCAATTTTATTTTTGGTGCGTGGAGCAAAAGTGCCTTAATATGGTGATCTTGACGTAGTGCTGTGGCCAAAGGCTCAATAAATACTGCAAATAGCACAGAAGAAATTGGGCAGCCCTTACGGTTTCCACTACTGATAGCAATATTTCCCACCGTACGTGAATTGATTATAATTTTTGCTTTTGCCTTGTTCTATATCCTTGACCTCATTGTTCTCAAAGGAATCAATTGCTTGGAGCAAAAACCTTGTGTTTATTGAGATGTGCCTGTCTGGAAGAAACCCACATTGGTAAATATGTACAACTGTTCTGTTAGAGGGGTAATCCTCAAAGCCAATATCCTGGCAAATAACTTATAGTCATTGTTTAAAAGACTAATAGGCTGGTAGGAGGCTGGCCTGTCAGCTGGTTTATTTTTTTTTTAAGAAGCTAACTATGACAGGCTCCACAAAGCCTCTTGGCACTTCACAGCTGTTCAGAATCTCGTTAAAAAGCATGACGAGAAATTTACCCAGCTGGTCAGCCAACAACTTGTGTAACTCTGCCGGTAGGCCATCGCTCTCACATGCTTTCCTATTCAGGGAGTTGGAAATTGCACTGGTCACTTCAGCCAAAGTGATGGGGACCTTTGCTGATGCTGTATTTTCATTTGTAATAGTGGGTAACTCAACTGAATCCAAATATGCCTCGATTCTGGTCAGGTCGAACCAGATGTGGAGGTATATAAGTTCTCATAGTGAGTCAAAAACACTCTAGCTATATTGGTCTGTTGATTGACCAAATGATTATTGGCCTCATCAAAAATAGACTTGATCACCATATTATCACGCTTTTTCTTGATGGACCATGCCAATAGCCTCCCGGCAAGCTCACTCTCCTTGTAATACTGTTGAAAGCATGAGTTCTGATTCAAAATGTCTTGTGTCATATTAAACTCCTTGAGCTTCACTTTAGCTGCCTTTAGATGCTCCTCCATGGTGGAGGAACCCTCTGTTACATAGGTCAATGTTGCTAAATCTAATTCTTGTTATAAACATTGGGCTTCCTCCTTTCTTATTTTCAATATCTCAGCCTGATACACGATAGCCTCTCAGCTTACAGAAGCATTACATGCCCTCCAAATGGAGAAGGTTGTTGCTCTGCCTTTAATTCTAGATAGAAATTCTGACACACTTGTCTGCAGGTTGGATATCCAGCCAGGGTCAATTAGCAAAGATTTATTTAATACCCACTTTGGTCTACAGATCAGATTAATGTACATTTGAATTTAGATAACAGGAACCGAATGCTCTGAAAAGGGGTTTGCTAAAATATAAGAGCTTTCCCTTGACCATATATGATAGATCCAAAAAAGTAATCAATCCTTGAGGCAGTATTTAACGGCCTAGAAACAAAAGTTAAATCAAAAGTGGTAGGGTGGTCTGACCTCCATGGGTCAATTAAGGCTAACTCCCGAATCATTTTTGTCAAAACAAAAAAAGATCTAGGTTTAAGAACTATTCTTTCGGCACGTGTCTAACAATAGGTCTGAAATATTATTAGAATCACCTCCTGTAATAAAGTGGTCCATTAAAGACACAAACACTCTGTATAGCCCTTCCAGGGATGGAGGGCCATCTTCTATTAGGCCATAAAAGCTGACAACTTGAATTAATTTGCCTTGAAATAGCAGGCTGACTACGCTCCATCTGGCTTGGAAACCTAGAGCTATAAGAACCGCTACCCCTTATACTGGCCTGTTGCGGAGGCATTGTAAACCTGACAAAAAATTTGCTCAGCACTTTAGGTGGTTTAGCATGCAGTTTAAAAAAAATTCTTGCATCAGGATTATTTGTATTTGCAATGTCTTTAGACACTGCAACAATGCCTGACACTTAGGGGGTGATTCTGAGACTGGCGGGCGGCGGAGGCCGCCCGCCAGTCTTCCCCCGACAAAATACTGCTCCGCGGTCGCAAGACAGCTGAGGGTATTTTGAGATTTGCCCTGGGCTGATCCAGGGCAAATCTACCTTCCCACGAGGACGCCGGCTCCGAATGGAGCCGGCGTAGTGGGAAGGTGCGACGGGTGCAGTTGCACCCGTCGCGTATTTCAGTGTCTGCTTTGCAGACACTGAAATACTTTGTGGGGCCCTCTTACGGGGGCCCCTGCAGTGCCCATGCCATTGGCATGGACACTGCAGGGGCCCCCAGGGTCCCCGCGGCACCCCCTACCGCCATCCTGTTCCTGGCGGGAGACCCGCCAGGAACAGGATGGCGGTAGGGGGTGTCAGAATCCCCATGGCGGTGGAGCGCGCTCCGCCGCCATGGAGGATTCTCCCGAGCAGCGGAAAGTCGGCGGGAGACCGCCGACTTTCCGTTTCTGACCGCGGCTGAACCGCCGCGGTCAGAATGCTCGACGGAGCACCGCCAGCCTGTTGGCGGTGCTCATTTAAATTACAGGAAGCAAACCTAATTGATTTTGTGGCCATCAGCCTATATTATTCCATATTCAGACTGGAGTCCTCACCTGCCCTAAGGCCCTATCCCTCGTCGTTGAACCCCTGAAGAAGAAAGTTCCCACTCAGCATGTGAACCACACCACCTCCTTCCTACCCATGCCCATGCCAGTCCATTTACCAATCTATTTACCAATCTCCTACACCTGCATGTACCATGCCACCACCCTTCCCAAAATCACCCCCTCACACTATCCTCCTTGGATTCCCACCAGTCATGGGTACCCTCCCCCTACAGTGGTGACCCCCCAGAGTACCCTTCCACCCCACCCCCAGAAGCATAGAGTGCAGTGGCATGGCACTCACTGAACCTGTATCTAAGGGATGAGCAGAAGACGGACATCAAATGGGTATCAATAGGAGCATCAATGAGAATCTGTAACGTCCTATGTCACTAGCCCTTCAACAAAGACTGATTCTCATTTTACCCCCAGCTCCATTCTACTTTACTCAAATCATAAGCAGCCACAAATCTTATAACAGTTAATTTGAGGGCCTGATAGGGGTGGATTCCTCAATCCTCTTAATGATTTAGCACATACTCAGCCCCCACTCCCTTATATTAACTGAAGAAAGTCCTTTGCATGGTCCACAGAGTGGAAAATATGCACTTGTCCCTTGTGGAACACCTTGAGCTTAAATTACTGAGTGATCCCGAATGGTGCCCCTTGGCTCTTGAAATCAATAATGAAATTCCTTTCGGCACAGCACCGCCAAAATGGACAAGTCAGAAAATACTGAAAATAAATATTTTCAGAACACTTATATATTTTGGCTTTAATGGCATGCAAGAGGATTTTCTCCTTTATTCCTTTATTCTAAAGTCACCAAAAATTAAAGGAGCAGTGCAAGGGAATATGGCATTAGGAGAACTGACCGCTGGAACTTGGTGAGCCTGCATAATTGTTAAAACAAGGCTTTGAGCCACTTTCTCCGGGAGGACATGTTGATAAACAAGATCTGTAATTACTTGGGATCCTCTGGGATACCCACAGACCTTATTTTCTACATCGTCCATTTTGACCTGTAACTCCTCTTGCCTGTTCGTTGCATCAGCCATGTCAGACACTCTTTGCCTGACAAGGAAATGTGAGATGAAAGCTGCAGGATACTGGTACTTATTTCACCTAACTTCTCATTAGTCTTTCTCTGGGCATCTCTTCTTGAGCAATTTTAAAATCCCTCAGTTCCTTAAGAATCTGGTTCAATAATATTTTCACAGTTGGTTTCGCTAATACCTGCTCATATGAAGATGGAGCAGCTAGTGCAAGAACCTTTGCTGAATCCTTCACAGGCACAGGAGGTAGGTCTACTAACGTTGTGGATATCATGAGTGTTGATTCAGAGCTAACATCTGTAATCCATGGTGAGTCATTTGAAACAGGATTCAAGATCGCACTCAGTCTCTGCTCTGTGGATTGAGGGGGCGGCTCCAGCATGAGGCTTTCCCTCATTGTGCCTTTAAGGTTGCTTATTGTGAACAAAAGGTACGCCAGTACTTTTTGGGTGTTAGTAGAGTTTAAGGGGCTAAAAGTTGCAAAAGAGACCTGATTGCCTTGCCGCGTACTCTTGGGGCCGGCTTCATTACTCTCTAACCTAATGCAGACTGCGATATATGCTGGTACTGGTGCTAAAGCAGTATTGACTTGAGCAGTAATGACTCCTGCTCTTGTGGATTACCCGTGAGGGGTGCCCCCAACAATAAATGGCCCGAGTTGGCCAGAGAGTCTTTTGCATGAGCACTCTGCCCTATTGGGTTCTTTGTTCCTTGAAAAGGTCCAGGCGATTTCAGAGCTTTGCTTGGGAAACGCGGGTTAGAGACTCTTTGTCAAGCAATGCCTTTCATCTCGCTTGATCACACACTCTGGTGCTAAGGGATGCTAAAAAAATCAACAGAGAGTTGCAAGCCACATCTGCAGTAGGCAGACAACTTCTCTGGGACTTCTCGACCTGCAGATGAGACTAATACTTCATCTACAGGCTGCTTCAACCCCTACCAGTTTCTGCCCAGTCTGTTGTGATTGGGTCCACACACGAGGGATCAGTAACTGCAGGGTGTGTTGCTTTTGCCAATAAAGCAGAGTGGGTATGATTTTTGATAGCTAGTTGGAGCAAGTTGCAGAGGCTCACCCTGACTTAGCTCTTGATCGTCTTGAGGTTGTTTCACTGGGGAAAGGGGGGAAGTGGGGAAGCCGTAAGGTTGCAGTTACTCCAGCCTCTGAAAGCAATCAACAAGAGGTTTGATAAAAAAAATGTGCCCTTATCTAACGTTTATAAGTGCTTGGGTGGTAAATGATGTATAGCCAGGGGGTAAGGTTGCTTTCAAAGTGCTTGCTGAATTTGATGCACTCAAGTCGGTGCACTCAGTCAAATCTAACTATGACTCCCATGTACTGCCACCTCAAGCCACAAGTCTGTCAGCTTCATGGTCGGGGAACACGTTGGTTGAGTCCACATACACCCCAATCACCCAGCCTTGTCAGAGCTCCGCTCCACTTACCAGTGTCTTGCGCTGCCTCCTCTGCTCCGTCATGCCCTCCAGTTTCATGGAATGGACTCCATCTCTGCCTCAATTGCTCAGTGAGCCACAGCAGCACATCCGGCTGCGACTCCTGAAGTCCTCACTCTCCGTTCCAGGTATGCAGATCAGATGGGCAGATCGCAACCCTCTGCCATAAGCCACCAGCCCCCAGCCACCAGCCTGCTCAATTTATCATGCTGATGCCCCAGCACTTCATTAGGCTGCTATCACAACCCCTGGGTCACGACTAAAGTCAACTTGCTGTCACTCCCTCTGACGCAGGTTCAACCACAGATGGGAGCTCCATGTGGTGTATTTCCCTGCTCTATGGCATTTAATGGCTGTTAATGTGTCCTTCTGTGTGAATGACTCTGACTCTAGCAATTTGACATATGAACTTGGTGCCTGTAGCCTGACCCTATATCATGTGGCTGACAGCACAATGATCTGTTGTTGAGTGTAATGACACAGGTAGGAGTGTGTACTTGCGGTCAGATGCTTCCATGGCGGTGTGGATTTTGGGCTTCTTCAATGATCAGCAGCAGCTGCAGGATATGTGTGATGGGCTCTATGGCAGCACCGGAAGTGTTAGGCTGCCTGCTAATGACTTGCTCCCTTTATAATCTCCATTTCTGCCTGCTGAGACATGGTGGTTGGACCTCCACAGTCACATTGGCGGTGTGCAACCTCATAGTGTCTGCGACGGAAACACAGACTCCACTGGCCTGTTTGTGCTGCAGCAGTCTTCGCTCAGTAGGTCTGCCTGATAAATACAGTTGTCCAACCGCCAAACCGAGGGTGGTCGGACCGCCAGTGCTGCCATGGCAGTACACAGACTGCCAAACTCGTCATGAGGCCCTATGTATTGCATATGATTGGATCTATAAGAAACCTCCAAATATTCATGAATGGGAGGATCATGCATGGTACTATATTGAGCTCAAATCAACTTTACAATGGATTAAAGATCTCAGTGACCAAAAATGAACTTGGAATCCAGTTATGGCTCTTCCAAGTGAAAACTAGACAACTCTAAACTCATCCTATGGCATTTTTTATCTGTGTGAATTGATGTCAATCTTTTTCTAAATCATGAAGTTTATGTAATCCGTTCAATAATCTCTATGAAATACATTTCTCTATGTAGATATCAACTGTTCTCCTAAGAGGTATTCATTTTAAACATAAGATTTTTCAAGAGATTTTAATGTTTTAAGTTAAGAATATATGTTTATTATGTAATAAAACAATTGATACTTATCTATGTATGTATTGTTCCCCATATTTTGAAATACATTGTTATACCTGTTTTTTTATTTTTAAATTATCTGTATTTGTGCAAAAATGTAAATGTACTTTATATATTTGTATTCCTTTGTTATATTATTACTAAAATAAGATATAGGTATTTTAATCATTATACTTTTTAATTTACTTGAAATATCTAAAATTAAATAGTATATGTTTCAAAATACATATTGTAGAAAACATATATTTTTAAAAATATAAATCTTTTATTTTAAATTCAAATAATACGTTTTAGAAAAAAGTGTGTATAGCTATTTTTATAATATTGATATTTTGGACCACAATACTTTTGTAGTTAATATATTGGTACTTTAGATTATAAGTATGCAAACCCGACATTTTCAATGTTGATATTTTGACATTTCATATTGCGACATATGACCGAAATAGGATTTAAATGACCCTGCTACTTTTCCCTGGATTTTCCATCAATATGATCAACTCCTATTACAAGAATATGCTTTGAAGCACAAAGGTATCCGAAAGAGCCCTGCAGTGCTAAATCAAATATGATATCTCATCTTTTTTTTAAAAAAAAATGAGTTTATTGGGAACAGCAAGAAACA